>NC_139388.1:38745000-39995000 GCF_054392235.1 Sus scrofa
TTCAATTAGGCTTTAAATATCTGGATGAGTCTAAATTACAAAATAACTCTTTACCTGATTGGAAAACCTCATGCTCACATTACGCTGATTCTGTAGTGGGATATAACGCTGAACAGGATCAATGTCTTTAGGACTGATTAATTCATCAGCTGAAAAAAAGAAATGACATGATCAAAAATGCATCTGAACAACACTGTAAACCAATTAAACCTAACAGATGTAACAAGAGCAGAATATACATCCTTCTCAATGTGCATGGAACATCTTTCATATGCTATGCCATAAAATAAGCAGCAATAAATTTAAAAGGATTAAAATCATACAAAGTATATACTTTGACCATGACACAAGGAAATTAGAAATTAATAACAGAGAGAAGTTTTAGAAATGTACAAATATACTGAAATTAAACAACACATTCCTACATAACCAATACCAGTGAGTCAGGAAAAAAAATCAGAAGAGGAATTAGAAAATATTTTCTAATGTACCTTCTGATGAGATGATTGAAGAAGACACAACATACCAAAACTTAGGAGACATAGGTAAAGCAATGCTCAGAGGGAAATTCATAGCTATAAATGTGTATATTAAAATTGAAAATTCTTGGAGTTCTTGCTGTGGTGCAGTGGGTTGAGGATCTGACTGTAGTGGCTCAGGTCATTGCAGAGGTGTGGGTTCAATCTCTGGCCGAGTGCAGTGGGTTAAAGATCCAGCATTGCTGCAGCTGTGGTGTAGGTCACAGATTTGATCCTTGGCCCAGGAACTTTCATATACCATAGGTGTGGCTGGGAAAAAAAAAAAAAAAAAAAACACACACACAAACAGAAACAACCCCCCAAAACACAGAAAATTCAAAAGCCAATAACTTATACTCCACACAAGACACCAGATGAAAAAGAGCAAACTAAATAAAAAACAGGCATGAGGAAGGTAATTAGAGTGAAAAACTAATGGAAGAGACTATAGAAAAATAATATAGAAAATAAATGAAAACAAGTAGATCTTAAAAACTCAGTAGCTGGCAAACCTTTAGCTAGACTGACCAAGAAAAAATGAAAGAAGACTCAAATTACTAACCCAGGAATGAAACTAGGAACATTACCACTGATCTTAAGGATTATAAGAGAATGCTCTGAACAAATTTTTGTCAACAATTTCACTAACCTAGACATGGACAAATTCCTAGAACTATATACATTACCAAAACTTACTCATGGCGGAATAGAAAATATGAACAGATATATAACAAGTAGTGACTGAAACTTTCTACACACACACACACACAAATCTATGTCCAGGACCAGGTGATTTCATTGATGAATTCTACCACATAATTAAAGATGAAAAATCCATTTTTCACAAAATTTTCCAAAAAATAGCAGAGGGAACACTTCTCAATTCATTCTATGAGGCCAGTATTACCCTAATGCCAAAATCAAAGACATCACAAAGAAAGAAAATCAAAATCACAAAATCAAAATCTCTTCTGAATACAGGCACAGAACTCCTCAGCAAAAATACTAGCAAACTAAATCCAGCAACATATAAAAATGATTATACACCATGACCAAATGGACTCAGCCCACAAATGCAAGAATGGCTTAACATCACAAAATCAATTGTTGTAATACTCCACCTCGACTGAAAAAGGACATTAAAAACTAAAGATCATCTCATTAGACACAGAAAACCTCTTCACAAAATTTAATGTCCTTTCATGATAAAAAAAACATTAAAAAAAAAACCAGGGGTAAACAGGAACTTCCTCCACCTGATAAAGGGCATCTATAAAAAACCCCTGGCTAATGTCATAGTCAGTGCTAAAAGATGGAATGCTTTGCCCCAAAGATCAGGAACTATGACAATGATGTCTGCTCTTGCCACTTCTATTCAACATTGTATTGGCGGTTCCAGTCAGAGAAATTATTAGATAAGAAAAAGTAATAAAAGGGATCCAGCTTGATAGGAAGAAGCTATAGTACTTATGACAATATGGTATTGGCATAAAGACAGATATCAGTGGAATATAATTGAGAGTCCAGAAATAAATCCTTACTTTAGGTCAACTGATTTTTGACAAGGGTGTCAAAACAATTCAATAGGAAAAAAAATTAGATATTTCCCCCACAAAAAAGTACTGGGATAAATGAATATCCAAATGCAAAAGAATGAAGTTGGGCTTCTTCCTCACACCACCTAAAAAAATTAATGCAAAATAGATCAAAAAGTTAAATGTAAGAGCTAAAAATATAAAACTGTTAGAAGAAAATATGAGTAAATCATTATGACCTTGCATTTAACAAAATTATAATATCAAAATATAACAAAAGAAAAAATGAGATAAATTGATAAATTGGATTTCTGTCAAAATTATAACCTTTTATGTCTCAAAGGACACCACCAAGAGAGCAAAATGTGCACAGAATGGTAGAAAATATTTGCAAATCACATACCTTATAAGAGACTTGTATCTTAAACATATAAAGAATTCTTACAACTTAATTATAAAAAGACAAATAACCCAATTTAAAAATGGCCACAGTCTCTGAATAAATATTTCTCCAAAGAAGATATATAAATTACCAATAAGCACATGAAAAGATATTCAACATTAGTCATTTGGAAAATGCTTATTAAATCAAATAATAACACCTCATATCCATTAGAATGGCTAATATTAAAAAACAGATAAGAATAAACGTTTGGTGTCTCCATCATGGCTTAGCAGTTAATGAACCTGACTAGTATCCATGAGGAGGTGGGTTTGATCCCTGGCCTTGTTCAGTGGGTTAAGGATCTGGCATTGCTGTGAGCTGTGGTGTAGGTTGCAGACACGGCTTAGATCCCACATTGCTGTGGCATAGGCCAGCAGCTGTAGCTCCGATTTGACCCCTAGCCTGAGAACCTCCATATGCCATGGGTGTGGCCCTATAAAGACAAAAGACAAAAAAAAAAAAAAAAAAGAATAAAGGTTGGAAAGGACATAGAAAAATTACACTCCCCATATATTGCTGGTTGGAGGGAAAAATGGTACAGCCACTTTGGAAAATAGTCTAGAATTGCTCCAAATGTTAACCTCAGAGTTACCATATGACTCAGCAATTCCACCCCCATATTATACCCAAGGGAGATGAAAACATACGTCAAACAACAGCTTGCTCATGAAAGTATATAGCAGCATTATTCATAATAGCTAAAGCAACAACCCAAATGTCCATCACCTGATGAATGGATAAATTAAAGGTGGCATATCCACATAATGGAATGTTATTCTACCATAAAAAGGAATAAAGTGCTAGTACCTGGATGAATGCTGAAGACAGGCTGAGTGAAAAAAGTCAGTCATAAAGGCCATACATTTTATCACTTGAGGCATGGAAAATGTCCAGAAGAGGCAAATACATAGAAATAAAAAGTATATTAATGATTGTTTAGTGCGAGGTGGAAGGGTGAAATGATTAAGGGTAAGTGGGAGTGAGTGACTGCTAAAGGGTATAGGTTTTTTGGTGGTGGAGTGATGAAAACTATTCTAAAATTGATTATGGTTATGGCTGCACAACACTGTGAATATGCTAAAAACCACTGAATTCTAAACTTTAAATAGATGAAAGGTATAATTTTAGCTCAATAAAGTTGTTCTAAAAATAAAGTGTTTGCATTCTCAAGGAAGAAAACCATTTCATTGAGGGAAGACAAAGTGTTTCCCAATGCTAACTTCTAAGAGCTTTCTGAGATGGAACATTTCTTATGGGGCACGGACCAGCATGTGGGCAATGTCTTCAACTGCTGTTGTACTGTAAACACAGAAGCCCTTTCCATGTGGTAGTTCCATGTGGTGACTTTGGATAAAATCCCAGGATACAACAGGAAGGCAATTTAGAATGTTTGGGAGGGGAAGGTGGGAAGAAAGTACTAAGTCAGTCACACCTCAGAGAAACCCACTGACACCTGAAGCTCACTGTAGCAGAGATAATCCCTGGGCCAGGATGTGACTATGTCTGGAAGGGGCAGCCATGGGAAATACTGAAATGTAATTCTGCATAACCTCTTTGGAGTGCAAGTTAGCAGTATCTATGCAAATTTAAAGCAAGCATACCTCTTTTTTTTTTTTTCCAAGCATACCTCTTGACCCAGCACTTATACATTTTAAAGTTGTCTTAGTTGTGCTTAGGCTTGTGAAAGTTAACTGTATAATAAAAAAAAAAAAACAAAAAAAACCAACTTCTCCTAAAGTGAGTCCACATGCTTTCATTTTTACTGCACTTAGGCTATGAAAATGTGTTCATTTCATTCCTGATCTTCAGTTCTATACTGATCATGTAAAAACATGATGAGTTGTATACAAATTCACCTAAGAATAACATTTACTAAAAAAAAAAAAAAAAAAAAAATCAGACCCCATTTTCTTTTCTTTTTTAAAAATTTTTGATCATATATCATGGGACTAGAATAGAAGCAGCAAATAACCATGGCTCTTAACAGTTAATAAGACCAGACTCAAATGCCAGATTTATCAATTCCTGGTTGTGACTCTCATGAAAGTTACTTTAGCTTTCTTTCTCTTTCTTTTCTCTTTCTTTCCTTTCTTCTTTTAATAGAGCCAGAAGCTATTTTTTTCTCTTTAATTTTTAAAAATTTTATTAGAGTATAGTTGACATACAACGTTGTATTAGTTTCAGGAATACAGCAGAGTGAATCAGGATACACACACCTGTTTTTTTTCAGATTCTTTTCCCAGATAGGTTATTACAGAGTACTGAGTAGATTTTCCTGTGCTATATTATCTATTTATACTTACATATTTTATTTTATTATTTATTTTTTTAAAAAATTGTCAGAGTATAGTTGACATCCCATTTTCCACAGCTTTTTAGGTTACTCCCTTTTCAGGTAGTGAATACTTCTGAAAAACAGTGTACCAACTATATATATCAATAAATATTGTAAAAAAATTCTGAAAGAGCAGAGAGTCAACCACAAAAAATGCAAGTGAATTCTTTGCAGCTTTGGGGATGTTTCTCACTGTATTTCTATTCTGGGGCACATGTGCAATGCTATCTAATAGACAAAATCACCAAAGGTGTTATTAGTAACTCTTGGAAGAGGTCCTTCATAGTCATAAAAGTGATAATAATACATTAATAAGAAAATGAGGAAGGAACAGCAGCAGCACAGCCACAGAAGCCTCCATAGCTACTCCTGCCTCTGCAACAGCAGCCACTGCATTGCTTAGTGCTTATTATATTCCTGGCATTGTTTAAGCATGTCACGTGTATTAACCCTCACAACATCCTATCATCTTCTAGATAATGAAATGTAGACACTGAGTGGTTAAGCACTTGCACCTGTTAGGAACGGCCAGAGCTCATATTCAAACATGGTAGTGTCTCTCTGGAGTCTGGGCTCTTAACCACATACTAATCTTGCCCTTTAAAAACACTGCCATTCTATACAACAGATGGAGAAGATAACCAAGAGGAGAAGACAAGAAACACTTTAGATTGTTGGATATTATTTTTTTCCTATCCAATCAGGGAGCATATTAAAGAATATTCTTCTCTCTCTCTGAAAAAAAACGCACTTTTGCAAAATTTAAACCAAATCAACATGGGCTTGACTGTGGCAAATATCGACATGATTTCAATTTATTAATATTAGTTTAGCTTATGATGCCGGGTTGATTAGTATAGTGATAGTCTAAATAGCAGCAAATTATTTCCCTACCTCATTTGTCTGATCATTGAGATGTGAAAAAATTTTCACTACCAACAAGCATTTTACTTACATAATTAATGTTTCACTGTCATTCTATAGAAATGAAATTGTATTTTTATTATTTTGCTATTTATAAATGATGACAGGTAAATTAAGAAATCATATATCCTTGGAAAGCATAAATGCTAATGTATTAACAGTAATATGAATCAAACAGTTAACCAAATCTTTTGAAAAAGCTTATTTCTTTGCATTTCCTTCTCATTTCTCTCTTTGTACTACATCTGTAGATCTAGGTTGATGTACCAATTTATACCATCCATTCATCTATAACCCACAAGCTGTATGCTTTTTACACATGGTCATACCCTACTACCTAGCACAGCACCTGGCATACAGTAAGCACTCAAGAGAGTTATTGAATAAAATAATAAATTGGGGGGTTAACGAATCTGGATACATTAATTGCCATAACGGTAAAAGTGAAAAATACCTTAAAAGGTTAAGTTAATAGACATTTTTCTCCTACTGCACTTATTTTTATCATTCAGGAAGCAGAAATAGAGCTCTTCTTTTTTCTAATCCGATGGCACTGGTTTTCTGATGAACAGTGACAGACCTGAAAAAACTCATACCTGACCAACTATAGAACATTTAAAACCAAAATAAACAAACAGGGGAGTTCCTGTTGTGGCCCAGTGGTTAACGAATCTGACTAGGAACCATGAGGTTGCGGGTTCGATCCCTGGCTTCGCTCAGTGGGTTAAGGATCCGGCATTGCCGTGAGCTGTGGTGTAGGTTGCAGATGCGGCTTGGATCTCCACGTTGCTGTGGCTCTGGCGTAGGCCGGCGGCTAGAGCTCTGATTCAACCCCTAGCCTGGGAACCTCCATATGCCGCGGGAGCAGCCTTAGAAAAGGCAAAAAGACAAAGAAAAAAAAATAAAGAAACAAAGATCAAAGAGCACTGATTTTCTACATTTCACCATACAATACCAAACCTCAGAGATAATGGAGCATTTCTAAAAACAGGACAGCTATCTTTAAACCCTTAGAAGACAGATTAGGTTTATTAATATTTGCATTTTTATGCACACAAACATTTATGAAAAAAACCCTGGATTCACCTTAAACAAAAATTGTTGAGAGTAAAAAGAAAATATTGAAAAGAATTTTTGTTTCGTTAATGAAACGACAATTTAAAGGAAATTTAACAGAGCAAGTAATTTTTTTTTTAACCATGACACCAAAATTACATAGAATAAAATGGGTTTAGCAGATCATTAATGGGGCAAAATTGTGTGTTTCAAAGACTAACCAATTCTTAGCTTCAGTGACACATGTTAGTAATACACATATTAAGAAATGAGCTATGGAAAAAAAGAAAATGGAGATTCTCAACTTCATACATTATACCAAAAAATTCCAAATTTATATAATATTTAAACTCAACTGATTAATAAGAATGACCGATCTAGGTATATAAAGGTTTTAAATTTACTTCACCAAAAAATGGCACAAACAAAGTTTAGGGGCAAACAAACTAGGAAAACACAGAGAATGTCTTATGTACAGCTAATACATAAAACATTCATGTAGACTGATAAGAAAAACCATAAAAACCAAGGTTAAACGGGCAAAGCAAATAAGGAGACAACTCACAGAGGACACAGAAATTACTAAGAAATATGTTTTTAACGATCAGAATGTAGGTGAAAACAGGAAACAAATTAATATCCTAATAGGTTAGCAAAATTTTACTTTTAATGGTCATGCTTAATGCAACAGAGGTTTCAGGTGACACAATCATCGTGGAGACTGCTGAATAGAGCAATAAAATCTCTGGCAGTCATGGGCTGTGTGACCTTGGATGAATTGCTAAACTCTTCTGAGCCTCAGTTACAGCAAAGAAGTTAGGAGGATTACTTAGGACAATATTTGTAAAGGGCAGAGAACAGACTATGACACATTTTAAGGCAGGGATCATTTGGGGACAACAGTCTGACAATACATACATAGAGTCTTCTCAGATTTGAGGCAGTAATTGTTTTCATATTCAGTTTTACTCATACTTTTGAAGAAGGGATCGTAAATTTTTTTATACAAGTTTTCCAGCCCTAGTCATAATTCTGCTGAAAATTTTAATTTTGAGAAAGCCAGTCATTTATAAAACAAGCTAAAGGAAAAAATCTTCCTAGGTGAAGTTTTTAAAGTAATACTGTATTACATGAGCTCTCAAGATGTTTATAATGTCTGCTGCCTAGAAATCCTACTTTAGGTCACTAGCAATCCCATGGATATCATGAAAAGTATAAGAGTGCTCAGAAATGTCAGATGTCTTTCTGCTTGAAGGTTCCTGAAGTGTGACAGCTGGGAAATCTCTGAGCAACTATGATGTAGATACATATTTGTACACTCTGGTCTATTTATTTTAACTGATCACCACCAAAACTGTGTGCTCTACTGAGCAAGGTCTCAACTGCATTTGAATTCAACAGACTAATGAAAATCAAGACCTTGGTTTCTTATGTCCTCACACACACTGGGGAGCACTTGGTCACTGCCTTTAACCAGATATCCAGGCTTGATCAGTGGCTTTTATACTTGAGGCCAATTGACAAGAAATATCATCAATTAAATCAAATGCAAATGGACTTAACTTAGTTATAAACACTGGAATTAGGAAGCAGTATATCAGAATAACCATGTTAGTATGTATTTGTTTTATTTATTTATTTTTTTGTCTTTTTGCCTTTTCTAGGGCCGCTCCCACGGCAAATGGAGGTTCCCAGGCTAGGGGTCTAATCCGAGCTGTAGCCGCCGGCCTACACCAGACCACAGCAATGCCAAATTCAAGCCACGTCTGCAACCTACACCACAGCTCACGGCAATGCTGGATCCTTAACCCACTGAGCGAGACCAGGGATCGAACCCGCAACCTCATGGTTCCCAGTTGGATTTGTTAACCACTGAGCCGCGACGGGAACTCCAGTATGTATTTGTTTCAAAGTAAATACATTAGTATATTTTCTTATCAGTTAATCCTTATAACATAAAAATAAAGAAACTGATGATTGCAGAAATTAAGAAAATTAAAGTCACATAAGTAGTAAGTAGTGGAACGTGTTTTCAAGTCCTAAACTGTCTAAGTCCTAAGTTCATGGCCCCCAAACTCTTGATCTTTCCACTATAATCCAAGAAAAACATAAAGAAAAGAGAAAAAGGAAGAAAAACCAGGGAAGGAGGAGGGGAGGAAAAACATACTAATGTCAAAGAAATAATCTATAACATATGGTTACAAGTTTGTTGGGTGTTAAAATCATTTAAAATAGAGTCTTGGAGTTCCTGCTATGGTGCAATGGGATTGGTGGCTTCTTTGCAGCACTAGAATGCAGGTTCGATCCCCAGCACAGTGGGTTAAAGGATCCAACACTGCTGCAGCTGCAGCACAGGTCATAATTATGGCTTGGATCTGATCCCTGGCCCTGGGAACTCATATGCATGGGGAAGCCATAAAAGAAAAAGAAAAAAAAAGAGTCTCTACTGGAAAACGAATTAAGTTCCAAACAATAACTTACTAAAGAATTTTAGGAACCCAGGAAATAAAGTTGGGAACTTCATATGTACCTAACATTTTTGCATACTTTGAAGTATTTCTATGTCTATTTATCACTTTAAAAGTCTCTGTTAATACTCCTAGGAAATGAAATAACACTCATCCTCAAAATTCTTCATGAAATTCAAAAAATTTTTCTTTCACCTGAATATTTTGGGAGTTTGTGTGCATTGGAGAGAAAGTTGTAGTTAATTAAAATTGCTCAATAATTCAAGTTTCATCAAAAAAAACATGCCTCTTAATGTTTATTAATAATGTTTTCAAAGTATCTAGCCTAAAAAACTTCTTCTATTCATCTATCTTAAGTTATCCAGTATGTAAAAGTTCCACTTTAATGAGTTGAGATCTCACAGTAATACCTACATGAAGGTCATCACTATGAATGTCTCATGTAAAGGGTAAGGAAGTTTAGTTGCATTTTAAAAACTCACTGGCAAAAATGAATATGAATTTTAAGAAGTCTTATCCTTATGAGAATTCTCATATGGATGAATTCTTATTCATCCATATAAGAATACAGTAGTCCCCTCCATCCATGGTTTTACTTTCTGCACTTTCAGTTACCTGTGGTCATCACGGTCCAAAAATATTAAAGAGAAAATTCCAGAAATAAACAATGCATAAGGTTGAAAACTTGTGCCTGTGTTCTGAGTAGCATGATGAGGTTTGGCCCTGTCTGGCTCACATCTGGTATCCCCAACCATCCCAAGATCTCCAATTATGGGTATGGTCTGCTCCTGACATTTGCCATTGACACAATCAAGGCTCTATGATCCAGGATCATCAGACCTTCTTCTGACATCTCCTCAAGGTCAAGGAGCCTAACGCTAAGGCACGAGGCCTACGTCATTCACCACACTTCATGTTACCATGTAGGCATTTTATCATCTCACATCATCACAAGAAGTGGGGTGAATACAGTTCAATAAGATTTTTTTCTTGAGAGACCGCATTCACATCACTTTTAATATAGCATATTGTTATAATAATTAGTTATTACTGTTAATCTCTTATGGTGCCTAGTTTATAAATTAAACCATATCATAGGTATGCATGTATAGGAAAAAACACAGTACATACAGACTTTGGTGCTAGCCATGTACTCAGGCATCTGCTGGGGGGGGGATCCTGAAATGTAATCTGGTGGATAAGGGTGGGGGTGGGTATTATATATCAACAAGACAAGCTAAAGTCTAGAGGTCAGATTTTTTTTTTTTTTTTTTTTGTCTTTTCTAGGGCCGCCCCTGCAGCATATGGAGGTTCCCAGACTAGGGGTCGAGTCAGAGCTGTAGCCACCGGCCTATACCATGGCCACAGCGATGCTGCGGGATCCAAGCTGCATCTGTGACCTACACCACAGCTCACGGCAACGCCAGATCCTTAACCCACTGAGCAAGGCCAGGGATCGAATGCGTAACCTCATGGTTCCTGGTCGGATTCATTAACCACTGAACCACGATGGGAACTTCTAGAAGTCAGATTTTTTTTTTTTAAAGCTAAACAATTGATATAATTTTTTTAAAAAAAAATTGAATAATATATTAAAGTTAAATAATGGCTTTGAGGAAGTTTTAAAGTTAATGAGATTAACTCTAGTTTAACCTCAGAAAAATTTCAAACTAAAGATCATGATTTTTCATTGACTTTTGTGTGATAAACACTTTTATAGTTATTTCTGCAAAAAAATTTGAAAAGGCACACTGCTCTCTGCAGACTTATCTCTAACATGGATAGTTTCTAAACTTCCAAATTTAAACAACAATGAAAAGTATAACTAATGATCATTTTATTCTAAGACAAGTCAAATGTATCTTAAAAATGTCTTATCTGGTTTAAAATAAATATGTTTATGATTTACCTACTTTATAGCAAACACTGATTTTCTAAAATTTTCTAAAGAAAAAAATACTGTAATAATTAACTATATTCTAAGAACACGGTGGATAGTTCTGGCCTTGGAATAGGGAACAGCGTATTGAGTCTTTCTGTTCTAACAAGGGAGTAAAAAGTCACATAGTTTTGTTATATGATTATTCACTAAGACATACACAGAAGAAAATATTCTTATTGGATTTCACCAGACACAAACTGGTCTGTATTAGTGAAAGCCATATATTACAGAATATTTTAAAAGATTTACTGTTCTATTATTTTCATGTTAATTCAAATTAACTGCCCACAAAATGCTGTTAATCAGACATCCACCTGAGGCTCCTCTAATGAATAAATAAGACTTAGTTAATGCAGGATCTGTAATTTTAATAACATTCATGGAAGTTTGATAGCTCTTGGAGGGAAGAGGCAAGTATAAAATAGTCAAGAGCAACCAAAGGATTCAATCTTCTGAGATCTTACTCATTTTAACCAGTAAGTTGTTAACCAGATGACACATAGCTAGGTCAGAGGGCTAATTAATACACAACATCTCTTTTGTAGCAGGAGATAATTATGTGGTTTTGTAGTTTGCAACATACCTTTTGCATGTTCTCTACTGTGTTTTTAGAAGTGGAGCAGGCAAAACAGAAACTGACTGCTTCTTTGAAGACTCTTTTACAAAATGGTCGTGAAACAGAGATGAAGGCATGACCTGAGCTGTTTCTGTTTACTCTGGTCTTAACATAAGGAAAAGTTACCTACGCTCAAAATCCATCTATATTCAATACATTTATTTTGAAATAAGGAAGATCCAATGTCGTTTTAATGATTGATACTGTTTTCAGTCTTTTTTTTAAAAAAAAGCTCATTTGCTTATGTAGATTATGGTCAATTCTGCATTCCCATTCATTAGCCTTCTCAATTTTATCCAGAGGCTTTGCTCACACAGCATCTTTCTAGCTATATCAACCCCAGGCTGGATACACATAGCAAAAAGCACAATGAAGAAAGTTTAGCTGTCAAATCCCATATCCCAGGTACCAGTTTTCAGTCTCAGACTCACTGAAAAATTTCATCATGCTCATTTGTAATTTTCAAGTTCTTGCCCTTAAGTTAACTAGTCCTCTACCAAAATATGTTTTATTTAGCTAAGTATCAACAAGGCTTCTTTGTATTCATGCTAATGAGATGGAAATAAAATTCTAACCAGAGATAATCTTACCAACTTGGCTTGACTCTTTTTTTTTTTTTTTTTTTTTTTTTTGCTGCACCTGCAATATGCAGAAGTTCCTGGGCCAGGAACTGAACCTATGCCACCTACACCACAGCAGTGACCCAGGCCGCTGCAGCAACAATGCCCAAATATTAACCTGCTGCTTAACTTGAGCTAAGAAAATTGCTTCATGTATATATATTTCTTACTTAGGAAAATCTTAAAGTAAAAGATTTTTATTTATTTATTTATTTTTTTGGCTTTTTGCATTTCTTGGGCCGCTCCTATGGCATACGTAGGTTCCCAGGCTAGGGGTCGAATCTGAGCTGTAGCCGCTGGTCTATGCCAGAGCCCCAGCAACTCGGGATCAGAGCCTCATCTGCAACCTACACCACAGCTCAAGCAACGCCGGATCCTCAACCCACTGAGCGAGGCCAGGGATCGAACCCACAACCTCATGGTTCCTAGTCGGATTCGTTAACCACTGAGCCCTGATGGGAACTCCAGCAAAAGATTTTTAAACCTGTGTAAATAATATCAACTCCTTATCAAAGAGCTGTCCCTTTAAAGATGAAAATTTTTCTACAGTTTCTTAAATTAACATTAAGTATATACGGAGGCTCAGAAAATACAGAAAGGAAATGGGCAAGCTGAAAACAACATTAACTTAATTTTTCTTCTTCAGTTAGCTTCTGTCTGATCTTATACGTTATTTGTATAAAACTTGTATTGGAAATCTGGACTTTGAAATATTCTTCCCTAAGGGAATGTAAAAAAAGAAACCAAAGATGATTACTCTTACAGCACAAACAAATTTAGCAGTTATACAATGATACCAAGAACAACAATGACAATAACAGTATTTCACACAGCAAGCAGTTCTTTTAGTGCAGGTACTGTATTCATAATGAGCCTGTTTCAAAAGGTTTGCATAGAAGAATTCTGACTGATATGATAACATTTTTGATGGAAATGCTAATAATATTTAAAACTTTAGCAGGAATGGTATAGGAAGACGCATCATGCTTTTCTGTGTTCATTAAATTAGCTTCATTTTAATGTGTCCAAAGGCATTTCAGCTGAAATTTTATGAGAAGCTGCAAAACAATTCTTTAAAGAATTATGAATAATGGTCCCAGTAAGCCTCCACCTGAGTAAATTGCCTATGCATTTATTGGAAACAAGGGAATTTTGAGATAATCAATTCCTTTTGGCACGTGGTTTACTAAAGGCTATGCTCAAGCATGACTGTAACATTAAACCAGGTGAGTTCTCTTGTGGCACAGCAGTTAAGGATCCACTGTTGTCACTGCAGTGGCACAGGTTCGATCCCTGGCCCAGGAACTTTCCCATGCTACGAGCGCACCCAAAGCAAACAAACAAAAAGCTTTAAAAAATCAGAACTGTATTACATTTATAAAAGAGATGCCAAGGGAGCTCCTTTCAAGGCTCAGGGGTTAATGAACCCGACTAGGATCCATGAGGATACGGAGTTGATCCCTGGCCTTGTTCAGTGGGTTAAGGATCCAGCATTGCCATGAGCTATGGTGTAGGGTGCAAATGCGGCTAGGATCCCACATTGCTGTGGCTGTGGCTGTGGCCAGCAGCTGTAGTTCTGTTTCGATTCCTAGCCTGGGAACTTTCATATGCCAAGAGTGTGGCCCTAAAAAGCAAAGGGGAAAAAAAAAAAAAAAAAAAGAGGGGGAGACTCAAAGTTCTCATAGCCTTCTGCTAGAAACCTATCCAGTAAACAGAATGGAACCCCCAAATGATCATAATGGTACCCACACCTATTTGACTTTCTTCCCAGAAACTGTCCATCATCATGCAGTGAAAAAGACACATTAATGTCCTTTAACATGTTAAGACACTTCCTCAAGACCTCTTAACAGCATGAACTACCACCCAAATCCAAGAAAAATGTCAACAGAGACAGACTTATTTCTAAAGACTTGATAATAAGAAAAGAAAGTTTCCCGAATCTTTTTCACCTACCAAGGAGTTTTGCAATGATATAAAGGGCTTGTCCCCAAAGAAACAGTTTTCCATCACGGCCACAGTTGCTAGGAAATCGCTTCTGACTACCAGGGTTTCTTTTTTCATATTCTACAAAATCGGCTGGCACATAGTAGTACTTTGGTATGACAGGATAACCTGTGGATTTAAAAATAAACATTTAAAATATATCAAATCATTGTCCTCTCCAAATTTTCCCTTTGAGAAACTGCAAAGCAGAAAGAGAAAAAGGTTATCTAATAGAAAATTAGAAATTCTGACTCTTTTCAGAAATTCCCAGTGAAAAAATGTGGAAAAAGCCTCTGCACTTTAAAACTAATGTGACAGCATATGTTATGTGTTAGCCAACGTGTACATAATCTCCTTTAACATTTAATTTTAATACCTTTAAATGAATCAATATACAGTGTGCAAATATTTAGAGCCACAGAAGAAGCTCTCTGTAATAGGATTAGTCTGTGAAAGTTTTACAAATGAGATACCGTATAATCTCAAGTGAAGAATTATAACCCCAAGCCACTGTTTAGAGCAAAGAAATCCTCATTTCAAACATTAAGCCCATTATCTCCTCTTGATATCATTGAAGAGGAAAAAAATCCATCTTCCCCCTGTGACCAACCCATGTAAAAATATTTCTTGGTAGAAACTAATAATTACTTTAAGACTAGAATCTTTGTGGATGATATAAAGGGGGAAATCAACATTCTAACAATACTACAGAAGACGTCTTGCGATATCAGTCTGCAGCAAACTTGGGCTGTAAGTAATAAGACTTAGTTTAACTTTTCTAATAAAATTATACAGATTCCCCTAAAATTTGCTTTATTCTTCAGGCAGCAATCATGATAGTTGCATCCAAAATAGTAAAAAGGCCTACGATACACAGAGCACAGTTTGAACATCAATCTTTCAACATGGTTAAGCCTAAAGTCTGATATGTGAACTATCACCTCAATGTATCAAGGATCTACCACTGACTACAAAAAGGTCTGATGCAAGGGGTTTTAAATATATTCATTATGACATTCGTTACATTATTTCTCACACTGGACAAGTGGTTATTCGGAAAATGAGGACAATAATAACTGGTTTTAAACATGAGCACTTATTTGGATTTCAAGGTTTAACCATAAATATTTGCTACACTGACATTACAAGTATTTTAAAAGGTGAGCACATACTACAAAGTATCTACTCTAAGATACTTGCAGAGCACTCTACAGAAGATCACCGACTTCTTATGAGACAGGAATGGGGCCTGGTGCCATGACTGCCAGTTTGTACATCGTGTCCGTAAGATTTTTTTTAATCAACACACCCACCATAAATTTTAACTTTCAGATAAATATGTCTTCAAAGCTGTTCACTCATGACAATATTTTATCAGTTTACTAACACTTCCAAACACCAAAGATCTCTGGAACTTCTCCTTTGGAATTCCTTTGAGAATCTGTTTTCTAGTTACACAGAAAAATCCGTGACATTCCTTTATGATCCCAACTGGTGTTTCATGAAAACCAATATGTTACTCATAAGCCTGGGCCTTTTGACCATTTCTAAAATAATAAATCCATCCTCAGAGGATAACATTTTAGAACCATGGGGAACATTCAAAGTAATGTATAGAAAGCCCTGGAAACACCTCCAAAGAAGAGGATAGAAAGTTCACGGCAATGGTATCACCTTCGGGCTAGGGCAGAGCCTCCTTAAGTGGCCCAGGGAAGTGGGCAACACTTAACAAAGTGTTATTTCTGGTGACCTGGATAAAAATCAGTCACTTTATATTACTGTCACACTATATATGGTGAAGGAGTTTCACAGCAGGCAACAAATGAAGACTCTCTGCCCATCTGGCAAACTCCTGTGTAGTTACTATAGCCATGACCACCTAAACTTCATCTCCATCGTCCAGCCCAAGGAACTTCTTTTATAAAAGCAAATGAATTATAACCACTTAATAGATTATTCTAATTCCTGAGGCTCCATTCATTTTTTCCAATTTAACATAAACTGTTCTCCTTAAAAAGGAATCATTTATACATTTCAAAGGAACATTAGGGAATAGTGATATAAAACATGTCTTGAAAAAGCATTCCAACTATACCTTCTGTGGTGTGGTGAAGTACCGGAGTCAGAAGATCTTGATACTCTTTCACTTGCTTGGGATTGCCTCTAAAAACACCTAAAATGTAAAATAGAAAATCCAATAGCAGAGTTCCTATTGTGGCGCAGCAGAAACAAATCCGACCAGTACCCATGAGGATGCAGATTCAACCCCTGGCCTCACTTAGTGGGTCGGGGATCCAGCGTTGATGTGAGCTGTGGTGTGGGTTGCAGACATGGCTCGGATCTCGTGTTGCTGTGGCTGTGGCACAGGCTGGCAGGTATAGCTCTGATTTGACCCCTAGCCTGAGAACTTCCATGTGCTTGCAGGTGTGGCCCAAATAGGAAAAAAAAAATTCAATAGCATCTGAGATGAATAAGCACCACATAAATTATATCTTAGACAAAAAGATTAGCCCAATTGTAATTATTTTGGTAATTTTCTATATAAATAATAACAATAACATTGAGAAAAGGTAATGCAAATAAATGCATATGATATTTTTTCAGGGTATCGATTTTAGAAGGTCACATTAGCCTCTAGAATTAAAAACTGAATTTTAACTGAAAGTTCTCTATTCTTATCTGTAAATGTGAGACACATCCACAATGTCACAAATTACAGTATTCATGATTTCTATTCATAAAAATTCTTGTAAATATGAAAATATATTTGCAACATTTAAATACTTCAAAGTATTTTTTTAAATTCCTTTTTTTTTTTTCCCCCAGGGACGCACCTGCAGCATGTGGAGGTTACCAGGCTAGGGGTCAAATCGGAGCTACACCTGCCGGTTTATGCCACAGCCACAGCAACGCAGGATCCAGGCCATATCTGGGACCTACCCCACAGCTCACAGCAACACTGGATCCTTAACCTACTTAGTGAGGCCAGGGATTGAACCCGCAACCTCATGGTTCCCAGTCAGATTTGTTTCCACTGCGCCACCAAGGGAACTCCTATTTTTAAAAATTCTTTAAATGATTTAACATTAACTCAGAAAGCAGAAGAGCATATAAAAATTCAGAACAGTATATAAAATGCAGAGTAGTTAACATCACTAAGTACAGTCTATTCTGCTAGCTGAAAGGTGTCATATTTTATTTCTGCTCCTCTTTAAACTACTTACATTCTGCAGTTTAAATTTCAGGAGAAAAGCTCACTTACCATCAATCATCATGTAAAGGAAAAATATGGGAAATTCACATTCAATGCCATCAAATAGCTAAAACAGAAAATAAAATATTAAAAATTGTACCAACAATTATTTAGAAGAATTACATTAATTAGAACATATATCATTAGCATATACATACATAAAAATTTATTTATTGTAATAACAAAATTGGACTGATTTTATGTATGGCTTTATTGTTTCTTAAAAAATTTTTCTCAGAATTCTTATTATTCAAAAGCTCATTCATATAATTCACCACATAGTAGTGATTTATTCAGTAAATATTTACTAAGTACTTAGTAATGCCTGGCATCAGCTACAGGGGTCTATAAAACAAAAAGAGAGAGAACCTGCCCTAGTGGGGAGAAAGCCGTGTAAATAAACAACTGCAATGTATTACAAAAATGTGTGTAGATCAAGAACCAAGGACATGAAACATCTCAGTTTGCCCAGGGGTGGCGTCAGGAAAAATTTATATGAAGTATGCTTTAACTAGTGCTTGGTGGATTTCTCCGTGGAGATGATAAGCTAAGGGAACTCCACACAGAGAAAACAATAGTACACTAAAGAGATGCACTAAAGGATAAAGTTTGTTAAAGAAACTACCAGCAATTCAGTATTCCTGAAACAAGCAAGAAATATACAGTGAAAGGTGAAGTGGACCAAGACAACCAGGAAGGGCAAGTCATGCTAAGAGATTAAAAACTGATCAGGCCAGTGATAGGGAACCACTGGTGGACAGTGAATAGGATCAGATTTACTTGCTGGATGAACAGCTGGCAATACTGAAGTTTTAGGGCAAGAAATAAGGAGACCAAGTGGAAGGTTGCTGGGTAACAATCCAAAGAGAAAGGATGTCACCCTAAACTGATGATTCTCAACTTTAGCATTATTGGCATTTTGGGCCAAATAATTCTTTGTTGTGGGGGCTGTCCTAGGCATTGCAGGACATTTAGTAGCATCCCTGGCTTCTACCTTTCAGATGTCAATAACACCTATCAAGTTCTGACAATAAAAAATGTCTGCAGAGGAAGTTCCTATCGTGGTGCGGTGGTTAACGAATCCGACTAGGAACCGTGAGGTTGTGGGTTCGATCCCTGGCCTTGCTCAGTGGGTTAAGGATCTGGCGTTGCCATGAGCTGTGGTGCAGGCTGGTGGCTACAGCTCTGATTCAACCCCTAGCCTGGGAACCTCCACATGCCATGGGTGCGGCCATAGAAAAAGACAAAAAAGACAAAAAAAAAAAAAAAAAAAAAGTCTGCAGGTATTGTCAAACATTCTCTGGGGAGCAAAATCCTTCTTAATTGTGGATCACTAGCCTAAACCAAGAACAGAGAGGAAGGGATAGACTCTTAAGATGTAAAGGTGGCTAAATCTGCCAGCTTTGGTGAGTAACAAAGAAGGCTGAGTGAGAGGGAAGAGCCTGGAATGAACCTCGGGTTTGGTGTTTGGCAGGAGAGTGGGAGCTGTACACAGGCAGAGGGTAGGCCTCCTAGGGAGGATGTCCGAAAGGCAGCTGACACATGGCAGGGCACGCAGGGGGAGAAGGACGAGTTAGGATAGAGATCTGGGATTAACAGCGATTGCTAGTTATGACTGCATGGATAGCATAAAAGAGAACAGGGCTGGGGATGGATTCCAGCAGATAGCAAAGTATAAGGGAGGCCGAAGAAGAAATACCTGCGAAGAGAAAGACAGTGAGAGAGAGAGAGAAATAAGTAGAGAATTAGGAAGAGAATAAGGTCACGGAAAATAGAGAACTGCCCAAGATAGAGCACTTGGTTAGGACACACAAATGCCAATGAGAGGTTCAGTGAAATAAGGTCAGAAAAAAAGCATCCACAATGAGCCAGTGACATAAACTGACTGAAGCCAACACAGCTACTAGGAAGCGCTGGGGAGAGGAGCCAGATTATAAGGTAAAGGAATAAGTAGGAGGAAAACAAGGAGCCACACCTAGACCTCACCACGCTTTTCAGAAGTGTGACAACAAAGAGAGAGGCAATGGGAGGCAGACAGGAAGGGGTTTGAGTTTTTATTTTTAAAGATTTTCAATCTACTCCATTAAAGTAAAGTCTTCAGCAATGTGGATGGATGTTTACCTTTTTGCGGGAGGGTGTTACAGTTTTCCGGGCAGGTTAAAAACGGCTAGAATAAACCTAGATGTAGGGTATCTATCTGTATTTGAAATGTAAAATACTTTAAAACTAAATATTTAGAGGAGTATATTTCAAAGGGAAGTGTCTAAGTACAATAGAAAAATCACTCACCCAATGAATCAGCATGGCTCAATATAAGCAAATGGGCCTCAATGGTAGAAAGAGCTAATACTTACTGAGCTCTAACTATGTGCCAAGCACCATTCTAAGCTTATATATATATAAGCTTATATATATATATATGTGTGTATATATATATATAAACTTATTTAATCCTCATCAAACCTTTGATAATAGTAGATACTAACATTATTTTATCAATAAAGAATTAAACATAGAGAGGTTAATCAACTTGCCCACAGCCAGACAGTTGTAAGTGGCAGAACCAGAATTCAAACCCAAGAAGTCTGCCTCCTGAATCCATGCTTTAGACCATTCTATCGTGTTATCTGAAACATTACTTGATACCTTAATTTCAGCTGGTTTGTAGTAGCGTCTATTGGGATCTTCCAATGATGTTCTATACCCATCTCTCAAGAAACGCTTAAATCCGTATTTTCCTTTTAATTTTCTAATCACTTTATCAAGTGTCTGGTTAAAGAGAACTTCATCATCCAAGGCAAATGCAGGATAACTGATGCAAGGGAGCAGGGCAGCATCTGTGTTCTGGGGGCAGTAAGAAAAAGAAGAGAATGTAAGTGCCTGTGGTGATACGGTCAATGCGGCCCAAGGAGAATCTCAGAGATGAAAAGCCACTAAGGTAATCTAACTGACAGTGAGACTGCTGTGCTCTAAGGGATAGATAGATGTTTATATGGCAGGGTTTAGTAAGGGAGATAAAACTTTATTCAATAATGAGTATTTTCAGAAGTTCCTGTTGTGGCTCAGCAGTAGCCAACCCGATTAGCATCCATGAGGATGTGGGTTTGATCCCTGGCCTTGTTCAGTGGGTTAAAGGATCCAGCGTTGCTGTGAGCTGTGGTGTAGGTCGCAGACACAGCTTGGATTTGGTGTTGCTGTGGCACAGGCCAGCAGCTATAGCTCGGGTTCAACCCCTAGTCCGGGAACTTTCATTAGTCATGGGTGCAGCCCTAAAAAAACAAAAACAAAAAATTTTTCAAGATTCAATCAATACTGGACTCAAACTTAATACATTGTTTAAAGCATTGTGTAAAAATTTAACACCAATAATTAGTCATTACAACTGTCATAGCAATTTGATTATAACAGTGAAAAACAGAAAATAACCTAAATATCCAACAATTAGCTGAGTAAATTAGCAGCCATTAAAATTTATACTGTAGAAATGTTTACTGATATGGAAACATGTCCATTCACAGAACTAGGTTATCAAAAATATGAATAATGTCCTTGAAGTTTTGTAAAATAAAAATATTATATATATATATATATGTGTGTGTGTGTGTGTGTGTGTGGGAACATATAAACTCAAATACTGTTACCCTAAGATTATAACTAAATGATGGAATTCTTAGTGGGTATTATTATCATTTGCTTATTTGTGGGTTCTATTTTTCTTTTACATAAACTTGTATTACTTCTATAAATAGTTATTTTAAAACAATTAAATTATTCCATTTTGGGTGTTTTTCTAAGAATAGAGCCCCAAATAAGCCCTAGAAAAATTTACATTAGGTACTATATAGGCATGTAAGAGTTTATGAGACAAAGGAAAAAGGTGGATCAAATGAGTGAAAAGAAAGAAAGCAATTTTATTCAAAAGAAATTTACATAATATTTTCTACATTTATATATACAATATTCCATGACCAAAAAAAAAAAAAAATCGTTTTGGTATAATGTTGTTACTCTCCCACAAAAAAAAAAAAAATCTAGTTCTTTACTGCATGACTAGAACTCAAAGGACAAATCAGCTTTCTCTATAGCTCTGCTCACCTCCTGAACAAGAAAGACCACCATGGGCAAGAGGAGTTCTCTCCTCTAACCTCTCTGACAACCTTCTTGGAAAAGGGAACAAAACTGCATAGCAATCATCAACAACAGTTCATAATTTATTAATTTATTATAAAAATATCTCACATGAGATCTTGATTCTCTGGGTAAAAGTGAGCACAAAGTCTGCCGGTTGCGATTGTGGGCATCGAGATCCACAAATATAACTGACCAGGAACAGCCCTGGAATCAGAAAGAGAAAAACATTTATTAGATTGACAGAGAACTTTTAGAACATCGGGCATTTTTATTGAAATAAATTTCACATTATAAATCAATGTTACCTCAAATTACAAAAATAATAACATTTTTAAAAAAGACAAGCAAAAGAAATGAAATTTCATGAAAATACTAACAGTGGTTGGTTGCCTTTGAGAGTGACATTACAGAAGGTTTTTTTTGCCTTTATTTATTTTTTTGTTGTTGCACTCTCTGGATCAGAAGTTCCTGAGCCAGGGACTGAATCTGTGCCACAGCAATGACTCAAACTGCTATAGTGACAATGCCAGATCCTTAACCCTCTGCACTACAAGAGAACTCCTAGAAGATTTTTATTTTTTTAAATACTTCACTATTTCTCACTTTTCTTGCAATAAACATATTAATTTTATAATTATAAAAATAAATGTTATCTTTACCTTTCCCTATTTCTCTTTAGCTTTGTTATAAAAATATATTGATTTCAAGACTACTAATAAAGGATATTTATTTTAATAAAAATACAAAATAGTTTAACAATCCTGACAAGGAATAAAGAACTAATTTGGATTCATAAAAACTGAACTGTACAATCCTAAAAAAGAACACTGATAGTATAATCAAACTAAATGAATTTAGCTAAAACCTAGAATTAGATATAAAAAACTACTTGATTAAAATATGTAGGGGGAGGTATAAATTAGGAGGTTGGGATTAACATATGTACACTACTACATATAAAACAGATTAAGTAGCAAGGTTCCACAACACAGCACAGGGAAATCTACTCGGCATTCTGCAATAATCTCTATGGAAAAGAACCTGAAAAGGAATGGATACAGCATATGTACAACTGAATCACTCTGCTATACACCTGAAACTAATACAACATTATAAGTCAACTATGACTAATAAAATCTTTAAAAGAATATGAAAACAGGAGAATCTCAAATAATAAAAACATACATAATACTAGCTAATATTAACTATGTGTCAGACTTCAGTTTTATGCTTCACATGGATTATCTCATTTATCCCCATAGGTAAGTATTATCCCGATTTTACTGAAAAAGATGCTAAATCTTAGCATAAGAGAGATAAGGGTTCAAAATCAAGTCTCTGACACAAAAGCCCACACCTTAATTAAGTTATGCAATTAACCACACTAAAAAATATCTTTCAGAGTTCCCTCTGTGGTGCAGGAGGTTAAGAATCCAATATTGTCTCTGTAGCAATGAGGGTTCAATCCCTGGTCCAGCACCGTAGTAGGTTAAGGTTCTGGCAATGCCGCAGCTGTGGTGTAGGTTGCAGCTGCAGCTAGGATTTGATTCCTGGCCTGGAAACTTCCATATGTCACAGGTGCAACCCAAAAAAACAAAAAATCAAAACCTTTTCTTTGTCTTTTTAGGGCTGCACTACTGGCATATGAAAGTTCCCAGGCTAGGGGTCAAAGTGGAGCTGTAGCTGCTAGCCTACACCACAGCCACAGCAACGATAGATCCAAGACACATCTGTGACCTACACCAAAGCTCACAACATCAGATCTCGAACCCACTGAGCGAGGTCAGGGATCGAACCCGTGTCCTCATGGATACTAGTCAGACTGGTTACTGCTGAGCCACAAAAGGAACGCCAAAAAATTTTTTTTCAAGTAAGAAGCAAAACTTGAATTAAAAAAAACAAGTGTAACAAAAAATATTAATTAGCCTGCAAATCAAGTTTTAAAAAATTTACTATTTAGCCATTAGTGCTTTCCACATTCTATAGCATAATTGTTAAGTAAACATGGCTTTGTTCTTTTACTAGGGAGCTAGATATTTTGAAAACACAGAGGTGAAATTAGAATACAATGACTGCTTCCATGACAGGAGAATACTCAGAAAAATACATAGGGAAAGGAAGAACACCATCACGAATTTCATGTTGCTTCATTACCTTCTAAATCTCATACCAATGCTCATCAACTTCAGAGATGTATTTGCCCTGAGGATAAAATACCTTGACTGAAATTCAAAATCTAGTAAAACTAGGTGCTAGATCCAAATATTAGACTCACACTGTGTATATTTCTCCTGTTTACCCATGTTCATATATGAATATTAGCTTATAAAACAGAATTTCTCATTCATAATATTCATTTCTAAATCTTTTAATCTTGGCAATAAATGGACAAGGAATGAATGAGGCTGTCTCTCAACCAGAAAAATGCTAAATTGTCCTTTCTATTATTTGAAAGCCCCTACTTCTCATTAATACTCACAAAATTGAGTCCAATAAACCATCATGCAGCAGCCGCTACTGTCAGAGTAATGTGTCCTCTGCTTTGAGTAAAACAAGGCAGAACCATGACCTCTGCTCTTAAGGAGCTGATCTAGGTATGTACAGTCCTAAATCAGATGAATATTAAACAACAAAAAGACTGCACATAGCAGTGCATGACTATGTTCCAGGTGAGGGGCTTAAACGAGTGAAGAATAACAATAATAAGCTTGTAAAGTTAACAGGAGAAAAACAAAATAGGGAACTTGGAATACTTCATGGAGAAGGCAAAGACCAGAACTAGGATCTGAATTTTTGGGGGCAGGGGGAGCAAGCTGAGTGGTTAGAACAAAAGAGCAGAGAAATGAACGTGTATGAGATGTTGGGAGAAATGAATATTCAAAATAAAAGGACTTACAATTTATCTTTAGGCTGATAATTAATAAAGTTAATTACATGTCAAATCAGTTTACCTTGAATTTTTTAAAAGATACACTTTAAGTAGGATAATAAAGTGAAATGGCAAATTTGGCAACTCTTGCCATTATTTGATTAATATAGACAGCCAACTTCTATTTTCTGGCCACAAATAAATCATTTATCAAATTCACCAAAGTATTTATTCAGGTCTCTTCCTCTGGCAGCCTCTAAGAAATATGCACAATAGGGAATTCCCATTATGGTTCGGCAGATTAAGAACATGACATTGTCTCTGTGAGGATGTGGGTTCAATCCCTGGCCTGGCTCAGTGGGTTAAGGATTCAGTGTAGCCCCAAGCTGTGGCATAGGTCGCAAGTGTGGCTCGATCTGGTGTTGCAATGGCTGTGGCTGTGGCCAGCAGCTGCAGCTCCAATTTGACCCCTAGCCAGGAACTTCCACATGCTGCAGGTGTGACCATAAAAAGATAAAAAAATGCACAAAAGGACAAATAATATCATAATGCTACCATATTTTAACACTAAGATCAAAAGCTAGTAAACTATATTATTTGGCTGTTGTCTTTAAAAATATACCATGCTTTATGTATATGGCCCAGATTTAGAGAAGGATAATATTCACCCAAGGACATGGGCAGCTATTCAGAAGCAAATTTTTAAAAATGTCATCAAGAAGAACCTACATATGGAATTAATTATCACCTACTTTAAATTATCAGACACATTAATTTTAGGCCTGCAAATTTCAAAGGAAACTAGATATGTCTGCAGTGCTTTGAACACTCTGCATAATATGAGCAATCTCTCTAGTCATCACCTTTTAGATTCTGGCCTCAGATCATTTGTCAGTATCTTGATTTCTCCAATTAAAGACAGGAATATGAAAAGATGTTTTTTATGTATATGTCACTCCAGAGTATCTGATTAACTTTGGATATTTTTTCATCTTCAATTTCCCAAAATTATCACAACTCTGCTGTAATATCCTGACTCCATTCAAAGAGCATATTTTAAGACTGACAGCACAGTCTACTCCCAAACTGAGAATCTGTAATTTTCTAGTAAACACATTACAGGATGATTCAACCTGATGGTGAGGAAGAGCTGCACTGTATCATCTACCCAGGTCTCCATGACCACAACAAACAATTCTGAGATGGTCTATGGGCTACGGATGACACATATGACCTTAAGATGGTCTCTTTAGTCTCAATTCAAAAGGACAGGATTTGAAGGATTGTCCAGGCCTTCTTTCTCTCATTAGTCACTTCTCTGAACCTGAGCTAATGGGCTTGATACCCTCATCTAGCATCAAAGAACAGAACAAGATCAAGGTGATCAGTATATCTAAGACACATGATCTTTTCTGTTCTTCTGGAAACAAAACCACACCACCATGATCAGGAGACTTGGAGACTTGGTTCCCTAGCTCAGCATTAGGCAGTCCTTTGGCTCTGTGGCAGAGCCTGGAGACTGGTATTCTGCAGAAATGATATTTACTGATGGGAATTACCACTCTGCACCATGGCTGTTGTGGCAGTAGGCATGTAAAAAGGCAACTTTTCCTTACTGACCTAACCACAGATTCCAGTAGCCTTTCTTACTAGAAGAAATCCTACCCACATGTTGTTGAAGGAATCTTCAAACTATAGGGAGAAATGAACCTGAGTGTAAATTCTTAGGGTTTTAGAAGAACAGAGCTGAGACTCAGACACAGGAATCACAAACCTGTTGCTGACTTCTACGACACCTGCTAAATGTAAACTGATTTGCTTAAATATTGTCTAATATGTATATACCAGTATATGTATTTATACATCAGTACATATATTGTCAAATACACACACACACATAAAATATTTGGGGAGTTCGCATCGTGGTGCAGTGGAAACAAATCCGACTAGGAACCGTGAGGTTGTGGGTTTGATCCCTGGCCTCGCTCAGTGGGTTAAGGATCTGGTGTTGCTGTGAGTTGTGGTGTAGGTCACAGACACTGCTTGGAACTGGCATTGCTGTGGCTGTGGTGTAGGCCAGCAGTTGTAGCTCCAGTTAGACCCCTAGCCAGGGAATCTCCATATGCTGTGGGTGTGGCCCTAAAAAGCAATAAAATAAAGTATTTGGAACCATGATGAAATATGTGATTCTTTTATTAAGGATTATATATATGGATATATTTTTAAGTGCTCCAAATTAGGAGTTCCCATCATGGTGTGGCGGAAACAAATCCGACTAGGAACCATGAGGTTGTGGGTTCGATCCCTGGCCTTGCTCAGTGGGTTAAGGATCCAGCATTGCTGTGAGCTGTAGTGTAGGTCACAGATGCAGCTCTGATTTAATGTTGCTGTGGGTGTGGCATAGGCCAGCAACTGTAGCTCCGATTTGACCCCTAGCCTGGGAAGCTCCATGTGTCATGAGTGCAGCCCTAAAAAGCAAAAAATGATAATAAGACAAGTCTTATAATTTTAAAAAACAAGAAAGGAAGTGCAGGAACACATAATAACCAAAAAACTAAAGGCTTATTTCACCCAACAATATCCCATAAAAATTAACATTTGTCTTATCTCACACACCAAGGCACAAAAAGGGCAAAAGTTCATCAAGTGAATAATTAAGAAGAAAATGGACTGGTCAAAAGGTACAGACTTCCAGTTATAAAATAAGTAAGTCCCAGGGACATAATATAAAGCATACATGTGAAAGCTGCTAAGAGAGTAGATCTTAAAAAGTTTCCAGCACAAGAAAAAAAAGTCATCACAACTATGTGTGGTGATGAATGTTGACTTATTGTGGTGATCATTTCACAATATATACAAATATCAAGTCATTATGTTGTATACCTAAAACTAACATAGTGTGGTTTTTTTATTTTTTGTCTTTTTTTTTTGCCTTTTCTAGGCTGCCCCCTCAGCATATGGAGATTCCCAGGCTAGGGGTCTAATCGGAGTCATAGCCACCCGCCTACGCCAGAGCCACAGCAACGCGGGATCCAAGAGGCATCCGCAACCTACACCACAGCTCATGGCAACGCCGGATCCTCAACCCACTGAGCGAGGCCAGGGATCGAACCCGAAACTTCATGGTTCCTAGTCGGATTCGTTAACCACTGCACCACGATGGGAACTCCATAATGTGTGTTTTTAAAGTAAACATAGCAAAAACATGTTAACTATAAATTCTAGCCTTAATAGGTATGGATCACTCAAACTAAGACAAGTTTTTAATTTGTGATATTCACTAAAGAGAATTATATACCATATATATATTTTTTATAAAATTGTGGACTTTACTGTTTCTTGAGAGACAGCTATTTATCGCTCTTTGAATGATTTTTATTTTTTCCATTATAGTTGGTTTACAGTATTCTGTTAATTTTCTACTAAACAACAAAGTGACCCAGTTACACATACATATAAACATTCTTTTTCTCAAAAATATGGAACGCTTCATGAATCTGCGTGTCATCCTTGCACAGGGGCCATGTTAATTTTCTCTGTATTGTTCCAATTTTAGCGTATGTGCTGCTGAAGCAAGCACCCATGTTTCTTTTTTAAAAAATAACACAAATCAATTCGCCCCTTTCTCCTACCTCCCAACCCCTGCCTCTGGCAACCACCAGTCTGTTCTCTGTATCTTTGAGCTTGAGCTTTTTTTTTTTCTCTGTCTGACTTATTTCAGCTAGCACGATTTCATGTAGCACCTAGTATAATGCCCTCAAGGTCCATCTATATTGTCACAAATGGCAAGATTTCACTCTTTTTATGATTGAATACCATACCAGTGTATGTACATACACCACAATTTCTTGATCCATTCATCCACTGATGGGTACTTAGGTTGTTTCCATATCTTGGCTATTGAAATAATGCTGCAGTGAATTCATATATTGTTTTGGGTATTATAGACATTTTGACAACATTAATTTTTCCAATCCATGAGTAGGAAACATTTTTCCATTTATTTGTGTCTTCACCTCTTTGGTTAAATTTGTTCCTAGGTATATTGTTCTTTTAAATATAATTGTAAATGGGATTGTTTTCTTAATTTCTCTGATAGTTCATTAATAGTGTATAGAAATGCAACAGATTTTGTGTACTGATTTATGTACTGCAATTTTACTAAATTTGCTTATTACTGCTAACAGTGTTCAGATGGAGTTTTTAGGGTTTTCTATATGTAAAATACATATTAATGTCATTTGCAAATCATGACAGTTTTACTTCTTCCTTTCGAATTTTGGATGCCATTTGTTTCTCTTTCTTATCTAATTTGTCAGGATAAGACTTCCAATACTATGTTGAAAAGGGTGGCAGCAGTGAGCATTATATTAGTTTCACTAATACAGGCTATATGTCAACCTCAATAAAAAATTAAACTAAATTTAATTTTAAAAAAGAAAATGGCTTAAGAATTTCAAAGACACTGTACAGGTTTTACCTTTTAAGATAGCATTTAAGATCCAAGATTTCATGTACTACTATTTGATATTCCAGATTCATTACCAAGTGCCTTTCGTTTGCTTCCTGGTTCTGCCCCTCTGTTGTGTGACCAGAAGAAGCTACCTCCATTCTCTGGCCACTCATTTTGAAAGAAGGGCCCTTTCAGCTCCAAAGATCTGTGATTCTCTGAGTTGCCACCAACAGGGGATACACTTTTTGGAAGCTCTAAATTAATTTAGTTAAAGACATATGATCAAGTCTTCCATATGATCAAGTCTTCCAAAATACTGTGTCAATAGCCTTTAAAATAACTGAGAACACTTAACAGACCTGAAATCCCTCAAGCCTTGAGGATGTTCCTTCAGGCTTTCACTTGCATGAAAGCATTTCTTTATGTCAGTTCTTTTTCTAGCCACTGGCTTTTAATTAGACCACAAATCTTTTAAGTACATGGAGTGACATTATAAAATGATTAAACACTAAAAAAGATCACATGCACTTTTAAATGTGCTACTGTTCAGCAAGTACAATTTTAAGCTAATTGCTATAGAGGTAGAAATTTTAACATTTTCAAAGTCAGGTTTCTGTAGTTCTCTACATCAGAATCAAAGATAAAAAGGAATTTGTAAAACTAGAATACTCTGATATATCATATTGAAAAAATTGGAAGATAGGCCATACTTGCCAAATGAGACATCTGTGTAGCTAAAGAAATAAGACTATTTGTCTATATTTCTATCTGAAATAATCAAGGAATAGTCAAGTCAGCAAACATTTGGTACATGGTTCTGCTAGACAGACATGAGCTAAACAAGGTCAAGAATTAACTCAGCGGAAAGTTGTTCTCATCCGTGGCCACACATTAGAATTCCTGGGAAATTTAGGAAAATCTCAACACCATGGCTTCCCCCAGACAATTAAGTCAGAATCTCTAGGAATAGAACCTAGGCATCAGATCGATTTTTAAATTCCTTAAATCCAATGTGCAGCCAAGACTGAGAATTTATGGCTGGGGAACAATACCAGCAGTATATTTATAGCTTAGAATCAGAATGTATGGTAAAGCAATTCAGTGCTTTTAGAGTTTTGACTAAGAAATCTATGAAAGCTTCCTGGAAAAAGGAGGCTGAAGGAAGACCCCTGAAACATAGGTACTTAGGAAAGGTACCATGTATGTAGGTGGAGGGGAAGCATACTAGATATGTACGCAACATACACTAAGACTTAGGTACATCAAAGGAGATTGCATGACTGCAAAAAAGAGATGACCACTACTTTATAATACCTGACCTAGACATGCAACTACATTCAGCTTGCTATGTGGTATGCCATGGAAGGTAGAAGGGTAAGTCCTGCATCTTTCCAGACTGCTATTGTAACATTATTGGTTTAGTCCATGACTCTTCTCAGTCTCCTTGAGATACTCTCTAGAGGCTTTTGAGCCCAATTGCTTCATTTCCCTTCTTTAGTGATACCAGTACTTCGTTACTAAATAAATGAGGTATCACTTATTAAGGGTTTATTTAATCTTTGCCAAGCACCATGCTAAGTTTTTTTATATGCATGACTACCTTATGAGTTAGGTGCTAGTGTCATTACCTCTACTTTTCTTTTTTTTTTTTTTAATGAGGAAGCTGAGGCAGAGGTAAATGACAAAGTCACAAGGTCACTGGTGTGAATACAGAGCACAAAGTGATCCTGTGTCCTATAGCACAATGCTATGCCTTTATGCCTTCTTACACTCCTATTCATTCACTCATTCCTTTCTTTCTTCCTTATCTAATATATACACACATATTCTCTAACTACTTATGTACACGTACACACATTTAAGTGAAGAGTATTGAAAGTAAGGAAAATGGAAAAAGGAAATGAAAAGTAATGAAGGATACATGTAGGATTTCCATTAGTATGTTGTTTCTTCCAGAGAAAGCAATGTTGATACAAGCTTAGAGAAGAGAGCCAGAGGTACCAAGAATCTCCAGGAGAGGCATAATAGTAATTCTCAGGATTTTCAATAGGCTTACACACACCCCCCAAATCTCCACAAGCTCTGATCCCTGCATTTCTCCAGGCAGAGGTCTTGAGCGAAAAAGAAGAGCGTGAGAAGTGGGTGACTTAGAGTCACCTCTGGGGCACCCAGAATGGAGTGCTGCTCCCCTCTTCATGTCCGTGGTCATGCTTCACCCTTTATGCCTGGATTTAACTATAATCCTCCCTCCAGAGAAAGTTGAAGTAAGAAGAGAAGAGTTTATGTATGTAAGAAGGAGAAGAGAGGCAGTTATGTTAACCATACTCCAACCTGAAACTTTCTTAAATGCAAAACACCCGAGGTACACAGTATTAAAGTTGTCATAGCAAACTCCATGTCACATTTTACATGTCTGCATAAGTTCCTAAATGTATCTTCACTGACTCGGCATTTTAATAGCTTAAGGTTAATGACACAGGTTGGAAAATTCCAGTGTCCTCCCATCTTAGGAATCTTTACAAAAATTAGCCTACTTCTTCATTCAGAGAAGTAACCTGTATTCCTTCATGTTATTCCTTCACTGACAACTCAATCCATGGTCACTTGATTAGGTGCAGAAACTGGATAAAGATCTTATAAAAATTTAGGGCAACCCTCAGTGTTCCCCTTTCATACCAAAGAAGATGGGATTTAGACATGAGGACAGCCAGCTGAGGGTTAAGCTAGGACCACAATTGCCAATTCTTTGGCTGTACACTTTAAGCAAATTCCCCTTTGCATGAAATATATTGATGTACATTAAACTGAAATCAACAAGGGAACTGACATGGATAAAAATATGTATATATATAAAGTGTCAGGAATATTTAAAAATGTGAAAGCTGAACAAAAGATTAGAGGGAAAAGTTATTGAAAAAAGAAAATGAGGAGTCCTTATCAGGAGGAGTTTTTTTAATTAAGCAACTTTTTTTAATGAGAAAACTAAAATTTAAGTAGCAAATCATATTCAAAAGGAAAGTTGTTCAACCATGGGCTGCTACATAAATTTCAGATATTTTCTCATCATAAAGAATGACTTGGTTAATGAATGACCAAATTAATTAAGTATGCAATTGAAAAATAATCAAAGTCTGTTGTTGCTATTGCTGTTTTTTTTACCTGGTTGCCAAAGAGGTTGAATCCATTAATTGCTTCTAGAGCCGCTTTTGCTAAGCCGACAGAGCTAAAAGATAAAAGTAAATATTTTACAACTCTAATATATCTGGCTACCAAACAATTATTACCTGATGAATATTCACAAGCAAAAGTTTCTTTATTAATGCTTATAACAACCTCCCTAAGAAGAATAATGTCTGAGAGACTTCAGTCTCCCATTTCACTATTTTTTCTTTAACTATAAAGTTAGTGATCTTCAGGGAAAAATATTTCTAAGTTCACCTTGATCTAGACAAATGGTCATACTATTGATGGGAGTAATTTTAACTTCAGTATCAATTATATTCACTAACGCAAGGGAAAAAAAAAAGGATTATCTTTACAGGAAGGTGTATCATGATGATATGTTCACAGTAATACCAGGTTGGACATCATTAGTTCAGATCAATTAACAGAGCTTTTCTGATGTCAACTCAGAGCCCTAAAAAAGATCTTGCCATCATACACTTACCACAGAGTTTCGTTTAATACGCCCAATTCAAATACTCTTTGCTTAGGGTCCAATAAAATAGGTATTATTTTATGCTCACAGAGCAAATGATCACCAGACCTCTCATTTTTTACTATATTCTTCTCTTTGTAATAAAACGTGTATTCTTTTGGCTCCTCAAATGTTTATATAAAAATAGCTGATAAAAATACCAACCTTTAAATATTTTAGATCTAATATCTAGTTTATTTTACTTATTGGAAATTTTTTTCTCAAAGCAAATGCATATTTCTTTAATATCATTTACAATTAATGACCTATCATCATTTCTCTAGAGCAGTGATTATCAAAGTGTGGTCCCAGAGCAGCAGTACCTGGAAACTTGTTAGAAATGCCAGTTCTCCCTGCTCTCCGGGAGCAGAGCCCTGCAATCAGTGTTAACAAGCCCTCCAGGTCCTTCAATGCACTTTAAAATTTGAGAATCTGTTCACAGCTATTCATATTATCATGATCTGAATTTTCTATGAGATATTTACATGAAAGGTTCTTAAGTACACATTAATTCTACCACAGGATAGTAAATAAGTGGGAAACATTTTGAATACATGAATGGAAGGGAATACAGCCAATATTTTATAACCTTAAATGAAATATAACCTTTAAAAATTGTGAATCACTATGTTGCATGCCAAAAACTTATATAATATTGTACATCAAATATACTTCAAATTAAAAAGAATAATTAATATATGGAGATAGTGATCAGATAGAAAATATAGAGAGGAAAATAAAAAATTATAATTCGATGTCCTAATTGACATACCTAACATACAAACTCTTGAGACATTAACAGTCAGATGCCAATTTTTTTTTTTTTTTTTTTTTTTTTTTTTTTATGGCCACACCTGCAGTATGTATACAAAAGTTCCTGGGCCAGTGGTTGACTGCAGCTGCAGCTGAGGCCTACGCCAAAGCCATGGCAACAGGGAATCCATGCCTCATGTGCAACCTACACCGCACCTTGTGGCAACACTGGATCCTTAACCCACTGAGAGAGGCCAGGGATCAAACTCGCATCCTCATGGACACTATGTCCTAACCTCCTAAGCCACAATGGGAACTCCCTATTTCGTGTTTTAAAATATCTTGGAATCAATAAAGCAGTGTACTTCACAGGAATCAAGTGAAATCCAGGCCCTCAAAGATGAGCTAAGAGAAGGAACAGATGTTTTGTTTTGTTTTTATTACAAAAGTAAAAGCACAAAGGTGAGTGACTCAGATTATTAGATTTTATTCATAGATGCAGAAAATTCTAAAGAATTCACAAAAATGTGCTACTGGAACTATTAAGTACATTTGGTATGGTCCCAGGAGACAAGATCGCTGTCAATTTTATTTCTACATACTAGCCATGGACATTCGGAATTTTATTTATTTATTTATTTATTTTTTTTGTCTTTTGTCTTTTTGTCTTTTTTGTTGTTGTTGTTGTTGTTGTTGCTATTTCTTGGGCCGCTCCCGCGGCATATGGAGGTTCCCAGGCTAGGGGTTGAATCGGAGCTGTAGCCACCGGCCTACGCCAGAGCCACAGCAACGCAGGATCCGAGCCGCGTCTGCAACCTACACCACAGCTCACGGCAACGCCAGATCGTTAACCCACTGAGCAAGGGCAGGGACCGAACCCGCAACCTCATGGTTCCCAGTCGGATTCGTTAACCACTGCGCCACGACAGGAACTCCCCGGAATTTTAAAGTTAAAAATAAATACCACTTACTATCTCATGAAATAATATAAAATATTTTAGTATAAGTTTAACAAAGTATGTGCAAATCCTGAACACTGAAAAACATTTCCGAAAAAATTAGGACCTAAATAAAGAGAGATCCCATGTTCAAGAATTGGAAAACTGAAGATAATTAAGATGTCAGTTCTCTCCAAAATCATCTATAAATTCAGTGCCATCCCAATCAAAATACCAAGAGGCGTATTCCTCTTGTGGTGCAGCAGGTTAAGGATCCAGCATTGTCACTGCAGGCTTGATCCCTGGCCTGGGAACTTCCACAGGCTACAGATGTGGCCAGAAAAAAAACAAAAACAAAAACAGGCATTTTTGTGGGAATTGACCAGCTAATTCTAAAATGAATATAGAAATGTAAAGTCCTGGGATAGTAAAAAGTTTCCTTTTGTTTTTTTTTTTTTAAGGGAGAGTAAAGTTGAACGATTGCTTGATTTCATGACATCATAAAGCAACAATAATCAGAGCAGTATGGTATAGGTCAGACGAGACATACATCAATAAAATCTAGAAACAGACCCAAATGTCTGTGGTCAAAAATGCCAGGTAAGTCAATGGGGAAAGAACAGTCTTTCAAAGGTGTTGGAATAATGAACTACCCATATGGAAAAAACTGAAGATCAATCTTTGCCTCACATTGTACACATAAGCTAATTTGAAATAGACCATAGACTTAAATGTAAAACCTATTTATAAATCTTTTTTTTTTTGGCCATACCAATGGCACATAAAAGTTCCCAGGCCAGGGATCAAACCTGAGCCACAGCAGTGACAAAACTGACTCCTTAACCACTAAGCCACCAGGGAACTCCTGAAACTATAAATATTTTAGAACAAAACCTAGGGGAAAAAAGCTTCACAATTCTGGGGTAGGCAAAGTTTCCTTAGACACCTAAGCACTAACCATAAAAAATTTTGATAAATTAGATTTCATCAGAATTAATATCTTCAGATCTTCAAAAGATACCATTAATAAAATTAAAAGATTGTTGTTCCTGGAGTGGCTTAGCAGGTTTAGGACCCGATGTTGTATCTATGATGATGTGAGTTTGATCCTGGCCTCGCTCAATGGGTTAAATACCCTGTGTTGCCACAAGTTTAGGTGTAGGTCGCAGACATAGCTTGGACCTGGTGTTGCCATGGCTGTGGTGCAGCTCTGATTCCACTGCTGGAACTTCCATATGCACAGGTCTGCCCATGAAAAGAAAAACAAACAAACAAATAAATAAATTTTTTAAAAAGCAAGTTAAAAAGCAAGTTATATTCTGGAAGAAAATATGTGTAAAACACTTACGTCTCAAAAGATTTCTATCCACAATTTATAAATAACTCTTAAAATTCAGTAAGAATATAAATGACCTACTTTAAAAATGAGAAAAAGATTTGAATAAGCACTTTAAAATAAAGATATATGAAGATACTTATTTGGCACATGAAAAGATGTTCGATAAAATTAGCCAGCAGAAAAATAGAAATTAAAATCACCCATATACCTATAAGAATGATTAAAAATAAAAATCCTAACAGGACCAAATATAGACAAAAATGTGCAGTAAACGAAACTCATACATTATTGGTAGGATATAAAATTGATAAGTTCCTTTTAGAAAATAGTTTGGCAGTTTCTTAAAAAGTTAAAACAACTTATATAACTCAGGAATTCTCCTCTTAGGTATTTTCCAAGAGAAAGAAAAAGATCTGGATCTAAATGTTCATGATAGCTTTATTTGTAATAGCCCCAAACTGTCAACAACCCAAATGTCTATCAACAGAAAATGGATAAACCAAACTGTGGTTTATCTATACAATGGGATACTATTTGACAATAAAAAGGGATAAAAGATGAAAAACAAATAAAATACATGAAAGGGAAGATGGAGCAAACATAATTTTCTCTATTCCTCTCACAGGCTCAGAAAGGTAGAAAGAAGGCACACTGCCTCAGAACCTCAGAATTCTAGAACAGCACTATGGTGAATTTCCCGAGTTTCCATTCTGCTCCTTTTTGCTTTACATATGCCCTACTTAGAGCTGAAGATGCCAACAACCAGGAAATACAGGTAGGTACATACAAAAAAATCCCCAACAAAAGCCTGCTCTCTCTAGCTGAGGGACCAGAAAAACAGAATCCTAGGAAAGCAAAAAATCTAGACAATAACCAAACATAAAAACTGTGGCCCTACACCCACCCACTCCTGCAAATGCTGAGTGGGAAATGCAGACTTCTGCATTCCTGAGTCTATAATGAGCCCAACCCCACAGTTGTGGTGGGATCAGAGAAATCCAAGGAGGAGGCCTTCACTCCTCAGGGATGGTAAAGGGTCCCCCTCTCACACTTCAGTGGTAGAGGAGATCACAAGCAGAGTCTAGACCCTGCACCCATCAGGAATGAGGTGAGCCTCCCCTTCCTCTTGGGACGGAGCTGGAGGAAGGCCAGTCAGTAGTTAGAACTTTCACTAATGCCCAACTGTAAAAAGACCCCATACCCTTTCCCCGTCATGTAACTGGAGACCAATGGGAAATCAGACATGAGGTACTTCTGTTCTTCTCAGCAAAGGAGGTACTAAAGGAAGCCTACTGGAAAGCGAGACCTAGACCCAGCAGCAATTTGAAGTCTCCATCTTGGGTGTCAACATTCTCACCTGGCAGTAAGAGGGTGATGCATCTGCCCCCTCCCCCTGCCAGAAGGGTGTCAAAAAACATAGCTAAGATAAAATGTTTAAGTAAGACCCAGGGTCTTATAATACCCAAAATGTCTACATTGCAATAAAAAAAAATCACTTATATCAAAAGCCAGACTATCTCAAACTGAATAAAAAAGGACAATCAAGGGATGGTTAACACTGAGACTAAAGTGATGAGAATTATCTGACAAAGATTTTAAAGCAGACATAAAAAGGCTTCTCTGAGCAATAATGAACATGATTAAGAGAAATGAAAAGATAAAGTCTCAGCCAAGAAACAGAAAGTCTCAGCAAAGTTTTTAGAACTGAAAAATACAATAATCAAAACAGAAAGCTCAGAGGACAAGATGAAGGCGACAGAAGACATAGCTGAATTGGAAGATATAACAACAGAAATTACCCAATAAACAAAAGAGAAAAAATAAATTCAAAAAAAAAAAAAAAAAAAGAAAAAAACCGAAAGAAAGAAAAAAAGAAGAAGAGAACCTCAAGGGCCTATGGCACTCAATAAAGATTTCACACTCTAGTAACTGGACTTCCTAAAGGAGAGAAGAAAAAAGACAGAGCTAAAAGCCAAAAAAAAAAATTTTTAAGTACTTGAAATAATGGCAGAAAAGTTCCCAATTAGCAAGAGACAAAAAGCTGAGTGAAACTCAAATAGAATAAAATAAAAATATCCATGCTAAGACACATCATAACTTCTGAAAACTAAAGACAAAGAAAACTCTTAAAAATAACCAGAGAAAACACTTACTGGGGAAAAACAACTGAATAACAGTGAATTGTTTATCAGAAATGACCAAGGCTAAAAGGATGTGGCAAAGAATTTTTAAGCACCAAAAGAAAATAACCATCAACCCAGAATCTTACACCACTAAATACATTCTATTTATTTATTTAAGCAAAGCATTCTCAGGTGAAGGAAAAAATAAGAGATCTGTCACAAGCAGATCAACCCTAGAAGTATGACTAAAGAAAGTTCTCAAAACAAAAAACAAATCATAGATAGATAGATAGATGAAAGGTAGATAGAATGAAGGAAAGAAAGAAGGAAAGTAAGGAAGGAAGAAAGGGAAATCAACCTTTGAACAATCAAAAAGGCAGAAAGATATGGTAAACAAAAACATGAATAAATACAATAGGCTTTTCTTCTCTTGAGTTTTACAAATTATATTTGACAGTTACAGCAAAAATTGTTAACACTGGTTCTTAATGTGTAAGTAGAGGAAATATTTAAGATAACTATAAAGGGGGGAGGACAGTAAGATATGAATGAAGGTAAGGTTTCTATAATCTCTCTAACTGGTAAAATGATGACATCAATACACTGAATATATATGTACATATCGTAATATCTAGGGCAATCACCAAAAAGATACATTCAAAACCACTATAGACAAATCAAATGGAATTCTAAAAAATGTTTAAGAACCCACAGGAAGGTAGGAAAAAGAAAACAAAGAAATGAAATACACAGAGAATAAACACAAAATAAAAATAAAATGGCAGTCTGAAACCCAAATATATCAATAATTACATTAGATGTAAAAGGTCTAAATATGGCAACTAAAAGAAAGACTGATAAGAGGTGCTTTTAAAACATGTCCCAACTATGACTGCCTATAAGAAACTCATTTGAAACATACCAATATAGGCAGGTTGAAAGCAAAAGATTAGAAAAAGAAATATCACACAAACATCAAAAGGAAGTACGAGTGACTATATTAATATCAGATAAAGTAGACTTCTATACAAAGAAAATTACTAGAAACAGAGAGGGATATTATGATAATGATAAAAGGGTCAATTCACCAATAAGATATAACAATCTTAAATTGCGTCTTCGCCAAATAACAGAGCTGAAAAATATGTGAGGCAAAACCAATAGAACTGAAAGGAAAAACAGATAAAACCACAATTACAGTTGGAGACTAAAACTCCTCTCTCAACAATTAGCAGAATAACTAGAAAAAAAGACAACAAGGATATAGAACTAAATACCATGGTCCAATAGGATCTGATATCTTTAGAATACTCTTGCTCTGGACTGAACTGAATGACTTCAAAATTCATACACTGAAGTGTCAATCGCAATGTGGTAGTTTTTGGAGATGGGGCCCTTGGAAGATAATTAGGTTTGGATTAGGTCAGGAAGGTAGGGCCCCAATGATGGGACTAGTATCCCTTTAAGATGAGCTGAGAGCTTGCTTCCTCTCTCCCTCCCTGCCATGAAAGGACATAGCAATAAGGTGAGACCATTCTCAAATCAGGGAGGAAATCTTCACTAGAGAACAGGAATGGCTGGCAACTTAATCTTGGACTTTCAAGCCTCCAGAACTGTAATAGATTCCTTTTTTTTCCTTTTGTCATTTTGGGGCAGCACCCGCAGCATATGGAGGTTCCCAAGCTAGGGGATGAATCAGAGCTGTAGCCTCTGGCCTATTCCACAACGCCAGATCCGAGCCAAGTCTGCAGTCTACACCATAGCTCACAGCAATGCCAGATCCTTAACCCACTGAGAGAAGACAGGGATCGAACCTGCATCCTCATGGATACCAGTCAGATTCATTTCTCCTGAGCCGAGATGGGAACTCCTAAATTCCTATTGTTTATACCACCTAGTCTATGGTACTTCATTAGAGCAGCACAAACTGACTAATACAATTCTACGTAATGAGAATATACATTTTTTCCAAGTGTCCATCAACATATACCAAGAGATCATATCTTGGTCATAAATAAAACCTCAAAACTATAAAAGAACTGAAATCATACTACGTTCTCTAACCAAAACAGCGTTAAACTAGAATAACCGGATGGTAGCAACACTTGTAAAGAAAACTAAGTACACACCTTATATAAAATCCCATGAATCAAAGAGATATAGTCTCAAGTGAAATAAGAAAATACACTGAGCTGAATGAAAATGAAAATATAACATCAAAGTTTGTGTACCGTAGATAAAGTAGTGCTGAGAGGGAAATTTAAGGCATTAAATGTATATATTATGAAAAGAAAAAAGCCTCAAATCGATTATCTAAGCCCAAAGTAATGAAGCTAGAAAAAGAGCAAAATAAATCTGAAGCAAACAGAAGGAAATAACATAGACAATAGCAGAAGGCAATGACATTCAAAACAGAAAACAAAAAAATATCAATGAAGCAAAAACTGATTCTTTGAAGAGCTAAAGAAAATTGACAAAACTCTACCAAGACTGACAAAGAAATAAGACACAAATGACCAATATCAGGCATTAAATAGGAGATATCACTACAGACATTGCAGACATAGAAAATAATGAGACAATACTCTGAACAATTTTATACACATAAACTTGACAACTTAGAAGGGATGAATCAGTTTCTAGAAAAGCACAGACTACCACTGCTCACCCAATACAAAATAATTTGAATAGCTCTATAACCATTAAGGAAATTGAATCCATAATATTTAATGGTGAAAAAAGAAATCTCCGTACCTAGATGATTTCACTGGAGAAAACTACCAAACAGTTAAAGAAAACATTACACCAATTCTACACAATTTCTTCTAGAAAACAGATGAAAAAACACTTCAGGGTTTATTTTATAAAAGTAGTGCCGCCCTGATACCAAAATAAAACAAAGCCAATATACAAAAAGAAAATTACAGATCTCATGAATACGGATATTAAAATCCTTTTCAAAAAATTAGCAAATGGAACTCAGGAATACATGAAATGAGTTATCATCATAACTGACCAAGTGAGATTGATTCAAGGGATGCAAGGGTAATTCAATAATCACAATTCAATCAATATAATTCACCATATTAATAACAGGCTAAAGAAGAAAATCCACATGATCATATCAAGTCTGTGTGGTATTAGCAAAAGGACAGACACATAGAACCCAGGAAAAGATCAACATAACTATGTAAAATTTATTTAACAAGAACACAAAGCCATTTCAAATGGAGGAGAGACAGCCTTTTCAACAAATGTAAATGATGCTGGACATTCATAGGCCAACAACAACAACAATTTCAAGCTAAGTCTCATCACACCTTATATAAAATTAACCCCAAATAGATCATGAACTTAAACATAAGACATAACATTTCATAAATTTTGCAAAACAAATCATCAGAGAAAATCATTATAATCAAGGGTTAGGCAAAGAGCTGTTAGACTTTACATCAAAAGCACAACCCAAAAAGGAAAAACTGATAAATTGGATTTCATTAAAAATTATGCTCTGTGAAACACCTGATAAGAGGATGAAAAAACAAGTTACAGACCGGGAGAATATATTTGCAAAATGCAGAACTGACAAAGGACTAGTATAAAGGATTATATAAAAACTCTCAAAAAATCAACAATAAAGAACAATCCAATTAGAAAAAGAGCTGAAGACATGAAGAGACATTTCACTGAGGAGGATTGAGATGGAATATAAATACATGAAAGGGAGTTCCCATAGTGGCTCAGTGGAAACGAACCTGACTATCATCCATGAGGACCCAGATTCGATCCCTGGCCTCTCTGTGGGTTAAGGATCCAGCATTGCTGTGAGCTGTGGTGTAGGTCACAGATGTGGCTTGGATCTGGTATTGCTGTGGCTGTGGCGTAGGCCAGCAGCTACAGCTCCCATTCAACCCCTAGCCTGAGAACCTCCATATGCCACAGGTACAGCCCTAAAAAGATAAATACAAACATACATACATATATACATACTTACATATATACATACACAGATCCAACATCATTATCATTAGGAAATGCAAATTAAAACCACAATTAGATCACACTACAAAACAGAGTGACTAAAGTAAAAAATAGTTATAATACCAAATGCTGACAAAGTTGCAGAGAAGTTATATCACATACATGTTGTTGGTAGGAATGTAGAGTAACACAAGCACTCTAAAAACCATCTTGCAGTTTCTTTAAAATCTAAACATGCGACTACTATGTATAACTGAATTGCTTTTTTGTAGGGCAGAAATTATCACAACATTGTAAATCAACTACAATTCAATAAAATTTTTAATAATGAAAAAAGAAAAAACCATGCAACTACCCACCAACTGAACTGCTGGGCATTCATCTTAGATAAATGAAAACTTTTGCTCACATAAAACCTAACAGAAAACCATTTTTCTTCTTGTTGCTTGTGCTTTAGGTGTTATATCTAAGGGTGTGACTTGGTCAAATCCAAAGCCAAAATAATCTTCTTCGAAGAGTTTTACACTTCTTTTGGCCCGTATATATAAGTCTTTGATCCATTTTTGTATATGGTGTGAAGCAAGGATTAAAATTCACTCTTTTGCAAGTGGATATTCAGTTGTTATAGCACCATTTGTTAAAAAATACATTCTTTTCGTATGAACTTTCTTTGCACCTTTATCAAAATCATAGATGTGAGGGTTTATTTTTGAATCATCAGTTCTAGTCCATAGATCTCTGTATCTGTTGTTACACCTATACCACACTATTTAATTTCCATAGCAGATTACTTTAACTACAGTAAGCTGCAAAGTGTGAATCCTCCAACTTTGTTCTTTTGGTTTTGTTGTTTTGGCTATTCCAGGTCCTTTGCATTTACAGATAAAATTTTAGGATTAGTCTGTCAACATCTGAAAAAAAGACTTTTTTTTTTTTTTTTTTTTTTGCCACACATGGTGTGGCATGTGGAAGTTTCTGGGCCAGGGACTGAACCTGCACCACAGCAGTGACCTGAAACACAGCAGTGACAATGCCGGATCATTAACCACTAGGCCACCAGAGAAGCCCAAAAAGACAGATTTTTGATACAGATTACACAGAACACAGGATATATTTTCATTCTTGTGTGTCAACTTTTTTCAACAATATTTAATAGATCTTGATGTAAAAGTCTTGTATTTCTTTTGTCACTCCCCTCTACTTTGAAAATGAGGAAACTAAGCCCTAAGCAATTGAATGTAAGTGGCTTTCAAATGCATCCTTACTTTCTCTGATGAAAAAATCTGCTCCCTACTAGAATCTATGCAGACCATTTTACACTGGTTTTCAAGAACAATCTGGGATTAAGACACTGCCCTACTGACTCAAATCTGCAGTCTAGCATTCAGCTGCCTGTGAAGAAAGTACCTGATGCTTCTACTAGTTAAACAAATTCCACGACAATTCACATCATACCGCTAGTATACTTAAGATAAGGGGCACCGTCTCTTTTCATAACCAAAGTCATTTTAGAGAAATGACAAGACCTACGACCTGGAGAAATATAGTCCAAGTGAAAAATGTGTGGTGGTTTAAAACACATCTGCAAAATCTGACACTTCTCCCATCAAAAGGTGGAGCCTAATTTACTTTGGTGGAATATACCGCAGTCTTACTAACTCTAACAAATAGGATGTAGTGAAAGTTATGCTGCATGATTACCAAGGCTAGGTCATAAAAAGAAATATAGCTCCCACCTGGCCTGTGGGTTTGTGCATGATGTTGAATGCTGGAACCTGGCCACCATGGCTTTGAAAAACCATACAGAAAACCTTCGTATAGGCTGTCCAGCAGACAACTCCTGACAAAGTCCCAATCTACACTCTGAAAACTGAGTGAAGGAGCCTTCCACGTTGACTCCATCTCACATGCTTGCCACAAATGAAGGCAAACATGTGAGATGCTAAGTATGAACCACCTCGCTCAGCCCAGTCAACTCTGAGAACCATTGGAGTTAATAATAAAAGACTGTTATTTTATACTTCTAAGTTTGGGTGGTTTATTTGAAATAATAGTCAGAAAAGAACCTACGTCAGATTCCTAACTGCACATGCACCCAATACAATCATACCTACCCTTGCATGCTCCAAATGGAAACCAAGAAGTACCTGCATAAAAATTCTAAATACAAAAACATTCACTGTCAACTGGCTTTTTTTGCTTAAGAATGTGTCCCCAATGCACTAAGAGTTCCTCTTAGTCCCTGGTACACAAACACTTATAGGTATTTAACCTAGTAATACAGTTTAAGGTGTTATTAAAACTGTTTACAGTATTTTGAGAAGTAAGAGAAAATAACTTATTCAAAAGACAAATACATAAGAAATTCTATACTGGAGGAAATAGATAATACAGCGAGTCCAAAGTTTTTAAGTGGTGCAAAAAGACAGCTATGAGATGAATTTGGAAACAGTCTTTTAAAACTAAACACTACAGGAGTTCCCGTCATGGCACAGTGGTTAATGAATCTGACTAGGAACCATGAGGTTGCGGGTTTGGTCCCGGCCCTTGCTCAGTGGGTTAAGGATGTGGCATTGCTGTGAGCTGTGGTGTAGGTTGCAGACGCGGCTCAGATCCCGCGTTGCTGTGGGTCTGGCGTGGGCTGGTGGCTACGGCTCTGATTAGACCCCTAGCCTGGGAACCTCCATATGCCGCGGGAGCGGCCCAAAGAAATAGCAAAAAGATAAAAAAACAAAACAAAACACTACAAAAGAAAGAAACATTATACCTGGACTAGAGAAAAGATTGAATTCTTAACATTTTCATTTTGTTTCGCAAGGCAATTGGTTGAATAATTGGACTTAACTGAAATTCACGAATATATTAATTTATTATTCAGTGGTTATTTAAACCTCTGGCAATAGCAAGCTATTTAGAAACAAACACTCCTATTGTGATCTTACATTTACTGGTAAATATAATAATATGTTATAAGAATTAAAAGTATTTTATTGCCAAAGACATTCTCAAAAGAGTATTCCATAATTAGCTAATGAACATATTAATATTAGGTGACTAGTATCAGTAAAACATTCATCAATTTGATTCGTACAGGGTGTTACCTCAATACTTACTTAAGGGAACTAAAAATGAAGTGATGTTTACTTGGGAGACAGTCTGTAATAAAATGATTTATTGCATGAATTAAAGTTTTTCTAGAAAAGGTGATGAGTTTGGACTAGGTGATTTAAAACCCACTGTGGAATCCAATAAATTAACTGGCAGGCATGGGAACTAAATTTACCATCTCCTATTCATTAGTATTATGCTTTAACTCCCCAAGCTACCCAACCACACTTCCTGAAAGAAAAAGGACTTCACAATACTGTGGTTTTAAAGGCTGCTCATGAATTGTTCAGTACAAAAAAAAATGGAAAAAATGCAGCAGAATGGATGGATAGGTACTTGTAGCTCAATGGGCTGGAACATCGAAAAAGATTTAAGAAGACTAAGTAGTTACTTCAAATAACAAGCACTGTATGAAATAAAATGGTCACTAAAAGCATCTTAAACTGAGTAGATTGATGCTATCTATGATGGTTACTTATCTGATATTTAGTCACAGCTTTCTTTCTTGGAAATAGCTAAAGGACAGAACATAAAACCTTAAAAAAAAAAAAGAAAGAAAGAAAGAAAGAAAAGAACAGAAAAAACCCACACACACAAACAATAATTTCTCTATTTGGGCATATATCTATATTACTAAGTTACTACTTAGTTATTACAGTTTTCTTTTTTCCTTTACCAATAGCCAAAAAATTCAAAGTTAGGTTTGGGATTCAATTCACATTCTACAGAAGATATCATCTCTTCTCCAAAATAGATGGCCAAAAAACACATGAAAAGATGTTCAACATCACTCATTATTAGAAAAATGCAAATCAAAACTACTATGAGGTAACACCTTACACCGGCCAGAATGGCCATCATTAAAAAGGCTATAAACAAGAAGTGCTGGAGAGGGTGTGGAGAAAAGGGAACCCTATTACACTGTTGGTGGGAACGTAAATTGGTACTCCAAAACAGTATGGAGTTTCCTCGGAAAACTAAACATAGAACTACCATTTGATCCATCAAACACACTCCTGGGCATCTACCCAGAGAAAACCATGACTCGCAAAGACACATGTACTCCAATGTTCACTGCAACACTCTACACAATAGCCAAGACATGGAAACAACCTAAATGCCTATTGACAACAGAGTGGATAACGAAGATGTGGTACATATACACTATGGAACATTACTCAGCAATTAAAAGGGAAGAAATAACGGCATTTGCAGCAACATGGATGGACTTGGAAATTAGCATGCGAAGTGACGTCAGTCAGACAGTGAGACACCAACATCAAATGCTATCACTTACATGTGGAATCTAAAAAAGGACACAATGAACTTCTTTGCAGAACAAATACTGACTCACAGAGCTTAAAAAACTTATGATTTCCAAATGAGACAGGTCGGGGGGTGGGGGGATGCACTGAGAGTTTGTGATGGAAAGGCTATAAAATTTGGTTGTGATGACTATTATACAACTATAAATGTAATAAAATTCATTGAGTAATTAAAAAAAGTTTAAAGATAACCCCAAGGAGTAGAAATATCCTTATATAAATGAGGAAGGGAAAATATTTGAATTAAACTTGGAGCAGCAGAGGAGACTACCTGGATATTTAACTCTGGGGATTAAGATTTACTGTTATAATGAATAGCTACCAAAATGATATAGGGACAGAAATATAATTAAGTCAAATAAACATAAGCTTTTTTAAATGTAAAGGAATTTATTATAAGACTTAGAGAATAAACAGAAGAAAAGAGGAGGATTATTTGAAATACTTCCAGACACCCTAGGAGAAACTGAAAAGTGGATGTTGCTTGAGGAAAGGCAATCAAGAGAAAAATCAGAAGAGCAGGGAAGGTTTGCTTCGGAAACATTTCAAGAGTCATACTGAGCTTAGAGCAATGGACTCTTTTACCACATCCCTCAAAAAAGTGAGGCTGCTGATAGAATGAGCTTCAGATAAATGTAATGAGATCACTTTTAAGAAAAAAATTCTGAAGTGTATCTAAAAAAAATGCTAAATAATTCAAGAATCTGGACTAAAAGGGATACTAGCAAACCTGGTGCTGAAAAGGGAAAATCAGGAAGGGACTGACCACAACATGATGCTAAATCAAGCTTTACTGGTTGCTAAGCAAAGATATCCTTGAAACTTAGCAAAATTTCACCAAGATTATGCACCCTGCTGTTCTTTCAAACTTCAAGAAAACATTTTCTTTTTTTTAGGGTCTCACCTGTGGCATATGGAAGTTCCCGGGCTAGGGGCTGAACTGTAGCTGCAGCTGCCAGCCTACTCCACAGCCACAGCAATGTGGGATCCGAGCCGCATCTGTGACCTATGCCGCAGCTTGCGGCAACATGGGATACTTAAACCAATGAGCAAGGCCAGGCATTGAACCTGCATCCTCATGGATACTAGTCGGGTTCTTAACCCATCGAGCCACAACGGGGACTCCAGGAAAAATTTTTAAGACTTTAAATTACCATGTGATACAGGAAAAATAACTGGATTTGGAGGCCAACCACCGGAATTCAGTTCTGTCTCTATTATCTTTTGATTTGTATCATTTAAGGAGTAGAGGGGAGGAAATCACAAAACCTTCTAAACTTAGTTTCTTCCTGTATAGAACGCAATAATGTTTCCTGCCTGGCCTAAATTAAAAAATATTCTGTAACTGTACAGTGCCACAGATTGCAATTATTAGAGCACCAATGAGCATGAACGCTGAAGAGGGAGCCTCTATCCTCAGAATACTATGTGTATGTGTTTGGGGGTCTCAGAGGGTTACCTTCTTTGATCAAGGTGCAGTTTAGGAGGGATGTGTCCAGTGTGGCAGGGCTTTTAGTGAGCATCAAGGTGACAGTCAGACTGTGCTCTCTCTGACTGTTGCTAGGGAGGACTATATAGCACAGCGACAGAGTGGCAAAGAAAGTTAGAAAGCAATGGGCATAAGAGGACTTATAGTAAGGATTACTACATATGATTTCTGGCTTTCTGAAATCATGAAAACAGCTTAAGGTTATAACAAGGATACTGCATTAAGCAATCTTTGGATCAGATCCAACTAGGCACAGATAGTTCTGGAATGTCTTACAGCAACAGACCAAGAGTTGTGACTTAATCTCTGGCTAGAAGCAGCTCTATATTCCAATCCCCGAGCATAACCACAGAAAGAAACTGGCTTCCCATCACCACTGCCATCACTGCATCCATGAGTGCCACAGAGCTCATGTCTCCTATAGTTTCAAAATAGACCATTCTGGCATCGGAGGTGACATATCTAAAACAGGCTTGTAGAGATCTGCACTAAGAAGCATCTGGGGAAAAAAATGTTTAAAGTTCTTTTGAGAACTGTAAGGTATTATACCATGGAAAATTAGATGAATGTTAAATGCATAAAACCCATCATCCAAATCTAAATGGCAAATTTCATTTCCCATCCATTTGAATAAAACCAGCCTATCACAATTAAGATTAATTTTGCATGCAAAAGGTGGCAAAGACCATCACTTAGTGTCCTTCCAAGCCTTGAAATAAAATCCTTAATGACTCAATTTAAACACTGGCACCTCACTTATAGGAAAACAAGTTGGAGCCTGTTTCTTCACTAGTGACCATCCAACACCCTCACTTCCTAGGGTTAATGGCAACTTTTACCCAAGGTTCTTTTTGAGTTTTAATAAACAGCAACAAAAATTTACTCAAGTATTTTATACTGAAAATAATGTCAGTGGGACCACACTGGCATATACTAATTAGTTATTAAAAAGGAGACAAGGGGCCCGATAAACAATAAATACTGAAAAAGTAAATTTTTAAAATCATCCTTCCCGTCAGATAAACTTTCTGTCTTGAATATGACAAATAATGTGGAATGTTAACTTAATTGAGATAATAGCAGACATATAATATTATCTTCCTATTTTTAGGATTTCCTAGAATTTGTTTGTCTGAACTGAACTTTACCACAAATTACTTACCTCTTTTGCTGTACTCTTTATGACTGTTACTATTCTACTATTATAAAAATGCCTCATACAAATCATAAAGCCTATAGGGAAGTTTATATGTTAGCTGACTAGGGTTAAATAAAAAAACCTATTTGTTTCAATCTCTGTTATTAAAATATTCTTGAATGGGTGAGTATCCTTATATTTTAGCACTTATTTATTTACACCAGGTGTTCAAATGCTTTATATATACTAACTCAATCATTACAACAACTTCATAAAGTAGAAACCATTATTAACTCCATTTTAGAAACGAGGAAACTGAGGCATAGAGATGTAGAGCTAAGTGATCTGGGGCCAGTTTTTAATTTACTAAATATCTTACATCAGCTTAATTTTGTAGTGTGATTAGTTCTTTTATCCAAAAAAGTACAGAGCTGCAGATTCCTCTTAACCAGTGTTTCCTAAACAGTTTCTCTACTTCATTTAAGTCTCAATGATCTAAACGGATCTATAGCTCATAACTTTTAAATTCTTAAATCTTTAGTGGGAAATGGATTGGAATAATTAAGCTACACTTTTAGTTAAACAAAATAAAAAGGGTATGAGTATCTCTTGTTAGGATAAAAATCACCTCCATAACACAAAAGAGAATTTTACACAAAAGAGAATGCACAATTGGTGTTTGGTAATTTTAGTGCACTTGATCTTCCCAACAGTGTCATTTTAAAGAAGGAAAGAAAAAATTACTTGATTGAGCAAAAAGGCCAAGCCATGGACTGGATACTGATATGCATGTATTGACACTTTGGGAAGTTGGGAAGGATATCTTGCTCTTATCCTGCATCTGTTTATGGGCACTGAGAGCAGACTCTTGTTTTAATTTTAAGTGACTTTCATCTGCATCATATGTAGGAAAAAAAAAAAAGAGAAAAAAATTACATAGAGACCAGAGTTCCAATCTAGTGCTTAGATTTTTATTTAAACTCAAATTCCACACAATTAAAAATAAAAACACTCAAAAATCACCAAATTACCTTGAATGCAGCTCTGTGCTGCCATTATTATATTTGCTTCCTCTTTCCCAGACACCAAAGTCAGGCACACGGTAAACTCTTTCTACACAAAATACAAGGTTCTGAATAAAAGAGACCTAAAAGAAAAGAAAAGAAATATAAGGGGACCTTTAGATACTGATAAGAACAATTAGATATTTAAAACAGTTGCATATTTGAAAATTGGATTTAAAATCTAAATACGCACTCACCTACCAAACACATTTTTGACATGCTGAAATTTTTGTAATTATTAATTACTATGAATACTCTGTTACATCTGGTTTTTCTAATAGAAAGCCTAAAGAGAGAACCTAATGTACATAGTACAGAAATAAAGTTTAAATCCTGTCAGTGCTCCAACTGTAATTCTTCAATGGTGTACCTACTACGGTTCATGATGGCTCCACTACATCTTAAGAATTAAGAAAAATATACATGTAAGGATAACCTGACCCCCTTGCTGTACAGTGGGAAAATTTTAAAAAATTATAAAAAAAAGAAAAATATAAAGCACTATTCTATACAAAATAATAATAATATTTGGAACCTAAAATGTCAAGTGTTACATAAGTCTAATACTTTGGAGATAAAAAGGTATTTATCAGTTCTAAAATGAGTCAATCTCATGTTAGAGCAACCTAGAGTCTTGAGTAGATTATACCTAGAATCTAATCTTCTCCTGCCTTTTCTCAAACTCAAAGTTTACACTTAGAGATGGGCTCTAACCAACAGGCCAGGAGCCAGAGCCACAGGTTTCATGTAAAGATTTCAGACATTTGACGAAATTTACACTTTCTACAGTAACTATGAAAAGCGAAGATTATGGTTAGCTGCTCTTTAATAAAATTTCATTCATTTTAATAAAAATAAAAACTTTATGTGGGCTACTGTTCCTGATATAGGACTTTAAAGTAAGGAAAGTTATTAGGGATAAAGAAGGATATTATTGTAATCCTTCCTGTTATAATAAAAGAGTTGATTCTCTAAGAAGACATAACAAACTTTAATATTTATGTGCCTAACAACAGAGCATCGAATTGTGAGAAAAAGCCAACAGAACTGGAAAGAGAAACACATGAATTCATTATCAGAATTTAAGACTTCAATACCTCTCTATCAGAAACAGATCAAAATCAACTATACTTTAATAAAAAAACAATAAAAGCATTGAAATGCAAGAGTGAGAGAAAAAAAGAAAGGAGAAAGAAAGGAAGAAATCTAGATCCTGCAGGCAGACAATCAGTAAGGACATAGTAGAAGTTAACAACACTATCAATCAACTGGATATAAATGACATTTATAGACTATTTCAGCCCAGAACAACAGAACACATATTCTTCTCAAGTTTACATGGAACACTCACATTCTGGGCCCAAAACATTAACAAATGTAAAAAAATATAAATCATACAATGTCTGCTCTCAGATCACAAATGAATTAAACTAGAAATCCGTAACAGAAAGACAACTGGAAAATCCCCAAAAAAACAACACACTCCTAATAATACATGGGTCGAAGAAAGAAAAAATGAAATGAAACACAACTTTCAAAATTAAGGGGATGCAGCAGAAGCAGTGTGAGAGGGAAATTTATAGCATGGAATGCATATATTAAAAAAGAAGAGAGAGGGAGTTCCCATTGTGGCTCAGGGGGTGACAAACCCAACTAGTATCCATGAGGATGCAGGTTTGACACCTGGTCTAGCTCAGTGGGCTAAGGATCTGGCATTGCCATGAGCTGTGGCATAGACTGCAGACGGAGCATGGATCCCACATTGCTGTGGCTGTGGTCCAGGCCAGCAGCTACAGCTCCAATTCAACCCCCCTAGCCTGGGAACTTTCATATGCCACCAGTGTGGCCTTAAAAAGCAAAAAAAAAAAAAAAAAAAAAAAAAAAAAAAAAGAGAGAGAGAGAGAGAGAGAGAGAGAGAAATCTAGAATCAATAATTTAAGTTTCCACCTTAAAAAACTGGAAAAAGAACAAATTAAATCCAAAGTAAGGATAAATAAAGAAATAATAAGAATTAGAACAGAAACCAATGAAATTGAAAACAAGAAATCAACAGACAAAAATCAATGAAACCAAAGCTGGTTCTTGGAAAAGATCAATAAAATTAATAAGCCTGTAGCTAGGGTAACTATGAAAAAAAGAGCGAGGACACAAATTGCTAACATTATAAATAAAACAGGGAACACACTTTCCATGGAAATTAAGAGTAAATAAAGGAATACTAAGAATCAATTTATGTCCCAAAATTGGATAACTCAGATGAAAGAGACCAATTCCTTGAAAGCCACAAAACTAACAAAAAAAGAAATAGATGATCTGAATAAAGCTATATCTACTAAAGAAACTGAATCAATAATTAATGACCTCCCAAAGAGAAGGCATTTGTTCTAGATGGGTCCACTGGTTGAGTTTTATCAAACATTGAAGGAAGAAATTATAACAATTCTTTATAATCTCCTTCAGAGGACAGAAGCAGAGGGAATACCTCCTAACTTAATCCACAAGGCCAGAAATATCTTAAAACCAAAAACAGACAGGCATTACATGAAAACTATAGACTAATATCTCTCATGAATATAGATGCAAAAATCCTCAACAAAATACTTGCAAATTGAGTCCAAAAAAAAGTATAAAAGAATTATGCCCCACAACCAAGTAGAATTTATTTCAGGCATGCCAGGCTAATTCAACAGTACTAGAAAATCTCGCACCATGATATAGACTGTAATACTGTATATCAACAGACTGAAAAAGAAAAATCACATGATCATTTCAATAGATGAAGAAAAGCATTTGACAGAATCCAATATAATTCATGATAAAAACTCTTGGTAAACTAGGAATAAAGGGGAACTTCCTCAACTTGATAAGGACTATCTACAAAAAAAATCTATAGCTTAAAACCATATCTAATGGTGAGAAACTCAATGCTTTCCCACTAGGATCAGGTACAAGGCAAATATGTCCCTTCTCATCATTCCTTTTCACATCATACTGGAAGCCCTTGCTAATTTAATAGGGCAAGAAAAGAAAAGGAAAGGTATTCGGATTGGGAAAGAAAACATGAAAATGTCTTTGGTGGCAGAAGACATGACCATCTATGTAGGAAATCCAAAAGAATCAACAAAAAATCTGGAACTAACAAATATAACAAGTTACAGTATACAAGCTTAACATATAAAAGTTAATTATGTTCCTATATGCCAACAATGAACAAGTAAAATCTGAAATTAAAAACTTTACTCCCAAAAAGGAAATAGGTATGAATCTAACAAAATACATATAAAAATATATATATGAGGAAAACTACAGAATTCTGATGAATGAAATCAAAGAACTAAATAAATGGAGAGGTATTTCATGTTCATGAACAGGAAGACCCAAAACTGTCAAGATGCCAATTGATCTATATATTTGACTTAATCCCAACCAAAGTACTAGCAAATTATTTTATGGATATTGACAAATATTCTAAAGTTACTATGGAGAAGCAAAAGACCCTGAATAGCCAACTTTTGAAGAGCTATGTTGGAAGAATCACACTATCCAACTCCAAGACTTATTACAAAGCTATGGTATTCAGTACAGTGTGGCATTGGCAAAACGGTAAACAAATAGATTAAAGAAACAGAATAGAGAGCCCAGAAATAGATCCCCATAAGTACAGACAACTGATCTTGAATAAAGGAGCAAAGGAGCAAAGACAATCTCTTCAGTAAGTGTGCTGGAACAAATAGACATCCACATTAAAAAAAAAAAAAAAAAAGCTTAAACCTTTTCTTTTACAAGAGTTAAGTCAAAGTGGACCATTGACCTAAAGGTGAAAGCAAAACTCCTAAAAGCTAACACAGTAGAATATCTAGATGACTTTGGGTATGGTCTTTTTAGATAAACCACCAAAGAAATGATTCATGAAACAACTGATAAGCTAGACTTCAATAAAATAAAAAACTTGTGCTCTGTGAAAAATAATGTCAAGAAATTGAGAAAAGAAGCCACAGACAGGGAGAAAATGTTTACAAAAGACACATCTTTTTTTAATGTCTTTTTTTTTTTTTTTTTTTTTACTATTATGGCTGCATTCACTCCATATGGAAATTCACAGGCCAGGGATCAAACCCATGCCTCTGCAGCAACCTGAGCTGCTGCAGTCAGATTCTCAACCCACTGTGCCACTGTGGAACCTCCAGCAAAAGGCACATTTTAATAAAACACTACTGGAGTTCTCTAGTGGCTCAGAAGGTTAAAGATCCAGCTTTGTCACCACTGTGGCTCAGGTTGCTGCTGTGACACAAGTTCAATCCCTGGCCTCAGAACTTCCACATGCTGCAGGTGTGACCCCCCCAAAAACCAAAATCAAAAACAAACAAAAAGCACCATCATCTAAAATACACAAAAACTCTTAAAACTCAACAATAAGAAAACAACCAAATGTAATTTCTACATGGGGACCTTGCCATTTTCATCATTCTGTATCCCCCCAGTGTCTAGAACAGTAAAAAGAGTAAACAAGGAATGAAAAAAAAAAAAAAAAAGGATGAATGAGTGAGATTGGCAGAGAATCTGATTTTTCATACCACTCCTATAAAATTTTATAAAATTACACCAATTTCACAAAACTTACTGGGGAGCTTCCACTGTTTAATGAGGTAGGAATTACCTTTTCCTTCAAGCTTTGGTTATATTTGCCTATAAAACTAGTTGGAAAAGTTCTTTTTCTGAAGGAGATGCGGGGGAGGGGAAAGATTTCTGAGTAATGATTTACTTTCACCAAAGACTGCAGATCATGCATTCCTACGGGGGTGAAAACTGGTTCTTAGAAGCAAAACAAACAAACAAAAACCTAAAAACTTAGATATTACAATTAGGTGTAGCCCTCCAGCTCAATGCTATCTGACAAAATCTTATTCCTTAGTATTGGATTTCTCACATTAGAGAAAGCTTAAATACCTTTTCCTCCTCTTGGAGGCAACAACAACAAACAGCCAAAAAAAAAGTTAAGAAATCCTGAAATAGATCTGTTTCTTTTTTCCATTTTAAGTCAGTTTTAGAAAGTGTGTCAGTTTCCTGGAGCTGCTGTAAGAAAATACCAGAGACTGGGTGGCTTTAAACAGTAGAAATTTATTTTCTCAGAGCCCTGGAAGCCAGATGGAGATGTCACAGGTTTGGTTTCTTCTAAGATCTCTCTCCCTGGCTGGCAGGTGCGGCATCCTCTTGCTGCTTTGTCCTCACATGGTCGTCCCTCTGTTCACACATGCCCCAGGTATCCGTTTGGGCGTCCAAATCTCCACCTCTTCCAAGGACACCATTCAGGCTGGATTAGGACCTATCCTAAGGGCCTCATTTCAACTTTCCTCTCTAAAGGCTCTAACTCCAAATACATCTGCATCAACCCTACTTCCTCATAAAATCATATTCTGAGTACTGGGGATTAGGATTTTAACATGTAAGTTGGGAGGTCAGGGTGGGTGGGAAAGAAGAAAGGAGGGGACATAAAACTCAGCTGATAATAGGAACTCACAGTCTCTCTTGAACACACTCCATTTTGGATTTTAACATTTATTGCCATATAATTTCTTATGGTACACTCTATCTTTAAATGTCTACCTATTTGTAGTTATATTTGCCTTTTCATTCCCAATATTAATTAATTAAGTAATCCTTATCTGCTTAGCAAATTTTATAAAAGGTTAAATTATTAACCTTAAAAAAAGGTTGATTTTATTGACAGTATCTAGTCTAACTATATTTATATATATATACTTTTTTTTTTTTTTGGTCTTTTTAGGGATGTATATGCAGCATATGGACGCTCCTAGGCTAGGGGTAGAATCAGAGTTGCAGTTGCCAGCCTAGGCCACAGCCACAGCAACACCAGATATGAGCCGCGTCTGCGCCCTACACCACAGCTTACAGCCATGCTGGATCCTTAACCCACTGAGCAAGGCCTGGCATCGAACCTGTATCCTCATGGATATTAGCTGGGTTTGTAACCTGCTGTGCCACAGTGGGAACTCCCTATACCATTATTTCTATTTTTATTCCTTCTATTTGCTTTGTATTTACTATGATATTCTTTGCTGACTTTAAAAATAAGACCCTTAACATTGCTAATTTTCCATCAAAGAAAAAAACTGCCTACAATGACACTTTGGCCATGTTCCATACATATTGGTATGCAGTATTTTCACTGTAATTCCATGGTATTTCTCAATTTCCATTTCTATCTCTTCAAAATCACAAAAGAGTATATTATTAGTTTCTAAAAACATGATATTTAAAAGGCATCTTTTAGGTACTGACTTCTAAATTCAATGTGGTTAGATAACATGGCCACTGATTCTCTGAAATTCATTTAATTTCTGCAGAGATTTGTTGAGACTAATTGTGCTATTCAAATTGTGTATATCATATTTTTTGTCTCCTTGGTTTACCACTTTCTAAGAGAAATGTGTTTAAAAATCTCCTATCCTATTATACTTTTGCTTTATATATTTTGAGGATGCGTTGTTGGGTTCTTATGGCACTGTTCATTGAAATGTGTCTTTAATCATTAAGTAATGTCACTTTTTATTTTATTTATTTATTTTTTTATTTATTTGTCTTTCTGTCTTTTCTAGGGCCACACCCGAGGCAATGTGGAGGTTCCCAGGCTAGGGGTCTCATCGGAGCTGTAGCCACCAGCCTAAACCAGAGCCACAGCAACACCACATCTGAGCCACGTCTGTGACCTACACCACGGCTCACGGAAACGCCAAATCCTTAACCCACTGAGCAAGGCCAGGGATCAAACCTTCATCCTCATGGTTCCAAGTCAGATTCATTAACCACTGAGCCATGACAGGAACTCCCACTTTTTATAACTTTACCTTAAATACATAGGGTAAAAAACAAACATCTGTAAAAAGAAAACCCCCAAATACAATGGCACTTAAGATTCAATTAGTTTCTCAAAGTATAGTTGGTCCATGTGTGATAAAGTCTTATTTTAATTCTGACTTAACTCAGTTAAAGACTTGGTCAATTCCTCTTTCTAAATAAGGAACAGGATTAAGTCTTGATTAAGTTCACAGCCCAGCCATCAACCGCATTGGGTTCTCACACTCTGTGCAATACACACCCACTTTCATTACCCCAGCACTAGATACCCTACAAATAGAGATGGGCTCTTATGCATTAAAGCCCACAAAAGTATTCAAATTAGCCAACACAGTGAGAGCCAGCAAAACCTGTTTAACTTCACCCTGCTTGCCACCCCTGAGCTATCCCTTATACTTGTAGCTTATTACCCTGTGCAAGGGTAAAACCCCTGTGTAGCCCTATATGGGGGCTTTCTCTCATTTAGAGCTACAGATATCAAAGAATTGTGCACTTCTGAGTGTCACTGTACTGTTTACAGCCACCAAAAAAAAAAAAAAAAAATCTTCCAATCTTATGAATTACATGATAGAGGGAAGTTAGTTCCACAATGTCATTTAGGGACCCGGGTTTCTTCCGTCACTTGTTCTATAATTCCCAGGGGGTTTTCTGTGGCTGGGGTAAGGGAGAGGCAGGAGAATTAATTTTTACCTATTCTGCACAAGATTCATGTCTTCCTCAGCTCATATTATCATGCATCATTTCCTCAAAGATTGTCTTTCCTCAATTCTCTCTATTCTTTTCTTCCTATGAAACATATTTTTGACCTTCTCATTTCTATCCTCAATTACTCTTAAACTCCTTTCATATTTGACATCTTTTTACCTCTCTTCTACATTTTGGATAATTTCCCTGGAATTATCCTCCAGTACATAAATTCTTTCTTCAGCAATGTCCAATCTACTCTTTAATACGTCCATTAACCTTTCAGTTGTTCCTCTTTATTATTTCTAATAAACATAGTAGGGCTTTTCACATATTTCATCCTCTATTTTGTCTATACAATATTAATATTTAAGAATTGAACATTTTTATTCTATAGCCTCCTTTAAATAGTTGTTCTATTATCTAAAATTCTTGGAATGCAAGCTTTTCTATTTGCTGTATGGTTATTTTTTGAATAATTCACGTCATGTATTTTGGAAGTGTCTGTAATTAACTCATTTCAGCAAAGGTTTTCATTTGCAGATATGCATCTAAAATGCAATTTTACCTTTACTTCAGATCTCACGTGGTCTAGGGTCCTAGACAATAGAGGCTCCCCAGACTATGGACCAGTGAGCTAAGGTTTTTGTTTTGTTTTGTTTTGTTTTAATCCTCCTTCCACAAAGAGTACAGTTTTTAATAAATTCATGCACAGGACTCACATGCAACACTCCCAAGACAATATTTTTTAAAATTTGAGCCCCTGGCCCATACGATCTATGGTAGACTAATTATTAAAATGGCCTCACTTATCTACCCTTCTCTTTATCTACACCCCTTGAAATATGATTTTAAGGTTCTTTCCAACAAGAGGTCAGACCCATGATTTGCTCTGGCCAGTAGAATGTGGCAGAAATAAGGATGTACCAATTCTGAGTCTAGGCCTCAAGAGGCCTCTCATGCATGTGTTCTTGCAGATCCCCTAACTTTCCCATGAAAACAAGCCTGCCCCTTTCTGAAAGAAGACAAACTATGTAGAGCAGAGATGGCTTATATCAGCCAATGCCGTCCTAAATCAGTTATCGACCTGCCAACTAACCACAGCCTGCATGAGTAAACTCGGATAAGATCAGCTGAGCCCGGTTATAATCAGCAGAACAGACCAGACCATCTGTAGACTGGGAAGGGATATAAGCTGTTTGTAAGGCACTACATTTTAGGATTCTTTGTTAAAAAAAACTCTAAGAGCTAGGTGATAAAATATATATGGCTCTATTGGGCTTACCCATACCACCATATCAAATGCTAATTGCTAATTATCTTTTCATTTCTAGCATTCAAGGATTTTTTTTTCTTTCATTGGTGCTTCAGTACGTAGTTGGCTTTTTTAAAAATAAAGTTATCTCTCACCCAGTATTCCCTATTTTTAGAAAGAGGCTAAACAATCAGCCTATTTGGTTTTATTGTCACATTTACAAATTTGACCAAGCTTCTCTCATAACAGATATCTAACTTTCTGGTTTCCCCTAAAATGTTAGCAGTAAAGCTTCTTTGAATTCCTGGAATAATCTCTCTCTCCCAAATTTAGTTATTTCTACATATTATTGTCTCTCCCTAATATATTCTTATTCTACCACTTCACCCAGTTAATTCCTACACTGCCTTCAAATATCAGCCTGGAAGAGGAAATTACCTGGAAGAAAAAAACCTTTCCTGATTCCCTAAACTTGAATGAAAAATCCACTTATTCATCATTTTGTCGCATCACCTATCACGGTTTCTTATACATGGAAACTCCTCATGACATATTTGTTGAACAAAACTGGCATATATTTACACATTTGTAAACACTGACAGAAAAGCCACTTATTCTTTTAATGCCTTTTTAATGAGGAAAGAGCCAGTCCTATCCTAAAACAGGGATCACTCACATGCATATGTTCCAAGAATATTAAAATCAAAGAATTAATTTTTTCCCCAATGGCCTACCCCTGCTTTCTTCCCAAAATATTAATAGTTTGCCACTGATGATGAGTTATTCTTCTATGTTATACTATTACAGGTGACAAGTGCAGGTATATTCAAAGCCCTTTCATCCAAAATAAAAACACTAAAAAAATTACATAAACTATGCTCGGTCCAGAATACTGCAACCAACTGAAATATAATAGCCATTTTTCAATACTATGAAACACCAAATCCTACAACTTGCTTTAAAATGCCCATAAAAGCCCTTTACTAATTTTTAAGTGAGCCAAGTGGAATTTTCATGATATAGTAAACAGAAAAATACTAAAGCCAGAGTTCCCATTGTGGCTCAGCAGGTTTAAAACCCTACATGGTGTCTGTGAGGATGAGGGTTCGATCCCTGGCCTTCTTCAGTGGGTTAAGGATCTGGTGTTGCCGGAAACTGTGGCCTACCTGGCAGATGCAGCTCAGATCTAGCGTTCCTCCGGCTGTGGTGTAGGTCTGCAGCTGCAGCTCTGATTCGACTCCTAACCTGGGAGTTTTCCATATGCTGCAGGTGCAGTCCTAAAAAGAAAAAAAATACTAAAAAATTCCCAGTCAGTGTGGAGACACTGAATAACGAGAAAGGGATTTCAGAACTAGAAACTAATATTCTCAAAGATTATTCACAATTCAAATATTTGAATGGTAACTTTAAAACCTCATCTTATCATCAGTGACTTAATTCCCACAGCAGTTGAGAATCTGTGGCTAGTAATAACAGAATCAAAATGCACTAGTGTTGCAGAAAAATGTCGGAGGAACAAAACACAAAACTTAGGTCACTGGAAAGATTATCTACCACACTGTGGACTATTAATGGTCCTCTTCTATTTAATTCTTAACAAGAAATATAGGAAGATTATGTACCCTAAACACCACTTAATTACATGGAAAAGGAATTATTCAAAATTTCAATTCCTTGAATAAGTTCCTGCTTTCCTTTTACAGTAATGTGGAATAATACTGAAAGTTAGATTTTATTCTATAATTCAAGAATGATCAATCAAACTTTGCTCTGTTGCTAAACACAATATACTTTTAGTTTGACCAAGGTGAACAAATTCTTCTTCACAAAAACACATTTTACTGTCCAAACAAATCTTTTCATAAATAGACACTTTCCAAGGAAGCCAAAAATTCCTTATATATAATTCTAAAATAACTGTCATATTGTGTAACAGATTAAATGAATTATTATAAATAATTACTAATATTATATTCTTTTCCTGCAATACATTAAATAAAGAAGAGGATGCATATTAAAAAATGACTCTTCTATGAATTTTAGATAATTTACTTTAGCAATAAGTGAGGTGGCCATTCCAGCCTACCCTGTCTCATAAAATTATCATTTAAAAAACATCTCAGCTTTATCTGAGTAGCAACCAACATTTGGGAATATGACAGATTGTGACACCATTCTTTATTTGGCTAAAGAAATATACATCAAAATACTATAGGCTTAAATATTTTTTTAATTCCCCAAGTTATAACATTATCCTGAAATGACAGGCTATTATAGTAACAATTTAAAAAGCTTAGTCCTTTGAACACTGCTTAAAATTTCCCCATCTCTCTTATCTCCTATCAAAACCAAACAAGCACCAAAACAAGAAAGCAAAATTAAAACTCATAAAATTTCAAAGGATGTATATCAAACTAGGAGCAAATTTTTATGTGTGGGAAATACTTTTACTTGGTTGACAAAAATAGAATAAAAGCAATATTCTTAAAAATTCAGAGACTAGCTTAGAAACTAGCTCAAGAGATCATCTATCCCAACCTTATCTTTCTGGGTATGTCCATTTCTAGCATCTATTACAAATCATTTAATATAATGTAAGCTCTCCAAGACCCTTTTTTCCTAAAACTAAAAAAAAAAAAATCTGAATTCTCTCCAATACCTGTAAATTCAACTTAGATTACAGTAGCCCAAACTAGACACAATATTGAGAAAAACATTTAACCACTGATGAATAATAATTTGCACTTAATTCTTTCAGTGACAAATCATAACCAAGATACTTCTAAAATATACAGTCTGAATTATGTTTATAAGTATCACCGACAAGGGAAAGATGAATTACCATTTGAGGGATGAAAAATGTGAAAATTTTGAGAGAGAGGGAGCATGGGATGGGGGTGGCATGAGGAACACAGAATGGAAACAATGGTTAGACAATGAATTTGATGACTGAGCTGGTCTAGATGACAATTTTCTCTTTGCATGTTAACATTTCTTCTCTTTTAAAATATCTATATCAGGAGTTCCCGTCATGGCGCAGTGGTTAACAAATCTGACTAGGAACCATGAGGTTGCGAGTTCGGTCCCTGCCCTTGCTCAGTGGGTTAACGATCTGGCGTTGCCGTGAGCTGTGGTGTAGGTTGCAGACGCGGCTCGGATCCCGAGTTGCTGTGGCTCTGGTGTAGGCCGGTGGCTACAGCTCTGACTAGACCCCTAGCCTGGGAACCTCCATATGCCGCGGGAGCGGCCCAAGAAATAGCAACAACAACAACAAAAAAGACAAAAAGACAAAAAAAAAAAAAAAAAAAAAAAAAAAATCTATATCAGGAGTTCCTGTTCTGGCTCAGTGGGTTAAGAACCCGATATAGAGTCCGTGAAGATGCAGGATGGATCCCTGGCCATGATTAGTGGGTTAAGGATCCTGCATTGCTGCAAGTTGCAGCATATGTCTCAGATGTGGCTTGGATCCTGCATTGCTATGGCTGTGGCACAGGCTAGCAGCTGCAGCTCCAATTTGACCTCTAGCCTGGGAACTTCTATATGTTGCAGGTGTGGTCATTTAAAAAAATGGATAAAATATCTATATTTCTATATATTGTATATATGGTTCACTCAGGAGACACTAAAATTTCTTATAAGATATAACCACCACAACAAAAAAAGAGGTAGAATAGGCTTTCTTTTATCAAGAAAAGCTGAGTTCTGGGGTGAGGGAAAAAGGGATAAGGGAATATCTCAAGGAAAGTAATTTCCTAATTCTTGTACACTTACACTGTGAAAATTAAATACATTGTAAATGATAGGCAAAGAAAACAACCAACCATGTAGCTGATTGCCACGTAGCTAGACCAAATTGAGATGAATTTTGTGTGAAATACATACCGATTTTGATGACGTAGCACAAAATAAGGAATATAAAATATCCCCTTAATAGTCTTTTCTATTTATGACACATTAAAATAAGGATATCACAAATACATTACATTAAAAATACATATAAAACTAATTTTATCTGTTTTAATGTGGCTACTGAAAATTTTTAATTCTATATGTGGCTCACACTATACTTTGATTGGACAGCACAACTAGAGAGGCTGGAAAAAGAAATGTATGCTTTCCCATATGGCCTGCTCAGCTGGAGGTAGCCCCACAATAGCCCTGACCAATAAGGCATAAGAAGGCTGCTGGGGACTTTTGTGCAGGCTCTTTTTTTTCTTTTTAAGGCCACACTTTCAGCATATGGAAATTTCCAGGTTAGGGGTCAAATCAGAGCTGCAGCTGCTGGCCTACACCACAGCCACAGCAATGCCAGATCTGAGGGACGCCTGTATACTGCAGCTCATGGCAATGCTGGAGCCTTGCCTGAGTGGGGCCAGGGATGGAACCTGCCATCTTCATGGATACAGGTCCAGTTCATTCTTGCTGAGCCACAACAGGAACTCCTTTATTTTATTTTATTTGGGGGGCAGGCCTTTGATGTTTCTGATAAAAAGGGCTACTTCTGATTACAAGTAGCTAGTACACTTTTATCAACCTTCCCCCCTTCTTTTTTGCCATTGATGCCAGTAGTTATAGCAGCCATTTTGAGGTGATGAAGAAAAGAAACTGACAGTCCAAGGAGCTAACCATCTCCAACACTGCATTACATTGCACCTTTTCATCTAAGCCACTGCAGTAATTCCCAACAGATACAGGATAAATTAGTCTAATATTTTATAATGTACTATAATTTTAGAAGGGCCATGATGAAAGATAAATTTCAATTATTCATATGACAAACTTTATTAAATATGACAACCTTTGTTGGACAGCCATATATCCAACAAAATGTACAAAAGCATGTGCTTACTTAAAGAGTTTTGTGTCAGGTTTTAAAAAACTCAAAGACACTAATTTGGGCATAAGTAAAAATTCACTAATTATGAAATCAATGCAGTGACAGGCAATCACAAGGAAATAGCTGACTTCTCAAATATACTGTTCAAAAATGGGTACAAATATTCAGCAGAAAGTAACTTATAACAATATAACTAGAATAAAGGAACCAATGTCTCAGCAAAGCCATGGCTCACAACAGGTGTTCAATATTTGAGAATGAATGAACAGGCAGATACCTGTATATTTCTCACCCAGGGCACAATCTCAGCCAGCCATCACATGTGCTTCACATGTGCTGTTATTCAGATATTCAAATGTGACAAAATGGCTGTGCAATACTGAAATGTTTCTTTTAAATTTAGGTATAGTTGATGTTACAATATTGCATAAGTTTCAAGTGTACAATGAAGCTTTTTTAAATACAGTTATAAAAAATACATTAGGTTAACTGATCTTATAAAGAGACTGAACTTGAGCATAAAAGGCTGTTGGGCAGAAGGTGGGGGAGGTATAAATAGATACTTACATTAAAAAATAACTGCAAATGGTAATCAACTCTTAGAATGGTAAAGACCTCAAAAAATCCAGTCATCCATAAAAGCAATGAGACCACTGACAAAAAAACAGCAAAATCAACTTTTTCGGGATTCTGAAACTTAAACAAGAGCTTGTAACAATGCAAGAAGCATTAAATCAAGAAAAATGACTGAAATCTTACTTAAGGAGAGTGAGCTTTGGAATGTATTGAATTGCCTTATTTCCTATCCCCTCTCCCCTACTTTGCTATATCCTCACATTAGCCATGAAAATTAGCACACTAAAAGCCAGTAGAAGGGACAAAATAGGTTTGAAACTCCCCCAAATCACCATCTTAGTGAATTATCACTGTTTTGAACTGTCTGACAGCTTCTCAGAAACTGTCACTCACTGAGATTTTCTTTTCAATGACTTAGAGTTTACACAATGCACACAGTCTTTTTCATTGGCACACAGTGAAAACAACCAGTGGCAACTATCTGATATTTCAGTTGTCCAGAAACTTTCTTCTTAAAAGATGTACATAGTGGGCTGTGAAAATCTCCAACATATTCTTGGAAAGCCAGAAGGATTAAGCCGATGTGTAGGGTTGTGTCCACAGCCAAAAAAAGACCTGAAACAATCTCACACCTCTGGCTGAACCAGAAGCTCTGCAAAAGCAGGAAGTGAAGGCTAAAAGACAGTAATATATTGCTTGTGAAAACTTCCATGCTGTGGCCCAAAACACACAGAGAGAACGCTGGGAAAGGCTAGGAGACTTATTATTCCAAAGTATTTATGTATATTCCTGTCCAATCATCAACTGGATTGAGCTGAGCAAAGACACCAACGACCACATACAACAATGCAAAGTCTACGGAAAATTTTCAGGAAAAACAGTAAACAAATAACACAAACAATTTTGAGGACACCACACCTTAGAGAAGGGGAATATGATCTCCAGAATTGATACAATGTATTATTTTAAATATCCAGTTTTACCAACACAAAAAGTGAGACATGCAAAGAAACACAATCATGAAACACACATCTGAATAAAAGAAATTGATAGAAAACTGTTCCTGATAAAACCCAGACTTTGGACTTAGTAGATAAACACTTTAAATGCTCTAAGAGCTAAAGGAAAGCATGTAAAAACTAAAGAGGAGGAGTTCTCATTGTGGCTCAGTGGGTTAAGAACCTGACATAGTGTCTGTGAGGATGTGGGTTTGACCCCTGGCCTCACTCTGTGGGTTAAGGATATGGCACTGCTGCAAACTGCAGCACAGGTCACAGATGTGGCTCAGATCCGGTGTTGCTATGGCTGTAGGGTAGTCCTGCAGCTGCAGCTCAGATTCAACCCCTAGCTCAGAAACTTCCATATGCTGCTGGTGTGGTCTTGTAAAAAAAAAATAGAAAAAAGATAATATGGTGAGAACAATGTCTCACTAAATAGGGATAGTCAACAGAGGTAGAAATTATAATCAGGAGCCAAAATGAAAATTTGAATTGAAAAGGGCAATAGTAAGAATAACTGTGTTCAATAATTATACTAAAATCACTCCAAGTTGTTCTCCAATCACCATGGAATGAAATTACGAATCAATAACAGATAAAAATTTGGAAAATTCACCAATATGTGAAAATGAAACAATATCCTACTAAATTACCAACATGTCAAAGACATCACAAGGGAATTAGAAAACGCAACGAGATGAATGACTACAAAACTGTAACAACAAAAATAATGGGATACAGCAAAACAGGCTGTAGAGGGAAATTTATAACCACAAATGCGTATATTTGAAAAGCAGAATGATCTCAAGTCAATAATCTAACCTCCCACTTAAAGACACTAGCAAAATAAGAGGAAAAAAGATAAACCCATACAAAGCAGAAGAAAGGAAGTAATAAAGATTCAACAGGAAATAAATACAATAGAGAATAGAAAAATCAGTGAAACCAAAAGTTGATTCCTTGAAAACATCAACAAAACTGACAAATCTTCAGCCACCAAAGTAATCCTATTAAACTATAACTTGAATTATATTATACCTTTGACTCCAACGCCCCTTGGCCTCCATCACATGTAGAATAAATCCCAGGTTCTGGTCATGACCCCTGACTACTGGGAGGTAGATAAATCTCTACCACTCTCTGACCAACGACTTCATGACAACTATGAATACCTTCTAGTTAATTCCTCAATCCCAGCAGGTACATTCAATCCCCAGGGCTTTCTTTTACACTTTCCATTTCCTCTGCCTGAGGTGTACTCCTGGTGTTTACATGACTTGTTTCCTTATTTCATCCAGGTCTTTGTTCAAATGCTCTTTTCCAGGAAGGCCTGTCCTGATAACTCTACCTAAAACGGTTTTATTTTCTATTTTCCCACTTATACATTTAAAAATATTATGTCACTTTCTAATATTATATTCTATATTTAAATATTAATTCTCTGTTTTCCTCATTATAATATGAACTTAATGACATTACAGACTAATCTATTTTTCACTGCTATATTCTCACTGGTTGGTGTACTGTAGAAACTCAATAAATACTTGCCAAATAACTGCATGATTTATTCAAGGGTGCATGAATGAATACACTCATCTAAATATGAACACATCTCTAAACCCTAGGTCATCCTGGATGCCTTCATGACTTGACCATGATGTCACATGACATGTGTCACTCATATCTGTACAGGATAAACAGATACAACACTGTCAGAATACTGACTGGCTTCTGGTGCCAGACTGCAATTTAAATCTCAGCCCTGCCACAGCCTACATGTGACCTTGTAAAAGCCACTTATTGGGTCTCTGCATTATTTTAGTCATTGAAAAATGAAGATAATAACTATACCTACCTGCTAGTGTTGTAAAGATTAAATGGATTTATATATATGCAGCACATAATAAATACCACAGAAGTGTAAACTATTATTATTGCTATATATAATTTGGAGAAACATGGATAATGACATTTTTTATTTTTAGGGGAAAACATCAATAAATAGTTTTGAGTAATCTATTCATTTTTTCTGTGTACACTGTTGAGAAGCAGGAGCTAAGAATACCTTATCTCCAAAATTACTCATAGAAAATTATTCTATTAAAAGATAGAAATTCCTTAAGTTTGGCCTAAAAACCATATTACATCAAGAGGTAGTGTCTGTAACACAAAAATATCCACACAAAAAGCAGAAGCAACACAAAAATTGCTAATATTTTATGGAGAAAACATGCACACAAAGTAAAAGTCAAAACTCAGGAAATAATAAGAAGAGGAAAAATTAAAAACTTATCTTTAAAATTAAACATAAAAGTCTCAGCATACAAAAGAAAAAAATCCTATATTAAAAAAAAAAAAAAAAATCTGGAGTTCTCCTTGTGGCTCAGTGGTTAAGGTACCTGGATAGTATCCCTGAGGATGCAGGTTTAATCCCTGGCCTCACTTAGTGTGTTAAGGATACAGTGTTACCGTTAGTTGTGGTGTAGGTCTCAGGCATGGCTCGGATACCACATGGCTGTGGCTTTGGTGTAGGCCAGCATCTGTGGCTCTGATTCGACCCCTAGCCTGGGAACCTCCATGTGCCATGGGTGCGGCCTTACAAAGATAAAAAGAGAAAAACAAACAAAAAATCTAACAAAATTCAAATAGAAACTATTACTTAGAAGGCTGGTTCCCAATCATACACAACTTCTACTATTTATGCCCTGTGTAGTCCCCTCCTACACTGATTAGGACTGACTCGTGTAACAAACAGGATAGCTAAGGTGGTGGAGGGTGACTTCTTAGGCTAAGCATAAAAACACTATCCTTCCATCTTTCTCTCTTGGATTACTTCCTCTGAAAGAAGCCATCTGACATATTGTAAAGACACTCAAGCAGCTCTAGGGAGAGGCCTCTTGCCAAAACCATGTGAGTGAGCCACTTTAGAAGTGGGTCCTCCAGCCTCAGTAAAGGCTTTAGTTGACTATAAACCTGGCTGATTGTTTGAGTGCAACTTATGAGAGATCCTGTATCAGCAACACCCTGCTTAGCTGCTCCTGAATTCCTGACCCAAAGAAATTATGAGATAATAAATGGTTACTCTTTTAAGCCACTAAGTCCTGAGGTAATTTGTCACTCAGCAATAGACAGCTAATACAGTAAGAAATGAATTCCACATGTCATCCAATCTGAAAACATTTGAAAAGATCGTCTAGGTCTGATGGTAGAAGATATCTTTGCAAAATTAAAAGCAAGCAGCAGACGAGATATGGTCAGTAAAGAAGACTTTTCCAGTTTTCACGTTCAACAGGCACCTACAGATTTGCACAATATTTTTATTAGAAGTCTTACAACCTACACTTCTGAAGAGCTGAAGAAATACCTGGCCATTCCTGAAAGAGCTTTCAAGCACAGAAGTTACACTCAAGCATAATTATCTAAAGAAACTGGAGTATATATGAGTATCTGACACATTTCTGTCAATACAACTAGCTCTACAGACTATTCCATGTGTTACCCCCAATTAATGCTTATTTCCACATACATTTTAAGCTGGTAAGAAAAATACCCGAGGTTACTTTTTGCAAAAATGACAGACATTGTGACTTGTGACCCATCATTAAGGGTCTAACACCAAAGTCAGTCATGTACAGTATGACCCTGGAGAAGGATATTAGAATCCATACAGGTATTTCCTCCATTTCCAGGTATAAAGATGTAGCTGATATAATTTAACACAGAGACATATAATTAACAGGTCTTAATAAAAAAATAAAAGCAAATCCAAAGCGTAGGAAGAAAAAATTTTAACCTTTGTAAATCCTTACTTTCAAAACATAGCTTATAGTGTAGGGGTCACCAAAGTCTAAAAGGTCCCTTCTTTGTTAAAGAATTAAAACACTTTTCATATAATGGAGCTTCTCCACAAAATGGAATGTAAAGTTATCTTAAACACAAAACAAAATCTCATGTGTTATACAAATACTGGGGTACATGGGGTTCTTTGATGTTAAACTTTCTCTAAATCTATTTTTGAATGATACTGTTCTTGTTACTTTTAATCTACTTTTAAGAAATTTATTTACGGAGGATATCACAGAATGTGACAGAATGACATGTGGGCAGTTTACAACTTTGCCCCCCCCCAACAGAATTAAATAAGTTATCTTCATTAATAAACAGAAGGACAGACTTAGGTAAACTTTGTATTTAGTATTTATGTGTGTGTCTGTGTGTGTGCACGTGTGTGTATGTACATGCACACACACCTACATACACATATGTGAACATCTATGTCAAAATTATAAACATATGTTAAAAATATGTAAGTTTACCATATATTATGGGTTTCTCTCAAGATAAAGAAAAGCAAGCAAATAACAGTGCCAAGGAAGACCTATAAAGGTTTGACAATTTCACAGTTTTTGTTTTTAATTAAAAAACAATACCTGTAAATGTGCACAGCTATCCTTTTATAGACACCAATGCAGATTGGGTACCCACAGAACATGACCCATATGTGTGGGCAATGAAAGACATTAGAAAATGAGCATACACTGCTGTTCCTGCCCCAGCAAGGCTCATCAGCACCAATACTGGCACTTGGTATGTTTATATCATCGTAAGAAGGATATTATTTAACCCTTAAAACAGTGGCCTTTTCCTTAAGAAACTGCAATGTGGGTTCTAAGTTTATAAAAGCAAGAGAATCAGTAAAGATATGATGAGCTGTCACAAGAAGGAAAACAGCTTATTAAAGAACTCAAAAGGGCTGATAATATAATATGGATATTATATTACATATGCATATATACATACACCCATATATGTAATTATACACATGTTATGCTTTGTGTAAGAGTATGCTGTGTATAACACACACATGCACACACACACACACACGCACACACAAATGCCTCCAAACTGTATTCTTTAATCCTAAGACAAATAAGGATTTGGGCGAATTAAAAATGTAATAGTAGAAAAATAAGTTAGTCCCACTTCCTTCCCAGGTCCTTGGATTGCCCTCAGATGTGACTACGGCTGAAAAGTGGAGAAAAGAGATGGTGCAACAAACCTGCCCTTCAGGACATTAAGTAAAATTAGAAAAGAAAATGTTCCAAGTCACATCACCTTTGAAAAGATTAATTTTTCTAAAATATGCAAATAAAAGGTCCTTCATTCACTGAAAGATTCTATGCAGGCTTTTTACTGCTTCTCTACATGATCCCTACCACAGTATAAAAGAATCTCAAGGAAAAAGCTGGCAAGCAGCAAATACAACGTTTTATTATGCTAGGATTTTAAGTGTACATGTGGAAGATCTATTGAAACTGGTTACATAAAAATTTTATGTGTACCAAATAAAAACTATAAGGCTAAGAAAAAACATAAATAAGAAAAAATATAATGCTTAAGAGGAAAATACCTAAATTGTTAAGTATAGTTAAGTCACACAAAACAGAATGGAAAGGTTAAAGCAATTATCGTATTTTTTTACAAATGCCAACTGAAGATTTAAAATGAAATCAAAGATGACACAAATAGATGGAAAGACATACCATGCTCTTGGATTGGAAGATTCACTATTATCAAAATGGCTATACTACCCAAGGCAGATTCAATGCAATCCCTATCAAATTACCAAGGACATTTTTCACAGAACTAAAACATTTTAAAGTTTGTTTGGAAGCCCAAAAGACCCAGAATAGCCAAGATATCCTTAAAAAGAAAAATGGAGCTGGAGGAATCAGGCTCCCGGACTTCAGACTATACTACAAAGCAACAGTCATCAAAACCGTGTGGTACTGGCACAAAGACAGAAATATAGATCAGTGGAACAGGATAGAAAGCCCAGAATTAAACCCACGCACCTAGAGCCAACTCATCTATGACAAAGGAGGCAAGAATATACAATGGAGAAAAGACAGCCACTTCAATAAGGGGTGCTGGGAAAACTGGACAGCCGCATGGAAAAGAATGAAATTAGAACACTCCCTAACACCATACACAAAAATAAACTCAAAATGGATTAAAGTCCTAGATATAAGACCAGATACTATAAAACTCTTAGAGGAAAACATAGGCCAAACACTCTCCAACATAAACAACAGCAACATTTTCTCAGATCCACCGCTTAGAGTATCGACAATAAAAACAAAAATAAACAAAGGGGACTTAATCAAACTTAAAAGTTTCCACGCAGCAAAGGAAACCCCATACAAAACAAAAAGACAACCCACAGAATGGGAGAAAATCTTTGCAAATGAAGCTACTGACAAGGGATTGATCTCTGAAATTTATAAACACCTCCTACCACTCAATACCAAAAAAATGAACAACCACATCAAAAAATGGGCAGAAGATCTAAACAGACAATTCTCCAAAGAAGACATACAGATGGCCAAAAAACACATGGAAAGATGTTCAACATCACTCATTATTAGAGAAATGCAAATCAAAACCACTAGGAAGTACTACCTTACACCAGCCAGAATGGCCATCATCAAAAAAATCTACAAACAATAAGTGCTGAAGAGGATATGGAGAAAAAGGAACCCTATTACATTGTTGGTGGGATTGTAAATTGGTGCAACCACTGTGGAAAACAGTACGGAGATTCCTCAGAAAACTAAAAATAGAACTACAGTTTGATCCAGCAATCCCACTCCTGGGCATCTACCCAGAGAAAACCATGACTCGAAAAGACACGTGTACTCCATTGTTCACTGCAGCACTATTTTCAATAGCCAAGTCATAGAAACAACCTAAATGTCCATCGACAGAGGAGTGGATCAAGATGTGGTACATATACACAATGGAATATTACTCAGACATTAAAAGGAAAGAAATAACAGCATTTTTAGCAACATGGATAGACCCAGAAATTATCATGCTAAGCGAATTTAGTCAATGAGACACCAACATCAAATGCTATCACTGACATGTGGAGTCTGAAAAAAGGACACAAACTTCTTTGCAGAACAGGTACTGACTCACAGACTTTGAAAAACTTATGGTTTCCAAAGGAGACAGTCTGGGGGATGGAGAGATACGTTGGGGTTGTGGGATGGGAATCTTATACAACTGGATTGTGATGATCATTATACAACTATACATGTAATAAATTCATTGAGTAATAAATAAAATAAAATGAACTGTGATATATACTGAGAAGTCAAAAATAAAATAGGCATTAAAAATTAAAAATGGAATTCCTGTTGTGGCTCACAGTTAACAAACCCAACTAGTATCCATGATGATGCGGGTTTGATCCCTAGCCTTACTCAGTGGGTTAAGGATCCAGAATTATCCTGAGGTGTGGTTTAGGTCACAGATGTGGTTTGGATCCCACATTGCTGTGGCTATGGTGTAGGCTGGAAGCTGCAGCTCCAATTGGACCCCTAGCCTGGGAACTTCCATATGCTGCATTTGCAGCCATGAAAAAGGAAAAAAAAAAAAAAAAAGGAAAAATGAAAATTGAGTACCAACAAAACAATGCTGCCACTAATCAAGGCAATTTTACTACCATCAGGACCATCAGTGAGAAATGACTTGCAGCCACCAGCATTAGTTGCTACTTTACTATAAATGGTTATTATACTGTGTTCTGCCGGCACCTGGACACTTTTCCCAATACGAGGTTCCACAAGAAGCTAAATGAGCTAGTTCTGGGAGCCTTCCTCTTCTTAGGCAGAGTCAAGCTTCTTTTATTTATTTTATATTTTAGAATGTTGCTTAAGATTGGTCTGAAATAGTAGCTTCCCAATACCTCCCCAAAATGTTTGAATACCTCTCTTTCATAACATTATAAAAACTGAGAGCTATTTGGATGAAATGAAAACATGTAATTCTTTGGTAAATCAAAAAGAAGAAACCATAAGTGGGTATTATTAATTTCTGACTATCACTACTGCTTCTTTAATATTTAACTATACTTCTAAATGGGTTTTATTCATGTGTATTAAAAAAAGGCACAACTGGAAGAATGCACAGGATTATAAACTACTAGAGGGCAGAACTACACGTGCCAATTTCATAGCACCCTCAGTGCAGTCCAATGATGACTTTGGTGTTTAGAATATGATACAACTGTTCCCCTGGCCTGGCTCACAGGAGAAAAATAAGTGTATGCCTACGCTTTGATGGAGTTCTCACTGTATATACCATTTTAATGATAGGTTTTTGTCACACTGTGGCACATTTCAAGATGTGTTAGCATGTGTATCTGTATGTTTATTTAAGCATTAGTGCCTAAGAAAGAAAATGCTTCTGAACTCTGAGATACAAATCATTTTCAAATTTCCTAATAAGAGCATGGTACTTATCTTTTGAAAAAAAGAAAGAACCCTACTGAGGTCGCACAAATAAAGATAACAAAATATGATACCCGTTTACTTTTAAAATGATGGGTTACAAAAAGCAACCATGTGAAAGAAGACATCATAACTCTGAGAAAATGTGCAAATGCTCTTTTATTTTCATTGTTACTAAAATATCTCAAAGTTACAAGTTTTTATTTCAGATTACCTGAAATACAGCCTTCAGAGGAGTAAAGTTTTACAACCTGTTACATATTTTCTTCATTTTTAAAGTGCTTTGCATTGAAAATATAAAGAGTTTTTGATTCAGTATCCAAAATGCAGTATGTTACTACATGAATTTTAAAATAATTCATTATCATGCTCCATCATAAGTGTAACTGGGTCACCATGCTGTACAGTAGGAAAAAAAAATTGTATTGGGGAAACAACAATTAAAAAAAAATAAAAAAGGATACAATGAACTTCTTTGCAGGACAGAAACTGACTCACAGACTTTGAAAAACTTAGTTACCAGAGGAGACATGTTTGGTGGGGAGGGATGAGCTGGGGGTCTGGGATGAAATTGGGTTGTGACGATTGTTATACAACTATATATACAATAAAATTCATTAACTTAAAAAATAATAACTTATTTTATACAATTAAAAAAGGTTTTAAAAAGTAAAAGAAAAAAAAAAAAGATATCCTCCAAAATGAAATTTAGTACTAGAGAATTTAGGAGAATCCTACCTCATCAGTGTTATAGATAATCTGGAGTCCTGAGGAAATCATTTCCACAAGGTAAAGGAGATAGAGTGACACTGTATTTATCTGAAAACAAACAACATTAAAAGGTTAAAGGAAACAACAAAAATACTATGTTATAAAATTAAATGTAAAAGCTAAAATTACAAGTCATTTGCTCTAGTAATGACATATAAAAATTATTTCCTTTCCTATGTAAAATACAGGAGTCGTGGATTTAGTTCATAATCATAATAAAATCTCAGCTTTGTATGTAAAACTAAAATCCTTAATTTCATTCTGATGGTTATTAACAGCTGTTTAGAGACTGTTCTTTATAACATTCACTTTATAAGTGTATTTTTAAACCCTGGATCTAAATATTTCTACCTTGAAATAGTTTTAACCCTCAGGCAGCCATGCAATGTCAATCCACCTCAAGTGTATGTAAATGAAAAAATTATTTGGCAAGTAAGACAGAAGGACTCTGCTGGTGCTCCATAAACAATAGCAGTGCATCTTGAAAACACTCTTATTTTCAGAGAATACAGAATTTATGTAAGCAACCACTGGAACACAGTAATTTTAATCAATGGTATAGCATATTAATTTAAAATATACTTTTAAAAAAATAAGATTTTTTATGAGTTCCTTTTTTAGTTTATTACCTTAAAGATTAAGATTGCATAACCTAAACAAAAAAAGATAATAATGTCCACTTACATCAAAAATAAATGAGATATGCAAATTTTCTCAAGAAAACATGCAGTGAAAGATAAATACAATAACATAGACAAACCTTAAAAACACTACGTTAAACGAAAGAAGCCAGCCATAAAAGACCATCTGTTATAGGATCCCACTTATGTAAAATGTACAAAATAGGCCTATTCATACAGATGGAAAGGTAGACTGTTAACTGCCCAGGGTGGGGGTCTTTGAAGGAGATAGGGGGTGACTGCTAATGGGTGCAGGGTTTCTTTACGGGTTATGAAAACGTTCTGAAATTGACTGTGATGGTAGTTGCACAGCTTTGTGAATATATTAAAAACCACTGAATAGTACACTTTACATTGGCAAATTGTATATGATGTGAATTACATCTCAATAAAGTTGTTATCTAATAAACAAATAAGTGAGAAGCAGCGCGAATTTTTCATTTAGCCAGGAAACAGCTAACTTGAATTAAAAACAAAGAGAAAGCAAGATGTAATTTTCTCATTGTGTTAATTCTAACTCAGAAGACTCCTGCCCACTAATAGCCTTGGTGGCTTGTGTTTCCTTGACTCTCCTCCAGTCCTTTCTGAGTAACTGACAGAGGGCTGGGGCAGAAAATTATTTGTGCCCTAGATGCCTCAGACAAAGCAGCCCTGTGTTGCCAGGCCCTGCCAGTGCTGGTAGCTCTCCCAGAAACCAGGAATAGTATCCTGGATGGCTCCTGATTTCCTAGCACTCAAAATCCAGTGGGTGTCACGGTCTTGTTAAGGTCCAAGTGGACCACATAAAAAGATAAAGGATTCCAGTTAGGTTTTTCAGACCGACATCAACTCGAGTGACCTTTCTCTGAACACAGTAGAGAACTTCATGCTATTGACAGGGTCACCCAGGTGTTTTCTTACAGCACTGACACTGGCCTGTCGGAAACGACTTGGAAGAAATTTGATTCCTACTGGCAATCACTTATAGCAACACCTCAAAGAGCTCTCTGCTCTGACTGTTAGGGTGCTTTGGCGAGAAAAAAATCGCTAAGTGGCAAATAGAACACGGACTGCCAAATACCAGGCTCAACAGCATTTATTTGAAACTTACTCTGTGTCAGGGACTGAGCTTAAATTCCGAGACACAAAAATAAATGAGCTATTATCTTCTGAAAACCCTACATCAATAGTAAACATGTTTGTCAAAGCAAAACCTAATTATGTGATAATTATAAGAAGTTGAGCAGTTACATATTCATGTATCACTAAACCTCTAAGAAACTGGTTACAAATAAGCATAAGATTTTCTGCTGCATAAACATGGGGAAACTGCATTTTATGTGTTTGGAGGAGTCATACTAAAGTTAAGACATTTCAGATTTCTAGAGAGAGAGAAGAACTATAAAAAGGAGATACTCTTATTTTAGTAAGGAATATATGAATAATAAGTATTCTGTCCTAAAGACTGCAGAACCAAATGATAGGCAGGAAGAAAATCTATTAAAGATAAATAGTATATGATACAAATACGATATTTGTAACTTAGAAACAAGGCAAAGGATGTCCTGCTCAAAGGAGTATACTGCTGTGAGAAGAAAAACAGTGAAAACATAAAGTCCTATAGTATATTCTTAGCATATAAAATTTATATATAAAATTATTATAGTATGTAAGGTGAAATTTATACACTCACAGAAATGCCTTCTGGAATTACATTTTAGTGGTATGTTTCTAGCTTTATTGAAGGCTGATACATTAAAAATGAATTGCCAGGTAACAAAAACTTCTGATTTGCTGTTATATCACTGTCAATTGTCTTTTATTCTCTAGTTCCTAAGTACTGGAATTCTTTTAAATTTGATAACAAGTACAAGCTTTTGTCACTGAAAGAGCTGTAGGATTCCTTCTTCTAGACAGTAACAATATTATAATCCAGCCAGCTGCCCTTTTTTCCTTTTGGACCAAGAACTCAAGTCACATTTAATATTCAATCACAATAACTAATTCAATCCTGGTGGGATTTCTTCATTATATGGTTAATTTTCTATTTCTATTGTGAATAATTTATGAAATCTACTATTTAAAAACTATAAACAGCCTCAAATCGTCTATGATGTAGAGTATAAATGGAGAAGAGAATTTGTTATCTTCTCATTTTACCTGAAGATGACCATATTCCTCATAGGAGAGGATCTCATCTCCTGTGTGCACACTGAAAACAGAGTGAAGACATGTGGTCGGGCGTGGATCCTGCTTAAACTGCTGGACCTAAAATCAAGTATAAAACTTAAATAATGCTAGTAATTCACATTCTCATCCAACATTAGAGATTATAAATTACCTTTCATGCAACTTGTTAATGAGGAAAGCTACAGCTTATAGATGGGGGAACAGAGCAAAGCAGAAATGTTACTTTTTCTACAGAAAAACAGATAAAACTTGTAACTATTATAATAGAGTTAACATGATTGTTGAACACTTAACTGATATTTCACAAACATAGCAACTCAAGTGTAATAGAGAACTTGTTAATGTAGTACCAGTGGCTTTTGCAATGTTTTGCATCTTATTTTAGAGTCAAAATAATGGTTTGCTTTGTGTGACAGGATTGCAGGGACTGTATCCCACTGTCCTGGAATTTGGAAATGCTTACATGACACTCAACAAAAGAGCATTTCAAGCTTCACTCTAATTCAGTAAGTGTTCGAACCTTCAAATGCTATTTCTTTCTCCAAGGAGCACAAATTGTAACCTATGCTCTTGTCAATGTGTTTTCATTTCTTTCGCCACATATATTCTCATTACTAAGGCACCAATTTCAAGATAATACAGGCCCTACATTTACTTATTAAATTGACATAAAATTTAACCATTTAAAAATACTAAGTAATTATTAAGTGACAAAAAGACAAACCCCAAGGATAAATGGGTATTAATTCAACTTGGCAAACATTTACAAGATACCAGTTATATGCCAAGTAGTACTGTAGTAGTCCCTTGAAGTCTGAGATGAATAGGAACAGAGAATGAATAGAATGACACACAGCTCTACGGAAAGCCAATGACTTTGTTCTTTGACAAAACATAAATGATGACAGTATCTGGGTGTTCATGATCTTGCCTTGTTTCACTTGGCTAAGGAACCACAAAAAACCATATTCTCTTCTCCAACTTCAAATTTCTTCTCATCTTAAAATCTTATCTCAAAAAAAAAAAAAAATCTTCTTTTATAAAGTCCCTCTTGAACCCCAACTAAAATTCCTTCCTCTGGATTCACACATCGAGGTGCTTATCCTGGGAGTTCCCGTCATGGCTCAGCAGTAACGAACCTGACTAGCATACACGAGGACGTGGGTTCGATTCCTGGCCCTGCTCCATGGCTTAATGATTCAGCACTGCTGTGAGCTGTGGAATAGCTACAGCTCCAATTCAACCCATAGCCTGGGAACTTCTATATGTTCTGGGTGTGGCCCTAAAAAGACAAAAAAAAAAAAAGTGCTTATCCTCCAGCCTTTTATTTTTATAGTTGTCTGTGTGTTCCACTACATTATAAGGTTTTACAAGTTACATTATCCAGTATGTAGTCACTAGCCACATGTGAGTAATTATATAAATTATAAATTATATAAATTTAGAAACTCAGTCCTTCAGTCAAGTCACACTGGCTACACACCAAGTACTCAATAGACGCATGAGACTAATGGCTTCTGTATTGTTCAACACAGTAACAGAGAACATCATCATCACAGAAAATTTACTGGACAGTGCTGTAAATACTAAATACTAACACCCCGTTGTACTCCTTAAGAGTCCTACACAGATAAGCCCTCCTACAGCTGAAGTCAACAAAATGAAAGTCAGGACCTATCAACGGATAAGCGGAAATGAGAGAATGGGGGTAAAGGAAGGGATCTAAGTCCGTCACCTATGGAGTGACCAAGCCATCCAGCGTTACCGCAGAGAAGGTGAGAAGGCTACCCCTTCTCACTGTCTGTACTGCTGGCAAGTCTCAGACCACACAAACAGAAATCAACTTGGCCACTCCTTTCACAATACCATGACTATTATCTCAAACTACTGAACATTATTCTGGGCTCTTAGATAAAAATACGGCTATATTAAAATAAAATACATTCTGCCCACTTGATAAGGATCTAAATGGATAATGTTTTATCAGTTTCATAAAGTGACTGCTGCAATTGACAAGGCAGTGCTTGTCATTTGTCTTCAAGACACACAAGTACCCAGCATGAGAATTTATAATTTAATCAATCACTGTATCAGAGGAAAAGCAAGTACTAAATAATTAAAGATGCTCAAATAAGGAATTATATAATTATACTTTGAGTCTTAAAGCTGTTAAAAGACAAATAATTTAAAATCTCAGGGAAAAAAAAAGACTGAAACTATCAGCTTTGAAAATTAATGGGGCATACTGTATGTAAATTATAGGAAAAAAGTACTCTTGAAAGCAATTAAAATCAAGGGGACATTAATTAGTATTTTATATGATGTCCAGCATTTTGAAATTAAAAATAATGATTAAAGTAAATGTTTCTATATTAAAAAAGTCTAGAATAATGTTTTCTCTTCTTGTATTTTATTTAAACTTTTTCTGAAATCTTTAATCATTGTGAATAAGCAACTTATCATTCAGGAAAAGGTGAATGAGTACTTTGTCATCCATTCTTAATTTATAGATTAAAATATGCATTTAGGCAGGAAAACTCATCTCATAAGGGAATCCTAGAAGAATAAATTTTATAAAATTTTAATGCTTTCTCATGAATTAGAAACTACTTAGTAGCATTTTAAACAAAGTTAAAATATCTCCTTTAGGTAGTACTATTAGAAAATCTATCAGGAAGCATGTTTTATGATGACAAGCAAAAAAAGCGGAGAGCCTTAGATTTTCTAAGTCATTATTTTTCTTCAAAAGATGAGCCTTAAGGTCAAGGAGCCCATGAACACTACAGACAAGCTACATTTTGGTTTGCCCAAAGAAAGACTAAAAGTTATATATTTCATATTTAAGAATATGGGAAATCTCTACTGCTATGGAATCAAGAAGAAAAGGGTGAGTACCAATAAGAGGTGAAGGTATAGAGTTCCCGCTTGCGGCGCAATGGGATTGGCAGTGTTTTGGGAACCCTGGGACACAGGTCTGATCCTCAGTCCAGCACAGTGGGTTATAGATCTGGCATTGCCACAGCTGCAGCTTAGGTCTCAAATGAGACTCGTTTCTGACCCCTGGCCTGGGAACTGCATATTCCACTAGGAGGCACTGAGCTGGCTGCATGGTTCAGTCTCACTGAGTCATATGTGGAATACAGTAATATGCTCCATTCCTACTCCAAAAGGTTATGGGGAGTCAAGAAAAATTATAAAAATGAAAATGTTTTAAAATTTGTAAAATCCTCCATTTTATATGCAGAAATAGCTAATTCTAATGTGATCTATACCTTCTTACAATTCACACTTATTTTAATGGTCTACCATCATATCTACATAAGGCAAAAAAAAGCTAATCCTTTATAATTTAAGGAATTAAAGAAAGCTCAAATCACATTCAAGTTGTTTTCAAAAGAAAACACAATTATGAACACTTGTTAGTAAAGCTGAATAATATTTAGAAAGGGACACTAACAACTGGTTAAAAAGCCACAAATAAAAAAATTCATACTACATCATTTCCTTCCTTTTGATAAATAATTCTAACTTAAGTCTGTCAGCCTGGTTAGCAAACTCATGAAATTCACAGCTCTCACAGTATTTCCTTGAGAGAAAAGTTGAATCCATAGACATTAAGCATTCATGAAATGATAAACGGGAAATAAACAGTAAACTTCTCACACTTAGGAAAAAATAAATTTAATCACAATTACTTCAATAAATATGACATAGTAGTTTAAACCAAGTATGTTAATATGACATATGCTTTATTTCAAGCATTGAAAAATCTTCATAATAATGACTCGCAAAGTCAAATCTCAGTAGTCAAATGACAGGTTTTTAACATATCTCTATTGCGAATAAATTTACTTTTTCTACCACCTAACACTTTTTTTGTTGCCATATTCTGGTGACAGAATATAAGCAACTTTTCCATTTTGACTTCAGGTACAGGCCTTAAAAAAGATGCTATCACAGAAACTAACTATAATATTTACATGATAGAGATATACCAAATATTAAGTGATCAAATTTGCTTGCATTAATTACTGATATGCAACTTTGCTAATGAATCATCACACCTAGAAGTGGTCTTGGGGAACTGTGACACACTGACTTAAATATATGGACACTTAACAATATTAGGACCTGGAAACAGGTGTAGTGAAGGTAAGTAGGGGGACTATCACATTTTATTTGCATAGCGATTTAAGGTTTAAAAAGTTTTATTATGTACCTTATTTCTTTAATTTCCAAAATAACCCTGTGAAGTTTGCTGTTTTCTGAGCCTGTAATTCCTGCCCTCTTCACATGTAAATGAATGAAGCAGTATATTTTTAAACTAAAGTTCACTTAAGCCAGAATATTCACATATCTGAAAGAAATTCTAACGAGGATTTTCTTCATTAATATACTCTCGGTTAGAATTATGGATACTGTGAGGTTCCTGAGAATCTGAGTCTTTAATAAAGACTGGATGCAAAGTACAAAGAAATACAAACAAATTCAAGCCCAAGTAACTGTTCTCTATAATCTCACTAAAGGTGTTTCTTCAATTTCAGTATTTCAAAACCCTGGGCTAAAAAGTAGAGCTGTTTTAATCTGTCTGGACTGCCCTAGGATGTGACTTTACCTCTTGAAAGTTCATTCTTCTTCAGAAGATGCTATTGCTGTATTGGTTAAATTAATCCCTCAGAATGATGTGAGAATTTCAGTCCACACTACAGTGTTTTACCTTATCGGCCTGACGCATATAGCAGTAGAGAATTCCTCTCATGCATTTTATAGCCGAGTGCTCCAGCTCATGGGTCCTTCCCTTGTCATCATCAATGCGCCTGGGTGAGAGAGATAACTCATGAAACAAATTGGAAAGGCATTTGAAAAGGAAGCAGAGTTTCTGATAATTAAGTATTTAACTATGTGGCTAATCCTATGTTCTGGCAACATCTACTAATTCTGTAACAGTGAAACTCCATTTTCCCAGCAGATGTAGAAATGCTGCAAAAAAAAAAAAAAAAAAAAAAAAAAATCCTGTGATGAAACTTGTGCAAATTTCTCCTTCCTTCTTTTGAGGAAGTAAGCCAACTGCTATAAAAATAGCATGTAATACTTTCACCAATGACTTGCTGAAACTTTAAAGGATATTTCAATATTGGAAAAATCTACCGAAAGATTTTTTAAATACACTGTTACAGAGTAGAGGCAATTTTAAATACCAACCCCTTTAGGTTATGCAATGGCCACTTGGATTCAAGGAAGTATAGATTGAGGTAGGCACGAGTTTTCTTTGCTCTGCCATGTATTTAATAATTCACAGAAATGCCTTCAACTAAACATGCATCTAGTAGGATACATGATGCATTTGGGCATAAAGTTTTATATTCTCAGGTCTTAGTTCAAAATTAATCAACCATACTCTACATCTCTTGCTTTTACAAAGAAAAAAACAGCTAACACCTAACTACTAAACTACATTAAGATGTTTTTCCGTCCTTACATTCCTTTTTTATTGATCAGTGGCCTTCAAAAAAGATGAATGAGAGTTACTCACTAATGAAAAATAAAAGTAGCTTATTCATTGCTTCACTAACTCTTAACTAAAATATCTGGCCATCATCCTCACTTTATAAAAAGCATCACCTGTCTCTTTAAAAAGTATACTATAATTACCCCCTCTTTCAATTCAGATCTCATATACCACTGCTGGAAAGAATGATGATCATTTTTAACATACCATGGTGAAAGTCAGTGAAAAATAAGTTATCTGTCATTAGAACAACATCCCTCCTTTCATTTGCAGCCACTGAAGTAAAACTGGTATGATTTTGCTCTGGGACCTGTTTTCCCCTGCTGATGTCAGAGCCAAATGCTAATAGAGGCAAATTATGGCATAGATAACAGTTGACAAGGCATTGATTTATGAAGGATACTGCACAGTTGGAGCACAATGAGTTCTGTGCATAATTCCCACCTTATCTAAAAACGAAAAAAAATTCAGAAAACAAGATCATACTTTTCTAAAATTGTCTTTAAAATAATTCTCTGCCCCTAATTTCCACAAGCATTAAAATAAGACTAAAATATTCCACAATAATTCAGCCACAATAAGGAATCTATTTTCATGAAGTTCTCATGTTTCTCCTTTCTTCTGCAAATAATACTAGTAACCAGAAGAATATTTCTAGAAAAATAAAAGAGCAGTTGCATTTGAGTAAAAACATTTAGGCAATTAGTATATATCTATTACTTTTCCTGATATTTAAAGTGAACCTGGTGATCCCAAATAATTCTTCTATTTTCTACCAGGAAGGGCATATTCTACTTTCCATAGCAAGCTCTATGGATGCACATTCAAGTTTTAATATGATTTCAAGAATACTTTTAATTTTAAAAAAACAGATAAAGAAATAACTTTAGCCAATTTATTGATTGCAAGCCATATGGAGATGTTGACCAGATATTTCTAAAAAATGAAGGCTTGAGTTTATAGCTAAACCAGATTTCCATACTTAAAAATACATAACTAGTGAAGAAACCAAACACTATCATTGGTGCATTATTTCCCCACAGCCAAGTTTCAAGGAAAATAAAGTCAGATTATTGTTTGGTCCTGTGACTTGACTGTTTACTAGCACGAAGCTAGGGCCACCTGTTAGAGTCAACTCCTAAAACAGCGATAAATCTGACATTGGGAGAGGAAAGGCTCACTTCTAGCATGAAGGCATCTTCTCTCTCAGTACTGCAAGGTATCTTCTCAAGGTTTGCCTCGAGGTTTTGTTTTTCTAATATACGTACATTTAAATAGTCTGAAAGTACTCCTTCAAGTCAATAATCTTTAAAAAAATTACTCTTCTCAAATCCAAAAAGTAAAAGGAAACTAATTCCATATTTAAACTCTAATTTAAAGTCATATATTTTTCTACAAGTTGTATTAGGAAGAAGAAAAAAATGCAAAAACCCTACAAAATATTTTTTAGTATGGCATAAAGTATACATTTAATTTTAACACATTTTGTGTACCTGACTAGGTTCAGAAATAGTTTTAACCTAAACCATATAAATCAAAATAACATTATTTTTAAATAAAATAAATATAATAGGTATAATTATATAACAATAAAATATAAACCTTTAATTATATTAATTATAATTATATTCACATATAATTATAATGTATAATGTAATGATAGAATATAATTATATTAATGTAATATAATTATAATTAGATATAATGTAATATGATTACAATTTAAAACAATGGTATATTCAGAACACAGCTATATATATATATATATATATAAATGACATTTTAAAAAGTCAAATATATTAGTGAGCACTTGTCTCCTCTAAAACAAAATTATAAAGTGAAACTGTAATATCACATTTAAGAAAAACAAACTATTTCAAAGTGTAATTTTGCAAATAAGTTACTTCATTGTCTCTAATAATAACATATAGATTTTATCCAATTATTTAATTAAATAACACCAAATTATACCCCTAATGTGTATGAAATCTAAATATGCATAAAATAATCTTTTCATGTCCATGGTACACAAGCACACGCACACACAAATTCAAAGAGACGTGAGGCTTCATGAGATTTTTGATAAGTTTAACTGAAAACTAAAGCAACTAGAAAAATCAAATTACTCCCACTTAAAAAAATTAATAACTTTATATTATACACATTCATTACCAATGAGGGATAAATATAAATTCCTGAAGAAAAAAATACTGACATCTTAATTTCTGAGGGATTCTGCCTGAAATCTTTATGATTTCATTGATATTTACAAGTAGAATTAGAAACAAAATTCTATTCATGCTATAGCACAGGAATTTTCTAAAACAAATCATCACAACTTGATATTGTGAAAGTAAAAAGGGCTTCTAATAATTGTGTGGTAAGTTCCCTTGCATTTCTCCAAATGGAAGACATTTCCCTTGCTAGTAAAACAAGAAATCTGATACTTTAATGACATAAGAAAATAAATTATCCGGGGAGTTAGTGCAAAGATAGTGTGCCCAGCAAAGAAAGGACTTTAAAATTTCTATCAAATGTTTGAAGTCTTCTGGGAAAAGGCCTGTACTCTTGCATTTTTTAAAGCTATTTTCCCCCAACATTTTATTTAGAAAAACTTCAAATTTAGAAAAGCTAAAAGGATGCTACAATGAATAAACCTTTTACTCCTCACCTGGATTCACCAGTTGCTAAAACTGGTTTGCATTCTCCACCTACAATTTATTTTCTGCACTATTTTAAATGTCATTACCCTTATACACTTCAGAGGTTATCTCCCAAAAACAAGGGCACTCTCTTATATAACCATAATATCATTATCACACCCAAGGAAGTGACTATGTAGTCTAATATATAGTCTATATTAAATATAATCCAATTATCCCTAAAATATGCTTCCCTGTGGCTTTTTAATGTATGATCCGATCAAGGTTCATGCACTGCATCTGGTTGCCATATTTCCTCAGTCTTAATTTAGCCATCTTCATACCTATTTATCTCATCTTCTACAATTACCTCATTTTTTAAGAGTCCATGCAAGTTTGTCTTACAAATAGCCACAATGTGGCTTTGTCTGATTGTTTACTGACAGGTAGATTCATTTACACATTTTGGTAAAAAGTCAACATGGGTGATGTGTCATATCAGTAGGCACCTAACTGTAAGTAAGACAAACTGTCTCATTACTGGCCTAATCACTTGGTTAAGGTGCTGTTGGTCCAAAAACCTTAACATTTAATGAAGCTACACTGTGCTTACATAAAATATGTTTTAAAGAAATGCTGGTAATGATATTAGCAAACAAGTACTGAAATTGACTACCTTCATATTATCTACTTGATTTTCTTTACAAATGTAACACATCAATGTTTTGAGACAAAGGAATCACGTTCATGCGAAAGATAAAATTTTCAAATCAGAAGGATATGTATGTGTCATCTTCAAAATATTAATATTCAGGGACACACAGTTTTGGGGGCATCAGCACGCTGTGGCTCTCTTTGCTTGGCAAAGCAATGAAGCTATTATTTTCTACTTTACCCCGTCCCCAAAAGTTAATATTTGGAAACCTAATTTAAGAAACAGTTAAAATGTATCATACTGACTCTGTATCTAGACCCATACTGGATGCTTTCCATATATAACGAAATAAATGAAGTAACGAAAACATTTTTTTTTTTAAGGCCGCACCCTGTGGCATATGTAAGTTCCCAGGCTTGGGGGCTAATCAGAGCTGCAACTGCCCACCTATGCCACAGTCACAGCAACATGTGATCTGAGCTGTGTCTGTGACATACACCACAGCTCATGGTAACGACAGATCCTTAACCAACTGAGCAAAGCCAGGGATCGAACATACATCTTCATGGATACTAGTCATGTTCATACCCCTCTCAGCCACAATGGGAACTCCTAAGGAGAACTTCTGTGCTGTGAAAAGATCTATATTTCTTTTACTTCATAAAATAACTGACATACAATCAGATTTAAAAAGTGATACTGCAATGAAGTTCAGTAGGAAAAACACAAAACTGGGGGAGGAGGGAGAAATGCAATGGCTCTATCATTAACTAGTTGTATAATTTTGAATGATTCTGTTAACTACTCTTGGCCCCAGTTTTATTATTTTAAAAAGTCAATCACCATCCACTTCCTCTATGACTGAACTCAGTGAGAATGGGGATTTCATGCTGTCAAAGACTAATGCTCATAAACAACCCTAGATGTGAAAAATTTCAGTCACAAAGTCATAAAATGTTAGAACTTGTCTCATGTAAACCCTTAGGAAAACTAAAAGGTTTAGAGGCCTGAGAGGAGATGTGAGCAGTCACAGGTCACCCAGTGACTCAACAGCAGAACCGAAAGACAGCTGCCCAATTTGTCATGGGCCACAAACCCTATTACCTAGAATTGGAGTTACAGTAGAGTACACACTAGCTTACCTGTATGCAAGAGCCAAAGCCCAGGCGCCAGCAGCGCAGTATAGACTGTCATGGACCTTAGCTTTCTGATCATCACCACATGTTTTAGTGGGAAAGAGACCTGTGGTTGGACTTTGATACAGCAGCAATGTTGACTTGACTGCAATAGAAGACAGAGAAAGAATGAACTGCGTGGCCATCCATTTTCCTTGGATGGAGGTCTTAAACTTCTTTGGTTTCCTCATCCTACAACTCTGTTGTTTCTAAACTTAGCTGTAATATAAAACTTTTGCAGATGTAGAAACAAAGTAACTCCAGCCTAAGCAGAGATTCATCCTGCATGAAAGGGTCTTTCCACTTCTGAGGAAAGAACTCAGCTAATTAACACATAAATAGCCTTTAACATATCCTTGTTAATGTCAATAAGAGTAGTAAGGCGCCACTAGATACAGGGAAAAAAATAACCAAAAAACTAAGCATATTTTCAACAAATCAGTTCAACAGGAAAAGTAAAGCAAATGCGCAACAAAGAATTGCAAATATTTGCTAAATCCAAAGCTAATTCAACTGCTAAAGAGGCCAGAATCCTATTTTTCACTGATGACTAATTTACACCTGGTCTTCAGAGCAATGTATTCATGTTACATATTGTACAGGTTAGTGGTACATTTAACATTTCAAAACTGATCCTTACATAACATGAAAACAGCAAGCAAATAATTATTTTACGAACATCCCAGTTAAGTGCAAGAGATCTGAAATCAATGTTTTACAGCTGTCCCTCAATGTGCACAGGAAAATTCCAGGACCCACATGCATACCAAACCCTCAGACACTCAAGGCCCTTATCTAAAATGGCTCATGCAGTGGGCCCTCCACATCTGTAGGTTCTGAGCCTGCAGATATGGAAGGCAGACTATAGTACCTTTTATAAAAGGGTCCTAAAATAGAAAAACAAACACTCTAAAATTACATTTCCTAAAATCTATTTTATTCCTGTCTAACCATAAGTGGATAAAGAATGGTTTTCCCCCAAATAAGTTAAATTACCCTAATCTAGACTGGCCTATGTCAACTACTTTTCGGATAGTTTTTCAAAGTTCTAAAGTACTCTGGTCCTTCACAGAGATTAAGGAATTAAATTTCTTTTTCTCAGACCAAACTAACGTTACCATTATCAATTCTTTGAGAATACCAGGCTATTTATTATTTTGCCAGAGTAAAAAACTGGCCCTCATAGTCCAAAGTATACAATTGACATTTCTTTTAAAAGGTAGTTAAATCTCTTCGCCAAGTTATGGCTACAAAGATAATGAATGGGCAACATAATATAAACCAGAATCTTGGCCAAAATAAGGTGAATTAAGGTTTTACATGAGGTTAACACAAACAAACAAACAAAATCCTTCCCCTTCGGGAGACAAATAAACTAAATTTTATATGTGACATACTAGGCCACATAAATGGCACAAGTAATCTGACAAAAAATAAGTACACATTTCCAAAATAATGGTCTGATGAACAACGAGCAGCCCAATATATACACTGATTACTCACATCAAATAACAAAATTTGCTGGGCTGATCCTGGTAAAAACAAAAGAACAACAAAAAAACAGGGACCTGATAATAGCAACAGTAACCTGAGATTACCTTTTGTATCTCAATGATTAGGACAGGTTCAGGACTACATAGGAACCATTGTAGGTAAATGAGCAGAGTACTTCTACAAAATCCTTGTGTAAGAATTATTCAAGAAATAGCTTCTAGTCCTCAAATCTGCTAATGTTTAGTAGGGCTAAAAGGACACAGAGGACACTGGGACAGTTTTAAAATTATTCAAGGGACAGATATGACTTACCAGATTCCTTTTAAAGTCCCCATATCAATGTGCAATTGGAATATATATATATATCTGTCTAAGCACTGAAACTACCACCACATCCAAATGAGAGAATATCATCTATACAATGTATGTAATACAAGAAGCAGAATAAATACTAATCATAGCTACCTAAGGACATGTTTTCCTCAGGTTTTGCTTACCAATTCTGTAATAGTGATCCAACTTTTCCCACAGAGTTTCATTATCAGGTCTTGGAAGATTAATGCTTTTAAGAGGTTCATAAACTGAGCCTGAAAGAAAAAAGAAAACCTATCAAATCCAGTCATTTTCACCCAGATAAACAGAGAAACTTCTAAACAACAGAAGAAGCACTAATTTAGCCATCTAATTTTCATTTGTACAGTGAGCTATCATTATTTCACTACTGGCCAAATTTTGGGTGGGGAAAGGAGAAAGAAGAAAACACCCTTGTAATAAGTATTTCCAAATGCTGAGATAGCCCCACTCTCACCCCCAGCGGTGAATCCAACTAATTCATGTGTATACCAGTCCTAACAACTCATATATCATTAATACTCCTGCGGGAGTCAGTAGCTTGATAATTTTAGTTCCTTCTGAAAAATATATCTACTTTCATGTCCTGAAATCCAAACCTTATACCTTATCCTCATGCTTTATCAGGTAATTTTCTGTCAAATGATCATTTCCTCAAATCCTCAAGGAAAAAGATGCTACATGTTCCAAAGTCATCTACTTCATGAATATTCGGATAGTTTTCACCTTGAAATCCTGAAGCCTCTACTTTCTCCAAGGTAGATAACACTTGTCTTATTATCTAGACTATGAGCAGAAACCATCCCTACTTCTCAACCATAGAAACTACTCTAAGATGTCAGCAGAGTACACTGCTCCAAAGCTACAGAATACACATTAATCATGATAATCTGCCACAAAATGAATATAGAAAATTGCTCACTTGACTAGTACACTTTCTCAACTGCTGACTGAAAGGAAGACATCTGACCCTTGAGCCATCAGACTAAGTACTGACTCTTACTCTTGTTAAGAGCACTCAGAAATTATAAACATCTCAAGGTTAAAATTAATTCACCCTGGGAATCAGGTAACGCATGTCACATAGTCTAACAATATAGCACAAGAGTGAATCTATAATTTACCTGGCCAGGGGTAGGGTGGAGTTTTGTGTTGGCATGCATTAAGAACATGTTTCTTAAAGCATTTATGTTTGTAAAATTGTTATGTCCAGTATGCTGGTTTAAAGCCAAGATACTGGGAATGCTCTTGTGTTTAGGCAGAGAGTAAATGCTATGAAGGAAGTAAGCTAAGGATCTACACATTCTGGCAATAGTCCCAATATCTTCTGTTGGAAAGAGAGCTGATTTGTGGATAAAAACAAGGAAGACAAAATGATCTGCTCTGAGTGAAGCCATTTTTCTAAAAAAGCCTTCAGAGTCATACCAACCAGAATGGCCCCATAGTGAAGTATGGAGAGGGCTATCAACACAGACAGAAAAGCATCAGGACTGCAAAGGTGGTGAGGGCCAGACATGCCCTCTGCCTCTCTGCATTCAATTAGCTCTGGGTAGGTTTAAGTATATGGGCAAGATATGGGCAGCTTGGCAGTCGAGAAGGAATAACTGCTTGCATGTCAGGTGCTGAGCTATGGGGGTCCACACACTCTTAGTGAAATTCATCCATAATTAATCAGGTAAAATCAGGTACAAATCACCACTTGTTTTAACTGTGCATACATATATACAAAAATTAAAGAGGAATTCACTTTTAATCATTTCACCTTTGCTGAGGTGAAATGATTATGGATGAAGAACATTTCTTTTTATTTTTAGCATTATTTGTAGACCTAATATTTTGCCTCCTATAAGAAAAATAAAATCCCCAGAAGTTGCATATATATTTCCATTACAGTTAGGTAAATAATACATGTGCATATGGTTAAAGACTGAGAGAGAATATGCAAAAGTGAAATCTGCATTATAATAGGTGAATTTATTCTGAAAGATTATTTTAAAAACATGTTATCATGGTTTTTAGAGCAAAAAAAATACTTCCTTTAAAAGTGCTATTACACTTAAAGTGCCCCTCACATCCCAAAAAAGCCTAAAATGATTCCATCATCTAATGTTTCTCAATAAAAAACACCCATGGAGTTTCTTAGAAGCAAAAATAAATAAACAAATGGAAAACCAGACTTTTCAAGAAAATAAGTACCCATTCATTAACAGTTAAAACCGAAGATGTTCAAAGCACAGCAGAAAAGTAAAATCACATGATTCACTGAGAATCTATATTCTCTAATACCTTCCTATATCTTCAAAGAAAGCCCACAGTGAATTAGGAACAGCTTGGCTAGATAAATGTCACCATTGTACTGGTCACCACTATTGCTTCTAAAGTAACTGCATAAAATTAAATAAGGATTGGAATTCCCGTCATGGTGCAGTGGTTAACGAATCCGACTAGGAACCATAAGGTTGCGGGTTCAATCCCTGGCCTTGCTCAGTGAGTTAAGGATCCGGTGTTGCCATAAGCTGTGGTGTAGGTTGCAGACGCGGCTCGGATCCCACGTTGCTGTGGCTCTGGCCTAGGCTGGTGGCTACAGCTCCGATTAGACTTCTAGCCTGGGAACCTCCATATGCCGCGGAAGCGGCCCAAGAAATGGCAAAAAGACAAAAAAAGAAAAAGAAAAAAAAATTTAAATAAGGATATTCCTCACAATTTATGGTGACCAATACCACGATTGTGAAGTCAAAGAAAAGTACTCAATAGAAACATTTTAAATAAGAATGAGACATGTGAAAAGTATCAAAACAAATGAAAATGTGGAAGAGAAGGCAAGCAACAATGGAGTAAACTTCCCAAAAACAATGACAAATGCAAAATTACAGAAAACTTAAAGAAACGTCTAGAGTTAAAAAAACAAAAATTTAAAATATAAATTTTTTCTCTCCATGTTTTTCCCATTTGAATTTTGCCTATATCCAAACACCACAAAATAAAATGAAATGCATCAGTTATCCAGTTTGTAAAATGTGTTTAAACATGTCAACCAGATTTTTTACCTGAGAATTCCCTTTGTATTAGAAAAATATAATCTATATCTTCATTTCAGAGCACATTACTGTCAAAGAGATACAGTGACAAAGAACAATACAAGAGAAGATGAAGCAGAAATTGCTGAAGAGAAATATTACAGCTTTATCATGAAGGAACAAAAGGCTATTTACTAACAAGGAGATTAAAGAATGAGTTTTTCAAGACACTTCTGTGAGACAAAAACAATATTAAGAAAAAGAAAAAACTTATCAAAAGGCTTTCCAAATTTTGCACTATAAAGCCAGAAGGTTTCTGAGTGTTATGTATGGAAAGGCTTTTAAGAAATCACAAAATAGCACCAGTAGTTCAAATAGCAACCATTAAAAGAATTTTAAAAAAGGTGACTCATGAAGAAATTCAAGATAGAAAACTGATCAGCAAACCGAAACAACATCAATAGTATATTATTTGGGTATCGTACTTTATACAATTCAAAGTCTTCAACACCTACAAAAATTTTATTAATCAAGACTTTGATGACTTTTTTGTCTTTTTCCCTGTAGGATGGTAGACTAAGATAAATATCATCATTATGTATTCATTCAGTTAATATATACAGTGGATGCATAAGAACTCTAGATAATACATCTAGCAGGCTACCATGGTATCTACAAGTTAGGAAGAAAGGTAAAATAAGCTTTTAAATAAGATATGTGTGTGTTTGCGTGGTGTGTGTGTGTGTGTGTGTGTGTGTGTATAAAATAAGGTAGATGGTGAGTTCCTTAAAAAACAAAGGACAGGAAAATTCAATCTCCCTGTGGGGCTCAGAGAACAGGAAACTCACACATTGCAATCTCTGAAAATAATAATTTCAAATAATGAATTGCCTTCTAAATATGAAAATAACAACTGAAATCCAAAAAGATGTTAAGTCATAAACATTTTACATATACCATACTTAGTATAGTTCTAAAATTTAAATGCATCTTACAAACCAAGATACCACACACTAAGATTTTTTTGAAGTGATATACATGAAGATTTAGATAAGAAATAGGAGTTCCCGTCGTGGCTCAGTGGTTAACGAATCCAACCAGGAACCATGAGGTTACAGGTTCGATTCCTGACCTTGCTCAGTGGGTTAAGGGTCCAGCATTGCTGTGAGCTGTGGTATAGGTCACAGACACAGCTGGGATCCTGCATTGCTGTGGCTGTGATGTAGGCTTGTAACAATAGCTCCAATTCCACCCCTAGCCTGGGAATCCCCATACGCCACAGGAGCGACCCTAGAAAAGGCAAAACGACAAAAAAAAAAAAAAAAAAAAAAGTATATCACTAAAGGGTAAATTTCATTGACACACTAATCCAAGTATGCCCTTTCATAGGACAGAGAATTTTATAAATCTAAATCCTTAGAAAGGACTGTAGGATTCTGAATTTCTCCCTCAATTAAAATAATTTCTTTTCAGATTAAAAAAAAGATAATCTATCACCATAAAAAGCTATCATTAACATTTTGGTACATTCCTTTCAGGCATTTTTTTAAGTTTGATATACATAAATTATTTTATGTATATGTGATATAAAATATACATATATCACATATACACTACAAAAGTTACCATATATAGGATCATGACATACATACTGTTTTTCTCATGGATCTAAGTCCTTTTATTCCTTACCTCATCTCTTGCCCTCCTCTGTCCTCGTGACCATGTTTATGTAATCTAACATACATACATAAATTAGAGAAGAGTCTGTCCTTGCTTGTTTTATAAAAATGGGATCATGACACAGACCCATCCTTGCATCTTGCTCCTCTCTTTCAACACTGCATAGGGAAATCACTAAAGGTGAGAGCTCTTTCTGACAGATACTCTATATTCCGGGGTATTAATATATTACAAGTTATTTCACAAGCCCCATCAGTGGGTATATAACTTGCTTCCTATTTTTGCCCTCATAAATAATACTGCAAAATATTCCTACACACTGATATAGCCAGTAGTACACTAGAACTAGCTAGAACTGGCTAGAAAGAGTTGACTATTAAATTTTCAGGAATTTTAGGACTAATTTTGGGAATTTGGGGACCGATTGTGAAACAAGCCATATTTGAAAATTAAATCACATAAACTTACAATTAATTATTAAAAATAAAGGTAATAAATACCCAAACCTCATCATTTCTTAGTTTACTATACTTTACTATTACACATGCTTGGTTTATTTATACCTATAAATCTGTATATTGGAAATTTATGTAACAGCATGTATCTCTTCCAAAAACTGCATTCAGTGATGTCAAACAAAATTGAGTAGTTGTGAGAAAACCCACATGGCCCACAAAGTCTAAAATATATATTATCTATCTCTTTATGGAAAACGTTTGCCCATGTCTGGTCTAAATTCCCAGAAGCACTATTGAATTAAATGACAAATGCGCTTTTTACAAGAAATGGCAAAATGCACTTTACATTTTCAGGCAACTTTGAAATTTAAATTATTAACTTTGGATGATAATTTCTTCATCTTAAAATTTCCTTTTACTCTTCCACTGGTAAAAACTAGCAGGATACTACTATAGAAAGGACAAGTTATTCTAATATGTAATCAACTTTGTATTCCTAATGTTGACACTCGATCCAAATATTTACTGAACTGGGTGACCCACATGATTAGTGGGAGGCCTTCTTTTTGCGGGATTGGGGGTGGGCAGGACACACCTGTGGCATGCTAAGGTTCCCAGGGCCAGGGATCAAACCCTCACCACAGTAGTGACAATGCTAGATCCTTAACCCGCTAGGCCACCAGGAACAACCGGAGGGAGGCCTTCTTGGATTCCCACAGGCAGAGTTAATTATTCCACATTCTGCATTTTTTTTCCCTTAGGGCCGCACCCACAGCATATGGAAGTTCCCGGGCCAAGAGTCTAGTCAGAGCTGCAGCTGCCAGCCAACATCACAGCAATGCTGGATTCAAGCTGCATCTGCAGCCTTTGCCAGAGCCTGCAGCAACCCTGGATCCTTAACCTACTGAGCGAGGCCAGGGATGGAACCCGCATTCTCATGGACACTAGTTAGGTTCTTAACCTGATGAGCCACAACAGGAACTACATATTCTGCATTGTTTACAGTGTTTTAGAAATACCTTAAGTAGAGTTCTTGCTTATGATAACACATTTTATTTTCACTATTTGATTAATGTGTTATACTATACTGAAAGCTGATCAATAGCAGGGACCACATCTAGTACACAGTAAATGGCAGTGAAATTTTGGTAGAAGGGAAAGCATAGAGAGACATGACATAAATAGTTTTCCTGAAAAGTTTGTTCGGGAAACTTTTTTTTTTTTTTTGTCTTTTTAGGGCTGCACCAGTGGCATATGGAAGTTCCCAGGCCAGGAGTCAAATTGGAGCTATAGCTGCCGGCCTACACCACAGCCACAGCAACACAGGATCCGAGCAGTATCTGCAACCCGCACCACAGCTCATGGCAATGCCATATCCTTAACCCACTGAGCAAGGCCAGGGATCAAACCCGTGTCCTCAGGGATACTAGTTGGGTCCATTACAGCTCAGCCATAACGGGAACTCCCTGCTCAGGTAACTTTTGATAACCAGTTTACAACATTATTCCCACAGGCTATGCTTTCCCCTGCTTCTGTCCCATCCAACTTGATTTAATGATCAAGTCCCACTTAGGCAGACTTTCATGATTAGACAAGTTGAAAAACCTATTTTATTAACTTTAAAATGGCTATCTGTGAACTTTTATAGTTAAAAGATTTGAATACACTGTTATACATGCCTCGGCACTTTCTGCATCTTCAAGAGCACCAGTCTTTCCTTGCAAAACAAAGAAATGAAACTTAATTATGGTTTTCTCTACTGTTCCGTTCCACCATGCATAGAAATTTAAAACATTAAAGAATAAATATGCCCCTAATAGGGGAATGAATATATTATGACAACTCCAAAGAAATACCTTGAAACAGTTAAAGAGGTAATCTATTCATATATCATGAAAGACCAAAAATAGTGTGAAAAAGTATTGTAACAGAACAAGATGTACAGTGTACTGTGCTGCAAAATGAAGCAAAAATAACTAGATATGTGTGATGTTTCCAAATGTATATGCATATATAAACAACTACTTTAAAAACTTAGGCTATACACCAAACTGTTAAAAATAATTACTACTAGGGCAAGGACAGTAACTAATATATTATTACTGTATATATCTCTGATTATCTAAACAGTGTATAGGAATGTACTCATTTACTGCTTGTATAGTTTTTTTGAAATAAGGAAAATTTTGAATGCATACTATTTTGCACTGCATAAGATACTTTATATACATTATCCCATTTCATTATCCTGACAAAGGAATGATGTTGGCATTAAATTGAGGCCCAGAGAAGTTATTAAATGGCAGTCTGAAATTGAACACAGGGTTATCTAAAGACAAACTATGTGTGTGATCTTTTTCGTATACCACGAAACCTCATAAAAATGCTTGACTAGGAAGAATTATGAGCTCTTAATCACTGCTTTCATTTTCTGCTTTAAACAACAGACTTCTCCAAAATTATATGTACGTATTTATATACACACAAGTATACGTAACCCCAATTTATTATCACAATTCATTTGAATCCTCAACTTCTTAAATCTATTTTTCTCCATGGAGAGTTGACTAAGAAACATATTTTAAATGTAAAATATGAAGTGGCAAATATAAAATATCACAACTTCATAAAAATGAAGTAAAATTTGCCTCTTCAACTTATCCAAATAAGATGTGAAAAGGCCATTCCACTGTTCCTATTTTATTTTTAATAAAAAGGTATTAAGCTCTTCCAGTGACCTTTAAGGCAGGAGCACAGCCTATAAAATCTATTTAAGGATATTAAATCTGGTTGATGTTTCATGTGTTGACCTTATGAATTCCAATCACTCAATTAGTTATTTCATTTTCCTTTCTTATTTATAGTCTAGTAGAGTAACTTGCCATAACACACCATGAATGCATATGATTTCTGTGAGGTCAGAGGTGTATTCCAGCAATACTAATGTTTCTAAAAAGTTTCTGGAACTCCCTTTATGAAAAAAATGCATTCAGAAGTGGCACAGTTATGAAAATGAAAATTTCTCAGGAGCAGTCGTTTCCTTCACTGTTATAACCCCAGTGCCAACAGTGCCTGGCACACAGCAAGCACTCAATAAATATTTAATAAACAAATGGAATTAATATCCTCTGATATCTGAAATTTGCCAACAGTTAGTTGGAATCAGCAGCAATGAATAAGGTGATTCATCAAAACACATGAAGTAAGACTGACTGATCAATAACCTAAGCTGCGACCATATAGTAATTTGGTTTATTCTGTTCATCTATTACTCAAAAAGGAAAATGTGAAAGAAATCATAAAATGATATAATTTTAAAATGATCTGACCAACAGAATAAATGTATATAGCTTACAGGTGAGTCACTTCATAAAGGATAATACTAATCTGAACATGTAAGATTTCTCAAAAGAAACCCAGAGTCATTATTTCATACTCACACTACATGTGAAAATTTTAAATTTCAAATTTCAAAGACTTAAATAATAGCAGCTTTGTTAAGTATTAATTTAATTACATTGAGGGGAAAAAGAACTTCACTATAACCATTCTCATTCTGTACAAGAAATATTTAATTTTATTACATCTTCTCTTATTATAGTGATAAAAACATGTGACATTAGGCATTTTGCCATGTCATATGTTATTCAACATAAGTCCTATAGAAATAATACTTTCAAGCTATCCAGCAATTTGAAAAGTGGAAATGATCCATTTCCCTTTATCATTTACACTTTGATGAAGCCTGGTCTGTATTTCTTATCTTGGCAGAGCTCAGCAATGAATTTAATATGAATGGTATAACTACTATTATAAACTGTCCTGATAACGCTTTGTAGGGTAAGCCTGAAGACAGGAATGTTAATCAAAAAAAATCAAAATAAACAATGAATTAGCAAAGTAAACTAACCATAAGAATTAAAATATTCTCAACCAGAATAAAACCAGAAATACTTCTAACAGTATAGAGTTTGTAGACAATGAATGCTAGTTAATTTTCTTCTCATCAAAATGCCAATGAAAGTTAGATCACTAGCTAAGCAAAACAGGGCCGAGATGTTTTACCATTTCCTACACTATATGCTCAGACTTTGCAGTTTGCTCCAAGGCTGTCCTGAGAGTGTGTGTCAATGAACTGCCTTCTGCGAATCATAACTGACCGAACTTTCTTGTATGGAATCCATCACAATGTTTGCAAGCCACCTTTCACTCTAGTGAATAAGGGTAATCCCAAGGTCCAATCAAGTAAAAGAGAGGTCTCCCTGCTCTGTGCCGCCCCTCCTCCTCTACCCTCAGGTGGAAGGAAGCTCCTGAATAGACTGTCATAACACCTAAGAGGCCGTGGAAAGAACATGGGCTGTGAAAACAGAGAGACCTTGACTACAAGCATAGTTATGTCCTTGACAACTTTCTGGGCTTGAGCTCCCTCTGAGCTAGGTCTCATCTGTAAAGTGGGGGAACATCATTTAACCTCACAGGATTGCTGTGAGACTTAAATGAAATATTATAAGTAGAGCACTGACACAGGGTATATTAACTACTGCTGACTGTCTTCCCTTCTTCACCCTTAAACTTTTGAACCTCCTCCAGCACTTAGCATGGGACTGGTCACTAAGTAAGACATCAAGGAATTCTTGATAAATTGGCTTTGTCAGGTTAACATCAGAATCCTCTGGGGCAATGCAAGGATGATGGATATCCCACATAGTGATTTTAAATCTGCAATTTAAAAAATCAGTAGTTAGGAAACAGCAAAATTCTACTCTAATTGAGCAGAATTTGAGCTGTACGTGTGATATTAAAGTACCCTTGGGTTGCTATACACATTCTCTAACCATGCTAGAGAAGGGAACATTACTAAGGGTGGAAGAGGGAGAAAAACCTCCACTAAAATATGAGGCTGTGCTACACAGGAGTGACATGAGTCCATGCTAATAGGACTTCAATGAACTTCATAATGAACATGAATAATTATTTCTGAAGCATGACTATTTAGAGCTAACAAAAAATTAGCAATTAATTAGTGTTAATTTCACTAACAACCTCCAAGTCTAATTAAGGCCAGCTGTCAAACATCCCAAAAAACCATGCCATCTCTGTGGGAAGACAGAGCAAACTAAAGCTACTTGGAAACAGAATCAAATCTATCATTAAGAAGCATAGGCTGCCACGCCTATGTTATAATGAAGATATTAGAATACAAATTAACCTACTTTCTAATACATACATTTAAAATTATGTTACTGGAATACTATAAGTACTTTAAGTACTCAATGTATTCATCAAGCAACACACTGTTCAAACCATCAAGTCTGGCTTAAAATGTTTCATGTCTATTCAAAGTGTAGCTTAACTTTGCCATATTTTTTACGGGCTATTAGTTTTTTATGTAATACAAAACCGAAAGAATGTAACTGGGCAAACATTAAGACTTAAAATTTTGCTGTACTTTAATGTGCATTATAATTTAGTTACAAGAATTTTATAGTAGTAAAAAATTGCAGTGAAAACTGGAGTCATGGCAATGGATATTTAAGGTATTCAGCTTACACCACCGCAAATGAAATAAAACTACACTGTAATAACATGGAAATCAGGCTTGAACTTGCTAGTTTTTTGTAGTTAATTTGAAGATCATACGCTGTTTCCTCTCCTTTTCAAATAATTATATTACTTGAAGCACCTACCCTCATGCTACAAGATGTTGAATCTTATCTTTCAAGGATACTTAGGGAAGGGAAAAAAAAAAAAAAAAAAAGACTTTCCTAAAGGCAGAGTCTATTGACATCATTCTGCTTTAAATAAGTTACATGAGATATGAAAAAGACCAGATCCCCTCACACCACCACCATCACCACCATCAGGGGACTCCACAAAGATCTTCAAACAATCGGCACTTCCGTTGCTCAAAGAAATAGTTGTGGAAAATAAACTGGACTGGGGGAAAAGTAAGTTTAGTAGCTTCTAGTGCTGACCAAATATGTCTCTCATTTCCATTCAACTGGCTAGGCAACCCCCTGAAAACGGAGGCAGTCTTTATATCCTGCAGCAGAGATGCCTCCTGAAATGGACACTACATGATCTTCTGGACATAGAAGGGATCACCAAATATAATTAAAGAAACAAAGTACGGTAAAGACACTAGAGGGAAATGTGAATAATATCCAGTCATTTCCAAGAACATTTGTTGGAAATTTTAACTTTTGTTATTCATGTACAGCGGTGGGCTCGAAACAGAGTCCTAAACCAGCAACCCAAATGCCCTGGCTCATCTGGGGCAATGGATTTGGGCCAAGTAAACCCAGGTAGAAATGAGAGCCTAGAACAGACAAACAAACTGATGAAAGCAAAAAGCCACACTGATGAAAGAGGCTGCAGAAACAGCCATGGTCACACCTAGAAGCTACAGGGTCAATCCTAATGCGAATCATGATGCCAATAATGACATATTTATCCAAAGACTAAGTTAAGATGGGGAAATAAGAATATTTCATTTAGAGCCCAAGATCTAGCATCTAAAATATAAGACAGAGAAGACATAAGGATGTTACAAAGGACTGCTGCTCAAAAGTGGTGTTTTAGACAGACCTTTGCTCCCCAAAGTGTGAGCGTTTGCTAGCAGTAGGGCTTTACCTGGGGAATGGCTAGAGCGGCAGACTCTCAGGTTGCATCCTGGACCTGCTGTATCAAAATATGCATTTTAAGAATACCCAAGGCTCTACAGTGGCAGTTATTTCATACTACACTTAATGGGAGCTGTCAACACACATCAGACCAGACTGAATGTAAATGCATAAATTCACCTTTAACCAAAGAGATCAAACAGGTAAAAAAATCATATAATAATCTCACAATTACCAGCATAATAAAAACAGCCAACATTATTTGAGCACTTACCATGTGCAAATATGCATGATTTCATTTAACCTACACAAATCTATAATGGAGGTAATGCTACTACTTCCATGTCACAGATTTACAAAAAAATGAAGTTAAGTGACTGATCTAAAGTCACACTGCTGGCAAGTGGAAGGACTAGGACTTAAACACTGAAGTATACTCTTGTTTTTGGTTTGTTTCACATCAAACAAAAAAGATGAGTATACAGTTAAATTTCAGGTGTTCTCTTGAAAATTTCATTTCTTATTATGAAAATACTACAGATTTCCAGCAATATATAATCTGCTTCAAAGAGTACATTTAAATTCAAAAAATGCTGCCTTAACAACAATTTTCCCCAAAATACTAACCCTAACCCTAACCCTTAGTATTGCAATACCAAGCAATTCTGATATTGATCACTGCACTTTCTCCATGTTAGCTGTGTAAGTAAACTGTTTAGCCATCATATACTTTGTTCACCTGCCCTTAACCTAGATTTCACTTCCTTTTATTTCTATTAGCTCCAGAGAACTGCAATGAACAAGAATCAAAAAAAGCTCTCTTCTTTAAGTTAAATACATAGTAACTACTAGGCTCTGACCTGATAAGGTCTAACATGAAAACAAAGATTTTGCTCTAGTACACTATGTAGTACAGTGTTTGATAGTTTTTCAGAAAAAGCTTTTATATCATTTCTTATTCTGAAAAATTGAAAACTTACTCTGATGGCAAAATTTAAAAAGCTAGTATCTCCCTCACTTCATTTAAAAGTGCATCATTTTACTCTCCTTCAAGTCCTGATATTTAATTGCCAAGTTGAAGTTTCCTGGTATCTGACGTAAAGTCTATACTGTGATGGACAAGGCCTAATAGAAAGCAATGAACTTCTCTCTGTGTAAAAAAACATGCTACTGATGACTTACGTTTTGACAAAAATGTAGATGAATAATTATGTGATTTCTTTCATTTTCCCTTCAAGGAAAGCAAAAAATCACTACACAGAGACTGCTGAAGCTTTTTAATAAGCAAGGGGCAAAGGAAGTCAGAGCCATGTAGTCTGGTCCTGGAGATGCTGTCCACAGTTAAAAGAACAACGAAGAGTGCCCTCATCAAGTCAAACACTTACCACACACATTACCACAGTGACACTAGGGTCACTATTTTGCTTCATTTATTTTACTTTTTTTAAATAATTTGAATTTTGAGTATTTTTTGACTTAACCAATGGGGTTAAAATATTTGGTATGAAAATATGTTCTTATTCAAAAACAGCTGAAAAATAAAGTTACCAAATTTCATTCATCAATTAAAAGGTGAAATGACGAGACAACATAGAATGCTGGGAAGTTAACACTATTTTAAAACTGCATTAATTCTTTTCAGCATGATTCATTAATTCGTTCAACTTTAAGTCTCCAGCATCAAGCTCTGTATCAGGGGCTACTGATACACAACTACAACTGATTCGGTCTCTGATCTGAAGGATTTCATAGCCTAGAAAGGAGATGGATATATAATTACCTAATAGCAATGACATGAGAACAGAAAGAAGCATGTATAAAGTGCCATGGGAACCAGTAGGGCAATTAATTGAAAACTAGGATGGGGGGGCAGGTGGTTATACGTAAAAATAGGAGATCACTGGAGCAGAATAAAAGATGACTGGAGTGCACCAAGCCTACAGCGAAAGACTAACACAGAGGGAACCTCATGATAAAGGTGCAAAAGCCAGAAACCATATCCCATCTGGGAACTGCAGATAGATTAGCAGCACTGCAGCAGCAAATCTAAGTGGGAGAGAAGTGTGGAAAGGTAAACCAGAGGTGCAAGAGTGAAGGATGCCAAAGGATCCCAGGTTTGCATTTTATCCTCTGGATAATGGAGAGCTGCTGGGGAAGTTTATGTAAGAGCAACATATGATCAAAACTTTAGAAAGATAACTGGTGGCAGTGTGAAAGACTGCAGAAAAGTGGTAAGCCCTAGGCACAAGAGTCCACTTCTGGTTAAAATATGTATCCTAGGGCCTTAAATCAAGATAATGACAGCAGGGATTCAAAGGTTAGGGAATATTCAAAAAATATTTAAATGGTAGAAAAATTAGACTGAGGAAAGGCTGAAATTTGGTATCGGTCTTACGTCCAAATATCAGGATCATATAGAGTAGTACAAAAGGAGAATCTAGTGAAAACTTCTAAACCTCAAACACTTTTTTATTCCTTCAAATAATAATAATTAACTTTACATTCTCCTAGGGCATTTTTTTTTTAATCCTTGTAAATGATTATTATCAAAGCTACAAGTCTACTGAAAACTGGGATTAAGAGGTATAGCAAATTAATTGCACTTCATCCTGTATTTCCATGAAAACAAGATAACATATCCAAATGCAAGGATCTCAGAACTGATGGAAACAACAGATAAAACCTCACAGAAAGATTCCACAAAGCAAAGACAATTACTCTCAGAAATATATAAATTAAGAAAACAGGCACTTATTTTAACTTCATTAAAGATATTTAATATGGACAACTCATTATTAATACAAGACCATTTAAAAGATATTTAAAAGACGTCATATCAACTAGCTTACATGAGGCATATTTAAAAGAGGCTCAGAGTTCCCGTCGTGGCTCAACGGTAACAAACCTGACTAGTATCCATGAGGATGCAAGTTCAATCCCTGACCTTGACAGTGGGTTAAGGATCCAGTGTTGCTGTGAGCTATGGTGTAGGCCTGGCTCTGGTGTTGCTGTGGCTGTGCTGTAGGCCAGCAGCTACAGCTCTGATTCAACCCTACCCTGAGAACGTCCATATGCTGCGGGTGAGCCCTAAAAAGACAATAAATAAATAAACAAGTAAATAAATAAATAGGCTTAATTTGAAAAGAAAAAAAAAATCCATCGAAGTAGACATAATGTCAATAGAAATGACTAATACTCTCTACCATACTACTAAATGACATGTTTAAAAAAATTAGACTTTAAAAAATTATTTTTAAATAAGGTATGTTTTTAAAATGTATTTAGAAGTAGAAAAGTCCAAAATGTCATCCAGTGGGACATGGCTCTATATACTACACTACATCATGAGCAAAGCCTAATGATTAATGGTGCACAGTGCACTTTCTATAGAACTCCAGGTTTCTCACTACAAACTTCCAGATGAAGACTCCTAACCAAAACCACAACTCCAAACTGGTCAAAACTTTAACAGTGTTGCCCCCTGTGGAATCACTCAACTATAGGGTGCTCTGTCGTTCAAAACTTATTTAGGTAATATACTGTTTTCGCTTAAGGAGAAGAGAATACAGTAAGGCCACCTACATTAAGATAACAAAGTCTGTGGTCAAATTACATGCACACAAACACACACACATACACTACAAACACTGTACCCAGGACACTTGAGACCTGAGCCAAAATTTCCATTCTTGAAATTTTGATCAATAAGTGCTTCTACCAAAACATCTGAAAGCAAATATCACATTAGGTTTAGAGGTTTAGTCCACTGCTCTTAATTTTTAAAGTGTTAAGAGTTTCACAACTGCCATTGGGTTACAGAGATAAAAATTCATGACAGAAACAGATTTAGAATACAGGGGGAAAAAAGATGAAACTGAAATCATCCTAAATCAGAAGCTGATAAAAGCTTACCACAAAAAATTAATAACAATAATAAAAAATAAGCTGCCCTATAAGCTGAAAACAACATGAGAAAAAAAAGAGTCCAGTGACTGAAGCTGCAGAAAGCCAAGATCACCTTTTTAACATAGTAATGATTTACAACTATAATCAACCATCAGATATTTACAATTAAGCTTAAAAAGTTAATGTAACAACATTAAAAAAAGAATTTAAGTGTATAGAAAACTCTTCACTGGTTCAACTGCTAGAGGAGGATAGAAATGCGATAATGAATACAAGTTAAGCACCTGAGATCATCATGTTTTCAAAACACACCAGGAAGATAACACATCTATGAAGGACTGTCCAAAGCCCAACTGACCAATCCCAAGCCCTATGCCTGTCCTTGCCCATCTTCATGAACAGCTTTAGCCACAAGACTCCATCTGTCATACAAAGAGTAACATTGCTGTTCATCCCATGACCAGGGCCTGCCTATGAAGCTGCAAAAATTCACTCCCGAGTCATAAGACCTGAATCTTAAATATTTGGCTGAAAAGGGAGGCAATGGAAATGGTGTTAGGTTATTGATAATAAAGGGAGTATAACAATTACAACAATCAGCTTTAAAAATTTTTATACAACAAATTAAAAACTAATGATGTATATTTTTTTAAAGACAACATATAACACATGAGACATAATATATGAAAACCTAAAAAAATGGCCGGTTTCAATTATACACTTAAAGAGCCTTCCTGATTCTGGAAGTCACCTTATATACCATATCTGTTCATCTATAAAAAGCAACCTCCTCAAGAGATCTGTGAAATACGAACAGAAAAAGAAGCTAAAATATGGAGCTCCCTGGTGATGCAGCAGGTTACGGATCTGGCGTCGTCACTGCTATAGATCATGCTCAATCCCTGGCCCAGGACTTTCTGCATGCCATAGGCTTGGCCAAAAAGAAAATAATAATAATATATTTTAATAAATAAATAAAGGACCAAGATAAAGTTATATCATTGATAAAAAGAAAATAATAAAACCTATAGGGAAAAAAGGGAACAAACAGTAAAATTTAAAAAACAGCACCTTTTTTTCATCTTTTTAAAATCACTTCTCCCATCTAAGTACAAAACCATTCTAATCAAAGCAGCCAATGCCTAATATGACAAAAATGAGAACACATGCAAATTTATTTAAAACATATCACAGAAAACTATAATGGGAGTTTCTGTTGTGGCTCAGCAAGTTATGAACCCAACTAGCATCCATGAGGATGTGGGTTCAATCCCTGGCCTCACTCAATGGGTTAAGGATCCTGCATTGCCATAAGCCATGGTGTAGGTTGCAGATTTGGCTCAGATCCCGTGTTGCTGTGGCTCTGGCACAGGCCGGCAGCTGCAGCTCTGATTCAACCCCTAGCCTGGGAAATTCCATATGCCAATGGCCCTAAAAAGAGAAAAGAAAAAGAAAGAAAGAAAAGAAGACTACAATGAACAATCACAAAGCATTCACCAAATTTTCAAGACCAAGTATGTAAAATGTGCGGTTATAATTTTCTGTTAGTTTCTACTCAGGGATTATTTTCAAATGTATTTTCAAGACTCCCCCCAAAAACCATAAAAGATACTTCCTAATTACATAAGTATTTACCAATTAAAAACAAAAAAACTTTTTATCTCCCACAAACCCAGTATCTTTTAACAGGTAAATCAAATGTCTACATGTCTCTGTTAGCCTGAACCAAGAGAAGATATGGCAGCACCTTGTGTGGTTTTGCAGATTATTCATCAGAAATAGAAGAGCCAATCTCTACTTTAAAATGTGGACAGATATTATAATAACAATATAAACATAAGACATAGATTTATAAGAATTTGCTATATAAACAAACAGAAAATTCTCCTGTGTTAAACTGGGCGACATTCTAAAAGTTACTCTGTTGAGTCAAAGGTATGGTATAAAAGACAGATAATCGAGGTGGCCACAGTTTCTGAATCCAGACTGATGCAGAGGCAATATTTGTGTCTTCAGATCCTGTGTTGATTTATTCATTACCAAAGATGGACTGAGTGCCCTATATCTCTAGCACTGTGCTCATTGTTCATCAGAGAGACAGAGACACCTGGCTTCTGCCATCAGGCTGCTCCCTGCCTTCTCATCACTTTCCAATGTATTTACATAGTAATCAGAGGATCTTCATAAAATATTACTCAGGTCTTATCACTATATTATTTCAAATTTTCCATAGCTTTCCCTTCAATTTACTGTAAAATCTTCAAGCCCGCCAGTGTCCTGTCCCTCACAGCCACACTCTCTCCTGAATTACTGTCATTCATAATTGCTTTGTCATTTGAGAATACTGCCCTCAAATAGCCATCTCTATCTATCCCCAAGATGCTATCTTAAAACACTTCTTATCCCAACTTCTCATTTGACTATTTCCTCCTTCAATTCAAATGCCATCTCCAAAGTCCCAGGCTAATCCTAGAGGAAATACGGAGCTGCCAAGTGGTGCTCATCAAATGAGTAACAGAATCAGCTCTTTATTTTAGAAAAATCATCCAGATAAAAACTTATAGAATGAACTACCTAGAGAGGTGATGCAATTGGAGCTGATAGCTATGGGTAAAAAAGTAGGAAACAAAAAGAAAAGGCCAGGAGTGAGTTAGAGACTGTATGTATAAAAAAGTACTAAAGTCATCTTCAGCTTTGCAAAGTTTCACTGGGCACTCTAAGACCAGTAACATTTGTCCCTTGGTATCCACTGGGGACCGGTTCCAGGACCACACAACCCCCACCAAGGACACCAAAATCTTCAGATGCTAAAGCCCTTTATATAAAATTGCATGGTACAGTCAGCTGTCCACATCCTCAGATTGTAGAACCCATAGATACAGAGGGACAACTGTATTACAAACTTACTACAACATCAGAGAGGTCTAGTGAAGACTAGCTAATTCAACACGAGTGACAGAAGAGCAATGAACACTGCCGAGATGCAAACAACAATTCCTTGCCATTCATTTATGGAATACTAGGCACTATGCATGTTGAAGAAGGGGGAGGCAGCAATGAGTGGGAGCAAGTGCTTGGGCCAAGTTTGTATCCTAGCTGTGTGACTTTAGGTAAGTTACTTCATTTCTCTGTGTTTTGATTTTTCAACAGATAGTTAACAGTACTACAGTACAGGATTTTTGTGAGATTAAATAAAAAGCGCTGAGAACACTACCTGTCACATGCTAAGTACTCAATAAAAACAGGCTACTAAAATCATTACTCATCATCATCAACATTACAATCATTATTATTGGTAGTACCATTACAACCACTAGATACTTCACAGACATTATTCCATCTTCACAAAAGAACTCAGGAAGGAGATACTATTATCTCCACTATATAATTAGGGAAAGTAGGTTAAAAAGCAGTTCTCATAGGTTATAAGTTTCACACTGAGATTTGAGCCTAGTTTTGCCTTTTTTCTTTGTTTGTTTATTTTTGCCTTTTGGGGTAGCACCCACGGCATGTGGAGGTTCCCAGGCTAGGGGTCGAATGGGAGCTACAGCTGCTGGCCTACACCACAGCCACGCAGGATCCGAATCGCATCTGCAACCTACACCACAGCTCATGGCAACACCAGATCCTTAACCCACTGAGTGAAGCCAGGGATTGAACCTGAATCCTCGTGGATCTTAGTCGGGATCGTTAACCACTGACCCATGAAGGAAACTCCCTAAGCCTAGTTTTATGAATCTAAAGTCCATATACTAACCACTGTCTCTCAAAAGGGGCAGAAGGGACTAAAGTGTGATAAATAATATGATTTTTGTAAGCAGTATGATTCCAGAGCATTTATTATGCTCCAGGCACTCTTCTGGGCTCTAAGGATACAGGAATGAACAAAGAGATGGCGTCTCTATGCCCATATGAGATGGAAAAGCTAAGAGAAAAATATCAAATAGTGAAAAGTATACTAGAGAATTAAAAATAAGAGTGGTATATCTGAGGGTCACCTAGCTTGAGTACATAACAAAAGGACTTTCTAAGTAGTCTAAGTTTAAAATGTAAACCTAAAAGTCAAAAGGAAGAAGCTACCCAAACAGCAAAATAAGAGAGCACACACAAAGAAGAGGAAATAGCTCTAACAGAGAGCCTATATGAAAACAAAGTGTGTCTTAAGGAACCAAAGCAGGCATGGCTGAAGAGTAGTGGGGAGAAAGGAGTATTCCATGAAGAGCAGCAGCAAAGAGTCAGGTGACTCGGGAATCCACCAAGGGACGGACTGCGGATTTACTGCAGATAATGAAGGGTCACAGGAAGATGCCATGATCTGACTTACATTTTTAAAAGATTCTTCTCACTGCTGGATAGAGAACAGATTGCAGTGAAGCAAGAATAGGAAGATAGGACACCAGGCTATTTCAGTAGCTTAGATCAGGGATGAAAGCGGCTTAGACTAGGGAGGTAGGAATACAGCTGGAGAAAAACAGGCAGATTTCTGTATATGCTTTGGGAAGTGAAATAGAAAAGATTTACAGATGAATTGAATAAAAAGAGTGAGAAAATGAGGAATAACCTCCATATTTTTAGCTTTAGCAACTGGAAGGATAATGCTTTAGAAAAGATTTAGAGACGCATAATTTGGGGGTACGAATAGGATTAGAAAAGGAAAGTTCTGTTTTGGCCAGGTTACTTGTGGGATGTTCATTATATACACCTACTTGGAAATTTTCAGCAGGCACTGGGATCAGAATCAGGAATTCTGGAGAGTTCCTCTTACCCTTTCTCTAGCTTCACAGAAGATCAAAGATAAAGAAAACAGCAAGAGGAAAATGGCTTTTATGATGCACAATATGAGTGTTCTGTAACTGTCTAAAGCAATGAGACAAGCCATTGGATTCTTCATAAAATCATTTCACTTATAAAATCTGAAGCATCATCTTTGCTGAGGATAATGACACAGAAAGAAAGTAAGCTTTAAGGTCAATGAGATTCATGCCAAGGGAGTTAAGCCATATCATATGGCTGCTATTTCCCAAATCTTATACGATTACAGGGCAGGACCTAGTAAGAAGAGATCAGAGCTCCCAGCAGGATACAACTTACAAGTGCTTCTGAAAATTCCATCCTACCTGAAGGGAACACATTGCACACCCAATATAAGACAAAAGTCTCTTCTAACAATGACTATTCTGCTTGCTGTCCAACAGGACATGTCCATGGAAACTGTCAGAAACAATTTCTTTAGACTTGTAATGATTACTGACAAAAATGGACTCAGATTAAAAGGAGAGGTAGATTCTGGGTAATCTGATTCCATCCAACTATATTTTAGTATGACAAGTTTTCTTAATCAAATGGCTACCATGACAGTGGATATCAAAAAGACAGATATCAAGTAAGAGTGATATGTCTAGGGGTCACTTAGCTTGAGTAGGTACAAAAGGACTAAGTCCTCAAAAAAAGGAAAAGAGATAAGCAAACAGGCCTGCTACTGTAAAAGTCTACTCTTAAATACATACCAGCAATACTGTAAAAAACATACTTTTTTTTTTTTTTTTGTCCTTTTGCCTTTTCTAGGCCGCACCTGCGGCATATGGAGGTTCCTAGGTTAGGGGTCTAATCGGAGCTGTAGCTGCCAGCCTACACCAGAGCCACAGCAATGCAGGATCCAAGCCGCATCTGCAGCCTACACCACAGCTCACGGCAATGCCAGATCCTTAACCCACTGAGCAAAGCCAGGGATCGAACCCGAAACCTCATGGTTCCTAGTTGGATTCGTTAACCACTGAGCCATGGTGGGAACTCCGAAAGACATACATTTTTAGTTAAGATAAAAAATAACATTAATTGGGCAGCTACTAAATAGCAAGTGTTCTGCATATAACATTTAATCCTCACAAAATCCCCCAGGTAGGTTTTATTACCCTTATTTTTACAAAGATGGAAAGTAACTTGCTCAAGATCAAACAAGCACTAAACAAGAGAGCCAGGATTAGATTCAGATATAGCTTTCCTTAGGCTCTTAAAAAGGGCCACAACCCATAACAGTCCAGAAGCCACAAGCCTATGGTCTCTTCAAGTCCAAAAAAAAAAAAAAAAAAAAAACCTTTGTAAAAACTGACTGTTAATTTAGGATGAAAACAAGGCTGTTATATAATGCCTAAAAAGAAGAAGAGTGTCAGACACACAAAACAGAAATTAAGTTTTGTCCAAAATATACAGTAAACTTTACCAGGTGTTGATATACCCATCAAATCAAATTAATCAAATCAATCAAGGAAACTAAAAAGAAATAAGTAAAAAACTCAAGCCACATGCTGATAAACTCACTTAGATGCTGATAAACTTATGGAATCAAGATAGAGAAAAGCCAACGATTTATTTTGGGAGTTATTTTTACAATTATTGTCTACCAATAAAAATGCCAAGCCATTTCTTACCTCATCACAAAATGCCATAACAACTACTACAAATAACTGAACTGTAATGCCAGTGTGATTGCTCCAGCTGACCTAATATATATTAGTAGTCACATAAGAAATGGAAACATCTCAGTTACTGGATGCTACACTTCTTCCCTAATAATTAGTTAATTCACTTTGGATGTAAAATTGGCTGTTTTTTGTATATTTTATACTCCAAGGTTCTTTAGAGAAAAACCTAAACATCCAGATCTCTTTTTGGATTTAAGCAGTCAAAGTATATTCAATCACAGCACATACTGACACATTAGCAGTCAAAGCACAACTCAAGCATGCACGCACAGAAACGCAGGACCTGCTAAATTCAATAAAGAGAAGAAGTAAAGGGAAAAAAAATAGCAGGAACAAATCCAGAAAGAATAAAAAGGGTTAAAATGCATTAAAGTCTAGGTATATAAGAAACTACTTTTCCAAAATCAAGACACTAGCTTTTACTCTTTTGGTAACATTGAATAGTTTCCAGCCAAAAGTAGCAGGAAAAAGTTCATCTGTGAAACCAGGACATGCTTTAAAATGACTGTTAAATGAAATCACACTATAAAACACCTTCCTACAATGATAACATCCAAGGAACTACAATAGATAAAAAACAAATCATTTCAAACATAAATGCATTATCTCTAAATGAGTAAATTAACTACAAATACAAACCACTTTATGTAAGAGATGAAAGTTTTAAGAATTTCTTTAGAATCATCACTAAGTTTCGGTTAGAAGAACCCCAAGTGGAAATATTGAAAGTAATTTATAAAGAATCCATCTTTTAAATGGTTTATAACAATTAAGTTTCGTATTTTTCTATTTTGTTTCTTGGTGCAGTGTATTTCAATTTAATAAAATGGTTCCGAAAAACTTCAAACACTATGTAATACTAAAGCACAGATCTTAGGTTTAGAACTTTTCAGGACTATGATACATAAAAGCGTATCTTCAGTATTCTATTTCCCCATAACTGCTGAATGATTTTGCCAATGCTGAAACCCCACCAAGCCCTTATTAGGAAAGCCAAGATGAAAAACAGAACCAGAAAAGCAAAGTACAGTTCAAACATACATATGTCCTCTTGTTTTCTTAGGTCAAAGATTAAATGAGAAATCAATTGACAATTTTACATATAATATACTGATTACAAGACAGGGATCATTTTCACTCCTTAAAGTAGAAGCTTTATTTTATTTATGTATTTATTTATTTATTTTTGCCTTTTTTTCCCCACAGCCACACTTGAGACGTACGGAAATTCCTGGGCTAGGGGTCAAATCAGAGCTGTAGCTGCTGGCCTATGCCACAGCCACAGAAATGCAGGATCTGAGCCACGTCTGTGACCTACACCATAGCTCACGGCAATGCCAGATCCTTAACCCACCGAACAAGGCCAGAAACTCAACTAAATCCTCATGGATACTAGTGGGTTCATTACCACTGAGTCACAATGGGAACTCCCTTAAAGTATAAGCTTTGTTTTCTCCTGTTTATGATTCTTCCCCCAGCTATTTCCTATTTCTTTGCGTTTCTTCGGGATTTTTCTCCTCCATCTTGCCAAAAGAGGACTTGAAATATAAATGGAAATAAAGGAGGGGAACCACTTCTGAGTGGTTCTGAAGAAACCAAAAAAGCAAGAATTTTTCGCTGTCACTGTATGGATTCGTTCATCTCACATTTATCTGTTAATGAGTCCTGAGGATTGAATTTTCTGCTTAAGGCACACTAGAGACAACGCAGTCTCTTCTCGACAGGCTTTTCCCAGTATTCACACACAGTACAGGTTTTAAATGGCCCAAGGTGGGTCATAACCCACAGAAAAAAAAGCCGTAAAGATTTCAGTCTTCATTTCAGCTTTACGGTCACTTTACAAAGCCCTTCTCTTCTTCTGTAAAGAGAGACTGGATACATTTGAAGGCCTAGGTTCCTAACAGGAATCCATACATGGTCTTTCCTGGATGCACAGACCTCTTTTAAATCATTTTCAAAATCCTGGGCACTCATCTGGGGAGCAAGTCCACATCTTTCATCCAGCTTGCAAAAGTTTAAGAGCTACTGTGCCAACATCTCCTCCAGCCCCTATACCTGGAAGCCTTGGCATGAAAGGCAAAGCATGTGGACTTGAAACATAATAGTCTCAGGACCTGGGGCAACTTGCTTCAACTCTGTGGGCTTCCCTTTCCTATCCGTGAAAATCTATACAATAATACCTACTTCATAGAGAGCTGATGAAGAGAAAATAATTGGGATGCTGATAAAAATTTCTAATTTATTAAAGGTATTTCTACTATGCAAGAGGATAAAAATCACTGAATCTACCCAGATGACAAGTAAGGCTCCCAGACACTGAGGAACTGCCCCTGATCAAACAGAGCAAGTGTCAAGGCAGGGGCTCGGCTCTGCCCTTTTCACATTTCTCACAGCACAGGCCACATTTGAAATACAGTGCAAACTTGAGCCCAACAATAGCAGAAATGGTGCCCAGGATGGGGCCCACCCAAGAGGAAAGAAAACCAAAATCATACCATATAGTGACATTAACTTTCAGAAACAAAGATATTTAAAATTACTAAGTGACCCTCATGGGGTCTATACACTTACCAGACCTTAAGAAAGCTGATGGAGAAGAGACGACTGCATCAGGTGAGTTGGCCATTTCAAATTGTTGACTCTAATCATAAGCGTCGCAGGCTAAACTATAGCAATTTTCAAAACTGTTTAGTGAAGGTTAGAAGCAATCAGCGTTAGATTAATTGAAAGCAGTGTGAGCAGTAATTAACACGATGCAGTGTGCAACACAGGCAATAATTGAGGTTCATTATAATTTTATTTTCTCTTTTATGACTTGAAATTTGATTTTCTTTGCTTTGATAAATTACATTTGCTTATATGGATGAGGCAGGAAATATATAACAGCCACTTATTAAACATTACCTAAGACTTGTATCATCTAGTGAGCAGTAAAGTGATTATGCTACTATGTAACAATGCTCAGAACTTTGCAGTGGCCCCTCTATATCAGGGTTAGGTTAATCCAAGTTTCAAACAAAACTCAGTCTATACATTCCTCTAAAAGTAACAAACAGAATCAAGGTGATTGCTTTTAATGACACAGGAAGTAGATTCACTCAAAAAACTTTCCTTCACAATTATCAGAAGAATCTGAAACCTCAACTAATTTGGAGGGATGACTACAAATGGTATCTCTTTTACGGTTACAATAGAGACATAAACCAACAGCCAACATTTATACAAGGTACGCAACTACTTTGTACATGAAACTGGTTTTAAGTGGCTGCATTCAACAACAGTAAAATAAAATTTGAAGTTTTCCTCAGTAAAGAAAGAGAAGGTAGGTTTTCAAAGCTTACTGTTATGACATGCAGTTCTGAGGAAATTAAAAGACTGGAGAAGAAAATAAGCCCTATAGGTTTATTAAAGGAAAAGAGAAATGCTGTAAAATTATACGATGAGGGTAGAGCTCAGTTTCCTGTAAGAAAAGTCCAGTTACTCTTTGACCAGATATTATCAACCCAATAACACTTTTTGTAGCTTAGAAAGACTCATTGTTAGTGGTCAACTCAATACTTTAATATGACATGAAAAGCCTGAGAAAAATGTGAAACAAAAATAAATGTGACTATATGGAATGGTTGGCCAACAGGGACCTGCTATATAGCACCGGGAACTCTATCCAATATTCTGTGATAGTCTATATGGGAAAAGACTGAAAAAGAATGGATGTGTGTACATGTACAACTGAGTCGCTTTGTTGTGCAACAGAAATTATCACAACATTGTAAATCAACTATACTTAAAAACATTAAAAAATGAAAAAAAAAAATGTGACTATTCCCAGTAACTGTACTGACCCTAAAATGTATTAAGGACTCATTTTTGAAAAATTCGTATTTTAGTGGTAGTTTTCCTTGAACCCTAAGTAAATAAGAGCAGAAATTTTTTTAAGGTTTAAAAAAACAGAATGAAATAAGCAACAAAGATTGGGTGCATTTCTCCTGTCAGGTTTATGAAATTAGATACTTTCGTCAAAACAACAATAACGACAACAGCGTGTTCAACAGATAATTAAGAATTCTCTTAATACCAATGAAAATGCAAAGTTTTCCTAGAGCTATGCTTTTCATTGTTCTTAGATGATCAACTTTGACATTAGCATCTCCCAGCACTAACTTACATAGTAACATCAATCCCTTAAAAGGGAAGATTCTTAGTTGAAGTTTTGTTAGTCCACCATGTTTCCTGTTTATAGGGATACTTTTAGCTCAAGATTACATCTAGCCAACCAGGAATAAGGGAAGTTTCAACCCTGGCTCTTAGACTGAGTTATCAGCCACAAGTGCTAACTTCGAGGTTGTGACTCTGCAATTTGAACAAGTCAGCTCAGGACACTTGAACAGTTATAACTGCTTGCACAGCGTGTTCTGACCTAGGTGGCCTCGCATTTAGGAGCCACAACTGGGAACTATGCGTCCTGCGGCCACTTGCCCAGGGAAGAGGTCTACTTCCTTCTGAGACTTAGCTATGCTCAACCTGACCCACTTCAAGGCCTGAGGCCCTGCCCCCCTCGATTTCTTCCACAAAGATAACTGGCTAGAGATCAGAACTTGTAATATGAAATGGACATATGAAATAAGGCAAAGAGTAGCCGCCGGTTTTCCAGGACGCGATTATAGCCGTATCTAAGAATGAAGCTAGCTGACTTGCAGGGAAGAACACACGCAGGGAGGACACTCTCAGGAATGTGGCGGCCTCCTGATTTCTAAGTAAGAAGACTCCAGGCAAAGTCAGCACAACACCTACTTTTCCAGTGGGAATACACACGCAATAAAGTTGGGGAAGCATAATGGGGTAAGGTGTGCCCACCACCTAATTTCTAGACCTGGGGGAAGACATCAAGAGGAAGGCAGGGACGACTGCCTGTCCTAAGGGGAAGTATTCGGGCACAGGTTCATTCCAGGACCCCTACGTGCCTCCCGCCCAAGGCGCTCGAGGGGGAGCACCACCTACGGTGCGCGTGAAGGGGTGGCGCCCCAGACAGCCAAACCTGAGCGCTTGGTCCGGGCCCTTCGCTCCAAGACCTTCCAGCTCACTTCGGGCCTGAGCCCCGCCATCGCGATCGGGCCGCTGCTTTGGCCGCCGCCCCCAGGGCCGCTTGTCAGCTCCGCCCGGCCGGCCCCGCCCCCCCGCGCGACACTGTCGGGAGGCGCGCCGGCCGGAAGTGAGCGCGAGGACGAGCTTCGCCCTGGCTCCGCGGCGTCCCGAGCGTCAGAGGGGCAGCCCTAGGGGAGAGTGCGATGGTAGCCGGCCGCAGCCGTACGGACGTCCGGGCTGCGCTGTTTGTCTCTCGGCCGGCAGCACGGTGCTTTCCGGCTGCCGTCAAGCGCGGCAGTGGGCTGGAGGGCGGGGGCCGAGGGGCTGCCATGGCGGCGGCGGGCCGGCTGCCGGGCTCCTGGGTGCTGCTGGCGCCGCTGCTTGGGGGGCTCGCGCTGCTGGGAGTCGGGCCAGTCCCCGCGCGGGCGCTGCACAACGTCACGGCCGAGCTCTTTGGAGCCGAGGCCTGGGGCACCGTGGCGGCCTTCGGAGACCTCAACTCTGACAAGCAGACGGACCTCTTCGTGCTGCGGGAAAGTCAGTGCTTGCCCGGCCCTCCCTCTGTCCGCGTACTCCTCCTGGTGTTCCCCACACCCCTTGCCCGGATGGCCAGTCCTCCTGCATTTCCCGGACCTTCTCTCCCAGCCCTCTCTGACTTTATTTCCAGCATCGTTGATAGCTTGCGGGTTTTCTACATCTTATTCAAACCCAGATCCCGACCCTAACACTCCACAGTTTGATCCACTCCCACCAGCCTTAGAAACACGGCAGTCTTGTTTTGTTTTCTTTCCCTGATAGGACCCAGCCTTCACTCGTCCATCCGCGTTTTCCTTACGGAATCACCTGCCTTCCAAAGGCCTTCCTGATTCCCAGCAATCTTTGTAGCTTGCCTCTAAGTTCCTTCCCAAGGCCCCGTCATTCCTATCTGCTTTACTTCCTCCAGCCTCCCTTCCCCTTTGATCAGCTGCAGAAGGTGCAACTTGACAGTTTCCTCCAATAGAGGACTCCTCCTTGCCCCCTAATAAATCCAGTGTCTTATTGGAAAAGGATTTTTAAACTGCAGGGTTCTCCCTTTTGTGTGCATAAGATTTCCTTGCTTTGGCCACCACCCTAGACTCCAAATCTCTTCTTTCTTCAGCTCGAGGTTCATGGGAGTTCTTTAACATCACTAAACAAACTTTTGTAAATCTTGATGCTTAGGGCATTAGAGGCTGTGAAAGAAGGCAGTGAAGCCCTTATACAGAGTTTGATGGGGTGTCGGCCCAAATCTTTGGGGGCCCTTGCCAGGGCCCCAGAGCCTCTTGTGGACCCTGAATGTTTTCCATATCTTTGTATAGCTCCATGTACTGCAAGAAGAGTGCCTTCCGCCTAACCTTTAGCTATTCCATCCTAACTGCATACGGGGACTCTCCCCTTTAAATATGCCCTGTGTTTTGAATAAACTGTCTCGAAAGTCTGATCCAATGAGTGCACTTTGAGCTCCAAAAATGCATCAACCTGGGGGATGGTTCTACAGGAGACACAAAAAAACAGTCTTTGATTCAAGTTTTTCTGCTTAAATACAAAGTCACTTCCTCGTTACTACTCAGATACCTACATACGATAGGAGGTCTTATGTCCTTGATGTGATGCATCCATATGATGAAGTAAATACCCTTGTAAGGAGGCTGAGGTGTTGGGTTTGAGGAAGGCAAGACTTAATACATAGTATAGTTATAATGCATATTCTTTGTATGCTTCTTTTAAGTCAATCGGTATGACTCTGGCAGAAGCCATTGGCTTCAATTTGTCTTGACCAACTATATTTTTCCATGTTTATCCTTCTAATTTCTCTGCTGCTTTGAATACTGAATTCTTAAAAGCTGTTAGGAATCTCCATTCCAGCAGTCTAATAGGACCAGCCTTGAGAGGGCAGGTATACTAGAGTAAAATAAAAGTTTTCTTGTTGAAAACAGTGCCCAGAAATCTTCTTGTAAGCACTGATTGGATGTCTTACCAGGAATATTTTTCTAATATATATTCACTTCTTTTAGGAAATGAGTTAATCGTCTTTTTGGCAGACCAGAACGCACCCTATTTTAAACCCAAAGTAAGGGTATCCTTGAAGTAAGTACAAATGTATTCGTTTCTGTAAAAGTCATTACTGTAATAATAGATATGCAATAACTAGTTGGATTGTCTTTGAAGTCAGTTTAACTGTAATGCGATGTTGTGATATAAAACCACTAATTGTGAGTAATGAAGCACCTAATTTATTAGGAAAATTTGTGAGCATACCAAGATTTACTTTAAAAAATAAATAAATTTGGGTGAATCCAAGTCTGTTCCCACATGAGCACTGTCTGCAATTTGATATGCTTTCTTGAATTCTTTGCGGATTGTCCCTCATCCTGAGTGTGCTTATGGGAGTAGCTCACTCACACACTCACCATGTCAACTATGTGTTTTTTCGTTGGTTCAAGGGAAGAGTTTGCACTGGGGTCAGTATTCTAAATTTTTTTTTGTTTATTGACTGATTGCATGGTGGCTGATAGGTTGATTTTGATGAAATTGAAATCAAGCTAAATTTTTCAAATGTTCAAGTAATAGGTCATACACACACCCCTCTGGCATTTCATGAAACGCAGTGACCCTCATTGATAGTGAACCAATACATTTTTGAAACTACAAGAAGCAAAATTAATTGCTGTCTGAAAAAAGAGATGAGGTGGTGCAGGCTAAAGTGGCAGCTTCTACAAAAGTCATGGGGAACTTGAGCTTGACCTTAAAATAAGTAAAATCTAGGTGAGAGCTTTCAAGTTTGGGGATACAGCATTAACAGCATGGGGTGAGGAAGAGGTGACAGAAGTGGAAGATACACTTTGGAGAGTTGTGAACTAAGAAGATGAGATCAGGGCAGACTAGGAACCTTCATGAATATCAGAGAGAATTGAACTAGATCCTGTGAAACATGTGGAATCATATATTCTTGTTTAAAGGAGAGGTGATGAAAACCATATTTGAGATTGATTTGATTTACTTGTTAACCTTGTGCAGATGAATTGGTATATGCAAAAATCAGAGCTTACTTAGGAAATTGTCCCCATATGGGCTAATGAGTACTCAGATTCTATAATATTAGAATATATATAAACATAGAATATATAGAATATTCTGTAGTATAGTATTAGAATATTAACTTAGACATATGCAAATAAATTGGCCTTGAGTTTGAATATTGAGACATTGAGGGGAAAGTTATAAATGGATAAACAGGAGATTCTCCCTCTTGAGAAATGTTCCTGGGTAGTGGATGTCAGCATGCTTGGAGTGGGGAAGGAACAGAAGTTGGTAAATGTTACATACAAGAAAAGAACTGGCTAGAAGTGATTTTTCACGGAAGATTAAAAGTAAGGAAATGTATGGGCTAGTAAAGACTCGGGTTTCACTGAGTTTTAAAAAAGTCCAATTAATTTCTTTTCTTTAAATTAATGTTTTATATACTCTCAAGTTTGGAAACTATTTATTTAGTATACTTTTCAAAAAATAATTGTCCTTCCCTGGTTTCTTCCCCCATTCCCTTGTTTCTTTATCAAATTTTATCAAATATCAAAATTTGTGTGTTTTTTGTTTTTGTCTTTTTGGGGCTGCACCCACGACAGATGGAGGTTTCCAGACTAGGGGTCCAATCTGAGCCACAGCTGCTGGCCTAAGCCACAGCCACAGCCACAGCAACATAGGATCCGAGCCGGGTCTGCAACCTACACCACAGCTCACGGAAACACTGGATCCTTAACCCACTGAGTAAGGCCAGGGATCAAACCTGCAACCTTATGGTTACTAGTCGGGTTCGTTAACCACTGAGCCAACTATCAAATGTTTCTTTATCAGCTATCAAAAGTTTCTTTAAAACTTTTAGCTGTTTCTTCTGGTATTTGTTTCCACATTTTAAAATAAGTTTTTACATTGTTATATCTCGAGTTAATATCTTCATCTCTTGGGGTGTTTGTTAGCATAGACAAGATTTAGCATCTTTAAATTATCTCCATCTCCATACAATTAGATCCTATTTTTAGCTAGGTCAGTAATGTGTACATTCAGGCCATGCAGATTATGTGTACTTCAAAACCAAGCAGTGTGCAGTATTTCATTTCTTTACAGTTTTTACCTCTTAGAGTAAATGATTGCTTTTTAAAAAATAAATGGCATCATCTTCTGTGTACATATCCTTAATTGCTTTGCAGATGTTCCATCATATCTGCCCCATATCCGTTGTGCTTTTTTCCCCCATTGAGTCCTCTGCACTCCCTCTCTAATCAGAAATCATTCTCTAGGCCTCTGCAGAGTTACTGTTTGGAGACTTTCCCTTTGTTATTCTCTGTTTGATCCCTGTGATTTGGCTCCTGTGCCACTTTGTTCTTTGCTTCTTCATTTCCTGCACTGAGGTGTATCCTTCAGGAAATCCGTGAGAAAGGATGCACGAGCATGTCCTTCTGTTTCCATGGCCTTTTTCTACTCACTCTTTGATTGGCCTATAGTCTTCTGGCTTTCTGGATTGCTATTTTAAAATCCAATGCTCTTCTTTTTCCTAATCCTAAAAATATGACTTGTTTTTAATTTTGGAAGCTATTAGGTTCTTTTCTGTATACCTTTTTTATGAAATATTGTCATTTGTCTTGGTGTAGATTATTTTTCATTTATTACTCTGGTCATTTGGTGGGCCTCTTAAGCTGGAGGCATCTATCCTTAGGGACTTTTTGAAGTGTTATTATATTGTTTCTTTGATTTTTGTTGTTGTCGCTGTTCTCTTTCAGGAATTTCCGGTAGTTTGGTTTTTTAACTGCCTGAGTCCATCCATTATTTCTTTATTTTACCTGTGTTTTTGTTATTTTGTGGATTTTCTTCCTTCCATGAGGTTTTTCTCAATTTTATCTTAAGCCTTCTACTGAATTTTTTAATGTTAGCAGTCATATTTGTTATCGCCAAAAGTTTTCTTCTTCTCTGATTGTTCTTTTTTTCTTATCATGCTGTTAGTTTTTGTTGTTTTATTTTAATGGATATGTTTTCTTTTCTTAGGTATTTTGGTGTGGTTTTGACATTTTCTTTTGTTCCCTCTATTATCTCTATTTTTTTCAGATTCCTTATTGCTGTTTGTTTTGGCTCTCTTTAATATTCATAGTCTTCTTCTAAAGGCAGGTATCTCTTTAGTATTAAGAATAAGGTACTAAATAGGTAATTGGAAACTGCAGGATGGGACTTACTTCCTGTTTCTTGCCCTGTGGATGAGTCCATGACTGACTGGCATTCTATAAATTTGGCAGAGCTAGGGGTAAGGGCCAGATTGTTCCTTTTGTAGACTTTCCATTAACTCCTTGTTTTAAAGACCAAAATCTTACCCGTCTCCTGTTACTTAATTTTTTTTTTTTTTCTATTCTTTTTAGAGCTGCACTTATGGCATATGGATGTTCCCAGGCTTGGGATTGAATCAGAGCTACAGCTGCTGGTCTATGCCACAGCCACAGCAATGTGGGATCCAAGCTGCGTCTGGGACCTGCACTACAGCTCACAGCAATGCCAGGTCCTTAACCCACTGAGTGAGGCCAGGGATTGAACCCGCATCCTCATGGATCCTAGCTGGGTTCATTAATCACTGAGCCACAAAGGGAACTCCCTGTAACTTAAATGTTATGTAATGCCTGAAACTTCACAAAAATAAACTACCTGGTTGTTATCTTGCTGAGCAAGAAAAAGAAGGAACCATTACTCATGATACAGACTTTCAGTTAAACCTATTTTCAGCCTACTATCTCACTTTTACCTTCTGCTGTTTTTGGCAACTCCAAATTCTGAGCCTTTTTTAAAGGTTCTTCAGGGCAAAACTCCTGGAACCTTTTTCTCTAAGCGCTTTAACGTCTACAGTAGACCCTTGAATGACATGCTTCTGAACTGCACAGGTCCAGTTATACATGGATTGTTTTCACTAAATGCAATCAGCAGTACTACACTATCTGTGATTGGGTGAATCTGTAAATGTAGAACCTCGAATATGGAGGGCCTGCTGGAAAGTTGTACTCATATTTTCTACTCCACTGTGGGTTGATGCCTCAACTCCATGTGTTCTTCAAGGGTTAGCTGTTGTTTCCTTGCTCTGCTAAGTCAATTAGCATCCCTTTGTCTGCTATATCCTTTCATGATCTCTCTGTCTTTGAGGATTATACATTTAAAAAAAAAAATTCATTCCATCTCATTTTACTGGGTTCTTTGAAAGAAGAAGAGACAAATGCATGTGTCAATCTGATATTTTTAAAAGTTCTACTTCCTGTTTTTACGGACATAAAAGAAGCAGGGCAATTTTAGAAATGAAACCTGATTAAGTTAAATTCTCATCTAATCCTTTGTAATATATTACTGTCTATTTCAGGGTACTTTTTGCCCCTAAATCATGAATGTATTTGAACAAGTATTACTGCCAGGTATGTGCAGTGTATGTATATGACTGCACGTGCATACCTACACACGTATACATGCTGAGATATACCTGTTAACTGCACCCTGCTACATAGCAGCAGGTGCAGTTGCTATTCATTATTTTTAAAGACCAGATATTTTTCCTGGAAAGGTTAAGGTATTGTTAGAATTCTTTGCTGAAAATGACATTACGGAATTCCTGTAGTGGCTCAGCAGAAACAAATCTGAGTAGTATCCACGAGGACACAGGTTCTATCCCTGGCCTCACTTCGTGGGTTAAGGAGCCGGAGTTGCTGGGAGCAGTGGTGTAGGTTGCAAACATGGCTTGGATCCTTTGTTGCTGTGGCTGTGGCGTAGGCTGGCAGCTACAGCTCTGATTTGACCCCTAGCCTGGGAACCTCCATATGCTGCAGGTGCAGCCCTAAAAAGACAAAAATAAAAAAAAAAAAAGAAAGAAAGAAATTGACATTACCAAAAATATTTTCTCATAATGAGTATCAATTTTAGAGGCCGCCACAACTGAATTTGAATTTCAGCTATTCCATTTAATTAGCTGTTTATCAGTGGAAGCTACTTAATTGTGCCGGTCTGTTTCCTAGTTTGTTCAGTAAGAATAACAATATTTGTTTAAGGTGATGGAAATTAAATTATCAGGTAATAGCTCTCAAGCACTTGATGTAATATCTGAGATATAGTAAGTAGCTGCATTGAAATAAAGTGATGATTCCATTGTTTTTCTTAATTATTCTTACCCTTTCAGTATTTTGCTCATTTCTGCTTTAATAAAACCTGTTTTATATATACATATATGTGTATATATATATTTATATATATATATATTCTCGATGCAATTTAGAAAATAATTATCAATAAACTATTTGGAAATTCACTGTCTTGCTATTTCCTCCTAAATAGACCTAAAGTAAATTGAATTTAAGGTCTATTTTTTGGTTGGGTCACTCAGACAACATTATGACAAGACCTCAGAATGTTTTGTTAAGTTTTCAAAGTTAATATAAATGATTTTCGAATTATTTTATCATTAAAAATGTAAATTTTTTAAAAATGTAAAATTAGGTAGGTATGTATGTTTTTTGATAGTGTATTGTCAGGTTTGGTAAAAAAAAAAGAACTTACTTTTCATTGTGAACCTTGAAAGGCTTTCAAAAATAAAAGGATTATTTAGTTTTCACTGTAATTTCAAATCTGCATTAAAATAGAAAATTATTTTTATAAGTAATATCTTTTAACTGATAAAATAATAGTGATACTCCTCACTGCTTTAGCAATTGATCATGAGCCTCCATTTTTTATGAACACCACCCATATGTCCTGGTATCTTATAGAAAAGAGTTAGGTAAAAGGACTAAGCCAATGCTGAATATAAAACTGAGATTGCTCTTAATAAATATTTCAGATTATTTTTGTTTCTTAAGACTCTCTGCATCCAGCCTGAATTCTTTCATAGACCAAAGACCATGAAGGCCTACCTACATGAAGGATAATAAGATATTAAAGAATATAAAGAATAATATATATATATGTATGGCTGTGTAACTGAATCACTTTGCTGTACACCAGAAGCTAACACATTGTAAATTAACAACAGTTAAAAAAAGATAATGAAATTAATCAGTTCTGTGAATTTTTAAATTTTGCACTGAAAATATTTTTGTGTGGTACAGATACAGAAGTGTCCTTTTCTATTGTAACTCTGCTGGACTTTTTTTTTTCTTGAAATGTTTATTTCTTTTAGGAATTACAGTACATTGATAACAAGTGTAGTCCCAGGGGATTATGATGGAGATTCACAAATGGATGTCCTTCTGACATATCTTCCCAGAAATCATGCCAGCGGTGAATTAGGAGCTGTTATCTTCTGGGGACAAAATCAAACATTAGGTGAATTTGCTTTAAGAGTTTTTTACGTTTATCACTGGATATTAAAGAGAAAATATGCCTGGTATTCTTAGGTAAATGGAAGAAAAATATTGTTCTTAAATCAATTCAAAAATGTAGTTCTTAGGTATCAATAATTGTCTTTTTCTTTTTTCAACCTGGAGTTGGTCTGGGGTTAATTCCAGAGGATAAGACACTCTTGCAGGCTTAAGGAAGAGAGAGATATATTAAAGGATTTTTATGCTTTACGGAGGTATTGGAATAGCTAAAGAATAAACACTTGCTTGAACTTTCAGGAGCAAACCTCAAAACCTTCAAAGAAGCCACTGCCTTTTTACCATCAGAAAGTGGCCAGTTGAACAAAAACAGCCAGAAAGACATTTGCTCACCAGCAAAATAGATGCCCTGCACCTTGCCTCTTGGTGCTCACAATTCAGTGATCAGTTAGACAGAAATAGCAGAAACACAGCCCTTACCTCATTCCTGCCTCCCAAAACTCACAGTGTATCTGATTGGCAAGGCTTATATTTTATTCAGAAGTGCAGATGCAAGGATAGCTGAGAAACACTGTTTGGTTTCTAGTCTTCCCAGTACAGGAGAACACAAAAATTTAGAGTAAAGGTTGAGAGTCAGTCTACCATACCTACCCACAAATCTTCAAGTCTTATCTGAAAAGCCAATTAATTATACGAAATGGACACCTTTGTTTATGAAGCCAGATTTCAGGGGCAGGAGGAAGGAGGGCATGGACATTTTAGAGTCAAGTACTTTTGCATATATTGGCTTACCTACACCAAAAGCTTAATGCTTCTCTAGTGCTTCATTGTGTATAAAGAAGACTCATCTAAGAGATTTTCAGATTCAACACCCAAAAGGAAGTTGCTGTAATACTGGTCTTCAGCATAGAATAAACTCTCCCAATATTTTATCTTCACAAACTGATGTCCTTTTAAGTCAGATTTATTGTGTCTCATTAATGATAATAGTTGGAGCTAATTAGAGATGAATCTTGAAAAGAATAAAAGAATATTTTTCCCTGAGTTCAGATATCAAAAATAATATAAAATGTCTATTCATTTACATATTTTCTTTTTCTACAGATCCTGACAATATGACCATACTCAATAGAACTTTTCAAGATGAACCACTGATTATGGAGTAAGTATGTGCTTGCTTCCTTTGAATGAATGATATTTAAAGTTATAAAGTCTTTCTCTTAAGAAACTACTTTTCCAAGTATTGACTCGAAATTCATTCTCCCTTTAAAGTTGATCATGGTCTATACTCTTGATTATGTATTTGTTTGCCATGATAGAAGAAAGAGGAAGGTGCACTCAGTATTTTGGAAAGAGGAAGAGATTAGGTTTCTGCTTTAGTTTCAATAGCCTTGAATGTATAGTTATGGATCTACATTGGTTCTAGCCATGTCTTTACTCAAAGAACTAAGATAACTGTCTTCAGGTGAAACTATTAGTGCCTGATTGACAGATATGAAGGATACAGGATTTTCTCCGGCAATTTAGAAAAATTTCTATGTTAAGGAGAAACTCTGTCCTTTTTTACAAATCTTCCTTAGTATTAGCATCGATCGCCTCAGAATAGACTCATATGTCAGGATAAAGTTAATCCACATTTCAGGATTTTTTGGTAATGATGGAGATATCATTTGGGGAGCCAAACAAAATACAGCCACATTCTTGTTTCCAGTGCTGCCTTTTGTACCATTATTAAAATCATAGCTGTACATCAGTAGATCAGTGACAACCAGAAGTCTGAACTCTAAATTCATGGATTAATGTTTTTGTAAGTACTCAGCTGGATTTCGTAATTGGGTATTTTTTCATTGCTATTATAATATTCACTGGCTAGTATGAATTTTTATACCAGCTAGGGATTACTTTTGTGAGTTATTTCTCCTAAGCCCATCTAACCAATCAAGGAGGGTCATGATCTGAAATAAGTGTCTGCTTATCACTCAGAGATAGGCTAGGCTATGCAGAGGTTAGAGATTACACCACAATCTCACAACAAATGTTTATTTTTTGTTCACACCTCATGTCCAGTGTGGGTCAGTGATAGGCTTTGCTCTTTGCCATCTCTCAGAGCACCTACAGGCCTCATCCCCTGTGGAGCTAGATCATCTGAAATACATTCTTCCCATTGCCAAGAGGGCTGGAAGGTCCAGTAGCAAAAATTAAAAACACTTTGGCCTCAAAGTGACACATGTTATTTCTAACATTCACTTAACTACAGCAGATTCTGTTGTATGTCTACCACACCTCCCCAGAGTTGTTGTTTATTTTCTAAACTAAATTAGACATGAGAATAGAATAGATGCTTAATATTTTTAATGTTTTCTTTTCAGCTTCAATGGTGATTTAATTCCTGATATATTTGGTATAACAAATGACTCCAACCAGCCACAGATACTACTGGGAAGGTGAGTAAATATGATTATCTTGTAATTAATTGTACATGTTGCTGTTGCAGGGACTCTGTATCTGTGTGAACTGAGTGCTTTAACCATTGGAGGGGAAAAAAAAAAGCCCAGCTCATTGGAAATCTTTGTTCTTTAAAGATTTTTTTAGAGAGCTTTTGATCAACATGTAAGCTTTCTCAGTTTGGATTTGATCTGCAACTAGTTTCTGTGTAGGGCCCACTTAATCCTTTTATCCCTTTGAAAGTTAAAGATACAAATGTTATAATTCCCCATTTGAATATTGGTTCATTAATGGAGTTCCATTGTGGCTCAGTGGGTTAAGGATCCAGCATTTTCACTACTGTGGCTCTGGTTACAGCTGTGGCACGAGTTTGGTCCCTGACCCGGGAACATCTGCATGCAATAAGCATGACCAAAAAAACAAACAAACAAATAAATGTTAGTTCATTCATGTTTAGAAATGGAAGGATTTAATTTAAGTAGTATGGATAGCCGCAGTCTTGATTAGATGCTCCACCTTAGGTTAGCTCCCAGACTATTGATAAGCCTCATTCCTGTTTTCTCTTATTTGTCCAATAATTACCTTCCCTAAGCTCTGCAGACTTTTTTGTGTATACTCTATCCTTGACCAGCATGTGTGCTAGGGCTCTCTTATTATTCAAGAATGTCATTCTTTGGGAAAACTGCCTAGAATATTGGAATTCAAAGATCTCCATTATAATTCCTCTAGATTTAAATAGAACTGTCTTCCTAACACAGGAATTCATGATAGCAAGATACTTGTCATGAGATACCTTCAGCTCGGTTAATTTTTTTCTGTATTTGATAAAAGCAAACATGTAGTTCAGGAGTACAGAACACATTTATTTACTCTTTTGACCTCCCAGCAAATGCAAAAGAACCGCCTTTATCAATCTGTCTTCCCAGATACTAAAAATCTAATGAGTTTTCCTTTTATGTTTTGGAGAAGTAATGTATTTTTGTGATTAGTTTCTGAAATGTGATTCATAGGCACAAAAATGAATAAATTGTCATATTTGAGCTATTCTGAGGAGAAACTGTCACATTTCCAATCACTTTTTCCTAAAGTTTTAAATAAAGAATGAGTGTTTTTTATGCTAGTCATAGTGACCTTTGAAAGACTTACTGTGAATGTTTAATGGGAAACCTAATTTTTCCTCAAAGTTTGGAAAATATCTGGAAGAGACCCCTGCTTTAGAGACCAACAGGAAGGAGCTCCTGCTTCAGCTTTGCCGCCGTGTCTGGGAGGAACTAAGTGTGGGTGGCATGGGGGAAGGTACGGGCACTCTTACTGCACCAAGCCCTGCCTGTTGTGATTGAGAATGTGACAGTGACTTCTGGCCTGGTTTATTTCATGGTAACCTCCATTTTAGTGAAAGAAATACTTGAAATTTCTTTAATATGATGTGTTCTGAAACAGCTATTGTAGAAAATTAGAAAAGTGAAACCTATTATCTTTGTGGCTTTCCTACTTAATCTATAAGAAAACTCTTAGAATATCATGTGATAATGTCATAGCTTTTTTATTTGTTCTGATTCTATATTAGATTTTTTTCTGTGCTTCTTGAAAAGTAAGCATTGCAAACTTATTCTGCCTAAAGATATGGTCTCTTTTATTTTTTTATACATTATACTCTGGTATACTTCAGTATATTGGAGTAATACACTGATATTTTATGATATTTTCTTATTTAAACTTCAGTTACAAATTAAGCATTAGTGGCTAACCATATTATAGGTAACAAATTTGTATCCAAGATTTGTCCTACTACCAGTTTTTAAAATGGAGTTATAGAAATTGGCAGTAAAGGAAGTTCTCATTGTGGTTCAGTTGTAATGAGCCCGACTAGTATCCAGGAGGATGCCAGTTCGATCCCTGACCTCACTCAGTAGGATGAGGATCCAGTGTTGCCAGGGTGTAGGTCACAGATGTGGCTCAGATCCTGCGTTGCCGTGGCTGTGGTATAGGCCAGCAGCTGTAGCTCTGATTAGAGTGCTAACCTGGGAACTTCCATGTGCCGCAAATGTGGCCCTAAAGAGAAGAAAAAAAAAAAAAAAAAGGAAGGAAGGAAGAAAGGAAAAGAAATTGGCAGAAAAGTATTTCTGTCAAGAGCATCGTTAGGATGACTGTAGCCTAGCATTATTATGATTCAGACAACATAAAACTAAATATGTCCTTTTGAGGGCAGGCATTGATATGTTACAAAAATAAGAAACTTAGGAGTTTCCATTGTGGCACAGTGGTTAACAAATCTGACTAGGAACCATGAGGTTGCGGGTTCGATCCCTGGCCTTGCTCAATGGGTTGAAGATCCGACTTTGCTGTCAGGTGTGGTGTAGGTTGCAGACACGGCTCGGATCCCGCGTTGCTGTGGCTCTGGCGTAGGCCAGTGGCTACAGCTCCGATTAGACCCCTAGCCTGGGAACCTCCATATACCGTGGGAGCAGCTCAAGAAAAAGACCAAAAAAAGAAAAAGAAACTTACTTATTGATATTTAGCCATATCGGTTTTGTAAGTTATGGAGATACATGTAGGGGTGTAAGTGAAAAAGCTATCGGCATTGACATTTTGGAATATTCTCATGACCTCTGATTGGCAGCCCAATCTTATCTATCAAGAAATCTAACCTACTTTTTACAACTTAAATATTGTGCTTTATTGATATGTCAGGCCCAAGATTATCTTTAATTAAGTTTGTGTGGCACCTTAATTTTATGGGAAATTTTGCAGTCATCTTTAAATATTCCCATGGGATTGTGCTGGATTGTGCCCAGTGCAAGCATGGAAACAGGAGATTGCCCACAGGTGAAGCTAGCATGATCAGTGTAGCTGGAGTAAGGGTGCAAGTGGTTCGCCTAAGCCAGCAATGGTGTTAGGTAGAAGACTGCCTTTTAATTGGTACAAAGAGGGTTATCTGACAGGGACAAAAATGGTGCTAAATCTGCTGAGGTGCTAGAGATAATTGAAGTTTGTTAAATGTCCAAAGGTGAAGCTTCAGTTTACACCTCCAACTCACTTTATGATGACTTAAAATAATGTAATGATGTGCCACATTACTTAGAAGTAACACCTAGCTATTAAGTGTCAGAGCAGCTTTCATAGTGAGGTGAGGTTATTATTAATGAGCATCGTCTATAAAAGGGTGTTTGAAATTGATGTTGTGTAAGCTTTTCGAATATTGCTTTTGGTATTGACATGAAAATAGTTGTACCTATAATCTTAATCAAGCCAAATGTAATATTGGTCTGTGCAGATTTCCTGGGACTCATATACTGAGTTCAAACAAATTTCTGGGTCAGGCCCAAGTTATATACCTGGGATTATTATTATTAATGTAGGTATGTGACAGACAAATGCTTTTGCCATACTGTATTTACTTCACAAGTGTTTCCATGAATATTTTGAATCGAATATAAATAGTGCTTAAAAGCAGCCATTTTTAACTGTTTTTATGTGGATGGGTGTTTTTCCTCCATTAGCAGAAAAAAAAAAAAACTATACCTGCTATTTAAATGTAGTTATTTAATCTGAATCCACAAGGAATAAATAAATCCCTATATTTTCCATGTAACTTTTTGTCTTCTCAAATTATAACCAATGACTGATTTATTAAATCACCCTTCATTTTTACTGCTGATTTTGTTTGTTTGCTGGTGCATTACAGAAAATATTACAAATATTAATCTTAATGAAATAATATGCTGTTGTGTCATTTCAATCTATTGTTTAGAAAAAATATGAAAATTGAGATTTATAATGCAAAAAAAACAAATAATCAAGACAGGTTTTAACTTTGTAATCATAATCTTAACAGCAAAAGATGTCTTTCAGGTGATTCATATTTAGAATTTCCCCAGCGGCCCCCTCCCTTTCTCACCTTATACATTGTTTGTATTTTGAACATCATTGTTTAACAGACTCTATTAAGACCTGAGAAATAAGTTCTCATTGGTATGTCCATAGAAACAGAGTGTCAGTTTTCTAACTTTTCTCTTTTTCTAAGGAAACTTTGCTATTAGGGAGACAAATTTATTTATTCTTCTATTGTTTCTTACCTAAAACTTTTTTTTCTCTTTTTTATGACTCAATGAATTTTATTACATTTATAGTTGTACAGTGATCATCACAACCAAATTTTATAGCATTTCCATCCCAAACCCTCAGTACATACCCCATCCCACGACCTGTCTCATTTAGAAATCATAAGTTTTTCATAGTCTCTGAGTCAATATCTGTTCTGCAAAGAAGTTGTGTCCTTTGTTGGATTCCACATGTAAGTAATAGCATTTGTCTCATTGTCTAACTGACTTAACTTAGCATGATAATTTCTATGTCCATCCATGTTGCTGCAAATGCCGTTATATTGTTCCCTTTAATGGCTGAGTAATATTCCATAGTGTATTGTGTACCACATTATCTTTATCCACTTGGTTGTTGATGGACATTTAGGTTGTCTCCATGTCTTGGCTATTGTATAGAGTGCTACAATGAACATTGGAGTACACGTGACTTTTCGAGTCATGATTTTCTCTGGATAGATGCCCAGGAGTGGGATTGCTGGATCAAATGGTAGTTCTATATTTAGTTTTCTGAGGAATCTCCATACTGTTTTCCATAGTGGTTGTACCAATTTACATTCCCACCAGCAGTGTAATGGGGTGTCCTTTTCTCCACACCTCTCCAGCACTTCTTGTTTGTAGACTTTCTGATGATGGCCGTCCTGGCCAGTGTAAGGTGGTGGTACCTCATAGTGGTTTTGATTTGCACTTCTCTAATAATGAGTGATGTTGAACATCTTTCCACATGTTTTTTGGCCATCTGTATGTCTTCTTTGGAGAATTATCTGTTTAGATCTTCTGCCCATTTTGATGGGGTTGTTCATTTTTTTAGTATTGAGCTGTAGGAGATATTTATAAGTTTTGGAGATTAATCCCTTGTCAGTTGATTCACTTGCAAATATTTTCTCCCATTCTGTGGGTTGTCTTTTCGTTTTGTATGGGGTTTCCTTTGCTGTGCAGAAACTTTTAGGTTAAATTAAGTCACATTTGTTTATTTTTGTTCTTATTGTCATTACTCTAGGAGGTGGATCTGAGAAGGTGTTGCTGTGGTTTATGTCAGAGTGTGTTTGGCCTATGTTTTCCTCTAGGAGTTTTATAGTATCTGGTCTTATATCTAGGTCGTTGATCCATTTTGAGTATATTTTTGTTTGTGGTGTTAGGAAATGTTCTAATTTCATTCTTTGACATGTGGCTGTCCAATTTTCCCAGCACCCCTAATTGAAGTGACTGTCTTTTCTCCATTGTATGTCCTTGCCTCCTTTGTCACAGATGAGTTGACTCTAGGTGCGTGGGTTTAGTTCTAGGCTTTCTCTCCTGTTCCACTGATTAATATTTCTGTCTTTGTGCCAGTACCATACAGTTTTGATGATTGTTGCTTTGTAGTATAGTCTGAAGTCTGGGAGCCTGTTTCCTCCAGCTCCATTTTTCTTTTTCAAGATATCTTTGGCTATGCTGGGTCTTTTGTGCTTTCAGACAAACTTTAAAATATTTTGTTTTAGTTCTGTGAAATATATCCATGGTAACTTGATAGGGATTGCACTGAATCTATAGATTGCCTTGGGTAGTATAGCCATTTTGATAATAGTGAATCTTCCAATCCAAGAGCATGGTATGTCTTTCCATCTATTTGTGTCATCTTTGATTTCTTTCATCAGCATCTTATAGTTTTCAGAGTACAGATCTTTTGTCTCTTTAGGTAGGTTTATTCCCAAGTATTGTATCTTTTTTATGAGAATGTAAATGCGATTGTTTCCCTAATTTCTCTTTCTGATCTTTCATTGTTAGTGTGTAGAAATGCAGTTGATTTCTGTGTATTCTGTGTATTAATTTTGTATCCTACGACTTTGCCAAATTCATGGATGAGCTCCAACAGTTTTCTGGTAGAGTCTTTAGGATTCTCTAGGTATAGTATCATGTCATCTGCAAATAGGAATAGTTTTACTTCTTCCTTTCCAATTTGGATTCCTTTTATTTCTTTTAGTTCTCTGATTGCTGTGACTAGAACTTCCAAAACTATGTTGAATTATAGTGGCAAGAGCAGACATCCTTGTCTTATTCCTGATCTCAGTGGGAATTCTGTCAGCTTTTCACCATTGAGAATGGTGTTCGCTGTGGGTTTGTCATATATGGCCTTTATTATGTTGAGGTAGGTTCTCACTATGCCCACTTTCTGAAGGGTTTTTATCAGAAATGGGTGTTGGATTTTGTCAAAGGCTTTTTCCGCATCTATTGAGAAGATCATATGGTTTTTATTCTTCAGTTTGTTAATGTGGTGTAGCACACTGCTGGATTTGTGGATATTGAAGAACCCTTGGATCCCCGGGATAAATCCCACTTGATCATGATGTACAATCCTTTTAAAGTATTGTTGGATTTGTTTTGGTGGTATTTTGTTGAGGATTTTTGCATTTATGTTCATCAGTGAAATTGGCCTATAGTCTTCTTTTTTTATGGTGTCTTTGTCTGGTTTTGGTATCAGGGTGATGGAGGCCTCATAGAATGAATTTGGGAGTGTTCCTTCCTCTGCAATTTTTTGGAATAGTTTCAGAAGGATGGGTGTTAGCTCTTCTCTAAATGTTTGACAGAATTCACCTGTGATGCCAACTGGTCCTGGACTTTTGTTTGCTGGAAATTTTGTAACTGTAATTTCAATTTCAGTACTGTTGATTGGTCCGTTCATCTTTTCTATTTCATCTTGGTTTAGTCTTGGAAGATTGTACTTTTCTAAGAATTTGTCCATTTCTTCTAGTTTTTCCATTTTATTGGCATATAGTTGCCCATAGTAGTTTCTTATGATCCTTTGTATTTCTATGATGTGTTGTAACTTCCCCTTTTTCATTTCTATTTTCACTGATTTGAGTCCTCTCTCTCTTTTTCTTGATAAGTGTGGCTAAGGGTTTATCAATTTTCTTGATCTTTTCAAAGAACCAGCTTTTTGTTTCATTGATCTTTTCTATGGTTTTCTTTGTTTCTATTTCATTGATTTCTGCTCTGATCTTTATGATTTCTTTCCTTCTGCTAACTTTACGTCTTGTCTTTTCTTCTCTCTCTGGCTGCTTGAGATGTAAAGATAGGTTGTTTATTTGAGCTTTTTCTTGTTTCCTGAGGTAGGCTTGTATTGCTACAAGCTTTCCTCTTAGAATGGCTTTTGCTGCATCCCATAGGTTTTGGAGTGTCATATCTTTGTTGTCATTTGCTTCTAGGTATTTTTTAATTTCCTCTTTGATTTCTTCAGTGATCCATTGGTTGTTTAGGAGCATGTTGTTGAGTCTCCACGTGTTTGTGTTTTTTGCAGATTTTTTCTTGCTGTTGTGTTGTATAGTGTTGTGGCTTGATATGATTTCAATTTTCTTAAAGTTACCAAGGTTGGATTTGTAGCCCAGGATGTGATCAATCTTAGAGAATGTTATGTGTGCACTTTAGAAGAATGTGCATTCTACTGTATTTGGATGGAATATCCTATAAATATCTATTAAGTCTCTGGTGTAATGCTTCATTCAGGGCCTGTGTTTCCTTATTAATTTTCTGTCTGGATGATCTGTCCATTGCTGTAAGTGAGTTGTTAAAGTCCCCCACTATTATTGTGTTACTGTCAATTTGTCCTTTCAAGGTTGTAAGCAGTAGCCTTATATATTGTGGTGAACCTGTGCTGGGTGTGTAGATATTTAAAATTGTTGTATCTTCATCTTGGATTAATCCTTTGATCATTAGGTAATGTCCTTCCTTGTCTCTTAAAATATTCTTCATTTTAAGGTCTATTTTATTTGATATGAGTATTGTACTCCAGCTTTCTTTTAATTCCCATTTGCATGGAAAATTTTCCTGTATCCTCTCACTTTCAGTTTGTATGTGTTCCTAGAATTGAAGTGGGTCCCTTAAAGACAGCATAAATACGGATCTTATTTTTTAATCCATTCACCCCATCTATGTCTTTTGTTTGGAGCATTTACTACATTTACATTTAAGGTAATTATTGATAGCTATGTTCTTACTGACATTTTATTAATTGTTTCGGATTTGTTTTTGCTGCTTTTTTAGCTTCCCTTCTCTTATTCTCTCCTTTTCTGGTTTGATGACTATCTTTAGTGTTGTATTTTAGTTGATTTTTCTTATTTCTGTGTGTATCAATTGTAAATTTTTGGTTTGCAGTTTCCCTGAAGTTTTGATATAGGAGTTTACATATATATATACGAGACTGTTTTAAGTTGCTGGTCTCTTAATTGCAAGTGCATCTCCAGTGTCCTACATTTGTATCCTCCTCTTCCCATGATTTCTGATTTTGATAGCAAAATTCTGCTTGGATGATTTCCTGTCTTTACCATATATATGCCTTTACTGGTGAGCCTTGTCATTTGTGATATTTTTTTTCTCATTGTGGCCTTTTCCCCTAGAGAAGTTCCTTAATTTGTTTAAAGCTGATTTAGTGTTGCTGAATTCTCTTTGCTTTTGCTTACTGTAAAGCTTTTGATTTCTCCTTCAAATCTGAATGAGAAGCTTGCTGGGTAAAGTAATCTTCGTTGGAAGATTTCTCCTTTCATCACGTTAAGTATATCATGCCACTCCCTTCTGGCCTGCAGAGTTTCTGCTGAAGATTCCCTTATATGTTATTTGTTTCTTTTCCCTGGGCTGCTTTCAGTATTTTCTGTTTGTCTTTAATTTTGTTCAGTTTGGTTAATATGTGTCTCACATGTTCCCCCTTGGGTTTATTTTATATGATACTCATTACACTTACTCAATATGAGTGAGTGCTTCCTTTCCCGTGTTAGGGAAGTTTTCAGCTATTATTTCTTCGAATATTTTTTCGGTCCCTTTCTCTGTCTTTCTCCTTCTCGCACCCCTATAATCCGGATGTTGGTGCATTTAATGTTGTCCCAGAGTTCTCTGAGGCTCTCTTCATTTGTTTTCAATCTTTTTTTTTTCTGTTCCGCATCAGTTATTTCCATTAGTGTGTCTTCCACCTCGCTTATTTGTTCTTCTGCCTCCTGTTCTGCTGTTGGTTGCTTGTAATGAATTTTTTATTTCAGTTATTGTATTTTGCATCTCTGCCTGTTTAAGTTTTAAATCTTGTATTTCTTTGCTCCGTGTTTCCTGTAAATTATCAATCTTTGCCTCCAGTTTATTTCCAATGTCTTGCATCATCTTTAGCATCATCACTCTAAAGTCTTTTTCCTGGAGGTTGATCATCTCCAGATCACTTAGCTGTTTTTCTTAGGTTTTTTCTTTCTTCCTTATCTAAATTATGGTTCTTTGCCTTTTCCTTTTTATAGGTTTTTGGTATGGTGTCCTTTTTGCAGAAAGTAGAGTTGTGGCCTCTCTTACTTCTGATGTCTTCCCCTCTTGTAGCTGAAGTTGGTACTGGGGTTTGCCGTAGACTTCCTGATGGGAGGGACTGGTGCCTGCCCACTGGTAGGTGGGGCTGCTTTCTATCCCTCTGGTGGGTGGGGCGTTGTTTCTGGGTGAGACCAGAGATGGCTGTGTGCCTGGGGAGGGGGGAGGTCTTTAGGCAGCCTGTTTACTGATGGGTGGAGCTGTGATCCCACCTGGATTATTGTTTGTCCTGGGGCTTCTCAGTGCTGATGGGTGGGGCCAGATTTTCCTAAAATGGCAGCTAATGAATATTCCCCAGAGCTTTGCCTCCAGTGTCCTTCCGCCACAATTAGCCACAGTCACCCTGTGTTTTCCTAGGACATCCTCCACAAACTGCAGTCACATCCATCCCAGATTCCTGTGGAGCCTCTGCTTTGCCCTGGGACCTAGTGTGCTTGAAAGTCTGTGTGTACCTTTGAAGAATGGGGTCTCCGTTTCCTGTGCAGAAGCCCCACTGGCCTTCAATGCCACATGTTCCAGGGGCTCGTTCTCCCAGTGCCAGATCCCCAGGTGTGGGGACTTGATGTGGGCCTTAGAACTCTCACTCCTATGGGAGTTCTGTGTCTGTGATACAGTTACTTTCCAGTCTGTGGGCTTCCCACCCAGGAGGTATGGGCTATATCTCATAGTCGCCCCTCCTACCTCTTGATGGGGCCTCCTCTTTGTCTTCTGGAATAGGATATCTTTTTGAATGTTTCCAGTCCATTTGGTTGAAGGTTTCTCAGCATTTGGTTGTAATTTTATTGTTTTTATGAGAGAAGGTGAGCTCCAGTGCTTCTATTCCATCACATTAATCCCGTCTAAACCTTTTCAAAGTTAAGCCGTAGATATAGGAAGAAGCTTTAGCAGATGACTTAGAATTGTATATGCTGTGATTATTTCTCTTCTTTCTTTCTTTTTTTTTTTTAATTGTCTTAGGGCCCCATCCCTCAGCATATGGAGGTTCCCAGGCTAGGGGACCAAATGGAGCTGTAACTGTCAGCCTGTGCCACAGCCACAGCAACATGGGATCCAAGCCACATCTGCAAGCTACACCACTGCTCACGAAAACACCAGATCCTTAACCCACTGAGCAAGTCCAGGGGTCAAACCCACCTCCTCATGGTACTAATGAGGTTCATTAACCACTGAGCCACAATGGGAACTCCAGCTGTGATTATTTCAAGTAGAATTTTACTTAAGGATCCATAATTTTATTTTCCTGGAGTCCTGCTAGAAGCTGTTGAGGGGTCAGTTAAATGACTCATGAGTCCCTGGTGATTTATTTATGCTTTTTTTTTTTTTAATGTTCTGGTTGGCAGTGTTGTGATCTTTTGATTGTTTCTAAATGAATTTATGACGTTATTCTCAAAATTTACTCACTTTGCATTTTGTTAACTCTTACAATTGTTAGATGTGTATTAGTGGTAATAATTCAGAAAGTTAGCTTCTTATGAGGAAAGCATAGTTTTCTAGGTTTTGTGTAAGTAAATTTGACGGTAATATTTCATCATGAATATTGATGACATTTAAAAGTGTGGGGTTTTTTTTTGTTTTTTGTTTTTGTTTTTTGGTTTTTTTTGCTCTATAGGGCCGCACCTGTGGCATATGGAAGTTCCCAGCCTAGGGGTTGAATAGGACCTACAACAGATGGCCTACACCACAGCGCCAACAGCACAGGATCCAAGCTGCTTCCATGACCTGTACCACAGCTCATGGCAATGCAGGATCCTTTTAACCTACTGAGCGAGGCCAGGGATTGAACCCACATCCTCATGGATGATAGATAGTCAGGTTCATTAATTGCTGAGCCACAAAGGGAATTTCCTTAAAAGTGTTTTGATTGCAACAAATTTCTGCCAGTGTATATCAAAATTTCATTTTCTTTGAAGATAAGCCATTTTGTTTTATTACTATTTGGATAGGTATTGAAAAAAGTCTATTTTAAAACAAGCATAGAATACCACTGAACTATACACATAAAAATGGTTAATATGGAGTTCCCCTGGTGGTTCAGCTGTAATGAACCTGACTAGTATCCTTGAGGACACATTTTCAATCCCTGGCCTTCCTCAGTAGGTTAAGGATCCAGTATTACCGTGAGCTCTGGTGTACATTATAGACGTAGCTTGGATCTGGCATTGCTGTGGCCGTGGCATAGGCTTGCAGCTGAAGCTCAACTTCAACCCCTAGCCTGGGAACTTCCATTTGCCATGGGAGCAGCCCTAAAAAGACACACACACACACACACAAACTGGTTAAGATGAGGAGTTCCTATTGTGACTCAGTGGGTTAAGAATCTTACATAGGAGTTCCCATTGTGGCTTAGTGGGTTAAGAACCTGACATAGTGTCTGTCAGGATGGGGGTTCTATTTGTGGCCTTTCTCATTGGCTTAAGGGTCCAGCATTGCCACAAGCTGTGGCATAGGTCACAGATGCAGCTCAGTTCTCGTGTTGCATTGGCTGTAGCCTAGGCTAGGGGTCAAATTGCAGCAGCACCTCCAATTTGATCCCTAGCCTGGGAACTTCCATATACTACAGGTGTGGCCCCCCCAAAAAAAGAAAAAAATGGTTAAGATGGTTTTATGTTATGTATATTTATCCACAATGAAAAGATTAGAAAAAGAAAAATAAGTGCAGTTACAAGTGGCTATGTCTAGAGCAGACTTTGAATAAGATTGGTATGTATTATTTCACTTTAGCGTAAAATGAATCAAAATAATTTATAATTTCTGAAAATAAAGTTTAAGTCCTCTTTCATTCTTATTGCATGTTTTAAGAACGTGTACACTGTTGAAAATGCTCTACACCTACTTGATTTTTAACGGTCCAGAGAACTGGGCTTGAGCTGCAGTTCCTACATTGAGGCTTCTCCTAAGACTGCCTACTCTCCTGTCTCCCTGCCCAGGGGCCAGTGCTGCTAGGGACATCTCTTTGTTACTCTGAGTTTTTACTGTTGTACACTCTGTGGAGGTAAGAACGTTCAGGCAAAATAAGGATATATCTGAAAGAAATCTCCACATTTTTTCTTAGGAACATAAGATGCTGTTTCTGAGAGGTCCTTAAGATTTATCTGGTCTGTCCTACACTTTTGAATTCTAATAGAGGCCTGAGAGTGAGTGAATGATCCATCATGTGTTTACCAGGGTAATGTTGTTCTCCAGTGATACTTCTTTTCCCACTCTTCTCTCCTGTATCCTTACTCCCCACTGTGCCCTTCCAGAAGAAGCATACCTTGGGGTTGCATAGCTTATTGTCCCCTGTGGGGCTTGAGGTTGGATAGGGAAGGATGAGAAGAAAGAGGATCTTAAACAAGCCCATTTGCTTTCTTATATATCTACTTAGTAACTCTGGGGTTGGCAATTGTCTCATAGTTTTTCTTACAACAGAGAGCTATGTAGCTAAAGAGGCTCTTTCAAAGAAGTGTCTAATTCACAGGTTAACTTAACCTCGAAATGTATAAATAAATGGTGGAGCCGGGATTTGAATCTTGGTCTTCCAGGTTCTAAAGCCTGCTTGTACTTTCACCTTCAACTCTGTACAGCCATTACCATTTTTGTAGTCACAGTACCTTTGGCAGTGCTTCTACACAATGAGCTTTGACTTCCTCATAGCATAGTGGTTGTTTTCCAAGAAGGAACAGACCAACAAGTGTAGATAGAAACTGCAGATCTCTTTAACTGAAGCCCAGTCCTGGCAATCAAACAGCATCACTTCTTCATGCATTCTACTGGTCAAAATAGATCAAAGAACTAGCTAGGATTCTAGGAGATTTGAGGGTTTTAGATTCTTCCTGTTGATGTGGGCATGGCTTAATCAAAATACAAAAGAGCATGTGGGATGGGAAATATTGTGACCATCTTTGGATACACAATGTAGTAGGCTGTTACCTACAGAAAAATAGATATTTTACCTACTGCAAGTAAAGACTTGGAAGGGACTAGTTAAACAACTATATCCTTTTGTAGATACTTCTACCTAAAATCAGTCGAGCCTGTTTTCACTATAACTTTCTCCTCCTTCATATGCAAGTGCTATATTCCTTGCCCTTCCTAAATCTCACTAATGATACATTTCCTGGGGAGTAAAAACCCATAGGGCACCAAATACAAGGATACTAAACTAATCGAATTTCCAGTTTTTCTCTTTTTTGAAATGCCTGTTTGTCTTCAGATGAAACGTGGCAGCAAAAAGAGGGACCATTTTGATCCACATTGAGATGTTCTGAAATGAGATGTGTTAGAGTAGGGTTGTGGGAGTAATGGCAGTTTTGTTTAGTGACTTTGCCTCCTCCATTCCCTGACTACTATCAAAGAATCCATAATTGTTGAGAGAGGGTCCTGGGAGAGCAAAGCAAAGAGCAGCTGTAAGAAACACCACATTCAACAAAACAGACCTTTCCACTATCCTTAGTGCTCTATGCCTAAGACATATAATTAAATGGGAAAAAAGTACTTTTCATACCAATGAACTTTCGGATCATGACAGTGATTATTTCACATGTGGCTGGAATGTTCTCTAGGATTACCAAATCCACGGATAAAACTTTCACCTAAATTTTCATATTTGTTATGTATTTTCTATAATGTACATAAAACTATTTTTTTCAAATCATAACAAGAAAATTCCATTTAAAGTCAAGCATGTTATTTTATGAAATGTTTACAATTTTCTTTCTCCTATTGATAGAAAATTTACATTGGCTCCTGAGCCAAATAATTTTTTGCAGCATATAGCTTTCTTATTTACTAAAATCAATTTGTTATATATAAAACAATAAAAGAAATGGCATTATCTCTCATTTTTATAATCTGTTTTTATTTAATTACTCCAAAAGACAGATACCAGAGTTCAATATTAACATACATTTAGTGCTCTATTATGTCTCTTATCACACTTACTGTTAGAAATAATTTTAGCTGTACTTTGTATTGCATTGCTTTAAGTTCATTAAAGATAAACAGCATGTTGCTTTGCTATCCTGTTTTTATAACCTAGTTTATGAAAATAGATAAATCAATTTATCAAAATTAGGTTTTTTTTATCTTTACTGCTTTTAGTAGTCTTTCCCACAATATATAAACTGTACTTTTCTCCACAGGTTTTAAAATATTTCTTGAAACACTTATTAACACATTTATTTGAATTGAAAAAAATGAAGTCAAACTCTTTCTGATAGAAAATAACTTTCGTTTGGGGATTACCTTGACATTGATGACTGGCTTTGCTGATTGGATTATATGGCAGGCATTTGCCATAAATTCAATGAGCTAAATCAGCAGCTCTAAATTTTTTCTTTTACTTATATTATGGACAATTTTAAATATATGCAGAGGTAAAGAGAATGGGACAGTGAATTTGCATATAATACACCTGTCATCCAGCTACAGTTATCAACTCTTGGCCAGTCATTTTTTTTTTTTTTTTTTTTTTTAATTCCTTTTTATGGCCACACCTGTGGCATTTGGAAGTTCCTGAGCAGGATCCTGACCTGTTACCTACACTGCAGCTTGCGGCACCACAGGATCCTTAACCCACTTAGCAAGGCCAGGGATCCAACCTGCATCCTCATGGGCACTATGTTGGATTCTTAACCCACCGAACCACAGTAACTCCAGTTCTTGGCCAGTCGTATCTCATTCACACCTTTTCCTTCATTTCTCTCTGTACCTCCCTCCCTAGGCATTTTAACCTATAAATATTTCAGGGTATATCTCTAAAAAATGAAGATGTTTTAAAGATACATAATCACAATGTATTTATCAAACCTAAAAAATTAAGAGTAAACTCTTAATAGTAAATTTAAGTTTCCAGGGAGATTTTAATGAACACATATGAACAAGATTTCTTAGCATCTATATCTATAATGATGAAGAAAAGGAGTAGGCCTTGTACTGAATCTTGTCTCATTCTAGCAATGTCATGATATTCTAAAGATAAATAAACTAATATATTTTAGAGTTCCATTCATCTCTTCAAAAAATGCATTTCCAATAAAATATTACCTTTGGTTTAATGAGTTATCAAAGCATATATGTGTTTTCGTCAATTGTACCATAATAGTTAAAGTAGCTCAACGTCAGAGATATTTTTTCAGACACCTGGATATATAAACAAAGCCAGTTTAATTACCAGTTTGAAAATGTACATTTCTGTGATAAAGTGATCGCTAAAAAGACGTCACATATAAAAACACTTTACATCATGATAAAGTTTTGTAAGAAAAATAGAAGTACAGATTCAAGGATAAAGGGAAGAAGACCTTGTTTATATGGTTTGTGGGGGGGGTGGATGATGGAGGATAATAATCAGTATGGTATCACTGTTCCACTAGATGTATTTTTGAGAGTAACTTAAATTTTTTCATTGAAGTATAATAACTGTACAATAATTATATAGATTACAAATGTACAGTATAGGGATTCACAATTTTTAAAAGTTACGCTCCATTTATAGTTATTATGAAATACTGGCTATATTTCCTGTGTTGTACAGTATTGCCTTGTAGCTTGTTTGTTTTTTGTTTTTGTGGTTTTTTTTTTTTTTTTTTTTTTTTTGGTCTTTTTGCCTTTTCTAGGGCCGCTCCCAAGCAGTATGTGGAGATTCCCAGGCTAGGGGTCTAATCGGAGACGTAGCCACCGGCCTACGCCAGAGCCACAGCAATGCCAGATCCAAGCTGTGTCTGCAACCTACGCCACAGGCTCACAGCGACTCCGGATCCTTAACCCACTGAGCAAGACCAGGCATCAAACCTGCAACCTCATGGTTCCTAGTCGGATTCGTTAACCACTGCACCACGAGACGGGAACTCCTACAGCTTGTTTTATACTTAGTAGTTTGTACGTCCTACCCCTGTATTGCCCCTACCCTCTTCTTTCTTCCCACTGGTAACCTCTAGTTTGTTCCCTGTGTCTATTTATGATATATTTTTAGATTTCATATGTAAGTGATACATTCAATATTTGTCCTCTTATTTAGCACAGTGCCCTCCAGGTCCTTCCATGTACCTGCAAATGGCAAAAATTTGTTCTTTTTTATGGCCGAGTAGTATTCCAGTGTGTGTGTGTGTGTGTGTGTGTGTGTGTGTATTCATTCATCTATTGTTAGACACTTAGGTTACTATCTTAGCTATTTAAAATAATGCTACTGTGTGTATGTATTTTTCAAATTGGTGTTTTGGGGGTTTTTTTGGATATATTCCCCAGGAGTAGAATTGCTGGATCATAATGGTAGCTCTATTTATAGTATTTGAGAAACCCCCATACTGTTTCCCACAATGGTTGTACCAGTTTACATTCCCATAAGCAGTGTACAAGAGTTCCCTTTTCTCCATATCCTCACCAGCATTTCATATTTATGTTCTTTTTGTTTTTGTCTTTTTTTTTTTCTTTTTTTTTTTGGTATTTTCTAGAGCCACACCCACGGCATATGGAGGTTCCCAGGCTAGGGGTCGAATTGGAGCTACAATTCGCTGGCTACACCGCAGCTCACGGCAACGCTGAATCTTTAACCCACTGAGCGAGGCCAGGGATCAAATCCGCAACCTCATGGTTCCTAGTCGAATGTGTTAACGACTAAGCCACCACAGGAACTCTATATTTGTGTTCTTTCTGATGATATTCTGATATGAGATAATATCTCATTGTGGTTTTTATTTACATTTACCTCATAATTAGCAGTGCTGAGCATCTTTTCATGTGCCTTTTGGCCATCTGCATTTCCTCTTTGGAAAAATGTTTATTCAGTTCTTTTGCCCTTTTTTAAATTGGGTTGTTCGGGTTTTTTTGATGTTGAGTTGTATGAGCTGTTTGTATATGTTCGATGTTAATCCCTTCTCAGTAATATCATTTGCAAATATTTTCCCCCATTGAGTACATTTTCTTTTCATTTTGTCAGTGGTTTCCTTTACTCTGCAAAAGCTTTTAGGTTTTAACTAGTTCCTCTTTGTTTATTTTTGCTTTTATGTCCTTTGCTTTAGGAGAAGGATCCCAAAAAAAATATTACTGCAGTGTATGTCAAAGAGTGTCTTGCCCTGTTTTCCTCTAGGAGTTTTATTTTTGTATTTTTTTTTTCAAATTCTCTTTTTTTATTTTTTATTTATATTTATTTATTTATTTATTTATTTTGCCATTTCTAGGGCCGCTCCCGCGGCATATGGAGATTCCCAGGCTAGCGGTCGAATCGGAGCTGTAGCCGCTGGCCTATGTCACAGCCACAGCAACACAGGATCTGAGCCACATCTGCAACCTATACCACAGCTCACGGCAACACCGGATCCTTAATCCACTGAGCAAGACCAGGCATCGAACCTGCAACCTCATGGTTCCCAGTCAGATTTGTTAACCACTGAGCCACGACAGGAACTCCCTCTAGGAGTTTTATAGTGTCTGGTCTTACATTTAGGTGTTTAATCCATTTTGAGTTTATTTTTATATGTAGTGTTAAGGGAATGGTCTAATTTCATTGTTTTATCTGGAGCTGTCCAGTTTTCCCAGCCCCACTTATTGACAAGACTGTCTTCTCTTCATTGTATATTCCTACTTCCCTTGTCATAGTTTAATTGATCATAAGTGCATGGGTTTATTTCTGGACTTTATGTTCTGCGCCATTGATAAGAGCAATCATTTTATTTTAAAAATCAGCAATTCACATAGACTTAAAACTATGTATTTTGGTAAGATGATGAAAACATTTATTTCACCTTCTTAGAAATAAACTTAAATGTGTTAAGGGGTATATAGTTTTTCTAAATTCTTTTAGAGTCTGTCTGAGCAAAAATGTTTCCAGACTACTGGACTAGGCACCTTAAAGAAGTATGGTAGACCTATCTCCTAGTGACTGCTTTTACTGACCATCTTAAATAATGCTAATTCAGTACAGGCAGATCATTGAAAAGGAGGTGGATTAGCAGTCATTTCTAAGAGCAGTTACCACAAGCAACTAACGCTACTGTTGACATTCATTACATTTAAATTCATCCTTCGGTAAATGCTATTCTTTGAGATTAAGGGCGATGATGCCCACAAAGTAGAACACCTTGATATAATATTTCCTGTGCTGGGGCGGGGACTAAAAATTGGAATTTTCTACAAAGATCAAGAAATGTCAACAGATAGACTCGACATGACTCAGAACTGCCCACTTTTTCATCTCTGCTGTTTCTTCTTTTATCATCAGAGCAGTTTGTATCTGTGACCTTGGCTTTTAAATGGAGCTGAGAAGATTATAGTTTATATGGGTATAGTTGCTTGAAACATGTGATGTCTAGTTCTTATTGAAAAACTGTGTTGTGTACAAACAGCAACATTAAAAGCAGAAAGAAACCTTATTTGCAGCTATTTAAATTTTTAACAAATTAGTTCTGTTAGCTGTAAAATATTCAGTTTTCAGTCATCTTAAAATTCACCACAAAAGAAATAAAAACTTTTTCCCTCTCTCCTGACCTTTGGCAGGTGTCAGCATGGTAAATAGACAGTGCATATAAAATAAACCCTAGGGATCTGCTAAAACGCCTTTTAAGAGATGTTAATGTAAAATATCAGAGTAAAACTTGAAATACTATGAAAAACTTGAGTATTGATTTGAAATGTTCAAGAAAGCAAGGTTACAATTAATATTTTGTTAAGAGTTGCAAACTTAAATGCCTAATGGGGCCCAGAAAGAAACCAAAGTGAACGAGTAGTTTGGGAAGTTTGGAGCTTCTTCACCTGCCTGTATGCTGTAGCTCTTTCTGAAAAGATTGGTTGTCAGACCTTGTGATATTTCAGGAGAAGCTGGAAATACTGATTTTTATTTGAAATCTTATTTTTATTTTGTTTTACATATGAATTCAAAAATGTTTAAACAATGTATAGGTCAAATAAAACACATCTTCATACTGGATTTGGCCCATAGTCTGACACTTTATGACTTTTGCTTTGTCACCGTTCTAGATTATTCCTTTGAAATGTACATTTTGTTAAACGGTTCTTGGGACAAAATGTCACAAGTTAGTTGAGGGTTTTCAAAATTCTAGCTCTAACTTACTTCACAGCAAACCTATGAAAAATTCTATAGGGAATGAGATCAATAACTGCTCGAGTAGTAAAGACAGCTACATGATGACGTCATGGAGCTCAACTCTGTCAAAGCTTGTATTTTTTAATCCACTTTTGGCCTATAATTACAAATTTGTTGGGACCATTAGAAAAATCTTCTGAAATGACTTTGTGTCAAACTTGTCATAGAATCTCTAGCTTGATTCTGACTATTTTGTAAGTAATTAAAAGTATTTAATGCTTGGAATTTAAAGAACTGATGAACAAATGGCATGTCTTAAAAAGAAGTGAACCAATCATTATTAAATTGAATTTAGTTGCAGTTATTTTAAGCATCTCTAACCTTGTGTAGTATGAAAGGAAAACATGACATGAATGCTTGACATTGAAATACCACACAAATGCTAAATAAAATTTTCCAGTGTATGTTAATATTTTCTTATCATCATAACCTTATATTGCAGGGGTTTGGTTAAACTAATAAAATCAAGATGTATTAATACTGCTTAGTTGTTTGTCTTTGTTGAGGTTATAGGTAAGACCCAGTACATGCTAAAAAGAATATACAAGAACATTATTGGGAAAAAGTTCTGTTCATAGAACATGGACCCTTTGTGTGGAGAAAGTTTTCTCCTGTTGAAGTTCCCATTATGGCTCAGCAGAAGCGAATCCGACTAATATTTATCAGGTCGCAGTTTGGATCCCTGGCCTCACTTAGTGGGTTAAGGATGTGGCGTTACCATGAGCTGTGGTGTAGGAGATGCAGCTTGGATCTAGCATTGCATGGGCCAGCGGCTACAGCTCCTATTCGACCCATCACCTGGGAATTTCCATGTGCCGTGGATGCGGGCCTCGGAAAGAAAAAAAAAAAGAAAGAAAAGAAAATTCTCAATTGTCTCTCTCCACACGTTACGAACACTTCAAAACTAAATTCACAGATGAACCTTGTTTACTGTCTACTCAAGTGGCTAGTTTGTTGACAATTGAGTTGGACTTAATTAGCCTTTAATTGCTCTTCAGAGATGACATATCTATGCTTCCATATTGGACTGGACATAGTACTGTGAAGAAAAAATAGCAAATGCTAACTAGAAGTAGAGAAGAATAGGGGGTGCCACTTGAGACTATGGTTCAGTCCAGTCAGTGTTTGATGACTGAATTAAGATTCAGTTCAGCCAGTATTTGGGAGTCAGGTCCTGGTTAGGCACTGCAGATTCAAATATTCAGGCTACCTGGGGTATACTCTCAGAGAAGTTGCTCAAGTAACTTGAATGCAAGCCAAAGTGCCATTGGTAGAGAAAAGTGTAACAGGAAAACAGAGAAAAGGCCTTTGGGAGGAAGCTGATGTAAGCAGAGCCTTGATAAGTGGGGTTGGCTTTGACACTGGAATGTTCTTCCCTGTTGAGAAATTGTAGAGGAATGATTTTGTTGAAACTTGCTCTTTCTATAATTCTTGATAGTCTACCAGTGTGACCTTCCTGATTTCAATAAATATACTGTGGTTACCTTAGATTTTAACATTAGGAGAAAATAAAGGTATATGAAAACTTTGTACTGTTGGTTTTTTAATGAGATAAAATTCACATAACCTTACTAAAATTAACCATTACTGAATGTACAATTTAATGATATTTAGAACACTTACAACATTGTGCAACCATCACTTAGTAACAATAATAGTTTTTTGTCTCCAAAAGGAAACCCTTTGCCCATTAAGCAGTCACTCTCCCTTTCCTCGCTACTCCCAGCACCTGTTAACTACTCTGCCTTCTGTCTAGGATTTTCCTGTTACAGGTATTTCACATAAATGAAATCATACCAGGTATAACCTTTTGAGTCAGGGTTCTTTCACATAGTATTATATTTTAAAGATTCATCCATATTGTACCATGTATCAGTACTCCAGTTCTTTTTATGTCTAAATAATATTTCTGTTTTATGGATATATGACATTTTGTTTATCCATTCATCCATTGGTGAATGTCTGGGTTATTTCTACTTTTGAGCCATTGTGAACAGTGCTGCTAAGCACATTCACGTACCAGTATTTACTTGAACATCTGTTTTTCAATTCTTACGGGTATATACCTAGGTATAGAAATGTAGGGTCATATGGTAATCCATTGTTTGATTTTTGGAAGAACTACCCAACTGTTTTCCACAACTAATGCACCATTTTATATTCCCAACAGCAATGTATGAGAGTTCCTACTTCTTTTAGCTGTTTGATCCATTTGAGTTAATTTTGGATATGTAGGGGTCTAAATTCAATCTTTTGCATGGCTCAAAACCTTGGAATTAACATTTGTAAAAGATACTCATCATTCTCACCGGCCTTGGAAAAATACCACCCATTATATTATTAAATTAATTTTTCTTACGCTTGAAAGAATCAAAGACAAAAATATAAGACATAAAACTCTTAGGAGAAAGCATAGGGTTCAATTTTCATAACCTTGGATCTGGAAATGGATTCTTAGATCTGACACCAAAAGAATAAGACATAAGAAAAATTAGATGAACTGGATTCATCAAATTAAAAACTTTTTTATAGCATGGGACACTATCAAGAAACTGAAGAAGTTCAGAACGGGAGAAAATATTGGCAAATCATATATCAGAAAAAGATCTAGAATCCACTCTATATATAAAGAACTCTCACAACTCAAAACAATGAATAACCCAATTTAAATATAGGCTAAGAATTTGAGTAGACACTTCTCCAAAGATATACAAGTACATAATAAGCGTGTGAAAACATACTTAACATCATTAGACATTAGGAAAATATAAATGAAAGAAACCACAGGAACCCTACAGGATAGCTCTAATAAAACACGGGAACAGTAATAAGTGTTCACAATGGAATGGAGATATTGGAACCTTATCATACATTGCTAGTGAGAATGTCGAATGCTGAAGCCACTTTGGAAAACAGTTTGGCAGTTCTTCAGACAGTCAAACGTAGAGTTACCAGCAACTTTGACCCAGAAACTTTACTCCTAGGTATATAACCAAAAGGTTTGAAAATATATGTATATTTCCACATGCAAACTTGTCATATGAGTATTCATAGTAGTGTCATTTATAATAGCCAGGAATGGAAACAAGTCAAATGCCCAACAGTTGAACAGATAAACAAAAAATATAGCCATATAATTAAATATTATTTAGGCATAAAAAAGACTGAAGTACTGACACACGCTACAACATGGGTGAACCTGAAAGTACTATTTCAAGTGAAAGCAACCAGGCACAAAAGGCCACTTGTATGAGTCCATTTATATGAAATGTCCAAAGTAGGGAAATCCATAAAGACAGAAAGAAAATTAGTGTTTGCCAGAGGCTTGAGGGAGGGAAGAATGAGAAGTTACTGATGAATATAGTTTCTTCTAGAGGTGAGGAAAATGTTGTGAAATTAGATAGTGGTGATGGTTGCACACTGAACCTACTGAAACTCACTCTAAAAGAATGAATTTTAGAGTATGTGAAATAGCTCCAGAATAGATAAACTTTTAAAATAACTTAAGGTTTTGTTTTGTTTTGTTTAGGAATTTATCATGGCATCCTGCATTGACTACTAAAAGTAAAATGCGAATTCCACATTCTCATGCATTCATTGATCTGACTCAAGATTTTACAGCTGGTAAGTTGCACATAAATGTAAAATACAAATCTTTTAGACTCCCAAAGAATGATGAGATTTTTACTGTTTTCTCAGTAATCATTTACTATTGAATTGAATGTTCAAATCAAAATGTTAAAAGGTTATAAGGAAGTCAGTGATATCAGATACATGTAAAAAGTATTAGGTGTAATAAATGTCTTCAGTTATTGTTTTTGCTCTTTGTTAACCATATCACAATTTGGATTCTCCACTTATGAATTCACGATAATTCAGTTATATGTTACCTAATGTCTCTTTCCCTTTCCATTTAAAAATTATTGGCTAATAAATGCTGTAAACTACATGAGTGAACCTATCTACAAAATTGAAATAGACTCACAGACAAGAACAGACTTATGGGTTGCCAGCGGGGAGAGGAGAGGGAGTTGGATGGACTAGGAATTTGTGGTTAATAGATGTGAACTATTACATTTAGAATGGATAGACAGTGAGGACCTATTATATAGTACAGGGAACTATATCTAATCTCCTGGGATAGACTATATATACACACACACACACCTATGACTGAGTCACTTTGCTGTAGAGCAGAAATTGGCATAAACTTGTAAATCGACTATACTTTAATCAAAAATTTGAAAAATAAATGCTGTAAACTTAATTATAAGAGATATATTTAACTTATGTATTAAATAATTTCAAAGATTTTAAAACTTTTTAGGAGTTCCCGTCGTGGCTCAGTGGTCAACGAATCCGACTAGAAACCATGAGGTTGCGCATTCGATCCCTTGCCTTGCTCAGTGGGTTAACGATCCGGCGTTGCCGTGAGCTGTGGTGGAGGTCGCAGACGCGGCTTGGATCCCAGTTGCTGTGGCTCTGATGTAGGCCGGCAGCTACAGCTCCAATTAGACCCCTAGCCTGGGAACCTCCTTATGCCTCAGGAGTAGCCCTAGAAAAGGCAAAAAGACAAAAAAAAAAAAAAAAAACTTCTTATTATGGAAAATTTTAAACGTAGAAAAGCAGGCAGAATAGTATGATATACTCACATTTACTCATCACCTAGCTTCAAGATAATCAACATATGGGAAATCTTGTTTCATCTGTATAACCACCATGAGCCCCTCCCATCCCAGTAATTTCAAAGGAAAGCCCAAATATTATATCATTTCACATAAATATTTCAGTCTGTATCTGTAAATGATAATTTTTTATCTTTAATAACCATGAGGTCATTTTCAAACATAAAACAATTTAACAATATTCCCTTAATATCCAATATTATTCACTATTTAAAATGTCCCAATTCTCTCCTAATTATTTATCTCCTAATTAATTATCAAATCAAGATCTAAACAAGGTACATGCCTAGACAAAAATCTGTCTTAGAAGATTTCTCAGAGTCGGGGTTTTGCTGGTTCTATCCATAGGGTGTTAAGAAACATGATTAGGCTCTCTCTATTGTGATGTTAAGATTGATCAGTTGTTTTCTTTACCATGGACTGTTCATTATAATGCTCTCCTCATGGTTTTAGCAGCTATTGATGATCATTGTCAGGTCTATTATTTCAGTAGGAGTTACAAAATCATAGCACCCTAAATCTATCACTTCTCATCATATATTATTCGCTGGAATTTTCTATTTAAAAAAAAAAAAAAACTGTCATTATCTTTTTAGTCATCTGAGCTACAGCTGAGGCAGGGAGGTTAAATGCTTGAATTTTCTTCCTTCTCATCTTTTTTCCAATTTTTTTTAATGTGGTAAAATATGCATAACATAAAATTTACCATCTTAACCATTTTAAGTTCAGTAGTATTAAATATACTCATAATACCGTCTAACTCTCTACATCCTGTAAAACTGAAACTCTATACCCATTAAATAACTCCACATTCATCCCTTTCTCCTAGCCTCAGGCAACCACTATTCTATTTTCTTTCTATCTCTGTTTTTAACTACTCTAAGTACTTCAAATGAGTGAAATCATATAGCATTTGTTATTTCATGAATGGCTTATTTCACTTGGCATAATGTGCTTAAAAATTCATCCATGTTGTAGCATGTGTCAGAATTTTCTTCCTTTTTGAAGCTGAATTGTGTATAAACCCTATTTTGCTCAGCTTCCACGTTTTAGCTATTGTGAATACTGCTATGAACTACGATTGTGAATAGTGCTATGAACATGGATGTACAAACATCTCTAAGAGACCCTGCTTTCAATTCTTTGGGGTATACACCTAGAAGTGGAGTTGCTAGATCATATTGTATTTCTATGTTTAATTTTTTGAGGAAAGGCCATTACAGCAACTTTATCATGTTACATTCCCACCAACAATATACAAGGGTTCCAATTTCTCCATAGTGTCAATATTTGTTATTTTGGTGGTAGCCGTTCTAATAGGTATAATGTGGTATCTCATTGAAGTTTTGATTTGAATTTTTCCTAGTGATTAGTGAAGTTGAACACTTTTCATGTGGGTATTAGCCATCTGCATATCTTTTTGGAAAAACAGCTATTCATGTCCTTTGCTCATTTTTCTTAATTGGGTTGTTTCTTTAGTGTTGTTGATTTTTGTTCAGAATATTGCTCCCTCATCATATACATGATTTACAAATATTTTCTCTCATTCTGTGGGATCCCTTTTTACTCTATTGATTGTTTCTTTGGATGCAATTTTTTTTTTTTTTTAATTTCATGAAGTCCTTTTCTCTCTCTCTCTCTCTCTCTCTCTCTCTCTTTTTTTTTTTTTTTTTTTTTTTTTTTTTTGTTGTTGTTGTTGTTGTTGTTGTGGTTGTGGCTTGTGCCTTTGGTGTCCTATCCAAGAAATCATTGCTAGATCCACTGCCATGAAGCTTTTGCCCTACATTTTCTCTTAAAAGTTTTATACTTTTTTTCCCTTACATTTAGAGCTTGGATCCATTTTGAGTGAATTTAAATACATGGAGTTAGATAAAGGTCCACTTCATTTTTTTGCATGAATGTCCAGTTTTCCTAGCACCATTTGTTAAGAAGACTTGTCATTTCTCCATTGAATGGTTTTGCTGCCCTTGTCAAAATTCATTTGACCATATATTCAAGAGTTTATTTCTGGGCTCTCTGTTAGTTTGCTGATCTATGTGTCTGTCCTTGTCTTAGTATCACACTGTTTTGATTACTATAGCTTTGTAATATGTTTAGAAATCAGACCATGTGAGTCCTCTAGTTTTGCTCTTTTTTCAACATCATTTTGACTATGAGGAGGTCCTTTGAGATTCTGTGTGAATTTTAGAATGGGTTTTTCTATATCTATAAAAAGTGCCATTGAGATTTTGATAAGGATTGTTCTGAATCTGTAGATTACTTTGGGTAGTATTGATATTTTAACAATATTGTCTTTCAATCCATGAACATATAATGTGTTTTCATTTATTTGTTTTAACGATTTCTTTTAGCAATATTTTGTAATTTCTATTGTCAAGGTTTTTACTTCCTTGGTTAATTACTAAGTATTTTATTCATTTTGAGTCTATTGAAATGTTTTCTTAATTTCCTTTTTGCATTGTTCACTGTTAGTGTATAGAAATGCAGCTGATTTTTGCATGTTCATTTTGTATCCTGCTACTTTACTAAATTCATTTATTAGTCCTAACAGGGTTTCTTTTGCCGGGGGAGGGGGAGGCATCTTTAGGGTTTTCTACATGTAAGATCATATCAACTGTGAACTTTTTTTGTTGTAATTTAAATGCCTTTTATTTATTTTTCTTAATCCTCCCATTTTTTTATAGTAGTTTACAAATCTGCTTTTACAATTACATTTGTATGTAGTATCCTAAGTGCACATGAGTAAAGCAGCATGCCTAGTAGTTGCTAAAAGTAATAAAACTTCCTTCCTTTCAAAGTATTTCCTGATTAAACTCCTAAACTATTTTAAAAACAGGTAGAAAATAATATTTTATAATTTAAACTTTTTATTAACTCTGGATGATTATGAGTTTTACTAGAGCATTTTCATTATTAAGATAAAGTTTGCAAAGTTAAGAAAATTTCAGTGTTCAAATCTACTTTGGATTTTATTGCTTCAAAACAAATTAGGTCACACATTGAGCCTTTTGCCCAGTAAGATTTTTATGGTTCTCATAGTTTATGGGTTCAGATTGGAATAAGGAAAGTTTAAGAAAAGAGAGGTTACTTTTAGTTTGGCTTACCTGGTGTTTTTCATGTGAAAAAATGATAATAAAGTTTTCAATACATTGTCCTGGAAGTTACCTTAAAAGCTTATTTTTTCAAGATAAGGAACTTCTATAGTTATTGGCTCATTTTCTGTTATCTTACTCCATTTATATTGGCACACATACACACAGAAAGGCTTTTTTTTCATAATTCCCTTTTGAAGGAAGATCTATCTTATGAGCTTTTAGAAACTTAGTTTCTTTTAGTTCAGTGATACTAGACTTCCTTAAACAACACTGACTTTGCCTTTAAGTAATTTTTATGAAAGAATAACAGTGATTATTGTCACATGTTAGAAAATATATTCAAAGCAATTTCTCAGTAGATTTTATATTTTATTTATAAATGACAGGGATATAACTCATCCCATTACAATGATTGGAAAATCCAAAAGTAAATACATATAAATTCTGTAAAGCATACTTTTAGTTTTTGAAGTACTGTTAAACTTCATTAATTTATTCAAAAAAGCTGTGGCTGGTCTGGGGGTGTGAACACATATGAGTGATTTCAGGATGGATTCTTCAAAGTGGTATCAACACAACATTTTCAGTTCTGCTTTACTCTCCCACCCTAATGTCAGTATTCCAAGAGTGAGGACAATGTTTGCACAATGTTGATTTCATCCCTTGAAGTACTGCTTCCCTTCACCACATATCCCAACAAAACTTTCACAGGGTATCTACCTAGCCTGGGTGATAAACCAGTGCAAACAAGGGAAAGATTTGCCGCTGCAGATTTTCCCCAACCAGCACATGCATTTCAAAAGAGATCTTATGTCCCATACATAAGCATTTAAACTTAAATTTAAACTTCTCAAAATTATAGAGCTTGGTCTCTCGAAGGTTTTAATTTATTGGTTAAATTTTCAGTTTTTCTGGCTCTTAACTCATTTCTCCTCCTAGCAAAATGTCAAGTAGGTGAGCCTAAACATAGGCTTGTGTTGGAGTTCCCGTCATGGCGCAGTGGTTAATGAATCCGACTAGGAACCATGAGGTTGCGGGTTCGTTCCCTGCCTTGCTCAGTGGGTTAAGGATCCAGCGTTGCCGTGAGCTGTGGTGTAGGTTGCAGACGCGGCTCGGACCCCATGTTGCTGTGGCTCTGGCATAGGCCAGGGGCTACAGCTCCAATTCGACCCCTAGCCTGGGAGCCTCCATGTGCCGCGGGAGCGGCCCAAAGAAATAGCAAAATGGCAAAAAAAAAAAAAAAAAAAGATAGGCTTGTATTTCTTCCAGGAGTTGGAAGGAGAGGTCTTTGTATTTGCCCAGAGGTCCTTGTGCCACCATAGTGATGGCCCGTATGTATTAGGTGCCCTGCTGGCATTTACCACTGAAGTTGGCAGCTGGGGACCTCCTGCTCTCTTCTCCTGGCCCAGTCAGAGCCTCATAATCTTCGCTGGATGACTCGATCCTGCCTTGAATCTCTGTTTTAAATCCTCTGAAGCTCTAACTCTTCCATCCAGCCCTCTGACTGGAACTGGCCATTGTTCATCCTCTACCATGGAATTCATTTGCCTGTACCATAATAGCCCAGGGAAGATCCACTGGCCCTCATCTTGGCTTCTGTTGATCACCACAGAGTCATCACAAGGTTGTTTTTCTCTTTTGTTTTTTTTTTTCTTTTTATGTCCTCACCTGCAGCATATGGAAGTTCATAGGCTAGGGGTTGAATCAGAGCTGCAGCTAGGCCTGCACCACAACCACAGCAACACCAGATCCAAGCCACATCTGTGACCTACACCACAGCTTGTGGCAATGTCAGATCCTTAACCCCCTGAGCAAGGCCAGGGATTAAACCCACATCTTCTCAGAGGGTTCCTACATCATCCTGCATCAGGTTCCTAACCTGCTGAGCTGCAATGGGAACTACACACAGGGGATCTTAAGTCCCTTTTCCATACATGAAAATCAAGGGAAGTTTGAGAATATTAGGTTAACCCCTCTATGCTCTGTTCTCTGTTCTGTGAGGATAACCCCTGTATATAGCTATCATCTTAAAAGACAGGCTCCCCCCTGAATTCCAGTAGGAAGCAGGGTCCTGGTCTCCCTTTGTACTCTGATTTCCTTTCAACTTCATCATTGTTATCCCTCCAAGTTGAGCCCTCACGTTGAGATCAGGAGAAGTAGTCAGGGAAACTGGCCTTGACGTTACTCTGTCTTCCTGCAATCTCTTTGGGTCCCTAGGTAGCTGACATCCAGACTTGAGTTCTTTCTACCTGTAACTTAAAGTAAAATTTGTTCAGATCCCTAGGTTTTACTTTTAATATGGAAACAGAATTCTGGAGATTTGGCTCTGTTTTCATTCTCAACAAAGCCTGAATTTAAATACTGTTTTCTGGCTAGAGACTCAAAAATTGACATTTTGGAAATCACAAGCTGAATATTGGTTCTTTTTTTTTTTTTTTTTTTTCCCAGCCCTGCTATAATAACCCTAATTTTTCCCTAGGCCAACAGTTCTCTAAGTGTGGCCTGGGAATCCCTGAAGATCCCAAAGACCATTTTGGAGGGTCCGTGAGGTCAAAATAATTTTCCTAAAAAAGACATTATTTGCCTTTTTACTCTTTTTACTGTCATTCTTGCTCTCATTCTCTCATAAGTGTACAGTAGAGTTTTCCAGAAAATCTTTAAAACATGGAATAACTTCATTATTCAGACATCTTGTGTGTATGCTTATGTATTCATGTGTTTTTAAAATGCTTCAGTTTTAATTTTTAATATAGAATATCTCTTATGTCAATAGATAAACCTTACATAACAAAAACTCTTTGGGGTCCTCAGTAGTTTTTAAGAGCATAAAGCAATCCTGACACCAGAAAGCTTGAGAACTCCTGCCCATAGTAAATGGATGCCTCTAGTTGACTGGGGTCACTGTACAAAGTAATGAGAACGAGTAATGTAATATCCTTCATATGTACATACATTTATCAAGCAAAGATAAGATCTTGGCTGTGACAAGTCAGATAGATTATAACAATCTTTGTAAGTACCCTAACTCCCACCGTTCTTTCTTGTTCCTGCCAAATAATTGTCATGACTCTAGTTTCTAGCTCTTGACAGGCAACCAAATGAAAGAACTTGGAGGCTGATCTCTTGGTGAGGTGTTCCATTTCCTTCAGATGTATTCCCAGAAGCAGAATTGATGAATCATATGGCAGCTCTATTTTTAATTTTTGAGGAACTTCCATATTGTTTTCCATGGTGGCTCCATCAATTTATAATCCTACCAAGGGATTTTTTCTCCACATCCCCACTAGCATTTGTTATCTGTCACTTTGATGATAGTCATTCTAACAGGTATGAGGTAGCTATCTCATTGTGGTTTTGATTGTCATTTTAACATGACCTGAAAATTTCTTTAATATCACAAATACTTTTTTGTTAATTCATCAATTTTAATAATTATTTATTAAGCTTCTACTCTGCAAGGCATAGTATACAAACCATGGGTTCAAAGATGAAAAACAGGATTGCCAAACTCAAGAGCTTACAATAGCATGAATCTCAAGGTTGTCATTATAGCAAGACATCACTCTATTCATGCTGTATTCAGAAGTTTAAACTTGATTTTTAAGCACACTAATTTGTGCCTTAAATATTTTGAAATGCAGCAGAATCTCAGACCCAGACACACATTAATACTTAAGAGTATTATTTGTTTATTGTGCATTTGATGGAACTATCCAAGATTCTTGTATTTCTTTCCTTGCACACCCTTGGCAGTCTCAGGTCTTTAAACATCATCTACACTCTGATGACTCCCAAATTCATCTGTCTCCAGGCTGAACCTCCTTCCCACCTCTAAGATCACATATCCAACCACCTACCAGCCATAGCCACATCAAATCTGTGTCTGATAAGCCATTTCGGACCACATTTCCTACACATCCTGGATCTTTCCCTTTAAACCTCTTCAACTCGTCATAATCTTCCCATGTCACTAAATAATAGCCCCATCCTTCCAGTTCCTCTATCACAATGTTGGAGTCTCCTCACCACCTCTTTCAATGATAACCAACGTCAAATCTATCAAGAAATACTATACTGTTCATTCTACTTTGAAAATATATCCACAACTTGACCACTTTCACCACCTCTACTGTAACCATCCTGGTCCAAGAAAATGTCATTTCTCATCTGAATTATTCCAGCTGTTGTTCCCCTGCTTCCACACTTGTCCTACAACAGTCTGTTTTCAACACATGAGCTGCTCTGATACTTTAAAAATGAAAATCAGGTCATGTCACTTTTCCTAAAGTTTTCTAGTGGTTTCTTATTTTTAGAGAATAGCCGAAGTGCACAAAATGGCCTAAAAGGCCGCGTGTACCTTAGTTCACCGTTACCTCTTTGACTTTGTATTTTATTTTCTCACTTGATGCCTTGCACTTGAACACACTAAACTCCTTGCTGTTTCTTAAACACTGCAAAGCAAGATCCAGTCTTAGGGTATGGGACAAGTAGTTATTTTCTCTGCCTGGAATTTTACTCCTCCAGGTATTAATATCATCTCTTTTCAAGTTATCTCTCCAAGTAAACTTTACTTCCTTCACTTCTTCGCTCACATGTCATCTTATTTCTCACTGTATCTGAGGCCTGCTGTATCTGAAATTGCAGCTTTTAAGCACTCCCCTCTGCTTATTCTCTGCTTTTATTTTCCCCAAAGCTCTTTCACCTGCTGAGATACTATACACTTACTGTTTTTATTATGTCACCGCATGCTGTATCATAAACTGTATGAGGGCAGGGATTTGTTGTTGTTGTTGTTCTGTTCGCTCTTGTTTCTCCAGTGCCTAGAAGGGTGCCTGGCACCAAATAGGGACTTGATGGATGTCTTTTGAATAAATAGTAACAATTTCAGTCACCGAACAGAATCTGAAGATAGCTAGAATATTTTTAGGTGCTGAAACTCTCCCTAATTGGTAATTGGTAAGCCTCTTTCAGCTAAAGATTTAACAGCTAACAAAGGAAGCTCTTGATAAAAATGATGTTTGTTTGCAGACGTTCAAAGATAAATTATTGAGTGGGTTTTCTTTTAAAATACCACAAGGTGTTTCTCAGAATTGTATATAAAACTTAGGAACTTGGGCTTTGAGAATTTTATTTAAACAAATGTAGAAAATAATGAGACATTTCTCAAAGAGTTCTGTCCATTTTTTTAAAAAATACAAATGAAACCATTCCAACCCTTAGCTGTCATATGGTTATCTCATAAATCTTTTCTAAATGCATTCGGTTTGAACTGATTCGAATTCTGTTCTAAATAATAGTTGATCTTTATCAGCAAAGATGAAGAGACCTGTTTACCAAAAACTGTAGTTGTTTCTGATGTTATCTGATAAGCATAGGGAACCAGGGAGACAAAAGTATTAAGAAGTGTTTTCTTGTAAGGATCCTCTAACTTCTCTGATACTTTCACACGTTTATTCCTAAACACTTCTGAGAGGAAACATTACAGAGATATTAGTCTGTTGTAGCAATATTATACTTGCTTATTGCATAACTGTTAGAACCCATTATTAGTACCTGGGCGTAATCCAGGGGTGCCGCTCCTTTTTCATCCTCCCCACAAGTCTCTCAGAGTACTGAATATGCCGCAATTTTTATTATTTTGATTTAATTAGAGGCAGGAATTAATAATAAGAATAATCACTATCATTTATTGAGCCCTGAGAATGAGTGTGGCCCTATTCTAAGCAGTCTATATATATATTTACTTATTTAATCTTCAGAGCAACCTTATGGAACAAGTTCTGTTATTAACCCCATTATGTACATTGTGAAGCCAACATAGAAATGTTAAATAACTTCTCTAGAAATCATGCCATAGAATCCCAAAGCCTTTCTTGCCTCCAAACTCTCAGTTTATTATGTATTTTACATAGACTATATAGAGATGTGTTCTTAATATTGCTGTGGTCCTAAACCCTTCTGAGAATCTGGGGAAAATTATGGAATCTCTCCTAAAAAAAAAAATGCCTATAAAAACAAAACTTTATGTTCGTGAATACCCTAAGAACTACCCGTAAACTCTCTAGAAAGACCCCTGGTTAAGAATTAAATAATAGAACTCATTTTAAATGTCCAAACATTATAGATATATATAATGTTGAAAACAAAGTCCCACTTTACCTGAAACCCTAGATATTAATCTTGTTATTGCTTTGGTTTATGTTTACCAGATTGTTTTTCTAAACGTGTTCTGTGCACAAACAATGTGATTTTATTTTATTTTTTAAATGTATGATGTAAGGACAATATCAAAATATAAGACCTATTTCATCAGAAGATACCATTAAAACAAATTGAGAAGACAAGTAACAATTTGGAGACGATATTTGCAACATATGAAACCAAGCATGAATTGAGTTGAAAATAAGAGACTTATTTATTTTTTATAGCAATATAAATAAAGAGTTGAAAAATGAAGAAAAAAAGACTGCCTACTGGAAAAAAAAATATGAACAGGCATATCATCAAAGAACAAATAGAAAAGGCCAATAAACATACATGTTCAACATCTATAGAAATCAGAGAAATTAAATGAAAACCACAAAGTAAACTTTTTATATGCATCACATTTGCAAAATTGTTTAATGAAACGACTGCTCTGATTACATAGTGAAAAAAAATTAAAGAATTAAGCTTATGCACATTACCATAGAGAGAACCTAGAAATACTGAGCGAAAGAAGTCTCAGAAGAGTGATAGAATTTAGGTAGAGTTTAAAACTATCCAAAACTAAGTAATCTATATCGTGTGTATATCAGTGAGTCTAGCAAAATTTTAAAGAAAACTGAGGAAATTATAATCAGAAAGTAACTTTTTGGTGGAGGAAGAAGCAGCAAAGATTTAGCAGATAACTGGATTTGAGTGGCAGAAAGGAGGAGAGGATATTTGAATGTTTATTTTATTATTCTTTATATCTTTGATTTTGTTTGTGTGGATTATGTCACAGTTTTAAAAAATGATTACCAAAAATGAGAGTCCATCATTGTATACCATTTTGTAACTTCCCTTTTCTCACTTAATTTTTTATTAACCATAAGATTTCAATACTTAGATCTCTCTCATCTATAGCATAGCTGAATTATATTCTCATATTAATATATATTTCTTTTTGCATATTAAGTATTGCCACTAAAGATAGACTGGAAAAGCCTCCAGGAATAAATGGTACTTAACCATTTTCTGGTTTGTGAAAGGATTCTCTGTGTCAATGAGGATTTCACCATTGTCTCTATAGATACCACTCCCTTCAGTGTAGTTCAAGCTTTTGCATTGTTGATTTAAAATTTAAATTTGGGGGAATTCCCTTTGTGGCGCAGCAGAAAGAAATCCAGCTAGTACCCATGAGGATGCAGGTTCAGTCCCTGGCCTCTCTCAGTGGGTGGTGATCCAGCGGCATGGCCTTGAGCTGTGGTGTAGGTCACAGACATGGCTCAGATCTTGCATTGCCATGGCTGTGATGTAGGTCTGCAGTTACAGCTCCAATTTGACCCCTGGCCTGGGAGCTTCCTTATGCCGCAGGTGTGGCCCTAAAAAGAGAAAAAAAAAAAATTTAATTTTGTTGATTTATAGTCTAGTTAAACTTTCAATAAATGCATGCTGTAATGCCACTGCACTGCTGTGTATAGCACTAAATCTGCTTTTTTTTTTTTTTTTGGTTTCTATGTATTAAAAGCTGATACATTCAGCACTGACTTTTGTTTTTTCTTTTCCTGAATTTTTACTCTGAAAACTTCCAAGCATTAAGAAAATATTTTGAAAACAATTACAATACTCTTCAGCTAGATTGAACAAGTTTTCACATTTTGCTGTATTTTCACATATATACATACATGCGTGTTTGCATACATACATAGGTAAATAGAGAGTTTTCCTTGTCTGATTGAAAGTGAGTTGTGATATCTTGACACTTCGCCTGTAAATACTTTAGCATGCATCCCCAAAGAGCTAGGATGATCTACACAACCACATTATTACATTTAAGAAAGTTAGTAGTTATTCCATAATATCATAATAGCAATCCATATTTACTCTTTCATACTTACTCCAGAAATACCTTTCATAACATTTCTTCCCTATTTAAAAGCCCAGTTAAAATTCTCATATACATTTGGTAATTACATCTCTATACTCTCTCTTAATCTAGCTATATTATTGCTTCTTTTAAAAATGATACTGATATTTTGAAGAGTCCAGGACACTTGTATTACAGAATTTTCCACATTCTGGATTTATCTGGTTGTTTCCACATGATGTTTAACTTTCGAGTACCAGCTTTTTAAAAGTAAAAAAATAAAAGGTGCTCCAGTAAGCTCAGTGGTGTTGGCTTGGTGTTTTTGACAAAGTAGATGAACTTCTTTTTTTCCATTCATTATGAAGAAGGGAAAGGAACAAATGCTATAAATAATGCAAATGCGATCTTTTTAAAAACAAAGTATCAAATATAATGTGTGCTTATTGTATTAGTTTTTCCACAAAAAGTATAGCATGTTGGTCATTGCAGTTATAGAGTCTCTTTATGAGCTTTTAAAAAACATTAAATATTTTAAGTTACTTCTTTCTTATGTTAGTGCAATATGTTAACTTTAATGTAGAATAACAACACGGAATTTCTTTCTTTGATTCAAATTAAGTGGTGGTTATTGCATGAAGTACAGTTTTTTTCATGTGTTAAAAACACAACTATATTTCAGTACAGGAGATTCTAGTATGTTATATATCTATTCTTTGTTCTGTGCAAAGATATTTATACTCATGTTTTATATTCTAGAAATAAAAAGTCATCTTATATACTGAACAATTTGGTCATTTAAATCTCTAACCTGTAAATTGAGTCTATAAAAGCTGTTGAGATCAAACAAAATAGTTGAAGTCAGTGGGGCATTTGGTACCAAATGGAAATATACTTCAGATATTTATCACAGAATGATAAGTGAACAATTTTTTAACAGCCACACATGCACACTGGCTCCAGGTGGCCCAAGCCAAGGTCCTGTAGGGAGTGATGGCCATGGCATCTAGCCAGATCTGGCTTTGGATTCTTGCCTTCGCAGCCTGGGATTTGGGCAAGTCCCTTTGAAACTGTCTCATTTCTAAACATAGGGATAGTATCACATAGCTCAATGCAGTGGGTTTTAGAATATTTCTAAGAACAATAGTAAGAAAATATATCATAATCTGCACACATAGTTAAACCATGTATGTTTGTAGCTATATACCTATAATATGTAAACATTTTTACATAACAAGACTTACCCATCCTGTATGTGTTATACTTTATTTTAAAATTTGATGAAATTGATTTCATGACCCAGTAAAAAGTTTCAAATCCTTGGCTTGAAAAAAAAGATTCAATTAGTGTCAAATTTTGCTACCAAAATGATTCTGCAACTTTGGTCAATCAGCAGACATTTATTGAGCAGTTACCATGTGCCCATGTGAACAAAACAAAATCTGTCCCATTTAATAATTATCCCCATGGCCATCACCCATAGCTCATTTCAGGTGTCCATCCCATGGACTCAACCTAGTCCTTATCTCCCAGCACTACTGACCACAGCCTCCTCTCCTCTTTGTTCTTATTTAACCTCTGGGCAGCTTCTGACATAAATTTTCAGTCCTTTCTTTGACCATGGTGAAACCTGGTTTTGTTTCTTTTCAGAATCTTTTATGGGCTTCTCTTCCTCTTTCTGGTCCATAAATTTGGGTAAAACTCAGAATTCTTCTTGTCCTCCGCCCTCTTCCCTTTTTACACTAAACATTCCTCTTGGGCACGTCATTGATTTGTCCACTTCAGTGGCTTGCATCAATTACATGAGTTATGCCACCAACTCCTGGTTACAGATCTCCTATCCCAGGTGTCTGTTAGTGGATTTTACCACTCCTGTAACCCACAGACATTTCACACTCAACATGTCCAAAACAGATCATGTTACCTTTCCCTCAAAACTTCTTCAGTTCTGCTTTACTTCCTGTCTCAATGGTGACAACATCTCCTTAGTTACCAAGCCATTTACAAGAACCATTCTTGTTCCCCTCCTTTCTCACGCCTCACACCCAGTCAGTTCCCAAACCTTTGTGATTATGCCTCCTAACAAACAACCACTACTTCAGCTACCCAGGGTTACAGCACTATTTTATCTTGCTCTCTTGACCATGAGAGTCTCCTGACTGGTCTCCTAGCCACCAGTGCCCTCCTCTTCAAGTCCAGTCTTCAGGTAGCATTCTGACATCTACAATAGAAGTTTGATCTTATCACGTGCTTATTAAAGTATCTTAGTGCCTTTTGATTACCACTCCCTTCTGGCACACAAGGGCCTTCCTGTTCTGGTTTCTGCCCAGTTCTTCAGCCTTAACTCTTACTAACCTCCATCTTTTTATGCTTCAGGCCTAAGATACTCTGAATTGCTCCAGCCCTTGTTTCACCTAGCTGACTTGTACATATCCCTTAGCTCTCAGCTGAGACCTCTCTTTTTTCTGAGAAGCTTGCTTTGACCCCCAGTGTAATGGCTACCGCTCTATTATAATGACTCGTCCACTTTTTCTTCTAGTAGAATGTCAGCCTGTTAAGGAGAATGACTGTCTGCTCTGTTCACCATTTTAGCCCCTGTTCTTGACACCATTCTGGTGCCTAGTGATACCTATTTGAATGACTAAGGAAGGAATGAAAATGAAAGAAAGCCAGTTGCTAGGGAAGACAGTGTGCCGCTGTTGTTAAGACCGCAGAGTTTGGAATCCATTGGATCCAGATTCCCCTGGCTCTACCACTGGCCAGCTGAAACAAATTATTTTGGCTAAGCTTCAGACTTCTCATCTGTAAAAATGAGAGTGTTAACCTTGTAGGTCAAGGAATAAAATTAGAGAACATATGCAAAGTATCTAGCACAATGCCTGTAGTATAGCACATAAAGTTAGCTGTGACTTCATTCCATTCTAATACATGAACATGTAGAACTAAAAAGCCACCTGATAATCACTGTATTCTTTTTTGACAATGAAAGCACAATTACATAGAGAACTACCTGACCCCACTGACAGAGATTGCTTAATTAATATCAAGAGACACAAGGCATACTATTATATGTGGCCTTCAGCCCCTGGAAATAGTAAAAAAAAAAGATAACTTCCCATTTGGATAAAAATACAACTGTCACATGAGGTAAAACAAAATCTATACTTGTTATAGGAAACCATGAGCCTATGTAAAGTGTATTAAAAATGCACCTTATAAATGTATGCTACATGAAGTAGAAGGGGGCTTTATTATAGCTGATAACAGATGGAGGGAATGTGAGGTTTCAGAACTCTTTCTGATGGCAACTGTCTACTGAGGTATATCTCAAAGTGTTTTTTCTTAAAGAAGGAAAACAAAATACAGCTCTCAGTTAAAATCCACTTAATAGTATTGCGCCATTTACCCGTTATCTCATTTTCACTGAATCTGTTAATAAATGATACCAATTAGTGTACTTGCCCCTTGGTAACATTTCTTATACTCTCTGCAGTTTGTCAGAGTAGCCCTACACCTCTAAATTTGATCTGTGAAGCAAGGGAAACACTTAGCTGATTAAGAGTAGAGGGAGAGAAGCTCTCTCTCTCTTGATTTGGAAGGTTCTTCCCATGGTGGGTTTTATCTAGCCTATCCAGGCATGTGGTTTGGAGAAGTGAGCTTCTCTCTCTGATCAATGTTCAGTAAAACATTGTCTGGTAAATAAGCTTTCCATGAGTATAGAAAGAGCAACATTGAAATCATATTAGCTCTTTAATGTCACTAGGGCTCCATTTGGTGCACTGGAGAGGGAATAAGTGACACTTTGGTATTATGGTTATCATTCTGAATAGAATGCCTGCCTGCCTGCCTGCCTGCCTGCCTGCCTGCCTGCCAGCAGATTAAATTCTTTTACCTGTCAGAAAGGATCTGATTTATTTGGGGGCATTATTGCCTTGGTGACCTTGGTTGGTGTCTAATTTATTTCCAGGGAGAGGAACAGGAAAGGCAACCTGAATCAAGTATTTTCTCAGAAATAGATTGACTTGTTTATATTATCATTATAGAAAGCAACTGCTAACTGAAATAAGCTGAATAATCAGCTTAAAAAAATAGTGTGAAAGTGTAAGCTTGAGTTAGTAATGATTTCCTTCTTGAAGAGGAGAAGTTAAAATGATTGAAGAAGTTTAGTGATAGGTTAGTGATAGGTGTTTTAGCGTTCATGAATATTTCCAAAATTGAGTGGTACAGTTTACACTCTGCTTTTTCAGGAAGTATTTAAATACTTCTTATATTATTAATTCAAAGCATTTTCTTTCTTTTCCTGTGTCATTCTTCCTGCCGTTTCTTTGTTCCCTAGCACCTCTAAATAGACACTGGGAATGAAGAGAGAGGAGAGGAAATTAAAGTTTTTCATGTTTTCTCTGTCTTTAGTAGTTGAACAGTGTGTGTGGCAAAGCAGTGTAGCTAAAAGTCTGAATTTCAGGCTAGCAGACTCTGTGTACCTCGTCAACTCTGGGACCTGATGTCTCTTATCCAGGGCCTTACTGTTGTTAAGGAGATGAGACATCAGTGAAGTGAGTGATGAACTGCTGCTTAAAAGTGCTTGAAAACTGAAAAGGCAAATTATTGATAAGGCTCCAATCATATGTAAAGCTTCGTGTCATTTCTTTGCCCAGAGGTCTTCAGTGTGTCTCTTTGTCCTTTAAATTAGATGCTGGTCTCTTAGCCTGAAGATAGTGGGACCCTTGCCTCCTTTCCCACTTTATCTTCTGACTTCCTCTGCTGGTAATCCTACACTACAGTTGAGCTAAACTTGGCTTTTTCCTGAGCAGCCTCCAGTTTTCCTCATTTCCAGGCCTTTGCTTATGTTGTTAAGTCTACCTAAGAGCTTCTCGGCCATGGCATTATTGACATTTTGAGCTGGATAATTCTTTGCTGTAGGGAGCTGTCATGTGCTTTGTAAGAAGCTTAGCAGTAGCCCCTGCCTCTACCCTCTAAACAGCGGTAGTAACCAAAAATGTCTCTTCATGTCGCCAAATATCCCCCTGGGAGGCAAATTACTCTTATGAACTATTTCTGCTCTATATTTAGGCAAATCTCCTACTCCTCTGAGGCTTCTGCCACCTTCCGTCTTCCATTTTTCATTACTAACACATACAGGTTTCATAGTTTACTGGAGACATAATGCCTCCCAGGCAGTTATCTGACTCCTGCCATCATTTTAGATGATTTCATCGTCCACAGCAATGACCTAGCCCAGCACCATGACCTCCTCACCTCAGGCACCTCAGTTCACTCCCTGTACCTTGCAGGTACCAGCAAATAAACTATACCCAAAATCAATAATCAGATATCCCACTCTCCTACCACAGCTCCTATCCTAGGCTGCCTGCTCAAGGGCCTCCCATGCAACACTTCTTGAACCTTGTTGAGACTCCAGTCCACTTACTGATCTTGCGATTTTATGTCCACCCATTCTGCATCCAGCTTCCCTCCCTACCCATGGTACCTCATCACAAACAGCCTCTCATTCTATCACATTCAGATCCAAATCCTACGTAAACCCAGTCACCTACAGTCTTTCTCCAGGAAGAACACATTATAATCATTGAGTTCGAGGCTGACCCTGATCTCACACTCACATCCTAAAGTCAAACCCTCATTTTATTCAGTCTCATAGTTCCTGGACTTTTTCTTCACTTGGTCACACTTTGAAATTGATGTCTCCTTTCTCATCCTGATAGATGTCAGATGGTCTGTCAGTCTCCTTTCCCCTCTTTGCTTCTTCCCTTCTTCTTCCCTCCCTCTTGCTACTCTTGGAGAAGAAAACAGCACACACATTTCAACAACTATTAACAGCTCGTATCAGTTCGTGCTTTGGCAGTTAGCAGTGTATTTGCTCTGAGCAGCTTCAGAGCAAATGCAGACCTCCTTCCTCACCCTGGCCCCCCATATATTTCAGAAAATAAAAAGGGACGGTTGAGTCTTTTCTGCTACTATCAAGTAAACTAATGAAATATCCTTGGGATAACTGTAAAGATATAAATTGGGTCATCAGATATCTAAAACTTTAGACTGTCTTTTACCCAGGAGACTGATATGACATTTAGTAGCAGATTATGTTGCATGGTTTGATGTTTCATCATACCTACTTTCTGAATATAGATATGTTCTTAATCTGATATCCAGGGTTGCATACTGCTGATGATAAACAAGGCAATAATGTATTTTCTGCAGAAATGGAATAAAAGTTTTTGACACTCGGCTTTTTTGACACGATTTTGCAATTGAATATTTTCATTAATAGAACTCTAGAATATAATTTCATTTTAAAACAGTATTTGGACTAAGATACGCCGTTCTTACTGACTGTGTAATAATGAAAATAGAATTTCATGTTTTGCTTCTATTATATAGTGTTTTCCATGTATTAATAAACCGCAAATAGTGGTTCTTAATCACCTGAAGATTACTTTCAATCTTTGTCAGTAATCGACAGAATTGTAATGACATTTTTAACTGTTACTGGTTACCTTTTCATGGGCTTAGATTGCAGTATACACTTATAAATCAAGCTTGTTTGCCTAGGCACTTCACCTGAATTACAAGAACCTGCTTTGACTTTTAATCTGAGTGACAGTTTACAGCATCCTCAAGCAGCACACATTCTGCCAGTAAACTTAAATGATTGTGGTAGCTCATCATATTTTTTAATGCCCATTGTAATTAATGTTCAATAAGTAGTTTAAAGTGTTTGAATTATTATCTAGTCATATTCAAGGTGAATTAAGTCAATTTCTATTAATAGTTCACTTAACTCATTTAAAAATGTTTTGTCCAGGATGTTTACATTTCCCCTTGTACAAATTGTCTATAATCATAAGACTCTTTCTTCATATTGTATGATAGCATGCAAAACAAAGCTATCTGAAAGTATTTATTTGCACCGTTCCTACCCTTGTTTCTGAAATTAGGAAAGCTAGGTTTCTAGTAATTTTTTTTTTTTTTTAAATCTGAACTGACTGAAATCATGGAATTAAGAAACTTAAATTTTTAATGACCAGGAATCTAATTATACTCTTGTAGCACCAGGGATCTTAGAGACCTTTTAGGGGATCAGGCACTTTGAGAGTATTTTAGAACAATTTTAGTATCCATGCTTAGAAAGACGAAGTAATTAAAATCCTTGTTTTGCTGCAGAGTGGGTCTGCAGCACCAGCTCTTCACACACATTCTGGAGAGAGAACTTTTGCATTTAGCAGGCATCTGCCATTGTAAGAGTAGTCCATCAGAGTACTAAATGGTGGGTTTTGTTTAAGCCTGTGGCATTGAATTTTGGTGCTCATTTTTTCTGGGTGAGCTATTTCAAGAGGAAGGTTTATAGTTGAGGGGTCATTATAATGTGGATTGTTCTGTTCTGTTAGAGATTATGGTATAAATTAAATAACGACAAATTTACAAGGCATCGATAGAACTTTCCTATCTGGCTTAACAAGCCATGTCTTCTCATTTTCGGTATAATGTTTTCATTAAGTTTTAAATAATGAAGTTTCAACTCTTACGTAAGGCTGTTTGACATTAAGAAAGAAAGGTTAAATCCTTCTTATTGAAGTGAGCACTTTAAACATGATCTGTAAATAGCATTCTACACTGCATTACAAAAGGCAAAAAAGACAGTTTAAAAAAGATTAATGAGAGGTTTAGTAGTAACTGTAAGGTTTGCATTACAACTGTCTGTTTCACATATTAAAGATATGCTTTTGAAATTATCAAATTTCTTAAATTATTTCATGTAGCTATTTGAAAGGAAATTTTAATGCATTTAATATATACTTTTCATGTTTAATCATTTCATGTTTAACACATTACGTGTACTTGTTTCTGCTCTAAGATATATATATATTTATAATTTCACTTGTAATGTTGAGAGACTGATCAAATTCCATGATCTTGAAGAAATTATTCTCCGAATTATCATGAATTTCAAAATTCCTATGGCCGGAATGGGTATATAAGCAATTTTTGTAGTTGTTAAGTGTACTTTAGTGTGTATATTGTATTAATAAGATAAGCTTTACCTAATACTTGTTTTTGAATGACCTAGAGGCCATGAGTATGTCTTTTTGTTTTGTTTTGCTTTTTAGGGCCTCACTTGTGGCACATGGAAGCTCCCAGGCTAGGGATCATATCAGAGCTACAGCTGCTGGCCTACGCCACAGCCACAGCAGCGTGGGACCTGAGCCACATCTGTGACCTACACCACAGCTCACGGCAATACCAAATCCTTAACCCACTGAGCAAAGCCAGGGATCAAACCTGCATCCTCATGGATACTAGTTGGGTTCATTACTGCTGAGCCACAACAGGAACTCTCTGTCTCATTATTTTTAACAAGTTGCTTTAACTTGAAGTTTCTTGATGATCTGATCATTTGATTTTAACTTATTTCATATAAAAAGAGCTTTATATACTATAAAATGACATGTGTTGGAAGTGTTAGCATTTCACTAATGTGAGTATTATAACTTCTAAACCTAGTTACCTATCAAGTTTCTGACCAGCACAAATGTCACCTTCTCAGTGAAGCCCTCCCCAATTCCTGCAAATAGTGACTACCTCAGCCAACTCAGTACTCTGCATATATGTTCAGAATTCTAGCTGAGCCATTGCTATGTGCTATTTGTCAGTTTCCACCTGTCTCCTCTAGGGACAAAAAGTTCTCAAAGGCAAGGAGCATGCCTTGTTTGTATTTATCTCTAATACTAAATTGAGTGCCAGGCACAGAGGAGATCCTTAAAAGATGTTGAATCAGTAGGTAAATAAGATATGAAAGAAATATAAAGATCATTTAGTCTAATGACTTCATTTTAAAGGCAAGGAAATGAAGCCCAGGGAGGTTAATGCTTTGCTTTACTTTTTCTAGTTTATTGTAATTTAGTACACTTCAAGCATTTTATCACTCTACTGCTCTAGATCTGGCAAAAATATTCCCTTGTAGTGTGTTCCAGAAATGATGCATGGAAACCATGTAGATGGATTATCTCATTAAGGCCACTGTTACTCTAGTCTGCTGAAGGTTCTTTTTTGGTGCTTGGAAAAGCAAGTTAAGAATAGAAGATAGTACACAAATCAAGAGTTTCTGGACTGGATGGGGCATAACTGCCTACTGCCAGAGATTTGCTTTTGAGTAACTATGAGTTTCAATCATTTTAAATAACTCATTTTCTATATTTAACTGTTCTGCTCTTGAATTTACAAGAATAATCTGCTAAACTCTGCTGACCATGATGTATTGTATTTTGCTGTTCGATCTAATATAGTAGTTGTCAGAGAGACTGACAGCTTCTACTCATAAATTTTACATCATTCATCACTGTGATCAAATTGTGCCACTTAAGAAATAAATTACTTTCAGGTTGAATTTGATTTTAAATATCTAGACACAATTTTTTGTGAGCAAAATTCAGGTTTCTTCTCTAACCTCAATGCCTAAGTAGGAGCCCATCATGTAATGAAAATTAAGAATTCCTTAAAAATGAAGCCATTAGACAGAAATGCATAAAAGATCAGTTTGGTGGCAAAATCCTTTAATATCCTGACAGATACTCAGAAATATTAGCTTCCATTTTTCATCTGCCAGAAGAAATAGCTTTGGATAGTACAGCTTTGTGTAGGTAGCTGTTGAACAGTTAGCCAGTATGACATCTTTATAAATTAGCAACGAGGCATAGATGGACATGATAAGAAAGGGTCAGGATTTTGGAATGAAAGGGACTAATGGAGATAGGAGGCCTTATTGTGTAAACTAAATGGATGCAGACTGCATTGCCCTAAAAAAAACATCAGGCCAGATGCAGTTCTAAAATTTGTACTATAAACCCTTCATTCAAGAAAATTAAATTTCATGAGAGCTAATGGAAAATCAGAAAATCTTAGTGATGATTAATACCAAGTTCCTCTTCTCCGGTTCTTTCCATCCTTAAATGTTATCATCTCTAATGAACCTTTTACCTCTGGAACACAGAGGATTCTTCTAGAAGTTGGAGTGTCTTCTCATATTGGAATTTTAAATTATAGACATTAATTCGAAACCCATAGAAACATTACAAGTTTGGGAAAATTAAAACTGCAAACTCTCCCAAATACCTTGTGACTCTGATCTCATCGGAGTAGAGGAAATATTTGACTTCAGCTGAGATATACATATATGACACCATAGAATTCAAAATAGTACTAATATTTTTGATCTTAGAAGAGCATTAACTTACCATAATTACCTTCATTGCATTTCTCTTAAAAAATGCAACATCCAAGTTATAAAAAACAAATTCCTTGTAATAAAAATACAGTGATTAGAATATATCCAGGTTCTTACTTGTTAAATAGTCTTCATCAAATGAAAATTATTAACCCCCTTAAACATTCAATTTCAGGGCAGTGGAAAGGCACCCATCAGTCTTTTTTTCTTACAGCAAATGTACTTCTGATAAGGATTTGACGGATAAGGAAGGGCAAGGCAGGAGTAGGTTTATTGTTTACCCAGCATTAAGGGCCTTCATTATAATAATGTGGGCCAGTGTTCCAGAGTGTGGTGTGCAAGTCTCTAGTCGGAGCTCTCTGCTCAGCATAGTAAATCTTTGCTTGGGGCCCAGTGTTTCAGGATAGGAAAGAGAAAGGAAGTCGTGAACTTAAAAAGTGAAATTTTAAAATGATCCCTAGAAATTTAGACTTCTTCCTTGGGATAGTGTCTTGTGAATGGGGACCCATTTAGACAGGTTCCTCATATCATCTTACTATATTAATGCATCTGAACAGAATATTATCTGGTAGTGGAGTTCCCATCGTGGCTCAGTGGCTGACGAATCCGACTAGGAACCATGAGGTTGCAGGTTCAATCCCTGGCCTCCATCAGTGGGTTGAGGATCTGGCATTGCCCTGAGCTGTGGTGTGGATTGCAGACGCGGCTCAGATCCCGCGTTGCTGTGGCTCTGGCGCAGGCCGGTGGCTACAGCTCCGATTCGACCCCTAGCCTGGGAACCTCCATATGTTGCGGGAGCAGCCCAAGAAATGGCAAAAAGACAAAAAAAAAAAAAAAAAAAAAAAAAAAGAATATTATCTGGTAGTGTTGTTTGGTAAAGGGAATATAAGAAGCAGGGTTGCTTCTCTGCAAGCAGTATCTAATCAAAATAATAATCTATTAAGAGGATTGATCTATTTATCTTTTTCTCAAATTGAGTCAGTAGACATGTTAATTTTTTTCCATACAGCTTAAAATATTTTGAACTGCGATTTTAAATAAGATTTTTCAGCATTTTAAATATGATATTTCATATTTAAAAACTATATTTCTATAGCAACAACAACTGACTGGAGCTAACTAGTTGCTCTCAGTGACGGGCTCTTTTCAGGTCCTCTTAGTCCCCTGCCTCCTACTGTCTTTCCCATCTGGAGATCTTTAGTCAGTTTGAATGCCCCGTGCCTTTTTACTATTGATCATCTTGGTTGTACTAGGACCTCTTAACTTATTTAAGTTAGATCCTCATGCCTTATAGCACTTGAGTTGATGACCTCTGAGCTTCAGAATGCAATTAAACTGCTGCTGCGAAAAAGGGAAGAGTTGTTGGCATTAACTGGTTTATCTTAATGATTTCAGCAGTCATATGGCCCTTGGTGTACTGTGTTATGAACAAGTGGAAGCAGATGAAAGATAATTTTATTCTACACTCTTATGCTGCCCATTCACTGATATAACTGGGACTAAGAAAAACTGGACGGTACTACAGAACAGATGTGAGCATGAGCTTGGCAAATCCTCCTGGCTCAAGCTTAGAAACAGTACAGATTACTGCTTTGAACTGAAAATGTCTGATGGTTCCAGAAAATACAAAAATATTTTATTAGCTGTGTTTTTTTCAGAACGAACCATATAATATCACTTCTTGCAAATGTAGTGACTCTCAGCATCCAAGGAGAATTTTTTTCATGTAAGAACTCTAAATGACATTATGAACACTATTTTTTTTTAATTTCTCTTGAATATTTTTCTTAAAATGTTGGGATGTCACACTGAAAGGACAGTACAAGAAATCACAAATTTCTGTTTTTCTTTTCACGGTCATACCTGCAGCATAGGGAAGTTCCCAGGTTAGGGGTCGAATTGAAGCCACATCTGCGACCTATGCCGCAGCTTGTGGCAACACTGCATCCTTAACCCACTGACCAAGGCCAGCAATAAAACCCTCACAGAGACATCAGATCCTTAACCTGCTCAGCCACAATGGGAACTCCAAAAAATCACAATTTTTAGTCTCTTCCTTCATACTATACTATGTCAGAAGGCTGTTAGGTGTCCATTATTAATCATTGCCCTTTGTTTTGATTTTTCCTAACATGGTCTAGTTCACATAGTCAAACTTCCAATTTAAGTTTCTAAAACTCTGGCTTCCTTTTGATGCCAGCATTAACCAAAGGGTTTTTCATTTGAAAGGAAGGCTGTGCTGTACTTGGCAGTGATTAAAATGCAGTAGCTTAATCCTTTCAAGCTATGAATGGAGATAATTGAAGCATAAACCATTTAATGTTTCTCTACACACTTACTTGATTATGTGTCTGTATTTTAAGGGAAAGAAACTGCACGTACATTGACTATTTTCACTATTTTACTGGTTAGAATAATCTAATGAAAAGGGGTTTGACTTTGGAGTTTCTATCTTGAATTTTTTAGTAACTCATAATGCAATGTTTTGTTAAGGATTGTTTCTTCAAGTGAATAGCAGTGAAGTCAGCTTTCATCATATCGTTTCTCTTAGTATTTTTTTTTTTAATTAGTTTTCAGGACAGGAAAGGCAGACCCACATCTAGAGTATGTATCTACTCCTGTAAAATGAAATTGCTGCCACTTCTAGAGTGGATGAGATCCAGTGTAATCACCATACCCCCAACACTTTATTGTGCGCCCCAACTTCCCTACCCCACCCCTCAACCTCTTTCTTGAACAGGCACTCTCAAAATATAGTCTCATGCTTACTTTCCTGGTTCCTGCCAGTACATTGTTAGCTAGGTCCTGGACTGAATTCAGGCTACAGGCCCTTTCTTCTTCACATGTCCATCACATTCCTGGTCAGGAGTTTATTACTAAGTTATTTTGTAACTTTACCTCACTTCTTGGCCTAGTAGCCAAGGAAAGAAAGTTGGACACACTGTGGGAAGTGGGACAGATGTCACCTAATGGGGGCAGAAATTTCTCCACCATCTTCCAAAAAGAGAACACTAGCCTTTGGGGGAAACTTCTCCATCGTCTTCAATCAGAAGGGAATATCAGCCTTTATCAGTCCACTGCCGCACTGCTCTACAAACCTATTCACGTGCATCTGGGGATTCAGGATTTTCAGATTATCACCTAGATGTTCCTGTTCTGTGGGCCAGGTATCATTCTTTCCCATCCAGTGCTCTGACCTTAACATAGCAGGCCCGTAGGTTGAGAATTCAGTCTTCCTGGGATCTCCTTTATATTAAGTCCTGGCCTTAGTCCTTAGCTTTCCTTGCCTTCCTACAGCAGGAGGTGAGAACCTCTTGTTTTGCTTCCTAAGAGGCTCTCTGACTTTCACACTTAGCTTTTAATTTCTCGTTAGTCATGTTCAGCCTTTGTGTCTTGCCTATATTTCCTCAAATTATCTTAGCAATAGCCATCTAACTCCACTGTCTTTATATTAGTGTTTATCTCACATGTCTCAAAAAGTCTTAAATACCACACTCAGTGGTGCCTTCCCTTCCACCAGAGTACTATACCAAGACAACACCAAGAAAAGGTAGTGTGGCTGTCTGTGTGCTACTTACCCCCAGGGAAGGAATCCTTCTTGCCAGCACCATGATAGGTGATCCAACGCCAAAATCTTAGTGTCTGCTTTCTAAGGTCACTTTTGGTATCAGCTGATGTAGCTTGGGTTCCCTATAAAGACTCCGGGATGGAGATTAGCATACAAGAATTTGGGTTTTAGGAAGTGTTTTTGTAGCCAGTATGAGAAGGGAAGAGTTGGGCTATGATTCAGTGTCAGTAAAAGCCTCAGATGACATGGGGACCTCGGAAGGTGGAATGGCCCTGCAAAGCTGTCCGGAGTTGTGGTGAGGGGGTCTAGTCTTTATTCTTCTGAACTGACTAGTTGCTGTATGCAGGCTGGTACAGAAAAGGACACAACCTTTGGCAAGGGGGGGGTCTTCAGCCAAAACTGGTCTTAAAAGAGCTGACTACTTAAAGCTGCCTGTCAGTGGCAGTTTCAGCAGCTGAGGGAATAAGTCTTTCATTCCTCTGAGAGGTCTCGGTGGCGTGTCACAGCAACCATTACAGTTTTATTGAGTGAATTAGTCTTAATCATGTGGGAGGGTAAGGACTTTATTGCTTTGTTGACTAAAATTTTTTTCTAGCTATCATTTCATTCTCATTTCATTCGAAGTCTGAGACATGATTCTTTATATTGAATTGTTAATAATTAATTGTGTCTATTTTTATTTTTCCGCATAATGAATTATTTATTTTTCTGTAACCTCTTTACATAGTTGAATGATGACATGAAATTTTTAAAAAATCTATTTTACAAGGTACTTCCAATCCCTCATCTCACTTTACTATTTTTCAACGTCTTAATAAATAGCTAGTGAAGCTGTGAAAACAGAATCAGCACACGTAGTGTACGGGAGTAGCCATAAATGAGCCTGGACACAAAGTAGGTAGTTAGGTCCTCCCCTGAGGGATGATGAGGTTTTCCCTGTGTTCTCAAAGAGAAGGAATGATGTCAGATTTTCGCTTTTCTTTCTTAATCATGCTGATGTCAGTGCGAAGGATACATGGGCTGTAACTGTCTCAACATTCAAAGCTCAGAAGCTGGGAGTTTTCCTAGATGAGTCTAGGTGTAAACACTTCATTAGGAATCTGTGTTTGGCAAATTAAAGAAATGATCTTCATAAAAACTACTTTTCTATATCTGCAGACAAGACATCCTTAGCACGGTGAAAATAAATGCAGAGGTACTTGATATATTGCCATAGACAATTGTTCCACTTAGGAGTTTTGAGTTAAGCTAATAATAAAAGTGAACAAATTACATAGCTTTCCAAGAATTCTATGAAAATCTTTATCATTGTAATTATTACATAAATTAACTTCACTAAATTCATATAAAGCCTTTACAGAAAACATTAACATATAAATGATAGTTTTCTAAACATTTAATGAGATTAAAAAAAAACCCATTTCTTTAAAATAGTCATTGTGTTCACATCACTTTCCTTTTTTCAAAGCACGAAAGAATAATGTCATTTTAATATTCCTATGAGTCATCTTATCATTTTAAAACTTCTGTATTCATTAAGTAAAATCACCATTATGCATACAAAATAAATGTTGCTACTAGAATAGACTTGCAGATTACCTGGACTTTTTGCATTAATAGATTGTTTGATTTGACTGTCAACCTAATGTTTTTCAAAAAATTTTATTAAAATTCTTGTACTTTCCACTGAAACAAACGTTTTTTAGTTGGAATATATGAAGGCAATTCTGCTACTTAAAATTTGAAGTACAATTTATTGTTTATTTAACATGAGTGCTAAAGATTGTAGATGCTGTAATACTATTATTTAAAATAATCCTAAAACCTGACTGTGATACATAGTTAAGTGTTGCTTTTAGGGTGAGAAAGCAAAATGTGATTATGAATAAAATGTGTTTTTTTAAAAAATATAATCTACTTTAGGATTCAAATGTGTAAGATAAAAAGTAGTACACAGAATTTTTCTTAAAAATAATGGATGTTATTGAAGGACTAATGCCAAATGCTCCCTTTAAATACATTTTCCTTAATTGTACTAATATAGAGTCATCCACTTTCTATTCTTTGATGGACCAAGCTCATTAAAATGCAATTTAAAATATGTTTAAGAACAAATGTACTAAAATTGTTTTTATGTATTGTGTTTCTTCCTGTTTGTAAATGTGCACATCAGTCACAAAACCTGCAATTCTATTATTTTCCTTCTAGATTTATTCCTCACAACATTGTCTGCCTCTGGTACCTTCCAGTTTGAGATATGGGAAAATGTGGTAAGAAATCTTTTCTTTGAAGCATTTTTAAATGATGGCTTTCAGTAAAAGCACACAATTTTAGAAAATAAAATGAAAGTAATCACTTGGTTGGTTGGTTTCAACAATAAATGAGCAACTTTAAGAGCTTTTGGTTGCATTGCTGCATTCAAACTGCTGAATATTGCTGAAGGAAATGATTCATTCAGCATCAGTTCCTCTGCAGGTTTTTAGGCATGACTGCCAATTAAACCAATCAGTCTGCCCTAATGTGCGGGTTAACAGGGCCCCTGCTAGGCTGTCAGCTGTTGAGAGAGGTGCCTGTCATTTAATTTGTCAGCATGATGGTTTATTGAAGAAAAATCCCTTTTAAAAGACTAATATTTCCTCCTTGCCTTCAGGCTTATATAAAAAGAATAAGTGCAGCAAACACTAAATTTACTGCCAAGTTGACCCAGATTAAGGAATCTTTTCCAATATAGATTTTTTAATTGCAAGTAGAATATTCCCAAACAGATGTCATGGTTTTATTTTATTTTTATCTTGACATAGATTATATGAAAGGTTAATAAAGAATAGACTGCCTAAAATTGTAAAGCTGAATTTCAGGTACATAATAGAGGACAGGCTTTGAGGACAGGCCGAATTGGCTGAGTGACATTCATCAAGTAATGGTCAGGTATTAAATCTCACTTTCCTCATATGGAAAATAGGTAGAAGAGTGTCTACATCATTGAATTGTTGTGAAGATTAAATGAAACAATGTGTGTAAAGTACCTGACACCATAGTAGATACCAAATTTTACTTTTACTTCTCAGCTATTTACTCTTGTTTTTTGCTCAATCCAAATTAAACCCATAACATTTTATAGATTTTTGTTAAGATACTGATGAAAAATAAGCAAATCTTAAAGCTGTAAAACACCACCCTATGGAAGGAGGTTCATTATCGCCATCTCTTATAGGATAGTTATGACTCAGATTTCTTCCTGAAAGGAGACTAGAATAAAAGAAGAGCTTTGTTTAGACAGGATTAGGGCTTTTAAATACTACACTACTTCTGAACTAAGCAATTTGATTCTTTTTTTTTTTTTAATGAGGCAAAGAAAAAGAAGACATCTCAGAGTTCCCTTTGTGGCTCAGTGGGTTATGAACCCGACTAGTATTCATGAGGATGCGGGTTCGATCTCTGGCCTGGCCCAGTGGGTTAAGGATATGGCGTTGCCATGAGCTGTGATGTAGGTCACAGACATGGCTTGGATCTGGCATTGCTGTGGCTGTGGTGTAGGCCGGCAGCTGCAGCTCTGATTTGACGCCCAGCTTCCATATGTCTCAGGTGTGGCCCTAAAAAACAAAAAAGAAGGTATCTAAGCCAGAAAGATTTATTTTTGTTTACTATATTTTTAGTGTAGTTGTATTTGTTTTTCTGATGATAGAAGTATAGATGTTATATTCTTAATGATTAATGTAAATGAAACCTTCCACTAGTTGGGGATTTTTGTTTTCAGGTGGCCTTGAAAACAATACTTCAGGTAAATGTTGAAGTATTAGAAAGTGAGAAAATCATTCATTTTGATTGATTAACATATCTTTCTAGGAGAGAAAGACCTCATTAGAAAGAAATATAATATGGTGGTATACTTTTAAAAATATTATATCCTCTCAGCCTAGGCTAGTTTAAAGGTAATAAAGTGAAGCGTTGCATTAGGAAAAAAATCTTCACAAAGAGACTAGATTTTGATTGGGATCTTTTTTCCCTTTGTTATTATTTTAATTTAAAGAGAATTAATCAATTGGCTATTTGACAATAAAAACAATTTTTCTTCCAATAAAACAGCTAGGTCAATAAGATACTCATGTTAACAGTAATATAAAAGTCATTAGTACAAATTAAGGAGAATGTAGATTCAGAATTAACTAGTTTGGATAAAGTGTAGATTTTATAAAACGGGAGGATCATTTTTAGTTGGAGATTGGGCAGACAATTTGCAGTAATACACTAATTGACAAAAACTCAAGCCATGTAAGACCATATAAGCTAATAGAAGAATATGAGCGGCAACAAATATTTTTAGTTAGTTGTTTGCACAGCTCCATGGTAGGTGCTCTGGGAGCTTGGAAGTGGACAGAAAACCAGGAGGAGAGCTAAGACATGAGTGTAGGCAGCTCTGTATGATGATGTGTGATGAGAGGTACAAACCTCATGCTACAAAGAGTTAAAAGACCAAGCAGCTGCTTCCATTCGGTCCTCCACATTTATCAGAGACGGCTTCCCAAAAGATGTGGTATTAGAAATGGCTAGTACAAAAGAACACGGCTTTACTATATAGCACAGGGAACTATATTCAATATCCTGAGATAAATCATAATCGAAAAGAATATAAAACCATGTGTGTATGTATATACATACATGTATCTATATATACACACACACACATAACTGAAACACTTTGCTCTATAGCAGACATTAACACAACACCGTAAACCAACTTTACCTCAACAAAAACATGAAGTACATTAAATTTACAAGGAAATAGCTAGTACAGATGAGCAGGATTTTAGTGATTTGAGGTAAGAAAAAGGAAGAGGAAAGCAAGAACATACACAGGAAATACAGGATTTAGAGAGTAAAAAGAGGCTGGTTTGGGCCAGAATATGCAAAGATAAAGGGAGGTAAGATTAGAACAATTGGTTTAGACAAGATCAGCAAAGGCCTTGACTCCTAAACTAAGTAACTTGATCCTTTAAAAATTTATGGAGAAACTTAAGTCCTAAAGGTTTTAGGACTGAGAGTGAGATAAATAGAGCTTTCATTATTGCAGTTAGCCTGGCTATTGCATATCAGATAGGTAGCGTGAAAAATCTGAAGTTGGGGAGATAAACATAGGTGGAGTTTACTATAACCTGGCATAGAGGTGTATGATTAAAGAATAAAATGCTGGGACTAGACCAGGAGGGATAGCTATGAGAAGACAGCTTGGCCATTAATGCAAGGGTAAACGTGTGTTCTGTGGTGGTGACCGGTAACAGAATAGACAAGTATCTCATTTAGGGCAGGAGGAAATATATTTTAGATAAGAGATATATCAAGGAAATGGTTAGAAATGTAGGACTAGAACTCAAGGAAGAGAGTAGGCAAGTATCATGAAGACTTAAGAAAAGAATGGTAAAGCCAGACCCTTATCACCCACCACCCTTTGTCAGAAACTTTCAATCTTGGCATTTACTGCCACTTTAGACAAGATGATTCTTTACTGTGGACATCTGCTCTGTGCATTGCAGGTTGTTTAGCAATGACGCTGGCCTCTACTCACGTAGATGTTAGGCTCTGCCTCCTAATTGTAACAGTCAAAAATGTCTGTAGACATTGCCCAAAGTCTTCCAGAGAACAAAATCACCTCCAGTCAAGAACCACTGCCTTACGTGAATAAAGATGTAGACACAGGAGTCTTCATAAGTTGCTTCCTGATCATTTTTTAACATAAATATGGCATATTTGTTTTGTTTTGTTACTTTATTAAAGTATAGATTTAGTCTCTTGTGCCAGTTTCTCTCTACAGCAAAGTAACTTGATCACACATACAAGCATACACACGCACACACACACACATGCACATATACACATTCATTTTTATACACATTATTTTCCATCATGGTCTATCACAGTAGACTGTTCCCTGTGCTATACAGTAGGACTTTATTGTCTATCCATTCTAAATGTAATAGTTTGCATCTACTAACCCCAATCCCAATCCAGCCCACTCCCTCTCCCCACCTCCCTTGGCAACCATAAGTCTTTTCTGCATGTTTGCGAGTCTGTTTTTATTTTGTAGATAGGTTCATTTCTGCTATATAAATATAATGTTTATATAAATATAATATTAAAACCTGCAGGCCAAAGCATAAGTAATAATCCATGAAAAGATACTTGGTACAACATAGCACTGTGGTTGGAATTCAAGCAGAAAATGGCAAATCCCCTGTCAGTGGCAGTGCTTCACTTGTGGGTAGCAGAAACAATAGCATTACTACTAGCATTCCTACTACTAATAATAGTTAATGTTAACTAAGTACATAGTTGTGCATATGCTGTGGTAATAAGCACTTTATATGGATTATTTTACTAATCCTCACAAAAACCTTCTAAAAATTCATTTGAGATAAGTAAATAGATGCTTACATACATTGAAACCAACTTATTCAGACCTCAGGGCTGCAAAGAGTGGGGCTGAGAGTTGAGCTAGGAAATCTCTCTCTAAAACTTGTACCCTTGAATCATTACACGATCATTCCAGGAATCAAGTAGGTGAAAGAAAAGTTAAAGGAAATAGCTGTAGCAGAACCCTTAGGGAGTTGGCCCAATTTTGGATCATAGGACTCCAGTGAAGGCCAGTAACAACAGCATGTTAAAGATTGGGACAGAGTGGAATGAATGAGCCTTAAATAGCAGTCCACGAAAAAAGAGTTTGCAGCTCAGAAGCCACAGGACTGACATAAAAATACTTTATACATTTTATGGAACATTTTCTAATCAGTCATTAATCCTCTCTAAACCCTGCAAGTACACAGTACAATTATCCCCTTCTAACAGTTGCAGAACTGAGATCCAGAGCAGTAAGTGGCTGTTCCAAAGTGATACAACTTATTGATCAAAGCAGGACTGAAACCCATGTCATCTAGCTACATGTCTAGTGCCCTTTCTACTAGACTATTCTGCTTCTCCGTATGATAGAGTGTTGATCACATTTGTCTTCCTTACATTGAAAAGCAGCTTCATCATTAAAAATAAGTGTAGTCAAATATCACTTTTAAAATGTGTCGTCTAATAAGAGTGATGATGAAGTTTATGGAATCATTTTTGTTAAATACTGTATATGTACGTGACACTAATCTGAATAGAAATTAAGTTCTGTAGGGTTCTACTGCCAAGTAGAGTAAAGAACAGGTAATGATAATGACGGGAAGGTAAATTCAGTACAGTTAACTATTGCCTTTTTCCCCAGCCATGTCATATATATAATGTATTCTGCATGCTCTAGCTGTAGCAAGAATATATGATTCTGGATGGACCTAGAAAATATCAAGCTAAGTGAAGTCAGTCAAACAATGAGACACCAGCATCAAATGCTGTCACTTAACATGTGGAATCTGAACAAAGGACACATGAACTTCTTTGCAGAACAGATACTGACTCACAGACTTTGAAAACCTTGTTTTCCAGATGAGGTGGGGTGGGGGGTGCACTGAGGGTTTGGGATGGAAATGCTGTAAAATTCGGTGGCGATGATTGTTGTACACCTATAAATGTAATAAAATTCATTGAGTAATTAAAATAAATAAGTAAAGAATATATGATTTTCTTTTTCTAGCGGTTAGAAGAGGATGTTCTTATGTCAAGGTTGATGGTGAATGTAGCATCTTAGACATGGGAGGCTTGTCAATGTTTCTTGATGGAGATGCATCATGAAATTATACAGGCATACATTGTTTTATTGCACTTCACGTCATTACACTGCACAGATAATACTTTTTTTTTTCTTTTTAACAAATTGAAGGTTTGTGGCAGCTGTGTTGTGTCAAGCAGGCATATCAGTACCATTTTTCCAACAACATTTGGTCACTTCACATCTTCACATTATTTTGTAATTTTCACAATATTTCAAACTTTTTCCATATTATTGTATTTATTATGATGATCTGTAACCATTGATCTTTGGTGTTACTATTGCAAAAAGATGACAGCTTACTAAAGGCTTAGGATAATGGTTAGCATTTTTTTAGCAATAAAATATTTTTAATTAAGGCATGTATATTTTTTTAGACATGCTGTTGCGTGCTTGATGTACTACAGTATAGTATAAAAATAGCTTTTATATACACTAGGAAATTGGCATCCATGTTTCTTGCTTTATTGCAATACCCAAAGTATGCCTATACTAAAAACATTCCTAGATATATTTTATTAAGTTTATCAGAACTTCGCTGGGGTAATTCATTCACTTAAGTCAGTATAATAGGTTGATACTCAGCTTTATGTTATATGAAGTTGATATATTGTAAGAGAGATTTTTCCATTCATTGAAGAATAATTAGGTCTGCTCTATACCCAATGCTGTGATCTTTCTAGAATGGAAATTCACTTGACAATTCAGTCAGAAATTTTGCAGCTTTGATGTGTCTTTAGTGTAATTTCAGGTACTTGGTAAGACTGGAGGGGAATCTTAAGGCTTAAGATATGATGCAAATAAGATTGCCTTAGAAAAATCATTCAAAAAATATATGAGGTACTTTTGTAATGGCAGGAAAAACGTTTCTGCATGTGGGTAATGGAGTATTAAAATGCTTGGAAAATTGCCTGTCACAGGACAAATGTTACTTATTCAAGATCCTTAAGCATTTAGTCTTCATGCTTTCAGATGGCAATGCCTTTCTTTGTAAATGTTGGAAATGATTTTTGAAAAAACTAACTTGCAGATCTGCAATATCCTTGGAGGAACAAAAAAGGAAAATGTCCTTAATTTGTTTAATATGTTAAAATATACAAGTAACCTCTCTGTAAAGTATGTAGGAATAAGGGTCAGTATATCAAATAGTGCATAGAGAAATCAATTATAAGAAAGCTCCATATAAAACTGAGAAATCAAAACCCAAGTGCAGTGTTTTGGTTTATTTTGTGTGTGTAGTAATCTAAAATTATAGAAAGGAAGGGCAATAATTATATATATATATATATATGTATATATATATATTATTTTTGTAAATCAGACATTCCAGTTTGGAAACAGTAACTGAAGCAAAGGGTCTCTAATAGATGCTCCTTTTTTGTTTAGCTTAGCACCTCTCTTCAGTACCTGACAGCTGTTGTACTTGTTCGCTCCTTCTGATTTTTTGCCTTTTTTTTTTTTTTTTTTTTTGTCTTTTTGCCTTTTCTAGGGCCACACCCGCAGCATATGGAGGTTCCCAGGCTAGGGGTCTAATCGGAGCTGTAGCTGCCAGCCTACACCAGAGCCACAGCAAGGTGGAATCCGAGCCACGTCTGTGACCTACACCACAGCTCGCAGCAATGCCAGGTCCTTAACCCATTGAGCGAGGCCAGAGATCGAACCTTCAACCACATGGTTCCCAGTTGGATTCGTTAACCACTGAGCCACCACGGGAACTCCTCCCTTTCTGATTGATACATGAACTTGGGTTGATAATGATTAGGTCATTTAAGGATGAATCTAATACTCATCTCATTTGAATATCTTTTCTTAATTGAACCTCAACAAAATCTTCACTTGAAATCTATAAAAAATAATATCTTTCCTACTTTCTTGTACCACATGTATGTTACCTTCAGAAAGTCTATTTTCCTGACTTGTATCTCCCAACTGGACTATACACTCTTGGAAGGCTGGAACTATTTTTTATACTTCTTTTCATTCATAGAAATCTTCCATGGTAATTAAAAGTAGAAGTCACTCATTCTGTCTGAAATCATGGTGATGATTTAGTAAAGGGTATCAGACGTGAATAGAAAGCACTCCAGATGCACATCTTCAACTCAGAACAGTTTCTTTTATGATAAAATTAGAAGAGAAAATTTGGATTTTTTTTTTTTTTGTAGTATAGCAAAAGCCTTAAATTATTTATTTCCATACTTTAGTTAAAATGATTTGTTTCGGAGTTCCCATTGTGGCACAGTGGTTAATGATTCTGACTAGGAACCATGAGGTTGTGGGTTCTATCCCTGGCCTCGCTCAGGAGATTAAGGATCCGGTGTTGCCATGAGCTGTGGAGTAGGTCGCAGATGTGGCTCAGATCCCGCGTTGCTGTGGCACTGGCATAAGCCAGTGGCTACAGCTCTTTTCGACCCCTAACCTGGGAACCTCCATATGCCATGGGTGCGGCCCTAGAAAAGGCAAAAAAAAAAAAGTTTTGTTTCACATTTGACAAGTGAATGGATTATGATAGTCTAATCAAAACTTTTCTGCCTTTAACAGGATGGAAATTTCTCTCTCAGTACTGTGTTTGAAAAACCTCAAAATATGATGGTGGTTGGACAGTCAGCATTTGCAGACTTTGGTAAGGTTGCTGTTGTCTTTGGAAGTTTCCCTATCTCTCTAGCTAGTAATTAATTCCACGTATCCAAAAATAACTTCAGTGTATTCAGAACTATTACTGATGTAAAAGATATGTATGCTAGGGGAGTTCCCTTTGTGGCTCAGTGGGTAGCGAATACACCTAGTATCCATGAGGATGTGGGTCTAATCCCTGGCCTCACTCAGTGGGTTAAGGATCCGGCATTGCTGTGAGCTGTGGTGTAGGTCACAGATGCGTCTTGGATCCCACATTGCTCTGGCTGTGGCACGGCTGTGGCCCAGCTGCAGCTCCAATTTGACCCCTAACCTGGGAACTTCCACATGCCACAGGTGCAGCCCTAAAAATAAAATAAAATGAAGTTAAATTAAAATAAAAATACATACTCTGGTATTATACCTGGCATGTGGTCTACCCCCTAATACAATAAGGAGCAATTTATGACATGTATGTTTAAGTTATATTTTGAGCTTAAGGGACTCCTGTTGGCAGGAGTAACATGCAAAACAAGGATGTCTGCTGAGGCTTTTCCAGAGAATACCAAATAGTAATTATCACGGAGTTTTGATGTGTATCCATGTTTTGGAACCAAAAAAAAATTTTTTTTGAAGGATTACCCTGACCTCTTGAAACTACTTCAATATTAAAAAACATTTTTATTTACATCTTAATGCCCAATAAGAGTATCTCTGTCTCAAGTATTTGCCACAAGAGGACCTATGAATCTCCTAAGATTCTACACAGTAAATCAGGTTCACATTGATTAAGATCTTCCAAAACACATAGGGCTCTTTCATCTTTTCTCAGGGTTATTATTGCAGGGATTTTGGTGTTAGATGGAAAAGTGGCCTAGATGAGACCACGACTTAAGACTCCAAAGCTCACTTCCATCCTCCTTTTCCTTCACTCTGCCCACAAGCACCTCAGCCTGTTCCTCAAAATGTGGACGGTATGTCTCCACCTCCAAATGAGGATGGTGACAACCACCTCACAAGGCTTTTGTGAATAGCACAGTGTAAGTAAAGCGCAGTAACAGGAACACAGTAAGCACACAGGAGATTTTTCATAAGATTTGTTTGGTCTTGTCCATAACTGCTCTTTCCATAACTGACCAAATTGAGTCATTGTTCAATGTCAAAGAGTTATGTCCCATGGCAACTAAAGGAGAAGGTTTGATGGTGTTATTTGATTGAAATTTCAACATGAATTCCTCTGTTATATCCTTATTTTAGTTTTATTACATTGACTGTTTCTTTGATTTTGAGCAAATTTCTGGGGCCTGATTTATAGCTTTTAACATGCATAGTCAGGTAATAAGATACATGAATTTTTCTTTTAATTTGCTGATCGATTTGATTAGCTGGATTAATGACAAATCCCTGGGCAAGTCTTCTCTAGGGAAAAAAGTACATATGCATTATATAATCCTCAGGAGGTTCACAGTCCTCCCTTAGGCTTTAGTTAATATCCTCCAAATCAGAGTTACTTGTTTTATGAATGTGTTTTGTATGATAAGGTATTTTGCTTGTAATAAAGTTATTAGTAGCTTTACTTAAAAATTTTTAATTGTGATAACCATAAGCATAGACATTTACACATCTCTATTTTTTAAGTGCCAAATATAGAATATAGTCAATTAAACATAACTATTTCTCACCTATTTTAATAATTTTAGGTAGTATATCAGTAAACTTTGTTAAAGTATCAGTAAATTTTAAATAAATAGCCCACTCTGTCTTTTTAAAACCTGATGTATTTTTAGCTGGGTATTATCAAAAAACAGGATTGCTATTGAGTCCAAACAGATGGCATCAAATAAGCTTATGAATATTAATATGTAAAAATATGCATTTTCCTATATATTCAAATACGTCTGTGAATTGTATCCTATCCTCCATCCTCCACCCCTCCCACTCCTTTTGAACCAAGGCAAGGGAAGTGACTGATAGCCAGGAAGTAAGCATGATATCAGAAATTAGCCATTCATTTGGTTAAAAAAAAAAAAAAAAAAAAAAGCACATGTTTGGATACATGATATAGCTCACAGGAAGAATCTTGTACTTAAAAGGAGTTAAAGTTTAAATTACTCCCTGCTCACTTAAGTTGTCTCGTAACAGAATTTTTTTACAGCTGTGATGACGTTTTTAGCTTCTAACGTAAAATGTTTTTTAAAGATATCCAAAAAATCTACTCTAAATTAAGGCTATGCTAGTATAGCCAAAGGGAGGTGTGTAGGGTGAAATCAAACAGATCAAGAACCTTGAGCAAATAAAGCAAGGGAATAATTATTCAAAATTCTGTAATTGTATTTATTCCCTTTATAAGGCAAAGAAATGCTTTCTCAGAAATCAACTAAATAAAACTCGGAAATGTTACAGAGACAATAAAAGTGATAGTCATGTAAACTCTGTTGGGAGAAAAGAGCAGAATAGTATGTTGTACAATAATGCAATATGATCATAAAAAATCAGACTAGAAAGAAATATATCAAAATGACAATAATGGTTGTGTTAAAGCAGGATAATAGATTATCTTATTCCCTGTTTTCCAGTTTTTCTTTTATGTAGTGAGATTAATTTAATAATGAAAAATAAATTATAGGAGGCTAACAGTCAGTTGTGGCGAGAAAGAAACCAAGGTGTGTACTTAAAATATTTAGATTTTTTTTTTTTTTTTTTTTTTGGTCATAGTACTTCTAGGTTCATAAATAATTGGCTCTATCTATCCTCTTAGTTGCATGAGCAAAACTCCTTTATAGAAGGTCATGTATTTTTATAGTCTTTAACTCCTACAAATAAAATGCAAAATTAGACCAATGTCATGCTTAAAATATTATACTGACTCCTATGGAAGAAAACAGATTTTCAAGGTAAGGTCCTTGACTTTAAGGAATTTACAGTCCACTTGGGAAGACAGAAGATAAATATGTAACAAGTGCAAGAATACTGAAACCAACAATGCCATAGTATGAAAGAAACCAAACTCTTACTTCATTGTTAATTATGGAATTAATGCCACAGACAAGGTGCAAAATTTTGGCAATACAGATCACTCTAGGCTGAGAAAGGATATGAAGCCTCCTGGAAAAAGTGAGATTTTAGACTAGACTTTGAAGCACATCTGAAGTTTGGCTAAATATATGTGAAGGTATAAAAACAGGGTATGATTAGTGACTAGTAAATAAACTGTTTGGCTTGAATAGAGAGTTTCTGTGAAAATGTAGAAACATAAAAATGGAGTGGAAACACATTAGATTACCAAATGAATGACATATGGATACGTGTTAATTTTATACTGTCATAGCAGTGGGAAGTGGAACTTTTCTGAACAGCTTCGTTGATACAGTCATCCCTAGGTACCGAGGGGGGTGAGTTCTAGGACCACCCCCACCCCCGACCAGTTCCCCCTACCTACCGCCAGATACCAAAAATCTACAGAAGTTCAAGTCCCTTATACTGTATAAAATTAAATAATATAGTCAGTCCTTCATATCCAGGACTTCTGCAGTTGGTTGAATACATGGATGTATATAACACATGGATATGTAGGGCCAACTATACCTTTTTAAATTAACTTTAGAAAGTAAAGTTAAACAAAATCTTGTGGTCTGATGGTATATGCAGATGGTAATGCTTCTTGGACATGGAATAGAAATCCTAGAGAAGACTTTTAGAATCTCTGAGATGCCTGAGATTTTTATACCAAAAGAGAACTGGATTTAAACAGTTTTAAATACTGGATTTGTGAAATTCCTGGTGATCTAGTGGTTAAGGAGTCAGCATTGTTGCTACAGTGGTTTGGGAACAGTCCCTGGCCTGGGAACTTCCATATGCCATGGGTGCAGCCAAAATAAATAAAATGAAATAAAGTAAAAACTGAATTTTCTAGACATTGAAACCACTCGTATAGGCTGACTACATCAATAATTTGAGGGACAGATATAAGAAACTTTACAAAGAAAGAATTGGTAAATATAGTGATTGGTTTGTCACTTTTCTAGTGTTTTCTAGAGTTTTTTAAAAACTGCCTCTGAATGACTGAAAGAATCATTCTTTTCTCTACCATTCTTCATAGAGAGGTAATCAGGAGAGTAAACTGGTTTGGATATTAAGATACATTAGAGGAGTTCCCGCCGTGGCTCAGTGGTTAACGAATCCGACTAGGAACCATGAGGTTGCAAGTTCGATCCTTGGCCTTGCTCAGTGGGTTGAGGATCTGGCATTGCTGTGAGCTGTGGTGTAGGTTGCAGATGTGTCTTGGATCTGGCGTTGCTGTGGCTCTGGCGTAGGCTGGCAGAGACACCTCCAATTAGACCCCTAGCCTGGGAACCTCCATATGCATGGGTGTGGCCCTATAAAGACAAAAAGAGAAAGAAAAAAAAAAGAAGAAGCTACATTAGAGTCATTTCTTTAATAATACTAATAAGACAACACAGCTGGAACATTTTTGAAACATAGTTTAGAAATAAAAACAAAGCAAATTTGAAAGTCTTCCAAGAGCTAAGAGATTAAGACCTGAATGACTTCTCCAAGAAAGAGTGTAAATAGACTTTGGGATAAGGAGGGAGAAAAAGAAGTGTTAAAAGGTGGTCAGAGGGAGTTCCCGTTGTTTCTCAGTGGTTAACGAATCCAACTAGGAACCATGAGGTTGCAGGTTCGGTCCCTGGCCTCACTCAGTGGGTTAAGGATTCAGCATTGCTGTGAGCAGTGATGTAGGTCACAGATGCAACTCGGATCCCGTGTTGCTGTGGCTCTGGTGTAGGCTGGCGGCTACAGTTCCAATTAAACCCCTAGCCTGGGAACCTCCATATGCCGCGGGTGCAGCCTAGAAAAGGCAAAAAGACAAAAAAAAAAAAAAAAAAAAAATTTAAAATGTGTTGCACCAGAATGATCATGAAAAGACTTTTGGATTTACAGGTTAGCAGGGCCCAAAAGGTGTCATTTACAGAGCTCTTTAGTGGTTCAGGAACCATAGAAATCAGCTAATAAATAGTGGCTACTGCTGGTTATTATCTCTGGGCCCTGACCTCACACTTGAGAGATCTGCAACCATAAATGTCTCTAATAGTTAATCAATCATCTTCCAGAACACATGTTTTGTGTCTTACCCTACTATATCACCTTTTAAACTGTAAAGGTTTTTTTTTTTTCGAGGTAGGCTCAAAATATGAAGATCTAGAATTTATGCAAATAAGGTAATCTCTCTTTATTAAATGACATAGGACAAAACTAGAAAAAATTAGGTACAATTTTTGTCAAAACAATTACTTACATCAGGCTTAGAGAAAATATTAGTTTTGTATACAATGTCAGATATAGTAGAGATCAATAAAAAGCTCCAAACCAAGGGGAAAACAGAAACCTTAACAGACTGTAAGCATTTTCTGTAGATTGCATCATATTTTAAATCTCATTGTGGGGCAGGATCAAGATAGCAGAGGAGTAGGACATGGCACTTGTCTTCTCCCACAAACACATCAAAAAAAAAAAAAAAAAAAACTGCATGCAGAACAATTTGTATAAAACATCTACTGAGCATTGGCAGAGGACCTCAGACTTCCAGAAAGGGCGAGAAGCCCTCCTTACAGCTGGATAGAACAAAAGGAAAAAGAGAGAGAAAAAAGGGAGGAAAAAAAAAAAAAGGAATCAGAACAAGACCAGCACTCCTGAGAGGGAGCTGTGAAAGAGGAAAGGAATCTGCAAACCAGGAGGCCACCTAACCAACAGGAAGATCAGCCAGGACCGAGCGGGAGCCTCAAAGCCTCAGAGAGGGAGTTCCCATCTTGGCTCAGCGGTTAACAACCCCAACTAGTATCCATGAGGACGTGGGCTCAATCCCTGGCCTCGCTCAGTGGGTTAAGGATCCGGCGTTGCTATGAGCTGTGGTGTTGGTCACAGACACAGCTTAAATCTCACGTGGCTATGGCTCTGGCATAGGCCAGTGGTTACAGCTCTGATTGGACCACTAGCCTGGGAGCCTCCATATGCTGTGGGTTCGGCCCTCAAAAGACAAAAAAAAAAGAGAAGAAGAAGCCTCGGACAGAAGCACAGCAGCCAGTATGCAGAGGACAAAGTAGGGAGAGAGCCGCACAGACCATCAGTACCACTGCTTGGTGCACCATAGCCTGAGACACTTGAGCAGGGCTGAACTCTGAGACTCAAGCTTCAGAGTTTAAGGACTAGGGTTGGCTGTGTGGAGACACCATGAAGGGACTAGGGGGTGAGGTGCCGCAGCCAACAGAGAGCGGGAGGAGGCCTGGGTCCCTGAGGAGCAAAGCACCATTGTTGAGGAGTGTGAGAGGGAGGTGGTCAAAACGCCATAGGTTCTTCTTTCTCTGAATACATGTGGGTTCTCAGGTGGCAGAGTGCCTCTGGTGTGGGCTACGGGGACCTCGTGCAAACCAAGACAGCCATCTCAGACTCCTGAGGTGGGCATGGCCTACCTCCAATAAGGGTCCCGGGACCTGGCACCACTTGCAGCCCAAATCACCACAAAGGCTGCCAGTGCAGAGGGCCCTGCAGCCAAGCGCTACCTGTTGTGCTCAACTCCCAGGAAACATACCATGTCGTTGCCTCTTCCAAAGGCTCTAAGCACCATCCCCTCCTCCCTGAGGGTCACTGCTACTGCCAAGGGCCCAGTGACCAGGTACAGCCTGCAGGCATGGCACATTGTCCCCCTCCCTGGAAGCACACACAGGCTGTACACCTTCATTCCGCCTAGCAAGGGGACAATGGCCTGTACACACTGAGGAAAGAGACAGCAGGCATCCAAACCAAAAACATCTCTCATGCCAAAAAAGTCGTAAGCCCTCACAAGCTACCCAGGGACACTCCCACTTATAAGTAGCCCTCCAAGACCACAGTCCATAATTATTTTCCCTGAACGAACAGAGTAAGAAAAATATAAGCACAAAGAAGACACACAAGAACCATTCCCAGTTAAAAGGACAGGAGAACTCCCCTGAAGGAGCAAACAATGCAACAGACCTCTGCAGTCGAGCAGACACTGATTTCAGAAAGGGGGTAATGAAAATACTGGAGGAATTAAGAACGGATATCAACAGTAACACGATTACTTTAAAAAGGAACTAGAAGCTATAAGGAGGAGCCAAGAAAAATTAGGAAATTCATTTGCAGAGACAAAAGCTGAGATAAAGTCTTGAAGAGCTGTATAAATAATGCAGAGGGACAAATAAGTGACTTGGCAGACAGAATAATGTAAATCACCTAATCAGGATATCAGACAGAAAGCCAAAATTTTTAAAATGAAAGCAGTGTAAGAGATCTATGGGATAATATAAAGCAGACCAATCTATGCATAATAGGGGTTCCAGGGGAGAAGAAAAAGAAAATGTATTTGAAGAAAATGTATTTGAAGAAATTATGGCTGAAACCTTTCCAAATCTAAAGAAGGAAATAGGTATCCAGATACAGGAAGCACAGCAGGCCCTAAACAAGTTGAACCCAAACAGACCTACACCAAGACTATTATATCAAAAGACATATATTATTATAATATTATTATAAAAATGGCAAAAGTTAAAGATAAGGAGAGAATTCTAAAGGCAGCAAGAGAAAAACAAAGAGTCATTTTAAGGAAACTTCAGTAAGGCTATCAGCTGATTTCTCTACAGAAATGCTACAGTCCAGAAGAGAGTGGCAAGATATATTCAAAGTGCTAAGTGGGAAAATTTTGCAGCCTAGAACACTCTACCCAACATAGCATTTAAAATAGGAGAGATAAAGAATTTCTCCAACAACAGAAACTGAAAGAATACAGCAATACTAAACATATCCTAAAAGAAATATTGAAAGGTCTCCTCTAAATAGGAAGGAAGTAAGATGATATAGGATGAAGAAAATCAAAATTGGAAAGTAATAACTTAAATAAGCCAGTATACAGATCAAAAAGTGGGGGAAAAAAACTTATTTGTGAAAGCAAATATAAACACAAGGATCAGCAAAAGGATAAACATGAAGATGTAAAACAGGACATCAAAGTTATAAAGTGTGGGCAAGGAGAGTAAGAAAATGTAGATCTTTTTTTTTTTTTTTTTTTTTTTTAGGAATGTGGTTGAGCCTATATGACTATCAGTCTAAAGCAAGCAGATATAGGAAGGGGTTAACATACTTGAAAATCGGGGCAACCACAAATTAAAAACCAAAAAAAAAAAGACCCAAGCAGAATATAAAAGGAAACCATCCAACCAAAAAAAGAAAAGAAAAAAAAAAGGAAAAATGAAGAAACATAGAATCAACTTGAAAACAATATTTAAAATGTTTGTAAATACATATTTATCAATAAATACCATAAATGTCAATTGGTTGAATGTTCCAGTTAAAGTCATCAAGTGACAGACTGGATATAAAAACAAGAACCAACAGTATTCTGCCTACAAGACACCCACCTAAGGGCAGAGAACACATATAAATTGTAAGTGAGGTATTTGCATGAATAGAAATTAGAAGAAAGCAGGTGTTGCAGTTCTCACATCAGACAAAATGGACTTTAAAATAAAGGCCATACGTCTATCCAGAGAAAACCATGACCCGAAAAGAAAGATATATGTACTCCAATGTTTACTGCAGTACCATATACAATAGCCAAGACATGGAAACAACCTAAATGTCCATCGACAGATGAGTGGATAAAGATGTGGTACCTCTACACGATGAAATCTTAGCCATTAAAAGGAAAGAAATAACAGCATTTGCAGCAACATGTATGGACCTAGAAATTATCATGCTAAGTGAAGTCAGACAGTGAGACGCCAACATCATATGCTATCACTTATAGGTGGAATCTAAAAAAGGACACAGTGAACTCCTTTGCAGAACAGAAACTGACTCACAGACTTTGAAAAACTTACAGTTTCCAAATGAGACAGGTTGGGTGGTGGGGGGGATGCGCTGGGGGTTTGGGATAGAAATGCTATAAAATTGGGCTGTGATGATCATTGTATAACTATAAATGTAATAAAATTCATTGAGTAATTTAAATAAATTAAAAGAATCTCAAACTAAAAAATAAATTAATTAAATAAAATAAAGGCCATAAAGAAATATAAAGAATATATGAAGAATATAAAGGAAAAAAAAAGGATCAGTTCACAAAGAGGATATTACACTCGTGAACATATGTACTCCTAATATAGGAGCACCCAAATACATAAAACAAATACTAATAGACATCAAAGGAGAAATTGATGGAAATACAACATTAATGGGAGACTTTAACATGCCACTCACAGCAATGGACAGATCTAGACAGAAAATCAATAAGGTAATAGAGATCCTAAAGGACTCAATAGAATAGGCTTCTATAATAGAAAAAAATAAAAATCTAAAGAAAAAAAGTAAGGCTTAATTGATTTTTTTCAGAGCATTATATGCCAAAAACCCCAGAATATACATTCTTTTCAACTGCACATGGAATATTCTCTAGGATTCACCACATACTGGGGCACAAAACTAACCTCAACAAATTTAAGAGTATAGAAATTACTTCAAGCATCTTCTCTGATGCAGTGGTGTAAAACTAGAAATCCAAGCACAGCAAAAGAAATGAGAAAAAAACTGACTATATGGAGAGTAAACAACATGCTGCTAAAGAACCAGTGGGTCATTGAGGAACTCAAAAGGAAAATTAAAAAATACCTCGAGACAAATGTTAATGAAAACACAACCATTCAAAATTTATGAGATGCTACACAAGCAGTTCTTAGAGTGAAGTTCTTAGTGATACAGAGCTTCCTCAAAAAACGAGTATATCAAATAAACAACTTAACCTACCACCTGAAAGAATTAGAAAAAGAAGAACAAACAACATGTAAAGTCATCAGAAGGAAGGAAATAATAAAGATTGGAGAGGAAATTAAATAGAGGTTTAAAAAACCAATAGATATCACTTACATGTAGAATCTAAAATATGGCACAAATGAACATATCTATAAAACAGAAACAGACTCAGAGACTTAGAGAACAAACTTGTGGTTGTCATGGAGGAGAGGGGAGGGAGTAGGACAGAGAGGGAGTTTGGTGTTGGTTGGTAGATACAAGCTATTACGTTTAGAACGGATGGGCAGTGAGGTCCTAATGTACAGTACAGGGAACCATATCCAGTCTCTTGGGATACACCGTAATGGAAAGTAATATGAGAAAAAGAATGTATATATGTATGTGTGTGTGATTAGGTCACTTTGCTGTACAGCAGAAATTAGCCCAACATTGTAAATCAACTATACTTTAATTAGAAAAAGTTTTTTTTTTTTTTGGAGTTCCCCTCGTGGCCCAGTGGTTAACGAATCCGACTAGGAACCATGAGGTTGTGGGTTCTATCCCTGGCCTCACTCACTGGGTTAAGGATCCGGCATTGCCATGAGCTGTGATGTAGGTCGAAGACTCTGCTCAGATCCCATGTTGCTGTGGCTCTGGCGTAGGCCAGTGGCTACAGCTCCGACTCGACCCCTAGCCTGGGAACCTCCATATGCCACGGGAGCGGCCCTAGAAAAGGCAAAAAGAAAAAAAAGGAAAAGAAAAAAGTGTTTTTAAAATCTCATAATGTGTAAATTTGTATATCCAAATCTGACTCTTGTGTATCAAATCATCATAAAGAGATCACACTTTATTCTTCAAATGAAGGAAAAATACTGGCATGTTAGTGAAGCCAGGAGATTGCCAATCAGGTCTAAATAATCCTAAACAATAAAGGAACTAATGAAAATAGAAACCTGTCATCCATGAGTTACTAACATATTATAAAGTATTGAACCCCTTAAATAACATAGTGTCATTGAATATTGAAACCAAATCTTATTTGAGTATCATTGTTGCCTAGTAATAAATAATAATAAATGATGTTATTAAAGTGAAGGAGAAAGGGAGGAAAACCCCACAATCAGGTCATTCCATGAAGTTTTTGCAATACTTGATAAAAATTCAGATTTTAATTCCAAATTAGCCATGGTAGAGCTGAAATGCTTAGTTCAAAATGACAGCAGTTATACTTCTTGTTTTACAGTTAGGTGTATTCACTAACAATCTGACAAATTAAAATTGTTTCTTTTTAGTTTTGCTCCAGAAATGAAAATCACATGAGCCATGTATGGAAATTTTTAAACTTATATTTAGCCTGAATGTGAATGGATAATTAAATGTTCATATTCTCTTCTCCATAAGTATTTTAAAAATCAAATGCCTTTCAGATAGATGATTATATTGCAGAAGGGCTGAAAGTGCTGGTTCAAGGAATTTAAAAGATAATACTTTCATTTCCTTTGAATGGATTTTATAGTACAGACCTCAGTTCAAGCAAATAGTTTATTCTGTTCCTTAAAATTGTGTAGTGGAGTTCCCTTCATGGCTTAGTGGTTAAAGAACCCGACTAGTATCCATGAGGATGCTGGTTCGATCCCTGGCCTTGCTCAGTGGGTTAAGGATCTGGCATTGCTGTGAGCTGCAGTGTAGCTCGCATACTCAGCTCGGATCCTGCATTGCTGTGGCTATGGTGTAGACTGGCAGCTGTAGCTCCAATTCATCCCCTAGCCTGGGATCTTCCATATGCCATGGGTCTGGCCCTAGAAAGCAAAAATGAAATAAAATAGAGTAGTGATCAGTTCTTCTTCCATTCAGTTTTCTTCCTGTTTTGTACTGAAAGATGTAAAAGATGTTGACTAACCTCTTCAAAAAATACTTTTCTTGAGTGTTTACTATTTAGACTGCTCCATTCTAGATGCTTACTTAGCATGTAGTCATGAATGATCATACATGGAGTTTAAATTCTTTTGAAAGAGGAAAGACAATAAGTAAATTAGTAAACTATACATTATCTATAATATTGATATTATTTAACATTTAAACAGATTTTTGTATTTGCACGGCTTCCTAATATCCTTTCAGATCTTTCTAGTGCCAGTTTGTTCTGACATGATCAAAGTAAAAGCACCCAAATTAAACAGTTTTCTCTCTAACCTGGCAACCTGACCTGCCCCTGTCCCACCAAATGAAGACAATACTATTATAAATTTTTGGTAAAGACAAGATATTTTATATGCAGTCGTAGGGCATGGAAAATGAACAGACATTCTTAGAGTATTCTTCTAATATAAGTCTAATTTGTTAGTGTTTCCTGGTGATTGCATTGCCACGGTTGCCATAGCAAAAGTGATTAGTCCCTGAGTTTTTACTTCTAGCAAAGACTATGAGCGTCTATCTTGGTGAGTCATGGATGCCAGATGTGATTTTGATAAATATTTTGAATGCTTTTTGATTAGAAATGGTAATTTATATACAAATTATAAAATTGCTGCTTCCATCTTGATTTTATACATACTCAGCATTTAAAGCAGACCAGGCTATAATCCTTGCCTTTAAGATTATGAATATGAGGAAAAACTAGAACCCTAAATCCATGAAGTCTTTATGTACAAGTTTGTATATAATAGGTTCTTTTCTAAGTAAGAGGGTTTTTTTAGTAAAGCCATCTCTCAAAGCTACATTTATTCTTTTAGCCATCTCTCAAAGCTACATTTTTTCTTTTAGTTTTTTTTTTAATGGTACATGGTATTATTATTACATAATTATTTCTTTGAATATTAAGTATTTAAAAATTCTATAGGATAATACTATATTTTACATTATCACATTGCTGTTTTGTAGTTTAACAGGTGATATTTTATTCATAAGATACTTTAATATAACTACAACTTAATTGGGACATTTGTCTCTCTAAGCCTGCTCTAGTTAATAGAATGAATTTATGATAACTGGAACAATCCCTGTAACTGCCCTATGAACTTCATCATGCGTTTATCTTTTTGTTGGTTGATTACCACAGAGCTAGGAAAGTGATTATTGCAGGATCTTCCCTTTTCTTAGACCTTCTGGTTGCATTCAGCCTGGGAAAGACTAAAAGGCAGTAAGATTTTTTCCTCGCTGGTACATTATATCTAAGGGGAATTCCCTGCTGTCAGTCACAGCAGTATAGAATACACTCTCAGAGCCTGAGAACAAATTATGAAGATCTCTTTTCTAAGTGTCCTACTCCATTTTCGAATAACTCAGGCTTCCATTTCAACCCCATTTTCTTCACAACTCTGCAGTTTCATCCTGTGTAAATACCCTATCCATTGATAAGCAAAAGCAGTGATGTGCTCCTTGGATGTATATAGGTATACAGCTCTCTGTGCTTAACCTTCACCCACTAAAGAGTTGAGTGATGGCTTGGATAGATGGATAGGTGGTGGGTGGGTGGCTGAGAGTGCCCATTGCTACCTATCACTTGTCCAAAACAATCCATTCCATTAGCAGCTCTCACAAAGCAATTCCATTTTCCTGTTCAGTTCCACAATAGCAAGTCACTGCCTCTTTATTCTCTGTTAACACCTAGAAACAAATGGACATTCTCTGTAGCTAACCTGCCCCTGCCTATCATTATACCCAAATAACTAATGTATTCATAACTTATTCAACAAAGTGTTAGCTTATTGTTAATCAGTGATGTTAAGGATTTAGTTTAGTATTTTTCAAATATTTGTTTACTTCTTTTTCATAATACTTAACAATACTTATTATTTGGCAGGAACTCTTTTATAGAAAGTCTTATACATTTATCTCTGTTAATCCTCCCAAACCTCACTGAGGTGAACAGTATTTATACTCATTGGATTTAACCTCATTATACCACTTCTGTGTACCACATCTGTGGTAACAGGGGTTCAGATATTAAGAAACTTACACAAGGGCACAAAACTAAGAAGTAGTAGAACTGGGACATGATCCTTGTCTCTGTCTCACAAGATGTAAGACATCCTTAAAATGTTCTTAATATGTGTGCGCATCCTTATATGTTCTTAAAATGTGCAAGCATCCTTGTTGATGGTCTCCAATGGTGACCATCATATACTATGTTCTTTTTTATTACTCAAATGAATTTATCACATCTGTAGTTGTGTAATGATCATAACAATCCAATTTTATAGGATTTCCATCCCATAACCCAGGCACATCCCCCACCCCCTAAACTGTCTCCTCCGGAGACCATATGTTTTTCAATGTCTGTGAGTCAGCATCTGTTCTGCAGAGAAGTTCAGTCTGTCCTTCTTTCAGATTCCACGTGTCACTGAAAGCATTTGATGTTGGTGTCTCATTGTATGGCTGACTTCACTTAGCATGATAGTTTCTAGGTCCATCCATGTTGCTAAAAATCCCATTCCTTTTAATGGCTGAGTAATATTCCATTGGACCACATCTTCTGGATCCACTCCTCTGTCGATGGACATTTAGGTTGTTTCCATGTCTTGGCTATTGAAAAGAGTGCCGCAATGAACATCAGAGTACATGTGTCTTTGCGAGTCATGGTATTCTCTTGATAGATGCCTAGGAGTGGGTTCAATGGATCAAATGGTAGTTCTATTTTTAGTTTTCTGAGGTATCTCCATACTATTTTCCACAGTGGTTGCACCAATTTACATTCCCACCATCAGAGTAATAGGGTTCCTTTTTCTCCACACCCTCTCCAGCACTTATTGTTTGTAGACTTTTTGATGATGGCCATTCTGGCTGGTGTAAAGTGGTACCTCAGTGGTTTTGATTTGCATTTCTCTAATAATGAGTGATGTTGAATATCTTTTCATGTGTTTTTTGGCCATCTGTATGTCTTCTTTGGAGAACTGTCTGTTTAGCTCTTCTGCCCGTTTTTTGATGGGATTGTTTGTTTTTTTGGTATGGAGCTACAGAAGGTGTTTATAAATTTTGGAGATTAATCCCTTGTCAGTTGATTCACTTGCAAAGATTTTCTCCCATTCTGAGGATTGTCTTTTCATTTTGTTTAGGGTTTTCTTTGCTATGCAGAAAACTTTTACGTTTAATTAAGTCCCATTTATTTTTGTTCTTATTGTCATTATTCTAGGAGGTGGATCTGAGAAGATGTTGCTGCCGTTTATGTCAGAGAGTGTTTGGCCTATGTTTTCCTCTAAGAGTTTTATAGTGTCTTATATCTAGGTCTTTAATCCATTTTGAGTTTATTTTTGTGTATGGTGTTAGGGAGTGTTCTAATTTCATTCTTTTCCATGTGGCTGTCCAGTTTTCCCAGCACCACTTACTGAACAAGCTGGCCTTTCTTCGCTGTACATTCTTGCCTCCTTTGTCGTAGATGAGTTGGCTGTAGGTGCGTGAGTTTAATTCTGGGCTTTCTGTCCTGTTCCACTGATCTGTATGTCTGTCTTTGTGCCAGTACCATACGGTTTTGATGATTGTTGCTTTGTAGTATAGTCTGAAGTCCCAGAACCTGATTCCTCAAGCTCCATTTTTCTTTTTCAGGATGTCTTTGGCTATTCTAGGTCTTTTGTGCTTCCAGAAAAACTTTAAAATATTTTGTTCGAGTTCTGTGAAAAATGTCCTTGGTAATTAGACAGGGATTGTGTTGAATCTGTAGATTGCCTTGGGTTGTATAGCCATGGTGATAATGTTAACTTCCAGTCCACGAGCATGGTATATCTTTCCAACTATTTGTGTCATCTTTGATTTCTTTCATCACCGTCTTATAGTTTTCAGAGGATAGGTCTTTTGTCTCTTTAGGTAGGTTTACTCCTAGGTATTTTATTCTCTTGGATCCAATGGTAAATAGGATTGCTTCCCTAATTTTTCTTTCTGCTTTTTCATTGTTAGTATATAGAAATGCAGTTGATTTTTGTGTATTAATTTTGTATCCTGCGACTTTGCCAAATTCATGGATGAGCTCCAACAGTTTTCTAGTAGAGTCTTTAGGCTTCTCTAGGTATAGTGTCATGTCATCTGCAAATAGGGATAGTTTTACTTCTTCCTTTCCAATTTGGATTCCTTTTATTTCTTTTAGTTCTCTGATTGCTGTGACTAGAACTTCCAAAACTATGTAGAATTGTAGTGGCGAGAGCGGACATCCTTGTCTTGTTCCTGATCTCAGTGGGAATTCTTTCAGCTTTTCACCATTGAGAATGATGTTACCTGTGGGTTCGTCATATATGGCCTTTATTATGTTGAGGTAGGTTCCCGCTATGCCCACTTTCTGAAGGGTTTTTATCAGGAACAGGTGTTGGATTTTGTCAAAGGCTTTTTCCGCATCTATTGAGAAGATCATATGGCTTTTATTCTTCAGTTTGTTAATGTGGTGTAGCACACTGATGGATTTGTGGATATTGAAGAACCCTTGGATCCCTGGGATAAATCCCACTTGATCATGATGTACAATCCTTGTAATATATTGTTGGATTTGTTTTGGTACTATTTTGTTGAGGTTTTTTGCATTTATGTTCATCAGTGAAATTGGTCTGTAGTTAGCTCTTCTCTGAATGTTTGATGGAATTCACCTGTGAAGCCATCTGGTCCTGGACTTTGTTTGTTGGAAGTTTTTTAATCACAGTTTCAATTTCAGTTCTTGTGATGGGTCCATTCATCTTTTCTATTTCATCTTGGATTAGTCTTGGAAGATTGTGCTTTTCTAAGAATTTGTCCGTTTCTTCTAGGTTTTCCATTTTATTGGCATATAGTTGCATATAGTAGTCTCTTATGATCCTTTGTGTTTCTGTGATGTCCATTGTTACTTCTCCTTTTTCATTTCTAATTTTATTGATTTGAGTCCTCTCTCTCTTTTTCTTGATAAGTGTGGCTAAGGGTTTGTCAATTTTCTTGATCTTTTCAAAGAACCAGCTTTTCGTTTCATTGATCATTTCAGTGGTTTCCTTTGCTTCTATTTCATTGATTTCTGCTCTGATCTTTTTGACTTCTTTCCTTCTGCTAACTTTAGGTCTTGTCTGTTCTTCTCTCTCAAACTGCTTTAGATGGAAAGTTAGCTTGTTTATTTGAGCTTTTTCTTGTTTCCTGAGGTAGGCTTGTATTGCTACAAGCTTTCCTCTTAGAATGGCTTTTGCTGCATCCCATAGGTTTTGGAGTGTCATATCTTTGTTGTCATTTGCTTCTAGGTATTTTTTAATTTCCTCTTTGATTTCTTCAGTGATCCATTGGTTGTTTAGTAGCATGTTGTTGAGTCTCCACGTGTTTGTGTTTTTTGCAGTTTTTTTCTTGTTGTTGATTTCCAGTCATATAGCGTTTTGGTTGGAAAAGATGCTTGATATGATTTCAGTTTTCTTAAAGTTACCGAGGCTTGGTTTGTAGCCCAGGATGTGATCAGTCTTAGAGAATGTTCCATGTGCATTTGAGAAGAATGTGTGTTCTGTTGCTTTTGGATGGAATATCCTATAAATATCTATTAAGTCCATCTGGTCTAATGCTTCATTTGGGGCCTTTTTCCTTATTGATTTGCTATCTGGATGATCTGTCCATTGGTGTAAGTGGGGTGTTAAAGTCTCCCACTATGTTTGTATTATTGTCATTGTGTCCTTTTAAGGTTGTTAGCAGTTGCCTTATATATTGCGGTGAACCTAGGTTGGGTGTGTAGATATTTAAAATTGTTATATCTTCTTCTTGGATTGATCCTTTGATCATTAGGGAGTGACCTTCCTTGTCCCTTAAAATATTCTTCATTTTAAAGTCTATTTTGTCTGATATTGCTACTCCAGCTTTCTTTTGATTCCCATTTGCATGGAATATTTTCTTCCATCCTCTCCCTTTCAATTTGTATGTGTCCCTAAGGTGATGTGGGTCTCTTGAAGACAGTATGTATATGGTTCTTGTTTTTGTATCCATTCAGCCAGTCTGTGTCTTTTGATTGGGGCGTTTAGTCCATTAACATTTAAGGTAATTATTGATATGTATGTTCTTATTGCCATTTTATTAATTGTTTTGGATTTGGTTTTTTTTTTTTTTTTTTTTTGCTCTTTTTTCTTCCCTTCTTCTCTTGTTCTCTCCTCTTCTGGTTTGATGACTATCTTTAGTGTTTTATTTTTTTGTGATTTTTTTTTGTGTATGTGTATCAATTGTAGATTTTTGGTTTGCAATTATTCTGAAGTTTCGACATAAGAGTCTATATGTATCTCAGATTGTTTTAAGTTGTTGTTCTCTTAATTGCAAGTTCATCTCCAGTGTCCTGCATTTGTACCCATCTCTTCTCATGATTTCTGATTTTGGTGGTATAATTGTGCATGGACGATTTTGTATCTTTACTGTATATATACCTTTACTGGTGAGCCTTGTCATTTGTGGAATTTTTGTTCCCTGTTGCGGGCTTTTCTTTTCTGCCTTGAGAAGTTCCTTTAGTATTTGTTGTAAGGCTGGTTTAGTGTTGCTCAATTTTCTGAGCTTTGCTTTTCTGTGAAGGTTTTGATTTCTTCTTCTAATCTGAATGAGAGCCTTGCTGGGTAAAGTAATCTTGGTTGGAGGTTTTTTCCTTTCATCACGTGAAGTATATCATGCCACTCCCTTCTGGCCTGCAGAGTTTCTGCTGAAAAATCTGCCAATAACCTTATTGGGGTTCCCTTGTATGTTACTTGTTTCTTTTCCCTAGCTGCTTTCAAGATTTTTTCTTAGTCTTTAATTTTGGTCAGTTTGATTAATATGTGCCTCGGGGGTGTTCCTCCTTGGGTTTATTTGATATGGTACTCTTTGTGCTTCCTGAATTTGAGTGAGTGGTTCCTTTCCCATGTGAGGGAAGTTTTCGGCTATTATCTCTTGGAATATTTTTCCTGTCCCCTTCTCTCTCTCTTTTCCTTCTGGCACCCCTATAATACGGATGTTGATGTATTTAACGTTGTCCCAGAGTTCTCTGAGACTCTCTTCATTTGTTTTTAATCTTTATTCTCTTTTCTGTTCTGCACCCGTAATTTCTACTAATCTGTCCTCCACCTCGCTTTTTTCTTCTTCTGCCTCCTGTATTCTGCTTTTAGCTGCTTCTAGTGAGTTTTTTATTTCAGTTATTGTATTTCACATCTCTTCTTGTTTTAAGTTTTATATCTTGTATCTCTTTGCTTAGTGTTTCGTGTAAGTTATCCATCTTTGCCTCCAGTTTATTTCCAATGTCTTGCATCATTTTCAACATCAACAGTCTAAAGTCTTTTTCCTGGAGGCTGAGAATCTCCTCATGGCTTAGCTGATTTTCTGGGGTTTTTCCTTTCTCCCTCATCTGAGTTATAGTTCTCTGTCTTTTCATTTTTATAGGTTTTTGGTGTGATGACCTTTTTACAGATACTAGAGTTGTAGCCTCTCTTACTTCTGGTGTCTGTCCCCCCTGTGGCTGAAGTCGGTATGGGGGCTTGGTGTAGGCTTCCTGATGGGAGGGGCTGATGCCTGCCCACTGGTGTGTGGAGCCATTCTAATCCCTCTGGTGGGTGGGGCTTAGTCTCTGGATGGGATTAGAGGCAGCTGTATGCTTGAGGGGTTTTTAGGCAGCCTGTTTACTGAGGGGTGGGTCTGTGATCCCACCTGGATTATTGTTTGCCTTGGGGCTTCTCAACTCTGTCTGATGGGTGGGGCCAGATTTTCCCAAAATGGCCACCTCCAGAGAAAAGCAGCTGCTGAATATTCCCTAGACTCTACTTCAGTGTCCTTCCCTCACAACAAGCCACATTCACCCCTGTTTTCCCAGGATGTCCTCTTAAGAACTGCAGTCAGGTTTGACCCAGATTCCTATGGAGACTGCTTTGCCCTGGGAGCCAGTGCATGTGAAAGTCTGTGTGCACCTTTTAAGAATGTGGTCTCCATTTCCCCCAGTCCCATGGAGCTCCTGCACAAGCCCCATTGGCCTTAAGAGCCAGATGCTCCGGGGCTCTTTCTCCCCGTGCCAGATCCCCACAAGTGAGAGTTTGAACTCTCACTCCTGTAGGCGATTTTCTGTGAACCAGTTGGTTTTCAGTCTGTGGGGCTTCCCACCCAGGAGGTATGGGGTTGTTTATATCGTAAAATCACCCCTCTTACTTCTTAATGTGGCCTCTTTTTCTTCTGGAGTAGGGTATCTTTTTTAAGGTTTCTGGTCCATTGGGGCAAAGATTGCACAGCCTTTACTTGTGAATTTTGTTGTTTTTAGGAGAGAAGTTGAGCTCCAGTCCTTCTATTCCATCATCTTAATCCCATCTCCAAAACCATATAATATGTTAATAGTGAATCTTTTCCTTCTGCTCCGTGCATTTTTAATGGCTTTTTCCTTATTATTTTTAGAATTTTTATACTTTCTGGCCATTTTCCAATCATTATCAATCTCAAAAATTTGATTACATGTATCAATAATTCTAGGATATGTAATGCTTATAGATTCCAGAAAAAATCAAAACTGGGCATTGGTGACTTTGATACAAAATTCACTGTATAATAATATCTCTTGGATTATTACAGCTTTACAGAATATCTATCAAGTATAATAAATTCATAGTTTCTATTAGGGTGAAATCATTCTACTCTTAAGTTTCTGAGTATAGGTGGGAGATCATTTCCTAGAAATAAGCTCCTTGATTTCTCTTTAATTTTGATTTTTCCCTCTACTCCAGATGTTTACAGTTTTGTAGCCACATATCTGTATTTTTCAGTCAGTTTTTGAAATTCTCATTCACTTCTAAATTGTGATTCATCATCTGAGACCAGGATTGCTCCAAATTTATTTAAATACTTTCTTAAACATTCACTAGTAAATGTATAAAAACTCTTTATATTTTTAAAATTGGCAATTTTTTAAATCAGAAGTTTTTTTACCTCATATCCTATAGATGATTTCTTTTTTGACTCTCTTTTGAAGTAGTAGTCTTTATTTGAGAGATCTGCTTATATCTGACGTGTGAAGGATGTCGATTAAGTCTCCTACATCTCACACTTCTTATAATCTTTTCAAAATAAGCTGCCGGTTTAAAAAAGTGGCATTATTTCATGTTGAAAAGTGAAGGCAGCAGAGAAAAGGGATTTAATAGAAGGTTTAAAAAAAGAAACACTTTTTAAAATCAATCACCAACCCTGTAAAAGTGGTTAAGGGTTTATAAAGTAAGAATAATGTATTTTTTATTCTAAATCTGTTACAAATTGCCTGTAGCAGTTAGTACTAGTTTGTTATTAAAGACTTGTCATAGGTTGAGATGCACATAAATCTATATTCAAATATTGATTCTGGGTAAGTCATTCAAATTGTTTTTCTCAGTTGGCTGCGCCTGTGCCATGTGGAAGTTTCCAGGCCAGGGATCGAACCCAAGCCATAGCAGCAACCCAAGCCACAACAGTGACCATGCCAGATCCTTAACCTGCTGAGCCACAAGTGAACTCCTAAAATTCTTTAACTGTGGCTTCAATTATAATATGGTGTTATAAATAAATTATGGTAAACATAATATAAAGTGGTATTATAAGTGCTTTAGGGCCTTGCTCATACTACATGTTGAGTAAACGTAAGCTGCAAATATAATATTTTATACCATATGCTTATAATTTAATGTCCTCTTTATTCAAAAATTCTTCAAAAGGTACGAGAGAGTAGTTCAGAATCCTTCTTTACAGCCTTTCTTCTTTCCCCTGTGCTGCTCTCAGAACATCTGCCTAAAATTCTTCTTCCTCTTCACTGCTCTGTATTCCTCAACCACCAAAACCCAGGGAGTCTTAACCTTTATATCTCTTAAAACTGTCCTTTTCCATGGATATTTAACTCATCTCTCTCCCGGCTTATTGAAAGATTACTGATCCTCTGACTCCGTTCTTATGCCTCTCCAAACCGTTTGTCATTCTGTAGGGCTGCTTCTACACAAAATGAATCTGAAATATTAAAATCTTTGCTAGCTCCTTGTGTCCTTATGATCAGGTCCAATCTTTGCTCCGGTACACCAGGCTCTTTTAGATCTGGCTTCTCTTCCCTTATAACAAGACTTCACAGATACACTGATCTAATACAGTTCCCTAAATATACTCCTTTTTCTATTTCACTTCCAGGCTTTAATATGTGGAACTTCCTTTGCCAGGAATCCCCTTTCACCTCTTTCTTTTCACCCACCTAATCCCGTACCATCTTTCAGGTTGTAATTAAGAGTGTTTTTTGGGTTTGTTTTGTTTTTGTTTTATAGGCTGCTCATACAGCGTATGGAAGTTCCCAGGCTAGGGGTCAAATCGGAGCTACAGCTGCCAGCCTACACCACAGCCACAGCAACGCAGGATCCAAGCCACGTCTGTAACCTACACTGCAACTCATGGCAACGCCAGATCCTTAACCCACTGAGTGAGGCCAGGGATTGAACCTGCATCCTCATGGTTACTAGTCAGGTTCATTGCTACGGAGCCACAACGGGAACTCCTGTTTTTTAAAACACTAACCACAGTACCTAACACATAGTAGGCTCTGTGGAAGTGTTTGCTGGATAGATAAATAAACTGCTTACTTGATTAATTAGATGATTATGTCAGATGGAGCTTCAGGTTAGAATGACTTGCTAATTCCTTTTTGCTCTTGCTATACCTACTCTATTTTAGCACTTGTCGTACTCTGTTGCAATTATATATATATATATTTTACTTCTGTTTCTCTCACTGATTTAGGAGTTCCTTGGAGACAGAGAGCATGACTTTTCATATTTATATTTCAATGTCTAGAATATTGGTTGGCACATAGTAAATATTAATGAATAATTCCTTTGGAGGGAGCCCACTTAAATAAATATTTTAAATTAAGGATTTTTAAATTTTTAACTGTTTTATTGAGGTTTAATGTACATATGAGAGTCTCCTATCTTAAGTGTAGAGTTCACTGAGCTTTAGTAGACTGTGGTAAAGTTGTGTAACCATGACAGCAGTCTCAATTTTAGAATATTTTTATTAATCCATAAAATTCCCTTATGCCACTAGGTGTTCTCCTAGACAACCCAGCCCCAGACAAATACTATAAATACTTTTTTTTAATTTTGGTTAAAATATATATAAACATATAGTTTACCCCGTTAGCCATTTTAAAATGTACAGTTCAGTGGCATAAATTATATTCTCGCTCTTTGACAACCATATCCACTAACTATTTGCAAAACTCTTTATTTATCCCAAACAGAAACTCTATATAATTATCAAGCAATTATTCCTCATTGCTCCCTTCTCCCAGATCTTGATAACCTCTAATCTACTTTCTGTCTCAATGAATTTGTCTACACTAGACACTCGTGTAAGTGGAATCATACAATATTTGTCTTTTTGTGTCTTGTTTACTTCACTTAACATAATGTTTTAAGGGTTCATCCAGGTTATAGCAAGCACCAAAATAAATTCATTTCCTTTTCAATTATCCATTCGTATGTTGAGAAACTCGAGTTCTTTTCACCTTTTAGCTTTCATGAATAATAACAAAATGAAGACTGGTGTACAAGTATCTATTTTGAGTCCCTGCTTTCCATTCTTTTACATGTATACCTGGAAGTGGAATTGCTGAGTCACTTTTTGACTACCAAAAACTTCCATACCAACAGTACCATTTTACATTCCTATCCGCAGTGCACCAAGCTTCCAATTTCTTCACATCATCTCCAACATTCTATTATTACTACTGCTCTTTCCTTCCTAGGTGATGTAAAGTAGTATGTCATTGTGGTTTTCATTTGTTTTTCTCTAATGACTAATGATGTTGACCATCTTTTTATGCTTCTAGGCCATTTGTATGCCTACTTTGGAGAAATGTCTGTTCAAGTCCTTTGCTCATTTTTTAATTGGGATTTCTCCCTTTTTATTATTAAATTGTTGAATTCATTATATAGTCAGGATGTAAAACTTTTATATGGATATTAAAACATGTACATTTAAATACATATGATTTTCAGATATTTTCTCTCATTTTATGGGTTGACTTTTCACTTAATAATGCCCTTTGATGCATAAAATATATAATTTTGATAAACTCCAATTTATCTTTTTCTTTTCTTCCTTTTGGTTTTATTGTCATATTAAAATCTGTTACCAAATCCAAGGTCATAAGGATTTTCCCTTATGTTTTCTAACTAAGAGTTTAATAGTTTTTTGTATTTAGGTCAGTTGTTATTGTTATTATCATTTCCGACTATTTCTGTTTCCTTCTGGTATTGATTTCTAGTTTCATTCCACTATAGTTAAGGGAGATACTCTGTATGATTTCAGTCTTTTTAAATTTACTGAGATTTGTTTTGTAGCCTAACATATGATCAACCCTGGAGACTATTCCATGTATATTTTAGGACATGTATATACCACTAGAGTTGGTCAGTGTTTTATTACATGCCTGTTAGTTCTAGTTGGCTTTTTAGTGTTGTTTAAGTACTTTGTTTTCTTTTTAATCTTCTGTCTAGATGTTTTGAATTACTACAAGTTGTGTTTGAAGTCTCCAGCTATTATTATAGATCTCTTTTTCTCCTTTCAGTTCTATCACTGATTGCTTCATATACTTTGGAACATTTTTTGTGTATATATGCTTACATTTGTTATAGCTCCTTGATGAGTTAACCTTTTTGTCAATTTATAATATTTTTTTTTTTTTTTGTCTCTTGCAACAGTTTTTTTACTTAAAGTATATTTCCTCTGATACCTTACTTTGGCTACTATTTCCATAGAGTATCTTTTTCAGTTCTTTCAGTTTAAATCTATTTGTGGCTTTGGATGTACATTGCATCTCTTATAGATAGCATATAGTTAGACCTCTTTTTAAATCCATTCTTCCAATCTCTACGTTTTAGCTGGATATTTTTAATCCATGAACAAATGTCCTCATTTCTCTCTTTTGTGTTTACTTAACTTGTGGTGAACTATTTTGCTTTCCTTCTTATTCACTTCTGCATGTATTTTGTAGATTTTGTGTTTATGTTACAATGGGGATTACATTTAAGAATCTAGTATTAATACTATAACTTGAATTGAAACCAACTTAACATTATATCATACAAATAAATTATGACCATCAATGGAAATTATAACTGTAGTTGTGAAGGAAATTAAGGATCTCTATCTTCTGAGGGAAAAGGTGCTAATTAGCTCATTAATTGTACAACTAAATGACTAAAATTTTGTGAAATACTCTTTACATGGAAATATCACTTATAATGACTAGAGTATGTATTTTTCAAAAGAATATTTCAGATTAGTGTATATGTTTGTGAAATTTGTCCTTTTTAATGATTTTAAAATCATTTAAAAATGATTTTTATTTTAAATGTTTATTTAAAATATTGCCAGTTTTGAGAGGATCTTAAAAATGAATCTCCCAAAGATACATAGTTCAATGAAAGGTGAGTACAGGCAGAAATTGTAGGATAACCATAATTAGTGGTATTATCAATGTCCGTTTTAATGGGTGCCAGTTTTTACCCTCTTTGAAGGTAACAATGCTTATTCATGCACCTCAGAAGAATCTAAATGGCCATAACTCTTCCCTGCTTTTTTTGGAATAATGATTCTTGGCTTATGTAAAGGCAGCTCTCTTGGCATTGTAGTATCAACATTAAATACCTTCTAGTATTCATCATTCCTAATAATAACTACCATTTTTTAAGCCTGCCTGTGCCAAGTGCTATGCACAGGGCAGTGGCTAAGAATATAGGCTCTGGAGTCAGACTGCTTCAGGTGTATTCTGGCTCTGCCTCTTACTAACTCAGTAATTATAAGTAAGTTACTTAACCTCTTGGTACCTGCTTCTTCTGTAAAATGTGGGAAATAGTATAGGATAATAATACAGTAGGGATTTATGAAGTTTAGAGGATATAATACAAGTATAAAGCTTAAAACAGTGTTTTGAACATAATAAACACTCAATTCTTACTAATATCATTATCACATTTAATATGTACAAGAAAATATTAGGATACTATGTACATTTTTACTGGTAAAGAAACTAAGGCTAAGAAACAGTAACTTGCCCACAGTCACACTGCTCTAAAGTGATAGCTGAGATCTGAACCAAGGTCCTTCTAATACGTAAGGTCCTTTTTATGTAACCCCATGCTCTTAAAAACTAAACTCTGGCCTAAATGAAAGTAATCTCTTGTTAGTGTTTTATAATGTAGTATGTGGAATCTATTCATTTTATAAATGGAAAAAGTAAATTGGCCAAGCATCTTAGTAACTGAACAGTCTTAAAAGCAAAATCTTTCCCATTCCTAATCTATTGTCCTTTCTGCTACCTCCAAACATGTTTACATATTCTGAGAATTCTTTGGGACAGGTTTCATCATGTGCATTATGATTATGATATCTGCCCAAATTTAAAATACTATGTTGTTAGCATTTAAATAGGGTTTTAAGTATAAAAATTCTATTCTTAAATAAATTAATTTTATTTGTACTGTCATTTTCTGCTTCCTTATTCTTTTTTCTCCTTTTTTTTTTCTTCTTTTTTGTTTTTTTACATCTTTTCCACTGTGCTTTATTACAGGATACTGAAAATAGTTTCCTGTGCTATTCAGTAGGACCTTATGTATCCATTCTGCATATAGTAGTTTGCATCTGCTAGTCCCAAACTTCTAATCCAACCCCCCCACCTAACAAACATCAGCAGCCTGTTTCTGATGTCTGTGAGTCTCTTTCTGTTTCATAGATAAGACCATTTGTGTCATATTTTAGATTCCACATATAATATCATATGGTATTTGTGTTTCTCTTTCTGACTTACTTCTCTTAGTATGATCATCTCTAAGTCCATCCATATAGCTACAAATGACATTAACTACTTACTTTTATGACTGTGTAATATTCCTCTGTGTGTGTGCGCCACTTTTTCATTATGCATTCATCTAGTAATGGATATTTAGGATGTTTCTCTGTTTGGGCTATTATAAATAATATGAACATAGGGGTGCATGTGTCTTTTTGAATCATAGTTTTGTCCAGATATGTGCTCAAGAGGGGGATTGTAGAATCATATGGCAACTCTGTTTTTGGTTTTTTGAGAAACCTATATGCTGTTCTTCATAGTGGCCTCACCAATTTACATTCCCACCACAGTGTAGGAAGATTCCCTTTTCTCTACAACTTCTCCAGTAATCATTATTTGTAGACTTTAATGGTGGCCATTTCTGACTTGTGTAAGGTGGTACCTCATTGTTGTTTTTATTTGCATATCTCTAATAGTTTATCTTCCTTATTCTTATCAAAATAAGAATTTGAGCCATTTTGCTGCACTTTTTACTTAAGTATGGATTTTCATGTTAAAACACATTTCTGTTGTTTGATGTTAAGTCCTCATTTTAGATGCAGAATTGTATCAACAGAAAGAGACTAGCAGTGCTTTTCCCTAATACATGGGGTGAACATTAATAAATATATAAAGCAAGGAGTTCCCATCATGGCTCAGTGGTTAACGAATCCGACTAGGAACCATGAGGTTGCAGGTTCGATCCCTGGCCTTGCTCAGTGGGTTAAGGATCCAGCGTTGCCATGAGCTGTGGCGTAGGTCACAGATGCGGCTTGGATGCTGCATTGCTGTGGCTCTGGCATAGGCTGGTGGCTACAGCTTCAATTAGACCCCTAGCCTGGGAACCTCCATATGCCATGGGAGTGGCCCTAAAAAGGACAAAAAGACAAAAAGTAAATTTAAAAAATATATATATATATATAGCAAAAAAATAGGTTTTTGTTTCAGCTTCGTGTCTGTTTTTGAAATTCAGATAGTAGGTTTGACTTAGCTGGCAGTTTGTCTTAATTGGTTGCTTTAATAGTAGGATTAAAGACCATTGAAAGAAAAAACTAATCTTTTCTATTTAAATGAGAAATCTGGAGTTCCCATGTGGCTCAACAGAAACAGATCTGACTACATCCATGAGGACGCAGATTCAATCCCTAGCTTTGATCACTGGGTTAAGGATCCAGCATTGCTAGGAGTTGCAGTGTACATCGCAGATGCAGCTCGGATCTGGTATGGCTGTGGCTGTGGCATAGGCCAGCAGCTAAAGCTACGATTCATCCTCTAGCCTGGGAACTTCCATATGCCACTGGTGTAGCCCTAGAAAGACAAATAAAAAGAGCAAATCTTAAAAGGTCTTCACACACAATTCCATGAGAGGACTCAGCAGTAAATAGACAAAGAATGTTCTTTAAATATTACTCAACTGTGGAAAATAAGGAGGATATTTAAAGTAAGCTCATCAGTTGAACACCTAGAATAGACTTAGGTCTTTTTATGCTGTTTTCCCAACATGGTGTTAAATAATATATGGTTTGGTTTTTAAAGATATATTCAAAAGTTTTAAAGCATTAATGGGAATATTATTCACTTTATATGATACATGAATATTATAGAAAAATTATACTATATCCTTGTGTAGGTAAATAAACAGTGTTCATTAGATTTATAGACTTAGAAAACAAATTTACATTTACTAGGTGGAGGATGAAGAGGGATAAATTAAGAGCTCAGGCTTAACAGATACATACCAATTTGTATAAATAAAGAATAAGATCCTTTTGTGTAGCACAGGGAACTGTATTTGATATCTCATAATAATCTATAATGGAAAAAATGCAAAGAATATATATGTATACATATGTGTGTGTGTGTGTATAAAAACAGAATCACTTTGCTGTACATCAGAAACTAACACACATTGTAAATCAGCTATACTTTGAAAAAAAATAAAGGAAGGGACTTTTGATAAGGAAAGCTTAAAAGAATTGTAAGTTTAGACCACATTTTATAATTAATATTAAGTAATATTCATAATAGATTCAGTTATAATAATCTAATCCAATTCTCTTCACCCTCTTCCCAGCTTCTGAAAGTAAAATAAATAAGACAGTTGCCATGTAGAATGTTTAAGAGACATTTCTACCATCATGTACCCACTGATGCCTGGGCTAATTTGAGGCACTTCACCCCATTACTTACCCATTCACCAAAACAGTTGGCTTTTACCTCTATTTACATAATAGAGCAGGGGAAACTCAAAACAGGAAGTTGAATAGGTCATTAGTTAGCTTTACACTCTTAATTAGCCAAAAAAAATTATTAAAATGTAGTAGTTGAAGAATCAGTATATTCAGCAAAACAGAAAAGCATCAGTAGATAAGTATTCTGGAGACATTGTTGAAACCTGGTAGATATTTAGGTACTGAAATGACAAGGAAATATATTTTATCATTTAAATAAGAATAATAAATAGAATTGACAAGAGAAAAAGAACTCATCTTAGAAGTCCTGTTTCATGACCAGCTACTCACAAATTGTTGACTTAACGTTAAAGCAAATTCAGTGTGTTCTTTTCTTAAGTGTGTTTTATAACACCTGTTTCTTATTGTCATGAACATTTAAAAAAAAGAAATTAAATATTTCCATGCATATCCCCTATTTTTTTTATTTTCATTTTTTTTCCACTGTACAGCAAGGGGATCAAGCCATCCTTACATGTATACATTTTTCCCCCACCTTTTGTTCTGTTGCAGTATGAGTATCTAAACACAGTTCTCAATGCTACTCAGCAGGATCTCCTTGTAAATCTATTCAAAGTTGTGTCTGATAAGCCCAGGCTCCCAATCCCTTCCACTCCCTCCCTCTCCCATCCAGCAGCCACAAGTCTATTTTCCAAGTCCATGATTTTCATTTGTGCTGGATATTAGATTCCAGTTATAAGTGGTATCATACGGTATTTGTCTTTCTGACTCATTTCACTCAGGATGAGATTCTCTAGCTCCATCCATGTTGCTGCAAATGGCATTATGTCATTCTTTTTTATGGCTGAGTAGTATTCCATTATGTATACCACATCTCCCTAATCCAATCATCTGTTGATGGACATTTGGGTTGTTTCCATGTCCTGGCTATTGTGAATAGTGCTGCAATGAACATGCGGGTGCACGTGTCTCTTTTAAGTAGAGTTTTGTCCAGATAGATGCCCAAGAGTGGGATTGTGGGGTCATGTGGAAGTTCTATGTATAGATTTCTAAGGTATCTCCAAACTGTTCTCCATAGTGGCTGTACCACTTTACATTCCCACCTACAGTGCAGGAGGGTTCCCTTTTCTCCACAGCCCCTCCAGCACTTGTTATTTGTGGATTTATTAATGATGGCCATTCTGACTGGTGTGAGGTGATATCTCATGGTAGTTTTGATTTGCATTTCTCTTATAACCAGCAATGTTGAGCATTTTTTCATGTGTTTGTTGGCCATCTGTATAACTTCTTTGGAGAAGTGTCTATTCAGGTCTTTTGCCCATTTTTCCATTGGTTGATTGGATTTTTTTGCTGTTGGGTTGTATAAGTTGTTTATACATTCTAGAGATTAAGCCCTTGTCGGTTGCATCATTTGACACTATTTTCTCCCATTCTGTAATTTGTCTTTTTGTTTTCTTTTGGGTTTCCTTTGCTGTGCAAAAGCTTTTCAGTTTGATGAGGTCCCATGGGTTTATTTTTGCTCTAATTTCTATTGCTTTGGGAGACTGACCTGAGAAAATATTCATGATGTGGATGTCAGAGAGTGTTTTGCCTATGTTTTCTTCTAGGAGTTTGATGGTGTCCTGTCGTATATTTATGTCTTTCAGCCATTTTGAGTTTATTTTTGTGCATGGTGTGAAGGTGTGTTCTAATTTCATTGCTTTCCATACAGCTGTCCAGGTTTCCCAGCAATGTTTGCTGAAGACTTTTTTTTTTCCCATGTTATGTTCTTGCCTCCCTTGTCAAAGATTCATTGACCATAGGTGTCAGGGTTTATTTCCGGATTCTCTATTCTGTTCCATTGGTCTGTCCGTCTGTTTTGATACCAGTACCACACTGTCTTGATGACTGTGGCTTTGTAGTATTTTTTGAAGTCTGGGAGAGTTATGCCTCCTGCTTGGTTTTTGTTTCTCAGAATTGCTTTGGCAATTCTGGGTCTTTTGTGGTTCCATATAAATGTTTGGATTGTTTGTTCTAGTTCTGTGAAAAATGTCCTGGGTCATTTGATAGGGATTGCATTGAATCTGTAGATTGCTTTGGGTAGTATGGCCATTTTTACAATATTGATTTTCCCAATCCAGGAACATGGAATATCTTTCCATTTCTTTACATCTTCTTTGATTTCTCTGATTAAAGTTTTATAGTTCTCGGCATATAGGTCCTTTACCTCCTTGGTCAGGTGTATTCCGAGGTATTTCATTTTGTGAGGTACAATTTTAAAAGGTATCGTATTTTTGTATTTCTTTTCTAATGTTTCATTGCTGGTATACAGAAATGCAACTGACTTCTGAATGTTAATCTTATATCCTGCTACTTTGCTGAATTTATTAATCCGTTCAAGGAGTTTTGGGGTTGAGTCCTTAGGGTTTTCTATGTATAGTATCATGTCATCTGCATACAGTGACAGTTTTATCTCTTCTCTTCCTATATGGATGCCTTTTATTTCTTTTGTTTGTCTAATTGCTGTGGCTAGGACTTCCAAAACTATGTTGAAGAGCAGTGGTGAGAGTGGGCATCCCTGTCTTGTTCCAGATTTGAGTGAGAAGGCTTTCAGGTTTTCCCCATTGAGGATTATATTTGCTGTGGGTTTATCATTAAGTGGCTTTGATTATGTTCAGGAATGGTCCCTCTATACCCACTTTGGCGAGGGTCTTGATCATGAATGGATGATGGACTTTCTCAAATGCTTTTTCTGCGTCTATTGAGATGATCATATGGTTTTTGACTTTTCTTTTGTTAATGTGGTGTATGATGCTGATTGATTTGCGTATGTTGAGCCATCCTTGTGCACCTGGGATGAACCCTAGCTGGTCATGGTATATGATCTTTTTGATATGTTGTTGGATTCGGTTGGCTAAGACTTTGTTGAGAATTTTTGCATCTACATGCATCAACGATATTGGCCGATAGTTTTCTTTTTTGGTGGTATCTTTGTCTGGTTTTGGAATGAGGGTGATGGTGGCAACCTAGAATGTCTTTGGGAGTATTCCTTCTTCTTCAACCTTTTGAAAGAGTTTAAGGAGGATGGGCACCAATTCCTCTTTATATGTTTGATAGAATTCGCCTGTGAAGCCATCTGGTCCTGGACTTTTATTTGTAGGGAGTGTTTTTATGACCTCTTCAATTTCATTTCTAGTGATCAGTCTGTTCAGTTGGTCTGTTTCTACTTGATTCAGTTTTGGCAGGTTGTAAGATTCTAGAAAATTGTCCATTTCTTCCAGATTGTCAAATTTGTTGGCATATAGTTGTTCATGTCCCCTATTTTTTATATTACTTATCACTTATTTTAAAATTCTGACTTTTATTTCCCTAAAATATCTAATCTAGATATTATAATGTAAGAGTTTTTGTATCATATTCAGTATATTTCCATGCCAATACATTAGTTGTATGTTCGTCTGAAAAATATAAAGTGATGATATTATCTTATAATGGGAATTTAAAGGAAATGTTTTTATTTAAGTATGTATATTTCCAGCTTTATATTAATAATAAAAGTGTAGAATATATGAATATATTATCTGCCATATATCCCATGTTTCTTGATAAACATAATGGGAAAACTAATACCTCTGCCTGTATTTTGGGTCCAATTTAGCAAGAAATGCAGTTTTAGAAACTCCATTTAAAGTGTTTCAGCATTGGGCCCCTCCACATGTTAAAAACAAACAAAACAAAACAAAACAAAAAGAATTCTTTGGGGGGTGAGGTGCACTGCGCCCTCACCATATAAAATTACCAGGCCAAGGATCAAAACCATGCCGCAGCAGCAACCCAATCCAGTGCAGTGACAATACTGGATTCCTAACCCGCTGCACCACAAGAGAATTCCCAAGAAAGCCTTGCGTTCTGTTGAGAATCTTGTACAATTAATTAGTTCGTGACTTGGAGTATTTATATCTTATATATTCTCTAGCCATCCATGAGTAAATTTTCCAGATGGTAGAAAGAGTCATTTTGACTTATTATTTGAGCTGTCATGACGTGTTCTACTCTGATTTTAGAAATCATTGATTTATTTTTGTTTTTGAACTTGGAGTTCTAGGTTATAGATCAAAATATTTAGCCATTCTATTTAGAGTTTTTTTTCCCCATCTATGGAGTAACATTTGTCAAATCTTAAATTGCTTTCATTTTTCATGATTAAATGTTTCAGTATTTCCTACTGGAAGCACTACAGTGAGTCTTGGAAGTGAGAACTCTGAAGTAAAAGCACTCTATTCTTTTAGGAATTTTACAGTTTTTACTCTGTTGCCCACCTTAACAGAGTATACCACTGTCTTATGTACACACAGCATACCACAGTAATAGAAACGATATGGAGTTCCCGTCGTGGCACAGTGGTTAAGAATCTGACTAGGAACCATGAGGTTGCGGGTTCTATCCCTGGCCCTGCTCAGTGGGTTAACGATCCGGCGTTGCCATGAGCTGTGGTGTAGGTTGCAGACGCGGCTCGGATCCCACGTTGCTGTGGCTCTGGTGTAGGCTGGCAGCTACAGCTCCGATTAGACCCCTAGCCTGGGAACCTCCATATGCTGTGGGAGCGGCCCAAGAAATGGCAAAAAGACAAAAAAAAGAAAGGATATATAGGGATAATGTACACCTTTATGATGTTTATTTGCTCTGTCATTTTCCCTAGTTATTTCTCCCACTTTTAATTCTCACAGTGACGCCTTTCTGTAGCCAAATTACATTCCATTTAACCATTTTACAGAAAAAGATAAATAATGCAAGAGATGTTGAGTTTCTTTGTGAAAACAATTGATCACTCAGTAAGTGGTGTGAGATAACAATACATTCATCTGTAAAATTAAAAAAAAAAGTGCCATACGGTCATAACTCACACCTTGTGGTAAAATAATTTCCAGGTGAATCTAAGAATTTAAAGTAAAAATAATGTCCCTAAGTATTGTGATTTGAAAAAGCCTTTATTTTCTAAGTTGTTAGCAAAGCTATAAAGGAAAATACTAATAAATCACAGACAAAATAGTAATTTTCTTAATGTGCAAAATATTCCTACAAATTCTCAACAGGAAAAAAAAAAAAAAGCCAAAAAGTGTTCTGTCAGGAGTTTTATAGTTTCAGGTTTAATTTAGGTCTTTAATCCATTTTTTTTTAGTGTTTTTGTATAAATGATATGAGGAGATGTTCTAATCTTGTTCTTGTTCTTGATCTCTCTTTCTGTTTTTCTACAATACCGTGTTGTTTTGATTACTGTAGCTTTTTAGTATAATCTGAAGTCAGGGAACATAATACCTCTAGCTTTCTTCTTTTTTCTCAAGATTGCTTCGGTAATGTTGGATCTTCTGTGATTCCATATAAACTTTAGGATTATTTCTTCTTCCTTTTTGAAAAATGTCGTGGGTATTTTGCTAGGGATTACATTAAATCTGTAGATTGCTTTGGGTAGTATGGACTTCTTCACAATATTAATTTTTCCAATCCAAGTACATAGGACCATTTCTTTACAACATTTTCAAATTCCTTCGTGAAAGTTTTATAGTTTTTTTGTCTTTAATTTTGGTCAGTTTGATTAATATGTGTTTCAGGGTGTTCCTCCTTGGGCTTATTTTATATGATACTCATTACACTTCCCCAATTTGAGTGAGTGGTTCCTTTCCCATGTTGGGGAAGTTTTCAGCTATTAACTCTTCAAATATTTTTTCTGTCCCTTTCTCTCTTCTCCTTCTGGCACCCCTTTAATACGGATGTTGGTGCATTTCATGTTGTCCCAGAGTTCTCTGAGACTCTTTTCATTTGTTTTCAATCTTTTTTCTCTTTTCTGTTCCACATCAGTGGTTTCCATTAGTCTATCCTCCACCTTGCTTATTTGTTCTTCTGCCTCCTGTATTCTGCTGTTGGTTGCTTCTAGTGAATTTTTTATTTCAGTTATTATATTTTGCATCTCTGCTTGTTTAAGTTTTAAATCTTGTATTTCTTTGCTCTGTGTTTCCTGTAAATTATCAATCTTTGCCTCCAGTTTATTTCCAGTGTCTTGCATCATCTTCAGCATTATCACTAAAGTATTTTTCTTGGAAGTTGATCATCTCCAGATCACTTAGCTGTTTTTCTGGGATTTTTCTTTCTTCCTTATCTGAGTTATAGTCCTCTGCCTTTTCCTTTTTATAGGTTTTTGGCATGGTGTCCTTTTTGCAGACAGTAGAGTTGTTGCCTGTCTTAGTTCTGAAGTCTGCCCCTCTTGTGGCTCAAGTTGGTACTGGGGCTTGCTGTAGGCTTCCTGATGGGAGGGACTGGTGCCTGCCCACTGGTAGGTGGGGCTGATTTCTATCCCTCTGGTGGGTGTGGCTTTGTTTCTGGGTGAGATCAGAGATGGCTGAGTGCCTGGGGGGTCTTTAGGCAGTCTGTTTACTGAGGGGTGGGGCTGTGATCCCTAGATTATTGTTTGTCCTGGGGCTTCTCAGTGCTGATGGGTGGGGCCATATCTCCCCAAAATGGCCACCTCCAGAGAAGTGCATACTGATGAATATTCCTGAGAACTTTGCCTCCAATGTCCTTCCCCCACAATGAGCCACAGTCACCTCCTGATTTCCCAAGAGATCCTCCAAGAATTGCAGTTACGTCCCACCCAAATTCCTGTGGAGGCTTTGCTTTGCCCTGGGACCCAGTGCACTTGAAAGTCTGTGTGCCTTTCAAGAATGGTATCTCCATTTCCCCCAGTCCTTTGGTACTCCTGTGCACAAGCCCCACTGGCCTTCAATGCCAGATGCTCTGGGGGCTCTTTCTCCCAATGCCAGATCTCCAGGTGTGGGGATTTGTCATGGTGCTCAGAACTCTCACTCATGTACATAAGTCTCTGTGATACAGTAACTTTCCACTCTGTGGACTTCCCAGCTGGGAGGTATAGGGTTGCTTATATCACGTAGTTGTCCCTCCTACCTCTTGTCTTCTGGAGTAAGATATCTTTTTGAAAGTTTCCAGTCCATTTGGTTGAAGGTTTCTCAGCATTTGGTTGTAATTTTGTTGTTTTTATTAGAGAAGTTGAGCTCCAGTCCTTCTATTCCTCCATCTTAATCGCCAACACTCATGAATATTTTATAGTTTTCAAAGTATAGGTCTTTTATCTTTTGGCTAATTTTATCCCCAGGTTTTTATTCATTTTGATGTGACTGTAAATGGAAATGTTTTCTTAACTTCTCCTTTCGATAGTTCATTATTAATATTATAGAAAAGCAAAATGTTTCTATATATTAATTTTGTATTCTCCAACTTTACTGAACTGATTTTTTATTCTAATAGTTTTTTGGTGGAGACTTTAGGGTTATACATAGTATCATGTCATCTGTGAATAGTGACAGCTTTACTTATTCCCTTCCAATTTGGATGTCTTATATTTCTTTTATTTGACTGCTGTAGCTAGGACTTCCAAAACTATGTTAAATAGAAGTGGCAAGAGTGAGCATCTTGTCTTCTTGCTGATTTTAGAGGAAAAACTTTTAGCTGTTCACTGTTGATTCTGATGTTTGCTTTGCATTTGTCATAAATTCCTTAAATATGTTGAGATATGTTCCATCTGTACCAACTTTAAAGAGAGTTTTCATCATGAATGAATGTCGAATTTTGTCAAGTACTTTTTCTGTATCCTTTGGGATGACCATGTGAATTTTAGCCTTCTTTTTTTTAATGTAGTATATCTGATTTGTGAATATTGAACTATCTTTGAGTACCAGCAATCATGGTGTGTGGTTATTTTTATATATTATTAAATTCAGTTTGATATTTTCTTGAGCATCTTTGCATCTTTGCATCTATATTCATTAGAGATACTGGCCTATAATTTTTTTGTGTGATATCTTTGGTTTTTGTGTCATAGTAATGATGGTCCCATAGAATGAATTGGGGAGTGTTCCATTCTCTTTAATGTTTTGTAATAGTTTGAGAAGGATAGGTATTAGATCTTCTTTATATGTTTATTGGAATTCCCTGGTGAAGCCATCCAGTTCTGGACTTTTGTTTGCTTTTTTAATTACAATTTATATTTCAGTACTGGTGACTGGCTGTTCAGATTATCTGTTTTTTCCTAATTCAGTTTTAGAAGGTTGTATGTTTCTGAAATTTGTCTGTTTCTTCTAGGTTTTTCAATTTGTTGGCATATAATAGTTCATAGTATTCTCTTATGATTTTTTTTGTATCTCTCCTTTACCAGTTTTTTATTTCTCCTCTTTTATTTCTTATTTTATTTTGGTCCTCTGTCTTTTCTTTCGATGAGCCTGACTAAAGGTTCATCACTTTTCTTTATCCTTCTAAAAAAACAACTCTTCTTTTCATCAGTCTTTTTTTTTTCCCTCTATTTTATTTATTTCTTCTCTGATCTTTTGATGACTTTGGGCTTGTTCTTGGGGGAGAGGCGTGATAAAGTTATGAGACATACACTACTATGTGTAAAATAAATAAGCAATAAGGATGTATTATACAGCACAGGAAAATAGAGCCATTATTTTCTAATAACTTCAAATGAAGTAAAACCTATAAAAATATTGAATCACTGTGTTGTGCACCTGAAACCAGTATAATATTGTAAATCAACTGTACTGCAGTTAAAAAAAGACGAACATCATAGTGAGAAAACTAAAACTGCAGTGATATACCATTTTCATTAATCAGAGTGGCAAAAATCAAAATATTTGATAATTTGTTTATTGATGCAACCTTTCTATTAAAGACTCTCAAAATGTAGTATGGATCCCAAGGGGTGAGGAGAAATTTTCCTGCAACTCTTTCAGGGGATCCACAAGATAAAAACTAACTTTGCAAGAGCAGTAAGATATTATTTGTGTTTTACACAGTGTTGAAAATTGCTCTGATGATATAAAAGCAATGGTGTGTAAAGCTGCTTACCATTTGGCACAAATCAATGTAGTAGCCCCCAAATTTTATTGTCATTCATTGTATTCCTCACCGCCGTACAGTCACAGTGTTAAAATAAAGAGGAAAAAGAAAGAGAAATGGAATAAGAAAAATACTTTCACTTAAGAATGTTTCTGTTGAAGCAGCAAAAAAATAATACTTTTATTAGATCTGGAGTTCCCGTCGTGGCACAGTGGATAAGCGAATCTGACCAGGAACCATGAGGTTGCAGGTTCGATCCCTGGCCTCACTCAGTGGGTTAACAATCCAATGTTGCCATGAGCTGTGATGTAGATCGCAGACATGGCTCAGATCCAGTGTTGCTGTGGCTGTGGCGTATTTTGGCAGCTACAGCTCTGATTCGACCCCTAGCCTGGGAACCTCCATATGCCGTGGGTGTGGCCCTAAAAAAAGAAAAATTAATTAATTAATTAATAATTTTATTATATCTCAACCCTGAGTACACAGCTTTTAATGCTCTCTCAGACAATAAGAAGTATGCATAAATTTATCACTTCTGCACAGAGTATGGTGGTTATCTTGATGGAAAACACTGGTGTAATTGAGTTGCAAGCAGAACTAACAGGTTTTTTTAGTTTGTTTGTTTGTTTTGTCTTTTTAGGGCTGCATCCAGTGGAAAATGGAAGTTCCCAGGCTAGGGGTCAAATTGGAGCTGCCAGCTGCCTGCCTACACCACAGCCACAGCAAAGCCAAATCCAAGCTGCATCTGCAGCCTACACCACAGCTAATAGCAATGCCAGATCCTTAACCCACTGAGCAAGGCCAGGGATTGAACCTATGTTTTCATGGTTACTAGTCAAGATTGTTACCACTGAGCCACAACAAGAACTCCCTAACTGGTTTTTTGTTTGGTTTTAGTGTAACACCATTTTCACCATTTTTTTGCTTGAAAGAACAACTGACAGACAAACTATGGTATTCAGACTCAGAGATTTTGCAGCCATTTTTTCTGAAATATACACAGGAGCTTGTCACTTGAAGAAAACAACTGCTGGGAAAGTGCCAATGATAAAAGTTGATCTTTCAAGCGAAAATTAGAACTTTGGAAATTTACCTGTTACCATGAACTGACAGCTTCCTAAAGACTTTTTTGATGAGATTAGTGGTGATATTAACAAATATGGATTTTTTTGTATTATATTATGAAATGTGAGAGAGGACAAGATGGCGGAGGAGTAGGGGGACACGCTCGCCCTCTCCCACAAGCACAACAAAAAAAACACATCTACAGAATAAATGACTCGCACAGAACAGCAACCAATCGCTGGCAGAGGAACCTAAACTCCAATAACGGCAAGAAGTTCGTGACATTACTGGGCAGAACGGGAGAAAAGAGGAGAGTGAGAGAAGGTGAATCCGAGCGGGACGGGCGCTCCCGAAAGAGAACTGCGGAGGAGAAAGGGATCCCGCACCCTGGAAAGTCACCTACCAAGGAAAAGATCAAACAAACTGGAGGAATCTTCAGATGCAGAGAAGAGTGTAGCAGTAAGTTGGAGTATGGAAAAGCCGATCAAGAACCCAACGGACCATCTGAACTACGGTCACAGTCACCAAAAATTGAGACACCTGGGTGGGGGCTGGGCACCGAGACCTCGCCTCCGAAGGTTAGTCCCCGAGAAAGGGCCGGGGGACGCCTGGGTGGGGGCTGGGCACCGAGACCTCAGCTCCAGAGGTTAGTCCCCGGGCTGGGGGGGTGGGGCGGAGCAGAAACTGCTTGGGAGGTCTAGAAACCATTTGACAGGGCAGAGACTGCCTGGGAGACTAGAAAACAAAGCTGTCGCAGAGGAAGGGAGCAATACTCTAGGGGCGGGGAAGTGGAAAGCCGCATCAGAGGGAACCTGGGAGAAGAGCCTGGTCTGCGCCCATGCTGGGGAGGGGAGAGAAGAAGGGGTGGGTCCCCATAGAATACCCCCCACGCCACAGCAAGCTTACAGGCCCGCTAGCTAGCTGAAAGCTGTGCTTCCCAGTGCATCCCCTCCCCCCACCCCCACCACCCCCTACGCTCTCGCCGGACCTGGGGCTGCCTGCCATCCAGGAGGGCTGGCCTCAACAATTGCCTAAAGCCTATCACCACAGAGGCTGTCCCTGCACAGGCCTGCTTGCCCTTTGGAGGGGCTACACTTCCGCAGAGTAGCACCAAATACCACCAACCCCCAAGAAAAGGCCTGCAGCCCAGAAAAGCTGCAACAAGCTCGGCCGAGCCGGGAAAAGATCTCAGACGGTCTTTCTGAGTCGGGCTGCCCTGGGGAGGAGCCTCTTGGGTTTCCAGTGGCCCTGCTACCCGCCCAAGCCCCTAGGGGGTGCCACACTCCTGCGGAATAGCTGCTCAGCACCACCAGCCCCTTAGAAGAGCCCCTGCATCCCAGAAAAGCTGCAACAAGCTTGGCCAGACTGTGAAAAGATCCACCTACATTCTCAGGCCGTTCTTCTGAGTTGGGCTACCCTAGGGAAGAGCCTCTTAGGTTCTCAGAGACCCAGATAGCTGCTCCAGCCCCCAGGGGGTGCTGCACTCCTGAGGAACAGCTGCCCAACACCACCAACCACCTGCAAGAACCCCACAGCCTAAAAACACCAGAGCAAGCTCTGCATGACCAAGTGAAATCTGCTACCATCGTGGTGTGGACCTCCCAGTCCTGTCTGCCCTCAGGAAGTCCTCCTTTGCTTCAAAGAAACACTGTTAGCCCCATCAACACTCCAGAAAAGCCACACTGCCTCAAAAAAGATTGACCAACAACGCCAGCCCTCAGGAAATATTCCATGGCAGTGACAAGGCAAACACTGCCCAATAACGGAGAGTACAACTCCCTCAGGAGAAAGAAAACAACAGGCAAGATGAAGAAACTGAGAAACCACCCCCAGTCAAACCAACAGGAGAACTCACCTAAAACAGTCAACAATGAAACAGATCTCTGCAGTCAGACAGACCTGGAGTTCAAAAGAGAAATAGTGAAAATACTGAAGGAATTAAGAGAAGATATGAACAGTAATGCAGATACCCTCAGAAAGGAACTAGAAAATATAAGGAGGAGCCAAGAAAAACTAGAACATTCATTTGCAGAGATGCAAACTGAACTAGGGGCAGTAAAAACCAGAATGAATAATGCAGAAGAACGAATCAGTGATATGGGAGATAGAATAATGGAAATCACTCAATCCAGTCAACAGACAGGAAACCGAATCAAAAAACTGGAAAGCAATATAGGAGACCTATGGGATAATATAAAGCGGGCCAATCTACGCATAATAGGAATTCCAGAAGGAGTAGAAAAAGATAAGGGGATGGAAAATATATTTGAAGAAATTATCGATGGAAACTTCCCAAATCTAAAGGATACTGGGTTCAAGATACAAGAAGCACAGAGGGCCCCAAACAAACTGAACCCAAACATACCCACACCAAGACACATCATAATAAAAATGGCAAAAGTTAGTGATAAAGAGAGGATCCTAAAGGCAGCAAGAGAAAAACAGAATGTTACCTACAAGGGAACCCCCATAAGAATATCAGCTGATTTCTCTACAGAAACACTACAGGCCAGGAGGGAATGGCAAGAGATATTTAAAGTGCTAAAAGGAAAAAATATGCAACCTAGAATACTCTATCCAGCAAGAATATCATTTAAAATAGAAGGGGAAATAAAAATTTCTTCCAACAAACAAAAACTTAAAGAATACAGCAACACAAAACCCAGGTTAAAGGAAATATTGAAAGGGCTTCTCTAAACCAAAAAGGAAGGAAGGAAAGGGAAGAAAAAAGAAAAGAAAAAAAAAAAAAAGAAGAGGAAGAACTAGGACTGAGGAAACCGCAATCAGAGAGCAGTCACTCAAATAAGCCAGCAGACAGATTTAATCATGAACATGCTTCAAACAAAATAAAATTAAAAAGAAAAAAATAAAAAAGAGTCATCAAAACCATAAAATGTGGGCAAGGGATGTTAGGAAGTAAATAACCCTTTTTGTTTGTTTGTATGTTTCTCTTCTTAATTTTAATATAGTAATGAAGTGTTTGAACTTACAGGACCATCAGGCTAAAACACACAATTATGGGAAGGGGTTAGCATACTTAAAAAACAGGGCAACCACAAGCCAAAACCAAATATTGCATTTGCAAAAACGAAAAAAAAAAATACATTCAAACAGATAACAACAGGAGACCATCCAACCAAAATAAAAAAGAAAGGAAGAATGGAGAACCATAGAATCAACTGGAACACGAGGTTGAAATGGCAATAAATAATCATCTATCAATTATCACCTTAAATGTCAATGGAACGCCCCAATCAGAAGACACAGAGTGGCTGAGTGGATAAAAAGGCAAAAACCTTCAATATGCTGCCTACAAGAAACTCACCTTAGGACAAAATATACATATAGATTGAAAGTGAAAGGGTGGGGAAAAATATTTCACGCCAATAGACATGACAGAAAAGCAGGAGTCGCAACGCTCATATCCGACAAAATAGACTTTAAAACAAAAGACATAAAGAAAGACAAAGAAGGACCTTACTTAATGATTAAGGGATCCATCCAAGGAGAAGATGTTACTATCGTCAACATATATGCCCCAAATACAGGAGCACCCAGATACATACAACAAATACTAACAGACATAAAGGGAGATATTGATGAGAATACAATCGTAGTAGGAGACCTTAATACCCCCCTCACATCAATGGACAGATCCTCTAGACAGAAAACCAATAAAGCAACAGAGATCCTAAAGGAAACAATAGAAAAGTTAGACTTAATTGATACCTTCAGGACACTACATCCAAAAAAAGCAGAATACACATTCTTCTCAAATGCTCAAATGCTCAAGAATCGACCACATATTGGGACACAAATCTAACCGCAATAAATTTAGGAGCATAGAAATTATCTCAAGTATCTTCTCTGACCACAATGCCATGAAATTAGAAATCAACCATGGGAAAAGCAAAGAGAAAAAACCTACTACATGGAGACTCAACAACATGCTACTAAAAAACCAATGGGTCAATGAGGAAATCAAGAAGGAAATTAAAAACTACCTTGAAACAAATGATAATGAAGACACAACCTCTCAACATCTATGGGATGCTGCGAAAGCAGTGCTCAGAGGGAAATTTATAGCAATACAGGCCTTTCTCAAAAAAGAAGAAAGATCCCAAATTGACAACTTAACCCTCCACCTAAATGAATTAGAAAAAGAAGAACAAAAAAATCCTAAAGTCAGCAGAAGGAAGGAAATTATAAAGATCAAAGAAGAAATCAGTAAAAAGAGACTCAAAAAACAATAGAGAAAATTAATAAAACCAAGAGCTGGTTCTTTGAAAAGGTAAACAAAATCGACAAACCCCTGGCCAGACTCACTAAAAAGAGGAGAGAAAGAACCCAAATAACCAAAATTATAAATGAAAAAGGAGAAATCACAACAGATACAGCAGAAATACAAAACACCATAAGAGAATACTATGAACAACTATATGGCAACAAGTTTGACCATCTGGAAGAAATGGACAATTTTCTAGAATCTTACAACCTGCCAAAACTGAATCAAGTAGAAACAGACCAACTGAACAGACTGATCACTAGAAATGAAATTGAAGAGGTCATAAAAACACTCCCTACAAATAAAAGTCCAGGACCAGATGGCTTCACAGGCGAATTCTATCAAACATATAAAGAGGAATTGGTGCCCATCCTCCTTAAACTCTTTCAAAAGGTTGAAGAAGAAGGAATACTCCCAAAGACATTCTAGGTTGCCACCATCACCCTCATTCCAAAACCAGACAAAGATACCACCAAAAAAGAAAACTATCGGCCAATATCGTTGATGCATGTAGATGCAAAAATTCTCAACAAAGTCTTAGCCAACCGAATCCAACAACATATCAAAAAGATCATATACCATGACCAGCTAGGGTTCATCCCAGGTGCACAAGGATGGCTCAACATACGCAAATCAATCAGCATCATACACCACATTAACAAAAGAAAAGTCAAAAACCATATGATCATCTCAATAGACGCAGAAAAAGCATTTGAGAAAGTCCATCATCCATTCATGATCAAGACCCTCGCCAAAGTGGGTATAGAGGGACCATTCCTGAACATAATCAAAGCCACTTAATGATAAACCCACAGCAAATATAATCCTCAATGGGGAAAACCTGAAAGCCTTCTCACTCAAATCTGGAACAAGACAGGGATGCCCACTCTCACCACTGCTCTTCAACATAGTTTTGGAAGTCCTAGCCACAGCAATTAGACAAACAAAAGAAATAAAAGGCATCCATATAGGAAGAGAAGAGATAAAACTGTCACTGTATGCAGATGACATGATACTATACATAGAAAACCCTAAGGACTCAACCCCAAAACTCCTTGAACGGATTAATAAATTCAGCAAAGTAGCAGGATATAAGATTAACATTCAGAAGTCAGTTGCATTTCTGTATACCAGCAATGAAACATTAGAAAAGAAATACAAAAATACGATACCTTTTAAAATTGTACCTCACAAAATGAAATACCTCGGAATACACCTGACCAAGGAGGTAAAGGACCTATATGCCGAGAACTATAAAACTTTAATCAGAGAAATCAAAGAAGATGTAAAGAAATGGAAAGATATTCCATGTTCCTGGATTGGGAAAATCAATATTGTAAAAATGGCCATACTACCCAAAGCAATCTACAGATTCAATGCAATCCCTATCAAATGACCCAGGACATTTTTCACAGAACTAGAACAAACAATCCAAACATTTATATGGAACCACAAAAGACCCAGAATTGCCAAAGCAATTCTGAGAAACAAAAACCAAGCAGGAGGCATAACTCTCCCAGACTTCAAAAAATACTACAAAGCCACAGTCATCAAGACAGTGTGGTACTGGTATCAAAACAGACGGACAGACCAATGGAACAGAATAGAGAATCCGGAAATAAACCCTGACACCTATGGTCAATGAATCTTTGACAAGGGAGGCAAGAACATAACATGGGAAAAAAAAAAGTCTTCAGCAAACATTGCTGGGAAACCTGGACAGCTGTATGGAAAGCAATGAAATTAGAACACACCTTCACACCATGCACAAAAATAAACTCAAAATGGCTGAAAGACATAAATATACGACAGGACACCATCAAACTCCTAGAAGAAAACATAGGCAAAACACTCTCTGACATCCACATCATGAATATTTTCTCAGGTCAGTCTCCCAAAGCAATAGAAATTAGAGCAAAAATAAACCCATGGGACCTCATCAAACTGAAAAGCTTTTGCACAGCAAAGGAAACCCAAAAGAAAACAAAAAGACAAATTACAGAATGGGAGAAAATAGTGTCAAATGATGCAACCGACAAGGGCTTAATCTCTAGAATGTATAAACAACTTATACAACCCAACAGCAAAAAAATCCAATCAACCAATGGAAAAATGGGCAAAAGACCTGAATAGACACTTCTCCAAAGAAGTTATACAGATGGCCAACAAACACATGAAAAAATGCTCAACATTGCTGGTTATAAGAGAAATGCAAATCAAAACTACCATGAGATATCACCTCACACCAGTCAGAATGGCCATCATTAATAAATCCACAAATAACAAGTGCTGGAGGGGCTGTGGAGAAAAGGGAACCCTCCTGCACTGTAGGTGGGAATGTAAAGTGGTACAGCCACTATGGAGAACAGTTTGGAGATACCTTAGAAATCTATACATAGAACTTCCACATGACCCCACAATCCCACTCTTGGGCATCTATCCGGACAAAACTCTGCTTAAAAGAGACACATGCACCCGCATGTTCATTGCAGCACTATTCACAATAGCCAAGACATGGAAACAACCCAAATGTCCATCGACAGATGATTGGATTTGGAAGATGTGGTATATATACACAATAGAATACTACTCAGCCATAAAAAAGAATGACATCATGCCATTTGCAGCAACATGGATGGAGCTAGAGAATCTCATCCTGAGTGAAATGAGCCAGAAAGACAAAGACAAATACCATATGATATCACTTATAACTGGAATCTAATATCCAGCACAAATGAACATCTCCTTAGAAAAGAAAATCATGGACTTGGAGAAGAGACTTGTGGCTGCCTGATGGGAGGGGAAGGGAGTGGGAGGGATCGGGAGCTTGGGCTTATCAGACACAACTTTGAATATATTTACAAGGAGATCCTGCTGAATAGCATTGAGAACTTTGTCTAGATACTCATGTATAAAATAAATAAATAAATAAATAAAAAAGAAGAAAGGCTGGGGGAAAAATGTAATTGTAACGTATACATGTAAGGATAACCTGACCCCCTTGCTGTACAGTGGGAAAAAAAAAATTATGAAATGTTTTAGCATTGAAATGATCTACATAAATCAGTAAACCAGTGTCTTCTAAATGTTTGATGTAAGATTTTACAAAGTCATGCATTGGTTAAACACCCATTCAAAGTGCAAGATAAACTAATGGATTTTAATTAACAGAGTACGAAAAGTTCATTGAAACAGCTTCAGATTCTTCATCTCACCTAACCTTTAAGAAATTATCACTTGCTGAATTTTACTTAGCAGGGAAGAATGTCAAAGTTACCTGAAAAGGCTATTAAAATACTTCTTCCATCTACATGTTTCGTTATTTGCCAACCAATAACAACAGAATGAGTACAAAAGCAGTATGAAAATCCAGCTTTTCTCTACTAGGCCACATAATGCTATTCTTCTTGCAAGATGTTTTTGTTCTGGAGAGCAGTTATTTTTGTGGAAATGTTAATTGTTTATGTGTAATATATTTATGGATGTTACTTTTCACTTAAATATTTAAATATTTCCTAGTCTTAATTTCAGGTAAGTATACATAGGTATAACCCACATAGACAAATGTTGGAGTCCCCAGTTTTTAAGGGTATTAAGGATTCTTGAGACTAGTGTGAGGACTACTCTATGGAGATTAAAATAAAAAGTTTAATTATATATAGTCATTAAATCAGTAATTTCCATTTTAGGAATTTATACTACAAATATAATCGCACAAAGATGAGATATTATGTGTGCAAATTTCATTGTTGGAGTATTTGCATTACCAAAAGATTGGAAACAATTCAGGTGTTTGCACATCAATAGGGAATTGACTATATTAAGGTATACCCATAAAATGTAATACTGTACTGTATATGAGGCAGATATAAATTTATCGGTGTGGAATGATCTCAAAAATAATATATTAACTCAAAAGTTCAAAGTGCCAAAATTTCGTATATCACTTGTACAAAATTATATATGTATAGATATATGCATAGCCTGTGTGGGTGTTAAAGGATACACAAGAAGAACTGCTATGCTGGTTGCCACTGTGGAGGCAAGCTGGAAACAAGAGTAGTAGGAAGACAGTTCTAAAAATCAGTACCATTTGAACAGTTCTAAAAAATATAGAAACAGCTGTACCTGTCCCCCCAAAAAAAATTCCAATATTTTTATAATTATTTTTCAGATTTTTTCCCAAAAGTGCATGTATAATTACTTATTAGGGGTTAAGCCGTGTTAAAAATCTAAATCTAACTGATCTTGGTTCTACCTTCTTAGCATTACATTAAAATCTCCATATACTCTCATGGAGACATTAACCAGAAACAGTTATTTTATTTTATTTATTTTATTTTTGTCTTTTTTCCATTTTCTTGGGCCACTCCCGTAGCATATGGAGGTTCCCAGGCTAGGAGTCGAATCAGAGTTGCGGCCACCGGCCTACGCCAGAGCCACAGCAACGCAGGATCTGAGCAGCGTCTGTGACCCACACCACAGCTCACGGCAACGCCAGATCCTTAACCCACTGAGCAAGGCCGGGGATCGAACCCGCAACCTCATGGTTCCTAGTCGGATTCGTTAACCACTGAGACATGACAGGAACTCCAGAAACAGTCATTTTATATAGTAGTAATTGTTTCATTGTGATAACGAGTTGACCTGCCTAAGGGATACAAATATTCGCAAAAGATGACCTGGGTTCCGTCTCAAGAGGCTGGAGCCAGATGCAGACTGTTTTAAATGGACAGTGGAATTTGATCAGCAAAAGAAGTTTATTGATAATGGAGGAGCATGATCTAGACAGAATTAAATAGTAACCCCTGGTGTCAATGGGAGACCTTAAGAGCAGTGGTTCCTACACTTTGTCACATATCTAAATCAACTAGCGGGCTTATAAAATTGTAGACTGCTGTGCCCCAGGCTCAGAGGTTCTTATTCATTAGATCTGTACAGGGGCATAAGAATTGACATTTCTAACAAGTTCTCAGGTGATGCTGATACTGTGACCCTGGGAAGCACACTTTGAGAATCACTGCATTGGAGAAGTTGTGGTTTACAAAATTGATAATCTTAGGCCAGAACAATGAGCTGAAATTTTTTGAATAATACCACAGGTCAGTTAATTTCAGGAGACTAAAAATGTTATGAATGTTTAAGCAGAAACGTAATATAAATGTGACCCTTTCTTATGTGTATTTTCTTCTTTTACCTCTGCTTAAAGACATAAAAATTATTATACCAAAATTCATTATAATCCATTTTTACAAAAGCAACTTTTAGTGTTCTCTTGATTTTAAAATTAAAATTTTTCAGAAAATCAATTTGAATCATTAAATCTATCTTATTATTACTATTATTATCTGCTTTAGAGAGAATTTTGTTTGAAATTTGACTACAGTTTACATGAGATGGAAACTGACATGTGTTTAGCGTGTCTCTAGCGGTCCACCGTTCCAAACACATTTTACACTACAGTTTACAAAATCAATTAATCAAAATGTCATTCCTTCTGTTACTATTTCTGTTGAAACTTTGAAACGGAATTTTAGCCTTAAAAATTACTTAGGAGTTCCCGTGGTGGCTCAATGGTTAACGAATCTGACTAGGAACCATGAGGTTGCGGGTTCGATCCCTGGCTTTGCTCAGTGGGTTAAGGATCTGGTGTTGCCGTGAGCTGTGGTGTAGGTTGCAGACACAGCTTGGATTCCACATTACTTGGCTGTGGCATAGGCCAGTGGCTACAGCTCCAATTCGACTCCTAGCCTGGGAACCTTCATATGCCGTAGGAGTGGCCCAAGAAATGGCAAAAAGACAAAAAAAGAAAAAAAATACTGTAAAAAAATGCACTGAAGTTCTTAGGAGAAGGCAGTCCAAAGTTAATAGTACCTGGGACTTCTTAAGGAATGTGTACCAAGTTCACTGACCTGTACCTCCAACAGCATGACTTTACTCATGGTCACATTATATTTCAGAGAATTTCCTTATTACTAGTTCCTAACCTTGTGCCTCTATTGATTCCTATGAAACTTATTTTTCTGAAACTATTTTCTTCCTAGGCAGAATAACTTAATAAAAAAAATATTCCCATAGTTTGAAGTTAAAAAAAAAAAAAGATTATGCAGTTTGTAAAAGACAGGCTACGGAAATATTCTAGATTAAAGGAGGGTAAAAATAACAACTAAATGCAATTCCTGCCCCAGACTGGGTCCTGTGTTAGAGCGGCAAAAATGCTAGAAAGCGACATTATTAGGTCAATGGATATGGGTATAGTATAATAGGTAAAAGTATCTATGTGAATTGGTAGTTGTACTGTGGTTGTGTAAGAGAAGACCCCTATTCCTAGGAATACACACTCAAGTATTTAGGGGTCAGTGGCCATAATGTATATAATTATGGTTAAGAAAAACAATTGATTTCACAAAACACACAAATGATCAAATTAATGGGGTAAAATGTCAACAGGCTGATTTGGTTAAAGCATTTACAGAAATTTTTATATTTTTATTATTGTGATTTTAAGTTTGAATTACAAATAAAAAGTTTTTAAAGAGTGCAGGAAATTGAAACATGTAAGATTTAAAAGTTTGTTGACTTTGAGAGAAAATGACCTTTGAGCATGAAGTTGGAGTCTCAGAAAGCTATTCTGTCATTTCCCCTAAATAGGAAAAACAGCACAAGGAGCGCATTCTCTAATAAGAGTTCTAGATTTCTATGTCCATATCTATAAATATTACTGATAATTCCTACCAAAAGGCATGATTATGATGTTACAACCTGAGTTAGTTACATGTTTAACCGAGGGTATTTGTCAGCATTAAATATCCATCAAATCATTGTCAGAATGCTTGTGGGAAATGGAAGCTACTTGGAAGGAAGAGAAGATAGGGGAAAAGAAATTGTAAATCAGAATCTAATCAGAGCATTTTGTCACTGGGGTAAAAATGAAGGGCAGGGACTGAGTAATGTTCTGATTAGTTCCGCATTAATTGCAATAAAATGGCTTGGGTTTTAATGAAGTTTGTGATATTAGAGCCAGTTTATAAATCACATTTTGCACTCAATTCTTATTTGGCTAGCTCTTTTTTTTTTTTTTAACTGTGATATATGTTTATGCCCTTGAAAGCCTTCTGCTTTCCAAATATTCCTGCCTAGAGTTGTATCCCTTTCTCTCTCAACTTTTTTCACAGTAGTGCAAATGTATACACTGTCACATCACAGATATTCCCTGTACTTTCCTTTTTTTTTTTTTTTTTTTTTTTTTGTCTTTGCCATTTCTTTGGGCCGCTCCCACGGCATATGGAGGTTCCCAGGCTAGGGGTCAAATCAGAGCTGTAGATGCCAGCCTACGCCAGAGCCACAGCAACGCGGGATCCAAGCCGTGTCTGCGACCAACACCACAGCTCAGGGCAACACCAGATCCTTAACCCACTGAGCAAGGCCAGGGATCGAACCCGCAACCTCATGGTTCCTAGTCGGATTCGTTAACCACTGCGCCATGACGGGAACTCCTATACTTTCCATTATTAATGCAATTAATTTATTTATTGTTACACTCCCCTAAGTAAGGGTTTTCTGTCACAAATAACATTAACTAACCATGAGTCGTAAGTAATTAAACCATGACATTAAATGAAAGAAACTCATTTTTCACCAGGCTATGCTTTTACTTTTCCTTGCTGAGGCCAGCTTCCCATTGGCTAGATTTTCATCCCACACAACCTAAAATTCGTTTTTTTCCTTTTGAGTGTTTTTGGGGACATGATAGGCTTGCTATAGTTAGGTCTCTCTTACTAGGTAAACCTATGCAAGGAAGGACTTTTTAAATTGTTAATCCTTATATGTATATCCTTCCAAGCAAAGTTACTACCCCAGGCGCACATTAAGTGATATATCAAACCATAACAAATAAATCAGCAAGTAAAACCGCACAAAATTAGGCCCCCAATTTAAAAGTTATTGTGAATGCCCCTGTAAAGATTTCACTCTGGGCATCAGTATCTGGTAGGAGGCACTAGCTAGAAGGGAGCACTAGAGGAAATGACTCCAGGTTCCTCAGTAACCTCATCTCTGGAGGTCTTTCCAGAACATTGTGCAGCTGTTTAAAACCTAGTCAGTTGGAAATGACATCTGTATTCCCTTCATTTGCCTTTTATTGATAAAACTGTATTGGTGCTTTTTAGAATCTAGGATGCTGAAAGGTTTTTATAACTCTTGAATCAAAATTTATGCTGCATAAAAGATACTTGAAAGTATGTGTAAAGATAAATTATGTGTAAAGACATTTAAAATAAGCCATGTAATGATGGGTTACTGTTGACATGCTTATTTTTCTCCCATGTCAGCAATGATAATTATGTAAATAAGTCAAAAGCTACATTCTTTACATCGATGATTTTAACATTAAAGCCTGAAATGAGGTCTTCTTCTAACATTGGATAAATATTTAACCAGAAAAAAGCAGGCAGTTTAAAACAAGACACAGCCCAGGTAATAGGCCAGTGCAAGGCGAGTGTAACTTTTTAAAACTGAATCACATTCATTGTAAAACCGTGCAAAAATTCTTCAATTTATCTAGATTGATGCAGACTTTGAACAAATAGGAATTGTAATCTGCCATACAAGAACACTGTTTTGTGGCTGTTAATGGACTCTTGAAAGTTTCTTTTGGCAGATGGAGATGGAAATATGGATCACTTACTGCCAGGCTGTGAAGATAAAAACTGCCAGAAAAGTACCATTTACTTAGCAAGATCTGGAACAAAGCAGGTATATCTATTTGTTTGTTAATGTAAGTAGAGTTATGCTCCTGAAAAAAATCTACAGAGGTTAGAAAAAGTATTTTAAAGTATTTGAGTATTTGAAGAGAAATCAAAAATGAATTGACATTTTAACTGAATGAAATGCTTTTAAATCTATTTTTATTGGTTTATTAAGAGAAAAAAAGTACTATTGTAATCATTTCTGGTAAAGATAACCTATCCTTCATCCTATAACTAAATGATCTGCTGGCCTTTTACATGGTGAGAATAGGGCAAAAAAAAAAAAAAGAGTCGTTTTCAATATTGATGGCACCTTCTGAAAGGAAACCAGTAATATAGTAGGTAGAGTTAATCAGTTTTATTTTCTATTTTGGGGTAATAAATGATAGAATACCATTTTTATTTTTATAGACCTTATAGGTAGGAAATACTACCTTTCATTCTAAGACACTAAAGAAAACGGATCTTCATACAGTCAGCATTCTAAAAGCATTTAACTCATACCCATAAGCTTTATTATCATGAACTTCATTTTTGAATTCTGGATCACTGGAAACATTAGGTCAAATAACACCTCATCACTGGTTCACAGCTATAAGTAAACCAAGTAATTACAGCCTGTCTTCAAGTGACAGACTGCTGTAAGACTGTTTTCAAATTATAGTCATCTCTCTCTGGGAAGATAAATGTCAGAGTTCTTTGTTGACTGTTAAGGATGTCACATTAATGAAAAATCTTTTTACTTCTTACACCTTAATACATTTACCTAAACAGAAATACTTTATCCTCATTAATAAATTGTCAGCCCCTTCAGAAATTTGTGATAAGTTGACATTTTATGAAATCCCCCATCCTCTTCCATATCAAAACAAAAAAAGTTATTTTTTTCAAAATCACGTGACACTTTAAGACATTTTATGATATGCAGTAGTTTTTTTTTTTTGCTGTAAGAGAGATTGAAAAATTGATTAAAGATGCACACCACTTTTTTAAAACAGCTGGTTTTCTGTAAATTTATCCTTACAGTTAAGCTGTTTTTTTCTTTTTTCTTGGCAAATTATGCTCTCTTTAGATAACATAGAAAATGTTTGGGATACACTGGGTACTAAACCCTTTTCAAGAAGCTATTTTTTTATATAGTTTGGCTTGGAGCCATATAAATGAGTCACCTGCTTATAAGGAAAAAAACATCTGTAGGCATGTTTGGCCTCCTGCCATTTCACACCAGCTGCACCTGTTTCTGTTTGGACATTTCCAGGTTATGTGCCAGCATGCATGCTTTTAGCTAATTATTGGCACATCTTTAATTTTAATGTGATGATTTCCACTCTTCAGATTTTTAGTTTGCATTAGGTTATTAAAAGTAAAGATTTGGGCATTGAGAAGAGAAAGTGATTTCCAAAAGCTCAAATTTGTAATAAATCTATTCTCTCTGTTCTCTTTATTTCAATAGAAATTTAAAATATTTTGTAAATAAAGTTTCTGTTTGGGTGACAAACCTCATTCTCCTGGGCAGGCAGAGCTTGTCAGTTCTAGTATTGTTTGAAAAACCCAGAGCTGCTTTGCTCTGAGATTGATGACTAAGGTCATCATCGCACGTAAGAGGCAAAGGAGGAGAGCAAGGGAGACTGTCATGCTGTCATTTTCTTCCTAAGCTAGTCCTCTGAAGAGACATCAGTGTTAGGTAATATTGCTGTTTGCTCTAATTTTAAAAATATCCCTTGAGGTTATATTTCCACTCAACGCAGATTTTAAAATGGACAATTCAATTGTGTGGTTATTAATATCAGTTCAATCCTAAGAATCTGTGGTACTGCGAAAAACCCACTAAGGCTCTATGTGCCAGTTCAAAGAATGATGACTAGTGATAAATTTTAAAGGATATTCTTTTACTCCAGATTGTCAGTTACCTATTTATCACTGTAAATTTTAATACCATACCGTTTTGTAGAGATACAGAACTTAAGTAAGATGGTACTTAATTATCTTGAGGACTTTTCATGGGTCATTTGTTTTGCAAATGGTGAATTTTTTCCTAAAAATAACTGTAATGTCTCATCTTTTTTTCTCTTAATCCATAGTGGATTCCTGTCCTGCAGGATTTTAGCAATAAGGGCACACTCTGGGGCTTTGTGCCTTTTGTGCATGAACAACAACCATCGGAAATACCAATTCCAATTACCCTTCATATTGGAGACTACAACATGGATGGCTATCCAGATGCTCTTGCCATACTGAAGAATACGTCTGGAAGGTATGGAAATTAAGTCACTCGAGAATATTTGTAAAATATCTTCACGTGATACTTTTGTGAATAGCACTTAAGTAGGGTACAGTCCCTTAAATAAGAATGCAGTGAGCCCAGTGCCTATTTTTAACATGATCCCTGAGCTTCTCCCAACTTCTTAAAATACCTGTTCCTTTCCTGTTCTGTAGAAACAGTAAAGGGCTTATTTTTCACTCAACAAAACTTTAAAAGGTGAAAATTTTTATAAGCAAATGACTCAAGTACATGGTGGTTCAAGAGTTGAGCCTAGGCTCAGTTTCATTTCAGCCACTTAGCACATATGTGACCCTAAGCAGATTCCCTACAGTCCTCATCTACAAAATGAGAGTAATAACTGTATCTATGTTGTGGAGTTGTAGCAAAGATTAAATAAGATAAAAATAAATGAAGCAAGAGTTCTCTTGTGGCATGTTGTCCCCGCAGTGACTTGGGTCACTGCTGGGATGCAGATTTGATCCCTGGCCTGGGAACTTCCATATGCTGTGGACTTGGCCAAAAATAAAAGAAACGAAGCAAATAGCAAGATACTTAGAACATCCTAGCTTTACCATAAGTGAATGTTCGCTTACTGTTGCTTGTTTTGTAATGATGTTGAGAATTCCATCATGACTATTGATATTATTTATAAATAGAAAAATTTTTAGTACGTTTATTGCTTTATCAATGATTTGGAATGCTGCAGCTACTTTTTCTTTTTCCTTAAGTAGCAGTACCAGTAGCTAAACCAATATAGTTAAATTCACAATTAGCCTGAATCTCAGCAGAATATTTTTATTACTTTATTATACTCTTCATATTACAATTAGTTATATTTCTTAGCCCTTATTCTTTCTTGTTTCCTGCATCATATGTATCCAAAATTTTTCTTCTGAGCATCAATTCATATGTTGCCTCTGGAATCAGTGATGATTCAGCTCCACATGGCTCCACATGGCTAATGATGTAATACAACTTTCCTGGAAAGAGAATCAAACATTGTTTGATGTTATGATTTTAACATCAGACCATGTTGTCTAGAAATGTGATTTTTTAGAAAACTGTACATTGTTAGTGAATATCTCTAAATATTTATAGAATATTATGAAGAGTCAATAACTTAAACTTTTCTTAGGACCTTGATTTGAAGTTATAACCACTCTGAGTTGTGTGTACTGAATTTTTCAGGGATCTCAGCATCATGCTCCATAATCCAGAGTGTGTACACTCATAACCTGTGTGTGTGAAGTAGATCTGATGTAATATCTGAGATGAATGTGATTTTTATTCCTTTTATAGACACAGTACACATAAAAACAAAGAATTGTAAAATGTAAAAAAATTGTAAAAAAAAATGTAAAATTTTCTTTCTTTTAACACTTACCCTATTTAAGAGTAAAGAATTAGAAATTACATCTTAAATTCATTTAAGTCTATGATTACTTATTCTTAGAAAAACATGCAATTTATATTTTTGTCATAAAATATTTTATCAACATTTTCTCTTTCAAACCATCAAATAGTTAACTTAACCTTTACCGTTCAGTAATAATGGTGGTATCAAAAGCAGTGAACGCTATGGCTCTATAGGAAACATGAAGTAAAAGGCAGTCATAGACTCTTGATACTTTTATAAAAGTAACTGTTGAAAACCCAGGGTTTCTTTTCTGTTCTCTTGGGACTGATGAGAATCAAAGGATAGATTTCATTGCATCATACTATTCATTAAAACACTAGATGAGAAATAGAAATTTCTTAAGAATACTTAAGAAATATATTTCTAGGAGTTCCCATCGTGGCGCAGTGGTTAACGAATCCGACTAGGAACCATGAGGTTGCGGGTTCGGTCCCTGCCCTTGCTCAGTGGGTTAACGATCCGGTGTTGCCGTGAGCTGTGGTGTAGGTTGCAGACGCGGCTCGGATCCTGCGTTGCTGTGCCTCTAGCGTAGGCCGGTGGCTACAGCTCCGATTCAACCCCTAGCCTGGGAACCTCCATATGCCGCCCTCCATATGCCGCGGGAGCGGCCCAAGAAATAGCAACAACAAAAGACAAAAGACAAAAAAAAAAAAAAAAGAAATATATTTCTAGAATTCAGCATGATAAATTCTTTGAAACATAGTAGGAGGAAAAAAGACATAGGGTGGTGCATTATAATCCTTTCTACCATTCACTTTTGTTGGAAAAGCATTTTCTAATTTTTAACTGATTTTCAAGACTGCTAGATTGCTGAGAAGTAGTATAGGATTGCAGTTTCTAATTTCAAGGGTTGCTCCCTAGAGAGTTGTGTCCATTTTTTTCCTGCAGGCTTTGAAAATCAAGTAGAAATTAACTACGCAGATGAGAGTGAAATCCACAATATATATTTCATGAAAAGAAATTCTGAAACAATGGTTTGTTTATTTGTGTTTTTTGTTTTCAGAAGAGAGTTGCTGTTTGGGTTTCCATTTGTTTTTTTATCTTATCTTTGTCTGATTTGTGGAAAGTTAACCTTTAAGATCAGTTGCTTGTAAAAGACCTGTGATGACATTTAATAGAGTCAGTAAGTGGCTCTAAACAAAACAACAGGTCTCTGATCAACCCTTTTATTTCAGCGCCACCATTTTGACTGAAATGTATAGCAAAGTGATTCAGCAAAGTATAGCAAAGTGATTTCAGATGTATAGCAAAGTGATTCATTTACACACACATACACACACACTCTTTTTCAGATTGTTTTCCATTATAGATTATTATAAGATGTTGAATATAATTCCCTTTGTTATATAGTAGGTCCTTATTGTTTATCTATTTTATATGTAGTAGTGTATATGTGTTAATCCCATATTCCTTACTTAATTCCCCTTCCCCTCTGCTATCCCCTTTGGTAACCATAAGTTTGTTTCTTATGTCTGTGAGTTTGTTTCTGTTTCATAGTTAAGTTCATTGGTATCACTGTTTTAGGTTTCACAGATAAGCGATGTCATGATATTTGTCTTCCTATCCATGTTGCTGCAAATGGTATTTCATACTTTTTATAGCGAAGTAAGATCACATTATGTGTGTGTGTACAGGTATATATCTATTGAGTGAGAAAAAGACGGATAGATAGATAGATAGACAGACAGACAGATACCACATTTTCTTTATCCATTCTGATAAAGGACACTTAGATGGCTTTCATGTTTTAGCTATTGTAAATAGTGCTGCAGGGAACATTGGGGTACATGTATCTTTTCAAATTAGAGTTTTCTCCAGATATATGCCCAGACATGGAATTGCAGGATTGTATGGTAACTCTGTTTTTAATTTTTTAAGGAACTTGCATACTGTTCTCTGTAGTTTGCACCAGTTTACATTCCCACCAACAGTGTAGGAGGGTTCCTTTTTCTCCTCTTCAGCATTTATTATTTGTAGACTTTTTGATGATGTTCATTCTGACTGGTGTGAGGTAATAGCTCATTGTCATTTTGATTTGCATTTCTAATAATTAGCAATATTGAGACACAGACACAATCTTTTCCTGTGTCTGTTGGCCATCTGTATGTCTTCTTTGGAGAAATATCTATTTAGGTCTTCTGCCCATTTTTTAATTGCATTCTTTTTTTAATATTAAGCTAAATGAGATCTTTGTATATTTTGGAAATTAATCCCTTGTCAGTACCATGATTTTCAAATATTTCCTTCCATTCCATAGGCTTTCTTTTCAGTTTGTTTATGGTTTCCTTTGCTATGCAAAAGCTTTTGGATTTAATTAGGTCCCACTTGTTTATTTTTGTTTTTATTTCCGTTACCCTAGGAGACGAATCCAAAAGGATACTGCTGTAATTTATGTCAAAGAGTGGTCTGCCTGTGTTTTCCTATGAGAGTTTTATAGTTCTGACCTTACATTTAGGTCTCTAATCCATTTCAAGTTTATTTTTGTGTATGTGTTAGAGAATGTTCTAACTTCATTCTTTTACATGTAGTTTTTCTAGTACCATTTATTAAAGAGACTGTCTTTTCTCCACTGTATATTCTTGCCTCCTTTATCATAGATTAACTGACTATAAGTGTGTGGGTTTATTTCTGAGCTCACTATCCTCCATTGAGCTATATGTCTGTTTTCATGCCAGGACCATATTGTTTTGATTCCTGTAGGTTTGTTATATAATATGAAGTCAGGAAGCCTGATTCCTCCATCTTCATTCTTCTTAAGATCGTTTTGGCTATTTGGGGGTCTTTCGTGTTTCTATACAAATTTTTAAAATTTTATGTTAGAGCTCTGTGAAAATTGCCCTTGGTAATTTGATAGGGATTACATTTGATCTGTAGATTGCCTTGAGTAGTCTGGTCATTTTTAACAATATTGATTTTTCCAATGCAAGAACACAGTGTAGCTTTCCATCTGCTTGTGTCATTTTCAGTTTCTTTCATTGCATCTTATGGTTTTTAGAGTACAGGTCTTTTGCCTCCTTAGGTAGGTTTATTCCTAGGCACTTTATTCTTTTTGATGCTCTTAATTATTATGTTTTAATCAGCCACAATTACTAGAAAAACTAGTACACAAAAATGAAAGGTTTAAATTGCTTTTTGCCCAGTAGTCATATATTAGAAATTTTATTTTATGCATATATTAGAAAAAACATTCCCCTAAATACTCCCCTAGAAATATTAATTGTCATAGGTAAAACTAAGTATTAATTTTATAGTTACTCTTAGGCTTTTATAGGAAAATTTAATAAACCATATTTAACTTAATATTATAAACTATATTGGATCATTTTTGTAAATTCAAAAATGACATTTCTAATTTGCTCAGAATAAATGTATGTTTGTTGACACTAGTATTGTAATCTAGAAGTTGTGTTAATGATTTATTTATCATTTTTCAAACACATAACAGTTCATGTTTCTTATTTTAAGTATTTAACTGAAGATATAAAAGAGTGACTTTTAGTCTTTGTTATGACTATTCCATATTACTTAATAAGAATGTTAGTATATTTAAGAAATACTTTATTGTTGTTAAGAAATTGCAAAACAGTGGATGCAACTCTATAGCAAAACCTCAGCTTCCAGCAGGAATTTATAGGAAATCCAAATCTAAAAGTACTAAAAAAAAAAAAATTCTTTTAAACAGAGGGTTTTAGCAACAAGGGAACAAATTCTGAGTATCAGCTGTAAGAACACCAAAATCTGTTAAATGGCAAGTAAATCAATAAATGTCCAAATGCAGTGTATTCCTTGTCAATTAATGCTGGGACAAAATGGCTTTATTTTATAAAGTCATATCCCCCTTTTTTTTTTTTTTTTTTTTTTAGGGCCGCACCTGCAGCATATGGAAGTTCCCAGGCTAGGGGTCAAATTGGAGCTGCAGCTGCCAGCCTACATCACAGCCACAGCAACACAGGATCCAAGCCACGTCTGTGACCTACGCCGAAGCTTACAACACTGTATCCTTAACCCACTAATCGAAGCCAGGGATCAAACACACATCCTCATGGATATTAGTCAGGTTCTTAACCCACTGAACCACAACAGGAACTCCCTATAAAGTCAGTTTCATGCATATTGCTTCACAATAATTTTCTAGGATGCTATTATCTTTATTTTGTAAACATGGAAATAGTCCCAGAAATGTCAGACAACTTGTCTAAGATCACATACTTGCAGTCAGAACTCTAATTTAAGTTCACAAAATCCAAATCCTTTTTATTTTCCTGTAAGAAAAAAATTTAAAAGGAAGTAGTAGATAACCAAAAATAACGCATTTTTAGCAGAGGTTAGAAATGATGATTTGGGCAGATAGTAAAAGTCACTCTGACAAGAGAAAGAAGCAGCAAGCGAAGGACAAATAAATAAAATCCAAAAGTTTTCTAATTCCTGAAGAGGAAAAGCAAATAACTGTATATTCCATAGCAGTATGTCCTCACTGAAACTGCTTGCTGTCAGAAGAGACTGATTATGTGCAAGGATGTGGTCTCTTATGGTTGTCATTCAGAAACCAGAGTTATAATTTGGATGTGTTTGTGGTACACACTTAAGCTACCATTATGAGAGGATGGAGAATGATGTAAGCAAACTGGAATCTGAAACTTTGTCAAAAAAGATGTGCTGGGGACTTCTGCAGGTATTAGCTAATTACTACTCAGTATAATCTGCATTTTCATCTTCACCCTCAGCCTTGTAGAATCATTTAACTTCCCATTGATACCCTGAGTCGCCAAGAAAAGGTTACATTGTGTTTGATGTTCTCTTTAGTAGGCAGGGAGATGGATAGTACAGATGCCTACATCCACTAGGACATTTCCGGGCACTGTTGTTTTTCATTTTTGTTATGAGCTGTAACAAAGGGTTTCATCATCGTTTAAAGTTAGGTCAAATCTCCATTACTAATTTTATGTTTTTGCTTCAAATGATTCACCATAATCTTTTAAATAAAACTAATCTCCATCTTTTCCATGGGTATCAAAAATATAACAGACTTTCTAATTTAAAATAAAAGCCAAAACATCCCATGCCTGTTTTGCCTAGGAATGTTTAGGGGTAGTTTGCAAAATAAATCTTAGTAGTCCATGTCACATAATTTCCATTTGTTCAGATGTTTCTAGGGAGAATAGCCCATTTCTGACATTATAGCCCACATCGCTATGTCTTATGATCAAAAGCATTAACTAATCTTTAATTTATGAACAATAACTCTGGATAGGAAAGTTATCTGCATTCCCAACTTATTGAAGGCTAAAGAATATTTTAAATTTTTTGCCAAGGGTATTTTATAGAATTATACATAAGAAGTTAAGCAAGGTTATTTTTGTAAAATGTTTTTTAAAATTAATGGTACTGAGGAGTTCCTGTCATGATACAGCGGAAACAAATCCAGCTAGGAACCATGAGGTTTCGGGTTTGATCCCTCGCCTTGCTCAGTGGGTTAAGGATCTGGCGTTGCCCTGAGCTGTGGTGTAGGTCGCAGATGCATCTTGGATCTGACATTGCTGTAGCTGTGGTGTGGGCCGGCAGCTGTAGCTCCTATTAAACACCTAGCCACCTGGGAACATTTGTGGCCCTAAATAGCAAAAAAATAAAATAAAATAAATAAATGGTACTGAATTCAAAAATCATATTCCCATCATTGCTGGATTTAATAAAATGTATTGTTCCTAAGCAAATTATTATACAGTCTCCAGAAGTATTCAGTATGTGATTTTTTTTTTTTTTTTTTTTTGTCTTTTTGCTATTTCTTTGGGCCGCTCCCGTGGCATATGGAAGTTCCCAGGCTAGGGGTCGAATCGGAGCTGTAGCCACCAGCCTACGCCAGAGCCACAGCAACGCGGGATCCGAGCCGTATCTGCAGCCTACACCACAGCTCACGGCAACGCCGGATCGTTAACCCACTGAGCAAGGGCAGGGACCGAACCCGCAACCTCATGGTTCCTAGTCGGATTCGATAACCACTGTGCCACGACGGGAACTCCAGTATGTGATTTTTTTTTTAAATCAGTTTTTACAATATAGGATATCTTATCAGGGCTTAAATTTACTTTTATTTTTACACATTTCTGTTTTCATTGTCTTATTCAGAAACTTCTATTACCTCAAATGAGGGAGAATAGTAAATTAGCCCAGTATGATGTGGCAGGATAAAAAAATGACAGAATGTGTTTGAAATCTTATCCTCATCTTTGAAGAACTCATACTGTTTCATCACTGAAGAACTCATACTGCTCTGTTGATTAACCTTTACTCATAAACCAACTTCAGATTCAGTAGTTGGATATTGTAAAGATCATATTTTTTCTACAGTAAAGTTGCCTGTTCTTCTGCCTTAATGAATCCCATGTTAAAATTCTTTATCCCATACTGAAAAGAAAAAGGATCTACTAATTTGTTATGAGGGGGAAAAAATTATGTAGATGGTAACTTTAAAACACTAGCCATCTCTGTTAATTCCAAAAGGAATATATATTAAATATTATTTGCTTTATCAGCAATCAGATTTAATCACTCTGCTAATAAATTACTCTGACACACAAAGTATATTGGCATGATGTTGCATCCTTCTATTATTTCCTTCAAATCCAAAGGTATAGCCCCTTCGTGTTTCTAATTTTATTTGCCCTTTTTATTTAATTCGTCAGACTTGATTAAGGCTGGTATATTTTATTATATCATTCATGTCTGTGTTTTTGTTGTTATTATAGTGTTTTTAAAATTACTCTTGGAGTTCCCGTGGTGGTGCAGTGGTTAACTACTCTGACTAGGAACCATGAGGTTGTGGGTTTGATCCCTGGCCTCTCTCAATGGGTTAAGGATCCGACGTTGCCGTGAGCTGTGGTGTAGGCTGCAGACGCAGCTCGGATCCCGCATTGCTGTGGCTCTGGCGTAGGCCGGAGGCTACAGCTCCAATTGGACCCCTAGCCTGGGAACCTCCATATGCCATGGTAGCGGCCCTAGAAAAGGCAAAAAGACAAAAAAAAAAAAAAATTAAAATTAAAAAAATAAAACAAAATAAAATTACTCTTATTCTCAATGATAAGATGGGTTTTTTCCATAAATTTTTAATTTTTTCACTCTATTTAAATCCTTCCCTTTTTTGCTTTCTTTGGGTTTATTTTTGGTTTTGTTTTAGTTTATTTCATTGAATACTTAGATAATGGAATTTTCTACTTATTTTCGAATAAGTGTTTTTAAGACTAAATATTTTCTTTGTACTTGTTTTTCAAACCATGTATTTTGACAGTTGGTGCTTTTGCTCTTTTTAAATTTTATTTTAAATTTCTCTTCACCTCCAAGTTATTTTAAAAGATGTTTTTAAATGTTCATGTAAATATGTTTGGAGAATTGTTTTCTATTATCGTTTTAGGGTTTGAGTCTATAATTGTTTATTCTTAAAATTATTGCATTGCAAAAACATAGATCTGTCTAGTACAATACTTTTCAAAACTTGTAGAGATTTTTCTGGTAGTTTAAATGATAACCAAATGAATGATTATTTGAAATATCATGTTAATTGTGTTATACAAATTTTCTGTATACCCTTACATTTTTTATGTGCTTTTAAAAGTATGTTAATCCTGGGAATTCCCATTGTGGCTCAGCAGGTTGAGGACCTGACATAGTCTCCGTGAGGATGCGGGTTCAATCCCTGGCCTCACTCAGTGGGTTAAGAATCCATTGTTGCCACAAGCTGTGGAATAGGTCACTGTTGCAGCTCAGATCCAGTGTTGCCTTGATTGTGCTAGGCCTGCAGCTGCAACTCCAATTTGATCCCTAGCTCAGAAACTTTCATATGCCACAGGTGCAGCTGTAAGAAGAAGAAAAAAAAAGAGGGGGGGATGTACATTTATCCTCCACTATGAAAGTATACAATTGTGAGCTTCTCTATCAATTTTTAATTTATATGGTTGCAATCTTGATTATTAAGTCCATAAGATTTTGTCCTCTCACTTCTTTTGTTAATCATGAAATACCCCTTTTCATTTAATGCTTTTTGCTTTGAATTTTTTCTTTTTTTTGTAATATTATAATTTCTGTGCTGATCCTTTTTCTTAGCATTTACTTGGCATATATTTCTACTTTATTTTCAGTTTTTCTGTGGTACTTTATGACATAAAAATTTGCATTCAGTGAAATGCAAAGATCATAAATGTGTAATTTGATGTTTTAATAATGTTTATACCTGTGTAATCAGTACAAAATATAAAACAGTTCTGTCACCTAGAAAATTTTCTCATGCTTTCTTTCTAGCTAATCTCCAGCCTCATAGGTTCCCAGTGCTTTGATTTCTATCAACATAAGTTGGTTGTACCTGATTTGAACCACAGAAAACTACTGAGATAATTAAAGAGGACCCCTCCCCCTAAAAAAGAAGAGAGATTCCATATTCACATATCAGAATTCTCAGTGTTTTCTCCAGAGAAAGTTAATTCTCTCCTTCTCTTCAACCTAACTTATGTAATATTTTTATTTTATTTTATTTTATTTTATTTTATTTTATTCTATTTTGCTTTTTCAGGCTGCACTCGTGGCATATGGAGGTTCCCAGGCTAGGGGCTGAATTGGATCTACAACTGCCAGCCTACGCCACAGCCACAGCAATGCAGGATCCAAGCCGTGTCTGCGACCTACACCACAGCTCACGGCAATACCAGATCCTTAACCCACTGAGCTCACGAGGCCAGGGATGAAACCCACAACTTCGTGGTTCCTAGTCGGATTCATTTCTGCTGTGCACCACAGTGGGAACTCCAATATTTTTATTATTAATTTCTCAAACTTGATCCATAGATTGAACACAATTCCAATTAAAATCCAAATAAGCTTCTGTAAAATTCATATGCTGATTCTGATATTTATGTGAAAAAAAAACTAGACTAGCTAAATTAAAACATTTAAATTAAAACCTGTGTTAGTCAAAATTGTCTTGAAGAAAACAACAAAGATGGAGGACTCATTTTTACCTGAGTTTGAGACTTACTATGAAGCTGCAGTAATCTACACAGTGTAGTATTTGCAGAAGAATGCATTTAGAAATCAGTGGAACAAAGCAATGGGTCCAGAAATAGAGCTATACATATTATGATTAACTGATTTTTTTACATAGAAGCCAAGGCAGTTCAGTGAAAAAGGCATACAAATGGCCAATAAACATATGAAAAGATGTTCAGCATCACTGGTAATTAAGAAAATGCAGGAGTTCCTGTTGTGGTGCAGTGGCTTAAGAATCTAACTGTAGCAGCTTGGGTCAGTGCAGAAGTGCAGGTTCAACCCCTGGGCCAGCACAGTGGGTTAAAGGATCTGCTGTTGCTACAGCTGTGATGCAAGTCATGGCTGTGGCTCGGATTCTGTTCCTGGCCCTAGAACTTCCATATGCCACAGGTGTGGCCATTAAGAAAAAATAAAAATGCAGTTGAAGCCATTATGATACACTTGTTCATACCCACTAGAATGATTGCAATTAAAAAAGCCAAAAACACCAAATGTTGGTAAAGACTTAAAACAACTGGACCTCTCATACAGTTTTAATAAGAAAATACAATTGCATAATTAATTTGGAAAACTGGCACTTTCTCATAAAGTTAAACATGTACTTTTCCTGTGATCTGCCAGTTTCATTTTGAGTACTTATGCAAGAGACATGGGCCTGTTATTCAGCCTAACATGATCTGAGACCCTCTGACTTCGTAAAGATTCACCCTTATACTGCATGCAAGATATACTCGCTTCATCTCAACATCTCCAAAGGTCTAATCCATTAGTGCATCAACTCAAGTCCAGAATGTCATTTAAGTCTCATCAGCTCAAAAGTCCCAAATCTCATAATGCAGATTATTTAAATTAGGCATGTGTAAAGCCTAAGGCTAATAGATACTAAGGCAGTTACTCTTCATTTATGGATGTGTGAAATTAGAAAACAAGTATTTGCTTCAAGAATGCAGTGGTGGGACAAGCATGCGATAATAATTATAGGTATTGCCATTCAAAAAGGAAGAAAACTGAAGGAAAAAAGAATTTACTGGTCTCAAGCAATTAGAAAATCCAACCAGTCATATTACAGTAGGTGCGAAGGCCTGAGTCTAATTTTCTGTGTTCCTCAGCTCCATCCAAGGGCCCATGGCTCATCCATTTTTCCTAAAGGGTAGTTTGCAGCTGAGTAGTTCATCGGTCTCTTTCCTGCCTGTAGAATTTTGAGAATCTAACAGCCTTTTTTTTATTTCATCCTCCCTTATTCCTTCCCATCCAAGCTGGCAGTATTTCTTCTGGGGTAGCATTCTTAAAAACATTGTGCTCTCTTATATATGTGTCTAAAAAATTCTTCCATCAGGCAAGAGGCTTCGCCACAAACTTCCTTGGATAAACCCATCTCCATTTTTGGCTTCTGAGATGGCTAAGGGGATACATGAGTCACAGACCTAACCTCTTCAGAAATCCCTATTTGTGACTGAGTACTCTAATTTTTTTATCCTTCCAAGACAGTAAGGAAATACTGTCCATTCATACCCTTGACATTATCTCCTGAACAGGTTTTCCTGACTCAATTTCTTAATTTTTGTATCTTTTTCCAACCTGTGTCAGCCAATAATTTCTCAAGTCACCAAGTTCTGGATTCTTTTTGATTAACAGTCCTTCCCTCACTTTATTTCCTTCCTGTCACATTTTTTATGAACAGTAAAAACCAAGTTTTACCTTCAGAAGTTTTCTTCAAAATCTCCTCAGTTAAATGTCCACATTTGTCACTTAAATTCTGCTTTCCATATAATTGTTGAATACAAATCAGCTAAGCTTTCTGCCACTTTATAGCAAGCATTCTCTTTCCTCCAGTTTCCAATAAGTTCCTCCTCTTTTTGAGTCCTTACCTGCAGAACTTTTAACATCCATTTTTCCACCAGGAGTCTGTTTTAGGATACGTATCCTCTATGAAGGTATAGATTTTTTGGGTCATTCTTCTAAGCCTTCACTATCAGTCTTTAGCATACATATTTCTACAAACAGCAGTCTGTTCAAGGTAGTCTGTAGTTTTTCTGTCATGCTCCTTAAAATTGTTCCAGCTTCCACTGGTTACCTAATTTGAAAGTCACGCTCATATATTTAGATATCGTTATAGCACTACGCCACTTCCGATACTAAAATATGTATTAGTTTCCTATTGCTGTTGTAATAACTTATCACAGATTTAGTGGCTTAATACAGATTTATTCTGCAACAGTTCTGGAGGTCAGAATTTATGTATGAATCTTAAAAACCTAAAACCAAGCTGTTGGCAGGGTTGGTTCCTTCTGGAGGCTCAAGTGGAGAGTTTATCCTTTGCCTCTTTCATGTTCTAGAAGCTATCCTTGTTCTACTGAGGCCCACATCAGCAGGCGTGCTGTCTCTGTACACATCCCCGTTTCCTCTGCTGCTTCTGTCCTCACATCACCATCTGTCACTAACTTTGGCTTCCTTCCTCCCTCTCATAAGAACACTTGTGATTACACTGGGCCCACCCTGCAGCAATCTCCATACCTCAAGATCTTTAATCTGATCACTTCTGAAAAGTACCTTTTGCCATATAAGCTAACATACTCAGAAGTCCTGAGGATTAGGATGTGGGCAACTTTGAATGGCCATTATTCTCTCTATCACACGTTGTGTATTGGTACATTTTTCTCAGGATAATTGCTAATGTTTACTGAGCACTGGTGATGTGTCCTGGTGTTGTGCTCAGTTTTAAATAAGGTATTTCATATTTGTTCCTCATTGTTATCCCAGAAATCTGGTTCTGTTGTTATACTACTTTATAGATGAGCAACTTGGGTTGCTATAGAATGAACTGAACACAAAAGATGACATGTTAGAGGTGATAAATGGGCTTTAAATGCTATTTTTCAAAATGTAGTGGAATAGCGAAAACAGTCTTAAAAAAGAACAATGTTGGAAGTCTTAGACTTCCCGATTTCAAAACTTACTAGAAATGATAGTGATCAATACTGTGGTACTAGCATAAAGACAGATTATGCAATAGAATAGAAAGCTTAGAAATAAACCCTCACATGTGTGGTCTAATGATTTTTGAAAAGTGCCGAGACGATTCAATAGGGAAAGGACACTTTTTTCAGTAAATGATGTTGGGAAAACAGAAGGTCCACATACAAAAAATTAAAAAAAAAAAAGGGGGGGGGGTTCTTTTCCTTACACTACATACAAAAATTAATTCAAAATACCTAAACATAAGAGCTAAAACTATAAAACACTTAGAGGAAAACACAGGGGAAGTCTTCACAATATGGGGTTAGGCAGTGATTTCTTGGATATAACACCAAAAAGCACAGGCAACAAAAGCAAAAGTAGACGAATGGAACTACATCAAAATGAAAAAAAATGTACTTTAAAGGACACATCAACAGAGTAAAAACACAACCCATAGAATGGGAAAAAAATACTTGCAAATTATATATCTGATAAGAGTTATGTTCACAATATATAAAAATTTACTCCAAGCCCAGCAACAACTACCTCGCACCAACCCCCCTCCCCAATTTAAAATATGACTTGGATAGATTCTCTTCCAAAGAATATACACAAATGACCAGTAAGTACATGGAAAGGTCCATTAGGGGAATGCAAATAAAAACCCCTAATAAGGCATCATTTATCAACAGTTAGAATAGCTATTTAAAAAAAAAATGAATTAACAAATTTTGATTAGGATGTAGAGAAATTGAAAATTGTGTGATTCTGGTAGGATTGTAAAATGGTGCACCTGTATCTAAAGCAGAATGGTGGTTCCACTGAAAATTAAAAATAGTTACCATGTGATCTGGCAATTCCACATCTGTATATATAACCAAAAGTATTGAAAACAGGGTCTCCTACAGATATTTATATACAGTGTTCATAGCAGCCTTATGCACAATAACCAAGATAGATACAACCCATATGCTCATCAACAGATAAATGGATTTTAAAATGTGATTTGTACAAACAGTGGAATGTTTCTCCTTAAAAAGGAAGAAAATTTTGACTGACACATGTTACAATATAAATGAACCTTGAGGACATTATGCCAAGTGAAATAAGCCAGTCACAAAAAGAAATACTGCATCAAATTCATATGATTCCACTCATATGCAGTACCTAGAGTAGTCAAATTCATAAAGACAATAATTGCAATAGGAGTTACCACGAGCTGGGGTGGGAAGGGGAAGAGGAGTGGAAATTAATACAGGAGAGATTTAATGAATACAGTTTCAGTTTCTAAAGGTGAAAAATGTTCTTGAGCTGATGGTGGTGGTGATTGCACAACAATGTGAATATACATAATGCCAGGGAACTGTATACTTTCAAGTGTTACACAATTTTTTTTTAAATCTTATAGAATATTAAGAGGATTGTCTTCACCTGCAAAAGTGGAGACAGTAAAATATGTTATCTAAGAGGAAAAAAAAATCCCTACCTTTCCTTACCAAGATAACCTTGAAAGTACCTAAAATATTGCTTTAATCAACTAAACTGAATATCTGTCTTTTTTTCTTCTAGTCTTCATCTTATTTCAGCTTGTCAATTAATTTTTCTTATATTATACTTATTTGTGTATTCATTTGTTTAGAAACTAAAAAGTTCTGGGTAGTTTTTCAGATGCTTGAGATAGAACAGAGACAAGAAAAGATATAGCCCTTGCTTCTCATTGACTTTTACATTCTAGTGTTTAGGGCTGAGGCCAACAGTGTACTTTAACCTATGTTTGTCAAATAAGGCATTGCCAAATTAACAGCATTTGAGATTAAGCTAAAATGATAAGAAGGAGATAGCCACATGAGAACTTCTGACTGCATCATAAAACTTGGTCATTAATTTATTCACTGAACAAATTTTATTAAGTATAACATATTCCTGGCCCTCTTTTATACTCAGGAAATAACAGTACAAAATGAATACAGTCCCTGATTGTTTAGAGCTGACACTGCAGTGGATAAAAAATAGACCATAGACAAATACATGTAGATGTATTGTAAAATGGAAGAAATAAGTACCATGAAAACAAAACTAAGCAAGCAGTTGTGTGATAGGATGGGAGTGGAGGACAGCTAAGAGGGCATAGATAATTTGGGATATAGAAATCATTGCATTATCTGCTCACTGAATGCACTGAGCAGGAAACCATGGGAATATCTGTTAAAGAGCATTCTAAGTAGAAGGAAAAGGTCCTGAAAGCTCATGTTTAAGTGTTCCAGGGAAATGACTTTGGCTGGAGTGAGTGATCCAGAAAATGGCAGAAAATGAGTCCAAGAAGTAGCCAGGCGCCAGATCATTTACAACTTTACGGGCCTTAGTAAAGGCTTTGGATTTTAGTTGAAGTATCATTGGAAAACATTAGAAGGTTTGAACAGAAGCAGGATTTAAACTAAAAGAACCATTCCTAATTATTCTTGCTACTGTTTAGAGAATGGATTTGAGGTGAAGTTGGGCAAGACTTGAATAAGGGAAGCCCTTAGGAAGCTGCTGCAGAATTATCTCCTAAGCAGGAGATAATGGTGAATTAAGGTCGTAACAGTGAAGTTATGGCTAAGTGATAGGTTTTGCTATAAATTTAGAGGTAAAACCAACAGGCTTTCCTTACGAATTAGGTGCAGAGTCTAAGAGCATGAGAGGAGTCAAGGATAATTCCATGATTCTTGCTCTCACTGGCTGGGTAAGTGGGAATGCCGTTTCCTAAGACGGGGAGCTGTGAAGCAGAAGCAGTTTGGGTGCTGGTGAAAGGAATGTATAGAATCTGTTTTGGGTATGTTTGGGTTGGGATGTTCATTTACCCATCCCTGGGGAGTTGTTGCATAGGTAATCGGATATGCAAATAATGTAGTTCAGGAGAGAATATAAATCTGAAGTGGAAAAAAATTGAACACTCAGCTTATGTATAATTTTTAAAACCTTAAGGCTGAATAAGATAATTTAGGGAATTAGTATAGATAGACAAGCAGTCTGATAACTGAGCTATAGGGCCCTCCCACATTTACAAGTCAGAACCAGAAATAGCCAGCAAAGGAGACTGAGGAGTGTGGCCAGTGAGGAAAACCATTACAGTGTGGGTTCCAAAAGAAAGAGTGTCAAGGAGTAGGAGGGCATCAACTGCATTAAATGTTGAGAGTCTGGATAAACTGAAGATTGAGAATTCACTGTTAGATTTAGCAACGCAAAGCTATTCGTAATTTGGACAAGATTATTTTTAAAGAATTAAAGTCCAGTGGGAGTGGATTCAAAAGTAAATAGGGTTTCCAATATCAAAGAAGATAGAATAATCAAAATGCATCCTCCTGCTAATTTTACCTAAAATACATAAAATATGTAAAACAATTATCATAAGACTCTGAAAGGGGACAAAAGGAGATAAATTGGCTAGGGACCTCAAGACTGGAAGGACAATTCATTGATGAGTTCCCTAGTTTTTGTTTTTGTAATGTTTTTATAGTTAGTTGAGTTTTTGGTTGTTTTTTCACTGGGTTTTTTTTTCTTAAATATTCTGGCTTATAATTCAGAATTGCTGTTGAGTGAAGGTAAAACAAAGAACCCTAAGACTCTCAAGCCAGAGGACTGGAAAGATGGAGGAATTGTATGACAGAAATCTTTTTAGCCAAATCTGTTATTTCTCACATTGTAGGAGGCTAGAAGTCCAACATCCAGGTACCATCAGGATTTGTTCCTAATGAGACCTCTCTTTATTACTTACAGACAGCTGCCTTCCCGCTGTGCTCTCACATGAACTTTCCTGTTTCTAGTGTCTCTTGCTCTTCTTATAAGGACATCAGTCTCCTATAGGATTTGGGCACCACCTTAACACTTTGTTTTACCTTAATTACCTGAAAGACTCCATCTCCAAATTCAGTTACATTGGGAATTGGGGCTTCAACATACAAATTTGGGGGTGGAGGGACATGATTCAGCCCATAGCACCTGAACACCACATGAACACCATGACAGAGACCACCACCCTCCTTACTGGGTGCCATGGAGATGGGGGAGTGGAGACTTCTGGAATATGCCAACTGGACATTAACAGGCCCTCCTCCGCTTCTCCTTATGTGGTAAACAGGCTGAGGCAAAACCTTGTTGACCATTCCCACCTTCCATTAATAAAGTGCTGTACTTCCTCTTCAGTGCTTTAGGGACTGAGAATGGAGCATTGTTGACCATCCCCACCCTACTCTAAGCTAATATCATCTAAGAGCCAGTGCTCTATTTCCTACTAACAAGAATGCAGAAAGGATTAAGGAATGGAAGAGAGAGTCTTTAAGTCTGTGTTTGAAGTCCTGGGTATGGAAGTAGGTAGCCATGCATGAAAATGACATGGTCAACACTGAATAACTTTTGATAATTGAACTACAGTGTGGATTACTGCCTATGTTTCAAAATGGCTTCCGGTAGCAAACAAGCAAAGCAGACCAATCAAGCAATACAGTAGCTTCAGAATTTAAATTGACATTTATACTGAATTTCACAAAAGTGAATTGGGACATGCATTCTGATTGATTCCTCTAAAGTAGAAGAGTTAAATAGAAACTAGAATTTTGTAACGTAAAATGTCAAAGGTGCAATCTACAGTTGCTCATAGAAACATCTCAAATGAGAAAAAACAACTGACAAACGCCAATAACAAGATAACACAGATACTGGAAATATCTAAAGAGTTTAACCGGTTGCTATAAAAAACATGCTTCCTCAAGCATTTATAAACCCTGTTGAAATAAATAGAAAAACAGCAAAGAAATATAAGATACCATAGACTAAAGTGGAAATTTCAAAATTAAAAATTACAATATCTGAAATTTAAAACTCACCGAATCCCTCAACAGCAGAATGGAGATTACAGTGTAAATAACTACTAATAGAAATTATCCAGCCTGATAACAGAGAGAAATGGATTGAAGAGAAAATGAACAAAGCCATAGAATTCTGTGGGACAGTAATAAAATATCTACATTCCCATTATTACAGTTCCAGAAAGCAACAGAAAAGAATTCAGGACTAAAAAAGATTTGGAGAAATAATAGCTGAAAATAACCCAAATTTAGTGAAAGATATAAGCCTACAAATTGAAGAAAGTGAGCAAACCTCAAACAGATTACACCTAAAGAAATCCTCACATCATAATCAAATTTGTGAAAACAAAAGATGGAGGAAAAATTATAAATATGATCAAAGAAAAAGAAAGCATTGCTTTTAAAAGAACAGTAATTCATATTTCTTATCAGGAGCCATGGAGACTAGGAACAATTGGCACACATTTTTGAAGGGCTGAAGAAAAGAATAGTAAACTCAGAGTTCTATACCTAGCAAAAATATCTGTCAAGGATGAAGGTAAAATAAATACATTCTTAACAGAAGGAAATCTGAAAATGTCAATGGAAGAAAGCATGTAAAATCATTATTAAAAGAAATTTTTCAAGAGTTCCTGTCATGGTGCAGAGGAAACAAATCCAAGCAGGAACCATGATCTGACCAGGTTCGATCCCTGGCCTTGCTCAGTGGGTTAAGGATCTGGTGTTGCCATGAGCTGTGGTGTAGGTAGCAGACGCAGCTCGGATCTGGTGTTTCTGTGGCTCTGGTGTAGGCTGGCAACAACAGCTCCAATTAGACCCCTGGCCTGGAAACTTCCATAAGCCACAGGTGCAGCCCTAAAAAGACAAAAAGATCACAAAAAAAAATTTTTTTTCAGACAGAAAATGACACCAAAAGGAAATTTGATATATCAGTAATGAAGAAAAGAACAATAGGAGAACTATCTGGGTAAATAGCATAGATTTTTCTTTTCCTATGGAATTATATAAATTATGACGGTTGGGAGCAAATAATTTAACAATCCCTGATATATCTCTCAACATAGAGGTAGTATTCTAGACAATTATATTGTAAAGGCTAAACAGACCTACTAAGTAAATTTTCTACATTCCAGTTGAAGTGGTAAAACTATACTAGCATACGGTGATATGTGTTTTATATATAAATGTATTCCCTAGATCAACCCACTGAAGGAAAAAAAAAAATAGAGATACTAAGAAATACATTAGATAAATTAAATGGCAATATTTTAAAATATTCAAATAACCAACTAAGCCTCAGGAAAAGGAATAAGAATGAAAAGCAATGGAGACAACAGAGGAACGAATACTTACATTAAATGTAAATGTTTTGAACACACTAATTAAAAAGAATGTCAGAATAGATTGAAAAATTATGATTCTGTTATATTGTCAACTAGAAAATCACTCCAAATATAATGAGTGGGAAAACATACCATGCCAACAATAATCAAGTGAAAACTGGAGTAGCTGTTTAAACACAGTAGATTTCTTTTTTTTTTTTCTTTGTCTTTCGTCTTTTTTTGTCTTTTTGTTGTTGTTGTTGTTGTTGCTATTTCTTGGGCCACTCCCGCGGCATATGGAGGCTCCCAGGCTAGGGGTCGAATAGGAGCTGTAGCCACCGGCCTACGCCAGAGCCACAGCAACGCGGGATCCGAGCCGCGTCTGCAACCTACACCACAGCTCACGGCAACGCCGGATCGTTAACCCACTGTGCAAGGGCAGGGACCGAACCCGCAACCTCATGGTTCCTAGTCGGATTCGTTAACCACTGCGCCACGACGGGAACTCCCTTTTTTTTTTTTTTTTGTAAACACAGTAGATTTCTGAGCAAAGAAAATTACCAGGATGAAGATTGATACTACCTCATTAGAAGAGGGCTAATTCACAAAAAAAAATATAGTAATCCTAAATGTGTATGCCGCATACAACAGAGCTGCTGTTACATGAAGAAAAAAAACTGATAGGACTAAAAATAGGCAAATCCACATAGTTGGGGGCATCATTATCCCTCTTTCCTTAATCAATAGAATCACTAAACAGAAAGCCAGATAGAGAAAAACTAAAACTGAGGAGCGCTGTTAAACAAGATCTAATTCACATTTACAGAGCACTCAATCCAACAACAGAAAAATATACTTTTTCTTTTTGAGTTTAATTATCAACACTATGTTAGTTCTGAGTACAAAACGTAGTGACCAAGTATTTCCATGCATTACGAAATGGTTACCATAATAAGTCAAGTTATCCTCTATCCCAAAGTTATTACAATATTATTGACTATATTACCTATACTGTACATTTCATCAACATAACACTTATTATAAGTTTGTACCTCTTAATTATCCTTACCTATTTTATTCATACCCCTATACCCTTCCCAAGGGCCAACTGTGTGTTCACTATATCTAAGAGGCTTTTTCTGTTTTATTGTATTTGTCTGTTTGTTTTATTTTTTAAAAAGCACATATAAGTGAATACATAACATTTGTCTTTCTCTGACTTAGATCATTTAGCATAATACCCTATAGGTACATCCATGTTGTCACAAATTGCAAGATTTCATTTCTTTTTTATATCTAATATTCCAGTATATAAATATGCCATATCTTCTTTATCCACTTATGTGTCTATGGCTACATAGGTTGTTTCCATAGGCTGTTTTATATAGAGTTCTTGTTTTTCCAGTGCCACTTGTTGAAGAGGCTATCTTATAACCATTGTATATTCTCACCTCTGTTACTGACCATAAATGTGTGAGTTCATTTCTGGTCTCTATTCTGTTCCATTGATCTATGTCTGCTTTTGTGTCAGGACCATACTGTTTTGATTACTGTAGCTTTGTAGTATATTTTAGTGTGTTATAGCTCCATCTTTGCTCTTCCTTCTCAAGACTGCTTGGGTTATTTGGAGTTGTTTTTGTTTCCATACAAATTTTAGAATTCTTTGTTCTGTTTTGTAACAAATCCCATTGGTGTTTTGAAAAGAATTGTACTCAATCTGTAGATTGCCTTGGGGAGTATGGCCCTTTTAACAGTGTCAGTTCTTCCAATCTCTGAGCACTATGTATTTTTCCATTTTTAGTGTCATCTTCAGTTTCTTTCATCAAGAGTCTTATACTTTTCTGAATACATGTCTTTTACCACCTTGGTTAGATTTATTCCTAGGTATTTTATTCTTTTTAGATGCAGTTATAAATGGGATTGTTTTCTTAATTTGTCTTTCTGACAGTTTGTTGTTAGTGTATAGAAGCACATTATTTTTGCATATTAATTTTATATTCTACAACTCTCCTGAATTCATTGATTCTAAAATTTTACACCATCTCTAGGATTTTCTACATGTACTGTGTCACCTACAAACAGTGACACTTTTAACTTCTTCCTTTCCAATTTAGATGGCTTCTATTGCTTTTTGTTTTCTGATTGCTGTAGCTAGGACTTTTGATACTGTGCTGAGTAAAAGGCACAGGAGTGGGCATCCTTGTTCCTAATCTTAGAGAAAATGTTTTCAGCTTTTCACAGCAAAGCATGATGTTAGCTGTGGATTTCTCATAGCCTTTATTATTTTGAGCTATGTTCCTTCTGTACCCACTTTGTTGAGATTGTTTTATTGAAAATGGATGCTAAATTTTGTCAAAAGCTCTTTCTGCATCTATTGAGATGATCATGTAATTTTTATTCTTCACTTTGTTAATGTGGCATATCACATTGATTGATTTGTGGTGTTGAACCATTCTTGCATCCCTAGGATAAATCCCACTTAATCATAGTATATGATCTTTTCAGTTATTGTTAAATTCTCTTTGCTAATATTTTGTTCAGGTTTTTTGCGTCTATGTTCATCAGTGATATTGGTCTATAATTTTCTCTTTTGGTGATGTCTTTGTCTGGTTTTGGTAGCAGTCTAATCTGGCTTCTAAGATGAGTTTCCTCTTCAGTTTTTTGGAATAGTATGAGAATAGGTGTTAACTCTTCTTAAATGTTTGGTGAAATTCACCTGTGAAGCTTTCTGATCCTGGGCTTTTGTTTTTGCTTGTGGGGTTTTTTAAAAAATTTTTAATTACTAATTCAGTTTCATTACTAGTAATTGGTCTATTCATATTTTCAATTTTATTCAATTCAGTTTTTGGAGATTGTACATCTCTAGGAATTTATCCATTTCATCTAGGTTGTCCCATTTTATTGGCATAGAATTGTCTGCAATTTCTTAGGATTCCTTATATTTCTGTGGTGTCAGTTGTAACTTCTCCTCTTTTATCTCTAAGTTGGTTTATTTAGGCCCTCTCTTTTTTTTTTATTGATGAGTCTGGCTAGAGGTTTATCAATTTTGATTTCTCTTCAAGAACCAGCTCTTAGTGTCATTGGTTTTTATAATTGGGTTTTTTATTTGTTTGTAGTTTATACTTCATTTATTTCTACTGTGATCTTTATTATTTCTTTCTTTCTACTGACTTTGAGTTTTGTTTGATCTTTCTTTTCTGATTCCTTTGTATAATGTTAAGCTTATTGTTTGAATTGTTTATTTCCTGTGATAGACTTTTATTGTTATAAACTTCCACCTTAGAACTGCTTTTGCTGCATCCCATAGATTTTGTATCATTTCGTTTTCATTTTCATCTGTCTCCAGGTATATTTTTATTTCCTCTTTGATTTCTTCAGTGATCCATGGGAAGATTTGCAGGGAGGGATAAATTAGGAATTAGGGTTGGAAAAGAATTTGAGAAAGAATACATATAACTGAATCACTTTGCTGTATATGTGAAACATATAAATCAGCTATACTTCAACTTAAAAAATAAAATATAAATTTAAAAAAGAATTATAATTAGCTGGCAAGAGTTAAGGATGTGTGTTAAGCAAGAATTGGTAGGGTTTGAAATGGTTGTATAGTTATAAGGGGGGACCTTGAGACGATAAAGTTGTCACAGGTCAATGTTCCAAATATGGCTGATTCTGATAAAGTTCAGAAGAAATTTAAGTTCTCAGTGGTGCAGTGATATATCTGAGACTAGGTCCTCCACGGCCACTTGATTCCATTTTTATATACCTGAACTATGATTATTTCATAATAATTTAAATTTGTCATCAGGTGAAGGTGGAATGTTAATGTCCTCTACTGTAGTGTTACTTTCAGTTTCTTCCTTATGTTTGTCAGTATTTTCTTTATGTATTTGGGTGTTCCCTCCCATGTTAAATGCATGAATATTTATAATTGTTATATCTTCTTATTGGATTGATATCTTGATCATTATGCAATATCATTCTTTGTCTCTTGTTACAGTCTATTTAAAAAAATCTATTTTATGTGATATAAGTTTTGGTACTCAGCTTTCTTTTCACTTCTATTTCCATAGAATACCTTTTTCTATCCCCTCAGCTTGAGTCTGGGTATATCTTTAGATCTGAAATGAATCAGTCTCTTGTAGGCAGCATATGTACAGGTTTTGTTTTTTTATTCGTTCAACCACTTTGTGTCTTGATTGCAGCACTTAATCCATTTACTTTTCAAGCAATAATTTTTTTTGTCTTTTGTCTTCTTAGGGCTGCACCCATGACATATGGATGTTCCTACAGCATATGGAGGTTCCCAGGCTAGGATCGAATCAGGTCTGTAGCTGCTGGCCCACACCACAGCCATAGCAATGAGGGATCCAAGCCGCCTCTGTGACCTACACCAGAGCTCATGGCAGTGCCGGATCCTTAACCTACTGAGCGAGGCCAGGGATCAAACCCACACTAGTTGGGTTTGTTAACCACTGAGCCACAACGGGAACTTTTCAAGTAATTATTGATGGATAAGTACTTATAGGCGTTCAGTTAATTGTTTGCTGGGAGTGGGGAGGGTGTTGTAGGTTTTTTTGGTACCTATTTTCTTTCATTCCCTTCCATTGAAATTTGATGGTAATCTTAAGTGTTACATGTAGATTCTTTTCTATTTTTTTGTATTTATCTATTACAGATTTTTGGTTTGTGGTTTTTGTGGTTACCATGAGGTTTATGTATAGCAATCTATATGTAGTGATTATTTTTTATTGCTGATCTCTTAAGTTCAAATGCATTTTGACAACCCTGTGTTTTTACTGCCCCCTGCCACGTTTACTGTTTTTGACATCATATTTTACATCTTTTTGTTTGGGTATCCCTTAACTACTTGTAGATATAGATGATTTTAGTCCTTTTGTTTTTTAACCTTCCTGCTATCTTTATACATAGTTGATTTACTGCCTTTACTGTATTTGCCTTTACCAATGAGATTTTTTCTTTCATAATTTTCATACTTTGAGTTGTGGTCTTTTCCTTTTCACTTAGAGAAGTCCCATGAACATTTCTTGTGAAGCCAGTTTAGTGATGCTGAACTCTGAGCTTTTGCTTGTCTGTAAAACTTTATCTCACCTTCAGATCAGTGATGGCCTTGCCATATAGAGCATTCTTGGTTTTAGGGTTTTCTTCCTTTCATCACTTTGAATGCCATTCACTCTAGCCTTCAAAGTTTCTGCTCTAAAGTCAGCTGATAGCTTTAGGGGCTCCCTTATATGTAACTAGTTATTTTTCCCTTGCTTCTTTTTAATATTCTCTCTTTATCTTTAATTTTTGCCATTTTAATTACACTATGTCTTGGTATGTACCTCTTTGAGTTGATCTTGTATGGGACTCTCTGTCCTTCCTAAACATGATAGCTGTTTTTGTCCCAGGTTAGGGAAGTTTTCAGCTATTATTTCTTCAAATAAGTTCTCTGCCTCTTTCTCCCTTCTTCTGCAACCTCTATAATGTAAATTTTAGTACATTTGATATTGTCCCAGAAATGGCCTTATGGAGGAGCCCCAGCAGCACATGTCCCTCTGGTCACTAGAGGTGTATTCTACCTGTATCATCCCTTCTTTTATGGCAGGGTTGACATCTATGGGCATGCTGGTGGGCAGGGCTGGCCCTTAACCCAGTTGTCTCTCAGGCCCCCCTTCACTAGGAGCCCATTATCCACTGGTATGTGGGTCCAGATTCTGGGATGGCTGGCTGCACTTCCTGGGAAGTCCTGGAGCTACTGCCATTCTACTGGTAGAGCCAAATCTCTGGGCAACTGGCTTCAGGATCTACTGTTCCCACAGTTGGTACCAGCTACTGATGGGTGGGGCTCAGTCTTGGGATGGCTGGCTACAGGGCCTGCTCTTCCCAGATCTCAGACCAGCTTGCTGGTGAGAAGGAGCAGATCCAATGGCAGCTGTTCTAGGACCAGTGTTACCTTCTGGTAGGTTTGGCTAAGTCCCTGGTAGACTGTCTTCACTGTCTGGGGTGTCCTATGGCTGATACTGGCCTGTGGGTGGGGCTTGTTTCTGAAGTGCTTGGCTTAGGGGTTTGTTGGGGCCCAAAGAGACGTACAGCTGGTGCCAATCTGATGCTGGGTGAGGCTGTGTCCCCACATGGCTGACTGCTAGGCCTGAGCATTCTTGAGACTGGTGCTCACCAGCTGCTTGGCCTATAAGCCCTCAGCACTAATAGGTTATAAAATGACATTTGTCAGCACCAGTGTTACCACAGTAGTAAAAGCTTCCAAAGGTGGCTGCCACTAGCATCTGTATCCCCAGGGCTAGTCCCAGTTGTCTCCTGCTTCTCTGGGAGGCTCTCCAGGATCAGAAAGTATGTCTGACCCAAGTTCGTTTCAGATTACTGCCTCTGCACTGCATCTTGGAACATGTGATATGTTACACACACCCAAGAGTAGAGTCTCTGTTTCCTCGAGTTCTGTAGCTCTCCAGTATGCAACCTCTGCTGATCTTCCGTGTCGAACATTCTTGAGACTTGTCTTCCCAGTTTAGAATCCTCAGTCTTGGGAGCCCGATATGAGTTTTGGACCCTTCACTCTTTGAGAACCTTTGCAGTTTGACTATCCTCCAGTTTGTGGGTTGCCTCCCTCCTACAGAGGTCTTTACCACATCTCCAGCCCTCCTACTAGTCTCATTGTGTTTTCCTCTTTATATCTTTAGTTGTGGAAGATCTTTTCTGCTAGTCTTCAGGTCTTTCTCATTGATAGTTGCTCTGTAAATAGTTGTAATTTTGATGTGCCCCTGGGAGAAGGTGAGTTCAGTGTCCTCCTACTGCACCATCTTGGCGAGTCCCCTCAGGATACACATTCTTTTCATGCAAACACATGGGATGTTTACTGAAATAAAACAAACTTTACTATACTTAATTATACAGCATTTGACCACAATGGAATTAAACTAAAGGTCAATAAATGATAACAGGAAAATCTCTAAACATTTGGAAATTAACCACACTTCTACATGATGAGTCAAAAAAGAAGTCTCAGGAAATTTTTTATATATGTTGAACTAAATGAAGATACAACATATCAAAATCTATGGGATACAGGTAAAGCAAGTCTCATGAGAAAATTTATAGCACTAAATGTTTACATTAGAAAAGAATATCATTATTAAATCAGTAATTTAAACTTCCAGCCCAGGAAACTAGAAGGAAAAAAAAAACCTTAAAGCAGTCAGAAGACAGGAAATAATACACATGAAAAAAAGAATTAGATCAAATGAAAAAGAGAAAAGCAGTAGACAAAGTCAGCCAAATCAAAATGTGTCTCTGTTCCTCCACATTGCTACTCCTGGATTTTCCTTCCAATAGCAGCATCAAAGATTCTGAAATGAGTTATAAAGTTTTTTTCTAAATAGAAATATATATATATTTTTTTTATCTAAGCCCAAGTATGACAGATCTGTAACAGAATAACAGCCAAATTGCTATCCAGGCAGGAATAAGAAAGAACAAGTCTGCTTGTCTCATCCCTCCTCTTGTCTCAGTCCCTCTCTCATTTCCCCTAGACTCTGGGCACCTGTGCATAATAATACTCTGCCATTTGAAACAGGGAGCAAGGCAGCAGCACTAAATGCCTAGTCTGTACCGAAACCAGACTAACCTAGTCCTGAAGTCTGGAAAGAAACATTTGTAAATGACCTTTTCCATTCACCTTGCAAATCTCCACCACTCAAAGAAATCCAAACTTTTTGTCACATTGTTTCACATCTTCCAGATACAGCTGAGATCTCAGTGAATCTTGTTTCCTGCCCTCTTGTCTTTGTGTCTCTTATTTACATGAAAACATATTATGTGATGACACTTTTATACATAGAATCTCCATTTGTAATCCCTCTTAAACAAGATTTTTTGCTTTGATCAAAGACTGGAAACAGTACTTATGACCCACAAATGGACAGATGTAAACTTTAGCTCCCTCCTAGAGAATAGGACTATCTGGAAAGGAGAGGAAGATATTTGAATAAATATTTGTTATAAAGCTCAAACAAATTCCTTCTGCCTTATGTAATTTTGTGATACACTTTATTGTTTTTATTTTTTTATCGCCTCTGTAGTTGTGTAAAGATCAACACAATCCAGTGTCACAGGATTCCCATCCTTCAACCCAAACACATCCTCCCCTCCCCCCAAACTGTCTCCTCACAGACATAAGTTTTTCAATGTCTATGAGTCAGCATCCATTCCAAAAAGAAGTTCAGTCTGTCCTTTTTTCAGATTCCACATGTCAGTGAAAGCATTTGATATTGGTGTTTCATTGTATGGCTGACTTCACTTAGCATGATAATTTCAAGGTCCATCCATTGTGATACACTTTAAAGGTGATCTATTTGCCTAAGATATACTCTTTCTGATTATAGCAATTATAAGTTTGAACTGGAAACATAAACTCCTTCCCAAATCTAAGAGTTAAAATAAATACACTTGCCTGTCACTCACAACCATATCCTTACAGCATAAGGAATGTATAACATAACATATTCTTCAAAGCACAGTTTTTTTATGTAGTATGTGTCTTATGTCATCTGTACTAACTCTTCAAAATTCACTGTGTTTGACGTTATGCACATCTGAATTTGGTCTAGCCACATTTTACTTGCTTAATAGCCACGCAGAGTCTAATGGCTACCATATTAGACAGTACGGACTTGGACTAAGTCATCACAGTCTTTACAGCCTAAAATTCAAGTTTCTGGTTATAAATCCAAATTTATTTGTTATTACCAGTTAAAATTGCATAGTAAACTATCCATATCTAATTTTCTCTGTAAGTTTCCAGATATTATGCTAATTGTAAGTATATTTTTACATTTAATGTTTATAATTGGGAAATTAGGATACATGGGTTTTATTTCTAATAAAATAAGCAAACTGGTTTTAACATAATTTTATGTCCAGTATTTTGCTCAATTGAATATAGAATCTGGAATGTTTATATATATATCCTTGGGTATAAGCTACCACAATATTAATGAATACCACTGGCACTCATTAGACTCATGTGACAAATGATTACAGAGAATAAAGATAATTCTATCCATTTTAACACTAGAAATGTATACATAGAATCAATTCAAATTGTTTTACATGCAGTCTCAGCCTTCTTTATCTTATTTCAGTATTACTAATATATACTGGGATCATAAAGATATTTTCCTATAGTTTATCATAAAATTTTAATTTTTTATAGGTTTTTGGTGTAATGACCTTTTTTTTTATAAATAAGAGTTGTAGCCTCTCTTGTTTCTGATGTCTGCCCCCCTGTGGCTGAAGTCAGTGTGGTGGCTTGCTGTAGGCTTCCTGATGGGAGGGGCTTATGCCTGCCCACTGGTAGGTGGAGCCGATTCTAATCCCTCTGGTGGGTGGGGCTTAGTCTCTGGATGGGATTAGAGGTGCTGTGTGCCTGAGGGGTCTTTAGGCAGCCTGTTTGCTGAAGGGCGGGGCTGTGATCCCACCTGGGTTGTTGTTTGCCCTGGGGCTTCTCAGCCCTGACTGATGGGTGGGGCCAGACTTTCCCAAAATGGCCACATCCAGAGAAAGGCAGCTTTGCCTTCAGTGTCCTTCTCTCACAACAAGCCACGTTCACCCCTGTTTTCCCAGGATGTTCTCCAAGAACTGCAGTCAGGTCTGACCCAGATTCCTATGGGACCCAGTGCACGTGAAAGTCTGTGTGCGCCTTTTAAGAATGGGGTCTCCATTTCCCCCAGTCCTGTGGAGCTCCTGCTCACAAGCCCCATTGGCCTTCAATGCCAGATGCTCCAAGGGCTCTTTCTCCCCATGCCAGATCCCCACACGTGAGAGTTTGATGTGGGGCTCAGAACTCTCACTCCTATAGGTGAGTCTCTGTGAACCAGTTAGTTTTCAGTCTATGGAGCTTCCCCCCGGGAGGTGTGGGGTTGTTTATATCACAAAATCGCCCCTCCTACCTCTTGAGGTGGTCTCCTCTTTTTCTTCTGGAGTAGGGTATCTTTTTTAAGGTTTCCAGTCCATTCGGGTGGAGATTGCTCAGTCTTTAGTTGTGCGTTTTGTTGTTTTTAGGAGAGAAGTTGAGCTCCAGTCCTTCTATTCCACCATCTTCATGTTCTTCTGTTTCTATACCTTCTACTCTGATGCATTACCTTGCTTGTCAGTCTCTGTACTGATTCTACAGTATATTAATTACTGTAGTCCTAATATAGGTTCTCATATCTCATAGCAAAAAAATCTTTCTATGTAATTTTTTTCAGAATTGTCCTGACTATACTTTTTCCTTTTCTTATCCACATAAATTTTAGAAATGATTTTTGTTATTTGGCAAAAAATAATGATAATAATAACCTCTAGGAGTTCCCCCTGTGTGGCAATGGGATTGGCACCATCTCTGCAGCCCCAGAACATAGGTTCGGTCCCTGGCTCAGCACAGCGAGTTAAAGGATATGGTATTGCCACAGCTACAGCTGTGGCTCAGACCCGATCCCTGGCTCGGGAACTCCATACGCTATGGAGCAGCCAAAAATGGGAAAAACAAACCAAAAAAAACTCTATTGACCTCTGGTTGATTTGATTTGATTGTATTTAAAAGTTAATTTGTGAGGTGATATCATATTTGTGATGTTGAATCTTCCAGTTCATAACACTTATTTATATTTTGTTTAAATATTCTTTAATAACGTTTTGTCATTATCATCAATAAAACTCCTATACATCTTTCATTAGATTACTCCTTGATAACTTGGAGATTACATTGTACTATGAATGAGATGTTTTTTCCTGTTGATTTTCTAATGATTGTTTCTGGTATGTGAGAAGACGCTTGATTGTGGTACATGGTTCTTGTATTTACCAATATTGTTTTATTCTCATATTCTAATAGTTTGTATATTATATTGGATTTCCCATGTATATTTTTATTTCGTTTGAAAATAAGGATACTCAGGGTTCTGACCTTACCATTGTTATATCTTTCTTTTTTTTTTTTTTTTTTTGTGCATTTTTGGGCTGCATCCATGCCATATGGAAGTTCCCAGGCTAGGTGTTGAATCAGAGTTACAACTGCCAGCCTGTGCCAGAGACACAGCAACACAGGATCTGAGCCATGTCTGCAACCTATACCACAGCTCACTACAACACCAATCTCCAACCCACTGAGCGAGGCCAGGGATTGAACCCACTTCCTCATGGGTACTAGTCAGATTTGTTTCCACTGCACCACTCTTCTTTCTTTTTCTGATCTTATTGCATTGGCCAAGACATTCACTACAATGTTGTATAATAATGGCGTTACCTGTCGTCATTGACTTGTTCATGACCTAACGTTATGTTTTTATTCAGAAGAGAAGTGTATTTTATAATTTGTAACAAAAGCTGGGGTGATTTACTAGAATGCAAATAATGGCATTCTATGATTTAATAGAACGTTTTTCTTTTTTTTTTTTCTCCCACACCCATGGCATATGGAAATTCCCAGCCCAGGGACTGAACCCAAGCCATAGCTGTGATCTATTCCACAGTTGTGACAATGCCAGATCTTTAACCCACTGCACTGGGCCAGGATCAAACCAGCACCTCTCCAGCAACCCAAGCTGCTGTAGTCAAATCCCTAACCCATTGTGCCACAGTGGGAACTCCAGAATGTATGTTTTTCTAATAAACACAAATCACAGAAATTTAGAAAATACCAATAAAAAATAAATTAAAATCACCCATAATCACTTCACCAGAAATGATCACTGCATGTTGGTATATGGCAGAATGATGATTTAGGTTTTAAATCAGCCTAAAAATGGCAAAATTAACTCTTAGAATCCCTTAAATCACCCTTAAGTTAAAAAGAGTTAGAGACATATGAATCTGTGCAATTCTCCCTGTATACTGTGACATGAAATACAGAAGAATAAATATGAAAAAAGCAGTTCTCTAGCCTTCTTACTGTACATTTATTGTAGTTACTGAACAACAGATTATATATCAGTTCTCTCACAGTGTGCCAAGCATTATACATATGGTTGCATTCAGGACATTAAATGTGTATGGATCAACCCAAGTATCTACATGATTTACTGACTTTAGTATCTGCTTATATAAGACATGACGCCCTCATATAAACTGTACCATATTTTTTTTTTCTTTTTAGGGCTGCACCTGTGGCATATGGAAGTTTACAGGCTAGGGATTAAATCAGAGCTGCGTTTGCCAGCCTACTCCACAGCCAGGCCAGATCCCAGCTGCATCTGTGACCTACACTGCAGCTTGTGGCAACTCCAGATCCTTAACCCACAAAGCAAGGCCAGGGATCAAACCTGTGTCCTCATGGATACTAGTCAGGTTCTTAACCCACTAAGCCATAACGGGAATTCCTGTACCATATTTTATAAATACCTATTACTGTGTATTTCCTTGCTAGAACTTTTGTTTTGACTCGTATTTAGCCTTTCAAAAAATTGTGTCATTTGTAATATAAAAACATCAGTTAGAGAAATATGATAGCAAGGGAAAGGCCTGGGAGTCTCACATTCCCAGAAAATGTATTGTTTATTCTAAGTTCTTTTGAAACCATGCACCTCATTTTGGGACGTAAACCCATGTGCACAGATTCAAACCCAGTCAAGACCCACACTGGGACTTGAACCTATGTGCTGAGACTCAAACCTAGCCAAAACCCAGACTGGGACCCAGACTCATGATCCTGTAATTAGAATCATTCACCTGGTGTCGGGACTTACTGAGACTCAGCTTCTTTATGTTTCAGTGCAGAAGTAATTCAGCGAGAGGCAAAGTGATAGGTAAGAAGTAGATTTATTTATATAGGATGTTTGTGAGGGATATAAGTGGATAGGCAAGGGGGCTCTGCCCTGAGAATTAAGTGGGCTACATTTTTGAAGTCAAAAGAAAGTAAAGAGGGGAGAAAACTACCTTATTCCTTATTCTTTGAGTTGACATCAGGCTTACATCACTGACGCCTTTGCATTGGTCAGGAAGCAGAATGTTTGACACCAACAGGTCAAACTATGACTGTCATTGCGCTTATTCCAGTCAGCAGAAGGGTGGAAAATAGGTTAAATCATCTTAAGTTTTAGTTTAATGAGGGATGTCATCCTTCCCTTATATTCCTGTCCTTGGTTCTAAGGATCATTATCTTGCTGGCCTCATTCTTTCACTTAATGGCCTGGGGCATATCTCGTGCTTCTATAGATGACGTTATAGTGAAGTCTGCCTCATTTTACTGTGTTCCGATAGCTTTCTCGAGCAATCATTAACTTACAGTGGTGCCCCCCAAATTCCCTCTCTATCTCTAATTCCCTAGTGGGATTTCTAAAACTACTGTGTAACTATTCTACTCTATCCCTCTCACTTTTAGGAGGTGGACAGCCAATGTCAGCTAAACACAGTAGAAAAAGATTGATACATATCCAGGTACATGTGGGAAATTTAGCATGAGATGAACATGAATGCAATCAAGGGAAACAAATCTGATATATAAAACCCATGTTAGCCAAGCTTTTAAAATGTTCTTCATAAGTCTAAGAAACTCCTTCCCTCCCTTCCAAATAAGTGAACATCAGAAAGCAAGTAGAATCCCAAAGTAAGAGGGATACATCCTGGTCATTTTTTATATGCCATAGAGTTTGAAATAGAGTTCTCAAGAGTAAAAGAGAACATGGATTGCCTGAATTCATACTCCTTTTACATTATAACTAGGGTTTTTTAATTATTATTATTATTATTATTTTGTCTTTTCTAGGGCCGCACCTGCTGCATATGGAAGTTCCCAGGCTGGGGGTCAAATCGGAACTGTAGCCACCAGCCTACGCCAGAGCCACAGCATCACAGGATCCGAGCTGCATCTGCAACCTACACCACAGCTCACGGCAATGCCACATCCTTAACCCACTGAGCAAGGCCAGGGACCGAACCCTCAACCCCATGGTTTCTAGTCGGATCTGTTAACCACTGAGCCACAATAGGAACTCCGTAACTAGGCTTTTTAAACAGACTTACTCAGGTTTTTTCCCCACAGAAAAATTCATGGTCTTTCCCACTGTAGTTGCAGTCTCTGTACAACTTCAACAACTTACTGTTTGTTAGCATGAGTATCCTAACGTGAGAGTCGCAGTTTATTATTTCCACTAGATTTTCATTATCATAGGTATGCCATTTCTTTGAAGTTTTAAAGTCATTGTTATCTTAGAATTTTATCTCACCTTCAAGTAATGGTAAAAAGCAATTCTGAATGGTAAATCTCAAATTGGGTCACTTGGGGTCACTCAAAGCCAAGAAAGACTTGACAAGGAAAAAAGGTTTTAGCTTTACAAAAGTACTAATTGTGTTATATCTGCTTTATCTTTCAGAGTTTTAGTTAATTATCTAAATGTTTTGTCCCCTGCTTAATAAAGGGTTTAATAGGTGATTGTGTATACATTCCTGATTTAATCTTATTTTAATGCATTTCATTGATGGGAAAATGCCTTTTTTTAAGGTATGTAATTATCTTAACTCAGCATGTTGTCAAGCTTTTCCCAAAAAGATAAAATTAAATGTGGTTAGTTCTTTTGTCTCACGGATATTCAAGTACATACAATTTCTTACCTTTCATGAACTAGTGAATATTTCACATAACTTGATTTTACAATATGGTGTAAACACAAAATAATGGCTGATTTCCAAACAATTTATTTTCCGTGATTGAATTTCACTGATGTCCCCAACTCTAAATGAATATGACTCATATTTATCTAAAACACAGATGAATCAGTTGTTCAGAAGAATCAACCTTGATAGAATAAACATTTCTTTAGTAATATTAAAAACACTTTAGAAGTTCTTCTATAAGACTTACCTGTTTGGAGGTGATTACTAATAGGGATGGGATTCTGCATGAGGGTAATGAAAATAATATGGAATTTAATAGTGGTGATGGTTGTACACTCTTGTGAATATACCAAATTGAACTCTTTAAAATGGTGAATTTTTGGAGTTCCCATCGTGGCACAGCAGAAGCGAATCTGACTAGGAACCATGAGGTTGCGGGTTCAATCCCTGGCCTTGCTCAGTGCTTTAAGGATCCGGTGTTGCCATGAGCTGTGGTGTAGGTCGCAGATGCGGCTCAGACCTGGCGCTGCTGTGGCTGTGGGGTAGGCCAGCAGCAATAGCTCCAATTAGACCCCTAGCCTGGGAGCTTCTATATGCCGCAGATGGCGGTCCTAAAAAGTAAAATAACAATAAAATAAAATAAAATGGTGAATTTTATGGTACATGAATTGTTTTAATACAATAAAGTCAGTTAAAGAGTCAGACTCAGGAGTTCCCGTTGTGGCTCAATGCATTATGAACCTGTAACAGGTTCGATCCCTGGCCTGAATCAGTGGGTCAAGGACTTAGCCTTGCCGTGAGTTGTGGTGTAGACTGGCAGCTATAGCTCTGATTTGACCCCTGGCCTGGGAACTTCCATCTGCCACAAGTATGGCCCTAAAAGATAAATAGTCAGACTTACATAATTCCTACTGATTTATATATACTTCGATTTTGTACAAATATTGTACTAACCAAGCTATTCACTGACCTTAACCATCACTTACCTTCACTTCAATGCTCACATTGAAGACTTACCATCCATGGAAATGTCAGAAGACTCAACAGCTTCCGAAGGCATCTTCAAAGAGGAATCACAAAACTGTTCCGAGCAATGGCACTGAAATAAGTATAGTGCATCTCTAGGAGCTTGTGTGGAGGACACAGATTTACATGTGTTGTGAGCTTATTCTTTTGTAAAAATCAGTCACATCAACTTGTCACATTCAGTTTTTCTTGTGCAGCAAACCTGAGCTACTCTGAACCTTGTGAGGTATCTCCCTAGGCAGCCCACACAAGTGTTTGGTGTCCTCTAAGTCTTAATCAAGGGCACAAGCAGAGGACATGTCCATTTTCCTGTGCTTCCAACATATTTGATCGCTTCAAAACTACAGGAGCTGAGGAGAAAGATGACAGGACTTAACAATAAATTAAGCCTTTAGTGTTTGCTTTTCTTACTAAAAAAGCTTTACCTGTTATATTTAACTTTAAAAATATTTATCGAGTGCCAATTCTACTGAAGCAGGTTCTGGGTGTTGAGGATACAAGAGTGAACAAGGGAGATAAATTTAGGAAAATTAGACAATAAACAAGAAAATCATAAATAAGAAAAATATAAAGTGCTAAGACTCTGCAGTGAATTAAGTAGTTGATGAGAGTCTGGTGACTACAAGAAAAATTCTGCTTCTTGCCTACTACAAAAAACTGTGTACAAATCAAAAGAAATATGACATATTTAGAACCTGCCCACCAAGAGATAATTTCCATTAGTCTCGGCTGTATATCCCTCCTCTACCTGTGTGCTCAAGAGTGTGTCTAGGGAGTTCCCGTCGTGGCGCAGTGGTTAACGAATCCGACTAGGAACCATGAGGTTGCGGGTTCGATCCCTGCCCTTGCTCAGTGGGTTAACGATCCAGCGTTGCCGTGAGCTATGGTGTAGGTTGCAGACGCGGCTCGGATCCTGCGTTGCTGTGGCTCTGGCGTAGGCCGGTGGCTACAGCTCCGATTCAACCCCTAGCCTGGGAACCTCCATATGCCGCGGGAGCGGCCCAAGAAATAGCAACAATAACAACAACAACAACAACAACAACAAAAAGACAAAAGACAAAAGACAAAAAAAAAAAAAAAAAAAAAAAAAGAGTGTGTCTAAGTATGTGCATAATGTTTTGTTTGTATTGCAAAACAAGATCATATTATTAATACTGTGCTATAACCTGCTTTTTTCACTTAACATATTATGAACAATTTTACGTGTCAGTAATGTTCCTTTTATAATATCATTGTAACAATTAGTAAGTATTCCATTTGGTTGATATAACCAATCTTCAGTTACTGGATATTTCTAATGTTGAATGATATGTGTTTCTCTCCATTACTGTAGGATACATACTTTTCATCCTTCTGGTCTGTTGTTTTGGGGTTTTTAACAAAATCTTTTTATCTGACTCTTGGCATTCCACAAGACACTCTTCAGCCATTGACTTTTTTCCTTTATTTCTCCCCACAGCCATTGCATTCAGATGTAACAACACATGTTGTCTTTCCTAACTTACATGTGAAAAAAAAAAAAAAACAACCCAGATCTTTATCTCAAACCTTGTTTTGTCTGCCACGTGGCTATCTGACCATCTCCCAAAACTTACCTTATCTAAAACCAACCTTAATCATACCTCCCCATCTCTTCAGATCCAACTCTTCCTCATAAGTTCCCAGGCTACTGCAAATATATCACTATGGCCCCAATCATTTTAGCCTGGAAAAGTCAAATTACCTCCACCAAGCAGTTACAGCCTCTTTCGTAATGTGATTTTCTGCTCCATCATCACTGCCTCTGCCATCTCCCTAGTTCAAGCTCAAGTCTTCAAGTCTTCTTTCTCCTTAGCCTAATTTATTATTTTATCAGTTTTCTCGTTGGTTTCTTTATTTGATACCATCTCCCTTTCCGTTCTGCCTGCCTGCTCTGGGTCTGGCTGCATCAGTTACCCCCTCTTATGTCTTTGGAATCTTCTCATTCCACCATCTTTTGCCCCTAATCTTTATTTAAATATGCGCAAGTCTCCCTAAACTTTTAAAAATTTTTCATGACTCTGAACAGCTGTCTCTATTTTATCACCTCAAATTCACCCTTAACCTGTGACAGTCTGCCTTCAGGCCACTCCATGCTACTAACCTCTCTTTCAGTCCCAGTGGATACTTTACAGTCTCTTATGTCACCAGATGTTTGTCTACATTTGGCTATTGATAACTTACTCCTAAAACTCTCTGTTTCTCTCTATATCCTGTCTCACTGTCCATATAACCATCTCTTCTGAAAACTCTTCTTCACCTTGGCTATCTTAAATATTGGTGTTTCTGAGGGTTCCATTCTCAGCCATTTGTCGGCCACCTTAAATATTGGTGTTTCTGAGGGTTCCATTAAGCCATTTGTTCTCACTCTGCACGTTCTTCATCTACTTCGGCTAATTTAATTACCACTAGAAGCTTAGGGCTTTTTTGGTTTTTGGTTTTTGCCCTACCCACAACATGTGGATGTTCCAAATTTCAAGCCAGAAATGGGGTGGCATCTTTCATTGCCCTTTCTCTTTGCCCTTATCCAGTTCATCATGGCATCCTACAATTTTCACAGCTAAACAAGAACCAGTATAATTTCCTAACCAATCTTTTGTCCTTCTGTGTATATACTTCATAAGTTATGGTGTGCCCATGAATTTACTCCTAAAGTCTCAATATTCTTTTTTATACAATGCCCAACTGATAAATAAAATGACTATTTCATGTTATATAACTTGAAACACAAATATTACAGTATCTAGAAAAAAAATGTAGTGGCTACCAAATTAGCCAATGTAAGAAATATTGTTGAGGAGTTCCCGTCGTGGCGCAGCGGTTAACGAATCTGACTAGGAACCATGAGGTTGCGGGTTCAGTCCCTGCCCTTGCTCAGTGGGTTAAGGATCCAGCGTTGCCGTGAGCTGTGGTGTAGGTTGCAGACTCGGCTCAGATCCCGCGTTGCTGTGGCTCTGGCGTAGGCCGGTGGCTACAGCTCCGATTCAACCCCTAGCCTGGGAACCTCCATATGCCGCGGGAGCGGCCCAAGAAATAGCAACAACAACAACAACAAAAAGACAAAAGACAAAAAAAAAAAAAAAAAGAAATATTGTTGAATAAAGATAAATTAAAACATGACAAAATCTTTTCTAATCACTTATTTGTCAGGAGTTTTTAGCATTCCCTTAGTCTTGTAACCTGTTAAGTTTGGGCTTTCAGTTGGCCTTGCTTTCCAAAAGATGCTTGCTTCCTCTTGTTATTCAAGAAACATTTACTGTCTTGCCCACTGACTCTCATATCCTACCTGCTATCTGGGGAATAAATGTATTGCTTTTGCCCAGAGCTCAAGTGAACTTTATTCTGGACATCAAGTTTATCATCTCTTTTGAACATTTCTAATTGTCAGTAGTCCATATAACAGAAACAAATAATTTTAGTATTTGAAAGTGGAAGTTTTCTGTTAGCTGAGGATTCTTAGCAGCATGCTGCTGCTTTGGGGCAGCGTGAGTTTCAGAGCAACAACTCAAAAAATTGCTTCATTTTTTAGAAGATTCTTAATGGACTTATTTGTTTTTCTTTGCAGTTTGTTTTTCTTCTGTGTGTAAAACTGCCTTTCTTCCAGTTTATACAGAAAGATAGACATATCCCAAAATTGAAGCTCTTTTCCCTCCTTGTGATCCTGGGCTGATAATGAAATTGGGGGATTAAGAGGAAAAGAGTTAAGGACAATCTAGAAGAGCAGAATTCACTGGATATAGAAATGACTAAAGTGGGCTCATGAGCTCTAGGAGCAGCCAGGGAGAAAATCAAACTTAAAGTTAAATGACCCATCAGCTACTTTTCTTAATGAGAAATAAGGCAGATGCACACAACATATTAACAACTTAAAATAAAGAAACAACACCAGTTTTGGTGCTCAGCAGGTTAAGGATCCGGTGGTTACTGCTGTGGCCCAGGTTGCATCCCTTGCCCAGGAAATTCCACATGCCACAGGTGAAGCCAAAAGCAAAAGAAACAACACTGGGAGTTCCCTTTGTGGCCCAGTGGGTTAAGAACCTGACTAGTATCCATGAGGATACAGATTCGATCCCTGGCCTCACTCAGTGGGTTAAGGATGTGGTGTTGCCACAAGCTGCAGCCCTAAAAAGCAAAAAAAAAAAAAAAAAGAGAGAGAAAGAAGGAAAGAAAGAAAGAAAGAAAGAACTCTGATTTAATCCTTGAAGAGAAATTAAAACCAGACTTGAGAGGCTGCAGACATGCATGTGGAAGTTCCCAGGCCAAGGATCAAATCCATGCCACGGCAGTGACCTGAGCCACTGCAGTGACAACACTGGATCCTTAACTCGCTGACACAAGGAAACTCCTAATTGGCCAATGTTTATATATCGAGTGTACAGCCTCTTAAGGCTGGTTTTAATTTCTCTTCAAGGATTTAAAATCAGAGTTGTTTCCAGTGTTGGTGAGTATATTTCTTCACCGTCTATTCTGTTCCAGTGACTTATTTTCTATCTTGGCAGCAACACCAACATGTTTAGACTACTGTTGGTTTATAATGAATAGTGAATTCAGATAGTGTAAGTCTTCCAACTTTATTCTTCTTTATCAACATCACTTTGGCTATTCTAGGTCCTTGACATTTTTAGTGAATTGTAGGGACCAGTTCATCAATTTCTGAGGAAAAAAAAAGTCTTTTGAGATTTTGACTGATATTACGTGGAGCTATAGATCAATATGGGGATAACTGAAATCTTAACAATACTGAGGCTTCTGCCCCTGACCACTGTGTATGTGTCTTTTTACTTAATTTTCTCAGTAGCGTATTACAGTTTTCAGTGTACAGGTCTTACGCATGTGTGTCAGCTACCTAAGTCCTGCATTTTTTGTGCTTTTCTCACTGGTACTTTTTTAATGAAATTTCTGGTTGTTTGGTAAAATATAGAAATACAATTGTCTTTTGTATATTGTTCCTGTATTCTGCCATCTAACTCTACTTTTAGCCTGTATTCTGCCATCTAACTCTACTTTTAGTTCTAGTCCTCTTGGGGTTGATATTATAGCATTTTCTATATAAACGGTCAAATACTTTATGAACAAAAAGTTTTCTCCCTTTTCCAATATCGTTGCCTTTTATACATTTTACTTGCTTTTTACAGTGGTTAGAATCCATAATACATTGTTGAATGGAAGTGGTGAGAGCAGGCATACGTTGTCTTGTAGGAACAATGATCTTGGGAGGACAATGGTCAGTCTTTCTCTGTTAGTGTGATGTTCACTGTACATTGTCTGTAGATACACTGCATCATATTGAGAAAGTTCATTCTATTCCAAGTTTGCTAAAGGTCTGGATCAGGAAAAGATTTCAGATTTTGTCAAATGTTTTTCTACCTTTATGGAGATGATCGTATGGTTTTCCTGATTTAGTTTATTAATCTAGTGAATTAAACTGATTTGTTTTAAAATATTAAAGCAACTTTGCATTCCCGCACTAAACTCAAGTTGATCATGATTTTTATCTTTTCATTCTACCTGTCATCTTCACTTTGCAAGGTACCTGGTTCACTGAAACATGTCCATGTCAGAATTATGTCCTATCTTTGCAGGTTCCCTGGTTATCACGAAGCAGAGACATGGCTTCAGAATGCATAAGTTTGAGTGAATACTGTATTATGCAAAGCAAGATCTGACTTATTGTTAGACTTGATTTTCTAGAATTTTGTTAAAAGTTTTTGCTTCTGTGTTCATGAAGAATGTTAGTCTGTAGTTTTCTTATAATGTCTTTGTCTAACTTGACATGTAATATAGCTTCATAGAACAGATTGAGAAGTATGTCTCCCTCATCTATTTTTCTAAAAGGTTTATATAGAATTGGTATTATTTCTTCTCTGAATATTTGGTAGCATTCATCACTGAAGCCTTGTGGGCCTGGAGTTTTCTGATGGAAATTTTTTTTTTTTTTTTGAAGGCTTTAAAGCTACAGTTCAAATTTCTTTCTTTATCATCTGAATGAGCTTTGGTAATTTGTGACTTCCAAGGAATTTGTTCATTTCATCGAATTTGTCAATTGGGGCAAAAGTTTCTCGTAACATTGCTTTATTATCCTTTTAATGTCAGTAGAATCTATTGTGATATTACCTGTCTCATTCCTGGTATTTGTACTTTGTCTTCTCTCACAAATACTCCCAAATACAAAGTATTTGTACTTTGTGCCTTTTTTAAATGGCTACTCTTGTTGGAAATTTTATCAGTTTTAAAATCGTTCTTCCCATATAACTGGCTTTTGGTTTTATTGATTTTTCTCTACTGCTTTTCTGTTTGCTACTTCATTGTTTTCCTCTGTGTTATTATTTCTTTTCTTCTGCTTATTTTAAGTTTTATTTGCTCTTATATTTCCTGTTTCTTAAGGAAGAAACTGAAATCATCCTCCTTTTCTAATGAACTATTTAATGCTATAAATTTCCCTATAAACATTGCTTTAATGGCATACTACAAATCTTGATATGCTGTGTCTATTTTCAGTTACTTCAGAGTACTTCGTATTTTCTCTTTCGATTTCTTCTTTTACTCATAAATTATTTAATGGTGTTTAATTTCCAAATATTTGGAGTTTTTTCAGATATCTTTTATTGATTTCTTTTTTCCTTTTTGTCCCCAGCTTTATGAAATGTAATTGACATATAATAACATTGTGTGAGTTTGTGTACAGTATTATTTGATATATGTATATAATGCAAAATGTTTGCAAAATGTTACTTACTAAGTTTAGTTACTTTTTGTCTCACATAATCGCCCTTTTTTTATTCTTGTTATTATGGTTTAGAACATTAAAGCTCTACTGTCATTGCAGCTTTGAAGTATACAATACAGTATTGTTAACTATATCACCATGCTGTGTTTTAGCTAAGTGAGACTATACAGTATTTGTCTTTCTGTGTCTGATTTACTTCACTTAGCCTCATATCCTCCGTGTTCATCCACGTTGTCACAAATAGCAGGATTTTCTTCTTTTTTAAGTCTTAATAATTATTTTTAATATAGTGCATATCTATAATATATATGCATATCATAGTGCATAAGAAAAATATTGATGTAAATAAGTATATAAGTATTGTTAACCTTTTAGTGAAAGAAACTATAAATTTTAGAAACAAAAAACTGGGGTGAAATGTTTGCAACACATCAGAGTAATAACAGCACATATAATAATAATAGCAGATATTGAAAGTGTGCTGTTTGTTCTACGCACTGGGCACTCACTATATTAAACCATTTACCATGTGTCTTCTCCTTATGTCAGCCACTTAGGTGATATACTATTTTTACCCCTGTTTTACACATAGGGATATGAAAATAACACGTAGGGTCTAAAATTAGAGATCTAAAAATCAATAGTTTCAAAACTTTAAGTGCCAATTCTCAGAATAAATATGAGTAGCTAATAAATGTAAAAATAATACTCAGCTTCTCTCATAATCAGAAAAATGAGGTAATTTTTAAGCTACCCAGTTGGCAAAAATAAGAAGCAGTGTTACTAATATTCACAGGTTATGAAGAAGGATATACCCATACACTACTTGAAGTATATTTTTTAAGAAGGTCATGTAGCTTTACCTACTGACACATATCCATTGACCACATGGCCTCATTTGGAAATTCTTATTCAATTCCCAAGGAAAAATAATGTGTGTATGTGTGGGTGTGTGACAGGAAACAATTGAAGAAAACTTGATTATCAGTAGCAAGTGTTAAAATGAATTATGTCTTAGCCCTATAATAGAGAAACTGTTGAAAAGAATGAGTATGTGGGGAATCAGGCAATTTGATGGGCTGCTGCTGGGGGTATAAATTGGTACAACTTCTGTGGGGGGAATTTTCAAAATAGAATCAGTTATTAGACAGGAGACAAAGGAGAAATTATTATTCCTTCTAGTGAAAGAACACTGTTGTATGTCAGGTCTTGATCAAAACCATCTCAAAGCTTTTCATGTAAATGTTATAATCTGAGAGTTCAAACTATTTGTGTTAGAATTTTTTATATAGAAAAGTAATTTTGAAGCCAACCATATATTTAGTAGATAAAGCAAATTGAATGTTTGTACATTTCCTTATACACTAAAAAATTTACTTTTCTTATAATAGAAGTTTTTCTTTTCCAAATTGCCCAGGCCAACAGTAATATCCAAAGTAATATTTTCATATGGAAAAAAATCTGCCTTTATACTTTTATTTAAAATAATTATTAGAGAAGATTGAACAGTAATAAAACTAAAGTCTTTTAGCTTATTATTTTCAATGTAACATAGAGGGAAGAGAAGGAATGTGTATATTAGAAAATACCTCTAAATAGGAGCCATTACATAAAATCATATTATTTACAAAAGTTACTTCTCTATCAAAAGAAAATATTTTTACCTGGCAAGGTGTTGCCACTATATAAATGAGAGTGATGATGATATAAAAACTTATACTAAGATCTAACTGATGACAGTAATTGTTCTAAGTACTTTTGCTCTCAGTATTTCATTTCATTTTTATAACAATCCTATGATATAAGTACTCTTATTACTCAGTTGACAAATAAGAATCTGAGCCTTCAAGAGGTTAAGTAACTTAAGGTCACATAACTGCTAAATGACAGAGCCAGAATTCAAATCCAGGTAATCTGGTTCCAAAATCTAAACTCATAAATATTTTGCCAGTAGAGAAGGATTGAAGAGGGGGGACTTCATAACGTTGCAAACTACAGTGCTTCTTTTATCTGAGAGGTGCTCAGCAATACCTACCCTGTTGCCTTTCTTGGAACCTGAAATTCTATCACTGTAGATTCACTGCTTTGGGTTTGTTTACAAGACTGGGGATGTCAGTGATCTCCCCTTTTAAAGCAAATATTCACCTGAGCAGTTACATACATTGAAAGGGATGTTGACAGAGTCCAGGAACTCAGTAATGAAACACAGAGTCAATGGCTGTGGAGCAGCAAGGGAGGACGGAGGGATGGACTTGGAAACCACAAAAGAGGAGAGAGAGACCAACAACCAGTTAGCCTCAGAGGAATTTTGCGTAAGGCTTAAAAAGGATAGCCAACAATTTAAGTTCTCTGTGACAAAGAACAATAGTTAATAAGATGAAGGGGGTTTTTTTCATATGTATATATATTTTTTTTTTTAATTTTCGTATATATACCATTTATCATCTCTTTGATTCTAGGAAATACAGCACACTTGATGCTACTCAGAATTGACATGTTATTTTACCTAAATGCCTTTCCTTTGTCTCACAGCAATCAGCAGGCCTTTTTACTGGAGAATGTCCCTTGTAATAATGCAAGCTGTGAGGGAGCACATCGCATGTTTAAGGTTTACTGGGAGCTGATGGACTTAAACCAAATCAGAGATGCCGTGGTCGCTACCTTCTTTGACATTTACGAAGATGTGAGTTTAGAGCTCTCCTGTGCGTTTGGAATCTAATTGCCATCACCTCCTCTCACTTTTACTTCACCCTATTTTGACTAGAAAATGTAGATGAGATAATGAAAGCAAATGAGTTAATTAAAGAAAGCCCCTTTTAATGTTAAATGACAGAGGGAACAAATGTATTGACACCACTGGCTGATCAGTACAGTGAAATATGAAAATGCCTCTATCTCATTTTATGCTTGCTTAGATTAAACCACTAGAGAATCATGCTCATGGCAATCGTGCATGTGCCCAAGTAGAGAACAGCCAACAGGTAACAGACCTGCACAAGATCACAGAAGAATGAATTCTCATGTGCTCTCTTTTTAACCATGTGAAAAAAGAGATGGCATCTATTGCCATGGATTCTTGCGTTTGTCTTCAGTTGTCAGGTGACCTGGGAAAGGCACTCAGGGCCCTGGTTTTCTCCTTTCTAATGTCAAAAGCCAGTTCATCACTGAGAAAAATAATGAATTCTGATAAAAATGTGTTAAATTCCAGAGTTAATACATCACAGTGACGTTTATATACAACCCTGACTCTTGATTGGTTTTGTTTTGTTTTAAGAAGCTGATTCTCAATTATACGAATTATCTAGGCCCTTGTTTTCTTCTCTCTGCTACCAAATCTTGTGTTATTTCAGTTATTAGCAGTTTCCAAGCATAAAAATAATTGGTAAAAATATCACAAGAAAGAAAATCAAGAGAATTAACTACAAATCAATTTTTAATTTATGTACATAAATCATAAATGAAATTTTAAATTGTGTTTAAATCTGGGAAATAAATTAGTTATCAAAGAATTAAATAGTTCATATTCGTAACATGAAAGAGGTTTATATAAAGTGATACAAGTCACCAGAAACTCCCTCTGGAAAGACAGAGCATGATTAAATCAATTTATAAAAAAAAAGTTACAATTAGCCAACATATGAAAAGATATTAAATGATCAACCTCATTAAGAGTCAGCAGAGTGGAAATTTAAATGAGCACATCTTTTTTACCCCCAATAAATTAGCAAAGCTTCCCACTTTTTTAGAAAAAAAAAATAAGAGTCCTCTCATGTGGCACAGTGAGTTAAGGATCCAGCATTGTCACTGCACCTCAGGTCACTTCTATGGCATAGTTTCAGTCCTGGGCCTGGGAATTTCCTTATGCTGCAGGCACAGCCAAAAAAAAAAACAAAATTAAAATAATGGGAGCCAGGGCAGAGTGGAAACAATTTGACAGTCCATATCATAGGCCTTTAAAACACACTCAAATAAGACCGGAAAGAAACATAACAAAATATTAACAGTTATCTTCAGAGTTTAAAATTGTAGTTGTTTCACATTTTATTTATATTTTACTGTTCAAGGTTTTATATTTGTAATAGTATTTTTATTTTAAACATCAAGTTATATAATTAAGATTTATATTTAGATGATATATGTGTCACACATTTTCATCATTTTTTTTTCAGTCAATCCAGTAGTTTGTTCTGACTGTTTCTGTGTATGTTTTTTCCAGGGAATCTTAGATATTATAGTACTAAGTGAAGGATATACAAAGAATGATTTTGCCATCCATACACTAAAAAATAACTTTGAAGCAGATGCTTATTTTGTTAAAGTCATTGGTAAGTATTTATTTTATGTTTTCTTCTTAAGTATTAATTTTGTATTCTCTCTGTCAACACACATTTTCCAAAGAGTCAGGACATGTTCCCATGTAACCTGTGTACAAATCTCCAATGCAGAAGGTCGCCTTCAATAGGACACTACCACCCTGTTCAAATTTTGCCAACTGGCCTGGCAGTGACTTTTTTCCTTCTGGTCCAGGCCTCTGTCCAGGAATACCAATGTCACATCTTGTTCAATCTGTAACTGTTCCTCTTCTTGTCCTTATCAGTTTCAAAGAATACACACCTTACATTCTGTAGACTAACCCTGTTTCCTCACTACCCAGCTTTGCAGAAACTCCACTACATGCAATTTAGTAGAGCTGATCCTTTGCCCTTCTCAGTGCATCATATCAGGAAGCACGTGATGTTGACCTGTCCCACCACCACGGTGTTGACCTTGATCATGGTCATGTTGATGATTACCAGGTTTCTCCACCTGAAATTCACTCTTTCCCCCTTTGCATTTGATTAGTATTTTGTGGAGAGGTATTCTGATATTACTTTAATATACTTCTCTGTATCCTATTTCTACCTACTAGCCATAGAATCCATTGACAACTCCTACCAGAATCAACCTTCTATATGAAAGCTGTCAAAGAGTGATTCTCTTTTTCCAGCACTCCTGCATTTATTGGTTGGCATTTTCCTCTAAGAAAGATCTTTTGCTTATTTCTTATGTATATATCAGTATATATTCATTTATCAGCATAGGTCTATATATTTATATTTTATTCAATAAATAATACATTTCCTTTAAATGCTTCCCAGTAGGAGCAATAGGAGCTCCTTCAGGGCTGACTCCCTTTATCTTTTTGACATGTGCTCTGGCAAAACAAGATATTCCAGATTCATCTTTTACCTCCCTTGCCCTAAGTCTAGAATCTGACCTCTTTCTTCAAGGAGCTCTGTCTGGTTCCTTTTAGTGGAGGATGGTATTTATTTATTTATTTATTTATTTTTATTATAGTTAATTTACACTGTTCTGTCAATTTCTGCTATATAGCAAAGTGACCCAGTTATACATATATTACAGGCTTTTTCTCATATTATCCTCCATTGTGTGGTGGATATAGTTCCCTGTGTTATACAGTAGGATCTCATTGCATATCCATTCTAAATGTAATAGTTTGCTTTTACTAACCCCAAACTCCCAGGCCATCCCACTCCCTTCCCCTTCGCCACAGCAACCATAGATCTGTTCTCTATGTCTTTGAGTCTGTTTCTGTTCTGTTGATAGGCTCCTCTCTGCCATATTGTAGATTCTGCATATAAGTGGATAGAGGATGGTATTTAAAAACCCAGTGCTAGGTGCTCATTGTGCTGGTTGCTACTAGGCTATTGTTTCTTCCAGGTTCTCTGAATGGACAGAGCTAAAAAATACAGATATTACATCTCACACACAACACAACACACAAATATACACATCTGTTAAGTATTTTTACATATATTATGTAACAATTAATTTATACCATTACGTCCATTTCTCATCCAACACAACATTTCTAGGGTTCATTCTTTTTTTTTTTTTTTTTTTTCTTTCTTTTCTAGGGCCACACCCATGGCATATGGAAGTTCCCAGGCTAGGGGTCTAATCAGAACTGTAGCTGCCGGCCTGTGCCACAGCCACAACAACACAGGATCCAAGCCTCATCTGCAACTGCACCACAGCTCACAGGAAAGCTGGATCCTTAACCCGGTGGATGAGGCAAGGGATCAAACCTGCATCCTCATGGATACAAGTTGGGTTTGTTACCACTCAGCCACAATGGGAACTCCCTCTAGGGTTCTTTCTAATCTTTTCTGTTTGTGAACATCTTCTCTAGCTCCCATTTTTCTCAGTAAACTGTTCACTGTTACCTGTTCCCAACCATGCCAGCCATCCATCTCCTCCACTTGACATCCATGTTCACCTCAGAGATCCTGTACATGTTCTGTTAAGTGTGTGCCTAAGTATTTTATTTTCTTTGAAGTGATTATAAATATTACTGTGGTTTTAAGTTTAGTTTCCACTTGTTTGTTTTTAGTGTATAGAAATGCACTTGGGAGTTCCCATTGTGGCGCAGTGGTTAACGAATCCGACTAGGAACCATGAAGTTGCAGGTTCGATCCCTGGCCTTCCTCAATGGGTTAAGGATCTGGCATTGCCGCAAGCTGTGGTGTAGGTTGCAGACGCGGCTCAGATCCCAGCGTTGCTGTGGCCCTGGCGTAGGCCAGCGGCTACAGCTCCAATTAGACCCGTAGCCTGGGAACCTCCATATGCCCTGGGAGTGGCCCTAGAAAAGGCAAAAAGACCGAAAAGAAAAAGGAAAAAGAAATGCACTTGATTTTTGTGTGTCGATCATGTGTACTGCAGCTTTGCTTATTGCCTATTAGTTCTAGAGGGCGGTTTTAGATTCCAAGAAATTTTCTACCAAGAAAATCATGTCATCTGCAAAGAAGGACAGTTTTATTTCTTCCTTTCCAATCCATGGCTTTCTTTTCCTGTCTAGAATTTCCATTACTATGTTGAATAAGATTGTTGATTGAGAATGGACACGCTTGCCTTGTTTCTGATTTTAAGGGAAAAGCATTCCATCTTTCACCATTAAAAATGATATTAACTATAGATTTCTGAAGATGCTGTGTGTTGTATTAAGGAAATTTCCCCTATTTCTAGTTTGGTGAGAGTTTTATCATGAAGTAGTGTTGAAAGGTAACTGTTTCTGTGTTACTGTCATTATAGTTGACATCAAGAGAGCCAAGTCAGTTCATTTGTAAATGAAATGTCACATGTATTTCATATAAATATTTGTTACAGTTTTCAAATGGTCATAAATACCTGAACACAGAAAAGCAGCAGAATAACGAATTGAGTGCTGAGAGATTTACTGCAAGAAGTGAAAATGACAGAAAGTTTAATTTTCTTTTCTAACCAGCAAATTCACTCTGATTTTAATGAACTAAGAGTAACTCCCCTTCGTCTTTTCTACTGTAGCCACAGAATCTTGGTATTATGAGTAGAACTGTTTCTGGACTTTTTATCCATATGACTGTCTCCTCTTCTTTGCAGTTTAGAAGAGGGTATTATTGGCTATTTTAAAGCTAAAAAGTTTTTAATATTCTGTGTATTGGGTATGCTGTTAGCTTACTTAGTTTGAAGTATTTTTTCCCCTCAGTGGTTTTCCTTCACCTTTAAACTTCTAGATAAGACAACAAATTCTCAAAACTTTTGCTAATCCTAAATGTATATGTATTAGAATAACCTGATTCGGTTAATTTAATTGAAACAAAGGGCTGTTGGAGTAAGAGTTTGGAATTCAATCCTGTACAGATGAAGAACTAAGTCCAGTGCAGCCATTTTGGCTGCTGAGGGCTTTGGTTGCCAAGGGAAGACACAGCCGAAACAGATACCTCAAAACATCTATTCTGTGCCCTCAGGTCACTAGAGCCACCCTCCTGTGTGTGACAGCACACACGTAGTCTCCATTTATTTAGCTCCTCCTCTTCTCCTCTCTCATCCATTCCAGGTGATTTGAAAAGCACTCTGAAATCTAGATCTATTTATTTAGGTCATTTGCTTAACATCTTTCTCTCCTTGCAGTTCGAGGGTAGTGTCTGTGTCCTGTTTGTCGTCAATTTCTCACTACCTAACACAGGGCCTGGTGGATAGGAGGCGTTTGGGAAATTTATGGTAAACAAATGGCTTTGTAAGGCACAGATTGGCTCTCTTAATTTAAAAATATTCCCTGTAATACCCAGGGCAACACTTAATGCCTCTGACTCCATTTTCTGCCTCTAGAAAGCATTCTACCAAAATATGAAATACCAATTCAAAGAAATATTCTCATCTTTACCCATTTTCTGATATTTAGGGACGTAGCTAGTCAATAGTTTGTTTCTTAAAAAGAGAAGATTGAGCCTTAGTGAATGAGTTACCTTGCCCTGGCTTAACATCTCAAGACTACCCATCTTTTCAGATTCTCCTCAGGCCTTCCTTGGTATTTATTCATTTACACTTTTTTGAAATTACAGAAAAAGACCAGGAAATCTTAGAGATGGGAAGGCCCTCAAAAGGCATCTTACTAAAGTCTGACCTTAATGCAACATCTTAGCCAATTTCCATGGAGTAAATTTCAACCATCCATAAAACATTTAATTCTTTTATGAGTCGAAGTAGTTGCTAATAAACTTATTCTGGAGGTTCCTGCTATGGCATACTGGTTAAAAATCCAATTCCATGGCTTGGATTACTACAGAGGCACAGGTTTGATCCCGGCCTGGTGCCATGGGTTAAAGGATCTATTGTTGCTGTAGCTGTGGCATAGGTCTCAGCTGTGGCTCCGATTCAATCCCTGGCCCAGGAACTTCCATATGCCACAGGTGTGGCCATTTAAAAAAAAAAAAAAAAAAAAAAGAACATTCTGTATCAAGTCAAAATGTGTGTATTTAATTCTATTCATTGATCCTGATATCTGTTACATAGTAGGCTTTTGATAAGTATCTATTGAACAAAAAAAATTAGTCTTAATGATATTACTGCAGTTTTTATCCTTATAAGCAGAACATAACTATTTTATATACTAACAGGATATCTATAAACACATTATAGTCCTGCTCAGGTAAAAGTAAGCATCTTTGAAGAATTAAATAATGATGTAACGGGAGTTCCCATTGTGGCTCAGCAGGTTAAGGACCTGTGTTGTCTCTGTGAGGATGCAAGTTCAATCCCTGGCCTCACTCAGTGGGTTAAGGATCCGGCATTACCATAAGCTGTAGCGTTGGTCACAGGTGCAGCTCGGATCCAGTGTTGCCATGGCTGTAGCACAGGCCTCAGCTGCAGCTCCAATTCAACCCCTAGCCCAGAACTTCTATATGCCACAGGCGCAGCCATTTAAAAAAACAGAAACAGCAAAGATACAACAAACTCCTTGAAAATGAAATGGCATGTCTGATATTTTTCTCTAATCCAGGAAAGTAGGAAATGGAGTGTAGATGAAGCAAGTTTAGCCACATGTTGTTGACTGTTGAAGTTGTGTGAGATATGAGTGGGGTTCCTAATACTATTCTTTCTAATTTTATGTTTGTAATTTTTCGTGTAAAATGTTTTAAAAACCTAAGAGTCTCTCAAGAGTCTGTAGCCTGTAACTTCCCACTCTCAGTCAAGGGTCTGATGCCATCATAGTAACAGTATCCTGGGGAAAGTTTTCTTCACATATCTTCAAGCTCAGACCCAGAGATAGCCAATTGTGTGAAGGAGGTTTTAGTTTTAGAAAACAAAATAACTTTACATTTAAGGATATTAACATGGATATAAATAAAATACTTGACAGAAAGTTCATGGGAAATGAGATGGCAATTTGGTGCAATCATTAGTAAAACAAAAAAATATAAACTTCTAGTTGTCCTAAGATGCTCTTCCACTCTTTCCTTTAATTATTAGTTGTTTTTCTTAAGTCAGACTGTTACTGGTAAATAATTACCCTTTCAAAGCTATCTACAATGTCCAGAGTTAACTGCAAAATAATTGTTCCTCTGATGTTCAAACCAGCCTATGTTAAATGTCACTATTTCTCAGTTAAGGAAATTTGGATACTTAAGCTTTTATGTGTGGCTGGGGAAGGGTAAAAGGATCCTTTTGCCTATTCATCCACTGATTTTCGTACAATACCACAGATCCACAGAATGCTCTTCAGACAGTACTTTGTGCATAGCAGAATTGAGGGGGTTCCCTAGCTCCCCTGAATCAGAACTAGCTCCTAGCTCTCACTTTGTTTTCTTTTATTCCTGTCAGCTACCTTTAGAGGTTCTGCATTCTGATGCTGCCAGTACTTAACTCAAATTTCTAACCAAGGTGACAAGTATTTCCTTGGATTTTTTAAAACTGTAACCATATATGCACCTTTCACCTCCCAAATAAGATGAGACCTTTGGAAAGCTTTTATTCCCTTGCCTTCTTCCCAGTTTTGTTGAAATAATATGGAAGTTCATAGCTGGATAATTAATTTGGCTTTGCATTTTGTGCCTTCTATTTTTCAAGTCTTTTAACAGACAACCAACCATGTTATCAGTGATTAAACATAAGTTTTAATAGCTTTATTGCTGCCACATATTTACCTTTCTTCCTTCTAATTCCTGTTTCTTTTGATGGAATGCTTCCTAAAGTTATTTTCTGAAAGTTGCATATGTTATATTTTCTGAGTACTGGTATGTCTTAAAATGGTTTTAAAATATATTTCATTAAGCATATGATTTTTTAATTTGAAAAAAAATTATGAATGTAAGGTAGGTAATCAAAAATAGACAAAAATAAGTTTTCCATATAATGTCTAAAATAATATCTAAATGACAAGATGGTTGGGATGGGGTCTTTATTTCACATGTGATATTTAATTATGATATTTGCTTTGTATTCATGTGTCTTAAAGAAACAAAAACTAAAGACATTTTCAGAGAATGAATGTGAGTGGTCACCCATAATCCTGGCAAGGATTTTTCATTTTAAATGCTACTAAAACCATTATACAGTATCACCTTTATAGCTTCGACTTTTGTTCTACTCATCCTTCTCCCATCCTGCACATTAGTTTGGTATTACAGTATTTATGCATAATTATTGCAATTTTTTGTTTTGGCATTTGTGAAAAGTAGTTAACATAAACTGAATCACAAAGCTAGAAGCCAAGGTTTTTATACTTTAAACATCTTTAAGAATACATGATTTAGCATGAAATCATTTCAAAGAAAATGTCATTTCAAAGAAAGCTAGTAAACTGCACATCCCATTAGTCATGTTTTAAACTAATTCAATCTAATAACCAATAATTCGCATAGCTCATTAAGTATTTTAATTGCAATTTTTCATTTAACCCTGTGAATGGGCTGTCATTTTTTATTTCATTAATCTCTTTTAAACAACTTTGGTTTTTGAAGTCTAGAAGTATTAGAAATTACTTTTTAGAACATTTTATTTAAAAGGGCATTATAAAATGCTATAATAAATCTATATAGACTTTTATAATGATTACAAATACTAATAATAAAAGTTTACGAAATGGTTAAAAATTCTTAAAATTCTAAAAATTAAGACTGGGGATCAGCCAAGTTCAACTAGTTAGTAGAAAAACATTTACTGACCCTCGAAATGAGAAACAGAGAGATACTTAAAAACCAAACAAAAACAGTTCTTACCCTCAAAAACTCATAGCAGCAAAAAAAAAAAAAAAAAAAAAAAAAAAAAACAAACAAACAAAAAAACCCACAATAGTAAGAAGGCTGAAAATGTATACAAGTATCTGTCCTGTTAAATTTCCCCTTTCTTTTTTCTTTCTTTCTTTCTTTTTTTTTTTTTTTTTTTTTTTTTTTCTTTTTACGGCTACATGTGCTGCATATGGAAGTTCCTGGGCTAGGGGTGGAATCAAAGCTGTAGTTGCCAGCCTGCACCACTGCCACAACAACATCTACACCACAGCAGAGCCACATCTGCCACCTACACCACAGCTTGCGGCAATGCCAGATCCTTAACCCACTGAGTGAGGCCAGGGATTCAACCTGCATTCTCGTGGATACTAGTTGGATTCTTAACCCTCTGAGCCACAGCAGGAACTCCAAATCTCCCTTTTCCATAATGGGCTTTTTATGTGTTTTAGCACACCTTCTCAATTGTTCTCATAGTCGCTTAAGAAAAATGTTTTATTTCACTTATAGCCATCTGCTTTTATACAAAAATGTAACCATCCCCCTTCTAAGAAGTGAGCTTTTGCTGTAATAATAAATTCTGCCTTAGAGCATTTAGTAGTGAGGGTTGTTTTTGTTTTTTCTTAACTAAAGCACAAAGGATAGAATTTTTATTTTGATGTCACTGAGGAAATTACATTGTTGCTCTGATTTAATAGACTACTGGTACTTTTTATTTGTTCATAAGCCTGACATTATGGAGTCTTAAAATTGTGATTTCAGAGTGACATTTGTAAAATCACATTTCTTTTTTATTTTGCAAGAGAATTTTAAAGCATTATTCCTTTTTTATTTGTAAATTTCTGATTTGGTTTTTTGTTTTGTTTTCTTATTACAAAAATAAGGCAGCCAACATTTGGGAAGTCTGGAAAAGTATTTTTTTAAAGCTGTGCTGTTTGCCACTTGCTAGACACAGCTTTTATGAACACAGCATTCTCTACTTACTTCTGCTGGTTCCTAACAAAAGAAGCTGCGGCACTGAAAGCTGATACTTTTTAAGTCCCAGAATCTAGAATTGTAGAATCTATAATTTACTTTTAAATACAACAAGGGTAGCTAATATTTATTTATCATGTGCCAGGTCCTCTGCCAAGTGTTGGCATGGATTGTCTCATACAGTAGTACCCACATATGATAATTTTTAAGTGAAAGTATGTGATAAGTATAACTTTTAAAAAGAGTATAATCTTGCATAGTATCAAGGAGAAAGAGAAAGCAGAAAAATTAGCTTACAAAATAATATGTTGTACTCCTGGCTCTGCTCTTCATTTCTGACTTTAATGAGCATGTATCATTCATGATTCAGCCTCATTCATATAGAATGTACCTATTCAAGGCTCTCATTCTAGAAGATAATATTCTCATGTGTGAGCAAACTTACAAAAAGAGCCCTTTACAACCAGATCACTTCCCTCGGTGCCAGGTCAAAGTTTTAAGCACCTGAAACTACCTAATAGCAAGATAGATCCCAGTTTGGAATCATAAGATTTGGAAGTGTTGGTAAACCTTAAAAAATTGTTTTATCTAACAACATTATTTTAAATTATTTGTTTAACCACATTATTTCCAACTGTATAACAAGAGAAAGGTGAAGTGATTTTCCCAGGCTTATACTTTGCATTGGCTCACACAAGAGATGGTGCTACTTAATGGAATAGCCTATACTGTATGAATAAGATGCCTGAAAAAAGCTGAAAGAAGAAGGGTTTTTATCCAGTCTTGGTATCAGGTAGTCACTTTGGGATTTATTTTGGTGAGCACTAAAGACTTTAATATGATTAATGTGATATAAACAGAAACTGACAATGGCAACAAAAATCCTGTTAATAACAGAAGATGAACTACTAACACATATATAAAAATGTATGCTATATTGTGTTTCTTTGTAGCATTTAATACAATCCTTCCTTTCTTTTTGAAAAAGTCACATCTAATTTTAATGTTTAAATTGTACTATGAACCTTTACTGAAATATGAGGAGAGACATGAGAATAAAAATTTTCCTTATATAACCTATACATTTGAAAAAACAATGCTTTTCTGACTTTTTTAATTTTGTTAATTCGAAGGGAAGAAGACAGAGGTATGTATGTGAGTGGGTGTGTCCCTTTTTTTCTCACAGAAAAAGTAAAGGGTCAGTCACCGAGGGCGCCAAAGCTAAAAGTAAAATTTCTCTCTTCTATAGTATCCCTTAACAAAAGCAGTGTAATTCCTGGAAGTAGCTAAAGACATTTTTTTCTGCCTTATCTCAAACATACATAGCTGATACAGCCCAGAAACCATGGAGTGTGAGTCTGCCTTTCCTACTCAAGTAGCATGTGGACGTCACTGGGGAAAAAGATCAGGTTGTCCTGTGGGTGAAACAATAATTTCAGAAAGAACATGTGAACCTTTATTTGGGAGTTCTGAATTCCTAATTCAACAATATTATCAATCAGAATATTAATTAAGCTCAAGGATTATTATTATTCCTTCTCAAATTTGTAGCTGCAAAATCCAAGGAAATGTATATTCTATTTGTATTATGTAGACAACTCTTTTTTATAAGACATATATGTGTACAGACACACCACAGAAATACTGCAGGTTTGGTTCCAGGCCACTGCATTAAGTGAGTAGCACAATAACGTGAGTCCCACAGATTTTTTTGGTTTCCCAGTGCATATTATGTTTACATTATGCTTTAGTCTATGAAGTGTGCGATACCATTATGTCTTTTAATAATGTAATTACAATTAAAGATACTATATTGCTAAAAAAAAAAAAGTTAACCATCATCTGAGCCTTCAGCAAGTCATAGTAGTAACATCAAAGATCACTGATCACAGGTCACATAACAAATAGAATAATAATGAAAAAGCTTAAATTACTTTGAGAAGTACCAAAATGTGACACAGAGACGCAGGTGAGCAAATGCTGGTAGAGAAATGAGGCTTTCTTGACACATGGTTGCCACAAACCTTCAATTTGTAAAAATAATACAGTATCTCAGAAGTGTAATAACGTAAAGCACAATAAAATGAAATATACCTTTATATATGATATGTACATATGTGTGATCTTAAAAATTTGACCCTATTATATGCTATAATGTGAAACTTAAATGTTTAACAGAGGAAGTCTTATAAAAAATAAAAATAGATACACAAACCCAATTTTTACCTTGCTATATACAAAATGAGACTATTATGTAATTTTGAGTAAATACTCTTGACTCTGCTGAACAAGACACAGACATTTTATCTTGTACAGAAAATAAAATAATCCAATGGTTCATTGATTTCCCATCTTCTCTAAAAGTAGGATAATGTGTTTTTTAAATGAGTTATTGTCTAGTGGCTGCATGGTCTTTCAAAAAGTACCATTCCCTTTTCAACCTAGAGTAATATACTGGCCCAGGCTTCAGTTTCCTCTTCTGGAAGAAAAAAAAAAAAAAAGGTAGGGATGGATTAGACTTAGTTTACAGCTTTGCTCTGAGGATTAAGGAAGAGCACATATAAAAGCAAATTCATGTTCAGAGTTTGGCGCTTACCAGAACTTCCATGAATGTTTGCTAAAAAGATGATAACCCTTCTGGAAGATAATTTCACTATACATGCCAAACCTTTAAGATTAAATCCAGAAATAATTATATTCCTATGAAATTATCAGAGATGTGCCAGAGATTTGTGTAAATGCACTGTGTTTTGGAAATAGATCTGTTTCTTACTACTTATAGTCACCATATCCAGTGTATTCTCTCATACAGCACATTATTGTCTTGGCTTTGGACTGCTACTCAGTTTTTCTCAGTGAAGATCTATCTGCCCATTTATGTAGCAGGCATTTATTGCTATCAGCAGGAATCCATCTACTTGAAAGAGGAAGATGGATGTAAGAAAGCTGAAGGACAGTGAAAAGAATTTTATACTAGAATGCTGAATGGAATTATATGTGCTATAAGATTACTAAGGTCAAAGAAGGTGTCTGTGAAGATGATAGGTGAAAACCTAGATCCTGAAAGATGGTTAAGATTTGGAAAGACCAAAATGAACAATGGCATGTATAACATTCCAGAAGGGGGAGGCCATGACCACAGTAATAATGAGCAGATAGTAAGAAACTAGCTAGGTACTATGTTGAAGACTAATAAGAGAATATTGATAGTATCCCTTGATAAATGGGCATCTGTGGCAAAGAGATGGTTTTTTCAGTGACCTGATAATGGCACATACTTACTGTCAGGATTCCCCAGAGAAACAGAACCAATAGAATATAGAAAGAGAGACAGAAAGAGAGAGAGAAGGAGGGAGGGTGATTGTCTATGAGGAATTGGTTTATGCAGTTGTGGAAGCTTCCAAGTCCAAAGTCTATAGAGCCAGTGTCCCAGTTTGGGTCAAAAGGCTGGTAGGCAATCAACTTACTTAAATTTTTAAAAATAAATAAAAAATTTAAGTATACATTTATATAATATATAATAAATATAATATATATTTATTAATATATGTGTGTTCATGCCAGCAGGCAGCTAGAACCAGGCAGCTCTAACATCCCGGTTTGTCAGACAAGAAAAACCAGTGTTCTAGTTTACAGGCCATCAGGCAGGAGCATTCTTACTCAGGAGGTCAACCTTTTGTTCTCGTCAGAACTTTATTGGCTGGTTGGATGAGGCCCAAGCGCGTTATGAAGAGCAATCTGTTTTATCCAATTCAATGTTAATCTCATCCAGAAACTCCCTCATGGAAACAACCTAGAATAATGTTTGACCAAATATCTGGGCACCTCATGGCCCAGTCAAGTTGACACCTAAAATTAACCATCACACTTCCTCTTTAAAGTCTGCATCAAAGAGAGTCTGTGATCAAATGTGTAGATTAAGAAGTGGAATTTTGGGAGTTCCCGTCGTGGCGCAGTGGTTAACGAATCCGACTAGGAACCATGAGGTTGCGGGTTCGGTCCCGGCGCTTGCTCAGTGGGTTAAGGATGTGGCATTGCCGTGAGCTGTGGTGTAGGTTGCAGACACGGCTCAGATCCCACGTTGCTGTGGCTCTGGCGTAGGCCGGTGGCTACAGCTCCGATTCAACCCCTAGCCTGGGAACCTCCATATGCCGCGGGAGCTGCCCAAGAAATAGCAACAACAACAACAACAAAAAGACAAAAGACAAAAAAAAAAAAAAAAGATAAAACATTTCTAGTGCCCCGAAAGGGTCCCTCACATTCCTCGCCAAGCCAGTACTCCATGCAGAAGTATAGCCACTGTCTGCTCTCTATCACCATAGATTAGATTTTCCTTTTCTGTCACATAAATGCAGTCATACAGTACACACTCTTTGTGTCTGGCTTCTTTTGTTCAGATTATGTCCACGGAATTCATGCAGCATTTGGAAATAGAATTGTACTGTACATATTTGCCTGCATCTTATTTTTTTACCTTAACAAGAGAGTATCGACATCCTTTTAAGTCAGCAATTGCAGGTCTCTCTCATTCTTGAGTAGCTCCGTGTCATTCCATAGTACTGTAGATGTTCCATAATTTCTTTAACATTTTCTCTCTCAGTGGATACATAGGTAGTTTGCAATATTTCTTAGACGTGAAATTGATGAGTTGAGGGTCTGCTCACCGAATTACCTTACCCAAAAGTCATAGACTCTTATGTTCCCATCAATATAACACTGTCCAATTTACCGCATATTCATTTGAGAGCCCTAAATTTTTGTTTTACTAATAAATTTGTTTTTAAAATAAGTAATGCATGCAGATGGTGAAAAAATACACAAGAATGTAATGGTGAAAAGTAAATTCCACTTTCACCCGTTTCTCAGTGGTCCAATCCTCTCCCCAGAAGTAACCTCTTTTTTTGTGTCTGTCCAAGGCAGTTTATATATATACAAGCACATGTTTCTATGCTTGTACTTAAATGGTAGTTCTAGACTTCACTTTCTCTGCTTAATATATCTTAGAGATTATGCTATAAGAACATAATCTAGAGCTACTTCATTATTGTAATTGTTGAATAGTACCAAGTAGTATGAATACAGCATAATTTACTGTTTCCTTATTGATAGCTGTTAGGTTATTTTCAATCTTGTGTTGTTAGTACAAATAATGCCATAGTGAATGTCCTGTTGGATAAATTCCTAAAAATAGAATTGCTAAAAAATAATAGCAAATGTGCATTTTTAAGATAAGCACTATTGAAATATAGCTTACATACATCAGTGTCTTGACATGTATGTATATGCATACATATAAATACATGCAGATCAAGAAAAACATGATACCAGCAACCAGAAACTTCCTCATGCCCCCCTTTTTCACTCCTAACCCAGTTTCCTACAGGAAACTCATTTAATTTCCAGCACCTTAGATTAATTTTGCCGGGTTTTAAACTTTGTTTTTTATTTTCATAGCTGTCCCTTCGTAGGAATCATGAGTTTACACTTCCACTTACAGTATAGGAGAATGCACATTTCCTCACACCTTCACCAACCCAATGGATTATTAAACTGTCTGAGTTTTGCCAGTTACAAAGTAAAAAGTATTGTCACTTATTTTCCATTTTTCTTATACTGAGTAAAAACATTCAGCATCTTTCCATATGTTCAAAAGCCATTTTTATTTTTCATTTCTATGAAAGGTCCTTGTCCTTTTTCATTTTCGTATTGATTTGTAAATGGCACCATGGTATATATTAGGAAATTAATGCTTTGTGATATGTTATAAATATTCTTCATAGTTTGTCATTTATCTTTGATTTTATTGTTTTTCCTACAGACTTTTTTTTATTGGTTTTTTAGTTTTTGCCTTTCTGCTAGGTATAAAGTTGATTTTTTTTTCTAACTAGTGAGATTGTTTTTATTCATGGTGTTTTGACTATTTGTACTTTCTCTTCTGGATATTATTGCTTCTTAATACCCATTGTTGTTATTGAATTATTATCTAACTCATATCTAGAAGCTCTTTGTATTTTAGCAGTATATCTCTTTGTAATGTACTTTTTAAAGTTCACAGCCCATTGTCATTAGTTTTTTTTTAATTTATGGTATTTTTTAATTTTATAACAGCTTTATTGAGATAGGATTTACATGCCATACCATGCGCCTGTTTGAAGTATATGATTCAATGGCTTTTAGCATGCTTATGGAATTGTGCCACCATCAGCACAGTCAATTGTAGAATATTTTCATCACCACAAAAGAAACCCTGTACCCTTTTGCTGCCACCCTCAATCCCCCATCTCCAGCCCTAGGCAACCACTAATTTCTGTATCCATAAATTTGTCTATCCTGGATATTTTATATAAATGGGATCACATACGGAAATTGTCACAACATTGTAAATCAACAAGACTTTAATTTTTTTAAAGTATGAAAAAATAAATAAATGGAATCATAATATATGGTCTTTTGTAACTGACTTATTTCACTTAACGTAATGTTTTCAAGATCCATCTATGTTGTAGCATTCATTGTCATATATCTCTATGTGAATATACTGCATTTTGTTTATTTATTAGTTGATGGACATTGGCTGGTTTCCACCTTTTGGTTGGAATATGAATAATATGAGTATAAATAATACTGTTGTGAACATTTATGTATAAGTTTTTGTGTGGACATACATTGTAATTCCTCTTAATATATACCTAAGAATGGAATTGCTGGGTTAAATGGGAATTATTTATCTTTTTAAGGAATTGACAGGCTGTTTAAAAAGCACCATTTTTCCAACCAGAAATGTATAAGGGGTCCAGTTTCTCCACATCTTCATCCACATTTATCTGACTTTGATTATACTAATCCTAATGGGTGTGAGATGGTATCTCTTTGCGGATTTCTTTTGTTTTTTTTTTTTTTACCATCTTAACCACTTTTGTGTTTGTGATTTAAAAAAAAGTAATGTAAAATTACCTTAAACTTTTTTTTTTTTTTTGCTTTTTTTTTTAGGGCCACACGTGTGGCATATGAAAGTTCCCAGGTTAGGGTCAAATCAGAGCTGCAGCTGCCAGCTACACACAGGCACAGCAACACAGGATCTGAGCCTCATCTGCGACCTACACCATAGCTCACAGCAATGCTAGATACTTAACCCACTGAGTGAGGCCAGGGCTTGAACCCGCATCCTTATGGATACTGGACAGATTTGTTACTACTAAACCACAGTGGGAACTTCTGTCTTAACCATTTTTAAGTGTACTGTTCAGTAGTGTTAAATGTATTCACATTGTTGTGAAACAGATCTCCAGAACTGTTTAATCTTGCAAATCTGAAACTCTGGACCCATTTACAGCTGCCCATTTTACCTTCCCCTAAGCCCCTGATAACCACTATTCTACTTTGTTTATCTGAATGTGAAACTTTATTTTTAAATTTTTTTTAAATTTTTTGTCTTTTTAGGGCCACACCCACAGCTTATGGAAGTTCCCAGTCTAGGGATCAAAATGGAGCTGCAGCTGCCAACCTATGCCACAGCTCATGGCAATGCCATGAGCTTAACCCACTGAGGGAGGACAGGGATCGAACCCACATCCACATGGATACTAGTTGGGCTCGTTACTGCTGAGCCACAATGGGAACTCCGAATGTGACAACTTTAGATACCTCATATAAGTAGAATCATATAGTATTTGTCTTTTTATGACTGTCTTACTTAGCATGATGTCCTCAAGTTCATCATGTTGTAGCATGTGACAGGATTTCTTCTCTGCTTAAAGCTGTGTGAGAGTCCATTGTGAGTACACACCACATTTCATCTATCCCTTCATCTGCTGGTGGACATTCATTTGGGTTGCTTCCAACCCAAATTTCTTGGATATTATGAATAGTGTGCATTTCGTTGTGGTTTTGGTTTGCATTTCCCTGATTGCAAATGATGTTGAGCATCTTTTCATGAGCTTTTTGTACCACTGTATTGTCTTTGGAGAAATGCCTATTTAGATCTTTTGCCCATATTTTAATTGGGTTTTCTTTTTATTATTGAAGTATAAGAGCTCTTTATATTAGTTGTGTCTTTGCCAAATGTAAATTGTATGTTATGAATCAAAGTCTAACTTTATTTTCTTCCAATTAGCCAATTATCCAGCGCCACTTATTGAATAGTCCATCTCGTCCCTCCTTCATTGAGGAAAAAATGTTGGGCTAGGCCCTGAGAAAACAAAGATAAAATTATGCTGAGCTTACATACTGGTATAAAGATAGACTTGTGAGTAAATAATGTACTATTCAGCAAAATAGTGTTTTAATGGAAGTTTAGGAAAAGCATTTGGGGATAAGTGAAGAAGTACCAATGTCTGCCTGGAGTTTGAGGGAAGAAGAACAAAGGAGAGGGAGAAGTAAGGTCATGGAGTTTTGAGAATAATGTGATAACTAGGCACTGTGCTGACTTAATAAGAGAAACTTACACGTCGAAAACTGTTTTGTGAATATCAAACGTTTATTTCACTGTTTCCTCAAGTCATATTTAATGTAAAGATACCATAGTAAACCAACAGGTATCTTCTTTTATGATGAAAGGTCATATTCATTTCTTGATGCCTTTGTACTTTATATACCCTGCCTAAGTGTAATATTTCTGTTGGAATGGTCGTCATTTCACATTTGCGGAATGTAAATAAGGAACCATTTTCTTGTGCATATTTTTGAACTAACCAAAAATCATGATTATTATTGATATGATTCATCCTTATTGGAGTTCCCGTCTTGGCGCAGTGGTTAACGAATCCGACTAGGAACCATGAGGTTGCGGGTTCAATCCCTGCCCTTGCTCAGTGGGTTAACAATCCGGCATTGCCGTGAGCTGTGGTGTAGGTTGCAGACGCGGCTCAGATCCTGCATTGCTCTGGCTCTGGCATAGGCTGGTGGCTACAGCTCCGATTAGACCCCTAGCCTGGGAACCTCCATATGCCACAGGAGCGGCCCAAGAAATGGCAAAAAGACAAAAAATGATAATAATAATTCATCCTTACTGAGCAGTATTATCAGCTATCTTTAATTTAAAAAAGTAAATGAGTTCCCATCGTGGTGCAGCAGAAACAAATCCAACTAGGAACCGTGAGGTTGCAGGTTCGATTCCTGGCCTCGTTCAGGGGGTTAAGGATCCAGCGTTGCCATGAGCTGTGGTGTAGGTCGCAGATGCAGCTCAGATTTGGCATTGCTGTGGCTGTAGTGTAGGCCAGGGGCTACAGCTACGATTAGACTCCTAGCCTGGGAACCTCCACATGCCATGGGTGCAGCCCTAAAAAGACAAAAAAAAAAAAAAAAAAAAAAAAAGACAAAAATAAATAAATAATATAAAAATATATAATACTTAATAGCACATAATGTCTGCCTTCTTACAAACAAATTACTTTACATGAAGTGGCAGTAGGATAATTATATTTCAAAACTTGTGTTATAGAAAGAATGTCCAGATATTCTAACCTTTTCTTTTTTGGTGACTTTATAATAAATGTGTCATTAAATTATTTTTGCATATTTTTTGTATACCCATCAATTTTTGTATAGTTATATTTTCCATAAAATTTATCAAGGTTGCCCAAACTTTTTGACACAGAACATTTGACTGGATAAATGGAAGTAGTCTAGTTTGAGATATGAAGTGTTAAATTATGTTGTGTTTGCGGGGTTTTTTAGTGTAATTTTTAATTGGTTTGCATTTGGCACTTCTCTGTCAGATTCTAAGTCATCCTTGGAATGTAGCTAACCAATTGGAAAATAGAACCAACAGTAGGTATGTTATTATATAACTATGACTAATTATGTCACATGTACATTTCACAAAATGGCAGCACCTTGACTGCTTAATAAAGGCTTTTGAAATGTTGGCATAAAGTAAAGAACAGAAATTTAGTTTACTCAAATCTAGGAAATTGAACTGGTTTCTGCTTGTGATCATCAAGCAACAGGTCATGGTAATAGGTTTTAGGGGGAAAATTAGAACTCTTTGTAAGTAGTAGCTTAAATATAAACTTACATTATAACTGTAATAATAGGTGTTTTTTTTTTTAATTTTTCCACAGTTCTTAGTGGTCTCTGTTCTAATGATTGTCCTCGTAAGATAACAGTAAGTAACCCTAACTCTCAGTTGTAAATACTTCTGTGAAAATTCTCTGCATGATATATACACATAAAATAGTTGTTATAGGTTATTTCAGATTGTTGTTACTTTTAGAAATGATTGAAGTACCCTTCAGTGCTCAAGTAAAGTTAAGTGGGATTAAAGTACTTCTCCTGAAAAATTTCTCACTTCAATGTTCACTTCCTTTATGAAGTCTTTTCTGATACCCTTGGAAAAATGACCACAGCTCCCATTATTTCTAGACATACTGCTGTCATTTTGGTATATATAATACTTGATCATAGATTATCTGTTTATATTTAATGCCTCTCCACAAACTAATCCCTTGAGGTCAAGGACCATGCCATCTTTGTATACCTAGTTCATAGAATAGGGTCAAGCATATAGTAGATGGTGTAATAAATTTTGAGGGAGTATAATCTTGATATGGATTTGCTTTCTAATGGAATGTTTCCAGGAAATAGCAAAATGTGAAAATAATTAGGTTTAGTTGTTGAAATTGGCAGTTCATGTAAATTGTAATAAGATTACATTTAAAAGCATGTGCATGTATGTGCATGTGTGTGTGTTGATATATCCCTGTTTGATCCTCATAGTTTTCCTCAGAGACCTTTGTTTCATAAGGAATTATACCCCCTTTAAAGATGAGGAAAATTGGAGTTCCCACTGTGATGTGGTGAGTTAAGGACCCAGCATTGCCACTGCTGCAGCAATTTGATGCGACTGCAGCTTGAATTCGATCCCTGGCCTGGGAACTTCCATATGCTGCAGCTGCAGCCAAAAGATAAAAAATAAATAAGTAAACAAAGATGAGGAAACCTGAGGCTCAGAGAAATAGATTGTCCAAAGTCATAGAGCCATTAAGTAGTGGAACTAAAACACAGAACTAGGTGTTTTGATTGTCTAATATTTTTTACTACCCCTTTAAAGCACTACTTCCTTACCAACATTTTTTTTGCGTGGTTGGGAAACTTCCCATATTTAAGACATGTGGAGCAGACCCTGACCCAGAGATTTGCATGCAAAGATTTAATCCACACTCTTCTTGAGAGCAACAAACACCTCTGGATTTCTGAGAAAAGCGGGACTGGCAGGCGTTGGTCTGTGAGGTGTGACGCTAGCATGGTATTTCAAAGATGGCACAAATTGAAGCAAAGGGCCGTGCCTTTGTACTCCTGCATCAACCAGACATTGCATACAGGTAGTTCCCAGGAGGGGTTATAATCTGTAACAGCCAGCTCCCTTGGGCTGAGAAGAATTTCTAGGTAAGAACCCAGCTGTGAGCTATCAGCAGCCAACACTTGGAGCAGTTCAGGCAGTACTGCCTCAGTCCTGAAGGGAGGGTCTGGACTGTGTCACTACATCCACTGTGAACTAAATGAGCATCTGGTCAAACCTGTCTGCTTTCATATCATTATAAAAACATGGATTATATAGTAAAGGAGGCTCTGAGGAGAAAAGATGCAGAGGGTATAATGAGAACTCTGTGTACTTTCCACTTAATTTTGCTGTGAATCTAAAACTGCTATAAAAAATATTTTTTAGTTAGGTGCAAGTCGGATTAATTGCAGGCTAAAGATTAACTTGGTTATTCAGGTATTATATACCCAGTTTGTGAAATATTCAGACCCTTCGTTCCTCTTCTTTTGTCTCATTGACCATATCTCCATCATGTGACTCACTGATTACATGGTCAAGCAAAGAACTTTAAAAATTTGAAATTGAACCCACTCATTTTACCTACAAGTTCTAGCTGAAAATTTGATAGAAAAAGCTATGTAATTAAGGCAGGTTATACTTCAAAGCTCACTGCTCCCATTCTCCTTATCTTCAAATAAAAGCCACTTCTATCATATGGAGAACAGAAACATTTAGAAAGTCACCTAAGTACAGCATGCAGAGCTTTCCTACAGGGATTACTCCAATAGGCCAGCACCTTTGGGCTTTTTTGCAGCTAATCCATCTGCCTCCCGTTCACCCATTTATTACTTTCTCTGAAGTCAGATACTGTTGAAATGCCCTTCACATCTGTTGTTTTTCTTCCCCACTGATGTCATAAATCACAATTTTAAAACAATCTAAAAGAAACAAATGCTTACTATCCTTCCCCAGTTTTCCATATATAAAATGTATGCCCACTTGTGAAATTATTTGTTTCATGATACAATGGGCCTTCTTCATACTGCTTTGATATCAGTTCCATTTGGTCATAGTAGAAAACGTTATGTCAGATATGTCCCAGTGTGAGACTGAGGAAGACTGTTCATACCGTGTGATATTATTTACCACCTGAGTTAACATGAATTGAATAATTGTTCTTCTGCTGCCTATATATTCCCACCTGTTCTCTGATATATGGAGAGAGAAAAGAATATTCAAGTCAGCAACTAATCCCACCCAAATTCCTTTCTTTCCATAAAGCACTCTCCTTTTACTCTACCTGCGTTAAATTTTAACCCTGGATTAAATCCCACTCTCTCTCATTGAGTCCTAGACCAGGTTACTGGATATTTCTGAAGAAAAATATATGGCCCTAAATATTGTCAGCACCACTGATTCGTAGTCATCAACGTCAATTGAACATTCCTAATTGTATCATAGTCTTATATGGATCCCTAGACACCTTTTCTCCCAGTCATTTTCTCAGATTACTTTCAGGATTTTCTCTTTGCCTTTGATTTTCTGCTGATTGAGTACGATGTATATAGGTATAGACTTTTTGGTATTTTTTCTGTTTGGTGTTCTCTAAGTTTCCTGGATCGGTGTTTGATGTGTGTCACTAATTTTGGAAAATTCAAATATTTCCTCTGTTCTTTTCTCTCCTTCTTTTCCTTCTGTAGTCCCACAACACACTTATCTTTTATAATTGTCCCACAGTTTTTAGATATTCTGTTCCATCTTTCCACTAGTTTTTCACTTTGCATATCAGTTTTGGAGGTTTCTGTTGATATATCTTCAAGTTTACTGGTCCTTTCCTCATCTGTGTCCAGTCTACTGATAAGCTCATCAATGGCATTCTTCGTTTATGTTGCAGTATTTTTAATTTCTGCCATTTCCTTTTAATTCATTCTTAGAGTTTCCATATTTCTGCCTACATGAACAAACTTGTGTATTTTGTCTACTTTTTTTCCATTAGAGCCTTTATCATATTAATCATGTTTATTTTAAGTTTCTGGTCTGATCATTCCAACGCCCAACATCCCTGCCATGTCTGAATCTGGTTCTGATGCTTGCTTTGTCTATTCAGACTTTGTTTTCTACCTTTTAGCATGCCTTGAAATTTGCTGTTCAGAGCAGATGTGACGTATTGGGTGAGAGGAACTGTGATAAATAAGCCTTCACTATGAATATTATGTTTATCTGGTAGGAGTTCAACTGTGTTATTCTTTGCAGCAGCTGTGCTATCAGAGGCAAAATTTTCCTCTAGTGTCTTTGTTTTTTTCTCCTCTGTTGTCTTTGTGGCACCCTACAGACCTCCTCTTAAATGGGTCTGTGGTTTGTAGTTCTTTTAACTGTAATCCCATCATTAGACAGGAGGCCAATTGATGTGGTGGTGGTGGTGATGATGTATAAGATTGTGGTAGGAGAAGCAGTTATAATCCTGTGATTAATCCTCAGTCTTTTAGTGAGCCTGTGTCCCTGGGCTGTGACTAGTACAGTGCTCCTCTGCTTCCCCTCCCTTACAGGTTAAACAGGATGGCTAGAAGGGGCTGAAGTTAGGTACTTCCTTACTCCCAGGTTGATTAGGTTTTGGTAAAACCCAAGTTGCTTAAGCTCTAGTAATCTAGTTTTCCTTAAGGGTACACTGTTGTTAAGGAGAACAAAGAGCTCTGGGCATATCTTTATATGGTTACTTTCCCCTCTCTATGCTAGAAGCATGAGGGGTTTTTCCCTCCGATCTTGCCCTTGAGAATTTGATGGAACTCCTAGAGGTAAAACTTAAAATAGGGCTCCCCTAAGACTCTCTTCCTCTCTCCACCTGAGTTTTGAACTTTCAAACTAGTTCACACTGATTCTCTAGCAATTCATAAATCACAATTTAAGTGTTTCTACCAGTACTGGCTTCAGTTTCAGTCTTCTGCTGCTGGGCTTCTGCTCCCAATAAGCTGTAATTCTCCGTATCCACCTCTTTCTTCAGTTTTTTTAGGGCAGCAGTTTGCCCTGTGACCTGAGTTCTCTGATGGATCGAACCAGAGTTGATTTTCAGTGTCCAGCTTTTGTTGTTGTGACTACAGGAGTGATGACTTCCAAGCTCTTTTATGTATCCGACCAGAAAGCAGAAGCTCTCCTTGTATTTTTATCAGTATTGCTTTATTTATTTCTTACAGCTTATTGTAGTATAATAAAATGCAATAGACTGTACCTATGTATATTTTGATTTGATGTTATGACATATACACAACATCTTTTTAATGGAAATATATAGATGATAGATATATAGATAGATAATGTCAAAATAATGAATATGTCATGTCCAAAAGCTTTTTTATGCCTTTGGATATCTCTCCTTCCCACCTTCCCTGACCCTCTTCCCCTACCCTGCTCTTCCTTAGGCACCATTGATAGGTTCTCTGACAGTGTTGCTTTATTTTAAAAGTTATTTTTGTTTTGTTACTACATGACTTTTTCAATATATCTTCCTCTGTGACATTTGTTGCTCTTTACTTTGAATTCTTTTTTTAACTTTTTTTTTGAAAAATCTTAACTATGTATAAAAATATACACCTTGTGCCCAAACTGCCATCCAGCTTTTAACACTAGCTTCACATACTCAGTCTTATTTCACCTATACCTCCACCTACTACTTATTCCCCCCACAGTCCCCCTTAGATTATTTTAAGGCAAATTCATCAGATCTTATATTCTGTAAATACTTCAGTATAAGGTAGTGAAGTACTTGTATGTACTTTACACAGGAGACTGGAAATTCTTTTGTTTTCATGGGGTTTTTTTGGGGGGGCCACACCCACAGCATGCACAAGTTCCTGGCCAGGGGTCAAACCCAGGCCACAACAGTGACAGCACTGAATCCTTAACTTCTAGGCCACCAAGGAACTCGGAGACCAGAAATTCTTATTCTTCATCAGAACTATTTAATGTCCTTTCCAACTTCCCCTTCCCAACTTCCAGTTCTCAGTAATTCACCCTGTCTTCCACCTCAAAGAAAAATGTAAGAATGTGTAATGGAAATTTCTTCAATTATCTGCAGCAACTTTAGAAGCATTATTTAATTCCTGTTAAGTCTCTTTCTCCACACCTATATAATGGGGAAACTAATAGTACCTACTTATATTAGTTTCCTATTGGTGCTAACAAATTACCATAAACTTAGTGGCTTAAAACAGAACAATGTGTTCTTATCCATTTGAGGTCAGAATCCTGAATGTGCTTCACTGAGCTAAAATCAAGACATCAGCAGGGCTTCTTTCCTTCTGGAAGCTTTGGGGAGAATCCATTCCCTTGCCTTTCACATCTTGAGGCCACTTACATTCCTCAGCTCATGGTCCCTTCCTCCATCTCCAGATTTAACAATGTAGCATCTTCACATCACTCACCCTCACCCATCTCAACCTTCTCTCTCTCATTGAGCACACGCACTCTGATTATCCAAAATAATCTCCCCATCTCAGGATCCTTAATCATGTGCTTGCTTCAGCAGCACATGTACTAAACAATACAGAGAAGATCAGCATGGCCTCTGTACAAGGATGACATGCAAATTCATGAAGCATTCCATATTTTTAGGGAAAAAATGATCAATAATCACATCTGCAAAGTCGCTTCGCAACATAAGGAAATATATTAAGCAGGTTCTGGGAATTAAGATGTGAACCTATTTAGAGAATGATTATTCTGCTTACCACAACTGTCACCTAAGTTTTTTCTTAAGATTACAGGAATTAATATAGGTAAATCACAGCAGAGGCCTAATACACAATAAATAGTCAAAAAGGGTATCTCTTATTATTTGCCTGTGTTAATGTTTATTTCCTTGCGTCTATAAATCTCTTTATTAGTAAGGTTAGTGAGTTCCAAATATTGAGAACTACTGTCTGCCTTCAGAATAGGGCTAGAGGTCTCTTTGACTTCTTAACTTTTTTTAATTGTGCAAGTCTTTTTTAATACATATCACAAAATTTATAAAATGTGGATATGGAAGATACCCATTTTTTTCTCTTTATGGCTGCACCTGCGGCATATGGAAGTTCTTGGGCTAGGGGTTGAATCGGAGCTGCAGCTGCATGTCTGCACCACAGCCACAGCAACGCCAAATCCAAAACTCATCTGCAACCTATACTGCAACTTGCAGCAATGCCAGATCTTTAACACACTGAGTGAGGCCTGGGATTGAGCCTGCATCCTAACGGAGACTATGTCGGATTCGTAACCTGCTGAGCCACAACAGGAACTCCAGTACCAATATTTTTAGTGAAAGTTACCATAAATATGTGTGAATCAAAAAAAGATATTCCTGTTTCCTAATTTTTTCTTTAAATACTCAACTAATTTTTTGAATTTTCTGTTAGTCGGGTGTGTTAATAACAAATTTCCTTAGTTTTTAATCTTACAATGTGTTAATTTTTCCTTCATTCTTCTAGGATAGTTTTGCTACTTTTAGACTTATCGGTTGACAGGGATTGCATTGAATCTGTAGATTGCCTTGGGTAGTATAGTCATTTTGATAATGTTGACTCTTCCAATCCAAGAGCATGGTATGTCTTTCCATCTATTTGTGTCAACTTTGATTTCTTTCATCAGTGTCTTACAGTTTTCAGAGTACAGGTCTTTTGTCTCTTTAGGTAGGTTTACGCCTATGTATCTTATTCTTTTGGATGCGATGATAAATGGGATTGCTTCCCTAATTTCTCTTTCTTATCTTTCATTGTTAGTGTATAGAAATGCCGTCGATTTCTGCGTATTAATTTTGTATCCTGTGACTTTGCCAAATTCATGGATGAGTTCTAACAGTTTTCTGGTAGAGTTTTTAGGATTCTCTAGGTATAGTATCATGTCATCTGCAAATAGTGATAGTTTTACTTCTTCCTTTCCAATTTGGATTCCTTTTCTCTCTTTTAGTTCTCTGATTGCTGTGGCTAGGACTTCCAAAACTATGTTGAATAGTAGTGGAGAAAGCAGAAAAGCTCTTAAAATATTAATCAGGCAATTGTAGCATCAATGAAATCATTGCTTGCCTGTCATCTTGGAGGAAAATCATTTGCAGTGCATACGTAGACTATCTAAACCTCTTTATTAACTTTTCCCTACTTTATTGGGAAGAATAGTAGAATTTTTAATTCTGCAAAGTGTTCAAAGCATTTCTTGATCATTTTCTCACCTCTTCTTAGGATACCCATCGCAGTCATTGGTTTCTCTATACCCTATTTAATTAACTTTGACTTCTAAAGAGAATAAACCATTGTATCAAGGTATGAGGAATGTTCCAGAAATAGGGAACATACACAAGTTGGAGATAAACCTAACCATTGTAACTAGGCTCTGCCAATTATGTTTTCCTTAACAGGATAAAATTGTATTCTCTAAATCTAGTACAGGAGATAAAATGTGTTGGAACTACTCATCAATATTTTGTACTCTATTATAGTTATTATAGATGTATTTTATTTATTTACTTATTTTTATATTTATAGGGAAAATGTAAACTATGTACAATTCATTCTAGGAGGGAAAAGCAATGCTATATTCAACGAAAATGTCATGGTAAAACTATTCCAGGTGGGACCAAAAGTAGTAAAGGAAATTTTGTTTAAAGTATCCATACTTATATAATAAAGAAGAGACGTTATTAGATCTTAAATATATCCAATAAAGAGTTCCCGTTGTGGCTCAGTGGGTTAAGAACCCAACAGTGTCTGTGAATATGTGGGTTCGATCCCTGGCCTCACTCAGTGGGTTAAGGATCTGGCATTGCTGCAAGCTGCAGTCTAGTTCACAGATGTGGCTCAGGTCTGGTGTTGTCAGGGCTGTGGTGTAGGCCTCAGCTGCCGCTCCGATTCCGCCCCTGCTCTGGGAATTCCATATGCTGCAAGTGTGGCCGTAGAAAGTAAACAAACAATAAAAGAAATATCCAATAAAATTAATGATATTCTATAAATACAACTATCAAATCATTTAAAATGGTAAGAATTTTGTACTAATACATGTCTTTTTTTTGCTAGAAAATACTGCTTATTTAGGAAAATGTTCTCTAAGTAACTGCCATCTATGTAAGAAAAAGTATTTACTTTTTGTAATAGATTTGCCTGAAACTTCAAATGATTCACTTACTTCCCAAGACTTAACAATTTCTTTTTTATTGCAGCCTTTTGGAGTGAATCAGCCTGGACCTTATATCATGTATACAACTGTAGATGCAAATGGATATCTGAAAAATGGTTCAGGTAAGACTAGATACAGTGTCCATAATGCATAATAGCACCTTTAATCAACATGTCAACAAAATAAATTGGGTGACAAAAATTATCGTATTTTACAATCTTTATAAACTCTTCACTTCTTTTGTTATACTTTGTCTTTCTGTAGAAGTACATCAGTAGATTACAAAAAGTCCTCATGGCAAATATATTAACATTAGTTCTTCATATATCCTTATAGTGATGGAGCCAAATCATTATCCTTATTGTCAGTTGAGTAACAGAGAGATTGGGAGCAATGAGATGAGTTATCTTGATCAAGGTATGAAGTGGTAAATTAATTAACAAAGCTCATCTTAGAAGTAAAAATTAAAAATCCAATCTACACCTAGATTAATCCTAGTTTTTTCATATGTGGAAGAGAAACTAGAATATTATACAAATTTATACAATGTTATGTAAATTGTTTTGAAATATGACTATAAAGAAAAATCTTGCTTTACATTTGAATAAAGAGAAATGCAGTCAAGACAGAAAAGAAATAAGACTAAGCAAAAGATATCTGCTCTTGACAGATGGCTAGCTGACTGAGATAAAATCCAAATCGCAATAAATACAACTGTGAAAATTTCAATTCTCTAAGAAGGAAGAGGGATCCTGACATGTTAATATACTTCTTTGAGACTCCTAGAGTCCTAACCCTGAAGAAGTACATGTAAACAGTTACTCTTATTCCTCCACTTTTACATGGACCAAATTAAAGAGAAGAACTCATTATGGGGCTTAACTCATTTTATATAATGGCCTAACGTAATATACCAGAATGAGTCTCCTTTTTAGCTAATTTTACACATTTAAGATCATTAATCATGCTACCGCATCAGCACAGAAACATTCCATAAAACAAAAACTGTTTAAAAAATTCAAGGAGTTCCCTGGTGGCCTAGCATTAAGGACTCAGGGTTCTCACTGCTATGGCTCAGGTTTGATCCCTGGCCCAGGAACTTTCACAAGATGAAGGCACAACCAAAAAAAAAAAAAAAAGATTCAAGGAGAAATTGATGGACACAATTACAGTTCACCATTGAAGGGGGTTAGGCGCACCAGCCCTCTGTGCAGTTGAAAATATGCCGACAACTTTTAGCTGGCCCTCATTCCTCAGTATCCTCCAGTTCAAACAAGTGCAGATTGTCTAGCCCTGTAGTAGTTACTACTAAGAAAAACCTGCATATGAATGGACTTGCTAAGTTCAAACCTGTTACTCAAGGGTCAGCTATATAGTTAGTCAAATACATTAATAAACCACCATCAGTCAAGGAAACAAAGTAAATAAGGATATAGATGATTTGAACAAATTACTTATATTGTAATTCATATGTATATATGAATTTAAAAAGATTCCAGGACCAGGGGTTTTATTTTTTAATCTATTAACACTTTCAGACTTTCAAGGTGCAAATAATTTCAGTTCTAGATAAGATGTTTCCGAACACAGGAAAAAGATGAAGTTACTTATTTTATGAAGCTAATATAATTTAGGCAAAGCCACCATACCCCCAAACAAAAAATTAGCTCACTGGTGAATTACCAACCAAAAATACCGTCTAAAATACTAACAACTTTTGTACAAGATATCGATTCAATATATTTGTAGATTATATTCCCTTTAAAATCATTTTAGGGAGTTCCCGTTGTGGCACAACAGAAATGAATCCAACTAGTAACCATGAGGTGGCAGGTTCAGTCCCTGGCCTCTTTCATTGGGTTCAGGATCCCACGTTGCCATGAGCTGCGGTGTAGGTTGCAGATGTGGCTCAGATCCTGTGTTGCTGTGGCTGTGTCATAGGCCAGCAGCTATAGCTCTGCTTCAACCCCTAGCCTGGGAACTTTCGTATGCCGCAGGTGCAGCCCCAAAAAAGTAAATAAATAAATAAATAAAATCATTATGAAATATTGGTTATATTCCATGTACTTAACAGTACATTCTTGTATCTTATTTATTTTCTATCTAGTAGTTTTCAACTCTTAATCCCTTTATCTTACCCCTCTCCCTCTGGTAACTGCTAGTTCTCTTTACCTCTGAGTCTTTTTCTGTTTTGCTGTATTTATTTATTTGCTCTAATTTTTAGCTTCCTTGCTTAAGTAAAAACATACAGTATTTGTCTTTCTCTGACTTACTTCACTAAGCGTAATACCCTCAAAGTCCATCCATGTTGTTGCAAATGGCAAAATTTTATTCTTTTTAGTTCTAGTTTCTTCTATATGTGAATACAATAACTGACTAATTCCCTGTTGTTTATTTTTTCAATATACTATAACGATACATCAGTAAAGATCTTACGTGATATATTGTTGTGTGGTTAAGTGAATAATTCTCACTTCATGGGAAAAAATCTATAAGACTATTCATCAAATTGTTAACATTTATCTTAGGAGAGCAAGATTTCAAGATCTTCACTTCTATTTGGTACATTTCTTTAACTATTTACTACTTTTAATCCTTTTTTATTTTTTAAAAAGGATAAATTTGACAGCAAATTGAAACATACCAAAAATATTACTCTTAAAATTAGATACAAAATACATTTAATCTGTGATTGTTTTTCATTCAAAAAATATATATTTATTGCTCCTCTACAACAAGCCAGGCATTGGCACCTAGTAGGATATCTTACTAGATGCTAAAAACCCATTCAATAATATTCACTACCCATTGCTGTTTTTTAAGTGAATGGAAGAATATTTCCTTAGCATGATTTCTTTCTAATCTTTTCTAAAACAATAATGGAACCTTAGGTTTATTCTCACTCATTAAATATTTACTTCTTCCCTGGATTGGGAAGGAATGTGTAAACTTAAAAGCAAAGGAGAAAATATCTGTAGAAAACATAAATGCAGTTGAATACATAAATCAAATGAACGCATACATTTTCATAGCCAAAGATCATAAGCGAAAATAAAATACTGTAGCAAACTGGGAAAATCTAAATGTCCAACAATAGATAAATAACAAATTATGCCATTTTATAATAAATTCCAGTGTACACAATATTTTAAAATATCTTTGATGAAATGAACAGGTGTTTATAGTATAATATTTGGGAGGGAGGCACATCTGCATGCATAATCCAAATTGTGTGAATGTGGCTGTTAAGTGTACCCGTGTGTAGGAAGAATATAAAATCAAAATGACAAATATAGAAATGTTAACAAGATTCTCTCTTGGTTGTGGGATTTTCTTCTTTATGTATACATTTTAGTTTACTACACTGATCTTATGTTGCTTTCCATTTGAGAAATATATTAATAATAAGTAATATTTTTAAATATTTCAAGCATAAGTATACATTCTAAACAGGGAAAGGGGCACTTAATTTATGAAAACCTGCCCCAAATTTTAAAGGATGAAAACTCCTAGTTTAAATATTAAGCATATGGAAGTCTAAAGAAATATTACTTGGTGAAGCCATACCTTCCAACCCATTCAGCCCCACTATTAAGAGAACTTTCCACTCTAAGAAGAGAATGACCACATATAAATACTTTAGAAGCTGCAGCCCTGGTTTTTTCTTTTCTTTTTTTTTTTAAGATTACTAAGTATATATAGTTGATTAACAATGTTGTGATAATTTCTGCTATATAACAAAGTGATTGAGTTATACACATGGGCCCTCATTTTCTTATAGAGCAGCTAAGGGTCACTACTCATTTAGTTGGTCATGAAATGCATTTAGTGGCTTCTGATAAGGACTTTTTATTTAAAGGAATAAAAGAGAACAAGAGGAAATAGCAGAATTTCCCACAGATAGTATTCCCACATTTAGTATTTTTTCATGAAAGTTTTATTTTAGGATTTGTTTATCTGTGTTCTTAGTGGGTTATAACATAAAATGTAGTTTTTATTGTGGGCTGGGATCTAAAAAGCTACTGCCCGAAGCTCCCTTCTGATTCAGTACGTTAAGGATCTAGCACTGTCAATGCAGCAGTTTGGGTCACTGCTTTGGCACAGGTTCCATCCGTAGCCCAGGAATTTCCACATGCCATGGGCATGGCCAAAAAAAAAAAAAAAAAAGCCACTGCCAGAGACAGTAACACCTTAATGTTATTCAAAAAAGGCCTGGCCTAATTATCCTTTCTGCTTATAGACAGATCTTGTCATAATTGCCAAATACTATGTGATCTTACTCCACTTCTTAGCACAGCCTGAATAGCCAAATGTTTTTAGACAGTTATATTACAGAAGAGTCATTAATTTTCTAAATAACCATTTACTACTCTTGTAAATTGGCAAGAGATCTGTGGTGAGGACCCAAATTCCCTACATAATATTTGATAAGAACTTAGTAAATAGGAGCATATAAGCCAAATTGTGTGGACTACTGAGTTGTTGGTCATTTCTGAGTAATAATACTATTAGACCAAGATTTGTTTTACTATTTCCTAAATTACTTATTTTGGCCCTGCTAGTACAAAAGTATTTCCTTTTAGTCTTCCAAAGTTACTATTTGTTAACATATCTGAGAAGAACCTAAGAAACCTTTACCTCTGATGCACCCTTCATCACCCTGCCTCGGAAAATAAGAGCGCTTAAAATGTATGGCAGACTGCTGTGAAGGGGCAAAGAAGCATTAGGATTAAGGTCTAACAAAATTCATATTGATGGTAAACATAAGACTATTGAGGAAAATAATTTGTTCTAACCTATAAGCGATGCATTTCTTTAATTTTAACCTTCCAGGTTTCTCCAGTGTTGTCAGTAATTGTCAAGTACATCTTCCAGTGTCAAAAAACATTTTATTCTTTATGTTCATTTCTCACCTACATGTTGTCTGAAATTATCTTCAAAGTTTAGTCATGTTCCATTTACCCACATATAATTATCCATAAAAGAACTTTTTTAGACCTGAGTCATTTTATTTGAATCACTCATCACATTTTGTCATACCCAAAAATTTTAGTTTGAGCAATACTTAATCAGGCATATCTTTATGTCAAAAATTGTAATTCATCACAAAAGAGAATGGAAAGAGTTGTTATGTCCTGCTGGATTATCCATGACATTCTTCTTATCTGAAGGAATGCTTGCAAGAAGAACCATTAACTGTCCTTAATTTCACACCAACTAAATAAAGATCTGACAGGAATAACCACATCCACAGAGTTAGAGATGAGGGCGTGGCTAGTAATGGTGATTTTCTTTCACCAAAATGTGAAAGTGAGAAAGGGAGGGAGGGGAAACATGGAATGGCTCTAAGTAGTACTGATATATCCCCTTCATTTAATTGTAAATTGAATTAATTAATTACAGGAATACAGGAAGTCTGAGACACTAAAGTTTGCAGATCATTCAGCTGTTGAGCAATTAGAAATCCCATCTGCACAGATGCAAATGAGTCAAAGCCATATTCTAGAAAAACGAAAGGAAAAAAATGAGAAATTATAGTGGTGACAAAACTTTTTTTTTTTGCCTCATGAAATTCTATTTACTGAGTTCTAGTATAGTGTTACAGTGAATATAGATCCTAATACTGATGAGAAAACTGCCATATAACACCTTTGAGAATAGAAAGTGGGAGAAAGAATATAATTTGTCTATTTCTGTGGTCTTCGCTAGCAAATGTATTGTCATCTCACAAGTTGTAAATTACTGAACAAACTCTGCTATGCAAGTATATTGGTACAAAGGAATTTGACTAAAATCTCATTCATTACTCAGTAATACTATTGGTGTATTCCTTCTCATTCCTAACTCTTACCTAAGAACTTCACTATTTTCTTATCCATCCTTTCCCCTAACTTCAGTTGTGCACAACAGGAACTATAGAAAGCCACTAAGAGCTACAGCGAAGGTTGAAATTCACAAATATATTATGTATACAGTGCCTATAACATAGGAAGCATGCGGTACACATTGAACAAATGCAAGAACAAAATAAAATTCTTGAGATGCTTTTTCTCATGCATGCTTAAGTAAAATATTGCCAATACAAGGGATTATTTGTTACAAGTTGAGACTGAAATTGAAATAGAATAGTATTTGAGAAAAAAAACTAAATTTTGTATCCTCTTAATTAATTTTTTTCCCAAAAAGGTAAAGATAGGGAGCCCTATCTTAAATCCGTTAGAAATACAAATCAAATGAATAAATTTAAAGAAGAGGTGTGCTGAATTACAAGTTATAGTTTTAGCAAATTCCTCATAAGTATTTCCTTTTTTACACTTTTTCTACCCTGAAACAAATTCTAAATTTTTATTCTCTCATGTGTTTTTTTCCATTATTGATCTAGACTTTCTAGACCACAAAAAACAAATTTATGTTACAGACCTATAATTAGATTGTGCCTGCAACAAACCATAATGCCTCATAGCTCCCCACACTTCTCCCACAAAGACCTAAATCGTAGGTCAGTATTTTCCCATCTCTTCATAATTTCTGACATTGCTCACTGTAAATTTAGATAACAATTGTCTGGGGGCATTCCCATCGTGGCTCAGTGGTTAACAAATCTGACTAGGACCCATGAGGTTGCAGGTTCAATCCCTAGCCTCGATCAGTGGGTTAAGGATCCAGCGTTGCCATGAGCTATGGTGTTGGTTGCAGATGCGGCTCGGATCCCACGTTGCTGTCGCTCTGCCAGTGGCAACAGCTCTAATTAGACCCCAAGCCTGGGAACCTCCATCTGCCGCAGGTACAGCCCTAGAAAAGACAAAAAGACAAAAAAAAAAAAAAAAAATTGAACAGTTTGTCCTCAGTAACACAGATTAGCATCTGGAATGTTGAGATCTCTTAGAAATCTAGTTTCTTTCTAAAGCACAGCTCTTACTCTATTCCTAAGTGGTGTCCTATTGCCTGAGAAACAAGGACTTCCATAATTGAACCCTAAATTACCTACCAGCCTTATCCTTTCTTACTCCCTTTCACACATCCTCCACATATCCAGCTTGCTTTCCTGCCTATGTCTAGGTTTTTCCACTTCCAAGATAAAGCCCATATGCTGCAGGTGTGGCCCTAAAAAGACAAAAGACAAAAAAAAAAAAACTATAATGTCTTTTTTTTTTTTTTTTTTTTTACTTTTGAGGGCCACACCTGTGGCATGTGGAAGTTCCCAGACCAGGGGTTGAATTGGAGCTGCAGCTGCCGGCCTATACCACAGCCTCAGCAATGCAGGATCCGAGCTGTATCTGAGATGTACACCACAGCTCAGAGCAACACCAAATCCTTAACACACTGAGTGAGGCCAGGGATTGAACCCACATTCTCATGGAAACTAGTCAGGTTCATTACCAGTGAGCCACAGCATGAACTCCAATATAGTATCTTAATAGTACATATGTTGATACATAAGGAAGAGGAAAAAAATTGCAGTACCATAAGTAAAAGTATGATTAGAGTTCCCGTTGTGGCTCAGTGGTAATGAACCCGACTAGTATCCATGAGGATACAAGTTCGATCCCTGGCCTTGCTCAGTGGGTTAAGGATCCGGTTGCCATGAGCTGTGGTGTAGGTTGCCACAATTTGGATCTTGCATTGCTGTGGCTGTTGTGTATGCCAGCAGCTGTGGCCCTGATTCAACCCCTAGCCTGGGAACTTCCATATGCCATGGGTGTGGCACTAAAAAGACAAAAAAAAAAAAAAAGTAAAAATTATGATTCTGGTATTCTACTCTTGCATCTCTTTCTTCCTTGATTTAATGAAGATATATTTCCATTTTTTCTAATACATTCTGAGGAAAACAGATTGACCTTAAAACAACTAATCTTTCAGACATTCTTCATTTAAGACCAAAGAAATTAAATTTTCAACAGTTAAGGCTATAATTAAATTGTCATTTTAATCAAAGAAATTGACCATATTTACAATTAAAATGTATGAACAGATTCTTCAGTTTATCACTTTTCCTATCTTAGTATATTTAAATCTTGTCCGTGTAAGCAGAACTACTTTGTAAGATTCTTCAGTAATGCACAGTACTGGCAGTTTTACTATACAAAATAGAAATGATAGTTTACTTACGTTTAAAGGTTGTTCTACTATTTCATGGGTGAAACACTAAAAACCAGTAATGCTCCTGCCATAAATTTATGTGAGGCTCTTGCTATTCTTAATGTTAAACTATTTAATAGGAAGCACTTACTCTTTAATCAGTATATGTTTTAGAATTTCTTTTGTTGATACCTGAATGATTTAATAAATGAGATGGAATGGGTGTTCATTACTGAGTTATCTCTTTCACCTAGGAAGGTACCATTTAATACACTCAAGTAGCTTAGGGAAGGAGACACCAGTGGTCTAAGGAGCTTCTTACCATTAAAAACAGAAAGGTTGGAGTTCCCATTGTGGCACAGTGGAAACGAATCCAACTAGGAACCATGAGGTTGTGGGTTCGATCCCTGGCCTCACTCAGTGGGTCGAGGACCAGGCATTGACATGAGCTGTGGTGTAGGTTGCAGATGCGGCTCAGATCTGCTGTTGCTGTGGGCTGTGGTATAGGCTGGCGGCAACAGCTCCACTTCCACCCCAGCCTGGGAACCTCCATATGCTGTGGTTGTGGCCCTCAAAAGACAAAAAAAAAAGAATGTATACATGTATGTGTAACTGGGTCACCTTGCTGTATAGTGGAAAATTGACAGAACACTGTAAACCAGCTATAATGGAAAAAATAAAAATCATTATAAAAATAAATAATAAATAAAAACTTTTTCCTATGTGGAAAAAATAAAAATAAAAAATAAATAAAAACAAACAGATAATAAGGACAGATGGAAATTCTAAGAAAGAATTAAAAGGAAATGCTAGAAATCAAAATGATTGTAACAGAATTAAAGAATGCCTTTAGGAGTTCCTGTCGTGGCGCAGTGGTTAACGAATCCGACTAGGAATCATGAGGTTGCGGGTTCGGTCCCTGCCCTTGCTCAGGGGGTTAAGGATCTGGCGTTGCTGTGAGCTGTGGTGTAGGTTGCAGACGCGGCTCGGATCCCGCGTTGCTGTGACTCTGGCGTAGGCCGGTGGCTACAGCTCCGATTCAACCCCTAGCCTGAGAACCTCCATATGCCGCTGAAGCGGCCCAAGAAATAGCAACAACAACAACAACAACAACAAAAGACAAAAGAAAAAAAAAAAAAAGAATGCCTTTAATGGATGCCTCTGTAAAATGGACATGGGACAAGGAAAGAATCTGTGAGCTTGATCACATATCAATAGTAGTTCCTCAAACTGAAATGCAGAGGCAAAAAAAAAAAAAATGTGTGGGGTGGGAAACAAAACAGAACATCTAAGAACCATGGGACAATTTCAAAGTGTGAAATATGCATATAATTGAAGTATCAGAGGGGTATCATCAGAGGGGATGAAATATTTGAAGTAATAATGTCCAAGAATTTTCCAAAATTAATGACATACACCAAACCACATATCCAGGAAGCTCAGAGAACACCGTGGAGGATAAACATCAAATCTGTACCTATGCATATTATCCTGCAGAAAACCAAAGACAAAGAGAAAATCTTGAAAATAAACCAAAAGAAAAAGTAACTTACCTTGTGGATAGCAGGATAAAGATACTAATTACACCCAACTTCTTGTTGGAAACCAGTGCCAGCAAGAAGAGTAAAACAGTTAAAGTGGTGAAGTGCTGAAAGAAAAAACCACCAACCTAGGATTCCATCTCCAGCAAAATTATGTTTTAACCATGAAGGAGAAATAGACTTTATCAGACCAACAAAAACTGAGGGAAGCATCACCAGCAAATCTGCTCTCCCCAAAAAACTAAAAGAAGTTCCTCAGGGAGAAAGAATATGATAGGTCAGAAACTCATATCTATAAGAAAGAAATAAGATAAAATGACACCTTTTATTTCTTAGTTGATCTAAAAAATAACATTTAGATTGCTCAAAGTAATACAGTAACAGTGTACTGGTTGATGATAGCATATGAGTAAGTGATATGAATGGCAGTAATGCCACCAGAGATGGGAGGGGTAACTGGGACTATTCTCTTATTTATTTAAATTGGTTATTTCCTGGAAATGACAATCAGGAAATCCTTACCACAGCTTTGGTGATAACCTCTTTCAGTGAAACAATAGTGGGTTATAAAACTTAAATATACTTTATCTTCAAAGATGAGTGACTTTGTAACACATCCCCCTAATTTGTAGAGAACTGAAGAAGACTTGAGATTAAATAAAGGTAAGGAATAATAAGAATAACTCAAAGAGAAACTTACAAGGACAAATCTATAAAATAAGTATGAGCAAGTAAAAAAGATACAAGAGTAAGATAATAAAAGTTACTAAGAATGATTGACAAGTGAAAAGTGAGAGTCACTGTTGCCTGAGGTTGGGGGCTGTGCATGCAGACAGGAAACTATATAGTGATAATGGTTTGCTCTGTGAAAATTTTTTTTATTATCATTCAAAAAATATTGATTGAACATAGAAATACAAGCCATGTTCCTAGGTACTTTAAAAAGCATGAAAACATATTGATTACCCCCAAAGAGGAGAGGAAAAAACAAGAAAAAATAAGATGTTTAGCCACTAATGAAAGATTTTTCAGAAGAGTGATAACTTTTTGGAAGATGACTGACTTCACTATTCACAGACCCCTATGAGATTTAGGTATCTTGAGTGGAGTCGTAAGAACTAGGATTCCATATCATTGTCTTCAAGACTTCCAAGAAATTTCGGGAGTTCCCGTCGTGGCTCAGTGGTTAACGAATCCGACTAGGAACCATGAGGTTGCGGGTTTGATCCCTGGCCTTGCTCAGTGGGTTAAGGATCTGGCGTTGCTGTGAGCTGTGGTGTAGGTTGCAGACGTGGCTTGGATCCCGAGTTGCTGTGGCTGTGGTGTAGGCCGTCAGCTGCAGCTCCGATTGGACCCCTAGCCTGGGAACCTCCATGTGCCGAGGGAGCAGCCCTAGAAAACGCAAAAAGACCAAAAAAAAAAAAAAAAAAAAAAAAAGACTTCCAAGAAATTTGATATTTACCTTATTTGCCTGAATAACTGAGTATGACTCTTTGCTAGGTGCTATGAATGTACTAAAATATTAAGATATGGTTACTTTATATTTCCAGCATCAAGAACTTTATATGTCAGGAGCTAGACATACATATGTTAAAATATCTTCTTAAATAGTAATTACAAAGCAACAAGTGTCAAATTAGTGGCAACAATAAGTTCTATAGGAGCTCAAAAAAAAATGAAGAGACCATTGTGGACTGATTCACAGGTAACACTTTGTGAAGAAAGTCTTCCTTTGAAGGACCGGTGTATAATGTGGATCAAAAGTGAACAAGAAGTAATGTAGATGTAGCATTAGCAAAGTCAAAACATGAGAAATGAAACTATTAGGAGCAACACAAAAAGGAAATAATTTGACAATCAATAAAGAAAATCCTGTTCTGGTTTTTAAAATCTGTTGTACACACAAAGGCTATAATATCTTCAAATATTTTCTTTTTATTCCATAAGTAGATTGAGGAAAAACTCTGGTATCCTAGGCAGATATGCCCATCGGTTTCATTTATTTGCTCTAGCACTTTTTTCTTTATCATTTGGCAGATGACCTGAAATTTAGTATAGCCATTGATCTTTACATAAAATATTTATTTAAAAATTTAATTCAGTGAGCAGTTTATTTACTAACCATTATAATACATTTTACTTAATTATGTATATTTATAAAAAGTAATTTAGAATATGAATGCTACTTAATTTATTTCAGGATTTTATATTTTTAAAAAATAATTACGGAGTTCCCATCGTGGCGCAGTGGTTAACGAATCCGACTAGGAACCATGAGGTTGCGGGTTCGGTGCCTGCCCTTGCTCAGTGGGTTAATGATCCAGCGTTGCCGTGAGCTGTGGTGTAGGTTGCAGACGTGGCTCGGATCCCGTGTTGCTGTGGCTCTGGCGTGGGCCAGTGGCTACAGCTCTGCTTAGACCCCTAGCCTGGGAACCTCCATATGCCGCGGGAGCGGCCCAAAGAAATAGCAAAAAAAAAAAGAGAACTGGACTCAGTTATGACAGATTTTGGAATTATAAAACTAGATGCTTAAGATGACTATGAATAAAAATCCTAAGGGCTAAAAAGGGGGGGAGGGTGAGGAAATGCTAGAAATCAAAAACACAGTAACAGAAATGAAGTAGCAGCTTGGCGTGCCCAAGGAAAGAATCATGGAGCTCTATGATGTCAATAGGAACTTCCCAAACTAAAAAGGTAAGGGGGAAAGGGATAAAAAAAAAAAAAAAAAAAAAAAGCATAGTTTACCTTAATGAGTATTGATATACAAATTGCTACACTTATGGCCCCAGTGACTCATCATGTAGTTTCCTTCTACATTTACTCTGCTTGACCAAGGGGACATCAGTGAAGGTGACACAAGTAGAGCCTTAATAAGCTCTTATACCGCAAGACTTACCCTTTTGGGGTGCTGCCCTAAGATCTCCCCAGTCTTAGTCACCTTAAGAGCGAAAAACTTTAAGGAGAGATACCTACTCGGGCAGTCCAGCTGATCTCCCATATGAATAGCCATGTGAGTGAGCCCAGCCAGCCCACAAACTCATGAGAAATGAAATGGTTAGAGTTGTAAGCCACTAAGCTTTGGGTGGGTTGGTTATACAAAAATAAATAATTGCTAAAAGGAATGTATTCCTTTTGGCCTAAGACCCAAGTATGATGAGGAAAAAGCCAAGTGTGATATCTGACAATCACGTATGCATGATTGCTTCACTTTGCTGTACAGCAGAAATTGACGTAACACTGTAAATCAAGTATAATGAAAAAAACTTTTAAGAGCCAGATATGCCCTGTCAATGCTATTAAAATGGTGAGTTTAGGACGTGCAGACTTGAGGAGACAGGAAAGGGAAAGAAGTGTAGAAAAGGAGAAGGCGATAACTTGCATGTTTACCGACAGTCACAACTTCAATCATGTCCTCTATCCGAGAGGTACGTGTGAAATAACCAACTTTGGTAAAGGAAAAATTATAAGGTATTTTTGTGTTTTGTGTCTCTTGATAGCCAAGTAAATTGTGTCTAGGTCTCTCCAAAATTGGCTAACATGTGACAGCTACCTAGTTTAATACACATGTATTTTTAAATCATGTTTCATTAAAAATAAACTGTCTTGCAATTTGGAACAAAAAAAAAAAAAAACTGCCTCTCACTTTTGGTTTCTAAAGTAGCTATGCATCTTTTTATCCCTATTTTAGAAGTAAGCAGTTTTACTCCCTTGTGGTTTTTGTCGCCATTAAAAAATAACAGCTTATAGCAAAATGCCATGGCCCATTGGTTTGACTCTCAAAGAAGTATGGATCTACAAGCTGAAAAATAAAGTGCACTAAAATAAAGCACAAGCCAAGCTTACCCATTTAGCTCATTTATACCACACTGTCCGCTTTGGAAACCAGAGTTTATCTTCTTAATCCAGAGAATGACAGCTGAAAGAAAATTTACCTCCTTGATGCAACTCTGGAAAGGAGCACTGACCATTAAGTTAGACTTCTACCAGCAACAACATCCAATGAAATTTGACTTTATGAGAGTTGTGGGTTTATTTTATTGTTTCCCTTTGCATTATTTTTACATGCATTGGAAATGGCTTTTATCATTCCTTCATTAGATGCTAATGTGCACTAACCTGTAGAAGAGCAGTTTTCAGAATCAAACTACTTATTTTCTCAAAATAAATATATAAAATGTTTAGAATAGGCCAATCCACAGAGAGAGAAAGGAACTGGGGGAGGAAGTAATGGGAAGTGACTGCTAATGAGTACAGGGTTCCTTTGGGAGGGGTGACAAATATTCTAGCACTAGTGGTGACAGTTGTGCAACTTTGTAACTAAATTGTACACTTAAAAGCGGTGGACATTGTGGCATGTGAATTATATATCAATTTTAAAAAGCTTCTCACATTGTAGATTTATAACTGGGAAACAGGTGGACAGATAAAGCTTGATCTAGGGTTCCAAGCTTCCTGATTTATTCCAAAAGAGAAATGAGAAAAATGTATATGAAAAATTGGTGTTACCCTATTTTTCAGGAATTAATTTCAAATTGAAATTCAACCTAAAAAAAATATGTGGAATGATTATCTAATAAAAATAACAACTAACATTTATATGGTGCTTTGCAATTTTTAAAGCACTTTTTTATTCATTAAAAAGTAAGTACTATTGTTTTAATTGCCTTATCAAACCCATTCAGTAGTGGTATTCTAATTCTAATTTTATAGATAAGGAAGCATTCACATTATATTTTTCTGTTGTTATATCTTTAGTTATATCTTTAAGCATCTCCAGGTTAAGATGTGTCTTTTTCATCTCTGTGCATTCAGCAAATGTTTAGGTAAATAAATAAACGAGAATTCTAAAGATGATACAAAGCAGTGTGAATACTGTCTTTGGCATTCAAATCCTGTGTGCTTTCCATAATATCTCATCAGAATTTGTTGGAGTTCCAGTCTTTTAGCTGGTATCAAGGTATTTTAATTCAAAGCCCAAATGGAGTTTTTCGTTTTTTTGGTTTTTTTTTTTTTTTTTTTGTCTTTTTTTAGGGCCGCACCCACAGCATATGGAGGTATCCAGGCTAGGGGTCTAAACGGAGCTATAGCCACCGGCCTACTCCACAGCCACAGCCACAGCAACATCAGATCCGAGCCGCATCTGTGACCTATGCCACAGCTCATGGCAACACCAGATCCTTAACCCACTGAGTGAGGCCAGGGATCAAACCTGCAACCTCATGGTTCCTAGTCGGATTCGTTTCCACTGTGCCACAACAGGAACTCCCCCAAATGGAGATCTTTAACAGCAGCCATTGGTATAGGGTATTATTAGACCTTAAGGAAAACTAAAATTAAACAACTGTATAAATTACACTTTGTTATTTACTGCCAACCTTCAGGTTAGTACAGCATTTACAAAGTACCTCTTACGTGTCAGCCACTATCCTAGGCCCTAGGAATGGGGTATAGAAATGAATAAGTCACTAGGGTGGAAGCACCTAAGCACCTCTTCTTATGGAGCTATTTTGAATCTGTAGGAGTCCTCCCACCTTCATCACTTTACCCTTGTCAGTTACCTAGAAGCTAAATTCAGATATAATTCAAAATACTCCAAAGGATCAACAGTCAGACGTCAGTAGATTCCTCTCCCTTCCCCTGCTGACTGCCAGAAAAAGAAGACAACCATTGTTTTAAGAAATTTTCCATAAATTGCTACAGTCCTAATTTATGAAATCCAGGAATCCAGCATTTAGACATGTAGCTTCATAAATTCCCCATATACTGTTCACTTATTATATGATCTTTCTTCTGGAGCCACATTCTAGAGCACCTGGTAACATCACATACTTTTTAAAGGTATTTACTTTCTGTAGATGGATTATGCTTTTCTATGAAGACAGCCTATTTCTTGTTCTTAAGCTAATTACTAAGTAGGACTATTAAAAATAAGGAGTATTTATATAGTGACATTAAATTAACATATGTCTTAGGTTTGTAATTTGATCTAGATTGATTAAGGTGCTTCTCAAATCAACAGAGTGCCTGATACATGGCAGGTGGGTAATATCTATAGAATAAACAAATTGATCACAGATGGAAACTAGGAAACTAGGTTTTCTCAAAGTCGGAATAAAATTATGTGCTGAGTCATATAAGCCAATAAACATTTTACCATCAAGTAGGGAACAACTGGTAATATCTGTAGAATAAACTAATTGATCACAGATGGAAACTGGAAACTAAGTTTTCTCAAAGTCGGAATAAAATTATGTGCTGAGTCATATAAGCCAATAAAACATTTTACCATCAAGTAGAGAACAACTGCTTCATTTCTTTTTTCTATGAGTTGCTATTCATTTAATTTAAATTAATGAATTTCTTAAAAATTAAGAAGCTATGATTTAGTAAATGTTTTAAATATCATATATACAGCCTGAAAAGTATCCAGATTTTAAAATTAAATACCAATATTTTTATTTTTCTCAGTCAAAAATTCTTTTGGCTTCTCCTCACCTTCCAAATCTATTTTATCCCCTTTTTTCCCACTTCTAAATTCTGGTGTCACGTTACAATATGATATTGACAAGTGCAGGTAAATTTAGCCTGTTGACAACAAGTAGCCTTTTATAATTACTATTCTATATATAGGAATTAGCTGCCTCTCCCTATAACTGGCTAAACACTTTAGCAGTGAATTTAAATGTTGAAAATCATTGCTGTTTTTATACATTTTATCACTTGCTTTATTTGACAACTATTCTATCTTAGTTGATAATTTGTTATTTAAAAGTGGCCAATGCTGGGAGCTCCTGTCGTGGTAGTGGTTAACGAATCCGACTCAGAGCCATGAGGCTGCGGGTTCAATCCTTGGCCTCACTCAATGTGTTGAGGATCCTGCGTTGCCGTGAGCTGTGGTGTAGGTCACAGACGCAGCTCAGATCCCACGAGGCTGTGGCTGTGGTGTAGGCCAGCAGCTACAGCTCCAATTAGACCCCCAGCCTGGGAACCTCCATGTGCCATGCCAGAAAAGACAAAAAGTAAATAAATAAATAAAAGTGGTCAGGGAGTTCCCGTCGTGGCTCAGTGGTTAATGAATCTGACTAGGAACCATGGGGATTGACCCCTGGCCTCACTCAGTGGGTTAAGAATCTGGCATTGCCATGAGCTGCGGTGTAGGTTGCAGATGCAGCTTGGAATCCCGCATTGCTGTGGCTCTGGTGTAGGCTGGTGGCTACAGCTCCAATTAGACCCCTAGCCTGGGAACCTCCATGTGCCGCGGGGAGTGCCCCTAGAAAAGACAAAAAAAAAAAAAAAAAAAAAAAGGCAATGGTATTTAACCTAAAATCATCCTACTATAACAGCTACGATATTCTGTATTATCCAGAATATCCAAGACATCTATTAGTAAGAAGCCACAAAGTTCACTTTGGATTTCTTTAATTTCTAAAGAATTAGAATACACATATATAGCATATGAAGATTCTTTTCTATAAAGTTCACATGTAAGTTGTTTGAAACCTTAAAACTATTTTATTTTTTTGTTTGTTTGTTTGTTTTGGTTTTGGTTTTTTTTTTGTTTTTTATTTTCCCACTGTACAGCAAGGGGGTCAGGTTATCCTTACATGTATACATTACAATTATATGAAACCTTAAAACTATTTTAAAGTATCAAGGAAAGGATTATATTATCAGGGTAGGCCATAAACACCAATTACATTACTAGACTTTTTCTGGCTTAGATATCTGACTTGATAAACATTTACAGTAAGCCCTATCACATTACATAACACAAATTCTTACCCCAGATTGGCATTCAGGAACAAGGAACTATGATAATTGTTATAGCTAGAAAGATTTTAATAGCTATGTCAGAAACTTACTCTGTTAGCAGTTAAATTAGAAGAGCAGCAAAGGGAAGCATTGATAATGTATTTCTAAATTTTAATTTATCAAAACTTATTCCCGCTATGGTGCAGTGGGCTAAGGATCTGGTGTTGCCACAGCTATAGCACAGATCTCAGCTGCAGCTCAGATTCAATCCCTGGCTCAGGAACTTCCATATGCCACACGCGCAGCCAAAAAAATTTGTTAATCCACTGATTTTAAAAGAATCCTAATCATCCTTGATAACCCAATAACATAAAATATGAAAACATATTTTTCTTTTAAAGTCTTAGCTTAATTTTTCTTGACTTTTGTCTACCATTTGTTATTATACAGCTTGCCATTCTCAAAATTACAAATTCTCCTCAGAGAATGACTGTCCCCTGCCTAATATTCTCATTGTTTTCTTATAGGAAAATATAATTTAAGACATACCACATGGAAGAAAAATACAATGGTGTTTTTTTGAGCATCCCCCTACAAGCAGTGAGACTAGTCCTAAATTTCTTACTCTGCCAGTTATAACTTTTTAAACTATCTGGAATGAGCCAGAGAACCTAAGCTTATTGTAGTGTAGGTTAAGGGCTAGTCCATATCCAGAGGATTGTCTTTTTTGTCTTGTATCCTCTATGAACATAATTATAATAAAGTTGGTGCCTATAATAGAAGATCAACAAGGTAAACCAGACTCATCTCGCAGAATAGCTTAAATAACTCAGGCTTTCGGTATAGAACTGGAGTATCACAAAGCCCAAGATAGGCTCAATGGGCTCAAGGGCCACAAGCACAAGCATAGCCCTACTTTAATAAAAATAAAATTAAATTAAAGATCGACTTAGAAATAGAAAAAATGTATAGGCCTACAGTCTGGAATTTACAAAATCCGTTAACTGGAATGACTGCGTAGAAAATGTTACACATTTCCAGATCACATCCTAGGAAGCTACAAATACAGAGATCCAAATAGGAGAAGAAATGAACAACTGGCACTGGTGGGGGTAGGAGTGGGTATTCTGTCATGAGAAGTCCTTTTTATAGAGCATCCAGACAAATACCACACTTAATTTGCAACTGAAAAAAGGATCACTGGTAATGATGAAGGGTGTGGATTTGGGATTGGGCTGCCAAAATGAAAATCCCAGCTCCACCATTTAGAAGCTCTGTAGTTTCGGTCAAATTGCTTGATCTCTTGATTTCTTCATAGTAAAGATAATAATGGTACCTACCCACACACAATTATTGTTAACAATTATAAAATTATATACAAGAAATGCTTGCCGCAGTATTTGGCACATCATAAGCATTCAATAGCTGTTAATTCTTCTGTTATGGTTTACAGGAGTATTTTAATGTTTATACTTTGTCCTGAGTGTTCTTCGTTTCCATTTTAATTGATGTCAATGTAGTATTGTTTCAGGGCCATCATTTTGATAATATACTTCTTAGACTAATTCTCTCCCAAAAAGAGCCTTGTTTTTCTCTAAAGCTACATAAAACATTGGTTGTTTGAATGTGTCCTTTTATCTCGTTTTTATAGAGATGCTATTTTTCCTCAAAACAGGGCAGTCCAGAGGAGTCGCAGGCATTACTATTAGATTAAAATTCCTTGAGGCTTAAAGCCTTACAGGGAGATAGAATTGAGTGTTCTTTTGACTCAAGAGTAAAACCACACACACACCATATATACCACACCAAGAAAGATAAAATTTCAATGATTTCCTCTCCCCCCATTTTGGCTACTGAATTTTCCCTTTTGCTCTCCCTGCCTCTTATGTCAGCATATATATATTATTATTTAAGTTTCATTTTTGGCAACTAGACATCAGAGCTACAGTTATGATGGAGTTCACATCTAGTACTCTTAGACAGTGAAGTCGATTTCAATATCTTATCTAAAATGGGGATGGGAGTTATTAAAATGGAATTCATCTTCTGTACTGCCTTGTTACTTAATTCAGGATCTTAAATTATAGCATATCCTAATTTGCAGTGGTGTTAACCAATCAGAATTGCGTATCAAAAAAAAAAAAACTGCGTGTCAGTATCATATTCTGAAGAATAAGAACACATCAGCTTTAAGAAATTTTTTTTAATTTAAATTTAAATAAATAACTTTATTATATAAATCCTTAATTTATTTTGGAGAAATATGTAGTTATAAGTGAAAGAACATAAAGCCATTTTAATCTGGTGGTTAGGGTGTCTAATTGATATCACAAATGCCTTTTATGTAGTTATTATAAATTGTTCAAAATTCTTATTTATAACTGATACATTTAGGTATGTTGTATCTCTGTACTGGTGTCTATGTGGTATAAACTGATATAGTATTTTTTAATTAGGATATGTTTTAAGTCTCAGGTCAGCATATTTAGAGGGTAAAAATCCTTTTATTTCTTCTTTCATTTTTTGAACAAATATGTATTGAGTGCCTAATATATGGCAGGCCTATTCTAGGCTCTTATAATACACAGGTAAATAAAACAGACCAAAATCTCAGCCCTCATAGAGAGTACATTCCAGTAGGTGAAAAGAAGCAATAAACATACTAAGTAAGTTGTTAATACTATGTAGTTGTTAGGAAGTGATATCTGCTGTAGGGGTGGGGAATAAAACAGGGTAAGAAGGATAGAGGAGTCATCAGTTTCACATAGGGTAGTCAGAGTGGGCCTTTTTAATAGAGTACTATTGAAAAATGTTTCTGTTTTGGTTCTTTTCAGTAAGGTGATTATAAAAAAACAATTTTTAAGTCTGGTTTGCTGTCTATTAAGTCAGTCTTTGCTAACAGTATAATGAAATGTTTATATATTTAACATTTACTTTAACAAGGTAATAATAAATTTATGCTAATAAAGATAGCCAGCATGTATTGAGTATTTTTTCTATATGTGAGGCACTGTTTTAAGCATTATCATTCAATCAGCATAACTTTCCAAGGGAGACTAATTCTATGGCCCATGCAATTAACTATATTGCTTTATAATTTTACATACATAGTTTATTCAGAATTCCTATCCCTAAATTCACTGTTTTTTTTCAATATGCTTTTCTCTTATTAAAAATTATATTAAAAATCGGGTATATATATGCTTTCTAATGATTTCATATTTCTGGGTAACATTAGTAATGTTCGGTAGAGTCCCACTGAATATTAAAATATTTAGATATTAACTAACCCTGTCATTTAAATATTAACTAGGTAGCAAATACCTAGCAAATAAATATAATCTTTAAAAGTGAACCATAATAGGGAGAGACTGACTTCTGGAATGCTAGTGTGAAGACTTCATAAACCTGCTGTCCACTCCCCTTCATAAGCAAACAAACAAATACTGGCCAAACAACTAATGTTAACAGTCTCAGAACTCTGGAAATTAACCAAAACCACAGAATTTTCTGAGCATTGTCTATCCAAGAGTAACTAATGATCCTTCAGACAAAGGGTCTGTAGCATTTTAACTTGGAGCTGTTTCCATCCCATCTCCCCTCTCTATTAAATGGTGCAGCAGCTGTGAACAGCTAGTAGCCTTACAGTCAGTGGACAGGACAGACCTTTGGAGCCCCATTAAAATTCCCATCCCTATAGCACCATCAATATTTGTATGAACTAGCAACTCCCTAGAAAAATCTCTATTCTCAAGATATTGGGACTATTTGATTTGACTCACAGGTCAGCCTAGTAGGGAAAGGAAAAAAAAAACAAACCCTATTCAGGACATCATCAAAAATAATGGTCTGCTGGCAGAATCCCAGATGTAATGAACAAGAGCTTGACCAAAACACAAAAAGGAAGTTCTGGGCACTCGATAACCATAGGCAACTTTGAAAGGCTACAACATATTCCTGGAGATCTAGAAGGCTAAGAAAATGCCTAGAAAGAAAACTACTTTATTCAGTGCCTAGCTTGAGTGTGCTACCCTGAATGAAAGTTAAGGCTGTCTTGTTAAAATGCCCAAAGTTTGAGGACATATCTTCACACACAAATCCCACTGACAAAAAGTAGAAGACATATAGGCAAGATATTTAAGGAAATTTCATAGCCAGTTATTAGCTGATCACTAAGTTATACTGACTCAGGTATGCACCCTAGGAATCCAGGCTTAGAGTAAGAATTTTAAAAGTAGGAAAATGAAAGAACACTGTGGCAGGTATGGTAAGGAATACAAAATCTATAGAATTCATCCAGGAAAGTCACTAATAGATGAGCAATAACAACAACAAGAAAAACTAACAAACCCTTGGAGAGAACTACCATAATGTTATATTATCTAAGAAATCCAACAAAAAAAAATTTTAAGACATGCGAAGAAACAGGAAAGTATGCCACAAACACATTAAAAAAAGAAAATTTGCCCAATAATGTTGGACTTAGTTGACAGAACCTATAAATTGGCTATTTTAAACATATTCAAAGACCTAAAGGAAGCTAGGATGAAAAAAACTAAAAGTAAGTGTGACAACTGTCTCACAAAATAGATAATATAAATAAAGAAATAAAGATCATTTTTAAAAATAAAATAGAAGGAGTTCCCATTGTGGCACAGTAGAAACGAATCTGACTAGGAACCATGAGGTTGCAGATTTGATCCCTGGCCTCACTCAGTGGGTTAAGGGTCCGGCGTTGCTGTGAGCTGTGGTGTAGGTCACAGACGCTGCTCAAATCTGGCATTGCTGTAGCTCTGGCGTAGGTTGGCAGCTACAGCTCCAATTCCACCCTAGCCTGGGAACCTCCATGTGCCATGGTCGTGGCCCTAAAAACCAAAAAAAAAAAAAAAAAAAAAAAAAATTAAATAAAATTTTAAAATTAAAATAAAATAGAAATCTGGAGTTGAAAAGTACAGTAACTGGAATGAAAAATTCTGTGGAGGACTCAACAACAGATGTGAACTGGCAGAAGACTTAGCAGATTTGAATATAGGTCAATTAAGAGTAGGCAGGAAGAAAAAAAAAAAGAGTATGCAGGAAGAAAAAAGAAGAGTGAACAACCTCAGAACCTGTGGAGCCACTGTCAAGTATACAAACATATGCCTAAGACAAGTCTTAGCAGAGAGAGAAAAAGAAAGAGGCAAAAAAAAATATCTGAAGAAATAATGCTGAATCCATCCAAGTTTGATGAATAACATTAATCTTCACATATGCAAAATTCAACAAACTCTAAGTAATATAAACTCAAAGAGATCCACACTGAGAAACACTGTCAAGAAACAAAGACAAAGAGAGACTCTTCAATACAGCAAGAGGAAAGCAACTCAGCACATACAAGAGAGACTCAACAAGATTAACAGCTGCCTTCTCATCAGAATCCTTGGAGGCCTGAAAGGAATGATGCATACATTGAAAGTGATGAAAAAATAAAGGCTTTCAATCAAGAATTTTATATATGACAAAGCTATCTTTCTAAAATGAAGAATGTTATCTATCTGCAATCCCTCTCAAATTACCCATGACATTTTTCACAGAACTAGAACAAACAATCCAAAAATTTTTATGGAACCATAAAAGACCCAGAATTGCCAAAGCAATCCCGAGGAACAAAAATCAAGCAGGTGACATAACTCTCCCAGACTTCAGACAATATTACAAAGCCACAGTAATCAAGACAGTGTGGTACTAGTACCAAAGCAGACATACAGACCAGTGGACCCAGAAATAAACCCAGACACCTATGGTCAATTAATCTTTGACAAAGGAAGCAAGAATATAAAATGGGAAAAAGACAGTCTTTTCAGCAAGTGGTGCTGGGAAAGCTGGACAGCCACATATAAATCAATGAAACTGGAACACACCCTCACACCATGCAAAAAAATAAACTCAAACTAGCCTAAAGACTTAAACAAGGGAAGACACCATCAAACTCCTAGAAGAGAACATAGGCAAAACATTCTCTGACATCCACCTTCCAAATGTTTCCTCATGTCAGTCTCCCAAGGCAACAGAAATAAAAGCAAAAGTAAACCAATGGGACCTAATCAAACTGACAAGCTTTTGCACAGCAAAGGAAACCACTGAAAGAACTAAAAGACAATGTACAGAATGGGAAAAAATAGTTCCAAACAATGCAGCTGACAAGGGCAGCTCTAAAATATACAAACAATGTATACAACTCAACAGCAGGGAAAAAAAAAAAAAAAAAACCAACAACCCAATGGAAAAATGGGCAAAAGACCTGAATAGACATTTCTCCAAAGAAGTTATACAGATGGCCAATAAGCACATGAAAAAATGCTCACCATAACTGATTATTAGAGAAATGCAAATAAAACTACTATGAGATACCACTTCACAACAGTCAGAATGGCATCATTAATAAGTCCACAAATAAACGCTGGAGAGGGTGTGGAGAAAAGGGAACCCTCCCACACTGTTGGTGGGAGTGTAAGCTGATACAGCCACTATGGAGAACAGTATGGAGGTACCTCAGAAAACTAAATATAGAACTACAATATGACCCAACAATCCCACTCTTGGGCATATATCCAGACAAAACTTTCCTTGAAAAAAAAACATGCACCCATATGTTCATTGCAGCACTATTCACAATAGCCAAGACATGGAAACAACCTAAATGTCCATCGACAGATGAATGGATTAAGAAGATGTGATATATATACACATAATGGAATACTACTCAGCCATAAAAATGAACAAAATAATGCCATTTGCAGCAACATGGATGCAACTAGAGACTCTCATACTAAATGAAGTAAGTCAGAAAGAGAAAGACAGATACCATGTGATATCACTTATATCTGGGAATCTAATAAACAGCACAAATGAACCTTTCCACAGAAAAGAAACTTATGGACTTGGAGAACAGACTTGTGGTTGCCTAGGGAGAGGGAGTGGGACTCTGGGGTTTACAGATGCAAACTATTTCCTTTGGAATGGATAAGCAATGAGATCCTGCTGTATAGCACTGGGAACTATATCTAGTCACTTATGATGGAGCATGATAATGTGAGAAAAAAGAATGTATATGTGTATGTGTGACTGGGTCACCTTGCTGTATAGTAGAAAATTGACAGAACACTGTAAACCAGCTATAATGGAAAAAATATCATAAAATATAAAAAATTTTTAAATAGAAAAATTTTTAAATGAATGTTAGACATTCCTAGGTAAACAAAAACAGAAAACTCATTACTAACAGGCCTGCACTTTAAGAAATACTAATGGGAGCCCTTAAGGCTGAATTGAGAGTACAACTAGAAAATAACTTGAGTCCACACAAATAAGTAAAAAAAAACACTACAGGGAGTTCCCGTCATGGCGCAGTGGTTAACGAATCCGACTAGGAACCATGAGGTTGCGGGTTCGGTCCCTGCCCTTGCTCAGTGGGTTAACGATCCGGCGTTGCCGTGAGCTGTGGTGTAGGTTGCAGACGCGGCTCGGATTCAGCGTTGCTGTGGCTCTGGCATAGGCCGGTGGCTACAGCTCCGATTCGACCCCTAGCCTGGGAACCTCCATATGCCGCGGGAGCGGCCCAAGAAATAACAACAACAAAAGACAAAAAAAGACAAAAAAAAAAAAAAAAAAAAACACTACAGATAAGCATAAAATATGGTTTCTCTATTTCTGTTAAATAATACCTCTTATTTCCTGGGTGATTTTTAAAACTGCGTAAAGTAATAATTATACATTTCCATTGATTGGCTGATAATATATAAAAATGTAATCTGTATAATAACAGTAGCAAAAGGAGCTGGGAGGGAAAATATTGGAGCAGAGTTGTGATAGGTATTAAGTTGTTTTTTTAGGTTAATATGCTAATTACAATCCTCAGAGCAACCATTAAGAAAATAGCTCAGGAGTTCCTATTGTAGCACAGCAGATGAAGAACCCAACATTGTGTCCTTGAGGATGCAGGTTCAATCCCTGGCCTCATTCAGGATCTGGTGTTGCCATGGCTGTGGTGTCAGCCAGCAGCTGCAGCTCTGATTCAACCCCTAGCCCACGAACTTCCATATGTCACAGGTGTGGCCATAAAAAGAAAAAATAGCTCAGAAAATATGTAATAAAAGAAACAACTAGAAAATTAAATTGGTATAATAGAAAACAATTTTTAAAAATACAGGAGTTCCTGTCATGGCGCAGTGGTTAATGAATCCGACTAGGAACCATGAGGTTGTGAGTTCGGTCCCTGCCCTTGCTCAGTGGGTTAACGATCCGGCATTGCCATAAGCTGTGGTGTAGGTTGCAGACGCGGCTCGGATCCTGCGTTGCTGTGGCTCTGGCATAGGCCTGGGGCTACAGGTCCGATTCGACCCCTAGCCTGGGAACCTCCATATGCCGCGGAAGCAGCCCAAAGAAATAGCAAAAAGACAAAAAAAAAAAAAAAAAATACAGCAGTGGAGGAATAGAAGAATTAAAAAGACGTATAGAAAACCAATAGCAGACCAAAGTCCTACCTTATCAGTAATTACACTGAATGTAAATGGAATAAACACTTATATCAAAAGGCAAAGTTGGCAGAATGGATAATAAAATATGATCCAACAAGATGTGGTCTGCAAAAGAAACATTTTAGATCCAAAGATACAAATAAGTTGATGGAGTTCCCTGGTAGCCTAGCAGTTGAGGACTTGGCATTTTTTGCTGTGTCTCAGTTTGATCCCTGGCCTGGGAAGTTCCATATGCCGCAAGTGCTGCCAAAAACTGTATATATATACAAAGATAAAATTAGTTGAAAGTGGGAGTTCCCTTCGTGGCTCAGCAGTTAACAAACCCAACTAGGATCCATAGTCAGGACCCATGAGGATACAGGTTCAATCCCTGGCCTTACTCAGGGGGTTAAGGATCCAGCGTTGCCATGAGCTGTGGTATAGGTCACATATGTGGCTTGGATCCTGCATTGCTGTGGTGTAGGATGGCTTCAATTCGACCCCTAGCCTGGGAACTTCCATATGCCACAAGAGTGGCCCTATAAATCCAAAAAAAAAAAAAAAAATTAGTTGAAAGTTAAAAGATGGTAAATTATGCCATGCAAAATGTAACCAAAAGAGAGTTGGAGTGGCCATTTTAATATCAGAAAAAGCTAGAGTTTAAGACAAAAATTGTTACTAGAGAAAAAGAAGGACATTTTATAATGAGAATTAAAAAGTCAATCCATAAGGAAGATATAACAACTACAAAGACATACACACCTAACAAGGGAGCTCCCCAAATACATGAAGAGAGAAATCAATAATTCAGCAACAAATAATTGGAGGCTTTATTTCCCCACTTTCAACAATGTATTAAACAACTAGGCAGAAGATGATTAAGGAAAGAGAAAACAACACTGTAGACCAAATAAACCACATACTTGCACAACCACATACTCCACCCAACAGCAGCAGAAATATGCATTCTTTCCAAGCACACATGGAACATTCTCCTGGACAGACCATATGCTAGGCCATAAAACAAGCCTCAATAAACTTAGAAAGATTAAAATCATCCCAAGTTTGTTCCCCAACTACAGGGGATGATATTAGAAATAAATAATAATATGGAATTTCAAAAATACCTGGTAATGAAACAATACACACACACCTAAAAATCCAATGGGTCAAAGAAAAAAAATCTCAAAGGAAACTAGAAAACAGGTGAATGAAGACAAAATACAACATAACAAAAACATATGGGATATAGCTACAGTTCTTAGAGGGAAATTTCTTGTTGTAAATGCCTATATTAAGGAATAAAAACAATCTGAAATCAATACCCTATCCTTTCACCTCAGGAAACTAGAAAAAGAATAGCAAACTAAACCCAAAGCAAGCAAAAGACAGGAAATGAAATACATATAGAATAGAAAATTATAGAGAAAAGCAGTTGAACCAAAAATTGGTTTCATTAAAGATTAACAAAATTTACAAAGCTCTTGCTCTTCTGTCTGTTCAAGAAAAAGACTGAAATTACTAAATTGAAAGAAGAGACCACTACCAACCTTAAGTCCTAAAAAGGAAGCTACACACATGGCCAATATGTGTATGAAAAGAAGCTCAATATCTTTAGTTATTATGTAAAGGCAAATGAAATATACAGTGAGATACCACTTCATAACCACTAGAGTGGCTATGATCAATGGTGAGGAAATATAAAAATTGGAACCCTCATACATTAATGTTGGGAATGTAGAATGAAACAGCCATTTGGGGAGTTCCCGTCGTGGCGCAGTGGTTAACGAATCCGACTAGGAACCATGAGGTTGCAGGTTCGATCCCTGCCCTTGCTCAGTGGGTTAAGGATCCGGCATTGCCATGAGCTGTGGTGTAGGTTGCAGACGCGGCTCGGACACCGCGTTGCTGTGGCTCTGGTATAGGCTGGCGGCTATAGCTCCAATTGGACGCCTAGCCTGGGAACCTCCATATGCCGTGGGAGCGGCCCTAGAAAAGGCAAAAAGACAAAAAAAAAAAAAAAAAGAAAGAAAGAAAGAAAAAGAGCCATTTTGGAAAACATAAGTTGACACAAAAACTTGTATGTGAATACCCACAACGTTATTCATGAAAAGACCACACATTGCATCGTGCTCATATGAATCGCCTGAAGAGGCAAATCTGTAAAGTAGGTGAGTGGTTTCCTTTATCTAGAAGGATGGGGATTAGAAATGGGAATACCTGCTTATGGGTATAAGACTTTTTTTTTGGATGACGAAAATTTTTTAAAATTTGATTGTGCCTTTGCAGCTCAACACCTTTTGGAATATACCTCAAACCACTTAACTGTATACTTCAACTAGGTGGTGTTTATGGGATGCAGATTATATCTCAGTAAAGCTGTTTTCTTTAAAAAGTGAATCAGTACAATGAACTGGGCATTTCATTTCACATTTTTATCCTTAAAGATAAATTCTAGCCCCTAAATTTTTTAACATTTTATCGTTTTAATATTTGATGAGGATATATCCAAAGATGTGTTGTTCTTTTTTCTTTTTCTAATAAATTTAGCTGGACAACTCAGCCAGTCGGCACACTTAGCTCTCCAACTACCATACAATGTACTTGGTTTAGGTCGAAGTGCAAATTTTCTTGATCATCTTTATGTTGGTATCCCCCGACCGTCAGGAGAGAAGGTGAGTAAAAATTTTGTTTACAGTTAATCTATTTTTAATGTTCCCTATTCAGATATTTTTATTCCCTATAAAGAATTTTAAAAATTTTTGACTTTTCTTAGCTTGTCTTACTGGTCTAAGCTTATCTTAACATAGATCACATCATAATTTGACGATAGTTTTCTACCACTTCTCCCATAAACCTCAAGACTTCCTACCCGTTTCCTACCTTTTCTCATCATTTTTACCAACATACCAAATATTTTTTGGTTTATTGTCAGACTCCACCTCAACTTGAATTTTATCTCCAAAGCAGCATTTGTGCTTAGCACCTTGAGCATTGGCTGCACATAAGAGTGTTCAGTAAATACTTGTTGAATTAATGAGTCCATGAGACAGAAATATAATCCTTCCCTGAAAAGATCAAGAAATCTTTGCCAATAGGATCCTTATTGGGGGCCTAATATATGTAAATTCAGCTTAACCCATGTCTAGGATTTCAATTAATTAAACAGTATTTAAATTTTTTCCTTATTTATGTAGAATAGTTATTGTTTTTAAAGTGTCCTGAATGTTGAAAGTTCTTAAATTCTTTTTACAGTCTATACGAAAACAAGAATGGACTGCAATCATTCCAAATTCTCAGCTAATTGTCATTCCATATCCTCACAATGTTCCTCGAAGGTAATGTCCTTGCTTGAACTGAATTACTGTCAATCTGAATCATAGTTACCTCTGTTGAAACTCTGTCTCTGCTATGTTCACATGAGTGCCATCACTTAATTTGCTTGCAGCAAACCTTAAATGGCTAAACATACCTACACAGAAGGTCCCTGACATTTTTCACAAGGAACAGTTAAACCTTATTAGACAAACAGCAGGTTAAGTAATTAGGCATTTATACATACTCTGCTTCAATAGACTAGTCTTCAGTTTACCCATCATAAATCCTAAAATTTCAGAATGCTGACTTTTTAGTAAGCATTGATTTTAGCAGATGCTCTAAGAAGTGGTACGTATCCCACAGGGTTTAAATTGTATTTTGAAGTTCATCAGATGTAGGCTAGAAACTCTGATCCACTGCTAGCTGAGATTGGAAGCTAGTCCTTTTTTCTCTCTGATGGGCAATTTCTACATCTGTAGAATGGAAATAAAAATACCCACCTTTTAGGAGTTCCCGTCGTGATGTAGTGGTTAACGAATCCGACTAGGAACCACGAGGTTGTGGGTTCAATCCCTGGCCTTGCTCAGTGGGTTGGGGACCTGGCTTTGCCGTGAGCTGTGCTGTAGGTTGCAGACTCGGCTCGGATCCCATGTTGCTGTGGCTGTGGCATAGGCCGGTGGCTACAGCTCCAATTCTGCCCCAGCCTGTGAATCTCCATATGCCACGGGAGCGGCCCTAGAAAAGGCAAAAAGACAAAAAAAAAAAAGAAGAAGTCAACTTTTGGAGTTCCCGTCATGGCGCAGTGGTTAACGAATCCAACTAGGAACCATGAGGTTGCGGTTCGATCCCTGGCCTTGCTCAGTGGGTTAAGGATCCAGCATTGCTGTGAGCTGTGGTGTAGGCTGGCGGCTATAGCTCCAATTAGACCCCTAGCCTGAGAACCTCCATATGCCGCGGGAAGCAGCCCTAGAAAAGGCAAAAAGACAAAAGACAAAAAAAAAAAACAAAAAAAAAAACACCTTTTAAGGATGAGGATGAAATATGCTTAACATTATCCAGCACATGGTAAGTTTTCAGTAAATGGTAGGTATTTTTATCCTTATTAGCAGAATATGTTCCTTTTTATAATAGCATTTAATTCTAAATCTTTATCTCTGTTCATTTTTTCTTTAAATTACTAGTTTTATTCTGTCATTTCAAAAACGTTGAAGATATTAACATTTAAATTTTTTTTTTTTTTGTCTTTTTGTTATTTCTTGGGCCACTCCCGTGGCATATGGAGATTCCCAGGCTAGGGGTCGAATCAGAGCTGTAGCCACCAGCCTACGCCAGAGCCACAGCAACGCGGGGATCCGAGCTGCGTCTGCGACCTACACCACAGCTCACGGCAACGCCGGATCGTCAACCCACTGAGCAAGGGCAGGGACCGAACCTGCAACCTCATGGTTCCTAGTCGGATTCACTAACCACTGCGCCACTAAGAGAACTCCAACATTTAAATTTTATTGGAAAAAATATGACTTGTTCTTAAGGCCACTCTGATATCAATATGAAAAGAAAATAACCTATGAATATGTAACCAGTGGCTTATTACATTTCTTCTCAAAACACAGGCTGTCTTGTTCTTCTCTCTTCTTCCAGTTTCATTGAGGTATAATTGACATACAGCACTGTATAAGTCGAAGGTGTACAGCATAATGATTTGACTTGCATCATGAAATGATTACCACAGTCAGTTTAGTGAACATCCATTATCTCAGATACAAAAGTACAGAAATAGAAACAATTTTTCTCCTTGTGATGATAACAGGATCTACTCTTAACATATTTCATATATAATACACAGCAGTGTTAATTCTATTTGTCCTGTTATACATTATATCCCTAGTGCTTGTTTATCTCGTGACTGTTGTACCTTATGCCTGCCTTCATCCAGTTACCCCTTACCACCACCTCCCACCTCTGGTAACCACAAATCTGATCTCTTTTTCTATTAGTGTTGTTTTAGAAATATAACTGAGTTTCCAGTGTGGCACAGCAGGTTAAGGATCCATCGTTTTCTCTGTAACAGCGCAGGTTTGATCCCTGGCCTGGCGCAATGGTTTAAGGATCTGGCGCTGCGGCAGCTATGGCTTAGGTCACAGCTGCAGCTTGGATTTGATCCCTATGCTGCAGGTGTGGCTAAAAAAAAGAAAAAGATCCCTCCCCTCAAAGAAAAAGAAATATAATTGACCTACAACGCTGTGTTAGTTCCTGTTACACAGCGTAGTGATTCAGTATTTCTGTACATTTCAAAATGATTGCTACTGTTGATGATCTGTTGCCAAAGATATTACGTAATTATTGACTCTGTTCCCCACACTGTACATTTCGTACCCATGACTCATTTATTTTACAACTGGAAGTTTGTACCTCTCAGTCAGTCCCCTCTGGCAACCACTTATTTATTCTCTGTAACTGTTTCTATTTTGCTGTTTGTTCATTTATCTTACTTTTTAAGATTCCACAGTTAAGTAACATCATACAATATCTGTGTTTGACTTACTTCACTCTAGGTCCATCCATGTAGCTGCAGATGGCGAGATTTCCTTCTTTTCTGTCTTAGTAGAGTTCCATTCTGTGTGTGTATGTCTATATGTATATACACATATGAGAAAGAGAGGGAGGGAGAGCGCTTACGTTTCTTTATCCCTTCATCTCTTGATGGGCACTTAGGTTGTTGCCATTATCTTGACTATTGTAAATAATGCCACAGTGAACATAGGGGTGCATGTATCTTTTCTAATTAATGTTTTCATTTTCTTTGGGTAAATAGCCAGGAGTGGAATCACTGAATCGTATGGCAGTTATATTTTTAATTTCCTGAAGAATCCCAAAAATGTATCTATTAAAAAGTGAGCAGAGCATCTGAATAGATATTTTTCCAAAGACATACAAATGGCCAAAAGGCACATGAAAAGATGCTGAAATCACTAATCAGGGAAATGCAAATCAAAACTACAATGAGATATCAGCTCACACCTGTCAGAATGGCTGTCATCAAAAAGAAACAAATAACAAGTACAGGTTGTACTGTTCTTTATTAGAGTTTTGGATGGGATGCCAGAACCACCTAATGCCCCTGCGTGAGCCAATTGTGTGCATCTCTTTCCAATTCTGTTCAATGAAGTCACATTAAAAGCAGCTATGATGGGAGTTCCTGTCATGGCTCAGGGGTTAACAAACCCAACTAGGATCCATGAGGATGTGGGTTCAATCCCTGGTCTCACTCAGTGGGTTAATGGAAATTCTATATTATGGAAATTCTGTATAATGCAATATCATGACAGAACAGTCTTCTAAAGTGGTAAAGCCAAAGTCAAGTAGAGGAAAATGCATTTAGCAACCATTTGTGATTTTTAAAATGAAATCACAGAGTTCCCTTGTGATGCAGCTGGTTAAGGACCCAGGTCACTGTGGCATGGGTTCGATCACTGGCCAGGGAACTTTCATATGCCGCAGGTGTGGCCAAAAATAAATAAATAATAAGATATCTGTGTGTGATAGAATATCTCTGGAAAGATATGTAAGAAGAATGAGAAGAATGACTGCTTCTGAGTAAGAAACTGAATATTGGCCTTTTGTCCAATGTTTTTCTTACCCAAATTCCTATATTCCTGAGTTTTTTATTTTTTTAAGTTCTTTTTTTTTTTTTTTTTTGTCTTTTTGCTATTTCTTGGGCCGCTCCCACAGCATATGGAGGTTCCCAGGCTAGGGGTCGAATCGGAGCTGTAGCCACCGGCCTACGCCAGAGCCACAGCAACGCAGGATCCGAGCCACGTCTGCAACCTACACCGCAAACAGCTCAGGGCAACGCCGGACCCTTAACCCACTGAGCAAGGCCAGGGACCGAACCCGCAACCTCATGGTTCCTAGTCGGATTCGTTAACCACTGCGCCACGAAGGGAACTCCTATTTTTTTAAGTTCTTTTTTTATTACTCAAATGAATTTTATTACATTTACAGTTGTACGATGATCATCACAACCCAATTTTTTAGCATTTCCATCCCAAACTCCCAGCGTACCCCCCCACCCCCCAACCGCATCCCCCCATTCCCCAACCTGTCTCATTTGGAAACCCTAAGTTTTTTCAAAGTCTGTGAATCAGTATCTGTTCTGCAAAGAAGTTCATTGTGTCCTTTTCTTAGATTCCACGTGTAAGTGATAGCATATGATGTTGGTGTCTCACTGACTAACTTCACTTAGCATGTTAATTTCTAGGTCCATCCATGTTGCTGCAAACACTGTTATTTCTTTCCTTTTAATGGCTGAGTAATACCCATTTTAAAATTTGAACTGCCCAGGAGTTCCTGCTGTGGCGCAGCAGGCTAAAATCTGGCATTGTCTCTGTGGCAGCATGGCTTCAATTCCCCAGCCCAGCACAGAGGGTTAACAATCTGGCACTGCCACAGCTGTGGAATAGGTTGTTGCAGCTGTGGCTCAGATTCGATCCCTGGCCTGGAAACTTCCATATGCTGTGGGCGCAGCCATTAAATAAACAAATGTTAAAATTAATTTAATTAAAAAATTAGAATTACCAAAAAAGTCTCATGAAAGGACTTTTTTTTTAAGTATGAGGTAAAGTACTGAGAATAGCTAACCTCAACTGATAAATGGTATTTGTTTCCTGAGGTTTTCTTACTCTTGAATTTCCTCCACAATCTCAACATTTTTCAAGTTTCTTTTGTTCTTCTTGAAAAAAAATGTTCTTTTCAAATTTATGTACGTAATAAAAACCAAATTGATTTTAGTTTGGGGTATATTTTGAAATTTATTGACTAGAGGCTAACTTATGGATCAGTAAATTTTAATTATCCCAAAATAAGTCAATCGTTGCTTGCTATTTATCAGAATGAGCTTGCTTTTATTAAACTTTTGAAATGAAAATATATCTATTATCTATTCTCAGAGAGAACAAAAAGTTCTTTTTATATAACCACCTGTAGTGTTGGTGATACAGACCTCCGCTTTAGGTTTTTCAGGGTTTGCAAGTACTATCTTATGTGGTCTATTTTAGAAGAAAGAACTAGTTCGATGTATGCTAAAGTTTGTATATTGCCATTAACATTGAGGGACTAAAAGCAATTTTCCATGCAGTCTCGATGTCGCTGTAATAATGTAAACCCTCTGATATGACACTCTGCACAGGCATCTATCTGTACCCACTTGGACATATGGTTGTTTTACTTAGTCATAGTACATATGTAAACAGGAGTCAAAAATATGTATTACATTTAGAACAAATAAACAACAAGGTCCTACTGTATAGCACAGGGAACTGTATCCCATCTCCCGGGATAGACCATGATGGAAAAGAATATTAAAAAGAACATATAATATATACATTGTATATATAACAAATAGCAGATATGTATATGAATACATACGTGTATAACTGAGTCACTTTGCTGTACAGCAGAAATGGGCACAACATTGTAAACCAACTATAACTTTATAAAAAAATTCTTAAATATCACCTCAGCATTACCCTATGCAACAATTTAAAAAGATATAGAAATCTTATCAAAATCATGTGACTGTATAGCCTTAGCGTCCAAGACATAAAAACCATGTTTTAGATTGTCCACAGTACCCTTGATAAGTTTACTTAATAATTCTCACAGGCTCAAAGAAAAACATCAAAGCATCTTATCAAAAATTCTGGTCTACTTCAATTCTCGGAGTAAAATCTGAATTCTGCTGGATCATCAATATTCTTATCACTGTCTAATTTTCACTCATTTATTTATAATGAATGGTTAAGCGAGTTGAATGAATGGACTGGTTCATTAATTAATGAGCTATTTAGCTTTTATGTCTCCAAGGAATTTTGTTATTTTTAAGTTAAAATGTGTAATTTTGCTTCTTTGTTTTCATCTGCAGCTGGAGTGCCAAACTGTATCTTACACCAAGTAACATTGTTCTCCTCACGGCCATAGCTCTCATTGGTGTCTGTGTCTTCATCTTGGCAATAATTGGGATTTTACATTGGCAGGAAAAGGTTTGTTCACTTAAATGAAATATTACCTTTGGTTAATTTATAATAGTAATATATTGCTCTTTAAAAACACTATATTTTAGGAGTTCCCCTTGCGACTCAGCAGCTAGCAAAGCTGACTAGCATCCAGGAGGATGCAGGTTTGATCCCTGGCCTCGCTCAGTGGGTTAAGGATCTGGCATTGCTGTGAGCTGTGGTGTAGGCTGGCGGCTACAGCTCCAATTAGACCCCTAGCCTGGGAACTTCCATATGCCACAGGTGCAGCCCTAAAAAGTCAAAAAAAATAAAAAATAAAAATAAGTAAATAAAAACACTCTATTTTAAACTTTTTCACATGACAAAGATTTTCTGATTTTTCAAGTTCTGTCCATAATGACAGCTTATGGATAATAATTTCTTTTATATCAAGTCTCTTAGCAATTCCTACAAAGCATAGAAGACCAGGAGTTCCCTGGTGGCCTACTGAGTTAAGGACCCAGTGTTGTCACTGCTGTGGCTTGGTTCACTACCATGGCACAGGTTTGATCCCTGGCCTGGGAAATTTGCATACCATGGGTGCTGCCAAAAGAAGAAAATCATAGAAGAATATGTATTTTAAAACTTTGATGCTGTGCAATAGTAATAAAGTGAACACCTCAAAATCACCAGGTGTATCGAAAAGCATAATTAGAAATAATTAAGAAATGGCCTGAAAAATAATCATTTTTTAAATAAGCCTGTGTCCATTATTAACTGATGGAGCCGTGGACATGTTTTACTGAGAATAACAGCTATCTCTCCATAAAAATTCCGAGCAGAGAGAGGCTAAGTAGTTTTCTCAGAGTTTAGGTGGGAAGTCACAACCAAGGTGATCAACATCTTTTTCCATCTATCAAGTATTCATTGTCCTAAACTAAGCTTATTTCTGCTCTTTAGTATCACACCCGAAGTAATAATTAAAAACAAAACTCAAAAATGTAATTTTTATATGTTTATATGAGGAAAAGAAGGCTATCACATAAATTTATTAGCAGTTTAGATATAAGTTGAAAAAGCTAATTTCTACTTGTATATGAATATATATTTAGTACATAACTAGCTGGTTCTAATAATGTTCTTTAAAAAGGGCTTCTCTGTGTCACAAAAGCATTTTACTTTTTTGCACCTATTCTCTTTGGATTGTCATGCTCATGATAATCATTTTTGTTAACTAAAATTACTATCTGTTTTATGTTAGCTGTTTTAATTTATGAACAAGAGAACATGTTAATTGTTCTGATAAAGTTTCATAAGATTGTCTCTCTCAAAAAAAAAAAAAAATCACTCCTGGGGTTCCCATGGTGGCACAGTGGGTTAAGAATCTGAATGCAGTGACTTGGGTTGCTGCAGAGGTGCAGGTTCAATTCCTGGCCGGGTGCAGTGGGTTAAAGGATCTGGCATTGCTGAGTCAAAGCTGTGGCTCAGACTCAGTCCCTGGCCTTGGAACTTCCATATGACGTGGGTGTGACCATTAAAAAAAAAAAAAAAAAACCTCCTTTCATATAAAAAACAACATAAAATTATATATTCATTTACCTCTAAGATTGCAACTTAAGAGGTAAGATCTAAGGTGACCCTAGGCACTTCTGTCTAGAAATGTCAGAACATAGTCTGCAGTATGACGTAGCTCTAGACCTATGAAGGAAAGGAAGTTAGCATTATTAATTTCACAGGAGATCTGATTAGAGTATAAACATTACAGGAACAATGATGCCGTGACTAAAAACTGGAGTTTTATATACAAATATGGATCGAAATCCCTATTCATGTACTGCCTGCCCTGGGGTCCTGTGGTTCTCTTACCTCTCTGGCCACTTGCACCTCTGCTGGCTGCTCTTCTGTCACAGCGTCCACCCCAGACCCTCTTCTTTACACTCCGTCCCTGCCAGTTGCATCTACAACCATGGCGTGAGCTATAACCTCAAATGTGCCCAGCCCTCATCTCTCTCTAAAGGTCTCTCCCCACTTCCACCTGTCACCAGGACACCTCTACCTAGATCACTTACAGGCACCCTAAAAGCAGTTTCCTAAAGCCGCCTCTCTCATCCTTCTTGATCACCACAGGATTTAATCGGTTGCCCTCCCGATTGTGCCACCATACAACCTCTGCAGCCGACTCCACTTCTGAGTTCCTTACACCAGTGCTTTAATTTAGCTCTGCCCCCTGTTATATCCTGTCTTGTCCTCCCAAATTCCCTTGCTGCCTGATTAATCAAGTTTAGTCTTAATCATGTGCCCTGTGTCCAGAAACCTCTGTGACCACCCTCTGCCTAAAATGTGTAAATCCCTTGGCCTAGCCTTCACAGTACTTCCAGGCGACGCCACCATACACCTTCCTCTTATCAGCCTTCCTCTTATCAGCTGCTTTCACATATTCCGACGCTCCTGACAGACTTCCCAGGGGCAGTCCTGTTCTTCCCCCACCTGTAGTCCGTGTCCCTTCTCTTCATTTCCATAAACACTGCCTTTTCAAAGCTTTCCCCTTCTTCACGCCAACCTAAGAGTAATATTTCTCTCAGAATACTGGTAACACTTTTCACTTTTCATCCTGAAAAAAGTTATTTAGTATATTTTGCTTGTTTCTTTCCAGGAATAGTTGATTCCATCCTTTAAAAATCTAATGTTTATTCCTTTCTTTAATAAGTTCCTTGAGAACGAGATACACAAGGGAGGGATTTTTTTCTAATCGCTCAAAATTCCAAGCACAGTACTTTGCTGGGAGCAGAGGGTGAGTAAATAGATGTGAAATCAATAGATTAACCAAAATAATTAATGTACTCTAATTAGTTTAGATTCAGCAGTATTAAGAATGGGAAAAATGGGAGTTCCCACTGTGGCACAGTGGGTTAATGGTCCAGGGTTGTCTCTGCAGCAGCTCAGGTCACTACTGAAGTGCTGGATTTGATCCCCAGCCTGGCACAGTGGGTTAAGGATCCAGCATTGCCACAGCTGTGGCATAGGTCACAGCTGCAGCTTGGAGCCGACCCCTGGCCCAGGAGCTTTCATATGCCGTAGATGCAACCCAAAGTAAATAAATAAGAATAGAAAAAATGTAATAGTTGATTCCATCCTTTAAAAATCTAATGTTTATTCCTACATTCAAATAAATAATAATGAACTAAGCACTTAAAGAAGATTTCTTGTTGCTTTTTTTATTTTATTTTTTTATTTATTTATTTTTTTTTTTTTTGTCTTTTTGTCTTTTTGTTGTTGTTGTTGTTGCTATTTCTTGGGCCGCTCCCGCGGCATATGGAGGTTCCCAGGCTAGGGGTCTAAGCAGAGCTGTAGCCCCCGGCCTACGCCAGAGCCACAGCAACGCGGGATCCGAGCCGCGTCTGCAACCTACACCACAGCTCACGGCAACGCCGGATCGTTAACCCACTGAGCAAGGGCAGGGACCGAACCCGCAACCTCATGGTTCCTAGTCGGATTCGTTAACCACTGCGCCACGACGGGAACTCCCTTGTTGCTTTTTTTTAAATTCAACTTAGTGGAACATTAATTATAAAATAGCTCCTGTAAAAAGATTTCATAAGATTATTGTATAATAAAATCACACCTTTTACCTACTAATTGCTAAGGGCTTTTATCTTTTTAATTAACCACTTCATATTTCAGAAAATCTTTACCATTTCCCTATCATTTATAAACTAGTCTAAAATTCTTTTTCAGAAAGCAGATGATAGAGAAAAACGACAAGAAGCCCATCGGTTTCATTTTGATGCTATGTGACTTGCCTTTAATATTACATAATGGAACAGCTATTCACTTGATTAATGGAAATACTAAGCCTGCTTATAGAAGAAAATAGGAGATTTTGAATATTATTTATAAATGATGCATCCCTTGGTAATTATTGGAAAGTATTCAAATAAATATGGTATGAATGTGTTATAAGGTCTTTTTTTAAAGCATTTTGTATACAGTAATTTGGGTTCTTTTTTCAATGGTACTGTACATTTTTGCTCCTTTGTGGAATGTGTTGCATGTACTCAAGTGTTTATGTATTTATAATCTTATTAGAATAATGATGGTAAAAGACATATGTAAATAAAAATATTTAAATGAGCAGGGGGTTTTGTGATCCATTTGAATTGGTCTTGCTTCTTATTCTAATGATGCAGATTATACTTCTGTGACTGTATCATGGATAAAGTTATTAACCATTCACCGTCATTATAGCAGATGAGAAGTCTCTCACTAGGGGCATTCAGTATAGGGGTTGGCTACCCTGGCTTTGGAATGGCAGTCAGACCGGTCTTAAAACTCCTGGTTGCACCACTTAGAAGCTATTTGAACTTGCTAATTGCTTAGGCCTCACTTTTGTTGTTTAGAAACAAAGCTTATACTACTACTCATTCGAATTATCGAATACATCAAATGGGATGATGTATACAAAGTACTGAGCTTGCTGCCTAGGACAGAGGACGTTTTCAGTAAGCGGTAGTTGTTTGTTATTACTATTTTTAGATAATTTTTTACAGACTTCTCCAACTAATTATCAAAATATATAGACTTGATAGGGTTTTATTTTCAGGCATGTGGAACTCATAGTCTGGAAAAACAAAATTCTTGGTGGTTGACACCCTATATAAAGATTTACTACTTGCTTATATTAACTGAAAACTAGATCGTAATACCCTCCAAGAAATAATGTGCCCTAATAATTTTCATTTGAACACTGATCCTTATCATGTAGTACAGAAGAGCATTTGATTTTTTGCAAGGAAACTACTGTAGATAGCATCTGGGAATGCAAATCTTCCGTAACATATTTTCAAAAGCCTGTAAAGGTCTATAATTTACATTCAGACTTCAATGCAAATTTTTGTGAACTTCACCTTGCCAAAAAGTTGTATCTAAGATGGGGGGGGGGGGAGTATGTATCAGTGCTAATGATTTTCTAATATGCATGTGGACATGTGATGGCTATAAAACACAAGATCTTATCTGAAAACAACTAATTTTGTTCTTCGTGTTATATTTTTTCTTTATAGTTCACTGGGAGTGGCATGTGTATAAATGGTATACTTTGTGTATGTAAGCATGTTAATATATCTTCTTAATAAATATTCTGTATTGAAACAAAGTATTTTTGTGAGTGTATCAATAATTACTTTGGAGCATGATAAGTCTTATGAGATCTAAATCACATATCTGGACAGAGGTAAAGTGACTTGTCTTATCAGGGCAAGATAGGTGTCTCCTGACACAGTTCTCAGTTAAATTCACTAAATATTTATCAACCTACAACACTGTACCTAAACACAGTTAGGTTTAGTATCTTTCAACTGACAGAGCATGAGTTTTAAAACTCTCTTGTGGTCAGGGTCTACAAGGAGTAGTGTTATAGGCAAATAAAATGTTAATGATAATTAAAAATACAACCAGTGACTTTATACTATATTTCTTTATCTTGATACTAAGCTTCAAAGCAACCTCAATATCACTCATTAAGGAGCAGCAGGTGAAAAATGTCACAGCATTGAAAATCAAATACACGGAGTTCCCATCGTGGCTCAGCAGAAAGAAATCTGACTAGCATCCATGAGGACATGGGTTTGATCCCCGGCCTCGCTCAGTGGGTTAAGGATCCGGCGTTGCCGTGAGCTGTGATATAGGTCACAGACTCGGCTCAGATCCCACGTTGCTGTGGCTGTGGTGTGGGCCAGAGGCTACAGCTCCAATTGGACCGCTAGCCTGGGAACCTCCATATGCCATGGGTGCAGCCCAAAAAAGATTTAAAAAAAAAAAAAAATCACATACTGTTGACCCTTGAACAAAATGCATTTGAACTGCACTTATAAGTGTGTGTTTTCAATTAGTATGTACACAGTTGAATCCACAGGTGTAGAATCTCAAATACAGAGAGACCCAGCAGTAAAGTTATACTCTATTTTCAACTGTGCAGAAGGCCGGCACCCCTAACCCCCCATGTTGTTCAAGGACAGTACAAAGACACTTATATTAACTTTGAATAAAAGAGTGGAAAGAATATAAGACTTTGAGGTCAAACTAGTCAGGATTCAGAGCCCCACTCTCATTTTGTGACTTTTAAGTCAGTTACTTTACCTTTTTGAGCTCTGGTTTCTTCTTCTGTAAAACAAGGATAGTGAGTGATACCAACCCTGAAAGACTATTTTGAGTCATAAATGGTAATATGTTCATAGAGGGTACCTATACCTTCCATAAGCTGGTTCTTTTCTTTCCTCCCATTTCCCATTACAGTGACAAACAATAACAGCATATTTTGACCCTCTTCCATTGATCTTTACTTCTATAATCCTCCTCTCCTGGGAACTAAAACTAATTAAGACTTATAAACCATTTTGAAGATACAAATTACAGTACACAACTATAATAGAAAAAATAAAAATCCTTAAAAAAAAAATTGCCATACAGGCATACCTTGTTTTACTGTGCTTCACTTTACTGTGTTTCCCAAATTTTGCATTTTTTACAGATTGAATGTTTGCAGCAACCCTGCATCGAGTTAGGTATGGTGGTGCCATTTTTCCAACAGCATTTGCTTATTTTGTGTCTCTGTGTCATATTTTGGTAATGCTTCTAGTATTTCAAATGTTTTAAAGAGTATTATATTTGTTATAGTTATATGCGGTTTTTTTGTTTTTTTTTTTTTCTTTTTAGGACAGCACCCTTGGCATACAGAAGTTCCCAGGCTAGGGGTCAAATTGGAGGTGCCGACCTATGTCACAGCTCATGCTGACGGCAACACCAGATCCTTAACCCAATGAGCAAGGCCAGGGAGCGAACCCATATCCTCATGGATACTAGTCAGCAACTCCTGTGACCAATGATTTTTGATGTTACTATTGTAATTATTTTTTTGTTTTGTATTTTTTAAGGTATGTACGTTGCCTTAAAAAGACAATGTTATTGCATAGTGCTATATGGATGAGACTACAATATAATTTTTTTATATTTATAACTACAATATAATTTTTGTGGGAAACCAAAACATTTTGTAAGACTTGCTTTACCATGATATTCAATGTATTGCCTTGTACACTTGTAAATACAATAAATACATTGTTGCTAACACATCATTACATGGACTAGCTCTTTCTATTTCTCCACATACCAGCCAAAAAATTACGTATTTTCAGAAACTCAATTCTCAAAATAGTTTCTCCTAGAAGGCCTCAGATTAAAGGTGACAACTTTTAAACATTATTTCTATACCCTCCCACTCTTGATAAGGAAAGACAGGGATGTATTACCGGTAGATATAGCTAGAGATTCACCCTCAGATTAAGTACCTCTGCAAATCTATGAAGTGCATCTCTACCAAGAGCAGTGGTTACTAAACTATCAAAAGTAAAATGACTTGGCATCATAGATACAACCTTTTCAAGCAGAGAAATCCTATAGCAAAATGTTTCAAGATAGAGGAGAGATAAGATTACTAAGATTAAGTAATCTTATAAAAACTAAGAAATGTTAGTAATTTGTTACTAAAAATAAGATTGCCTAGATTCCATGTTTTTAAAAAATCATTTTTAGAAGACCTCTAAGAATAAAGGTGAGGAAATACTAATCTTTACGAATAGCTAGAACTACTCCAAAAATAAACTCAAAAACTTGAATTGTTTCCAAGAGACCCTGATGGTATGCTAAGGAGTATGCTAGGCTACTTAAGGGTTAGCTCTTCGGTATAAAGGTGAATTAAAGTTAACAAGCCCTGTGGTGACTTGCACGCTAGCTTTAAATCACCTGGCCAGTTATTTTAAAGACTAATAAAATAGATAATAAATTAGGACGTGCTCTTGATCAACAACTGTATAGAAGAAAGGAAGGAAGAAAGGTTGGGCAGAGGCCAAAACTGAGCTGTGATGCATTCTCAGGGGAATGCCTCACAGAACCCTAAGGTGAGTTTCGAGATAGGATGGCCTATCTCCTAATCTGTCCTAAGTTAGGGGAGGAAGGGCCTTTTACACCCACATTCATCAGTTATTGCCTATAGGCTGCCCTGAGAGCCTCTCTATCAAGAAAAACACAACAGGTACAAATAACCAATATCAGAAATGAGAAAGGAGATATAACTATAGATACTATATATATTAAAACAAAAATAGGAAGATAAGTACAATTTTATACAAAGATTTTGAAAGTCTACAAAAATATTCCTATGAAAACATTAATAAAACAGTTTCAAACAAAACCAACCTAAATCTCTGGTAGATGCTGGAATGTCCAGATTCTCCCTCAAGAATAAAAGTTTTATTATCCTAATTTCTGGAAGAGCCTCGAGAGTTGACTGTCAGCCCTCTTTGGGGACCGCCTTAGCTGAAGAGCAGACTCAACCAGGATCACTCCACTCTTCCCAACACAAAAATCCTAAGTGTGTATAAACTGAAAACATAAGGCAAAACAGACCTGTGAGGAGAAAGAGATGCACTAAGATTTAGGTTGGAAATGTCAACACTTTTCTACAGTGATTGATAGATAAAGGAGGCAGAAAATCAGAAATCTTAGAGATGAACTGAAAAGCATAACCGATCCACTTAACCTTGTGGACTTATAAAACACTTCAACCAACAACAGCAAAACAGAGTCATCCTAAGTATACGTGGAACATTCACTAAGTCAGACCTTTTTCTGAGCTATTAACAAACCTCACCAAACTTAAAAGAATAGAAATCATACAAAGATCCTCAGACTAAGACTGAACTAAACTAGAGAGATACCTGGAAAGTACCCAGATATTTGGAAATTAATACACTTTAAAATAACCATGGTGTTGGCCATCATTAATAGGTCTAAAATAACAAGTGTTAGAGAGGGTGTGGACTATTGGTGGGAATGTAAATTGGTACGACCACTGTGTAAAATAGTATGGAGTTTCCTCAGAAAACTAAATCTAGAACTACCATATGATCCAGCAATACCATTCCTAGGCATATATCTGGACAAAACTTTCATTCAAAAAGACACATGCACCCCTATATTCATAGCAGCATTATTCACAATAGCCAAGACATGGAAGCAACCTAAATGGCTTTCAACTGATGAATGAAGTCATTGTGGCTCAGTGGAAACAAATCTGACTAGGAACCGTTAGGTTTCGGGTTCAATCCTTGGCCTCCTCGCTCAGTGGGTTAAGGATCTGGCATTGCTGTGAGCTGTGGTGTAGGTTGCAAACATGGCTTAGATCCTGCATGGCTGTGGCTGTGGCATAGGCTGGCAGTTACAGCTCTGATTCGACCCCTAGGCTGGGAACCTCCATATACTGCAGGTGCAGGCCAAAAAAAAAAAAAAATGACAAAAAAAAAAAGGAGATGTGGTAGATCTATATAATGGAATATTACTCAGCCATAAGCAAGAATTAAATAATGCCTTTTGCAGCAACATGGATGCAACTAGAGATTCTCATAATAAGTGAAGTAAGTCAGAAAGAGACAAATACTATATGATGTGGAATCAAAAAATATGGCACAAGTGAACCTATCTATAAGATAGAAATAGAGTCACAGATATAGAGGACAGACTTGAGGTTGCCAAGCGGAAAGGGGAAGGGGGGATGAACTGGGAGTTTGGGGTCAGTATATGCAAACTATTACATTTAGAATGGATAAACAATGAGGTAGCATAGGAAACGATATCCAATCTCTTGGGATAGACCATGATGTAAGAAAATATGAGAATGGGACTGTATCTGGGTCATTTTGCTATACAGCAGAAACTGGCACAACACTGTAAATCAACTATACTTTAATACAAAAATAAAATGAAATGGAATAAAATAAAATAACCATGGAGTTATTTGAGAGGAAGTCTCAAGGGAAATCAAACATTTTTAACCGAATAAAAACAAAAACACAACATAACAAAATTTGTAGGAGACAGAGAAAGCTTAAAGGGAAGTGTTTAGGATTAAATACATGTATTAACAAAAAGGATCTAAAATCAGTAAACTAAGCTTCCACATTAATAAACTAGAAAAAAAAGAAGACCAAATTAAACCTAAAGCAACCAGAAGACAGAAGGAAATGATTATAGCAGAAATCAATGAAATAAAAAGGTGTTCTCTGAAAAGATCAGTAATATTGACATGCCTCCAACCAGGAGAAAAAAAAAGAACGGATACAAATAACCAATGTAATGAATGAAAGAGAGGACACTACTGATACCACAGACATTAAAAGCATAATAAAAAATAAATACTAGGAACTATGCCCATGAATTCAATAAATTAGATTAAACAGATCAATTCCTTAAAATACACAAAGTACTAAAATGCGCCCAATCGGAAATCAATAAACCCTATATATTTTTTTAAAGATAAATTTTTATATTAAAAAATCTTCCACAAAAGAAAACTCAATCAAACAGATGGTTTCACTGGCAAAATTTACAAACACCTAAGAAATAATCCTATTTTACACAACATCTCGAAGAAAAAGAGGAGGAAGGAATACTTCACAACTCCTTTTATAAGGTCAAAATTTTTTTTAATTAACTCCAGGGGTTTTTTTTGTTTTGTTTTGTTTTGTTTTGGCTGCACTCGTGGCATGTGGAAGTTTCCAGGCAGGGGATCAAACCCAAGCCAAGCTGCTATAGTGACAATGGCAGATCCTTAACCCACTGTGCCACAAGAGAAATCCTCTAAGGTCAGTATTTCCTTAATGCCAAAATCAGACAAGGACATTACAAGAAAATAAACCTACAAGCCAATATCCCTCATAACACAGATACCAAAATCCTCAACAAAACATATAGCAAGTTACATGCAAAAATATATTAAAAGATAACATATCATTACCAAATGGATTTCATCCCAGAATGCAAGACTAGTACACCATTTGAAGTGGGAAGAAAACAATATAATTTACCATACTTAGTTAAATCAGAAAAAAAAAATCATCCTCTCACTGGACACAGAAAGATAATCTGACAAACTATAACATCCACTCCTAATTTAAAAAAAAAAATCTAAGCAAACTATGACTAGGACTTCCTTAGCCTAATAAAGGGCATTAACAAAAAAGATAAATCTACAGCTAATACATACTTAATGATGAAAGACTGAATGCTTTTTCCCTAAGATTAAGTCCAAGGCATTAATAATTTTCAACATAATACCGGAAATCTTAACTAGAGTAGTAAACCAAGAAAAGGAAATAAAAGGCACACAGATTGAAAAGAAATAAAATTGTCCTATTAGTAGATGACAGAATAGTCTAAAAAAATCTTTACATACACACAAAACCTCCTAGAACTAAGTGAATTCAGCAAGTTCAGCAGGATACAAGGTCAACACACACAAAAAAATCAATCATATTCCTATTTAAATGCAATGAGCAACTGGAAACTGAAATTTTTTAAAATACCATTTAAGATGGATCCAAAAAATGAAATTCTTATGCATAAACATAACAAAGCATGCATAGGATCTATATGCTGAAAACTATAAAATAATGATGAAAAAACAAGGACGACACAATGTTCATGGATTGGAAGATCCAACCTAGTAAAGATGTCAACACTCCCCAAAGTGATCTGTAGATTAAATAACATCCCTATGAAAATCCCAGCAGAATTTTTTTGTGAATATAGACAAGATTATTGTAAAATTTTTCTGAAAGAGAAAAGAACTAGGATAGGCTAAAATAATTTTGAAAAAGGCAAAGTTGAAGGTCAAACTACCTGAGTGCGGAACTTATTATAAAGCTATAATAATCAGAATAGTGTGGTACTGGCTAAAAGACAGACACATAGATCAATGGAGAAAAACAGAAAGTTCAGAGATAAGCCCACACAAATTTGATCTTCGACAGAAGCGTAAAAGTGTAAAAGTGATTCAGTGGAAGATGGTCTTTGAAATAAATAATGTTAAAACAATTGGTCATCCCTATGCAAAGAAAATTTTAAAAAGAACCTTGACCTAAACCTCACATTTCATACAATAACTGGCTCAAAATGGATCATAACCTTAAACGTAAAACATAAAACTATCATTTTTTTAGAAGAAAACACACGAGAATATCTTCATGAACTGGGATAAGGCAACGAGTTCTTAGAAATAATACCAAAAGTGTGATCCATAAAAGAAAAACATTGACAAATCTGACTCCACCTTAATTTAAAAGCATTTTCTTTGCCAAAAATAATTTTAAGAGAATGAATAGGCCAGCTACACATGCAAAGAAAATATCTGGAAATCACATACTCAACAATGGACTTAAATCCAAAATGTATAAAAGAACCCTCAAAACTCAACAAGACATAAACAAATGACACAATTTAAAAGTGAGCAAGGAGTTTGGACTGTCACACAACAGGATTAGTGGTGCCTCTGGAGCCCTGGGTTGCAGGTTTGATCCCTGGCCTGGCACAGTGGATTAAAGGATCTGGTGTGGCCCCATCCACAGCATAGGTTGCAACTGCAGCTCAGATCTGATCTATGGCCACGGAAGTCCATATGCGGTGAGGCAGCCAAAAAAGAAAAAAATAAAATAATTAAAATGAGGGAGTTCCCGTCGTGGCGCAGTGGTTAACGAATCCGACTAGGAACCATGAGGTTGCGGGTTCGGTCCCTGCCCTTGCTCAGTGGGTTAACGATCCGGCGTTGCCGTGAGCTGTGGTGTAGGTTGCAGATGCGGCTCGGATCCCGCGTTGCTGTGGCTCTGGCATAGGCTGGTGGCTACAGCTCCGATTCAACCCCTAGCCTGGGAACCTCCATATGCCCCGGGAGCGGCCCAAGAAATAGCAACAACAACAACAACAACAAAAGACAAAAGACAAAAAAAAAAAAAAAATGAGCAAGAACTTGGACACCTCACCAAAGATATACGAATGGTAACCAAGCTCATGAAAAAATACTCAGCATTACTAGCCATTAGGGAAATGAATATTAAAACCATTGAAAGATACCACTACACACCTATTACTGCATCAATAAACTTGCATTTGATTCAGTTTTAGAAAACAGGTTTAAACACAATGTAAACAGGCTTTCTTTCAAAATGGGATTTTGGCTTTATCTTCTTCAATATCATTAGTACAGGGATAATTTTTGGTTCATGAGTTTATGGACTGAATTACATCCTTGAAAAATTCATATGGTGAAGCTCTAACCTACAATGTGACTGTACTGGAGAGAGGGCCTTTAAGGATGTAATTAAGGTTATAAGAGTCCCCTGGTGGCCCAGCTGGTTAAGGATCTGGCATCACTGTAGTGGCTCAGGTTGCGGCTATGGTGCGGTTCAACCTCTGGCCTGAGACCTTTCACATGCCTTGGGCAAAGCCAAAAAAAAAAAAAAAAAAAAAAGTAGGACCTTAATGCGATCTGAATGGTGTCCCTATAAGAAGAGGAAGCGACATGGGGAGTTGTGGCACACAGAGGCCGGCCCATGTGAAGACACAGCAAGAGGTTTGCAATCCGCAGGCCAAGAAGAGAGGTCTCAGTAGAAACCGGTCCTATTGGCACCCTGACCTTGGACTTCCAGCCTCCAGAACTGTGAGAAAATAAATTTCTATTGTTTAAGCCATCCAGTCTGTGGCATTTTGTTATGAGAACTCAAGCCAAATAATTCAATGAACCAAAAAATCAAAAATTTCCCTCTTTTCCTTCCCTAAAAGAACCCCTCTTGCTGTACAGCAGGAAAAATAAAATAAAATAAAATAAAAACCCCTCTACATTTGTATAGCAACATCCAATCTTCATGCACTGAGCTCCTGTGTGACTTTTTGGCTAAATTTCACCATCACCGCCATATCTGCACACTCTAAAAAAAGCAGTGTGATACCCCTATTTTTTTTTTTTTACTACAAATAGACTTTCTACATATCAGTCTGGTTATGGGTAAATTCCTACATCTTCCTTAGTTACAGTCTAGCTCTGTATTAGTCTGCTCAGGCTGCCATAACAAAATGTAACAGACTGGTTGGTTTAAGCAACGTTTCTTTTCTCACAGTTCTGGAGGCTGGAAGCCCCAGATTAAGGCTCCAGCCAATTTGGTTTCTGGTGAGAGGACTCTTTTGGCTTCCAGGCTGTTGCCTTCTCACCAGGTCCTGACAGAGCATCTCCTCCATGCTTGGGCTCTTTGCTCTCTCTTACAAGGCACTAATCCTATGGGGGCAGGGTCCCACCCTGATGACTTCATTTAACCTTAGAGGCCCCTTTCCCAGCTCAGGCACACGGGGGGTTAGAATGTCAGTGAATTTTGAGGGAAACATTCAGCCCACAACAATCTCTAAACATAGCAACCTGCCTTTCTAGGCTATCCAATAAAAATGTTATTAGCATCCCCAAACTCCAACAAAAAAGAGAGGCAACAAAAATTTGTTTGGCTATAAATGTAATAAATTCATTGAGTAATAAAAAAAATGTGTTTGGTACATAAACACTGAGATAAAAATGCAGCATTTTAAAAGTAAGTCAATTCTCAGGAGTTCCTGTCATGGTGCAGTGGTAATGAATCCAACAAGTATCCATGAGGATGCAGGTTCACTCCCTGGACTCACGCAGTGGGTCGAGGATCCAGTATTGCCGTGACCTGTGGTGTAGCTCGCAGACGTGGCTCAGACCTGGCGTTGCTGTGGCTGTGGTGTAGGCCACCAGCTATGGCTCTGATTTCACCCCTAGCCTGGGAACTTCATATGCCTCAGGTGCGTCCCTACAAAGCAAAAAATAAATTAATGAATTAATGTAAATTAATAAATAAAAGTAAGTCAATTCTCCACAACATCACTCAAGTGCTACAGGAAACTCGATCAGAAGAAAACTACAGGAATAACCTGTGCAGAGCTGGAGAGGCTAGACCTCTGCCTGGAAGATCAGGCAGGAAGCAAGAAAAGCTGAGCCTTTGATCACCTGGGCCCTGGCAGGTAATCTGGGAACAGACTGGGTGCTACTGGGTGGTCTTCCGGGAAATAATAATTCAAACACATAACTCCCCAGTTGAGAGAGATGCAAACTGCTTTCCTTTTGATTTAGTCAACATATGGCCACACAGTAGTCTCAGCTATGATCTGTGCTTTACCACATTCCTTGGAAAATCTACTACAGACAATTACACTAGTACATCCAAAAGATGGGTGTCTTAAAAGGGAGCCACAAAATGAGCATTCCCAACCCATTCCTTGGGAATCTACTCTTCAGTCAACATACTAGAGGAGAAAAAGACTTTTTAGGTTTCACCAAAATGGCACTACCATTAAGAGCTACTAGGCTAAATGAAACAGTGTTGTACATATACATCAAGAATTACTAATTATGGAGTTCCCGTCTTGGCTCAGTGGTTAACGAACTGAGCCAACCATGAGGTTGGGGGTTCTATCCCTGACTTTGCTCAGTGGGTTAAGCTTCTGGCATTGCCGTGAGCTGTGGTGTAGGTCACAGACGCTTCTCGGATCCTGCATTCCTGTGGCTCTGGTGTAGGCAGGCAGCTACAGCTCCAATTAGACCCCTAGCCTGGGAACCTCCATATGCCATGGGAGCGGCCCAAGAAATGGCAAAAAGACCAAAAAAAAAAAAAAAAGAATTACTAATTATCTTTCCCCTTTTATTACAGCTTCAACTCAACTGCCAGATTAATCTTTCTGGAACTCCTCTGCTCCACTATTAAAAACTGCCTTTGGCCTCCTGAGTCAAGCACAAACTCCTCCACCTAGCATTCAAGCAAGAACCTCCATAATCAAAGCCCACCATATTCAGCTCTGTCTTCACTACCAGACACAACCCTTGCCCCAAATGTGATGCTCACCCCTGCTCCTTGCTCGACATGTAAGCTCTTCTGCCCTCTCTCCTCTCCACCGGCATCCACAACCTTTTCATTCTTTGCGTGTCACCTCCTTCATGAAGCATTCTCTGATGACATCATACACACATGGATTCTTCCTGCAGTCAACAACTAACTATGCATTGAGAGCCATTACTCCAGAAACTGAGAGGGCTCCTTCTTCCCAATCCTTTTTGTCCATCATTGTCTGTGACTTATATTTATAACACTCTTATTACTGTCTAGACTCCCAATATGTCACTTTATTATATTTGTGGAAAAGGTTCTTAAATGTTCTATTTACAGGTTGGTTCCCGTGTGCAACCTCCTATGTACTTAACTGTAGGTGATTTGTCCCTAGGAAGCCACAGACACACCTTATATACCTTCCACAGCACATGGCAAAGGGCTAAATACCTTGACATTCTTGATATTAAATGTGTTTTCATTTGTAAACTTGTTAATAACTTACTTTCGGAGGGAGAGAAGGAAAGAGAGATATTTTCAGTTGCTGCAATTGCCCTTAAATTGTCCTTTAACTTGTTAGACTAATATTTATGGAATTCCTACTGTATGTCAGATACAGGCATAAATATTCTAGTAGATAGGACCTTAATCAAGGGTGTTTCCCCAGCACCCATCACCATTTTCCACACACAACTGACAGTCCATAAATATGTGTTAAAGGAATATATTAATATGGCCTCCTTGCCCTCAAGCACCTTACAGTTTAATGGGGGGGGGGGTTGAATGAGATACAAACGATGAACAAGTAAACAAGTAGATGGGCAAGGTAATCACTATGGAGAAAATAAAACAGGAGAATCAATAGCACATTCTATGCAGTGGTTTGCAGGTTTGGAGGGGGTTTGTTTGTTTGTTTCGTATTTTGGTCTTTTCTAGGGCCGCATCCGCGGCTCATGGAGGTTCCCAGGCGAGGGGTCTAATTGGAGCTGTAGCCACAGGCCTAGGCCTGAGCGGGATCCGAGCCACGTCTGCGACCTACACCACAACTCACGGCAACGCCAGAGCCTTAACCCACTGAGCAAGGCCAGGGATTAGAACCTGCAACCTCATGGTTCCTAGTCGGATTGTTAACCACTGCGCCAAGATGGGAACTCCAGATTTGGGGGGTTTATTAGCAGAGTCAAGCGATCACATCACCATCGTTTAGGGGTAAGGAGGGCAGCCTCTGGAGGCAGATTTCCTAGGTTCACCACCTCACCTCCCTCACTTGCTGTGTGGCTCTCGACAAATTACTTAACCTTCCTGGCCTCCTTTTTCCCATTCTCTAATAGTACCTATCCCACAGCAGGTGAATCGAGGACTGCAGAGTTGACATGTGAAGTGTTTGCTACTGTGCCTCGCAATCTGGACAGCGGTCGGTCGTATGAGTCATCGTTACCGTCGGTCAGGTCAACTCACCTCGCGCTACAGGCAGGCGAGAACCTCAGCCCCGCTCTGTCCTGAAGCCCCCAGATCCGCATTCCCCCGCCGAGGAGGTAGTGGAGCTGGCCTGAGCCGGGCAGTGTTCTGACCTTGAATTGAGGTCCTAGGAGAGAGGTCGAGAGGTCGGTGCCCCCTTTCCGTCTGCGAAGGCAGACGGAGGCGGGCAGACGGACCTGGGCTGCAGAGCGGAGCTGGGGGCGGATCTCCGCCCCTCCCTCCGGTCAGAGGGCTCGAGGACTCGGACTCATTCACCGGGCAGCGGCCGGGGGCGGGCCGGTCTCACGCTCGGAGCTGGCCTTTCCGGGGCGGACGGACAGCACCGCCGGGACCTCCTCGCCCCGCCCCCAGCCCAACGGTAGCCGGAGGGACGCACCGCCCACCCAGGGTGCGAGGCCGCGGGCGGGCTCGCCAGGCGATTGGCCGGGAGGGGTGCGAGGGGCACACGGGCGGGGCGGGGGGCGGGCACTTGCGCGCAGGCGGCGCGGCCGGCACGCGGCGCTCGAGCTCCCTGCTTAAATGAGCCTGGGCTCCCCGCGCCCGCCACTTCAGCGGGGCCAGCGCCGCGGCTGTGAGCGGAGCGCTCTGCGCCGCTCCGGTCCTTGGCGTCCGCGCGCCTCAGCTCCGGGGTGGTCGATGGGACGGAGCGCCGCGGAGCAGGAGGCGGCGTCCGTCGGGGAGCTGGGGCAGCGCGGGAGCCCGCCGCGGGACTCCGGCATGGCGGGCCGCAGGACCTGAGCCCTGCCCCCGCGGGGAGCAGCCTGGTGGAGGGCGATGGGGACGGAGCGGAGCTGCCGCCGCGCCGGGCCGTGAGCGCCGCGCCTCCGCCACCGCCTCCACCTTCTCGCTGCCGCCTCGGCCCCTCGCGAAGCGCCGGGCCGCTGGGGAACATGGCCCTGGAGCAGCTCTGCTCGGTCCTCAAAGGTAAGCGCCGGGGGCCGCGGACGGCGCCCCCTGCGGGCGAGGCCGGCGTCTTCGCGTCCCTGCCCGGTGCCGGGCGCCCGACGCGCCCCTTTGTCTGGCGCGAGCGGACCGCGGAGCCCACTCCCGCCGGGCTCGACTCGCTCCCCGAGCGCTTCTCTCCAGCCTTCTGCGTGCTGGAGAACCGGGGGAGCGAGGGGAGCTCCCAGTCTTTGGCGGGGGAACCGGGGAGCGCATCGGGACCCGGCGGCCCGGCGGGCCCTCCGAGCTGTGCCTTCGCGCCTCTTCCTCGGAATTCCGCGCATCGCTTTGCAAAGTTGTGGGGTTCCTGAGAGTGGAGCGAAGGCCGATCTTTTTGAGCATTAAGAACAGAAAGTCATTCCGAGCAAACAATAAAAACCCCAGCTGAGGTGTCGAGGAGCAGTTCTCGAAAAGCCCCTCGGTGGCGGCTAGTGGAACGGCCTGCCCGCGGGCCGGGTCCCACCTGCTGCGGCCGCGGAGGCTGCGGCACCACTGCGGGCGCCGATATCGGCCCGGCCAGTTGCCGCTGCTCCGGCTGCGCCCAGGCGCTTCCTGGGACCTCAGGATACCCTGCGCCGGTGCCTGGTTCTTTGTGATTTGTTGTACTGAGAATTAAAACAGTCCGCTTGCCAAACACAAAGCGCTAAGACCTACTAGAGCTGCTTTGCATTTTCCAGGAGGTGTTATTTTAAAATTTATATATATGGGTAATTAAGACTGATTCAAAGTTGCTTCTGAAAATTGGACTGAGTAAATCCTTTTTTTGGTCCTCGGAGGAAAATACCACCAATAAAGGGCTTCCCTTTTCCCCTGATGGCTTGAAAACTGAATAGCTGTGTATTTGTAATGTTATGAAATATTTCCTTTTTTAAGATATTGGGTAAGGAGTTAAGGTATTGATTATAGTGTCATATATCGCTTTTCATTGTCTCTTGATGTTCGTACAGAGCAAAATCTTGGTGTTTTTTTCCACTCCATATCAACACTTTTTTCAAATTTGTTTTACTGGAAAATTCAGTGTAATTTTGCCTTTAATTTTAATTGCACAAATTATCTACTCTCCAGGTGCTCCTAAATTCATAACTGAGATTTCAGCAGTTTGTTTACCCACTGTATACTTACATGTACAGTTTGTATTAAGGTAACGTAGGACTTTTCTATCTAGTGATTGTTTCCCCGAATTCCCATAAATTCTTGATGATTTCTTTATTATATTAAAATTTAAAACTCTGAAATCCATTTCTGTAGTCTTTGCTATCTGTAACTCCAAATTTATATCTCCGTTCCTTGGAAATTAAGATTTTTGTTTTACTTTTTTTTCAAAATAAATCGTACGCACGGTAGCGGTCTGATAGTGCTTATCTGAATTGACTTCGTTGTTCTGATTGCCTTAGGATGTTCAGTATCATAATGGCATTCCATCTGAGTAGCCCCCTCTGGGGAGAAATCACGTAGCTCTATTATACAGCTTTACCTGCAGAACTTGACGAAACTGAGCTGGATAGGACAGAATCTCTGATACTCCTGGAATGGTGAAGGGTTTTGCAGCTTTTCTGCCTTTGCTTTTGTCGTTGGTACACACTGCCCTCTCTGGCCACCGTGGTGAAGCATTTTAGTTGTACCTTTTAGGAAAAGAGTCTATGGTTGATGACAGAACTACAGTGAAAACAATGTAGTATCTGTATCTGGCTTTTCTTTTTTTTTTGATGTTACCCAGCCTACACTATTTTTATTTTTACCTGTTAGTGTATTTTTAAAGCTCAAGCTAAGTTGTTGTTATTGTTAGGCTTGCTAGAGAGGAAGCAAGCTTTTTTAAAGTCTTCTAAAGTTTATGTATAGGTGCGTGTAAATTTAGAGAATTGGTCTGGAAATGTTCGAGAAATTAACAAAAGTTGATTCTGAGAAGGAGACTTGGGAGACAGAAACCAGAGGAAAGGGAAGACTTTGGTTTAACTGCACACCCATTTGTATCACTTGATTTTTTGAAATAAAGTGTATGTGTTACCTATATAAACATGGATATTTTTAATTTTGAAAAATCACATTTTAAAATATATTGGCTTTTTGCGGGGCGCTACCATTCATTGTGTGTGCCAACGCATGAAGAAGGAGCCCTTAAGTATCCTGTAAGGTATATCACTTCAACATGGAAGAGGTTCTTATCAGAAGCAGTTATTTAACATTTGTGTAAATGTAGATATTACCCACCGAAAGCCTTGTTTGGAATATTATGGTCAGTTTCGACTAAAACAAATCAGCCATAATGAGTGTGTGAAATTTTAAGTAGAAGGTAATTTTCCTTAAGATGCCATTGATTCTCTGTTTTACTTTCAGCAATGAGAACAAAAGGATAACTCTGCTAGGCGTTTAAACCTTTCCTATTTTGTTAAAACTGAATAATTCACTTTTAACTGTTTATGATTATTCCAGGTCTTACAAAATTTGACTTACCTTTTATCAAAGTATCATAGTGACATGAAAACATTACATTAGGTTTGTAAACACTTTTTTTCACTGTTTATATTCATTCTCCACACTTGCTTCAGTAGAGTCCTATCAGACTCAGTTATATTTAAATCTCCATAAACTATGGTTAAATTTATGGTAGTACAGTGCATATATGTTAAAAATCTTATCGGAAGCTGTGACAGATATTAACTCCTGTCCTTCATTCTTAAGCCTCTTCCAAGAAAGTAAATCTTATTGAAATAAGTACCTTAATAAAAAGCTATCCCTTTAACAAGGAACTTTTTAAATATAGCCTTGTTAAAAATTAACTTTTTGGCTCCCTGGCCCGCCCCCCCCCCCCGTTGGAGAAAATGTTTTAATACTGACAATTGAAAAGTCTGATTAAACAGTGGTTTTATTACAGTAAATTCTCAATTTGAACTCACTTTTTCTGTGTTTTGAAACCAAACTCACCTTTAGGAAAAATATGCAGCGCTGTTATTACACTCATGTGCATTACAGAACTAGTTCAAATCAAAGCCAATTTCAGTCCTTTTCTGAATAAGATAGAAAAAAGATAAACTCTTAAGTAAAGTTCATGTCTAAAATTCTGAAAAACAGTCCAGGTTCTGCCCTTGGGAACAACCTAGGCAGGGCAGTCTCCTGTCATTTTAAAATTTATGCTACTGCAGAGTAATTGTTTATGTTTTTAAAAAATATGTGTCCCTGAGGTACTTTGAGATCTCGGTTATTGTGTTCTTTGCATTGGAAAGGGGAATCCTAAAAAGTGAACTAATCTAGTGGTTTTCACACTTTCCTCAGCAGAACTCCCTCAGAGGAACTCTTTTGAGGGGATATTTAAAAACTAAACAGAAGCAACAGTTTGGAGTTCCCGTGTGGCTCAGCAGGTTCAGGATCTGGTGTTGTCACTTGCAGTAGCTCAGGGCTTTGATTCCTGGCCAGGGAACTTCCACCTGCCCAGGCATGGCCAAAAAAAAAGAGAGCTGGGTTGCTCAAATTGGTTAGGAGCTTTACCCTCCTAGTCACCCATCAGAGTGACCCCTGAAAAATGGACACTTTTTAGCGTATGTGTTCACAGATTACAGGGTGCACTGTTCTGAAAGTTCAGTTCGTTCTAGTGAAAATCACATTAAAACATGTTGGTTTAAATATGCCTAGAGTCATATATCGGAAATTACAGCCTTAGTGGGTGAGAAGCTATCAAATACTCTTTAAAAGGTGACCCAGTCGAGTTAACTATCTGACGATAGTTGCTGTGGATGTCTGAGGAAGACTCCTGTGTAATTAGAGCCTGCAAAGCTGCCATCTCAAGAGCATTTGGCTGACAAGGAGGTTGTCACATCCTGCAGCAAAGAGAAAGCACTTGCAGTTACTCTTTCTTGTAAGTGATTGGCAGTGTAATTAGCATATGGAGGCTGGAGTGATCCCAAAGTTCGCCAAGATCCATCTTCTTTCTTAACTAAAAAGTAAAATTGAGTATGATTAAATTAGGGTCCTTTTTTTGTTCTTTGGAATATAGTTGATCAAAAACAAAAGTTACGACTGCCTCAGGGAGTATAGAGTCTCTAACTGACCTCCATTCTTATTTCATAATAGAAAATAGTAAGGATCAGGAAGACCAGTTAGGGATCATGACATTAGGACATCTTACCATAGGTTTACCAAACCTTATGTTTACCTTTTAGATGCTGAAAACAGGAAGGCTTCGAAAGAGGTACTTTTAATTACTAACAAAGGTAAATTGAATCCGCTGGAGAAAAGTAAGAGTAGTTGCATGTTTGAAAAGAAAAAAAAAAAAATTAATTCTTTTTCTGTCCCCTGATTTATGTTCAAATAAAAAGAACCTGAGTGCTGTTGTGGGCCAACCAGTCTTCTAGTCACTAGAGCCGCATCAGTGGATGGGACAGACACAGTCCCTCTTTCTAGGAGGAAGAGACAGATAATGAGCAAGAAAAGGGCAGAAAATATAAGTAATAATCAAAATATTATTTATATAAAAAAACAGGATGATGGAGGAAATATAGAGCTTCCTGAGCAGTTGGAGAGGCTTCACGACACCTGATTAACAGGAAGGAAGCAGCCAGGCAGAGAGAGTCTAGGCAGACTTTTCACTTCTGTGACTACACACTGGCTCTCTACGTCTGTCTGGTTTTATTATCTACGGTAAGAATTAGCTCAGTGTGTTGAAGTAATGGGAAGAAGGCCTGTGTCGCCATAGATAGCAGTCAGGTCAGGGGCACGGTCAGCTGCCAGATCCCATAGGACCTCTGCAGTTGGAGTAAGGAGTGTGGATTTATTCTAAATGTAATGGAACTCTGTTGGAAGATTTTTGTGACATTATCTGCTTTATGTTTCATAAGTATCACCTGCTGCTGAGTACAGAATAGGGACTAGGGGGCTGTGGCAGAAATAGCCCATTCTCTCCCGACATCCGTTTTACCTTTCAGTGAGTCTCTGAATTTTAACTAAGCTCACAATTACCCAAAATAAATACTAGATTTTCCAGCCTTCCTTAGGGTTAGGTGTGGCCACATGACTAAACAAGTTCTGGGCAGTTGGGTGTTTGTGCAACTTTGAGGAAGTGGTTGTGTTTTTGTTGTTCAGTTAAAATTTTTGTTTTGAGATCATTGTAGATTCTGGGCAAATCTAACGGATTTGATTTTAAAGGAAGGGGGAATGCCCTATGTTATTTCTTCATTCTTGCTGATTGTGATGCAGGCATGGTAGCTGTAAAGAAGGTACAATTCCTGGCACTCCTGCATCTGTATTGGGCCATAAGGTGACATTGGAAATGAAAGTGTATATATATATACATATATATATGTATGTATATATATATATAACTGAACAATAAGATAGAAGGAGCTTAGGTCTCTAGCCCCTGATTGCTTATCTATAGTTATTTTACTTGATAGAGAAATAAAACTCTATCTTATTTAAACTACTAGCTTGAGTTTTTCTATTACTCATGCCAAACTTAGTGCTAACGTAATAGGAGTGTGCAAAATTAATGAAAGAAATAAAACCAGACAGACGAGAGCCAGTGTGTAGTCACAGAAGTGAAAAGTCTGAATGCCATCTAATAAAATTAATCTTGAGAGAGTTCCTCTAAAAAGCAGGTTTTTAACGATGCCAAGGTAGTTTTGTGGAAGCAGAGGGAAGTCTGTGTCAAGTGCAGGTGTTCAGGAACAGGAGGGATTTGTAGGGGCGTTACGAGACTGCATAGATGGATAGTAGAGCATTCAGCAGCATTTCCAAAACCAACTCTTCAACCCGTCTGCCCGCCCTCTGCCCTGCCGCATCCATCATGGCCCACGCTTGGCCCTACCATCACCTAAGGAGAAAACAGGCAGCCTCTTTCTGTGTCTTTCAAGGTGTTATCTCTCTCCTAGTGCAGTGTTCTCCAAGGTGTGGTCCCAGGGCCAGCTGCTTTAGCATCACTAGGGCATTTGTTAAAATGCAAATTTTCAAGCCCTATCCCACACCTACCAGATCAAAATTTCTGAAAGTAACCCACCCACACCCCCATCTGTGTTTGTTTGTTTGTTGGTTGGTTTGTGGTCTTTTGTCTTTTTAGGGCCATACCCATGGCATATGGAGATTCCCAGGCTAGGGGTCGTGTCAGAGCTCTAGGTGCCAGTCTACACCACAGCCACAGCAACATGGGCATCTGAGCCATGTCTTCGACTTACACAGCACAGCTCACAGCAGCACCAGATCCTGAACCCACTGAGCAAGGCCAGGGATCGAACCCACATCCTCATGGATACTAGTCAGATTCGTTTCTGCTGCGCCACAACGGGAACTCCCCATCTGCGAGGAATGAATACCATGCACCCTAACTAACGTTTGAGAACTACTGTCCCAGTGATGTAGTTCCCAAACCTGGAAGAATTGCTGAGTGGGACTTGTATGTGTTTAAGCCATGCTGCATATTTCCTTATTAACCTCCCCAAAGCTGTGCCAGTTTGCAGCCCAGTGGCAGTATAAGTCAGTTTCCTGCATCTTGACCAACACTAGAATTGGCAGTTTTTTATATTACTGAGGCTGAATTTCTGGGTTGTTTTTGTTTGGGGGGCATATTTTTCTGGTGGCATTTTTTTTCCCCATTTATTTTTAGTTTTTATCTGTCTCTGTCTTCAGGAAATGAAAATGTTCTCCACCCCAAAGTACAAAGATAATTCACCTTTTAAAAAATCAGCTATTTTTCTATTTAGCTTGAAGTAAAGAATCTTTTTTTCCCCCAAATAATTAGCAATTTATCCCAGAACCATTTATTAAAACTGTCCTCTCGCCAGGTGTTCAAATATCCCATATATCATAATAAATTCTGGGATATGTATGACTGTTTCTGAGCTTTTTCTCTTTTTCCATTTTCTTATCTAAACACCCCTTGAGAATAAGGACCATGTCTTCCTGATTCATTGTAGTTCCAGGGAGAGACTCACTGTCTGTGATACAATGGGTGCAGGTAATGCCTGTTGACAGATCATCCATTTCTTCCTCTACCTTTGCTACATTTTAAAATTACTGTTGCTTTGCAGTAAGTATATATTTTATGTATTTTACTTTTTATTTTTCTATTTTCCTTGGCCGGTATTTTTTTTTAAAGTCTTTAAGATGAGCATTTGAAGTGTAAGTACAAGGAAAAAAAACCACACACTAAGATTTTGATTAAAACATCCTTAAATATGGTATGGCTTGGAAGAATTGTTACTTTTACATTGTTTTACTATCCAAAATGTGTTACTTCTCCATTCTGTTAAATGTATTTGCTTACTTGTTTATTTTAGTCTCCTCTTCCCTTAATAGGTGTAATCATTTGCCAGGTAATTCTCTTGGGACGTCTAGGTTTTAAAATAACATTATCTATAAATAATAATTATGTCTCCTTGCCATTATTTATAGCACTGGCCAGAGTTGCCACTGTTAAGTAACAGTGAAAAGGAGACTTTGATTTTTTCCTTGATGAAAAGTAGGGCTTGAAACTGGAAAGTCTGGAGACAAAATTGTAGGCAGAACTGTGATGACAATGGTAGAATGAAAAGAGTAGCGTTGAGGACTTGTATTTAATACCTTGAATAGCACCTGTCTTTATGATTTAAGAATTCTTTTTTTAATTAATGAATTTTATGACATCTATAGGTGTACAACAATCATCACAACCAAATTTTATGGCATTTCCATTCCAAACCCTCAGTGCATCCCCCCACCCCCCAAGCTGTCTCGTTTGGAAACCATAAGTTTTTCAAAGTCTGTGAGTCAGGATCTGTTTGTTTTTCAGTCAGATCTGTACACTGGTTATTACAGAACCAGAGGTAAGGACGTAAATGGTGGGTACTACATTTTTCAAGCATCACATCACAGGCAGGGCTCTATATAACTGAACCGTGTGGTCGTGAAGTTTCGAATTTTATTTTGGCATGGATTTCTGCCTTAAAGAATTAGTGCCTTCCTGGGTACATTGTCTTTGAATTCAAAGTGTGAGGTATTTCCAGATTTTAGAAATTACTGATCCTTTTGGATAAGAGAAAGGAACAAGTACCACATAGTTTGGGAGTAAGGACAGACCAGAGCACACAACGCTGTTTCATGTACTGGGTAATTCTCATGTTTGGCATCATGGAGTGTGTTTTAATATTTCATCTCGATTATAGCAAACTATTTACAAAGATCCCATTATACAACTAGTAAGACACTGCATTTATTATGATATAGAATTTAGAATGATTAATAGTCACAACGGTATCACCACAATGATCAGTATATATTTCCATCCCTAATTGTTGTGCAGATTTGCCTTCTTTTTTAATTCAGTGGCACAGTTCATTTGGTTGATTGGGTTGTGAATAGTTTTCTTAAACACTTGGGTGGAAAATTGTGAGCAACCGCTAAAATAAAGTAGAAAAGAATAATAGGGTAATTTCGTTTGTAACTTTATTTTTAATATGATTGTTCTACCTCAGTTGTATATACTGTGCAGATTTCATAAATCAAGTGCTTTAAAAAGCCAAACTTTTACTAGTCATTATGTAGTATAATTTTTCAGGCACAGTTCATCTTTTTGCCATAGTTTTGTGTTGTTCTCCTGGTTTCAGTTTGTTGATTTCTTACTTTCCCTGTCTGCCTGGCTTTGTATTACCTGATTATATGCTGTGAATTATAAATGTGAAAACTAGAAGTTGTTATGCCTACGATTCAGGAGGAAAGGTGTACTGAGCACAAAATTTTCACCAGTTGTGTGTCATCTGAATAGGATGATATATGCCTTGGGCAATGGTGTCCTCTAACAAGATACATTAACACAGATGGTTGTGTTATTTGCTGAATTGTCAAATATCTAATATTACCCTAGGTTCTCTTTTTGATCAGAAATCTTCAGCTTAAAAAAGGAAAAAAAAAAGTTTCAAGACTCCATTCCTCTAACTCTGTGCAAAGATGTGAAGAGAGTTTGAAGGAAGGATTGTTTCTATGTAACATGAAATCATTCAGCATTGCTAGCAGCCAAAGGAGCGGAGGGGAAGTTAAAGCTGTTGAGAGAAGCCAGAGGAAACAAAAGTCAACAAAGTACAAGAACTCTTTATACATTGCTGACTTTGGGTAGTAGATGCTGAGTACATGCTACTGAGTGAACGTGGCCTGACCATCTACCAGTCACTTAACTAGCAGTCTCTTCATTGCCTCCATCTCCCTTGCCCTTAGCATCCTTTCAGTCACCATGTACAGTTGATGCTACATCGTAATCATCCTCCTTCCCATTTTCACCACCACTGTTCTGCTTAAGACTTTATAATCTTTGCTTCCTAAATGACCTCTCTTTAAAAGTTTAGACTCCCTACCAGCATCAAGATTTTTGGTCCAAAACACAGATGTGATAATGGCACTCTCTAGTTTAAAAACTCAACAAGGTTTTCTCATTATAGTCAAAAAGTCCAAACTCTTTAGCATGGCGTTGACGGACTTATTGCAGTCAGATCTCATCCTACAATTTCTAACCACTTTTCCCCTCCACGTGCTCACTGTGCTATGTTACTCAGAATTCACCAACACCTCCTATAGGTAAGTGCTCATGCCTCCATGTGTTGGTCTAAGCTGCCTCTTTCTCTCCTGGGTAGAAGTTCTATCAGATCCAAGTAGAATATACCTTCCTTTTCTAAAGTTTTCCTCACTCTGTCCCTCTTAACCCCCAGCAGAATGAATGGTTCCCTTTTCTGCCTCCAGTGCTTACCATGTAACCCTGGTTAAACTGCTTTTCACCTCGTACTGTGGATTGGCCTTGGTAATAGGGGTTGACTCCTTCAGGATGGTAGTTTGTCTTGATATCTGTCATTTAATTAGCAGAATACCTAGCAGATAAAAAGTGCCATGTGTGATGTATATTGTCACATTTAATCTTCACAAAAACTTTGTGAGGTTGGTGTTATTAGCACCACACCCTCATTTTACAAATACGTAAACTGAGCTGAAAAGCTTCTCAGCTGGTCCCCAGCAAAGATGGAACCCCAACTTCAATCCGCCTAGTTGGCTAAAGTCCATTTTCTTTTACCTATTTTGTTGTATTTTGCCCCTCCCCAATCTGTGTATCCTCAGTGTCTGCTCTCTAGTAAGTACTCTGTAAGTGCTTGCTGATTGAATGAATAATAAAAACTAGTTCACACAGGAGGCTAATAGTATGATTTCTATTAAAAGGGAGAGTGAAAGATAGCAGTGCACCATTTCTAAAAATAAAAACTGTGAAAGAATCTTTAAAACACAAACATACACAAAACAATTCAATATGCTGTTGTTTGGGTATCAGAAATGTTAAACTTGGGGAGGAGGCGCTCCATTGTCTAAATAACACTCCTGAAACGCAGGATACAGCAAAGTACTGCACGATAGAACGTCTTGAATTGATTTCTAGGAGACTGCTGCCCCCTTACCTCTGACTTTATTATGAATGTTCTCAGAAGTCAAATCATCTAATTGAACTTTTAATGGTGTAATACATTGCAAAGCTAGCCATAATGCATGTAAAGCCTTTAAGGCGATGGAGTACAATAAATATAGGATAATTGGGGTCAGCACAGTTTGTTGTAAAAAAAAGGGTATGTGTTTTCATCCATCATAAATTGAAAACATACTACTAGTGCTTGTATAAGTGAGTACAAAATCAGTTGTTTTTTTCTTGACTTGTCTTAAGTGTCCAATAGTAATTCAGAACATAGCATTTAACCCTGAAAAATCTTGAGAGTGAATGTTAGTTAAAAAAAAAAAAAAAATAGGGGTTTTAGGAGTTCTCTTGTGGCTCAGTGGGTTAAGGATCCAGCGTTGTCACTGCAGCGGCTTGGGTTGCTGCTGTGGCATGAAAGTTTGATCCCTGGCCTGGGAATTTCCACATGCTGCTGGTGCAGCCAAAAAAAAAGGAAATAGGGGTTTTAGTTCATCTTTTTTTGTCATCCAACTTTTCTTATGAACTTAGTTAAATCTAATGTCAATTTAGCCGTTTAACTTCTCTTCTCTTTTATTCCTCTAGTGTTGTTAATAACAATATTTGTAGTGGAAGGGATCGCCGTGGCCCAAAAGACCCAAGGTAAAGTACTTACGGCGCTAATATTACTGCATGTTCAGGACAGTGAAATGGCTTATATTTGGAAAGATTGCACCTTTGAGTACTATTTCCATAATCCCTCTGGGGTGTTCCAATAACCTAAGGCTTTCTGTCAGCCTATCAGCCTCAATTCAACTGGGTTCAGCTGCAGTTAACTAGAGTAAATTGTCAGCATAAAATCTTGCCCTGATAAATTTTAAAAATTGGCCTAACTAGTGACTCCTAGCACACTATGGATTATGTCCAAAAATTAAATGAAATTCATGCTTTACCACTAAGCAAAAATAAAAATCTCTTCTCCCAGTGTAGACAAGCGAAACATTTCCATCAGTATCTTATTCAAAGCCCTAGAGACCTGTTCCAGTTGTCTTTGTTTATGAAAGAAGATTGGCTAGTGTGACTTTTGAACCAGATTTTCATGTCAGAGTTTTGTACGATTCCTAAATAACAGGATTTATTTTTATTCTCATCAAAGTTATACCTACTCATGACACACATTAAAACATTCTCAGAAGTTAATTAGGGAAAATCAGCCCCCCAGCCCACCTTATTCCACTTCTCCATGGAGAGAACCACTCTTTAGCTGATTCTTTTGGTATTTTCTTGCATGTTTCTCATAGTTATGTTAGTTTCAGGTATTAGCTAATAATTTTTCCACCGTGGAAAGTGAGAATTGGTTCTTTCATGCACCTGCTCTTCACCTCTGACCATATGCAAGTGTTCTTTTAACTTTGCACCTGTAGGATCCACATTGGTATTGTTCTAATTCTGGTAACATCTGTTCAGGATTTACGTTAAGACACCCATTGGGCTTTTTCAATGGGTGTCTTAATGTAAGTTATGTTTTTGTGTTTAGGAAATTTTTCTTTCCCTTTTTTCTTGTTTAATTTTCTAAGTTCCCTTGTCTCCATTTCCTCTTCTGCCTTTAAGGAACTCTTATTATTTGGTTACTTTTTAGAAAAATTTTCCATTTCTCTTTTGCTGTTTTCTTTTCAGTAGTCTTCATTGAGACTTCCTCAGCTTTGTCTTCTAAACCAAAACCTGGAAAACTGTTTTCTATAAAGGGCCAGATAGTCATCCTTTGAGGCTTTGCGGGCCTTTATGGACTCAGCTTTGCAGTTTACAGGGCGAAAGCAGCCAGAGAGAGCATGCACATGAGCGGGCCTGGGTATATTTCAGTGAACTCCGTTTCAGTCATTTACAATAAGAGGCAGCAGGCCAGGTATGGCCCAGGGCCTTAGTTTGTGGACCTCTGCTCGGAACATTCAATGTTTTTCATTTCTTCTATTTTTAGAAACTTCCTTTTCTTCTCTGAATAGTCTTTGTTAAGAATATACCTCGTTTTTGTTTTATAGATATACATTTGACCCTTGAACAGTGCAAGGGCTGGGATGCTGACCCCTACATATCCAAAAATCTGCCTGTAACGCCAGTGGGCCCTCCATATTCATGGTTCTGCATCCTCTGATTCAGCCCACTGCAGACCGTGTAGTAGGCATGGACCCATGGGTTCAAACCCAGGTTGTCCAAGGTTTAACTGTGCTTTCTTTTTCTCTGAGGAGATTAAATGATAGTTTTCGTTTCTTAAAAAATATTTTATCATCTTTGTATCTTCAGAGTTACCTCTTTATTTATTTATTTATTTATTCCACACTGGGACATGCAGAAGTTTCCAGGGCCAGGGATCTAACCTGAGCCACAGCAGTGACAGCACCAGATCCTTAACCCACTGAGCCACCAGAGAACTCCCTCTGTTTGTTTTTTAATCTGTTTTTACATTACAGGCTTTTCTCAAATATCTGGTGCTCCGTGAATGTCTGCTCACATTTATGAAAGATCTGCTCCTTATCTGTCTGCTTGTGTAGAAAGGCTTTTTTACTGCAGCCCTTCTGTTGAGAGACCCTCGGTCTGTATCCTTAAGTCTTTTTCTTTGGGCCCATTAGACTCCCCAGAAGAGGTTAAGATTCCACATCCTGCTTAGAGGTTCCACATCTGACCAAGAGGTCTTTGGGGACTTGACTAGGGGAAGAGACTGAGTGTCATCAGCATGTAGCATTCACTTACTCTCCCTGTTTGGAGGTTGGTGTTGTCACCCTCTGCTGTGCCTGCTGTCTCCTAGTCCAGTGACCCTGTTTTACCTTCTCCAAAAAATAATCTCATTTTCTGATGTGGTGGTGAAGCAGCCACTACCTAGATTTGTGGAATGGGGAGGGGGGTATTAGAAATCGAGTTGAGGGAATTCCTGTCATGGCTCAGTGGTTAATGAATCCGACCAGGAACTATGAGGATGCGGGTTCGATCCCTGGCGTTGCTCAGTGGGTTAAGGATCAGGCATTGCCGTGAGCTGTGGTGTAGGTCGCAGACGTGGCTTGGATCTGGCGTTGCTGTAGCTCTGGTGTAGGCTGGTGGCTACAGCGCCGATTGACTTCTAGCCTGGGAACCTCCATATGCCGCAGGAGCATCCCTAGAAAAGACAAAAAAAAAAAAAAAAAAAAAGCAGGTTGATTCTAAGAGATTTTTAAAAATCGTGTTTTTAAAATGCCCAGTTGCACCAACTCTCCCCTACTTCCAAAGATATCTAGTTCTCCAGTTGTTATTATTGATCTCCCTTTTTATACTTACGGGTTTATGCCCTTAAAAAACTATTTACTGTTGTTTAAGTGGACTTTGAAGAAGGAGCAGAGCTAAATGCACGTGCTCAGTCTACAGTCATTAACTGAAGTCCCTTTGTAATTTTTGAATCTTATCTGACTTTGTGCTAAACTAAATACAGAGATACCATGCCAGAGATACACTCCTGGGATCCTTTTATTTTTATGTCAGAACTGAATTTTATAGTTTTACTGATTGATCAGATTTTCCCATATGGTTTTATCCTTGTAAAGTCTGAGCATTGTATTTCCCTGCTCTCTTACATAGCAGATTTGTCCTCTAGAGCAAAAATCTTCTAGCAAGTACAGCATACCATCTTGCCTTTCTTCGCTTCTGCTGTATTCAATTTGTTGTGCTAAATTTGGCTCTTAAAAATTAAAGTGGTTCTTAAAAATTATATAGCTGTATGTGTGTGTAACAGAGTGGGCAGTTATTTAGGGACGTTGTGGGGGAAAGAGCAGAATGTTTTTTTCTTTTGGTGTAACTAATGTTTTAACTGCTGTTTATCCCTAAGATGGACAGAATATTGGAATCAAGCACATTCCTTCAACTCAGTGTGGCATTTGGGTTCGAACCAGCAATGGAGGTCATTTTGCTTCACCAAATTATCCTGACTCATATCCACCAAACAAGGAATGTATCTACATTTTGGAAGGTATTTGACCAATTTCTGCCTTTCATTGGATGGATTTTTCCTTTATTGTAAAACTAGGTTAAGTGGTTAAATGCCCTGTTTAAACCAGTTTCAACAAAACTTCAATATGTATTTTAATTAAACTCTAGTCATTATAAATATTTCTTGATATTGAGCACATTAACAAAATAAAGGTTGAAATTTTATAGGGATTTCGAATTTCCTAAAATATAATTCAACTAGATGCGTAAGTATATAGGAGAAACTTCTTTGATAAGGGACCTAAATGTACTGGCAGCTCTTAGTAGGCTTTATGCAAATGTATGTCCATAGTTATATGTTTTAATCATTTCTTCTGTTTCTTCTATTTATTATAGTACAGTATATCTCATAAACTAAGCATCAGCTTCTCAACTCTAATTGTAATCAGTGAACTACATTTAACTAATTTAATGAAGCACATATGCCAAAGAAAAAGATTAGTATTACTCCTCCAGAGTGGCGTTATTATTATTAACATATAACATTTATCATGAATTTTATATGTAACACTTCTCATCATGAGCCTCATCTATGAAACAGTAACACAGTATGCTGTTCTCATTTGTGTCAGGACATTGTTCCTTTTTCTTGTTCATGTTGCCCTGATTCTCTTACTCTTATTTTCTAGCTGCTCCTCGCCAAAGGATAGAATTGACCTTTGATGAGCGTTATTATATAGAACCATCATTTGAATGTCGGTTTGATCACTTGGAAGTTCGAGATGGGCCTTTCGGTTTCTCTCCACTGATAGATCGTTACTGTGGTGTGAAAAGCCCTCCGTTAATTAGATCAACAGGGAGATTCATGTGGATCAAGTTTAGTTCTGATGAAGAACTTGAAGGACTGGGATTTCGAGCAAAATACTCGTTTATTCCAGGTAATGACGTTATTGTTTCAGTGGTTCGGTCTCACTCTGATTTTAGAACCTTAAGGCTAGAAAAGAGACAATTCAGTCGAGTTAATCAAGTGAAAGCTTTAAAGAAAGTAGCAAAGTCAAAGGGAAATCAGTCCATACATAAATTAAAAACTTAAAAATTAGAAATAGAACTGTATCACTTGAATTTTGAGGCAAATCATAGATGACATCACATTCTTTCTTGGATTTCTTTTTCTTTCTTTCTTTCTTTTGGCTGTGCCCATGGCATGTGAAAGTTGCCAGACTAGGGATCGAACCTCTGCCACAGCAGCAACCCAAGCCACAGCAGTGACACCACCAAGTCCTCAACTACTAGGCCACCTGGGAACTCCTTCTTTATATTTTATAGCATATATATCAAGGCCAAAAAGTCACAGCAAATACATTTTTAAAAATTAAACAAATTGTCTTATTTTTAGAATCTCTACCAGAAGTTATTTTGGCAGATTTTTTTCCATTAGAATGATTGGATTAATCACTCATTGGAATGGTCTCTAGAAAACATTAACCAATGGAAAGAATACCACTCTACACTTGGAGGCAAAAGATCTGGGTTTGAATCCTTTTCTCTGCAACCTGTTGGCTGTAAAATTTAATATTAAGCAGAGTTGTGCCCAAGAGTTGCTGTTGGTAAGATAGGGAATACCTTTCTGAGGCTGTCATAACTAATTACCAGAAACCTGGCAGCTGAAGAAAACAACAGAAGTTTATTCTCTCAGAGATGTGGAGACCGGAATCCAGAATGCAGCAGTCATGTTCCCTCTGGGAACTCTGAAGAATCCACGCTTAGGCTCTGGAAGCTTCTGTGGGCTGCCCCAGTGTCCTGGACATGTCCACTCATCACTCTGATCTCTGCCTCCATCTTCACATCCCCTCTTTTGTCAGAAATCCTTAGCTTAATCACACCCTTCACCTTGTAATGTAATATTCACTTGTTTCTCTTTCACCATAGGGTAAAATTCATAGGTTCTGACAGCTAGGATGACATATGTTTGGGTGAGGGAGAGGGTCTCCATTCCACACGCTCTCCCTGTCTTACCTGCCCCACAGATGCGAGAACACTCCGTCGTCCTCGAGCCTGTCCACTGTAAAAGTAGGCATATCCCTGACGTGGAAACCCAAAGATGCGCTAGTTACTGCCCCCGCCTTCGAGGAGCTTAGGATAACAATTACATAACCTTTTTGCTTTTATGTATGTTTTCATGCAAGAAATTTGTTAGTTCAAAAAATTAAAACATACCCAAATGAAAAGGAAATAGCCGTAATCTTATCACCCTATATGTAAAAAACAAATATTAACAATATGGTGTGTATCCCTTCAGATGTTTTTCTAAATCTGTTTATGTTGTTTGTTCTAAATAACCGAAATCATGCTATGTTTCAGCTGTATTACCTGCTTTTTTACCTGAACAATGTAGTCAACTTTTTTTTTTTTACCTGTTACTAAGAGTATTATGGGATTTTTTTTTTTTTTTTTTTTTTTTTTGGTCTTTTTTAGGGCCATACCTGCGGCATATGGAAGTTCCCAGGCTAGGGGTCGAAGCAGAGCTGCAGCTGCTGGCCTACACCACAGCCACAGCAATGCAGGATCCAAGCCACATATGCAACCTATACCACAGCTCACGGCAATGCCAGATCCTTAACCCACTGAGCAAGGCCAGGGATCAAACCCAGATCCTCATGGATACCAGTTGGGTTCATAACCTGCTGAGCTACAACAGGAACTCCTGTTGGAATTTTTAAGTATTTGTGTTGTCAATGCCAAAATGATAACATTTTCCAAAAATAAAATTTATTTTTTTTTAGAACAGTTTTAGGTTCATAACAAAACTGAGCAGAAAGTATAGAGTTACCATAAACCTCCTGCTCCTCAGAGCTACCTCCAGAATCAACATCCTGCACCAGGGGTACATTCATTACACGTGATGAACCTGCACTGGCACAACAGTATCACCCCAAGTCCATAGTTTACATGAGGGTTCACTTTCAGTGTCCCACATCCTTTTGGTTGGACAAATGTGTCATGATGTATGTCCACCATTATAGTATCAGATAGAGTATTTCCATGGACCTCATCCCCACCCCATCCTCACCCCCCCTTCTGTGCCGCATCTCTTCATCCCTCTCTCCCCAGCTTCTGGCAGCACTGATCTTTTTACTGTCTCTATGGTTTTGCCCTTTCCGAAATATCGTATAGTTGGAATCATACAGTCTGTAGCCTTTTCAGATTGGTTTCTTTCACTTAGTAAGATGTATTTAAGCTTCCTCCATGTTTTTTCATGGCTTGATAGCTTGTTTCTTTTTAGCACTAAATAATATTTCATTGTTTATCCATTCTCTTGAAGGATGTCTTGGCTGCTTCCAAGTTTTAGCAACCACAGATAAACCTGCTGTAGACATCCGTATGGAGGTTTTTGTGTAGACGGGTTTTTAACTCATTTAGCTAAGTACTGTGGGGTACAGTTGCTGGATCATATTAAAATTTTTCTTTAATTTTCACTTAAATAGATAAGGGCGATGGTTGCTCAGCATTGTGAATGTACTTAATGCTACTGAATTGTGCAGCTAAAATGGGTAAAAGGGTAGAATATTGGGTAATGTATTTTACTACAACAAAAAGAATTTTTTTTTAAGTGTAAGCCAGTGTCTAAAAAAACTTAATTTGTAAGTTCAGATATATATCACCTGCCAGAATGTAAAAAGGGTTAGTCTAAATTTTCTCTGAATCCTTACTTAGTTTAATTTAGAATACATCACAGACACTCTTCTTTTTTGATTTAATAAGTTAAACCCCAACCTTCCTAAATCAAAGGGAGTAACAACACTTGAGCAACTTTACAGAAAATTGTCAAAGAGAAATCTAAATCTTAAACAGTATTGGAGTAAAAAGTAATAGGAACTTTCTGGCAAATGAATCGGAATTTTTTCATATGTAGGCTAGAATTCTAAGATATTGTCATTATTGCACTAAACTTTTCAGAATTATCCCACTTACTTCCAGGAAGTAGCAGTCCATTAAGAGGCTCTGCCTCAACAAATACCACCCTTAGCTAAGAGAGTTTCACTTATTTAAAAGATTCTAATTTCTCATCACTGTTAGTTAGCTTCTTCCATACTTACAAATTCTTAGGCAAAATTTATTTTATAAATATGACTTTAAATAACTAGACACAGCTATAATTTAGCTAATTATTAATTGCCTATTTATTTCGACATTGTTTTATTTCTTTTAGTGGTAAAAATTGTGGTACCCTCATCCACATAAAGGTATCATTATAGAGTAAGAAAAATTGTCTAGATAATTGGGACCTAGTCCTTAGTTTGTCATTATATGACCTAAAACAAGTCATAACCTTTTCTGATTCAGTTTCCTCATCGATAAAATGGAATATTACATAATCTTGATGTATTGTTATTAGCATAATATTAAACATAAGGCCTTTAGAAACTCTGAAGTACTAAAAAATGCAAATGTAAGACAATATGGTGTAGAAATCCTAAGCATTTTATTATCATTTGTCTATAGTTTAACCATAAGCCATATAAAGTTGCTCTCATGATACATAAAACTAATAGAAGAAAAAGAGCTGCTTTTCTTCAAAATATCGTTACATATAAACTTCCCCGACTTTGTTTTTTAAAAATATTTTTAAAAGCATTATTCAAATGATTAAGATTTTTTTTTTCTTTCAAATAGTGTAAATTTGTGTGCAAAGATCTGACTCCTATATAAGACTTTGTAATTGGAGGGGGTTGTTTTTTTGTTTTAGGGGGTTTTTTGGGCCATGCCCATGGCACATGGAACTTGCCTGGCCAGAGGTCAAACCTGTGCCACAGCAGCAACCCAAGCCACCGCAGTGACAACACTGGATCCTTTAACCCGTTGTTCCGCAAATGAATTCCTGTAATGTCTTTTTGATACTAAAGTACTGATTACTTAAGTGAGTTAGCTAATAAAAATCAAATACCTGGCCAATTGAATTAAATCAGTTATTTTGATAAAAACTATTGGTTCTCAGTCTTCTATGAGCTATTTCACAGGGCAGAATATCCTATATGTCATCTAGTCCTCTTTCTTTTTCCTGCCATTGTAGATAAACAGCTCACTAGCTGCTGCTCTGTGTGGGATAGAGGGTAAATTGTATTTAACATAAAGTTCACCATTTTAATCCTTTTAAGTGGTCAAGTCAGTGGCATTAAGTATATTTACAATGTTGTGCAACCGTAACCACTGCCCCTTTCCAGAACTTTTTTATTACCCCATGCTGAATCTCTGTCCATGACAACACTTAATTCCCCACTTCCCCACTCCCTACAGCCCCATGAAAACAGTCCCTATGAATTAGACTAATCTAACAACCTCAATAAGTGGAATCATGTAATACTTATCGTTAACTATCTGACTCATTTCACTTAGAATGTTTCAAGGCTCATCCATGTTGTACTGTATGTCAGAATTTCATTCCTTTTTAAGGCTGAATAATATTTCATTGTATTATATATATACTACATTTTGTTTATGGATCCATCAGTGGACTAACCACTGCTGTTGTGAGTTCTCAGGTAGCATAAATAAGTTATCAATTTGTGATGAGATTAAAAAGTATAACTAGTATCATTTTGAAAACATTGATGCTTTAAGTGAGCACCCGAATATATTCATAAATAACCAGGGAAAACTTTCTCTTGCTTTGCTATTAAATGTAACATTAGATGTGACTTAAAACATTAAACCTGAAAGTAACTCAGTGCCATTGACTTTCTTTTTTTTTCTCTGTTACAGATCCAGATTTTACTTACCTAGGAGGTATTTTAAATCCCATCCCAGGTTTAGTATATTACCTCTTTTTCCTCATGGCATCTTTGATCAGTCTTATTTTCCTTTGAACATCATTCATCTGTTCTTTCTAGATTGCCAGTTTGAGCTGTCAGGAGCTGATGGAATAGTGCGTTCTAGTCAGGTAGAACAAGAAGAAAAAACAAAACCTGGCCAAGCAGTTGATTGCATATGGACGATTAAAGCTACTCCAAAAGCTAAGGTATTACTATGTATGCAATCACTTCAGAGAGGAACATAATGAGATGTGATTTGTATAATGTATTATTTTGGTTCATGCAGATACTTACTGATTATCCAAACTGACGTTACAACTTACAAAAAAATATTTTTTCAGTCACATTGTCAAACACGTCTTAACATCCCACCATTGTTATAGTTAAATAAACTATAATATAAACGTTGGGACTCTCACGTATATATTAAGAGTCCTCTTTTAAGAATTTTAAGATTTTTAGGAGTTCCTGTTGTGGCACAGTGGAAGCGAATCCGACTAGGAACCATGAGGTTGCAGGTTTGATCCCTGGCCTCATCAGTGAGTTAAGGATCTGTCGTTGCCATGAGCTGTGGTGTAGGTCACAGATGCGGCTCAGATCTAGCGTGGCTGTGGCTGGTGGCTGTAGCTCTGATTGGACCCCTTGCCCGGAAGCCTCCATATGCCCTTGGGTGCGGCCCTAAAAAGCAAAAAAAAAAAAAAAAAAAAAAGTATATTCCTAATTGGAGGGTGTGAGTATTGATCAGTGTGATTGTAGATGCATAAACACCTTCATGAGGAGGTAAAATAGGCAACGAGAGGTTAAGATGTGTTGTCGAAGGTCTCAGAGTTGGTTATAAGAGTGTCAGAAACCAAAGCACAAGTACATTGAGTCTTAGTTCTTATTCTTACCATGCTCTGCTAATCATGGAGAGTTTTATTGGAAAGTACCACAAGGAAGGATGTTTTTAAATAACTCAGACAGATTGAGACTGGGTGCTAACTACTTTTGCTTTTTGCTTTTAATTTGTATTTCTAGGAATAGTAACAGTTAAAGTTATATTTATTGTGTATATATGTAAAAAGAGAAAGAGTGAGGGTAGGAGAACAAACCTTTTAAAGAAATAGGAAAGTCAAATTTAGAGTTACTGGTAATATGTTGGATTAGATAACCTGCAAGCCTATTATAAAACACCTTGGATAAAATATAACAGACATCCTTTTAAAAGCATCGATAAGTTCCAAAAAAGAAGGTAATTCTTACGGATGAGAAATGAAAAGAGAGAAGTATAAACCAGAGCAGGAAGCTAAAAACTGAAATAGATGGTATAGATGGCTCTTGCTGATTTCAGTAACCAGTGCCTACCCAGAGTAGATATGCCAGGAGCTTGGTGTTAATATCCATCCTGCGACAGTAATAAAAGGCCTAGGGTTCATGTGGCCTTTGTGAGAGCCTTCACATAAAGCTGGAACCATCAAAGGGAGATAAGTGCCATGAGATGGTAGATTAGAAATCTTCCACTAGTGCAGATACGTAACAAAGACGCTTGTCTTTCTGGGCTCAGCCTCAGGATAGGGGTGAGGCTGAGTTCTCCCCTAACACTTTATACCCAGAACTGTCTTTATTAATAGAGTTTGGAATGTGAATTTACATTCCATACTCAACTCTGGAACCTCTTAGCCCCCAACTTAACAATATATCCTGGGCTTATCAAACCCTTTGAGAATACCTGGCAAAAATAAATACAAAATAACCATGGAGAGTACAGGATTGCCATAGATAAGACATTGCTAAGGGTAAGCTCACAACCCCGAATTAGAAAACACATAGGTGAACGACCCACCACGAGTGAGTGAGCAGGCATAACAGCAGGAAGTTTCTTGGATCTGCAAGAACTAAAGTGTTTTAAACATCTTACAAGAAGGACTCTAAAAAATAAAAAAAAAAAAAAGAAGGACTCAAAAAGATGAGAAAGAAAAAGGACGAAGTGCACTTTAAAAAATAACCAAATAGAACTTCCTGAAGTAAAATGTATAGTGTCGAAAGGTAGATTTGAGAAAATTACCCAGAAAGTAGCTTGAGAATAGGGGACACTGGCAATTTATTAAGGAAGTTTCAAGAGTTCACAAAAACTTTGACAGAAAGAGACCCCTAAAGCAAGGGAAAAAAACATTTTAATTGACATACAGTTATACTGGGCAACCCAGAATATCTTTTAAAGAAACAGAGAGAAAAAACAATATCAGAATAATCAATAGCAAAATAAAAGCCAAAAAATAATAATGTCTTCAAAGTTCTAAGAAAAAAATAAGTAACTGGCAACCTAAAATTCAGAAATTCCATATTCAACTAAACTATCCATTCAAAGATGAGGACAAAAGGTATTTCTGGGGGGAAAAAATGCTATGGCTAAAACCCAAACATTTCCTGTTTTAGGTTAACTATGGAAATTTTTGAAAACATAAAAATAAGAAAGAAATACCAGACAAATACCAAAAGAACTGATACAGCTACTAAAATTGAAATCAATATGGTCACTAATTCACAAGAAAGATATATTTAAAATTTTATGTATTAATGTAGCCTCAAAATGTACAAAACACGAATTGACGATTCTGGGGGAAACTGACAAATCCACAATTACAGTGTGCAATTTTTTCCACCTCTCGTAATTAAGCATGCAGAAAAATTAGCAAGGCTTAGAAGAGTTGAAGAACACAGTGTGCCTAATGGAGCATGGTATCTTGGCTCTGAAACATCCAGAGAATGTGCATTCTCTATAAGCATGCATGAGACATTTATGGAAACTGATCCATACACTTTTAGAAAAAGGAGGTCTGACATACATACTAGTGCTTAGTATCATTCAGAGCATCCTCTGACCAAAATGCAATTCAATTAGGAACCAGCAATCAGAATAACTTTAAAACCCCATATGTTTGGAAATTTAATAATATACCACCTAGTAATTATTAATAGGTCACAGAAGAAATCAGGGTAGAAATTTGAACAGATTTAAAACTCAGCAGTAGTGAAAATACTACATTTCAAAACTTGTGCGATACTTTGAGGGAAGAGTTCCTGCTGTGGCACGGTCAGTTGATGATCTGGCTTGTCTCTGGAGGTGCTGGTTTGATCCCTGGCCCGGTTCAGTGGGTGTGGCGTAGGTTGCAGCTCCAGCTCCAATTTGATCCCTGGCCCAGGAACTTCCATATGCTGCAGGGGCGGATGAAAAAGGAGAAAAAAGAAAGTATTTCAAGGGAATTTATGACCATAAATGCTTCCTTTAGAAGAAGAAAAACTTTAAATTTAATGAGCTAAGATTCAACTCAAGAAGTTAAAAAAATGACAAAAAAAATACCCAAGAAAGTGTAATAATAAAAGAACAGAAGTAAATGAAATTAAAACTTTACAAAAAGGAGTTCCCATTGTGGCTCAGCAGTAACAAACCCACATAGTATCCATGGGGACACAGGTTTGATCCCTGGCCCCATTTGGTAGGTTAAGGATCCCTTGTTGCCTAAAGCTGTGGCATAGGTCGCAGAAGCACCTTGGATCAGGTGTTGATGTGGCTGTTGTATAGGCCAGCAGCTGCAGTTCCAAATGGACTCTTAGCCAGGGAGTTTCCATATGCCACGGGTGTGGCCCTAAACAAAAAAAAACAAAAAAACTTTACAAAAAGAAAGAGTCAACAAAACCAAAAGCTGGCCCTTGGTAAAACAATAATAATAACAGGCATAACTTTGGCAAGATTGATATAGGAAAAAAATCAGAAGTGGAAAAAGTCATACATCAACTACAGCTAAGATTAAAAACTATTATAAGACAAACTATAAAGAAGACCTGAAGAAAAGGGGGAAAACTGAGCATTTCTTCAGTAAATAAATTAATTACAAAAGGAAAAAGAAAACCAGCAGGGGAACCTAGAGATTTAAAAAATGTAAGTCAGAATTCCCGTGGTGGCTCAGCGGTTAACGAACCCGACTAGTATCCATGAGGACATGGATTCGATCCCTGGCCTCGCTCAGTGGGTTAAGGATCCAGCATTGCTTTGAGCTGCGGTGTAGGTCACAGACGTGGCTTGGATCCTGAGCTGCTGTGTAGGCCAGCAGCTACAGCTCTGATGCGACAGCTAGCCTGGGAACCTCCGTATGCTGAGGGTGCAGCCCTAAGAAGACAAAAAAAAAAAATCAAATGAACTTGCGGATTCAGACTATACAAGGAGGGGAACATTAAGAGACAGGTGTCTGAACACTGACTGGTGTTTGATATTAAAAAATGACATTTGTTTCGAGTGATAATAGTATGAGATTATTTTAAATGGTTTTTAATAACACATATGGATCTGTTTACATGTGAAATGATACTTCCGGAATTTGTCTCAAAATAATATGGAAGAAGTAGAAATGGGGAGAGGTATAAATAAAGCTAAAGGTAGGGGATGGGAATTTATGATTCTATTTTGTCTACTTTTGCTTGTTTGAAATTTTCCATAATCAAAGTGTTTTAGACTGTTCTTTGCTAATAAATTTGTAAATAGTCTAAATGGACAATTTCCTGAAATATATGATGTATATGTGTGCATATGTATTTACACATATACATATAATTTACCAAAATTGAATTGAAGAAGTAGAAAACCTGAATAAATGTGTACCAGATTAACAAAATTGACTTTGTACTTAAGTTTAACAGAAAAACTTCCAAATTAGATTTTACTAAATACTCAAGGAACATGTGATATAGATTGTTTCAGAAAACTGAAAAAGAAAAACCATTCCTCAGCCCATTGTATCAAAACTAAGTATATAGTGTGAAAGGATTTTAAACCAGAGAATTATTTATAAAATGGAGGGGGAAGAAAGACCCAAAAAACTAAGCAATAATGAACAACAAGTTTCCTAAACCTAACAGTGTTTTTTGTTTTTTTTTTTAAGAAATCATGACCAAAATGGGTTTATCCTAGGAATTCTTGGACAGTTTAATGTGAGAAAATCAAATGATGTAGTTTACCATATTGATACATTAAAGGAAAAAGTCCAGGTACATCAGTAGATGCAGAAAAAATACTCAATAAAACCTAAAACCTATTGATAAATGACAATCTCAGTAATTTCAGCATAGGGACACATCTTCACTATGATGAAGAATATCCACTAAAATCCTAAAGCAAATGTAATTAATGGTGAGACCTTAAAATCATTTCCTTTAAACTTATGTCAGTTCTCAGTATTTTATTTGGTGGTAGTCAGCGCAGCAAGGTGAGAAAAAGAGAGCATTCTCTCTTTGTCACTGGGTAAAGTCTCTAAAAGTAGAACTACACATGTGTGGGAGCTTGGTATATAGTAAATATTTAGCATGCCAGATCAAAGGGCATGATAATTGATAATTGATGCTACAACAATTGGCTATTAATAGGAAATCCCTGTCTTACATTGGACATAAAATTCATTCTTAAATGTCAAAACTAAAACTGACAGAAGAAAATATAGGAGTATAATTCTATAACATTTGGTTAGCAAACAATTTATTTACAAAGAGAAAACACACAGTACACAATTCATTAATTTTATTACATTCCAGAATCAACTAAGATAGAGTAAGCCCACTACAGCTTATTTCTCTTAAGTTACTGTACCTGAAAGCTCTGAATAGAATACAAAAAGCAACTGCTTGAGGATTCTGAAAGTAACCATTAGAAAGTAAGTTTGGGGAGTTCCCGTCGTGGCGCAGTGGTTAACGAATCCGACTAGGAATCATGAGGTTTCGGGTTCAGTCCCTGCCCTTGCTCAGTGGGTTAACGATCCGGCGGTGTTGCCGTGAGCTGTGGTGTAGGTTGCAGACGCAGCTCGGATCCCGCGTTGCTGTGGCTCTGGCATAGGCCGGTGGCTACGGCTCCGATTAGACCCCTAGCCTGGGAATCTCCATATGCCGCGGGAGCAGCCTAAGAAATAGCAAAAAAACAAAAAAAAAAAGAAAGTAAGTTTGGGAGGGAAGTCAAAACTTGAATAAAGGCCCCCAAAGGGGGTGAAATTCAACGTTTTTTCCCTTCTATTGTGTTCCTGGGGCTGGTTCATGAAACTGATAGCAGGTGCAGACAGCAGAAGCTCAGAGAAAGCACACTAGCCAGAACAGTGAGTAAAGGTCCCTTACAAACGGAAGTGGGGGAGTCCTTGGTTTGTTTTCCCCCCTTTACCAGCTCAGCCTAGGGTCAGCAGCAGTCACAGCAAAACCCCATCTCTTTAACCGGTGGAACTTGGAAAAGGCTAAGGTGATGTCTGGAGAGTATGGAGGGAATCCCCATTGTTGTTTCTTTTTTCTTTCTTCTTAGTCCCTCAGAACTCAGAATAGGTCAGCAGACTAAAAACTAAGGAAAACTTACCTTTCTGGCCACCAGAGGAACGGTTATCCAGAGAACGAGAAGGACGTCTTGGCGAGCAGGGAGCTAGAGAAGGGAAGACACTAGGTGTGGCTTACTCCTGAGCTGCACATGAATGGAGCATGCAAAAGTGTTGAGGACCAAACTACAGTATGAACCGCTGTCCGAGTGCCTGAGTAAGACATGCCCTGGCAAGTCTACACATAGCAAAGTTCTCAAAAACGGAACCAACACTGGAACATACACAAAGAGACAGTGTATGTTATCTGAACCCAACTGGAAAGGTTCCTGATAAACAACAGAAGTCAACGTTTTCCGTGGATTTTTACCAGGACTCAGAGTCTCAATGTTGTATTCAAAATGCCCAGAATATAATTTTAAAGTTACCCCCAATATAAAAATGGAGGGATATGTGATTCATTCTAAAGGAAGAAAATGGTCAACAGATCCCAACTCTACTGCCAGGCCTCAAATGTTGGAATTATCAAAGATTTTGAAGTAACAATATAACTGTGTCACACGAGGTAAAGTTAAGCATTTCTGAAGTGAGTGGAAAGATAGATCTTAACAGAAATAGAAATTATAAAAAAGAACCAAGTGAAAAGTTTTAAACTGAGAATGAAAACCATACCTTAAAAAAAAAAAAATTCACTGTATAAACCAATAGGAGAATAGAGATGATAGATGATAGAAGAAAGTCAATAAATTTGAAGATGACTCAGTAGAAACTAAACTGAAATATTGAGGGGGAAAAAAAGATTGAAAACAAATTATAGTAAAGCCTCAGGGACCTTTGGGACAATTTCAAAAGGCCTAGAATTCGTGTCCTTAAGTCCCAGGAGAAGAGGAAGAGATCATTTCAGAAAAAATATCTGAAGAAGTAATTGCAAAAAAATGCCCCAAATTTGGTGAAAGACATAATTTTACAGATTCAAGAAGCTCAGCAAACACCAAACAGGATAAAAACAAATGAAAAACAAAGCCTACACACATCAAATCAAACTACTTAAAACCGAAGAATTGAAAGCCTTGAGATCCGATGGAAAAAACGATGCATTTTGTATATAGGACCAACAGTTTGAATGTGCGTTTCTCTTCAGAAATCATCAAAGCCAAAACCTTAAAGTGCTGGGAAGAAAAAAAAAAACTGGGAGTTCCCATCGTGGCTCAGTGGTTAACCAATGCTACTAGGAACCATGAGGTTGCAGATTCAATCCCTGGCCTCAGCTCAGTGGGTTAAGGATCCAGCATTGCTGTGAGCTGTGGTTGCAGACACAGCTCGGATCCCAAGTTGCTACGGCTGTGGCGAAGCCTGGCAGTTATAGCTCAGGTTCAACACCTAGCCTGGGAACCTCCATATGCCATCAGTGTGGCCCTAAAAAGACACCACCCCCCAAAAAAAATGAACTTCAGAATTTTATATCTAGCAAAAATATTCTTTCAGGAATGAAGGCAGAAGTTACATACACTAATGAAGACAAAACTAAAGAATTCATTGCCTGCAGAAATGCTGAAGGAGGTTCTTTAAATAAAAGATAAATGGTACTGGAAGGAATCTTGGAATTTCATGAATGAAAGGAAACAAAAATGGTAAATATCTGGATAAATATAAATGATTTCCCAACACCAGAAGCAAAAGAGAGGACATCTTTATAGCCTCTCCAACATTAAAAGGGACAATAATAAAACACTGGAGAGGTCTGTGCCCCCAAATCAGGTGACTCAGGTGAAATGGTCAAAAATTCCTTAAAAGCCACAAGCTGCCCAAACACATCCAAGAAGAAATATGTAACCTGATTGGCCATATATTTATGGAATAAGTTGAATTCGTTGTTTAAAAAACCTCCTTACAAAGAAAGCTCTAGGCCTAAATAGATACACTGATAAATTATACCAAACATTTAAGGAAGAAATAATGCCGATTCTTCACAGTCTCTTTGAAGAAATTCAAGAGAAGGAAACACTTAAGATGTTATAAGGAAACCATTGATCATTATTCCCCTATGATATTTTGCTTTATAATGAGAAATACATGTATTTGGTCTTCATCTCCATTTCTGGTACAGAATCCACAAAACCTTTAGAATCTTCTGCACTATAAGAGCAGTGAGAACATCTTTTGTTATAATATTTGGTCTTTTGTCCTCAGTTCCTGAAAATGTTTCAGAGTCATAGAGTTAAAATAGGTGCCTGCTTATTCATAACAAGCCCCTTTCAACCACAAGTGAGTTTATGTTAATGGGATGGCTTCTGGAAATCCCTTAAAGATGGAGGCTTATTACCAGGGTAACCAGTAATTTAGTAAGTAAACTGGTTTTCTGAATCCTGTAAGCCACTCTGACAAATAAATCCAAGGAGAGGATCTTGGGAACCTCAGATTTATAGCCGGTCAGTCAGAAGCACAGGTGACAGCCTGGACTTGTGATTGGCATCTGAAGAGGCCAGCCTCTTGGGGGTAAGCACTCAGCTTTTGGAATCTGAAACTGTCTCTGGGTAGAGAGTGACATAAGTGAGTTGAATTGTAGGACACCCAGCTGATGTTTGAAAAATTGCTTGGTGGTATGGGGAAAAAAAGACTCACATGTTGGCACTGGTATCAGAATTGTTACTCCAGAAAACAGATGTAGAAATCCTTAAAATATTAGTCAGTCTAATTCAGCAATATTTAAAAAGTATAATAATGCACTTAAGTAATCACAACCAAGTATTTATCCCAGGAATGTAAGGCTGGTTCAGCATTTGAAAAATCAACATGTGACTATCTTAAATTTGTTAAATCAGCACCCAGTCATGATAAAAAAAAAAAATCAGAAAAGTAAAAATAGAATAGAACTTATGTAACCTGATAAAGGGTGTCTGTCAAAACCTATAGCTGATACCATACTTGAAAACCTGAATACTTTTTCCCCTCAAAATCAGCAACATGGCAACTGCCATTTAACACCATAGTAGAAGCTGTAGAGAGTACAGAATGGCATACAGATAGAAAATTATTTTTGCAGACTACATAATTACCTACGTAAAAGTTACATAAAATACATCCTCAAAAAGCTTCTGGAACAAATAAATGAGTTTGACAAGTTTACAAGATAAAAGACCGATAGACAAGTATAAATTGTATTTTTTTAACATACAGTTGACCCTTGAACAACATGAGTTTGAACTGTGCTGGCCTACTTATGCATGGATTTTTTTTCAAGGGTAAATACCACTACACCATCCAAGTTTGGTTGAATCCACAGATCCAGAACCAAGGATACCAAGGACTGACTATAGTTAGATGTGGGTTTTTTACTTCAAGGAAGGGCAGCATCCCTAACTCCCACGTCATTCAAAGGTCAACTGTACTAGCTGGTTCAACATTTGAAGAATGGAGTTCAAAAGTAAGAAAGTGGCAGTACCATTTAAAGGAAGACTCTCTCCACCCCACCCCTGAAATAGGCGCAGCATCTATAAACTGCAGACTTGCAGAACCCTGATAGAAAATTTAGAAGACCTAAATAAATGGAGATATACTCTATATGCCTGTTGATGGACTCAATGATGTTCTTCTGAAATTGGGAGTTCCAGAGTTCCCATCGTGACACGGTGGTTAACAAATCCGACTAGGAACCATGAGGTTGCGGGTTCAATCCCTGCCCTTGCTCAGTGGGTTAACGATCCAGCGTTGCTGTGAGCTGTGGTGTAGGTGTGGTGTAGGTCAAAGATACGGCTCGGATCCCACGTTGCTGTGGCTCTGGCGTAGGCCAGCGGCTACAGCTCCAATTCGACCCCTAGCCTGGGAACCTCCATATGCCGCAAGAGCGGCCTAAGAAATGGCAAAAAGACAAAAAAAAAAAAAAAAAGAGAGAGAGAGAGAAAAAAAAATGAAATTGGGAGTTCCCTTCATGTCTCAGCGGTTCACAAACCTGACTAGGATCCACAAGGATGAGGATTCCATCCCTGGCCTCACTCAGTAGGTTAAGGATCCAGCATTGCCATGAGCTGTAGTGTGGGTCAAAGATGCTGCTCAGATCTGGCATTGCTGTGGCTGTACTGTAGGCCAGCAGCTGTAGCTCCTGTTTGACCCCTAGCCTGGGAACCTCCATATGCCATGCGGGTGGCCCTAAAAAGAAAAAAAAAAAAAAAAACAGTTCTCCTGAAATTGATCTATAAAGACAAACACGGGTCAAATTAAAATCCCAGGTAGTATTTGTAAATATGGACAAACTGTAGGAACCAAAACAATTTTGAAAAAGAACAAAGATGGAGGATTCACCATCTGATTTCAGGATGTTACATCTTCCGTAATCCAGACAGTGTGGCACTGACAGAAGCATAGGGTAACAGAACAAAGTCCAGAAGTGGATTCAAACAAATAGGGCTTATTGATTTTTTTTAAAAACAAGGATACAAAGTCATTTTAAGGAGAAAGGAGAGTCTAGTCTTCAGCAGATGGTGCTGGAACAATTGAGTTACCCATGTGCTCAAAAAAAAAAAAAGAAAAGACCTTGACTTATACCTAATATCCTGCACAAAAAACTCAAACTGGATCATAACACAAGTATAAAATTATAAAACTCTTAGAAGAAAACATAGAAAATCTGACTTTCGGTTAGGGAAAGAATTCTTAGATACAACATCAAAGAAGATTCCATAAAATAAAAACTTATAAATTGGACTTCATTAAAATTAAATTTTTTTCTCTGTGATAGACACTGTTGAGTGAAAAGACACTAGAAGGAAATATTTCTAAAACACCTGCCAAAAAACTTCTCCAGTGGGTTAAGGATCTGGCATTGTCACTGCTGTGGCTTGGGTTGCTGCTATGGTGCAGGTTCAATCTCTGGCCCAGGAAACAGGCACAGCCGAAAAAAAAAAAAAAAAAAACTTTAATCCAGAACTCAAAACTTGGGAGTCCCTAGTGGCACAGTGGGTTAAAGATCCAGCATCTTCACCACTGTGGTTCCTGTTACTGCTGTGACACAGGTTGGATTCCTGGCCTGGGAACTTCTTCATGCCATGAGCACAGCCCCACCACACACCAAAAAAATCAACAGTAAGAAAACTACCCAATTTAAAAGTGGGCAGACTCGTTCCCACATAGGTTGTTACAGAATACTGATTTAGAGTTCCCTGTGCTGTACTATAGGTCCTTGTTGGGAAAAAAAATGATATATGAAAAAGAATGGATGTATATGTATAAGTGAATCACTTTGCTCTACACCTTAAACTAACACAGTATTGGAAATCAACTATAATATAAAATAAAAATCAAATTAAATTGAAAAAATTGGTGGAAGATTTGAATAGATTTCACCAAAGAATTTGATTTTGACATTTCAAAATAGAAATTAAAACCACAATGTGATATAGCACTATGCCTCTATTAAAATAACTAGTTTTTGAAAACTGACAATACCAGGTGGTGGGAAATCTATATAGAGCAACTGAGAACCTAATGACACTCCTGGTGCGAATGCAGAATGATATAGCCATTTTGACAAACAGCTTGATGGTTTCCGCTAAAGTTACCATGTGATGCAACAGTCTCCTGGCTTGATACCCAGGAAAAAGACATTTTTGTCCTAAAAAAAAAAAAAAAAAAAAAAAAAACACGAATGTGAATGTTTATAGCAGCTTTATCCATAATAACCAAAAACTGGAAACCATCCAAATGTTCTTTAGTTGTTAATAAACTGTGGTGCATCGATGTGGTAAAGTCTATTCGTCAATCAAGAGACAAACTATTGGTACATGCAACAGCATGGAAGAACCTCTGATACACTGGGCTCACTGAAAGAACCCAGACTTAGAATACTGCGATGTTATTTACATGAAGTTCTGGAAAAGGTGGAACTATAGCACCGCAAAAGATCATTGGCTGCCAGAAATCAAGATTGAAGATCTTTGCCGAGGAGAGAATTTGGAGGCGATAGAGCTGCTCTTGATTGTGATGGCTGTCAACGTGACTCTGCATTTGCCAGAGAAATTTTATTATGTATTACTTGAGGCCTGGCAGAATGTCTTGGTGTGACAGAGTGTCAGTAAGGACTGAGGAGTGGAAACGCTCCTCCCTCCCTCTGGAAGGATCAACTGCTACAACCACTTGGCAAAGCCACTTGGCATCCTCTGGTCAAGCAGAAAGGGGTCGTGTCCTGCAACACAGCAGCCACGCTTCTAGGTATCTACCCAGACACTCATCATAGGCGAGCATAATGAGACTATAATATTTACGGCAGTATTTAATGTTTTTAAAAGTGGTGACAAACTAAGTCTCCCAAAGGAAAATGGAGAGTGACTTAGTTCCACAATTGATACAAGATTTCAAAATAGGAATTCCCATCGTGGCTCAGTGGTTAGTGAATCCGACTAGGAACCATGAGATTGCAGGTTCGATCCCTGGCCTCGCTCAGTGGGTTAAGGATCCGGCATTGCCGTGAGCTGTGGTGTAGGTCACAGACGTGGCTCGGATCCCGCATTGCTGTGGCTGTGGTGTAGGCCGGTGGCTACAGCTCCGATTAGACCCCTAGCCTGGGAACCTTCATATGCTGCGGGAGCGGCCCTAGAAATGGAAAAAAAAAAAAAAAAAAGATTTCAAAATAGACAAAACAATACTATATACTTTCATAGATACATAAATTTCAAAATCCAAAAATTGTGCACAGAGGCATTCCCCCTGTGGTACGCTGGGTTAAGAATCTGACTGCAGTGGCTCGGGTCGCTACAGAGGTGTAGGGTCAAGCCCCGACCCAGCACAGTGGGGTAAAGGGTTCTGCGTAGGTCAAAGCTGTGGCTCAGATTCAGTCCCTGGCCTGAGAACTTCCATGTGCTGCAGGTGTGGCCATAATTTTTTTTAATGTGCATAAGGAATTATAAAAATCATACTCAGCATATGTCAGAAAGATATGGGAACATAGGAGACTTTAGTTGTAGAGTTAGTTGACCCTTGAACAGCACAGGGGCTAGAGCTGCCAACCCACTTGCAGTTGAAGTTCTGAGTATAACTTTACAGTCAGCACTGTGTATCCAAGGTTCTGCATCCTCAGATTCAACCAACAGTGGACCATAGTACTGCAGTACATATTTATTGAAAAAAATCCATGTAAGTGGACCTGCTGCACAGTTCAAACCTATGTTGTTCAAGGGTCAACTGTACACGGAATTGAACTGCATGGGTCCACTTTTTCAGTAAATACTACAGGACTGAACAATCCACAGTTGGTTGAATCTGTAGATGCAGAACCACAAATATGGAGGGCCAACTAAGAGACTTGAGCATCTGTAGGTTTTGATACCTAGAGCAAATCCTTTGTGAAACCAATTCCCCAGCGATACTGAAGGATGACTGTATAGAGTGATATTACCATAAAAAAAATACCATACACAGTTGACATGGGAATTGGATCAATTTTTAATTGTATTAAACAAATTATTTTACTGAGGAAATTTAAGAGAAAAAATATTAGGAGTTCCCTGGTGGCTCAGTGGGTTAAGGATCCAGTATTGTCATTGCAGTGGCTCGGGTTGGTGCCATGTCATGGGTTTGACCCCTGGCCCGGGGACTTCCACATGCCACAGTTGTGGCCAGAAAAGAAAAAGAAAAAAAAAAAAAAAAAAAAAACAGCTTTCCGAGGATTTCATTCCATTTCTGTTGGGATCTGCGGAGGCACCAAGAAATAGCAGCATCCTTTTCCCTACTGGAGTTAATGAGCCACTTGAGAATGTGGAGATTCAGAATAGCCGCTTTATTTGCAATAACGGTTAGCAAAGTAGCTTCACAGAAAGAGAGTCAAACTAGACTTGCTAATTCCCTGCCCACCAGAACCACCTCCCACCTGTCTAGACTGGACCATCCCATCCAAGGAAAGGGCATTGCAGAAGAAACCCACTTACGCAAATCACTGTTTCCCTTACTCACTGGTCCAGGTAAAGAGGGAGGGAAAAGAGACTAATTCCCCACAATCCAGGTGACTCACTCCACTTCCCTGGGGAGTGCGTGGGAGAGGGTGAGAGGCCAAGACTGTTTATGTTTAGTCAAAGGTCTCTTCTTCTGCGGTCTGGGCGAGAGAAGAGTAGTTTGTGCCCCATCCACCCATTTCAGTTTTTCTAAATATTATTAGAAATATTTTCTGAAGGTTAGTTGAATTAAACAGTTAACCTTAATATTTAGCTGTATTCACAATAGAAAAGAATGTCATTCTTGGCACATGGCTTACCTTAAAACTTTGACTTTTAAAAAGTTGTATATTTAGAGTATTTTCTATAGCCTTCTACAAGTACCATGTTTCTTTGGATTAAAAAAAAAAAAGTAGGAGTTCCAATTGTGGCTCAGTGGTAACAAATCTGACTAGAATCCATGAGGATGTAGGTTCGATCCCTGGCCTCACTCAGTGGGCTGAGGATCCGGCATTGCTGTGGCTGTGGTGTAGGCTGGCAGCTGTAGCTCTCACTCGACCCCTAGCCTGGGAACTTCCATATGCTGGATGTGTGGCCCTAAAACTTTAAAAAAAAAAAAAAAAAAGAGAGAGAAAGTAAATACTCAGACTCCTTGATGGTCTACAAAATTTCTACCAAAACTAGGTTTTATAAGCCTAGTCACTTTTTAATTAATTCCCCTGAGCAAGAATTATACTGGATATAATTAGCGTACGATTGCCTAAATGGAAGACCTTAAAATCTAATGGAGAAGACGAATGATGACAGTCATCAGTGATACTATCAGAGAGCTATGGGCAGAATGTTTTGGAAAATAAGTGATGGAGAAGTTAATGAGAACAAATTATGAACTTTAAGCGAACATATTGTTTCTCTGCTAAAATACGTTGATGGAGGTTTTGTGAAGTTGTGAAATGGAAATCCATTACCACTAAGTCTCCACCATTCTCACGTAAGCGGTAGACTGGCCATTGCAAATAAGCCAGAGTTACTGGCTTAAAATTTAACTCTGGACTGTATTTTTTAAGTTGTTTGTTCTTAGTTTTATGTCATCGGGATATTTTAGGGAGAAAATATCTGACATTTTTGTTTTAGTGTTTTTGTTTTTTAAGTGTGGCATATGGCTACCTCAGAGATAGCACTCAGCGAGTGAATACCCATTAGATGTCTTCAATGGCAATCACAGAAAATCTTTGTTCTTTATTCACTAAAATTTTAATTGAAGAGTCACACATGAGCAACTAGAACCAAAACTCAAATTGTGTGTGTGCGCGTGCACCCCCACACATAAAAACCATCCCAAGGAATGGGAAGAGCACACCCTTTAAGAGTCAGACCAATCTGGGTTCAAATCCTTGCCTTGAGTAACCTCAGGCAGCTTCCTTAATCGCTGTGAGCTTTAATTTCCTCCCTGCCTGCAAAGAATAATACCTACTCTTCCTTTTCTTTTGGAGAAAATGCCCAAGGTTGGTCTAAGTCCACAGCCTAAAGATGAATGTTCATGATCTAGCTAAGCCTCGAATCTAATGGAAATCTTCAGATAAGAATGGGCCAGGTGGAGTTCCTGCTGTGGCACAATGGGATCAGCAGCGTCTCTGTAGCAACAGGACGCAGGTTCAACCCCCACGTTGCCACAGTGCAGCGTAGGTCACCGTTGCGGCTCGGATCTGGTCCCTGGCCCAGGAACTCCATATGCTGCAGGGTGGCAGAGAAAGGAAGGAAGGAAGAAGGAAAGATTCAAGCACATTTTAAGAATAACTTAGTGCCAGGTAGCAAGCTGCCTATAAAATTTGAAAAGGATACTAAGCAAAATAGAATACTAATGGTGCTTATTTTGGGACCCCAGTTTAAATCTTTCTGATAGAAAATGTGGAACTTGTTATTTTGAAGTAAAATCTTAAGACCTCTTAAATGTGCAACAGTAGGATAGTGTGCGAATAAATAAGACATCATGAGAATGACTACAGTTATGAAGAGTGTATATATAACTTGCATTACAGCAAAGCAGGTTGTATCTTACAATTAAGCTTAGGTCTTAAAAATGTGAAGAAAAACTCAAAAACGTTTACCACAGTAGTTGTTAGAGTGACAGAATTATGTGTGTTTCTTTTATTTTCCCAGTTTGTCAGTATCATGAGATTGTTTTATAATAAGAAAAATATGTAAGACAGTAATGCCTCATGGAGCAAAAAATTCATCTCTTTATAGACAGAGCACAAATTTTAGGTTCCTTAATGCTTAGTTCCATTATTAAGACAACCAAAGAAACAGACCATTAGGCTTATTATTTTACCTACTTAGATATCAGCCTTTTATCTACTATTTTTCTATTAGTTATAACTCAACTCAGTCTACCTTTTGATTGGATAATAGAACTAGAGCATTAAAATTATACATCTTTAAAAGCAGTGCTTTTCTTTATTTTCATGTTGCAGATTTATTTGAGGTTCCTAGATTATCAAATGGAGCACTCAAATGAATGCAAGAGAAACTTTGTTGCAGTCTACGATGGAAGCAGTTCTATTGAAAATCTCAAGGCCAAGTTCTGCAGCACAGTGGCCAATGATGTAATGCTTAAAACAGGAGTTGGGGTAATACGGATGTGGGCAGATGAAGGTAGTCGGCTTAGCAGGTTCAGAATGCTCTTTACTTCCTTTGTGGAGCGTAAGTAAATAATTCCTATAGCATTAAGGTCTTTCATGTAATCTTTTATTCAGAATGCAATTATTGAGCATTTCCCTTTGACAAACACTGTGGGTCACAGAATATAACTATAACTGAGTCTTAGTGTGTATTCTTAATTGACTGTCGTGGGTGAGAAAAAACAAACATGGTAATGGATAAATTGCCACACTGTCTGTTAAAGGTGTGGGAATTTATGCATATGATAGGGAATGTAGAAAATGGAGATTTCTCTCGAGATTTTCAAAATTAAAAATAATTATCAGGAGTTCCCTTCACGGCTCAGCGGAAACAAATCTGACTAGCGTCCATGAGGACTCAGGTTCAATCCCTGGCCTTGCTCAGTGGATTAAGGATCCAGCATTGCCGAGAGCTGTGGTGTAGGTCACAGACGCTGCTTGGAGCCTGCATTGCTGTGGCTGTGGTGTAGGCCAGCAGCTATAGCTCCAATTCAACTCCTAGCCTGGGAACCTCCATATGCCATGGGTGCCGCCCTAAGTAGATAAAAAATAATGATTATCAGCAGTATGAATTCAGCTTGGTGAAATAATTGTGAATCCACCAAACTATGGCCCCCAGGGATTTAGATAGGCTATTTTCTTTTTTAAAAGTTTTAAGTAATTTTAAGCTATAGAAAGTTGAGAGATAGTACAGTAGTTCCCATTGTGGCACAGCAGAAATGAATCCAACTAGTATCCAAGAGAATGTGGGTTCAGTCCCTGGCCCCCCTCAGTGGGTCAAGGATCCGGAGTTTCTGTGAGCTGTGGTGTAGGTCACAGGCACAGCTCAGGTCTGGTGTTGCTGTGGCTATGGTGAAGGCCGACAGCTGCAGCTCCAATTCAACCCCTAGCCTGGGAACTTCCATGTGCCACTGGTGCGGCCCTAAAAAGCAAAAAAAAAGCAAAAAAAAAAAAAAAAGACAAAAGAGAAAGAAAGAATAGAGTTCTTATATGCCTTTTATTCAGATTCCCCAATGTTAATTTCTTATAAACTACAGTAAAACTGAAAATTAATGCTAATACATTATTATTAACCAATATATAGACCTTACTCAGATATCACTAGTTTTCCCATTTAAGTCCCAGGATTCCACGTTGCTTTTTTTTTTTTTTTTAATTTTTCGACTGTACAGCCAGGGTATCGAGTTATCCTTACATGTATACATTACATTTACATTTTTTCCCCACCCTTTGTTCTGTTGTAACATGAGTATCTAGACATAGTTCTCTCCACATTGCATTTAATTGTCATGTCTCCTTTAGTCTCCTCTGTTTGTGATACTTATCTCTGTCTTTAATGACCTTGATGCATTTGTAGAGACTGGACCCTTTACTTAGTAGAATGCCCATCAATTTAGGCCTTTCCGATGTTCTCTCTTGGATTCAATTGATGTTATTATGCCTTTCTGTCAAGAATACCACGGGGAGTTCCCGTCGTGGCGCAGTGGTTAACGAATCCGACTAGGAACCAGGAGGTTGCGGGTTCGGTCCCTGCCCTTGCTCACTGGGTTAACGATCCGGCGTTGCTGTGAGCTGTGGTGTAGGTTGCAGACGCGGCTCGGATCCCGCGTTGCTGTGGCTCTGGCGTAGGCCGGTGGCTACAGCTCCGATTCAACCCCTAGCCTGGGAATCTCCATATGCCGCGGGAGCGGCCCAAGAAATAGCAACAACAACAACAACAAGAAAAAAAAAAAAGACAAAAGACAAAAAAAATTTAAAAAAAAATTAAAAAAAAAAAAAAGAATACCACAGATCTCACTTTATAGCTTTTTTCAGTGTATCACAGCAGTGAGGTAGGGGCACACAATGTGGGTTTGCCTTACACTGCCTTGGGTCACTTCATTAAGGTACTGACTGCCACATTTCTCCAATATGAACTATTCATTTTTCCTTTCTAACAAGTAAGTCTCTTTGAGGCTATGCAAATGCTCTTTTGGTCACGAATTTTAGCATCTGATAATAGTTTCTGCCTGTAACAGTTATTTATGTAGTATTCACCTAATGATGGTTTTCTGTTGCCATCACTCATTCCGTACTTGTTAATTCTAATTCTGTGGAGAACAACAGCTTTTCTTTTTCCTGCATTTATCTATTCAGTTATATGTGTCAGTAAGAACTTATAGATGTTTATTCTATGTGTGTGTGTGTGTGTATATATATATATATTATTCCACCATAACATTTAATTTGTTGCTTGAGTCCCAGCCTTGGCCGTTGGGAGCTCCTTATTTTTTCAAATCACTTTCTTCCTTTCTTTGATTCTAGGATGAACCAGGCTAAACTTGTGTTTTCCCTGACCCAGACCTAGAACCAAACATGTTTCCAGAAAGTCCTTTCCTTCTCTTAAGAGTGAGGAATCTGGCTCTAATTACCCACAATATAGGTATTTGTTCAATCCTTGTATGCACTTAAAGTAATCTTAGGAGTGCTAACCCATGTCCCAGTTAGAAAATTTCTAGCAGAGTGTATGTACTGTTTGTGTGCAGCTCTTTTGTCTTGAGCCACGCTGTCAAACTGTGGTGTTCCAGTGACTTAGTTTAATTGTTTTCTTCTCTCTTTTCCTTGTGGTTCATTTGTAATAACCCTTAGGTTCATTTGTGACTGTGGTGACCTTGTATTTTGTTTTGTGTCTCCCCCCCCCCCTTATGGTTACTTTAAATTGTTTTTATTCTGGAGTATGTGGCATGTTGTCATTGTTCAAAGAGAGCTATACAAAAGGATACCCTCCAATGTTACTCTACTCTCCTCTCCTCTCCCCTGTGCCAGTAACTCCCCCTCCCCAGTTCTTTCACTCTGTTCCTACCCATTCTCTCTATGTAAGGAATCCCATAGTTCCTGGTGTAGCCTTCCTCCATTTGTTTTTACTCAAAAGACTGGATACATTTGTATTTTCTTATATCCTCTTTTTTCTTCACAAAGAGAACCATGTTATACTGTTTGCATTTTGCTTCTTTCACCTCACAGTATATCCTGGAAATCACTCTATATCTGTTCTTTTTTTTTAAAGGAGAAAAAGATAGCTTTATTGCTTTGCCAGGCAAAGGGGCCATTAGTAGGCTAATGCCTTAAAGACTGTGCCCCTCCATATCTTCATTATTTATAAGTGCATAGTAATATAATTGTGTGTACATACTTTAGTCATTTGTTACTCTATTTATGAGCATATGGGTTATTTATAATATATTGTGATTACAAGCATACTGTTACAGTGAATAATGTTATGCATATGTATTTCCATATTCTTGGAAATATATCCTCCTGGATGGTTTCCTGGAAATGGGATTGCTCATGCAGAAGGTCACTTTTACATAGTTTAGTTAGGTATTGCCAAGCGCCTTTCCAGAATGATTGTAGGTTTTTAAAACTATGATAAAACCATTTTAAATGTACAATTCAGTGACATTAAGCACATTCACAACATCCTGCAACCATCACCACTATCCATTTCCAGAACTTAGCTATCACCCCAAACTGAAATTCCAAACCCAGTAAATAATAGCTCCTGATGCCCCCCTCCGCCACCCCCAACCCTAGGAACCTTTATTCTACTTCCTGCCTCCATCCATTTCCCTCTTCTAGATACCTCATATAAATGGAATATTTGTTCTTTTGTGTCTTTTGTACATAATATTTTTAAGAATTTGTCTTTTTTAAAGGCTGAATAATATTCCATTGTATGTATAATATCACATTTTGTTTATCCATTAATCTATTGATGAACACCTGAGTTGTTTCTTCTTTTAGGCTATTCTAAATAAAAGTTGCTGTAAACGTTAGTATAAAATCTGTTTGAGGAGCTCCCATTGTGGCTCAGTGATAACGAACCCGACTAGTATCACCATGAGGACTTGGGTTCAATCCCTGGCCTTGCTCAGTGGGTTAAGGATCTGGCATTGATGTGAACTGCAGTGTAGGCTGCAGACACAGTTCGGACCCCACGTTGCTGTTATTGTGGTTTAGACTGGCAGCTATAGCTCCGATTCGACCCCTAGGCTGGGAACTTCCATGTGCCGCAGGTGCAGCCCTAAAAAGACAAAATACAGACATACATACAGACATACAGATAAAGTTATCTGTTTGAGTCTCTGCTTTCAGTTCTTTGCAGTATATACTATACCTAGCAGTGAAATTGCTGGATCGTATGGATATGCTATTTTGAAATGTTTGAGGAGCCACCAGCTATTTCCACAGCAGCTGTGCTATTTTACATTCTCTCCAGCACTGCAGCAGGGTTGGTCCCCATCCTCACTAACCCTTCTTATGTTTCATTTTTTTATAATAGCCATTCCAATGGCTGTTTAAGGGGATTTTTTTTTCATGTGATTCTGATTTGTATTTCCCTAACGATGAGTAACGTTGAGCATCTTTTCATGCTTTGTGACCATTTGTATACCTTCTGTGGTGCAATGTCTACAGGCATACCTCGTTTTACTGCACTTCACTTTGTTGTGCTTCACAGATACTGCGTTTTTTTACACATCGAAGGTTGGGGCAACCCTGCATTGAGCCTGTCTATAAATGCCGTTTTTCCATCAGCATTTGCTCACTCCATGTTTCTATGTTACATTTTGGTAATTCTCACAACATTTCAAACGTTTTCCTCTTTTGTTATGATGCTCTGTGATCAATGATCTTTGACGTTGCTGTTACAAAAAGATGATGACTTGCTGAAGGCTCAGATGGTGGTTAGCATTTTAGCAATAAAGTGTTTTTTAATTAAGGTATGTACATTGTTTCCTTATAGATAATGCTATTATATACTACAGCACACTGTAAACATAATTTTATATGCACCGGGGAACCAAAAATTTTGTATGACTGCTTTATTCCAATATTTTTATTGCAGTGGTCTGGAAGTGAGGTATGCCTGTATTTCGTCCTTTACTCATTTTTTTAATTTGGTTGTGGGTTTTTGGTTAAGTTGTAGGTCTTTATATATCATGGACGTTAATCTCTCATTAGATATATGATTAGCAAGTGTTTTTTCCCATTCCGTGCATTATCTTTTCACTGTCTTTATAGTGGTACTTTGAGATACAAGGTTGATGTAGCCCAATTTGTCTGTTTGTTCTTTGCTGCTTCTTTGTCAATGCTTCAGATGTCATTATCAAGAAATAATTACCAAAAACAATGTTATAAATCTTTTCCTCTATGTTTTTAAAATATTTGATAATAGGATATTATTGGTTTATAACATATAGCATATGCTTCATGTGTACAGTATCATGTTTTGATTTCTGTGTACACAGCAGCATGCTCACCACTAAAATATAGTCTCCATCTATCAGCATACATTTGAACCCCTTCACCCATTTGCCCTCCCCACTCCCTATAACCTCTACTCTGTTCTCTGTATCTGTGTATTTGTTTTTGTTTGACTTGTTCTTTTTTTAATTATTTTTACATTCCACATATGGGTGAAGTATGGTTTTTGTCTTTCTCCCTCTGACTTATTTCAGTCACCATAATACCCTCAAGACCTATCTATATATGGAGGTTCCCAAGCTAGGGGTCAAATCGGAGCTATAGCTGCCAGCCAACACCACAGCCACAGCAACTCCAGATCCGAGCCACATATGCAACCTACACCACAGCTCACGGCAACACCGGATCCTTAGCCCACTGAGTGAGGCCAGGGATCGAACCCGCAACCTCATGGTTCCCAGTCGGATTCGTTTCCACTGCGGAAAGTGGCAAGATTTCATCTTTTCTTGTGGTTGAGTAGTATTCCATCGTATATGTACCACATCTCCTTAATCCATTCGCCCATCAGTGAGACTTATGTTCTTTTCCTTTTTCTTTTTCTTTTTTGGCTGCCCCACGGCATGTGGAGTTCCCTGGCCAGGGATTAGATCAGAGCCACAGTTGCAACCTAAGCCTCAGCTGCGGCAACACTAGATCCTTAACCCGCTGTGCCAGGCCAGGGATCGAACCTGCGTCCCAACACTACCAAGATGCCACCAATTCCATTGTACCACAGCAGGAACTCCACTTAGGTTCTTTTCATGTCTTGGCTATTGTAAATAATACTATGATGAACACAGGAGCATATATCCTTTCAAATTAGTGTTGTCTTATTCTTTGGATAAATACCCAGAAGTAGAATAACTGGGATCATATAATAGTTCTATGCTTAATTTTTGGAGGAATCTCCAAACTGTTTTCCATAGTGGCTGCACCAATTTATATTTCCACCAACACTCCATGAGGGTTCCTTTTCTTTACATCCTCTCTAATACTTGTTATCTCTTGTCGTTTTGATAATAGCCATTCTGACTGGTGTGAAGTGATGTCTCATTGTTTTGATTTGCATTTCCCTAATAGTGATATTGAGCATTTTTTTCATGTGCTTATTGGCCATTTGTATGTCTTCTTTGGGAAATTGTCTGCTCAATACCTCTACCCATTTTTTAATCCAGTTTTTTTCTTTCTGTTGTTTTGGATATTAGCCCTTTATTGGATCTATGACTTGCAACTATCTTCTGTTCAGTAGGTTGTACTTTCATATTGTTGATGGTTTCCTTTGCTGTTAAAAAGCTTTTTAGTTTAATGTGGTGTCGCTTTTTGGTTTTGCTTTTATTTCCCTTGCCTAAGGAGACCTGTCTGGGAAAAAAAAAAAAAAATGCTGCCAAAACTGAGAGCAAAGAGCACAATACTTGTTTTCATCTAGAAGTTCTTTGGTGTCAGGTCTTAGATTCAAGTATTTACTGCATGTGGATTTGATTTTTGTATATGGTGTGAGATAATGGTCTACTTTCATTGTTTTGCTTGGGGCTGTCCAGTTTTCCCAGCACCATTTATTGAAAAGATTATTTTCTCCATTGTATGATCTTTGCTTCTTTGTTGTAAATTCATATGTGTGTGGGTTTATTTCTGGGTGTTCAGTTCTGTCCCATTAAGGTACATGTCTGTTTTCTACCACTGACATGGTTATTTTTATTACTATAGCTTTGTAATGTACTTTGAAATCAGAGAGTGTGATACCTATAGCTTTGTTCTTTTTTTCTCAGGATTGCTTTGACTATTGGGGGTTTGGGGTTTTCCACATAAATTTTAGAATTTTTTGTTCTGTTTCTGTGAATGTCCTTGGGATATTTGACAAGGATTGCATTGAATCTGTAGTTTGCTTTAGCAAAAATGAACAGTGTTAATTCTTCCAGTCATGAGCACAGAATATATTTTCATTAGTTTGTGACTTCAGATTCTTTCAACAATGTCTTAGAGTTTTCACTGTACAGGTATTATACCTCCTTAGTTGAGTTTATGCTTAGGTATTGTATTCTTTTTGTTGTGATTGTAAATGGTATTCTTTTCTTAATTGCTCTTTCTGTTAGTTTGTTGTTGGTATCTAGAAATGAACCAGGTTTTTAGATATTGATTTTATACCCTGTAAATTTACTATATTAATGTATTATTTCCAAAAGTGTTTTGGTGAACTCTTTAAGGTATTCTATATATAGAATCATGTCATGCACAAATAATTACAATGTTGCTTCTTTTCAGACTTGAATACCTTTTATTTCTTTTTTTCTTATCTAATTGCTCTGGCTAAGACTTCCAGTACTATGTTGGATAAGAGTGGTGACATTGGGCATACTTGTCTTGTTCCTGATCTTGGAGGAACAGCTTTAAGTTTTTACCATTAATTGAACATGTGGGTTTACCATCGAGTGTGTTACCACTGAGTATTTTTGCCATTGAGTATGTTACCTGGGGGTTTGTCATATATGGCCTTTATCAGTTTGGGTACATTCCTTCCATACCTATTTTATTGAGTTGTTATTGTAAGTGGGTATTAAATCTTGTCAGATGCTTCTTCTATTGAGATGTTCATATGGTTTTAATCCTTCATTTTGTTAATATAGTGTATTACATTAATTTGTGGATGTTGAACCACCCTTGTATCTGTAGGGTAAATTCCACTTGATCATGGCGAATGGTCCTTTTAACATATTGTTATATTTGGTTTGCTAATATATTGATTATTTTTGCATCTATGTTCATCAGAGATACCAACCTGTCATTTTTTTATTGCTGTGTCCTTGTCTGGTTTTATTTTATTTTATTTTTTGTCTTTTTAGGGCCACACCTGCGACTTATGGAGGTTCCCAGGCTAGGGGTTGAATCAGAGCTACAGCTGCTGGCCTATGCCACAGCCACAGTAGTGCAAGATCCAAGCCATGTCTGCAACCACAGCTCACATCAATGCCAGATCCTTAATCCCCTGAGCGAGGCCAGAGATCGAACCCCCATCCTCACAGATACTGGTTGGGTTCATTAACTGCTGAGCCAGGATGGAAATTCTGCTTGCCTGGTTTTAATATCAAGGTAATGCTGGCCTAATAGAATAAGTTGGGAAGAGTTCTCTCTTCTTTGGTTTTTTGGAAGAGTTTGAAAAGGATAGATATTAAATTTTCTTTGAATGATTGGTAGAATTCACATGTAGGGCTGTCTGGTCCTGGACTTTTGTTTTGGGGGGAATTTTTGATAACTATTTCAAGCACTTTACTGGTGATCAGTCTATTAAGATTTTCTACTTCTTCATGGTTTAGTCTTAGAGAGTTGTATTCTAAGAATTTGTTCATTTATTCTAGGCTGTCCTAGTTTTTTGGCATGTAACTGTTCATAACATTCTCTTACAATAGTTTGTATTCTTGTGGTATCCTTGTTATTTCTCCTTCTCTGTTTCTCTTTCAAAGTCTAGCTAAAGGTTTGTTTACCTTTTCAAAGGAGCTGCTCTTAGTTTCTTGATCTTTCCTATTGTCTTTTTAGTCTCTGTTTAACTTATTTCTGCTTTAATCTTTATTATTTCTTTCCTCCTACTGACTTTGGGCCTTGGATATTCTTCTTTTTCTAGTTCTTTTAGATTTGAGGTTTTTCATGTTTCTCAAGATAGGCCTGTATCACTATAACCTTCTCTCTTAGTATTATTGCTTGTGCTGCATCCCCAAGGATTTGGTATGTGATATTTATTTTCATTTGTCTTCAAGTATTTTTAAATTTTTTATTTGATTTCTTTGCTGACCCAATACTTGCCAGTAGCACCATACTTGAAATACTTCACACATCTGTGATTTTTCCAGCTTTCTTCTTGTAGCTGATACCTAGTTTCATTCCATTGTGCTCAGAAAAGATACTTGATGTGATTTCATCCTAAAATTTATTGAGACTTGTTTTGTGTCTCAAAATATAGTCTGTCCTTGAGAATGTTTCATGTGCACTTGAAAAAGAAAAGATATTCTGCGTTTGGATAGAATGTTATGTACAAATCTGTCAAGTCCACCTGATTTCATTTAAGTTTACTTTTCCTTGTTGATGTTCTGTCTGGAAGACCTATCCTTTGATGTGTGTGGGATGTTAAAGTCCCTTACTATTATTGTGTCACTGTCAATTTCCCCCTTTAGGTCTGTTAATAATAGCTTTATATGATTTGGTGCTCCTATGTTAGGTGCATATACAGCTGTTAACATCTTCTTGGTGGATTGTCCCCTTAATCTTTATGTAATGTCCATCTTTGTCCCTCATTACCTTTTTCTTGGCTTGAAGTCTGTTTTGTCTGATAGTTGTATGGCTGCACCCACTTTCCATAGCTGCCCTTTGCTGGGAGTATCATCTTCACCCCTTCACTTTGAGCCTGTGTTTGTCTTTAGAGCTGAGATGCATCTCCTGGAGGCAACATGTAGTTGGATCTTGGTTTTTAATTCATTTGGCCACTCTGTGCCTGTTGATTGGTGAATTCAATTCATTTACATTTAGGGTGATTACTGATAAATGAGAACATAGTACTGCTATTTTAGTGTTCTGGTTCCTCTGTATCCTCATTGTGTTTTTTTGCTTTTTTTTTTTTTTTTTCTTTGTGTTTCTGTCTACCATTTTCGTTTGGTGGTTTTCTAGGATATTTTCTAAGTTTGCTCTGTCTTTATGTTATGCTATTACCATAAGGTGTGTATAAATAGTCTTATGGTTAAATGCTCTTTTTTTTCTGCTGATAGCATCTTGTTTTCATTTGCCTATATGAGTTCTGACCTTTTTCTTCTCTCCTTTTATTTTTTGATATCTCAAATTTTCCCTTTATGTTGTGAATTTGTTACCAATTTATTTTTTAACTTTTTTTTCTTTAGTCTTTGTGGTATGATTTAGTGTTTAACAACCTATTTGGATATGTTGCAATTTTCTGATTCTATTTTTCACCTTACTCAAAGTTTTTTATACTTTTGCAGCTTCATTTTGGGTAGAAGAGCTCCTTTCAACATTTTTTTGTAGGGAAAGTCTATTGTTGATGAACTCCCTCAGGTTTCATATGGGGGAAATCCTTTATTTCTCCTTCATATCTGTATAATAATTGTGCTGGAAAGAGTATTCCTGACTAACAGTTTTAATATTCACTATTTCGAGTATGCCATACCTTCCCTCCTGTCCTGAAGAGTTTCTGCTGAGAAATGTGCTGATAGATTAACGGGTGTTCCTTTGCAGGTAACCATCTTTTTTCTCCCCTCTGGCCACCTTTAAAATTCTTTGTCATTGAGTTCAAGAGTTTTAATGAGTCTTAGAGAAGGGGGGTTTTTTTTGCATCGAGGTAATTAGGTGTTCTCATAGCTTCCTGCACTTGTATATCCAGTTCCTTCCTCAGGTTTGGGAAGGTCTCAGCTGTTACTTCTTTTAAATAAACTATCTGCTCCCTTCTCCCTTTCTTCTTCTGGAATACGCATTATCTGATGTTGCCCTTCCCAATAGAATTGGATAGTTCTCATAGCATTTCCTCCTCTTGAGGTCCTAATTCTCTCCTTTTCTTACCCGTATCATTTCTAGATTTCTATCTTCAAGCTTGCTAATTCTCTCTTCTTTGTGGTCTGTTCTCTTTCCAGTGCTGTCTTCATCTCATTTATTAAGTCCTTCAGGGAGTTCCCTAGTGGCCTAGTGACTGGTATTCAGTGCTTTCACCGTTGTGGCCTAGGTTCAATCTGGGAACCGAGATCCTGCTTCAAGCTGCTGCATGTAGCAGCCAAAAAAACAAAAAACAAAAAAACAAAAAAAACAAATGTATAAAGTTCTTAATCTCCAGAATTTTTTTATAGTTTTCAGTCACTTTGATAAAGTATTCCTTCTGTTCATTAAGTTTATTCCTGAGCACGTTCAGCTGCCTTTCTGAGTTTTCTTCCTGTTGAGTTTCTTCATGTCAGCCAAGTTGAATTCTTCATAAGTTAGATTGCATTGTTTTAAGACTCTTAAGTCTGGTTTTGAAAAATGGTCATTTTCTTTGTGATATCATGTTACCATGGTTCCTCATTGTGTTTGAGGAGTTGTTCCTTTACTGGTATACTGGAAATAGCCAACACCTTTCTTCTTTAATAGTTTCCTCCCTTCCCCACCCGCCTTGATTCTAAGGATTCAACAGGTTAATAATTAGAGGCCTTTCTTTTGTTTTCCAGTAGGTGGCGCTATAGCACAAATATTTGATTTCTCTTACCTGGGCTTCTGGTTATACTTAAGAATCAGCATTTCCCTGCTTGTCATCATCCTTGTTGTCATTGCTTGTGCCTCTGGGGTTGTTGGTGCCTTGCTGCTGCTGGCGTCATCACCTGGGGCACTGGGATTGCAGGCCTTCCCCGTCTGGGGTCTCCTGGGTGGCAGGCTCCCTTACTGTGGGGAAGGGAGAGAGGAGAGCTGGGGTTGCAGGTGTCTCTGCTGTGACCAAGATTGTGAGGTTTGCAGGTGACACCAACTGCAGCTGGGAGGTTGGTGTTGTGTGGACTGCCTCCCTGGTGTTCTCTGGGGTTGCATGCTCAGCCACAGCAGCAAAGTGGCAGAGATCACAGGCAGTGACTCTGCTGTTTCCAGGTTCCACTTCCTGTGTGTGTTCCAGTCTGCCTACCCACCTTTAGATGTGCAGATGTGTGCAGTTCTCCAGCATCCTGGTCTCTTGGGTAGACCTGAGTTATGCATCTTTTGCTGGTTGTAGACTGAAGGGAAGAGACAAAGGGAGCACTTGCACCCTCATCTTGCTGATATCATTCCCTTCCTCTATGTTTTCTTCTGAGTTTTATAGCTTTTGCTCTTAGGTTTAGGTCTTTCATACATTTTGAATTAATTTTTTAATATGGTTTAAGATAAGGGCCCTGCTTCATTCTTTTGCATGTCAACATATACTTTTCCCAGGACCATTTGTTGAAAAGGCTGTCCTTTCCCCTCTTAATGGTTTTGGCACCCTTGTCAAAAACCAGATGACTGTTGGGAGTTCCCATTGTGGCTTAGCAAGTTAAGAACCTGACTAGTATCCAAGAGGATACAGGTTCAATCCCAGGCCTGCTCATGGATTAAGGATCTGGCGTTATCCCAAGCTGCAGCATAGGTCACAGGTGCAGCTCAGATCTGGTGTTACCATGGCTGTAGTATAGGCTGGCAGCTGAAGCTCCAATTCAACCCCAAGCCTGGGTACTTTCGTATGCTCCAGGTGCAGCCCTAAAAAAGAAGAAAGAGTCCTCCAACTTCGTTCTTCTTTTTCAAGATTATTTTGGTTATTCAGGGTTCTTGAGATTTCACGAATCTTAGAATAAAATTTTCTATTCTGCAAAAAATACTTTTGGTATTTGATACGTATCATAACAAATCTGGACTGCTTTGAATAGTATCTTAACATCTTAACAATATTAAATCTTCTAATCCATGAACCCAAGTATTTTCTCATTTATTTGTCTTCTTTAATTTCTTTCAGCAGTATTTTGTACTTTTCAGTGTACACCTTGAATCTCCTTGATTAATTTACTCCTAAGAATTTTATTCTTTTCAATGTGTTGTAAATGTTCCAGTTGTGTTCGTGTGTAGAGATGCAACTGATTTTTATTGATTTTGTATCCTGCAGCTTTGCAGAATTAGTTTATTTGCTCTAACTGTGGTGTCCATCTTTTAGAGTTTTCTAGAAACAAGGTCATGTCATCTGGGAACAAAGATAACTTTATTGTTTCCCTTCCAGTTTGGATGCTTTTTATTTCTTTTTCTTGCCCAATTGCTCTGGCTAAAACTTCTAGTACACCATACTGAATGAAAATGCAAGTGGACATTCTTGGCTTTTTCCTGACCTGAGCGGGAAAACTTTCAGCCTTTCACCATTGGGTATAATACAAACTGGTGTTTTCATATATGGCCTTTATCATGTTGAAGAAATGTTCTTCTATCCCTACTTTATTGAATGTTTTTATTGTGAAATGGTGTTGAATTTTTGCAGATGCTTTTTCTGATTAACTTAAGATGATTATGTGGGTTTTTCCCCCTTCATTCTGTTATTGTGGTGTATTTCACTGATTGATTTTCATATGTTGAACCATCCTTATGTCCCACTTGGTCATGGCACATAAGCCTTGTAATATGTTGCTGAATTCCGTTCTAGTATTTTGTTGAGAATTTTTTTCGTCAATATTCATAAGGGTCTATAGTTTTATTTTCTTGTAGTCTGGCTGATAAATGAGTGAGAAGTGATCCTTCCTCTTTTTGGAAGAGTCTGAGAATTGGTATTAATTTTTCTTACGTGTTTGGTAGAACTCACCAGAGAAGCCGTCTGGTCCAGGGCATTTCTTTGTTGGAAGGTTTTTGATTACGGATTCAATCTCCTTACTAGTTAGAGATCTATTGATTTTTTTATTTATTTTTGTCAGTTTTGGTAGATTGTGTGTTTCTAAGAATTTGTCTGTTTCATTTAGGTTAGCTGTTTGTTGGTGTACAAATTGTTCTTAGTATTCTTTTAATCCTTTTTATATCTGTAAAATCTGTACTAATGTCCCAATTTACATTTCCAATTTTATTAATTTCAGTCTTTTTATCTCTTCTTTTCTTAGTCAGTGTCTCTAAAAGTTTGCCTAATTTTTTTCATCTTTTCAAAGAACCAATTTTGGGTTTTTTAATTTTCTGTAATCTTCTCTATTTTATTTATCTCTGTTCTAATCTTATAAACTTTGTTTTTAATTTTCTCTTCTTTTTCTAGTTCTTTAAGTTATTGATTTGAGGTCTTTCTCCTTTTTTTTTTTTTTTTTCTTTTTTTGTCTTTTTGCCATTTCTAGGGCCACTCCCGTGGCATATGGAGGTTTCCAGGCTGGGGGTCAAATCGGAGCTGTAGCTGCCAGCCTACGCATGAGCCACAGCAACACGGGATCCGAGCCACATCAGCTCATGGCAACACCAGATCCTTAACCCACTGAGCAAGGCCAGGGACCGAACCCGCAACCTCATGGTTCCTAGTTGGATTCATTAACCACTGAGCCATGATGGGAACTCCTCTTTCTCCTTTTTTAATGTAGGCATGTATAGCTATAAATTTCTTAGTACTGCTTTCACTGCTTCCCATAAGTTTTAATATATTGTGTTTTCATTTTCTTTTGTCTCAAGGTATTTTCCAGTTTCCCTTGTAGTTTCTTCTTAAAGACCTATTGGTTGGTTAAGAGCATATACTTTAATACTTCCATTTATTTGTCAATTTTCCAGTTTTCCTTCTTTTATTGATTTCTAGTTTAATTGTGATTGGAAAAGATCCTTTATATATTATCAGTCTTTTAAAATTAAGATTTTTTTTTTTTTGTGGCCTAACATATGGTGTATCCTGGAGCATGTTCCATGTGCACTTGAGAAAAACATTCTGCTGTTGTTGGGTAGCGTTTTCTGTATGTGTCTGTTAGGTCCAACTGGTTTATAGTATTGTTCAAATCTTTTATTTCCTTCATGATCTGTGATTTTATTCATTATTGAAAGTGAAGTATTGTTTTATCCTACTGGTATATAATTTTCCCTTAAATTCTGATGTTTGCTTCTTATATTTTGAGGCTCTGATTTTTGGTCCATACATATTATATATTTATAATTGTTATGTCTTCTTTGTGAATTGACCCTTTTATCAGTATACAGTATCGTTCTTTGTCGCTTGTAACAGTCTTGACTTAAAGTCTATTTTTGTCTGATATAGGCACACCTCATTTTATTGTAGTTCACTATATTAGTCTTCACAGATACTACATTTAAATTGAAGAGTTTGTGGCAACCCTGTGTTGAGCAACTCTATTGGCACCATTTTTCTAACATTGGCTCACTTTGTATCTCTCACATTTTGATAATTCTCACAGTATTTCAAACATTTTCATGTTATTATGTTTGTTATGGCCATCAGTGATCTTTGGTGTTATATTACAAAAAGTCTTGCTCAGATGATGGTCAGCATTTTTTAGAAATAAAGTATTTTTTAACTTAGGTATGTACATTGGTTTTTTTTTTAGACATAATACAACTTTCACATTTAATAGACTGTAGTAAAGTGTACATATAATTGTATATGCATTGGAAAACCAAAAAGTTCATGTGAACTTTTTACTTGATTGCTCGCTTCATAGTGGTCTGGAACCAAAATGGCAAGGTGTTGCCTGTATTTATATCACTGTCCCAGCTCTCTTTTGGTAACTATTTGCATGGAATATCTTCCTCTGTCCTTTTACTTTCAGCCTGTTTATATCTTTAGATCTAAAGTAACTCTCTTATACAACACTGTTTAGTTGGATTTTGGTTTTTTTGTTTGTTTTTACCTTTCTTATCAGTCTCTGCCTTTTGAGTGGAGAGTTTAATCCATTTACATTTTACCAATAAAGGAGGTCTTCAGGAGTTCCTGTTGTGGTGCAGCAGAACCATGAGGTTTTGGGTTCCATCCCTGGCCTTGCTCAGTGGGTTAAGGATTTGGTGTTGCCATGAGCTGTGGTGTAGTTCACACATGCAGCTTAGATCTGGCATTGCTGTGGCTGTGGCGCAGGGTGGCAGCTGTAGCTCTGATTAAACCCCTAGCGTGGGAACCTCCATATGCCATGAAGGTGGCCCTGAAAAGCCGAAAAAAAAAAAAAAAAAGAAGAAGAAGGTCTTTGGCCATTTTGCTGTATGTCTTACAGCCTTGTTATCCCTTATTTCCTTCATTACAGCCTTCTTTTGTGTTTAGTTGATTTTTTTTGTAGTGACACATTTGGATTTCCTCCTGTGTATATTCTTTAGATATTTTCCCTGTGGTTACAGTGAAGATTGTGTCTTTTTCTCGTTGCTTAAGTCTTTAAACATCGTCTTTGCTATTTTATGAGCATGTGGGAAGTTTTTAATATTAAAGGATATTGTAGCTCACTGGTAGACACACTGGCCCAGCTTAAAAGTGGAGAAGCTTTGAGAAGAGATTTTAGATTTCTCCCCTTAAACTCCTGGTAGTTCAGATGAACAAATCCTCATAGGAATACTCATTGGTTCTGCTGCCTTTATATCTCCTTTAAGAGTACAGATGACTTCTCAGTACTTCCTAATAATTATTTTGTTGATTTTGCTTATTTTATGTGCAGATCATAGGATATTAGCTTTGACAAAAAACTACTTTCACACCATCATATTTTTGTCCTGATTTTGAATGTCCTTTAATGTTCAGCTACAATTGGGCAGGACTGATTAGCCTCTTTAATGGCTCACTTTCCTCACAGTCATCTCCTATGTGAAGAAAAATTACCATGTAACGACTCACCCAGACTTCCTGAATATAGTTGCATGTGTGTAATGACCTCACATATATTTTTTTTAAAAAAGTGGTGTCTCTTGGAATTTCCTGGTGGCTCAGCAGATGAAGGATCTGGCATTGTACTGCTGTGGTGCAAATCCAATCCCTGGCCCAGGAATTTCTGAATGCTGCAGAAAAAAAAAAAAAAAAAAAAAAGGCGCTTTAAAGTAAGTGATATAGGAGTTCCTGTCAGTGGTTAACGAATCCGACTAGGAACCATGAGGTTGCGGGTTTGATTCCTGGCCTCGCTCAGTGGGTTAAGGATCCGGCATTGCCGTAAGCTGTGGTGTAGGTCGCAGACATGGCTCGGATCTGGCATTGCTGTGGCTCTGGTGTAGGCTGGCAGCCACAGCTCTTATTGGACCCCTAGCCTGAGAACCTCCATATGCTGCGGGTGTGGCCCCAGAAAAGACAGAAAAAAAAAAGTGATATATTGTATCTGTTGTCGTCATGAGAGAAGCAAATATTTTAGCTTTTATATCCTGACTGATGATTTTTGCACATTGAAAGTTAGTAAATATTTTGGTGTAACAATAAACTTTTCTTGAGAAATTTGGGAATTAATAACTTTACCCTTATAATTTCAAGGTATTGTATTATTATTCCATGGATTCTGTATTAAAATCATGATTGTATATGGCCATAATAAACACTTTATGATAGCTGAACTCTGCTATTTTTAATTTTATAATATGGCCAGTCTAAATTGAATATGTGCTATAATGACAAAAATATATTGCAGATTTCAAAGATTTGGTATGACATAAAGAATGTAAAATATCTCTTTAATAATGTTATATGTTGATTACATGTTAAAATGAATAACATTTTGGATACTGTGTCAGTCCTCCCCAATACCACCCACTTTTATTTTATTTTATTTATTTATATTATTTTTTTGTCTTTTTTAGGTCTGTACCCGTAGCACATGGAGGTTCCCAGGCTAGGGATTGAATCGGAGCTACAGCTGCTGGGCTACACCACAGCCACAGCAACCCAGATCCAAGCCATGTCTGCAACCTACACCACAGCTCACAGCAACGCCCGATCCTTCACCTGCTGAGCAGGGCCAGGGATCAGACCTTCATTCTCATGGATACTAGTCAGATTTGTTTCCACTGAGCCGTGATGGGAACTCCATAACACCACCCACTTTAGAAGAGTTGCTGGGACCCACATATGATCTATCCTAACAGCTAAGATTACTACGGTGAAAGCAAGGGGAGAAGACTGTCTGAGTCTGGAGAAATGCTTTCATGGGCTTCCGTAGGCACTCTCCCTCCCAAGAGGGACACAATGACCATGTTTATTTCTCCAGCAACACAAAAGCACAGTAACATGTGCAGTATCTCTGCCCAAAAAAGCCATTTAGAGACTCAGCACCCAAGGTTTTTATTTATTTATTCTATAGGCACGCTCGGCCTCGCATGTACCCAAATTCTAGACTCACAGCAGGAAAGCAAGTATTTGGCTTAAATAACATTAACACCAACTCTAGGCGCTGTGGACTAGCCTTATCAGTCAGGGAATGGAGGAAAGCTAAGTTCCCAGATGCCAGCTAAGGGCCAGCCTTGCACACAGACCCTTGTAAAGGTAGCAGCCTTGGTCCTGCTGTATTAACTCTGCACAGATATATGAGGAGACATAAACTACTAGTGAAATTAATTCCACTGGTTTCTTATATAGCCACTTATGCATATACTTGCCTCATACTGTATTTATTTTGGGCAATGGTGTAAATCCTAGAAAAATTCTCCTCTGGTGTGTTTTAGTTATTTTCTCTATAAAAATGAATCATTTCTCTTTAATACAAAAGCCTCCTTCAAGGGGCTATTAAATATCAGGCTAATTAAAGACTGCGAAAGACTTAGCTCCATATCCCAAATGTAACTTTATTACCCAAGAACAGAAAGAAAACCACTCCTCCAAAAAAATATGTGATCAAAATAAAGGATTTCATGAATTTTTGTAAAAGTCGCAGTTTAAAAATCCTTTTATAAGCACATTTAAGAGCTCCAAACAGAACATTTTTACATGCTTACCTTTAATTCAATTGTTAAACGCTTTCTTTTGTTCTTCTCTAAGCTGTTAATGATTCGTAATTATCATGAATCCATCCATGAAGATATTTCTGAAGAGGTTTATATAAATGGACTAACTCTGCTTGAGAGATTCACTTCATATCTACTGACTGTAGATTGCAGATGTGACTAAAATAGTATAACTTGGCTAAATGAATGTATAGAATAGCAATCAGGATATGTTTGACTTCTTCCCAGGCACTGAATACTAATCATATGTACCTCACTCTTTAAGAAAGGAAATGGTTTTAGGAAAATAATTTCTAGGACTAGAACTGTGAAAGCAGCAGAAGATATTTTTGTTAGAATAAATCCGTAATGTTATTTCCAGTGACATTTTGCCCTGCAGGTGTGTCTCTTGCAGGCTTAGTTGAAGGCTAGAACCATCTTTCAGCATCATTGCCACATCTCATCAGAAGTCAAGGGGAGCTAAACTCCTATCCCCCTTTTCTTTCCCACACCATGACCCAGTAGTGAGTAAAGGGGAAAGCAGAAAGAAAGTCCTCAGGCTGGAAGTAGAGAGCCGTTCACAGCTGGCAGTATTTTTGCTATTATCTTTGTCCCGGATTTATAAAGACCTATAATTCAGCCATTTTATATAGTTCTGAGTTGAAGCATGTCATTAGCATCCCATGTCAATAACTGATACTTTGATTCTCATTATAAACAGCTCTGCTTGTCTGCTGAAGATCCTTAGAGCTTAATACATTTGTGATTATAAATGTAGCTCACATGTCTACAAAATGAAATCTGACAATATCAGTGCTGCTTTTTTTATTGCTTTAAATAATGTGGAGAACAGTTATGAAGAACTCTAGAATAAAAAAACTAAGGATATTTTGTACTCACTAGTCAATAAGAAACACTGAGCAGAAGACCTACCTTTTTGCCACTTTCGAAGCTATGAAGAGCCATCAAAGTGCCATCACATAATGTCCTGTTGATGAACTTAGAGCTAATGACAGTTTGACACAGAAAATCAGAATCCCTGGAAGCCATGGTACTTTTATAACTTTACCCACCCTGGCTTGAAAATAGCTCCTCTTTCCTGTATTCCCATTTGTGAACTGGATAAAATAGATAAAATTAGAGTTCAACATGTAATAAGATGTAGTATATAATAGAAATATGATAAGATATATTTAAAAAAAACAGAAAAATCCAGTTTTTAAAAATGGGGAATTCAGAAATGCATTTGTTATGTTTTAAAGTACACACATTGTGTAATATAATTTTATGGTATATATGACACAACAGAAGTGGGTACACTAGCTGTTTGGGGACTTTTGTAGTCATTATAACCAATCACAGAAATGCCACCATACATCTTCATTGGCTTTTCTATCCTTAATCTAACAGCTTTTTTATGTAACTAATACCTACTGTCCTTTGAAACTGTTCATCATTTTTAAATACAAAATATGAAATTACATGGCATATATTCCAATTATCTTTATTGCTTAAAAGTTTTTTTGAAATTCCACAGAGTGCTTTTTTCCCATTTTGTCTTGTGGGAATCCATTCATCCATCAACAGACATTTGAGCTGCCTCCACTTTTTGGCTCTTGTGCATAATGCTGCTGTGAACAGCAAGGTTCAAATCTGCCTTCAATGAAGAGTATATACCTAGAAGTGGAATTGCTGGAGCTTACGGTAACCTGTGTAAATTTTTGAGGAACTGCCACACTATTTACCACAGCAGCTGCACCATTTGACATTCCTCCCAGCAGTGCACAAGCGTCCAGTGTCTCCACATCCTACTAACATTTTCTTTCAACGTTTTGGAAAAAAAAAAAAAAAGAATGGATTATATCATTTCCCAAGAGCCATGGGAAATCCACCTGTCCCCTGAGTAAACTGGGATTTGAACTGTGCAAGTCCACTTAGGCGTGGATTTTTTTTTTTTTTTTTTTCCTATAGACTGCAGTACAACACGATGCAAATTTGGTTGAATCCACAGATAAGGAACTGTGGATGCAGAGGGCCTACTAGGGGACTTGAGCATCTGCAGATTTGGGTTTCTGCAGCAGATCCTGGACCCAATTCCCCGTGGATACCAGGAGATGACCATATATTCATACTGTCGTTAAACTTTTTGGTAATGATGCTTTTTGTAAACTTTTTGGTGCCCAACAAAGTTTCCATACATCAGCTTGTGTAGTACAGAGTGTATTCACGCAAAGGCCTTTGCGGTAAGATACTGACTTGTAAGCATAAATGTAGAATAAATCAGGATGAGTTATAATCTGTTAACTTTCTGTTCCAGCAACAACGTTTTCTTTTTCCTACAGCTCCCTGCACAGGCAGCACTTTCTTTTGCCATAGCAACATGTGCATCAATAATTCTTTAGTCTGTAATGGTGTTCAAAACTGTGCATACCCTTGGGATGAAAATCATTGCAAAGGTGAGTCCATGGGCAAAGCCAACCTTTTTGAGAGAAGAGTGGCCATTGTCTTTCATTAAGAAAAAGTTAAAATGTATTTTTCTAAAACGGTGCTTGGCATAGCTGCTTTGGCAGGAACGAAGACATATAGAATAGCTGTTCTCCTAAATGGCTTATAGACCTCTGGGATGTGGGAAATGCAAAGAACAATATTTATTCTCAATAAAAGCATTTTTTAACAGTCTGTGTTTTTTATCTTAAGTTGTTCAACAGTTGGTATTTCTTGCCCTTATTTTCTTAGTAATTACTATTGTAAAAATACCATATTCTCAAAATAATTTATAATTAATCTATAGTATTATAGTTTTTTGTTTGTTTGCTTTTTAGGGCCGCACCTGCAGCATATGGAGGTTCCCAGGCTAGGGGTCTAATTGGAGCTGCAGCTGCTGGCCTATACCACAGCCACAACAATGCAGGATCCTTGCATCACTGAGTGAGGCCAGGAATCTAACCTGTAACCTCATGGTTACTAGTCAGATTCATTTCCACTGCGCCATAATGGGAACTCTGCATTATGGTTTTTAAAATTATATGGAAATACTATTTTTAAAAAAATCAACTGAGGGATTCAGTCTTATAGTGTAAAAACAGACACATTATAAAGACTGCTTTTTTATTGCATAAATTTCCTATGCGGTATTTCCAGTGTATATACCCCCTGAAGAATAAATATGGCATATGGTAATACTAGTTGAATGTCTACAAAGTGGTTATCAAATTACTGTTTCAGTACTAAAGTTCATCTACCTTTTGTTCTCCCAAGAGTTCAAAAAGTACCTTGCTCTGAAAAGTTAGTATAATCTGGTGTGTGTGGCTATCTTAAGTACTTGAGAGGAAGTATTTTCAGGTCATCATTCCAATCCAGTAGACCCTGATAATACACCTGAGTGAGTTAGTCAGATCATTATAGTTCTCTTGCTTATGGCCATCAGTAGAAACACTGTGGGTATACTCAAACCTACTATAGAGCAAAAAACTAACCTTCATAGAACAAGAGTGTCTTGTTTTAGCATTTTCTATAGTCATGTATTCCTTTAATTTGTGAACTGTATGCATTCACATACCTTCTGAGTAAAGAACCAAATCCTTTTTTCCTTTTCTTGTAGTCTATCTAGCTGTACTATGATTGGTTAGATTATTTTATTTGTTTAAAAACCTGATTTTAAGTTGTTGGAGTTGCCATCGTGGCTCAGTGGAAAAGAATCTGACTAGGATCCTTGAGGACACAGGTTCAATCCCCCGCTTTGCTCCATGGGTTAAGGATCCAGCATCCCTGTGAGCTGCGGTGAGGTTGCAGGTATGGCTGGGATCCCGCGTGGCTGTGGCTGTGGCGTAGGCCAGCAACTGCAGCTCCAATTGGACCCCGAGCCTGGGAACCTCCATATGCCACAGGGATGGCCCTAAAAAAAATGAAAAATAAAAAATTTTTAAAAATTGTATTATCTATGTTGTATTTAACCCCAGTGTTCCGCTTTACCTAAAATTACTTTACCAATTTGTGACAGGACTCATTAATGAATTGTAAAAGCCTCATCATTTTTTTTTTTTTTTTCCGCTCTTTCTGCAGAAAAGAAAAAAGCGGGACTGTTTGAACAAATCACTAAAACTCATGGAACAATTATTGGCATCACATCAGGGATTGTCTTCGTCCTTCTCATCATTTCTATTTTAGTTCAAGTGAAACAGCCTCGAAAAAAGGTCATGGCTTGCAAAACCGCTTTTAATAAAACTGGATTTCAAGAAGTGTTCGATCCTCCTCATTATGAACTGTTTTCACTGAGAGACAAAGAGATTTCTGCAGACCTGGCCGACCTGTCAGAGGAGCTGGACAACTACCAGAAGACACGGCGCTCCTCCACCGCCTCGCGGTGCATCCACGACCATCACTGTGGGTCGCAGGCACCCAGCGTCAAACAAAGCAGGACCAACCTCAGCTCCATGGAACTTCCTTTCCGAAATGATTTTGCACAACCACAGCCAATGAAAACATTTAATAGCACCTTCAAAAAGAGTAGCTACACTTTCAAGCAGGCACACGAGTGCCCTGAACAGGCCCTGGAAGACAGAGTAATGGAGGAGATTCCCTGTGAAATTTATGTCAGGGGGCGAGAAGATTCTGCACAAGCATCCATATCCATCGATTTTTAATCTTCTGCTGAAGGCGACATTAATTATTAAGTATGTACTTATGCAGCCTACAGAGCACCCGTACTGTTTTCAGCCAACCCTTCTCTCCTGTCAAACCTAGGAAGACCTTCATTTCCCATTAACCTAATGTGATGGTGAAGTTTTTATTCTCTCAGGCAGCCCATATGTGTAAATCCAACTAAGGAACGTACTCCATTCAGTAAAACAAACACACGAAAAGCATCTGTTGCTCAGAGTCATATAAACAAAGCACCAGTTACATGGCATCTGAAGAGATGCGGGGTGAAGTGGCGCCAGGCTCAGGCTGCCTGCTGGTCTTAGTAGCAGGAGGGCTGTTCTCGATTGATGCAGCTCTGCCGAAATTTTGATTCCACAATCAGTTTAAAAATAAGATTTTTCCTCACATTCCTCTTATTTTTCTTTTCTCTAAATTTAATTCGTTTTCTAAGCCAGAAATTATACCATTTTGGTTTCTTACAGAAATATAAATGGTTAAGGCATCACATATATTTCAATATAGGCGTTTGTTCTAGAATTTGTCAAAATATAACTAGTTACTGTGGTGTGTGCCAATTAAGACCCAGAGTTGTGTTTCGTCCATCTGTTTCTTCTTAACTAGTTTCTATACTGCTGCCTTTTAATTATGGATTCTTAGTCTTTATTTTCTGTGATATGATTTAGCACCTTTAAGTCATATTTTGTCTTAGTTATACTGGAGAGTTTCATAATCCTGGGATGTATGCACCATTGCCAGTTATGACTAAAAGCTTGAAAAAGGTTAAAACTTTTTAGAAATGCTTTGAAATTTCCCAGATTTCATCACATTCAGTGATAGCTCATTCATTCCTCCTAGCAAAATCCATTTAATTCATTTGGGGAGAGGCCTGTCGTTTATTTCCAGTGTTTCTTGTCACTAGATCTATGTTTCCTGTTATTTTTATGAAACGATTATTTCACTCCCTTTGTATTGGTTTATCGTATCGCGTATGGTAACCAAGGTTGTGTGAGAGTTAGAGGGAAATGCCTGAGAAACTGTGTGTAAGCCTTTAGATTGCTTCTTACTTGGGACAATACATTTTTCTAGTTCTTACCAAGAATAACAATTTCCACTTTTTTTTAAACTGCACTTTTGACCTTATTTTTTTTATGGTATAGGAATAATAATTTATAAACATGATATAAAAACTCATTGTGTTTTTTTAGACTTTTGATATTATTTGATACTGTACAAACTTTATTAAATCAAGACTAAAGACCTACACAACAGATTGTGTTCAGTGTTCACAGCGGCTCTGTGTACAACTCTGCTGGGATGGAAACGTGCACTGTAATTTATTGTAAAGACCTTGGTAATGTGTACATAAGCCCTTATTTCCTCTTGTTATTGCATTTAGTTTATGATAAATTTTTCACTTTGTGATATTTATTGTTCTAAATCACTACACAAATCCGATATTAAAATATGCATTGTTCGTGATTCTTCAATCATGTTATTTATGGCCCTGAGATTTTGGATCTTAAGGTATATATGGAGAGGAATCTGTTTATTGAATTATAACTAGTGCAGACATGGCATTTAAAAGAGGTAAATTCTCATTTTTTATATTTTTATAAATTCTCAATGAAATGAGAAATTGAAGTTTCACTGGATTTCGTTGATTCTTTTAAATATCATGTCTATGTGTTTTCTCAGATTAATGAAAACTCTGACCTTAAATATGATACATATATAATATTCCTTCAAAATGCTTGTTATATCACATTTTTTATTTTTTATAAAGTGTATACCATCCAGAAGATAGGAAAACCGACACAGAGTCTATTCATGATTTAAGTTTGTTTTTTTTTTTAAGTCAGCATAATATCCTCTTTTAAAAATACTCCTCGGGAAGGTAAAAAGACTTGGTGAATGTAGCATTCAATAAACTAATGAACCAGAGCCAGATTAGATAGCTCAGCTCTTTCTGTAGCTATCTGTGTTGCATAGGCATTTTAGTAGGTAACATGCCAGCCAACATTGGAACAACATAGCAAATCCTTAATACAATGACTCTGATCTCACTCTTCATGATGATGAGAGGGAAATTACCATCCTTTCTATGTGAAATTATATCCGCTGCAAAAACAGCTGTTACATCCATCTTTAACATCTAGCTTATAATGGAAAGTAATACAATATGCTTAACTAGTCACTTGTAACTATAGTTTTATTTTTGAGATTTGTATCCTACTTTCTTTCAAAAGGGCATGAAGCGGCCTACGAAGTACAAAGCCTTTCAAGAAGATGTAAAGCATTACAGCAGCACAGAAGTACGTGGTTCCAGGCATATCAGTAAGTAAAGCTTGGACACCAAATTTGATCCTAAATTTTCCTGCTGCTGAAACAAATGAAATTGGTTTGTTTTTCAGAGTAGAAAACTCAAACTTATCCGCAAGAGGCTGGTTTTCTCTTTTTTTTTTTTTTTTTTTTTTTTTTTTTTGTCTTTTTGCCTTTTCTAGGGCCTCTTCCCAAGCCATATGGAGGTTCCCAGGCTAGGCGTCTAATCAGAGCCGTAGCCACCAGCCCATGCCAGAGCCACAGCAATGCCAGATCTGAGCCGAGTCTGCGACCTACACCACAGCTCAGGGCAATGCTGGATCCTTAACCCACTGAGCAAGGCCAGGGATCGAACCTGCAACCTCATGGTTCCTGGTCAGATTCGTTAACCACTGCGCCACGACGGGAACTCTCTGAGGCTGGTTTTCTCTTAAACTAAAGAAGGAGGTCTTTATATTGAACAACGTTTCCTCAGAATTCACAGAAAATGCAAAATACAGAAAGCGGTCATCGTGGTTAATCTTAACCCAGTGAAGAAAAGTCTCAGTGTGGTCTAAGAACATGGGTTTCAGATCAGTTTATCTGCGGGGGCAGAGCCAAAGAACCAGGTGATCAATAGCTAAGCCAGCCTGAGACAGGTATCTATTATATGCTTTTGTTGAGCTGTGGGTGGGTATTAGACCTCATTTATTTCTTAGTCAAACTGCAGCAGTATGCCATATGAGGAGAAATACAACCAGTACATTTTAGGCATCATTACCAGCAAAATGCCAGTTGCTGTATATAGTCTTTCATCGTTGAAGTCAGTGAGAAAACTTTGCAAATTGCTTACTAATGCAAAAGCCATACATTTTAGTATTTGAGAAAAAACTTAGCCATCTTGTGGAAGTTATCACACCCTTCCCAGAGAATATGGCACCCAGTGTTAAACCCAGAACAAAAAAGGCAGATCTAGAGGAGAGTTCCCTTCAATTCAAAGGCAGCATCAGGCGCACCTGCACTGTCATCCGCGACACCTCTTGTAAAAATCCCACATTTAACACAAGGTTTCAATCCCCTCGAGGTGCAGGAAACCCACTAATCCCAACCTAAAAAGAACAGAGGAAAAACGTGTGATGTCGCTTTCAGGAGGGGGAATGTTCACCCGAAAGGTTTAACAAAAAGCAAAGGATTTTCCCCAATTCAAGTCACAAAAGAGATCAAAAGCGCTCCTTTAACTTTGCCTTGTTAACAGCTTGTGTCCGTGTCTTTGTCATGTTTCGTATGATTCTTAACCATTAAAGAACCTCCCGAATGTCTTCTGAACATTTTTATAGTTCTGCTCTTGTCTCCTGAGGATGCTTCCTTATTTCCAGGAGTGTGTCAGCTGATGAACAGAATAGGAAAAGCCTAGCTGTGATTGCAGGAATAGTTCTCAGCCAGAGGAGAGTCTGCTCTCTTGCAAAATGATGGCTGCTCTGTCATCCATGATTAGAAGGAAACTTGAGATCTGGGGTTTTTTAAGATCCAAGAAAGATTATCTGGCCCAGTTTTATTGAGGAGACTGAAGCCCAGGGAAGAGAAGGGAGTGCTCCCGTCTCAGAGCTAGCCCAGCGCCCTTTTCTTGCTTTCTGCTGTCCCCCTGCGTTAGCTGGCCAGGTGTTTTAAAAGCCGCTCTAAGCAGCAGCCCAGAGGTTTCATATAAGCTTGTCAATCCTTCTGATTTAAAATGTACAGCAATTTTTAAAGCGTTTTATTTTACTTTTTTTCTTTGTCTAACACGTTGTCATCCGACAATTTTTGTTGCCATGATTTCTTGGCACCTGCAAACCGCAAGACGATTAACTGTGAACTCTTAATAAACAATGTTTGTTAATAATTTATATCCTTGACACTAGACAGAGCTTTCAGTGTTTTGCTTTTGTGATCTTTTTAAAAATCTAATAGAAACAATGTATACTCTAGAAATTAAACACCTGTGTGCTATATCTCTTGAGTTTGAAGAATGATTTAAGTTCTGAGCCATTATAAATGACAAGCTGACCTCGGAGATCTCTTTCGCTTTCTGCAAAATCAGTTGTCTATGTTTTATATCCCTCTACTAATAACAGACTCACAATTCTGAATTTGCTTTTCGTTAGCAACTTGTCCATACATTTCTGTGATTGGTTATAATGACTGCAAAAGCCCATGAAGCTTAATGACTGGGGTTCGTGTTTAGTTTGTAGTTTCTTGAGTATATTCTTTTGAAGCACTGATTTTTATTGTAGAGACGACCTTCCAGACCGTATAACACTTCTCATATGTTTAGTCTTGGATTTGATACTTCACAGTAAAGAATTTGACCCTCGAACGGGAAGTAAAACTTGTGCTATGATTTCCTTGCTTGCCTCAATTTCCAAAGTCTCTAGAAATGGCAAAGAATCCTAATTTCCTTCCCAGGCAAGTTGGCCTTTCCTCTCCAGTCACTTCCAAAGTAAAATAAACACAGTTATGATAAAAATAAATAAATAAAGGCTATTATGCCATTTAAAGTTTTTAAATTAATCGTCGAGTGAAAAACTAAAAAAAAAAAAGATAAATATAGTCTTAGGTTGCCTGCAGGATCCAGACTGCTGCCTCCAGTCACTGAGGTGGCTGTGAGGTCTTTCCCAGAGTGGGCTGTCAGGACACTCTGTCCTTTGGAGGTACAGAATCCATCTGTCACGTGAAAGCTTAGTGAGGATGGGTGAGTATATCTCATGAAAGGTGTACCCTAAGTTTGCAGAGCAAGGCAAACATGTTTGCAAAGGAAGGCGAACCTGCTTGAGTTCTGTAATCACGCAGATTAAGGAGCCAAAGGAGAAGAAAAAAAGGTAGTTACCACTGGTCTGTCTCTGCAGAGTTACAGAGCAATCTTCCTTTTTGTGTTATTTAGGATCAAGAAACAGCTTTTATCTAAGAGGGCTCTCACCTTCCAAGCTTTGTCATGCTCTGTAACATCTGGTGCCAGCAGGCCACTGAGCCAGTACGTCCTTTATTGAAACATTTGGAGTGCCCGCTGATTGCCAGAAGGAATTTCCATCAGAAATCTAGCTATCGAACCATGCTTTTCAAATCTTGTTCTAGTCTCCCATGGATGACTTTGTCCTATTAAGTGGTGTTTCAGAGAAGTATTCACAAATTTTGAACCAAAAAATAGTTGTATGAATCGTGGAGGAGTTCTTTCTGTACCTTTGAGTTATTTATCAGTCATCATGTGTAACACCTTCAAAGACAATTTAGCTCTGAAAATGTGTACAAGTGACAGATAGTGAGCTTGCTGCACCTGCACAAATATAGGGCCTCTGCCCTTCACATTCATAGTCTTAAGGCAATCTTACTTTGAGTCATTAATTTTTAATATAAAAAAAGGCACAAAGCCTGTGGCAGGAGGTTCTCAGATGGCTTCCAGCAATCCCTGCCTCCCTGTTATTCACAATCCTGTATCATCCATCCCCCGCCCTTGAATGTGAGCTGGACTTAGTGACCTGCTTCTAATGAAGAGAATATGGTAAAAGTGAAACATCTCTTCTGAGATTAGGTGACAGAAAGACTATCTTCTGTCTTGCTTGCCCAAGTAGAACTCTCATGCTTTTCTGCTCTGATGGAAGCCAGTTGCTGTGTTCCATGAGGCTCTATGGGGAGGCCCATGTGACAAGAAACTGGGCTTTCCAGCCAACAGCAAAAGGGCACCCAGTCCAACCACCTGCCAGCAACATGTCATAGGTCTGGAAGGGGTTCCTCCCCACTCTGGAGCCGTGAGATGACACAGACAACACCACCTCGATTGAGTCACATGTGGAATACTGACTCAGAAACCCAAGATAATATACGTTGTATTAAACTGCTAAACTTCAGTAATTTGTTACACAGCCATAGATAATAATAGAGCTGAGAAGACCATGGCATACACAATTTCACTCCTGGGGTAAAAGTATTGATAGACTCTAACCGGATGTTTTACGTTTGCAGAAAAACTGTCCATGACACATCCTGAAACTGGCAGCATGGAATGAGAATTCTTGCATGAGTACCTGTCAGCTGTCTTAGCCTCCCTAGCCACAAATAACTAAATCCATTCTCTCCCAGGTATGGCAAAGGATACTGAAATTCAGTTCTACATTTGAAATGTAAATTAAGTGAATCCTATCACTTGAAGAGTGCTCCCCTTTAAGTCAGTCTTTAAATGGCCTTTGAGTAAAATGAGATTATCTAAAAATGAATAGGAGTTCCAGTCAAGGCTCAGCAGTAATGAGCCCAACTAGGATCCAGGAGGATGCATGTTCAATCCCTGGCCCGCTCAGTGGGTTACGGATGTGGCGTTGCCTTGAGGTCTGGTATAGGTCATAGACATGGCTTGGATCTGGCATTGCTGTGGCTGTGGTGTAGGCTGGCAGCTGCAGCTCTGATTCTACCCCTAGCCTGGGGACTTCCATATGCCACAGGTGTAGCCCTAAAAAGACAAAAAATAAAAATAAGGGGTAAAATTCTGTTCAATTCTATATGGCATTGCCATAATTCAGTCAAAAGCTTTCATATTTCCAGTCACACTAAGGCTCAGTTTCCTTGGGAGTTCTCGTTGTGGCTCAGCGGTTAACAAACCCAACTATCATCCATGAGGATGCCAGTTCGATCCCTAACCTCACTCAATGGGTTAGGGATCTGGCATTGCTGTGAGCTGTGGTATAGGTTGCAGATATGGCTTGGATCCTGTGCTGCTGTGGTGTAGGCCAGCAGCTACAGCTTCGATTGGACCCCTGGCCTGGGAACCTCCATGTACCATGGGTGCCCCTCCCCCGCCCGCCTCACAAAAAAAGACTCAATTTCCTAGACTGCAGGGCGAGTTACAGTTCCAACATTACTCGAAAGGGTGATTCTTGAGACAACTGATTAGGAAAGCAATAGAGCCCCCACCAAGAAAAAAGAAGGTTGAGGAGACTGAACTGAGAAGAGAAGTACAAATCTTTCATGTCCAGAACCACCCTACCCCCAAATGAGAAATTTAGCCAAAATATTTATGTACAGAGATTTTTTTTCTGTTGTGATGAAAAATAAATAGATTTCCTGAAAGAGAATAATTTTTTTATTTATTTATTTATTTTTTTTTGCTTTGCTTTGGTCAAAGTGATCGAAAGACCAGCTCTGCAAAGTTTTGTTTTCCTGAAATTGTTTTCAACAGCTGGCTGACAGCCACAGCTCTCCGCTGTAAAGAAAAATTGTATCTGTGTATAAATTTTTCCTTTGAATTTGAAGCTGCCGTTCCTGACATTGTTTTGGCTTGTGGGTAGAATCCTGCCCTAAATCCTTTTCTAACATAAATCTGTCAGACCTTGGCCTCTGGAAATGGGATAGTACCTGTAGCTTTGGGAGCTCCACCTTGTGCCCTGATCTCTACAAGAGAGAGACCAAATAAATCTCTAGTCTTCCCATCTTGCCATATACATATATACATATTTTTTTTTTAATCTTTTTGTCTCTTTAGGGCTGCACCCTCAGCATATGGACGTTCCCAGGCTAGGGGTCCAACTGGAGCTAGCCGCCGGCCTACGCCAGAGCCACAGCAACACCAGATCCGAGGCGTGTCTGCAACCTACATGACAGCTCACGGCAATCCCGGATCCTTAACCCACTGAGCGAGGCCAGGGATCAAACCCGAAACCTCATGGTTCCTAGTCAGATTCGTTAACCGCTGAGCCACAACAGGAACTCGCATCTTGCCATTTTTAATTGCTAGCTGACAGTCAGTGACCATGCTGCTTGAAGCTTTGCATTTCCTCCTGCGCAGGGACCGGGAGAAGTCCCTGCCTTTCCACCAGCAGCCTTGGGGAGATCGTCTCTGTCATTTTAAGATAAGCATACCCCCCACACACACTGTCCAAAAACTTTCCTACCTCTGCCTCTTTTCTTAAGGATCCACTGTTTTGTTTAGTTTTCTCATTACTCACAAATGCTCACAGGATTTTTTAAAGCCATGCTACAACATCAAACCAGGATCTCTGAAGAAATTCCCAAAGTTTGTCAAAGAAAATGAGGAAACTTCCTTGAGTAGCTGCTCAGTGGTAGGCTGAGAGGTGTACTGAGAAAATGCCTTTATCAAAAGCTGTGTCTTAAAGGATGTACCAGGGAATGCTTCTATTTTCAGCTGGCATTTTCACCTCGCCACCCTAGAAAAGCAGCTGGCTTCTCTTTCCCTCATCAGGTAGGCAAAGACAGTGATTGCACGCTTTTTTAATTGCAGGTTTCCATAAACCCACAATTCCAGAGCATTGATTTGTTGGACTGTAATCTACACTTTAACACACTGAGCTGCATTTGGCAGCATGCCAGATGGGTAAAGTCGGAATTTAATGGCAACATTTCAGTAGCAGCCCCAGAATTTAGTACAGTACCACTGTCGAATACTAATGTGCAAGTCGCAAGAAAACAGTTCAGAAACAGCTTTTTTCTCAGTCACCTTTTTTGGAGATGGAGAAACTGAAAGCCATTCACTATCTCATGTAAACTTCATCTCATAAAGAAACTCCAGTCGAAAGTAACCCATGAAATGCCATGGATACAGCCCAAAAAAAAAAAGAGTTTAAAAAAAGGTAACCCATGGTGACTGTTGCTATGTTCATGGAACTTAATCAACCAAAGGTAAGTTCATTTAGCACTTTAAAATAGTAATTATACTGCCTATTTATGAAGTTTTGTGTTTTTCCTGAAGACATCAAGCATTTTTACCTTCTGAAACTAATTATGTACATCGGAAGTATTGTGAGTGAAGTCACAGTGTGATAACATCATTTCTGCTTCTCAGGATGTACAAAATGGTGGATTTTTTTCCTTTTACATAGAAGGGGAAGTGAGAAAATCTAATTTAGAAAAAATAGATTTTCTTATCCTAAAGAATGGGGTTTCTCAAACTCGGCACTGTTAACATTCAGGTGATGCTTTGTTATGGGGGCACCAATGTTTAGCAGGATCCCTGGTCTGTCTCCACCAGATTCCAGTAGCACTTCTCCCATGGGTGACAGCCAAGTGCCCACTGGGGGCGGGGGGCGGGGGGTCAAAATCAGCTCAGGTGAGAACCACTGCTATAAAAAGATGAAAGAGATTTAAAAAAAAAACCAGGAGTTCCCTGGTGGCCCAACAGGTTAAGGATCTGGCATTGTCACTGCTATGGCTTAGGCAGCAGCATGATGTGAGTTTGATCCCTGGCCCTGGAACTTCCGCCTGCTGCTGGCATGGCCAAAAAAAATAAACAATAACCAAAAGCTGGTGAATTCTACTTTAAAGAAATGCTTCAGCTACTCAGCCATTAAAAAAGAATGAAATGTCGCTGGCAACAACATGATCATGAGTAGTGACCTAAGTCAGAGCAAGACAAATACTCTATGTTATCACCTATATGTGGAATCTAAAAATTGTAATTACTGAATATAATATAAAACAGAAAAACACTTACAGATATAGAGAATAAACTAGTGGTTTCCAGTGGGGAGAGGGATGCAGGAGGGGCATGATAGGGGTAAGGGATTAAGAGGTACAAACTACTATATGCAAAATAAACAAGCTACTTAATAACCTATACTGGAAACAAATCTGAAAAGGAACGGATCTATGAATGTGTATAACTGATTTACTTTGCCATACACCTGAAACTAACACAAATTTGTAAGTCAACTATCCTCCAATAAAATCTATAAAAATAAACAAGCTATAAGAATATGCTGTACACCACAGGGAATATAGTCAATATTTGATAATTTTAAATGGTGTATAATCTATAAAAGTTTTGAATCTGTATGTTGTACCCATGAAACAATGTGTTCTAAATATGTTTCAATTTTTAAAAAGTAGTTCAGACTTATGAGAAAATGTAAAGAATGGTGAACTCCCCGATTCCCAGGACACTGCTTAAGCCCTCGCTGTTTCATTTCCCTCCTTTCCTCTTCATCCCGCAGTAGTCCTAGCTTGGTGTTTATGCACACTGAGTATATATTAGTTAGAAGTCATATGCCCTGTTTCTCACTTTTGAGATGGACATTCACATTTTCTCATGTGTGTATAAGTCTAATATTTCTGGAGTTCCTGTCATGGCTGAGTGGGTTACGAACCCAGCTAGCATCCATGAGGATGTGGGTTTGATCCCTGGCCTCACTCAGTGGGTTAAGGATCTGGAGTTTGCCATGAGCTGTGGTGTAGGTCTCAGAAGCAGCTCAGATCCTCCGATGCTGTGGCTGTGGTGTAGGCTGGCAGCTGTGGCTTCAATTTGAGCCCTGGCCTGGGAACCGCCATATGCTGCAGGCACAGCCCTAAAAAAAAAAAAAAAAAAGGTAATAAAATTAATGTTTCTACTCTTTCTGAACAGAACAAATATGTGCCTTATCTCCAGTCACCCCTTTTCCATCTTGCATGTTACTTCAGTTTTAAGTTTTGTTAATACTTCCACAAAATGGTCAGTATTTTTGTTTTCATAAGGAATATTTAGAGCTTCCTCTGTTTGTTGGTTCATTTGCTCTTCATACATTCTTGCATCCCAGGCCTTACTTCTGGAGTTACTTGCCTTCTGCTTTCCTTTGGAAGGAATTTACTGACACTCTGCTTAGGCATCTGTCTAATTTTTGCTTTTCTGAAAATCTCTTTATTTCCTCCTCATTACTGTATGACAGTTTGGGTAGAAAATTGACATTGACAGTAATTTTCTCTCAGCATTTATCTCATGATTATCTGACTGACTTTATATTCCTTTATCTATGGTCTGTCTTTTCCCTTTTAAATGATTTTACAATATTCTCTGCTATTTTGCCAATTCACTATCATCCAAATGTATCGTTTCTGGAAAATTCTATTTTTCATGTCTCTTTATCTCTTGGTATTTCCATTTCTTCATGTTTGCCACATGCTATATAATCTCTTAGCCATATCTAACTTCTATTTAACTCATGGTAGTTGGTTTTCTTGGGCTCCAATGAGTACTTAACTTGAATGATTATATTGCTGATTTCTAGAATTTCTATTCAGTGTTGTTTCTTTTTTTAATGTCTTTTTAGGGCCCCACCCACAGCATATGGAGGTTCCCAGGCTAGGGGTTGAATTGGCGCTATACCTGATGGCCTGTGCCACAACCACAGCAACTCTGTGACTTACACCATCGCTTATGACAACGCTGGATCCTTCACCCATTGAGAGAGGCCAGGGACTGAACTTGTGTCCTCATGGATACTAGTCAGATGCATTCCACTGAGCCACGGTGGGAACTCTCAGTTCTGTCCTTTACCAAATGTGCTTACTCTTTTTATGGTATGTTTTTCTTTTTCTGTTTTTATTAGTATTCTCTTTTCTCCTTTTAACCATTTTATACATATTTTATAGTCTGTATTCCATAATTCCACTAAATTTCTTGAGTGTTTTAGTTATTTGTCCTCTCTGTTGACTCATGCACATAATAGTTGTCAAGAAATTGACATATTGTTTTCCCCAAAATTGCGGTACCATTTTTTAACCCTTCTCCTCTGTGAGAGTTCCATTTGTTCTACATGCACAGGAACACTTTAATGATTAGACTTTTTATTTTTAGCCATGCTCATGAGTATTAATCACATTGTTTTAATTTGTATTTCCCTGATGACCAATGATGTTGCGCATTTTTTGATTATTTTATTTTATTAAAAATTTTTTATTATACTTGATTTACTATGTTCTGTCAATTTCTGCTGTACAGCAAGGTGACAGTTTTCATATGGAATATACATGCACATACATACATACTTCCCAAATATAAGTCCTATGTCAGATACAAGTATTGTGAACTTTCTCTGGTTTTTATTCTCCTACTTTTAAGTATTTTAAACAGCATCGTAAATGTTTTCAACAGATATTTCATAGTCTGTGTTCACTAATTCCATTATCTAAATGTCCAGTTGATTGTTGCTGATAAGTAGAAATGCAGTTGAGGAGTTCCCTGGTGGCCTAGTGGGTTAAGGACCCAGCATTGTCACTGCTGTGGGTTAGATCACTGCTGTCTTGCAGGTTTGATCCCTGGCCCCAGGAACTTTTGCATGTTGAGAAAGTGCAGTCAAAAATAAAGAAATACAGTTGATATGCAAGTGATTTTTCTGTATTAACTTTATACACAAGCTTGGTAAACTCACTTATTCTAGTGTCATTTTATAGATTCCTTTAGATGTTATGTGAACATGACATCTGTGGATAAAAGCAGCTTTACATTATGTATGCATTTTCTTTCTTTTTCTTGCTTTATTATACTGGCTGGGACAAAAAGTAAGATGTTAAATAGAAATGGTGAAAACTGATATCCTTTTATTGCTTTTAATTTAGAGCCAAAGCATTCAGGCTTTTATTATTATTCAGTCTATTATTTAGATATACATTTTTCATGGATTTTTTTAATCAGATTGAGGAAATTCCCTTTTATTCCTAGTTAGCTATTTTATTATGTATAGGTGTTGAATTTTATCAAGTACTTTCTCTGCATCTTTTGAGAGAATTATATGGTTTTCCTCTTTATTATATGATAGGGGACATTGATTGATTTTTTGAATAAACCAACCCTGCCTTCCTGGGATAAATTTACTTAATCACAGTGCATTATATTTTGTATATGCTGCTAGATTTAATTTCCAATACTTGTTAAGGATTGTTTGCATCTATATTTATGAGGAATATATGTTTGTAAGCCTCATGACATGAGTTGGGTGGTAATTTACTTTCTCCTGCATTTCTTGATTTTGCATAGAATTGGTATTATTTCATTCTTAATTTTTTTAAATAGAATTCACCAGTGGAGCCATCTAAGCTGACATTTTATTTGTCTACAGATTGTTTGTTTGTTTGTTTTTGGCCATGCCCATGGCATGTGGAAATTCCCAGGCCAGGGATCAAACACACAACACAGCAGTGACACAAGCCACTGCAGTGACAATGCCAGATCCTTAACCCACTGTGCCACAAGAGAACTCCTGAAGATTTTAAATGGGAAATTTATTTTTAAAATTGCTATCAGGTTTTTTAATTTTCTGTTTCTTCTTGAGTCAGTTCTGGAATTCAAGGAATTTGGGCACTTCATTTAGGTTGTTGGTTTTATTGGCATAATATTTTCTTATTATTCTTTAAATAGCTATAGAATCTACTGTGCTGTCTTCTCCTTCATTCTTGATAATATTAATTTGTATCTTTTCTCCTTTTTTCTTATCAATCTAGCTAAAGGTTTACAAATTTATTGATCTTTATCAAGGCCCAGACTTTGGTTTATTTGATTTTCTTTATTATTTGTCCATTTTTCTATTTTATTGATTTCTACTCCTATAGTTTTATTTTCTTCTTATACTTAATTTCAGTTTACTTTGTTATTGTTCTAAACTCTTTTTTTTTCTTTCTTTTCTTTTCTTTTTTTCTTTTCTTTTTTTCTTTTTTCTTCTTTTGGCCACCCCATGGCATATAGAGTTCTTGGGCCAAGAATCAGATCTGAGCCACAGTTATGACCTATGCTGCAGCTTCAGCAACACCAGATCCTTTAATCTGCTGTATGGGGCCAGGGATCAAACCTGCATCCTGCTACTGCAGAGACACTGGTGATCCCACTGCACCACAGCAGGAACTCCTATTTTTCTAGCCTCTTAAAGTGGAAGATTAGATCCCTGGTTCTAGATTTTTCTATTTTTAGCATTGCTTCTATTACTGATTTCTAATTTAATTATTTTATGGTTAAAAAACACATTCTATATTATCACTCTCATTTTAATTTATTAAAACTCATTTTATGGCCCAGCATACGGACCATCTTGGTAAACATTTCTGTGAAATTTAAAAGAATATATGTTGTGTAGTTTTTGTGTGTAGTGTTCTAAATCTTAAAAGCAGTCAGAAAAAAAAAGGCTAATTTTATATGTGTGATGTTCTAAACAAATAACTTTGGACAGTTGATAGCCTTCATTGAACTATTTAAGTCTTCTACATATCTGTTGCTTTTCAGTCAATTATTTTTTTATTTTTATTTTTTTATTTGTCTTTTTGCCATTTCTTGGGTTGCTCCCACGGCACATGGAGGTTCCCAGGCTAGGGGTCCAATCGGAGCTGTAGCCACTGGCCTACGTCAGAGCCACAGCAACGCCAGATCCGAGCCGTGTCTTTGACCTACACCAGAGCTCACGGCAACGCTGGATCCTTAACCCACTGAGCAAGACCAGGAATCGAACCCGCAACCTCATGGTTCCCAGTCGGATTCGTTAACCACTGCACCACGACGGGAACTCCTTTTCAGTCAATTATTAAGAGAGGTTTTGTCTTTTTGCTCACACCCACAGAAGTTCCCAGACCAGGGATCAAACCTGTGCCACAACAGTGACAACACCAGATCCTTAGCCTGCTTCACCACCAGGGAACTCCAAGAGGGATGTTTTGAAATCTCAAACTATTATTGTAGACTTACATGTTTCCCCCTTTACTTCTGTCAGTTTATGCTTCGTGTATTTTGAGGTTCTGTTGTTAGCATACTCATTTAAGATTGTCTTCTTGTTGAATCATTATAACACGACCACCTTTATGCCGGACATCATAACCACTGCAGACCTGTACAGTGTAACCCCGACAGTGTAAACCACTTCCATTTAACGCAACTGTTTCTATGGTTGGGTTTTAATTTGCCATCTTGCTATTTGCTTCCTATGTGACCCACTGATCCCATATGCTCTTTATTCTTTGTCTCTTTTCCTGGTTTCTTTTGTATTAAGCACTTTCCCCCTATTATTACATTTTATCCTGACTTAGTGACTTATTCATTATTATGCTTTGCTTCTTTTTTGAGTGGTTTGCTCTATGGTTTTCAACACACCTCTTTAACATATACAGTCTAGGACCCATCGTGGCTCAGCAGAAACAAATCTGACTAGCATCCATGAGGATGCAGGTTCGATCCCTGGCCTCACTCAGTGGGTTAAGGATTTGGTGTTGCCATGAGCTGTGGTGTAGTTTGCAGATGCGGCTTGGATCCCGTGTTGCTGTGGCTATGGTATAAGCTGGCAGCTGTAGCTCCAGTTAGACCCCTAGCCTGGGAACCTCAATATACCATGGCCCTAAAAAAAGACCAAAAAAAAAAAAAAAAAAGAGCAAAGTTTATAATTTATGGGTTTGATGATCTCTTCCTTTACATGAAATTAGCCTTGGGGATACACTTAAAACACAGTCCCTACCTTCAATGAGTACTGCATATGGAGGTTCCCAGGCTAGGGGTTGAATTGGAACTGCAGCTGCTAGCCTACATCACAGTCACAAGCAACATGGGACCCAAGGCACATCTGCAACCTACACCAGAGCTCATGGCAACACCAGCTCCTTAACCCACTGAGAAAGGCCAGGATCAGACCCGCATCCTCATGGATACTAGTTGGATTCATTTCCACTACACCACAATGGGAATTCCTTCTTTTTCACTTTATCATCACATTCTAGTGGAGTCCATGACTTTGCTGACTCTGTTGGGCTCTAGAAAGGCGCAGCAGAGCATCATTTGGAAGGGTTGGTTACTTTTTATTGAAATATGATGAGTTGACCCATATGTAGTGAAGCTGTCACAATATCATTTACATTTGCAAATGCCAACAAATCAAGCCAAAAGTCTCTATGGACACTTGCACATTATCTACATGTGGGTTTATCTATGTGAATATTCAAAAAAAACCCTCTTCCCAATGTTAAAGAAACACAGAATCTGACAATAGCTAAAGCTGCAAACACGTATTTTATTCAAGAACTGTTGCAATAGAGGAAAAGATACGTCAATGTAGAACTGGGCTCAACTCCAAATACAGCACGGAAGAGTGGAGATTTATAACCAAAGAGTAGGTTGGGCCTCAATGGATGGAAAATTACTAAAAGGAAACATCATGGCTAAGGGGGGATTCTAGTTAAATAGACTTAAACAGGATTCTTGGGGAGGGTGGGGCAAGGTAAGCAGACATCACCTGGCAAATGATGGGGAGGTGAGGAATTTAATCAGAGATTGAGGGTGATCAGATATCAAGGATGGGGGGATTCGCTCAAAACTGACTTAGAAAGATTCTTGCTACAACTAGGTGATGCAGGCCCAACAAAGATAGACACCAAGGTCAAGGCCTAGAGATCTTAGAGGAGACTGAGTAAAGTTTAGTTGAGAAAGGAGCCTCTATCACCACCAACAGCAGATACACATCTTCTCAAGTGTGCATAGAACTTTCTCTGAGACAGACCACATGCTAGGCCACAAAACAATTATTAACACATTTAAGAAGACTGATATACAATCTTTTCTAAAAACAATAGAATGAAACTAAAAATTAATAGTTGAAGGAAAACTGGAACATCCACAGAAATGTGGAGATTAAACAACACACTGTTAAACAACCAGCGGATAAAGAAGAAATCACAAGAGGAATTCTCTCGTGGCACAGTGGGTAAAGGATCCAGCAATGTCATTGCTGTGACTCAGGTCCCTACTGTGGTGCAGCTTCAGTCCCTGGCACAGGAACTTCCACATGCTACAGGTGTGGCCAAAGCGGGGGGGGAAAGGATATCACAAGAGAAATTACAAAATATCTTGAGACAACTGAAGATGAAAAAACAACTTATCAAAACTTATGAGATGCAACAAAAGCTGTGCTGGATGGAAAGTGTATAGCCACAAAAGCTTACATTAAAAAAGATCTCAGGAGTTCCCGCTGTGGTTCAATGAGATCAGGGGCATCTTGGGAATGCTGGGAAGCAGATTCTATCCCTAACCCAGCACAGTGGGTTAAGGATCCAGCATTTCCACAGCTGTGGCTTAGGTCATGACTGTGACTCAGATCTGATCCCTGGCCAGGGAACTCCATATGCTACAGAGTGGCCAAAAAAGAAAAAATAAAATCTCAAATCAATTCCCTAAATTTATGCCTCAAGGAGCTAGAATAAAAAGAACAAACCCCAAAGTAGCAGAAAGAAATTAATAATAAAGATGAAAGATAAAGCAACTAGAGAGTAGGAAAAAATCTTTTATTTCTTCTTATGAACTTTATGCAACTAAAACCCCTAAATTGGTCTCCCCTCTATCAGCCTTTCTACCCTAGAAAGTCCACAACACAAAGCATATTTCTTCCAGTTCTGCTTCCTCAACTTGGTGATGAAATGCTAGACATGCCCCAGCATCCATTAAATTGCCCTTGAGCCCCTTATTTAGTGTTTGTTCTATGATGTTCTCAAAGGAAATCTAAGGATACACTGTTCTCATCCCCAAACACTGTATTGTGACCACCAAGAAATGAAAGGGCATAGGTTAAGAAACAACAAATGCTGGATCTACTGGTACTGAAAGGAATCAAGCCAGAGGACTTCCTGAAGTGTTGAAGAAGGAGAGGGACAACCTGCTGAGAAAGTGAGCAAACAATTGGGAAGCCTCAGATTGCAGCAGAATTCCTGAAGCCGCCACTAACCTAGAAGCCTGTCGTGTCTAACTGTGTGACTAAATGTAAGCAGCCCTCTTCTTGCACCTCCACCAGGCAGGGAGGGCTGCCTGCACCTCCCCGGGTCTCCCTCACCCAGGCATGTTTTCCCAAAGCCTGTGACGATGAAGGCACTAGAGCGTGGGTGCCACATTATTAATTCTGATTGCTCAGACTATGCCTGTATACTTTCATACACATCCAGACTCCAGGGTCTTATGCCATCGCACCTTTTCGGAGTGCGGAGCTGAAGATGAAAGGGAATAGAACAAGCACCAAGGAAACCAGAAGAGATGAAAGGATCAGTTTCTTCAAATAACTCAAAGACATGAGAGACTCAAATTCTGCTCGATAGAGTGAATGCTGCAGATCATATCAGCAATCAATAAGACAGAGCACATCTCCAGAGAGCGTGAATAAGAACTCAACAAGCTCTAGCCCCAAAAGATTGGGGTTCCCTTGATCTTGGTCGGTATGCTGGGAATACTACCTACTTTGGGGAAAATGTGCCTTCTCATCAGAGACAGGCAGACAAAGTTACAAATGATCACACCACCACCTTCCCACCTTTACAAACCATGCATCTGTCTTCGTCAGGACTCTGACTTGGAAATAACAACAACTTAATACAATTCAGTTAAACAAAAAACGGAAATGTATATTACTCACATAGATGGGAAGAATACTGGGAAAACCCAGAAAATTTGGAAGTTCTGAAGGAAGTCGGGGCTTGCAGCCTCATCTTCACACCTCTGCTTCTCTTGGTGTTGGTCTCACTCTCTCCCTTCAAAGCAGGCTTCCTGCACAAGGCAAGAACAAGTTTACATTCTCCCAGCACCTTCGTTCCGAAAACTGAAAAGGTCCCAGAGAGAAATCTCATGAGCCCAGCTGACATCACTTGCTGATTGACTGAACTGTGCCCTGAGGCTAGTGGGTTGGCATATTCTGACTGGCTGGGCCTAGGTCCCTGCCTCCCTCATGGCTTGCAAGAGGCAAGATCAGATAATGTGATCCCAGCCCTGTTTAAATTCCCCTGAGGGGGAGAAGGATCTTCCAGAGGACAGAGGGTGAGGGTGCTATTACCAGGCGGGGAGACCAGCCACAGCTGAGCAGCTGTGGTCCAGTGTGATGTTTGTCTGGTTCCATGTGCATGTTGTCTTTTATCTTTCTCACACTTCCCTCCCAGACTGCTCAATATAACATCCTGGATGCCTGATGTGCTTTTTATTTTTATTTTTTATTTTTTATTTTTTGTCTTTTTGCCATTTCTTGGGCCGCTCCAGCGGCATATGGAGGTTCCCAGGCTAGGGGTCTAATCGGAGCTGTAGCCACCGGCCTACGCCAGAGCCACAGCAACGCGGGATCCGAGCCGCGTCTGCAACCTACACCACAGCTCACGGCAACGCCGGATCCTTAACCCACTGAGCAAGGGCAGGGATCGAACCCGCAACCTCATGGTTCCTAGTCGGATTCGTTAACCACTGCGCCACGACGGGAACTCCCTGATGTGCTTTTTAGAGCACACCCTAGGTGAAAAGAATTATCCCCCAAGACAAATAGATCCCCCCCACCCGGAAGCCCGGAATTGAGATGAGCAGTTACCTAAGGAATTCAGGAGTTGGGATTGACAGGGGGTGGCATGGAAAGAGCATAAGATGGGGTTTTTTTGTTTCTTTTGTTTTTCTTTTTTGGCTGTGCCTGTGGCGTGCGAAAGTTCCCAAGTCAGGGATCAAATCTGCACGGCAGATGTGACCCCGCCCAGTGCAGGGACAATGTCTGCTCCTTAGCCTGCTGAACCACAAGAGCATTCCAGGCATTAGATGTTAATGAACTTTAATATTTGTTGAACACTTATGAAGATTTATTAAGTACGTACTATATAACAGACTTTGTTCTGCCTTTTCTTCACGAATGTCTCTTTCGTAGGCAACAACGGAGGCTTAGGGTCAGCATTCAAAGGTCACACAGCTCCTAGCTGGCAGTACAGGACTCCAGAGCCCATTCTCTCACTTGCTTTTCTGTGTCACCTCCCCTGGTGAACTAGATGTCCAACGACTGGGGTTTAAAATATAAAACAGGTGGTGGGAGCTCCCGTCGTGGCTCAGCAGTAACAAAATCGACTAGTATCCATGGGGATGTACGTTCAATCCCTGGCCTTGCTCAGTGGGTTAAGGATCAGCCATTGCCATGAGCTGCAGCGTAGGTCATAGATGCAGCTCAGACCTGGCGTAGCTGTGGCTGTGGCGTAAGCTGGCAGCTGTAGCTCCAGTTCAACCTCCAGTCTGGGAACTTCCATATGCCATGCACAAAACAAAAACAGAAAAACGGGTGGCTATTGGATGGGGTGCTTTTTATTTCAGAGATTTTCAAGAGTTTTGAGATTTCTTTTCATGAATGTATATTATGTTCATGAAAATAATCAAAAAACAATCAATAATGAGAAGAGAGAAGAGTTTTCCTTGAGCCAAACTGAATAGACTAACCTGGAAGCCCACTTCCCAGATGACTCTGAGAAACTGGTCCAGAGAAGCTGGGTGTCCAGCACAGTTTTATATCTTGTCAGAACAAAGAACATTAAACGAGCCAGAGTTGCCTTTCTTCAAAGTTTAAAAAAAAAAAAGAAGAGCAGACCAGCCTGTGCACCATGAGTCAGCATGGCCTTGGCACCTGGGAAGGGAGTCTTATCATCAAAGAAGGACCAGCAGGAGCATCCCAGGGAGGGGGACACTTAATCTTTATTTTTAACTTGGACTTTTTTTTTTTAAGAAAACAGCAATTCTATAGATGTGGCTTATTTTTTTATTTTATTGAAGTATATTTGATTTACCAATGTTGTGTTGATTTCTGCTGTACAGCCAAGTGATTCAGTTATACATACGTATATATTCTTTTCATATTCTTTTCCATTATGGTTTATCACAGGATATTGAATATTGTTCCCTGGGCTATACAGTAAGACCTTGTTGTTTATCCATCCTATGAATAATAGTTTAACTTAGCTAATCCCAAATTCCCAATCCTTCCCTCCCCCACTCCCACCTCTTTGCAACCACAAGCCTGTTTTCTACGTCTGTGAGTCTGTTTTTGTTTCATAGATGTGTTGATTTGTGTCACATTTTAGATTCTTTATATAAGAGATATTGCATGGTATTTGTCCTCTGCTGTTGGACTTAGTATGAATCTCTAGGTCCATCTATGTTGCTTCAAACATGAACATTCTTTACTTCTGGTCAATGTGCCCTTTAATAACTTAAGCAGATATATGATGTATATTTGATAGGCCACAAAGAGGCTGTTTTTGGGGTTTTTTTTGGTCTTTTTTTTTTTGCCATTTCTTGGGCCGCTCCCACAGCATATGGAGGTTCCCAGGCTAGGGGTCTAATCGGAGCTGTAGCCACCGGCCTACACCAGAGCCACAGCAACAAGGGATCCGAGCCGCGTCTGTGACCTACACCACAGCTTGCGGCAACACCGGATCCTTAACCCACTGAGCAAGGGCAGGGACCGAACCCGCAACCTCATGGTTCCTAGTCGGATTCGTTAACCACTGCGCCACGACGGGAACTCCACAAAGAGGCTATTTTAGTTAGCATACAATTCAAGTTAACTCATGTATAAGCCAGAATGACTTCCCTATATCTCAATATGTGAACACTGATTTTATCAATCATTTCTATAATAAACAACAAAAATACCTTGTACAGAAAACAGAGAAGCCTGAGCTGCGCTATGGCTGTGAATCAACCCTTCTTTCCCTGCTCTGGGCTTCTGAATTCTAGGTCATCTCTAGGGCTGCTGACAGCTCAGATTTCCTGAGATCCTCGTTGGACCTCCCCTCCCAGGCAAGCAGGAGAACCATTTTCTGGAACTAAGTTAGGCAAGATGGCTGGACCCATGGATGCAAAACGCAAAACAAAGGGGAACCAGGTCCAGGGGCCCCAGGAAAACAGAAAATTCCAGGCATAGAGTCCACGGCACGGAGAAAGGACAGTTGACCTGGTGTGAAGGAAGGGTTGACAGCAGAGACCAGGTAACACAGCCCAGCCCAGGCAGGAGAGGCTCCTGCTCAGCCAGCATGGAGGCCGAGAGCACAAATATCCATGGACACTGCCCTCCCTCCATCTACACGCTTGCCCTGGGGAATGGGCCCTTGCCCACTGCAGGCAGTCTCCACAGGGCCTGTCCCTCCCGAGCAGAGTGTCAGAGGGACCAAGGACAGATGGCGCACACGCTTCCCGTGGGGACACCTCGCTGCCTCTGATGTCACCTCCCCAGAGCTCTGCTGGTTCCCATATGCCCCAAGGAGTGCTTCTTCCACTTTTCCTTCAGTTAAGCATTTGTTTAAGTGGCCAAAGTCGGTTGCTTACAATCAGAGAACCGTAATAGATATAACTCTTCTTTGTTTGCGTAACATAATTTTGCTCTGCCAGTTTTCAGGTCAGTGATCATTTACTGAGTCCTCCTCCGAGTGCCAAGATCTGAACTGGGCACATCCACACATGTGCAGAGGAAAAAAACCTTCGGGTGGAGTCCGTCACCCAGGCTCTAGCATCAAGTAACTTCTGGCTCTTTGACCAAGCGCTTGACAACAGGAGTCTCGGGCCCAGCTGGAGTCCGTGTCCCTAAGCTGCCAGCTAATCACAAGAGTTGTCCTCTCGGTGAAGATCCTGGCACTCCACCTTGCCCACAGGTTATGGCCCAAACCATGGGCCTCATTTTCTCTCTGGCTTTTGGTCTTACACCTTTGCTTAGGTACCACCCTTAAGGGAAGGATTCGAGGAGGGCGTAGGGCTGGACCGCTCTTCTAGGGAGGCAAGAGGATGCAGGATCAGCATCCTCATCAGCAGAAAAGGCCCTGAGGGAGCAGGGGTGGAAAGAACCAGCAAGGCTGTGGACAGGTGCAAGGCTTTTGGTCTCATAGCTTTGCTTAGGGCCGCTGCCCTTCCTGGACTGACTTCTGGCTTCCCTCTTCAGCTGTGACTTGAATTTTCATTCTATCATTCATTCAACAAATATTTGTTGAGCATTACCAGGCATAAAGGATCCCGCCCTGACTTAGATGGACATGGTCCGTCCTCATGAATTTAGAAGCCTACTTAGAAAAGGCTGATGTTGGAGTTCCCGTCGTGGTGCAGTGGTTAACGAACCCGACTAGGAACCATGAGGTTGGGGGTTCGATCCTTGCCCTTGCTCAGTGGGTTAACGATCCGGCGTTGCCGTGAGCTGTGGTATAGGTTGCAGACGCGGCTCAGATCCCTTGTTGCTGTGGCTCTGGCGTAGGCCGGTGGCTACAGCTCCGATTCGACCCCTAGCCTGGGAACCTCCATATGCCGTGGGAGCGGCCCAAGAAAATGGCAAAAAGACAAAAAAAAAAAAAAAAAAGGCTGATGTTAAACAAGCAATTAAAATAAAAGATGAGTGGAGTTCCCATCATGGCTCAGTGGTAACAAACCCGACTCGTATCCATGAGGTTGCTGGTTCGATCCCTGGCCTTCTCAGTGGGTTAAGGATCCAGCGTTGCCGCAAGCTGTGGTGTATGTCGTAGATGTGGCTCAGATCATGCCTTGCTGTGGCTGTGGTGTAGGCTGGCAGTTACAGCTCTGATTCAACCACTAGCCTAGGAACTTCCATATGCCAAGGGTGTAGCCCTAAAATAAATACATAATAAATAAACAATAAAATAAAATGCGATGCATGATGTGGCAGAATTAGAACCTAGTCTAGAGCTGGAAGAAGGCCTCTACAAACAGAAATAAGTTTGAAGAGTGCATGATGAATTTGAAAAGGAACTTGTTGAGTTGCAGGACCTGGATGGCATCCAGGTGGCTGTCTCCCACTTTGGGTTATGGGGGCTTCTGCTGCTCTGGGCAAACACCCTCCCACCCAGGCCCAACCCAGAGCCCACGATCCCCCAGCACCAGCCCGAGAGCCCCAGCCTCATCATGTTCCCTCGGATGTGAAACAGACATCTTCCAGCTTGTCATCCAGGAAGTCCCCAGCCAACTAGAGAACTGCAGAACAAGGGAAGAACAAGGGAAGCTTCCTGGGCCTGATAAGCTTGTGTTTTGCTTGGTGGTGCCTCAAGGTGTTAGGCAAAGGTCAGCCAACTTGTCAGAGAAGCTCCACCCCAGCACCTAGCAAACAAGGAAGGGGCAATAAATGTTTGTTGATTGACAATTGTCCCCAGAGCTAGGCCACAAAAACAGAAGGGGTCTTGACTGAGGCAGGCTTCATCCATGCTGGCCAGCCCTCCAGCACTAAGAAGGAGGTCAAAAGAAAGGGGTGAGGAGCCCAGATGGAGAAGGCAGAACTTGAGGGGCAGCCCCTGCACAGGAACTCTGCAAGGGTTTTCATTCACCTCCCTCTCTTCCCCTGGCCTGGTTTTTTGTTTGTTTGTTTGTTTTCATTTATAGTGATTTTTATTTTTTCCATTATAGCTGGTGTACAGTGGTCTGTCAATTTTCCACTGTACAGCAAAGGGACCCAGTTACACATACATGTATACATTCTTTTTTCTCACATTCTCATGCTCCATCATAAGTGACTAGACACAGTTCCCATTGCTATACAGCAGGATCTCATTGCTTATCCATTCCAAAGGCTATCGTTTGCATGGGATGGATTGGGAATTTGGGGTTAATAGGTGGCCTGATTTTAACTTCCTTCAGCCAATGTGTCTCCTGGCTCTTTCTGCCCCTGCTCCCTCAGGGCCTTTTCTCCTTATGAAGATGCTGATTCTGCATCCTCCTGGCTCCCTAGAAGAGAGACCCAGCCCTACACCCTCTTTGAGTCCTTCCCTTAAGGTTGGTGTCACCTCCATGCTCACCTGAGCTCTCCAGCTGAATGTTGGGCCACAAGAAGATGGGCTCTGATAAAGTGCTGTCTTCCACTTGGAGCATTTAAGGGTAATTTTCCCTTCAAACTCATGTTGCTGAGAAAAATCCTTCAGACTGAAAACAAAGTAGAGTCGCTCCTGTGGCACAACGGGATCCAGCAGCGTCTTGGGAGCCCTGGGAGGCAGGTTCGATCCCCAGCAGCTGTGATCCCCAGCCCGACACAGTGGGTTAAGAATCCAGCATTGCTGCAGCTGCGGCTCAGATCTGATCCCTGGCCTGAGAACTCCACATGCCACAGGGAAGCAAAAAGAAAAAAAAAAAAAAAAAAAAAACACAGACTGAAAGCAAAGTGATGAGAGGGGAAAAGTTGTTTTTTTTTTCCAAAAGTTACCAAAACAGTAAAACTGATAGTTGCACAATGATACTCGAGAGGGGTGGAAAATTCAATTTTAGATGTAACTCAAAACAATACTCATGTTTGCTCCACACCAACACAGAGCTGGAAAATGAAAACAGCGAGTGGCTGGTGGCCACAGTCAGACTCCGGGTGCCCAGACCCAGCGACCAAACCAGCACAGCCCCCAGCAGACCAGCCCCACCTGGGGCCCACTGGGAATCTCCCATCAAATGATCTCATTTTTTTCAAGCCAATATCATCTCAGCCTGAGGCTGGAACCGCCGATGGAGGAAGGGACACTTGGGGATTTTAATCTAACCTGTTGGGGGCAGGGCCCCCTTCTTCAGGCCACTGCCCTCCTGGACCAGAGGGAGGCCCCCCCCCTTTACCTCTGCCACAGGCTTGTATGAATTGTTTCAATAATCTTTTAGGGGAGTTCCTGTCGTGGCGCAGTGGTTAACGAATCCGACTAGGAACCATGAGGTTGCAGGTTCGGTCCCTGCCCTTGCTCAGTGGGTTAATGATCCAGCGTTGCCATGAGCTGTGGTGTAGGTCACAGACGCGGCTCGGATCCCACGTTGCTGTGGCTCTGGCGTAGGCCGGTGGCTAGAGCTCTGATTAGACCCCTAGCCTGGGAACCTCCATATGCCGCGGGAGCGGCCCAAAAAAATAGCAAAAAGACAAAAAAAAAAAAAAATCTTTTAGAACAGAAGCAAAACATGTGCGTTCTAGAAAATGAGAGCATACTGCCAAGCAAATATGAAAGAACACATTTCCTGCCACTCAGAGATGACCTCCGTAGCTCCTTAGTATATGGCCTTCCAGATTTTTTTCTGTGTTCAGGTTTGTACCTGCATCATGGTTACCAAAATGAGGTCATAGTGCACATTGGTTTTTTTTTTTTCCTCTCAATTTTTATTTTGAAAATTTCCAAACCTACAGTAACTTGAAGAACTAGTATCACCAGCCTCTGTAAACATTTCACCTAGAGTCATAAATCGTACCATTTTGCTACATTTGTTCTGTCTCTATCCCCAATATAGATAAATTTATATTATATATATATATATATATATATATATATATATCCAGATACACAGATACCTAGTTCCTGAAATTGATACAGATAAATAGAGCGATACAGATATATCAATATATGTTAAACACATCAGAGTTAGGTGCACATAGCATGACCCTTCCCCCTTAAATATCTTGACACATCTCCTGAGAACAAAAAGTCATCACCGGAGTTCCCATCGTGGCTCAGTGGTTGATGAATCCGACTAGGAACCATGAGGTTGCGGGTTCGATCCCTGGCCTTGCTCAGTGGGTTAAGGATCCAGTGTTGCCATGAGCTGTGGTGTAGGTGGCAAACCTGGCTCGGATCCTGCATTGCTGTGGCTGTGGTGTCGGCCAGCAGCTATAGCTCTGATTCGACCCTTAGCCTGGGAACTTCTGTATGATGAGGTCTAAAAAGCAAAAACAAACAAACATACCAAAAAAAAAAAAAAAAAAACCAAAAAAGGGAGTTCCCATCGTGGCTCAGTGGTTGACGAATCCGACTAGGAACCATGAGGTTGCGGGTTCGATCCCTGGCCTTGCTCAGTGGGTTAAGGATCTGGCATTGCCGTGAGCTGTGGTGTAGGTCACAGATGTGGCTCGGATCCTGTGTTGCTGTGGCTGTGGTGTAGGCCAGTGACTACGGCTCCAATTCGACCCCTAGCCTGAGAATCTCCATATGCTTTGGGAGCGGTCCAAGGAAAAAAAGGGCAAAAAGACCAAAAAAAAAAAAAAAAAACAGTAATCACTTATGCCACCGCCAGACAGTTACCACACTCAAGAAACTTAACACTGATACAATATCATTAACAAGCACACAGCCCACAGTCAAAGCTCCCTCATGGCCCCAAACTGACCTTTAGAGTTGGCATTGCAGGCTGGATTCTCTGGAAACTCACATACCTCGAGATGGAGGTTGGGGCGCAAGATGCTTCTCAGGCATCTAGGCCTGTGAACAGGAGTGGGAGGAAGCAGGACTGGGCAGAGGAGGAAGCTGAACCCCACAGTCTTGGAAAAGTCTCAGTCCATGAAATAGGGAAGCACTGGAGGGGGAACTGCCCATCAGAGTGTCTTGGATGCAGCCAACCTGGGGGCTGCCCTGGGAAGGGCTCCACCTGGGGCAGGCGAGGCAGCTCTCTCAATGCAGCAGATCTGAAGGTGCTGCCTGCTGCCTGCTCTCCACAACTGGGCAGCATTGGAGTCTGGGGGGCACACCTCCTGGTCTTCCAGAGATGGACTTTTTTTTGCCTTTAAATTCTGTATTCATTCAGGCATCCCTTGTTACACTAAGCTGTCACATCTCTAAAGTCTCCTTTAGATTGTATCCCCCGCCTTTTTTTTTTTTTTTTTTTTGTCTTTTATGATATTGACACTTTGAATGACCCAGTCAGTTGTCTTGTGGAATATCCTTCAGTTTTCTTTTTTTTAAGATGGAAAGATTTGCTTGTTTGTTTGTTTTTCTTGGCCGCACTCAAAGCATGTGGAAGTTCCCGGGCCACAGATTGAGCCTGCACCAGCAACCCAATACACAGCAGTGACAATGCTGGATCCTTAACCTACTGTGCCACAAGGGAACTCTCTGTCCTTCAATTTCGATGCATCTGATAGTGTTTCCCAACCTATTTTGTTCAGCCAACAGTCTCCCTTCCATTTTAATAAATTTCGTGTTGTGTCATACCCAAACAACAATCAGATTTTCCCAACTGATTAGCCACTTCATCCAACCAGGGTCCAATCCTGGACCGCAAATTTGATCTGATAGTTATGTTCCTTGGGTCTCTTCATCTAGGGTAGTTTTCCTTTCATGTGATTAAACCTAGTGGACAGGGAGTTCCCTTGTGGCTCCATGGGTTAAGGACCTGGTGTCACTGCAGCAGCTTGGGTTGCTTTTTTTTTTCTTTTTTCTTTTTTTTTATTACTCAGATGAATTTATCACATCTATAGTTATATAATGATCATAACAATCCAATTTTACAGGATTTCCATCCCATAACAGCAGCTTGGGTTGCTTCTATGGCACAGGTTCAATCCCTGGCCTGGAAATTTCCACATGCCACGGCATGGCCAAAAATAAATAAACAAACAAATCTAGTGGGTATGAGGTAAGAGGTAGATGGGCCCCGGGCTGAGAACAGCCGGGACTTGTTAGACTGAGTAAACTGGGCCTTGTTTCTCTTTGACTCGTCAAGAAGAAAGTTAATGGCAGGAGCTGAGCTCTGCTGGAGTAAAAAGAAAAAATGACCACTTCAATCACTCCTGGGGTCAGGGGGACCTCCCCAGCTACACATGTGCAGAAAGACTCCTAGGGGTCAAAAAGGGTGGGGGCGCCAAGGCCCTAACAAGTCCTGATACCTTCCCAGAACCCTTTGCTCTGGAATCCATCTTGGCCGAAAGATGCACACGCATATCGGGGAGGGCCCTGGGTCCAATCCTGTGTGAGACATAAAGCAAGATAATTGACCAAAGGAAAACAAAGACCCAGAAGAATTGTCCTATAAAAGTGATCTAAGCCACCTCTCTAATGCACGCATTCAGGGGGACGCCAGCACCTACACTCCTCTTTGAGGATGTGAATTACTGCTTGGCTTCTGACTTAAATAAAAAACTACTTCTCTGTGTGCTCTCCCACATGGTGTACTGTGTCTCTAGTAATAAACTTTACACCTGCTTTTACAGTCTTTGCCTCCTTGCTTGCTTTCAGCAGGGGACAAAATCAGGACAATTCTGCTTTCAGCCTCTAGCTAGTCTAGTGGCTAGGATTCCTGGTTTTCATCCAGCCTGCCCAGGCTCAATTCCTGAGCAGAGAATTAAGATCTCACTCCGCGCTGTCACTCACTGCTGTCACTCACTGCTGTCTCTCCGAGATGAGACAGGCCGACTTGTGCACAGACCCCATCCTCTGACCCGTCCGATGGCTCTCAAGTGGTGCCATTTGGTTGGGTCCTTTGATGACTTCCAGTTAATCATTTGGGGCTGCAGTGCATTACCGGTGGTGATATGTGTTGTGAAATTCATCTTATCTGCTCGGTGTGCGCTGTGAGTCTTGAGCCATGGCTCTCTCGCTGAGTTGCCAGTGCTTATCCCTTCTGTGCTCACAGCTCCTTGTCCTTCAGTGATGTATACAAGGGAAGGCGCCCAGTCATACCCCTGGCCCCCAGCAGGGGGCATCAGAGTGGGGATGAGGGAGGAGGGCAGTGATGATGGCGCTGGAGGCAAAAACCCACGTGCTCACCCTGACTCCACCCTCTGTGTGACGTTAGCTAAGGGCCTTGACCTCTCCTCTCCCATCAAACACACAAATACAACACCCCTTGTCCTGCCCAGATTAAGCCAACTCACAGAGATGGTCACATAACCAGCCTGCTTCTGCCACCCCTGCCCAGCTCGCCCTCCCTTCCGTGACAGGTGTGAGCTCAACAGGCAGGAAGAGATGGCTTCAGACCCCCCAAGACTGAGCTCCAGGAGCCTGAGCTGGAACCTGCCACTGCAGACTGACTTGCCATATGGCCAGGCCGCCTTGGGTTGGCCAGGTCCCTCGAGCAACACACACATGCCAAGGATCCCACACAAGATGGACAGGAAGCAGACGTGTCAGGCCTTGGGTCCCAGGGGGAAGTTCATTCCTCCCTCTAGCCAGCGATTTAGGGATGGGAGGCTTGAAATGGGGGAGCTATGGGAGTCCCACAACCAGGACTTCTGGTGGTTGAATATTGTGACAATTATTCCTGCCTGGAACAGCCCTCTGAGGGGTTGCAAACCTAGCAGATGGAGTTCTGCTGCCAGCTGCGTGCCTAAGGGACCGAGCTCACCCAAAGGTGCCATATGGGCTGGTAGGGGCCTCAGACAAGGCCCTGCCATTCCTCAGCTGGATGAGCTTGAGAAAATCACGGCATCTTCTCCGAGGCTTGGTTTTCTCACCTATAAGTTGGGATAACAGTGACATACTTGTTCTGCCCACTTGGCAGGTGTGAGTCAGCAACACGCGGACCTGACAGTGCTTTCTGAACTATGAAGACGCTGGTCCACTTGGGATGCCCTCCTCCAGGCCTCTCCTGTGGCCCCACCAGACCTCCCAGCCCCTCAGGGCCCTGCCCGGCTCCCCTCCTGGGACCTGGCAGGGCTTGGGGACCCTGCCCTGTTGTATCTGCCCCCCCATCCTTTTATTTCTCTTTCAAGACTTCTCCTCAAGTGGCTATTAAATTTTCTTTATTGATATTTTTAAATTGTAAAACTAATCAAGGGTCCTGGTTGAAAACAAAATGCAAACAGCTCCGTGAGGTAGAAGATGAAAAGAAGTTTCCTTTCCCCCAAGTCCCTCGGCCTCACTCTGCAAGGCAGCCCTGATCTCAGAAGCTAGCCCCTGGTTCCCTCCAAACAGCCCAGGGTGTGAGACAGAGGTAGCCCAGGGAGCGCCCCCCACCCTGCCCACTCGGGGAAGTCGGCTTGCACATGCACTCACCAGTGGATTGATCTTTTTGTCTTTTTTTTTAGGGCTGTACCCACGGCATATGGGCATGTGGAGGTTCCCAGGCTAAGAGTCTAATCAGAGCTATAGCTGCCAGCCTACAACACAGCCACAGCAACAGCAACACAAGAACCGAGCCATGTCTGAGACCTACACCACAGCTCACGGCAACGCCAGATCCTTAACCCACTGAGTGAGGCCAGGGATCGAACCCACAACCTCGTGGTTCCCAGTTGGATTTGTTTCCGCTCCACCACGACGGGAACTCCTGGATTGAAATGTTTATAGGGACGGGAGGAGTGCACACCCCAACACTTTAGTGTGGAACTTCGAGCCCCCTTGGTCATCTCTGGGCAGCCAGGTGGCCCAGCATCTGCTGGGTGCCAGAGGCTGCGGCCCACACCCCACCACTGGGGGACTGAGGTGGGGCCCCAGGCGCTGCAGCCGACTGGGAGTGAGTTGCTGACTGGGGTGGGTTGACAGCTTTTTCTGAAAGGCCAGTAAATCAGCAGTCTCTGCTGCCTCACCAGGATAGTCAGTCACTTCATAAACTCTAATCCTCCCAAAGCAACAGAAATAAGAGCAAAAATAAACCAATGGGACCTAATCAAACTGACAAGCTTGTGCACAGCAAAGGAAACCAAAAAGAAAACAAAAGACAACTTATAGAATGGGAGAAAGTAGTTTCAAATGATGCAACGGACAAGGGCTTAATCTCTAGAATATACAAGCAACTTATACAACTCAACAGCAAAAAAGCCAACCACCCAATGGAAAAATGGGCAAAAGACCTGAACAGACATTTCTCCAAAGAAGATATACAGATGGCCAATAAGCACATGAAAAAATGCTCACCATCACTGATTACTAGAGAAATGCAAATAAAACTACCATGAGATACCACCTTACACCAGTCAGAATGGCCATCGTTAATAAGTCCACAAACAACAAGTGCTGGAGGGGGTGTGGAGAAAAGGGAACCTTCCTGCACTGTTGGTGGGAATGTAAGCTGGTACAGCCACTATGGAAAACAGTATAGAGATATCTTAAAAAATTATACATAGAACTACCATATGATCCAGCAGTCCCACTCTTGGGCATATATCCAGACAAAACTGTCCTTAAAAAAGACACATGCACCCGCATGTTCATTGCAGCACTATTCGCAATAGCCAAGACATGGAAACAACCCAAGTGTCCATTGACAGATGATTGGATTCAGAAGATGTGGTATATATACACAATGGAATACTACTCAGCCATAAAAAAGAATGAAATAATGCCATTTGCAGCAACATGGCTGGAACTAGACTCATACTGAGTGAAATGTCAGAAAGAGAAAGACAAATACCATATGATATCACTTACATCTGGAATCTAATATACAGCACAAATGAACGTTTCCACAGAAAAGAAAATCTTGGACTTGGAGAATAGACTTGTGGCTGCCCAGGGGGAGGGAGAGGGAGTGGGAGGGATCAGGAGCTTGGGGTTAATGGATGCAAACTATTGCTCTTGGAATGGATTAACAATGAGATCCTGCTGTGTAGCTCTGAGAACTATATCTAGATACTTACATCGCAACACGACAATGGGGGGGAAAATTATGTATACGTTTATGTATAACTTGGTCCCCATGCTGTACAGTGAGTGGAAAATAAATAAATAAATAAAATTAAAAAAAACAAAAAACAAACAAACCTCTAATCCTCAGAAACGCCTCACCTTCCCCAGCGTCATTCCCTTCCAATGGCAGTTGGGACTTCAGGCAGCCCTCGGCAGGCCATCAGGGATGCGAGTTGGGGGTGAGCGCTGTGTCTCTGGGTCTTGCTGGGAGCTAACAGCTGGTCAGAGGTGCTGGGCTGCAATGTGATCTTGGACCAATCACTTTCCCTGTTTCCCCATCTTTACTAATTAGCATTGATTGAATTCACTGAGTCTTACTTGTAAAAGCACTTGATTTGTAAAGTCTTTGAGTCCTAACAGCTCATACCCTAAGGCCCATAAGGCGGGTACTTACTTTGCCATTGTCTTCTTTTTGCTGTTGTTGTGAACTTGGAAACCTGAGGCTTGGAGAGGTCAAAGGACATCCCTATGGGGTGCAAGACCAGCCGGTGGCAGAGCCAGTTTGGGCCCCACAGTCTAAGCACGCGGGTGCCCATGCTGCCTACTCTAGAGGCTGGAAGGGGGTTTCTCTGGCCCAGCTGGAGGCTGATTCTTGGAGTGAGAGCCTCCAGGGGCTTTCAGAAGCAGCACAGAGGAGGGGGAGGGAGTGGGATGGATGGGGAGCTTGCGGTGAATAGATGCAGACTGTTGCCTTTGGAATGGATATGCAATGAGATCCTGCTGCGTAGCACTGGGAACTATGTCTAGTCACTGAGGATGGAGCATGACAATGTGAGAAAAAAGACCGTCTATATGTATGTGCAACTGGGTCACCATGCTCTACAGTAGAAAAAAAGAATAATGGATTGGGGAAATTTAAAAAAATAAATAAATAAATAAATAAATAAATAATAAAAAAGCAGCAGCACAGGCTGGGCCTGGGGCAAAGGCCAGGGGCTGCTCCAGGGACACATTGCTTTCTCCCACTCCTTGCCCCAAGCTGGCTGTGACCTTCTCTCTCAAAAATCTCAAGGCCCCAGAGAGACCAGCTGCCAGCAGTGTGAGCCCAGTGGGAGTGCGAAGGAGGACTGTGCTGCCCTCACGCCGTGATTTGGCCTCGGCCCTGGACACAGTCTCAGCTTGCTTGCCCTTCCCTGGGGCTCCTCTGCAGGCAGGGGACCTGTAGGCTCTGCTGCCAGGGGGACATCAAGAACTACTGGCCTGCCCAGGCTCTCCCCATTCCCTTAGACATGTCCTGAGAGGGGAGGCCCAGGTGGCCCTGGACATCGCAATACAGATGGAACGGGATTCCAGTCCTTGCCATGCACATACTTCCTGGGGGGACTCTGGGTAAGTTTAGAACTTGTGGTTTCAAGAGGACAGAAACCTGAATCCAACCAGCTCTAGAAAAAGGGAGTTTATTGGAAGGATACTGGGCCTTTTCCTTCAACTAGGATAAAGGACTCAAATACCACAGGGTACAGCCCACCCCTGCCTGCCCGGTCACTGCAGCTGCCTTCCTGATTTCCTCCGCATGGGAAGAACAGGGCTGCCATGGCTCCAGCCATCACCAGAGGGAGGACGGTTCTCTTGCCTTACTTCCGCCTGTCATGTCCTAGGGAGGGGCTTTGATTGGCCAAGCTCTGATCAGGAGCCCATTCCTAGCTCAATCAGGTTTGCCAAAGGGGCAAGGCCATATGACAAAGGCAGAGCCACTGGCCACCTGTGTGTCCAGATCATTCCAGAGAAGGAGACTCACAGAGGGCTGGGCTGAGTCTATCAACTCAATAGACTCCAGCTGATAACTATTACACCTCTGTGAAACTTAAATTTCCTCGCCTGTGAAGTGAGACTGGCGTTGGTGCCCACTTCAAGGGTGGCTGCGAGTTCCTGGTGAGATAGTGCAGAAGTAAATTCTTTGGCTCCTGGAAGTAATCCACAATTTCAACTTTATTGTTGTTGCTGTTATTGTTACTAGGATTCGCTATAGCCAAGTGAGGACAGGTTCCCACGGAGCAGGCTGTGATCGAGCAGGGCCTCAGCTGTCAGTCCTGCCGGAGCCCTGGGCCACCTGAGGCCACTCACTCACCAGAGACAGCAGAGAGGACGGCTCCCTCCCAGGCTGCACCGCACTCCCCCCACACACCCCCCATCAAAAGGACAATGATCCAAACTGGCTTTCCTTGGCTACCGTCGCGAGCAACAAGCAAGAAAATGCAAGAAGGGAAAACTGCAAAGTCTTATTAGCACTTTATTGTTGGTATTAATTATCATCTCCAGAAAACTGCTGGGGAGACGAGCCTATGTTTTCTGCACGTTTCCTCTAATGGCCATTATAACGAGGGAAGCCAAGCAGACTTAATTTGCTAATGCCAACTACTAAATTATGCAAAACCAGATCTGCTAATGAATTTCTCCCCTCTAGCGGCTGGCGCTGATGAGGGTGGGGTGCCCCGTTGGAGGGAGAAGGGGGGGACGGGCCCCGGTGCTCAGTGGCCCTCTTCCACACCCAGCAGCCATCACTGCACGTGCCCCCTGGGGGACGGCCACCTGCCATGTGACTCCCCAGTCCGAGAGAGCCATCCAGGCAGCTGAAGAGATTCTTTCGTAATTCAAGATGGGTTTGGCGTTTTCAGTTTGAAAAGACTCAAATAGCTTATCTCAGAAGGAAGAAAAAGGACACCTTTGAATTAAATGTAAGCCCACAAATGACTTCTCTCTCTCTCTCTCTCCCTCTCTGCTCTATTTCTGATGACTATTTATAGATCTGAGTCCTATCATTGCAAAAGAGGGACGTTTTCCTCCTTCTCCAGCCTCCACTGCTCCCACCACAGCTCCCTAAGGATGATGGTCCCTGGGGCAGCTCAGCTGAGGCTCCTCTCCTGACCAGGAGCTCCTCCAGGAGAAGGGCTGGGTCCACAAGGCCAGGGCCCGGTCCGAGCTGGCGCAGGGCTGGCCTCATATCTGGCTCTCCATTGGGTAAGTCAGGCAAGCTAAGCAAAAAACACCCCTGGCTTAGTTAAGCCAAAGAGGATCGTTTACCAGAAGGATGCAGGCAGCTGGCAGATGAAGAGAAAGACCTGGAGGAAATTTTGCAGCCTTGGAAAGGGCAGGAGCTGAGGCAGCCCTGGGACCCAGGTGACTGGAACGGTATTTTGATCTTTATTTGCAAATGTATTTATTTCGTTTTTGTTGCCTCGCCCACAGCATGAGGAAGTTCCCAGGCCAGGGACGGAACCCGTGCCACAGCAATGACCTGAGCCACAACAGGGACCATGCTGGATCTTTAAGTGCTAAGCCACCAGGGAACTCCAGGAACTGTATTTTAAGAACACAAATCCTTCCCAGGTGGTTCACATCCCTTGGTACCAGCTCATGTGACCGTGGACAAGTTTCTGAATCTCTTCAGGGCTAATTTATTCTGTGAAATGGGGCCTTCCTCCCTGTCTCTCACACTGGCTGTGTGTATAACCCAGATGCCAGCTGCAGTCACGCTCTTCTTTGAAATTTAAATTAAATTGGCTGGGATCTCCATCCCCTGTAAACAGGAAATCCGATATTTTCCCCCAAGATCTCTTTGACTCCCTGGGGATGGCTGTACTCAGGGCCTCCTCCTGCCCCTCCTGGTGTCTCCAGCTCACCCGCGAGTCTGCTCGGTGCGGATCCTGACTGTGCAACTCAGCCCCTCCCCAAACGCTCCCAGGAGACATCTGTGTGCAAGAATCCTTACTGAAAGTGGAGGGAAGCAGGAGAGGAGGTTTGCACTGCCAATCCCAAACCACCACACGGGGCATTTTGACAGGTCTCATAGACACAGGGAGGTACTACAGCTCCACGCTGGGGGGGTTCAAATCCCAGCATTACCACTTACTGAGCATGTGACCTGGAACAAGGTCACATCACTTGCCTGCAGAAGGAGGATTAAAAACTTTGCAAGGCGTGTGTGTATGTGTGTGGGGGGGTGGGTGCTTGTGACAGTGCCCAGGACAGAGTCCGTCTCTAAGTCAGGAAGGGTTACTGATCCTTCTGAGGAAATCAGCCTTCTGCCATTTTGCCCCAAACTGCCCCCACCCCCCACGGCCCAGCCCAGGTCTCCTTGCATTTCTTTTCTTTTCTTTTTTCTTTCTTTCTTTCTTTTTGTCTTTTTAGGGCCTATGGAGGTTCCCAGGCTAGGGGTCAAATCAGAGCTGTAGCCACTGGCCTACACCACAGCCATGGCAATGCCAGATCCGAGCTGCATTTGCAACCTGTATCACACACAGCTCACGGCAACGCCGGATCCTTAACCCACTGATCGAGGTCAGGGATCGAACCCGCCTCCTCATGGATACTAGTCAGATTTGTTTCCACTGCACCACAATGGGAACTCCCTGGCAGTCAGATTCTTAACCCACTGTACCACAGTGGGAACTTTGATGTGTTCACTTTAAATAGAAATTGCCAAGTACTTGTCTTCTCACCAGCTCTTCTGAGTGTCTACTCTCAGATCACCTTCTACAGGTCACATGCCTATGGAAAGTGCTACATGGCAGTGCTGGGGTTTGAACCTGCCCTTGGAGTCCTACCTTATAACCACTAGGCCACACTGCCTCCTGTGTTTCTGAGAACAAGGATTAGTGTACAGTAGAAAGTTGTGTGTATACTGCAGTGTGAACCTCCAGAAGAACCCTGAACTTAGGAGAGCAGGATTTTCTATAATGAAAGGGGCCTCTTGCTCCAGAAGGAAACACTATCACTGTCTGCTATTCAAATATCCTAGAAACACAACCATAAAAAAAAAGACAATCTACAGAATGGGAGAGAATAATTCCAAATGATGCAATGGACAAGGGCTTAATCCCTAAAATATGCAAACAACTCAACAACCAAAAAACAACCTGATCAAAAAATGGGCAGAAGACCAAGTAAACATTTCTCCAAAGAAGATATATGCTCCAACAGGCACATGAAAAAGTGTTCAATATCACTAATTATTAGAGAAATACAAATCAAAACTACAATGAGATACCACCTCACACCAGTCAGAATGGCCATCTTCAATAAGTCCACAAATAACAAATGTTGGAAAGGATGTGGAGAAAAGGGAACCCTCCTGCACTGTTGGTGGGAATGTAAATTGGTACAACCACTATGGAAAAACGTATGGAGTACCTCAGAAAACTAAATACAGAACTACCACACGATCCAGCAAGCCCACTCCTGGGCATATATCTGGACAAAACTTTCATTGAAAAAGATACATGCACCCTTATGTTCATTGCAGCACTATTCACAATAGCCAAGACATGGAAACAACCTAAATGTCCATTGACAGATGAGTGGATTAAGAAGATATGGTATATATACACAGTGGAATACTACTTGGCCATAAAAAAGAACAAAATAAAGCCATTTGCAGCAACACGGATGGAACTAGAGACTCTCATACTAAGTGAAGTAAGTCAGAAGGAGAAAGACAATAACCATATGATACCACTTATCCCTGGATCTAATATACGGCACAAGCGAACCTATTTACAGAAAAGAAACAAACTCATGGACATGGAGATCAGACTTGTGGCTGCCAAGCCACAGAGAGGGGGAGAGAGAGTGCTTTGGACTGGGAGTTTGGGGTTAGTAGATGCAAACTATTGCATTTGGAGTGGATAAGCAATGAGATCCTGCTGTATAGCACAGGGAACTCTATCCAATCACTTGTAATGAAACATGGTGGAAGATAACATGAGAAAAAGAATATATGTATATGTATAACTGGGTCACTTTGCTGTAAACCAATTGACAGAACATTGTAAATCAACTACAAAATAAAAAATTTTTTAAAAAACACACAAATATCCTAGAAACAACCATGGGGAACAAAGGCGGTCAGTGCCTCTGGTCACAAAATGTGCAAAAACATGAGAGACCCTCGAGGACTGTCTCAGACTCAGCTGATCCAGCCTGGAGTCTGGACCCGGGGCACCTGCAGCAGGTACCACCTCCATCAGCAGCAGGGATGCTGGAGCTGGAAAGGAGCCTGGAAGGGGGACCGTGGTGCACCTGGAGGTGGCCTCTGAGCAGCAACGAGGCCAGGCTGGGCCCCATCTGCTGGCTCTGGCCACACTGTGGGCTCCGAGGACAGCAGCGGCTGCCACCCTGGGGGTCACACCAAGATCTCCGCCCAGGCCCCACAGGGCTTGCCCCCACTTCTCCTCTGCCCTCTGCCTCTCCGATCTCATCTCTGCTTCCCTTGACCTTCTCACTGTCCTTTATCTTTCCATCGCTCCTTCTCCTTTCCTCCTGGCTTTGCGTGTCTGTCTCCTGCTTCCTTTCTCTCACTTCCTCTCTCGACAATTTTATCTCTGGGGCTGTGGACAAACTTTAAAAAACAAATTAAACAAATAAAAAGCACACATGTGAGGAAAAAAGCAGGTGGCTCACCCACCATCCTCCACCCAGAGATAACCACCATACACAACATCCCCAAAGTGGTTTTTTTTTGTTTCGATTGTTTTTTTGGCCTGTTTGCTTTTTTAGGGTCACACCCGCAGCATATGGAAGTTCCCAGGCTAGGGACTGAATTGGAGCTCAGCTGCTGGTTCACGCCACAGCCACAGCAATGCAGAATCCCTGACTCACTGATCAAGGTCAGAGACTGAACCCACATCCTCATGGCCACTGAGCCCACAGCAGGAATTCCTTTTTTTTTTTTTTTTTTTTTTTCTTTTTTTTCCTTTTGGCCATGCCCACAGCATGCAGAAGTTCCCAGGCAGGGATGGAACCTGCGCCACCGCTGCAGCAATGCCAGATCTTTAACCTGCTTCACCACAGGGGAACATCCTACTTTTCCTCTGGTTTTTCAAGAATAAGCCTTGGTAGAGGAAATACAGACAGCAGCCAACATAGTAGAATAATGTCAGACATTCTCCCTAACTTCAGCCACTCCTTGCAGAGGTGACCACTGAAGATGGTGGTTAATAATCCTCTCAGTGGAGTTCCCATTGTGGCGCATCGGGAAACAATCCAACTAGGAACCATGAGGTTGCAGGTTCGATCCCTGGCCTCGATCAGTGGGTTAAGGACCCAGCATTGCCATGAGCTCTGGTGTAGGTTGCAGATGCAGCTCGGATCCCATGTTGCTGTGGCTGTGGGGTAGGCTGGCAACTGTAGCTCCAGCTGGACCCCTTGCCTGGGAACCTCTGTATGCCAATGGTATGGCCCTAAAATGCAAAATAATAATAATAGTAATAACCCTCTTAGAGTTATCCTTCACCTAAACCATGGGCCCATAGGACTTGTATCTATGCGCTGGTCCACAGAGTTCCTCAGCTTCCTTATTCACTCACTCCTCAAGGCATTTTGCCAGGTCGGTGCATACCGAGCTGCCCTGCAGTGAGGAGGGTTGCCTGGAGAGGAGAACCCGGTTAAGACCTGGCAGGGTTGGGACCCTTCACCTTCACAAACACCCGGGAGCACCCACAGCGCTGGGCACTGTCCACAGCCTGAGCCAGAGTCAGAGCGCCCCATCCCCCCAGCTGTGGACCCTGGAGAGGTCCCTCGACCTCCCTGAGTGCCTGTCCGTGGTGCTGCTGTGGGGATTAAGTGAGCATCTGGGGGGAGGGGGTTGCTGGCAGAGCACTGAGGGCCCTGGGTTGTGGAAGCCACAGTGGTTACCTCAAAAACAGACAAGCCAGGGGAACAGCCGCTCAGCCTCCCACAGGTCCTGCTTGGATCCAGTTTCCCCCAGTTCCCTCGTTTATTCCACAAACAAGGCCGCTTTTCTACTGATAGGTTTACCAAATCACTACCTTTGGAGTATGAGTCTTGGCACCGAGCAGGAGCCTTCCCGGGGCAGGCCCTCCCCCTTATCTTCTGCTTTTGCTCCGCTCTGAAGGGTAATGTGTGTCTCGTTGGAGGTTTCCAGGAACATCGTGACCTGAGAAATGCTTTACAATTTTGGTGCAGGAAGTTCAGGATATTTGGGGGGCACAAGCCACCTGTCTCCGTGTGGGCCCTGCATTAAAATTTCCTCTGCTCCAAACGCCAACGTGTTGGGGGTTTTATGGGGCCCCTCTGTGCATCAGGCACACGAACTTGTGCTAAGAGTCTGAAAAGAGGCTGTGCGGACCCCCTCGCTGGGGTCACCTCAGGCAGCGCCTGGGGTCTCAGACCCTTGCCTCCTGTCTCTGAAACAGAGAAAAATCAATGCCATCCCTCAGCTGCCTAGAGGACAAATGAGAAACTGCCTATGAAAGGGCTTTGTAAACTGAGGTGCTATAGCCCCTTGAGGGAAACCTGTGGGGTACAGGCTGTGACCCCACTAGAAGGTTCCCTTCTGTGAGGGCAGAACCATGAGCTCAGAAAATAATGAATGGGAGTTCCCGTCGTGGCTCGGTGGTAACGAACCTGACTAGACTCCATGAGGACGTGGGTTCGATCCCTGGCCTCGCTCAGTGGGTTAAGGATCCTGCATTGCCGTGAGCAGTGGTGTAGGTTGCAGATGTGGCTCTGATCCCACATTGCTGGGGATGTGGTGTAGACCGGCCTCTCTGATTCGACCCCTAGCCTGGGAACCTCCATATGCCTCAGGTGAGTCTTTAAAAAAAAAAAAAAAAAAAGACAGTAATGAATGAATCTTCTCACCTGAAAATTAGAGAGCAAAGGCTGTGTCTCTAGGATGCTTAGCCAGGGGCCAGGAGGGAAGAGGAAATGCTGCCCACAGCCAGAGTGGGTCTCAGTCATCGCTCCTCCTCCCTCACCCCCCCACCTCTTTCTTTTAATCAACGCGTATTCTTCCTCTGACTTTTTAGGGGGAGGAGAGAGTAATGACGATGTTGACACACTTCGCAGTTTACAAAGCCCTGTCACATGGTCACATCTAATTTCTCCGATCACTGAAATTCAAATTTAACCGGGCCGCCCCGTGTTTCATCTGACAACCCAGCCTCTAGGAGACCTCCCCCAGCACCCACAGGCCCTTGGCCCAGGCCCTCCCAGGGCTGGTGTAACTCTTTTTTTTAATTAATTAATTTATTTATTTTTTGTCTTTTTTGCTATTTCTTTGGGCCGCTCCCGCGGCATATGGAGGTTCCCAGGCTAGGGGTTGAATCGAAGCTGCAGCCACCGGCCTACGCCAGAGCCACAGCAACGCGGGATCCGAGCCGCATCTGCAACCTACACCACAGCTCACGGCAACGCCGGATCATTAATCCACTGAGCGAGGGCAGGGACCGAACCCGCAACCTCACGGTTCCTAGTCGGATTCGTTAACCACTGCGCCACGACGGAACTCCTGGTTTAACTCTTATTCATTGATCTGGGGTCCAGAAGTGGTCCGAGGCCCCCCCACCTCCTCCTCCCCATGAAGACAGCCCTGGGCCAGGCTCTTTGGGGTTTTTTTCTCCCTGCTCTGTTTATTCCAGTCTCAGCACCCACACCCCACTTAGAAATGCTGGTTTGACCATCCAGTCTCAAATCTAGGCCCCCATCACTTGGTCCATCTCCCTGTTTGCTTCCTTCATCGCAGGTGCCAGTTCAGTTCCCTGAATTGTCTTGCTTCTGTGTGGGGGCAGGTGCCTGTTCACTGCTGTGCCCTCAGAGCCAGCAGGGCCTGGCATGGAGGAGGCTCTGAGCATCTACCTATGTGAATGACCACCTCCCCAAGGGGCAGAGGTTGGGCTATGGGTGGTTCGGGCTGCCCTGGCTTTCTCATCATCTTATGTTGACTGGGAATTGACCTCCTGGGCCAGGCTCTTTGGGTGTGAGATGATCTAGCAGGGTCTGCCCTAGAGAACCTTGGGTTCAGCAGGAGAACAACACTGTTACAGGTTGGGGAGACCCAGTGCACCCAAGATGTGGGAACTGAGGCCTAAAAAAGAAGATATAGGATGGTACCCCCTCCTCCACCACCTTCCCCATCCCTTTCTCATCCTGAAGCCTCTCCCTTCCCTCCTGAATCCTCTTACCCTTTATTCTCCCCAGGTTTCCTGCTGGACCATCAAGCATGCCTTGAATGTGTGGAAGAAAAAGGCTCTCAGGGCTTCCCTTTTGGGGGGAAGGCATCCATTCCCGATTTCTTGCTTTCTTCTTTTAGGGTCACACTCGTGGCATATGGAGGTTCCCAGGCTAGGGGTCAAATCAGAGCTCCAGCCTCCACCACAACCACAGCAACGCCAGAATGGAGCCGCGTCTGCAACCTACACCACAGCTCACCGCAACGCCAGATCCTTAACCCACTGAGCAAGGCCAGGGCTCGAACCTGCGTCCTTATGGATACTAGTTGGGTTGGTTACTGCTGAGCCACGATGGGAACTCCCCCACTCCCTCTTTCAACCAGTATTTCATCAAGGGTCTTTCGTGTGTCAAACAGGAAGCCCTGATATCATCATGCCCTGGTCCAGCGAGGAAGGCGGGCCTTCCCCTTTCTTGCGCCTCCTTCCCTCTCTTTTCTTTCCCTCTCTGTCTCTTCCTTCCTCCACTCCTTCCCTCCTCTCTCCCTGCTTCCTTCCCTCCTTTCTTCCTCCCCGCCCCCCCATCCCTTCTCATAGTCCCTGCTCACCCCTGAGTGCGGACCTGGCCCTCGGCGCTGGGGACACCTCTGGCCTCCTTGCTCTCAACAGAGCTTTCAGAAAGCCCCTCTGTCAAAGAGGAGGGGATGCGCCCTCGGTTTTCTCTCCGCTCGGGCTTGGTTTCAGAGCCAAGAACCTCTAAGCTGCGGTGGAGGAAAATCATTTCTCAAGCCAGCCCGCCCTCTGGTGGCCAGAGTTGGGCACCGGCCGTGGGAGCGCTCCCCCGACGTGCTCAGGAGGCTGTGACTGCCTCAGCAGGGCCAGCCCTCACTCTTCCCGGCGGCGACCAAGCCACCTAGGTCCTCCTCGAAGACCACGGTCGACCTTCCACCCCCAGCCCACTGTCAACTCCAGTCGTCAGCGGTGTTTAGTGCTCTCTGTCTTGTCACAATGTTGCTTGCCTACCAAACCTGAGGTTCTCCAGGGCAGACCCTGCCAGGCCATCTCACCCCCAGAGTCTGGCCCAGGGCTCTCCTCAAGGGGAGGGGGTGAGGTGGGGCTCTTGGACCATTTCTGAAACCCAGGATCAATGAATTCCAAACAAACCTGCCCTGGGAGGGTCTGGGCAGAGGGTCTTCCTGTTGCTGGGGGAGGTCTCCAAGATACTGGGTATTATTTCGTCAGATGAAACACAGGACAGGCCTAATTAAATTTGAATTTCAGATGAACAACAAAAGGAGTTCCCATTATGGCTCAGCAGGTTAAGAACCAGACATAGTGTCGATGAGGACACAAGTTCAATCCCTGGCCTCGATCAGTGGGTTAGGGATGCCGCGTTGCCATGAGCTGTGGTGTAGGTCGCAGATGCAGCTCAGGTCTGGCATTGCTATAACTGTGGCGTAGCTACAGCTCTGATTTGACCCCTCACCTGAGAATTTCCATATGCCACAGGTGCAGCCCTAAAAAACACAAATAAGCAACAAAAATTTTTAAACATTTTTTTGGTATAATTATGTCCCAAATTTTGCAGGATACATACATACTTAAGCTAAAAAAAAAAAAAAAAAAAAGTTTTTATTGCTTATCTGAAATTTGAACCTAACTGATATCCTGTATTTTATTTGCTAAATCTGGCAACACTACTGAGTGGAGTGATGGCCATAAGGAGCCCATCTGGACAAAGTGGGAGCGGGCTGGGGAGAGGTTGGGCAAGTAGGTCCCCAGAGAGGCTGGGGCAGGGCAGAGGGTCTGGGTCTAAATCCAGCTTGGAGCCACAGAGAAGAGACCAGCAGTGCAAATGTCCCAGTTTTACCTGGAGATGCTAACCACAGGATGCTGGTGAGTCAGGGCTGAAAACGAGAACCTTGGGCTCCAGTGTTACCCTCCCTCCCCCTGCACCTCGTCCTCCCTGGGGCTCCAACCACACATCCATCAGCAACATGGTTACAAAGCAGGAAGTGCCAAACACAAGTAAAATACAAATACATTTTACAGGTGGAGAGACTGAGGCCTTAAAAATGCTCTGCAATCTCTTCAAAGTCCTGCAGTAGAGGTGAAAGCTGTGGAACCCCTCCTCCACCACTTCCACCATCCTTCTCTTTTCTTGAAGTGTTTCCCCTCCTTCCTGTGCCCTCCTGCCCACGGTCCTCCCTTCAGGGTCTTCAAACTTGTGTCTGCAGGACGCAGCAGCGCATACTCCACCCTTAAGGGCAGAGGTTGGTTTTCTCTGTCCTTCTCCCAAGACGCCTAGAAGGTGCTAGTAATCGGTGTGAAATGAATAGATTTACAGAAAAGGAGTTCCCATCGTGCCTCAGTGGTTAACGAATCTGACTAGGAACCATGAGGTTGCGGGTTCGATCCCTGGCCTTGCTCAGTGGGTTAAAGATCCGGCGTTGCCCTGAGCTGTGGTGTAGGTTGCGGACGTGGCTCGGATCCTGCATTGCTGTGGCTGTGGTGTAGACTGGCAGCTACAGACCCCTAGCCTGGGAACGTCCATTTGCTGTGGGAAGCGGCCCTAGAAAAGGCAAAAAGACCAAAAAGAAAGAAAAAAGAAAAAAAAAAAGAAAGAAAGAAAAGTAGGGGCAGGAGGTCCACAGGACTAAACCCCGAGACCGCCCTGCCCCGCCCCTTCCCTCCCTTTGCTGTGACACTTCCTCATCTCACTCCCTCTCCCCCCACTGCAGGAGAGCTGGCGCTGCAGGGGGAGGGATGCAGGGACAATTTTGAAAGGAGGGACATAAGTGGACAAAATAAGACTGAGTTCCCCGCCCCACTGAAAGTAACCTCTTGGGCATAGGGCTCCCATTCGAAATGCCTGGGGTGGGGCAGGGGTACAGGATGGGAATGGGCAAAGACCCTGATAAGGGGTTACCTGAGGCCATAGCTGCTCTGTTCACTTGTAAGGGCCCTGTTTGTTTTGTTCTCATTTATTTAAGCTGGGTAAGGCTGAGGGGGTGGGGCCATGGTCCCCTCAGCTTCCATGGGAGGGGAGGAAGGGGAAACTCTTTTTTTTACGTTGACTTTTTTTCCCCTACCCCTTTTCCCTTTTCCTTCTGCTCCAATTTGGGGCTCCTGGGGGTTTCAGTCATCTCCCCATTCGGACCCCCTGGATTGTCTTTTCTTTGTCTTTTGATGCTAACTTGTAAATAAAGAAAATATTATTCAAAAAAAAGAGAAGAAGAAGAATCATAACCCAACAGCACCTGCCTGTGCCACTATTTCTTCATCGGTAATTGGGATAATAACCAAGCAGGTTTACCTTATAAGGATGTAAATTGGTGAAAAGTTCCTGGAATGAGGGCTCCATAACCTCAGCACTTTCCTTCACCGTAACTGCTGAAACACTGCTTCCTGAGAGGTGTCGCATTCCGCGTTGGATGACACCTGTGACAATCACAAGATGTTCTGGGGAGATTTCCTATGCTTTCTGATCAGGGGTTTAGGTGGGTCCCAAGAACGCACTGCGATGTCACACTCCCTCGGCGAAGCAATCCTTTGGCCCCATTTCCCTGTGACCATGGCTCTGCATCTATGTTTCCAGCAATATAAGAACCCATTTATAATGATTTGTGGTAATTACACTGGACAAGAGTTTGATGGCTATTAGGCCTCTTTATTTGGCTGAAAAATCATTTGAAGCGTGAAGCTGTGGGCGACAATCAGTGCTAGCACCATCACGAACAGCCTTGTATTTGGAACCAATTTAGAGTGTCATTTTCAATATCACAGGTTATCCATCTTCAGATTCTAAGTCCTTGGTACCTGTGTTCTCCTACTCTGGTATCAGGAGGACAGCCAGTGGCAGCAGGCATGCTCTGGGAATGGGCAGCCAGGCTGGCATCAGCCCTAGGAATTGAATTCTCAGGGGAGGCTGGGGATGACCTAACATTCAGCTTCTTCACCAGCATCATTCCACCTCCTGTCTACAGCAAGATCCGAGGACAAATGGAAATGCCATCTAAAGTTTTGACTCAGTGTCTCCTCCTCTTCCCTTCACTTGCAGAGCAAATGGGATAGGACTGCCACCTGGCCAGCACATACCAATGCCGGCTGTCTGGGGCTGGCATGCATGCTAACCTGATGTTCAATATTTGAAGATCACTCCTGAGTAAAACAGCCATGGAATTATAATAGTTAAGAATCTCTCAGAGTTCCCTTTTGGCTCAGTGGGTTGAGGATCTGGCATTGTCACTGCTGTGGCTTGGATCACTGTGGCATGAGTTTGATCCCTGGCCAGGGAACTTTCACATACCCCCACAATAAAATCAGTTTTTTTTTTTTTAAAGGAGTTCCTGTTGTGGCACAGTGGAAATGAATCCAACTAGTATGCACAAGGATGCAGGTTTGATCCCTGGCCTCACTCAGATCTGGCATTGCCATGAGCTGTGGTCTAGGTCACAAATGCAGCTTGGATCCCGCCTTGTTGTGGCTGTGGTGTAAGCCAGCAGCTGTAACTCTGATTCGACCCCTAGCCTGGGAAATTCCATATGCCACGGGTGCAGCCCTAAAAAGCAAATAAATAAATAAATAAACTAATTAATTAATACAAATAAAAGAAAAAAAAAGAGCTCTCAAGCTGCGACTGTGCCATGCCAAAATAACTGGATTAAAAAGTAAAAAAATTAATCAACAGGCCAGATGTTTAATTTTCCACATTGATAAGTATGATACATTCCATCTAAATGATTCTTTCAACAAAAAAGTTTTATTGAAGCATAGTTAATTTACAAGGTTTGATCATTGCTCTGCAGGAAAGTGACTCAGTCATACGTATACATATATCCACTCTCTCAGTTTCTTTCCCGCATAGATTATCACAGAATACGGGGCCATCTAAACAGTTCTGTATGAATATACACTTGGCTTGTCTTCAGATCACAACCACCTACCCATACCAACACTTGGGAGATAGTTTCATATATGTACCTTTATTTTGGCTGCACCTGTAGCATGTGGAAGTTCCCGTCCAGGGATAGAAACTGCGCCACAGCAGCAACCCAAGCTGCTGCCGTGACAACAACAGATTCCTAACCCACTGCACCAAGAGGGAAAAGTAGATTCTGCCTGAAGAAAGACCCAAGACAGTGCAAGATTGACTCACAGCCACGGCCACTGCCCTGACTCCCACTGAGCGGGTTCAGGGGCCCCTCCACTCTCTCCAGGGCCGCCCGGGAAGATGTCGCTCTCTAAAAGCAAGAACAGCAGATGCCATGTGATTTGCTGGACCATCGTCTTCATGAGAAAGAACAATAAGGGAGCAATTACCTGGCTGAGGAACCCAGGGCTGCCTCCTCGTCTTTGTTGGAAACCTCGGATTGACTTTAATGATGAGAAATAAAGTAGCTTCCAGGAGCCTCTCTCTCGACACTAATGGAGCCTGGGCACCCATTCTTTAAATAGACATTGAAATATGCAAGAATATCTATGTCATCTGAATGCCCACGGACCAAGTTTTGGACACTTTCACTGCTCTTGATAATTGGATTCTGTTCAACTCCAGTCATTTCACTGTCTCCAATTGCGGGGGGAGGAATGGAATTCATTGTTTTAATATCCACTGGTAAACTTAGGGTTTTGTGTGCACAGAGAAAACCCATGAAACAGAGACTGGAGATAAGAATGGGAAAACTGGAGTTCCCGTCATGGCGCAGTGGTTAACGAATCCGACTAGGAACCATGAGGTTGCGGGTTCGGTCCCTGCCCTTGCTCAGTGGGTTAATGATCCGGCGTTGCCGTGAGCTGTGGTGTAGGTTGCAGACGTGGCTCGGATCCCGCGTTGCTGTGGCTCTGGCGTAGGCTGGTGGCTACAGCTCCGATTCAACCCCTAGCCTGGGAACCTCCATATGCCGCAGGAGCGGCCCAAGAAATAGCAACAACAACAAAAGACAAAAAGACAAAAAAAAAAAAAAAAAAAAAAAAAAAAAAAAAGAATGGGAAAACTACTTCTATGTGTGTGCAAGCTGGTGACTTGAGAACTTCCCCCTCCCCCTCTCTCCACCTCTGTCCGGGCTGGGGGGTTGCACGTTGGGAAAGTGGTGATGGTTTTAGATCAACACTGATGGTTTTAGACCATCTGCTCTCTGCTTCTACCAAGGCCGGGGCAGGAAGTCATTTACAGGAACCTGGGGAGGGTGATGGTTCCAGCCCCCCCCCCAGAGAGATGGCACAAATCTGGAGGACCCTGCGGGCAAGAGTCCTCTTGACTCCCCTGGTCTGGAGGCCAGGATCTGAGGTGCAGGGGCTGAGGGATCAGCTTTCTGCTTCAGTTAACTAAGCGCCCTGGGTGCTGGCTGCTGCCGTGGCTCCAGCTGTGAACAGTGGGTACCCAGCATTTCAGAGCCCTCTGCCATCCCTTCCTGGCACTTTCATCCCCACCCATGACCATAGGTTTCCTCTGAGCATAAAAGCCACAACTCCTATTGCCTTCTCAACATCTCCATGTTGGTTAAGTCAAGCTCAACACATTTGAACCAAACTCTGGTGCTTCTCCCGTGCCCTTTCCAGTGCTCCCTGCCTCAGGAAGGGCCCTCTGACCTTCCAATGAGTAAACTAGAAACCTAGGAGTCACCTGTGTCTCCTTGGAGATACTTCCTCATCCTTGTCTGGATCATGTCCATAAGGATAGACCATGTCCATCAGTGACGCTAGTGCACTTCCAACCACCAGGATCTGTATGAAAAAAGGCAGGGGAAGCCATTCCTCTGGGCAAGGCAGACCGGAAGTGCCAGGAAGCTAGAACCCTCCAGAAGCAACCTTCACCCAGAGCCTAATGGCCCCCTCATCCCTCTGCAATGCGTGTTTTATTTCATTTCACCAAGTTTCCCCCAGGATTAAGCTCCAGTTGCCCAAAGGCAAGCTGGACTTTGCGGGCTTGTAGTGTGTACAGCAGTGTAGGCCCCCGTGCCTAAAGGACCCTGTGCTTGGCTGAATACTCTGCTGACATCATTCGAAATGTCTCAATGCTTTACAAGCACAAAGCCTCATATTTTCATTTTGCACCAGCCCCGCAAATTACACAGCAGGTCCCGCCCAAGGGATGGCTGGCTTGCGAAGATCCTGGCTGCCTTCCCTCCTTTTCCCACTTGCCTGTTGGTATTTCCTGACCCCAAAGACACTATTTGAACTCAAATCCTTGTCTCAGAGGCTGCTTCTGGGGGCAGCTGACCCATGATCCCGGCATATCCATTTCTCAAGAACCTCTCCCCTGCCCTCCGTTTATCCTCACCTCATCGTGACCCTCTCTCTCCCCGAACCACTGCCGTGGCCTCCCCACTGTTCTCTCCACATCTGCTTTGTTCCTTCTAACTCCTTTTTCACAGCAGCCGGAGGACAGTTTGGTTTGAATACAAAGCTAATGTCGCCTTCCTGCTTGAAACATTTCGGGGGCATTGCTGATGCTGAGTGATAGTTTATAAGGGTCTGTGATTTTCTTCTTTCAACTTCTGTATATATATGTATATATATATATATATATATATATTTTTTAATTCCATAATAAGAGTTAAATAAAAAACAAAGTCTCAATCACTTCCCAATGCTGTTATGAAAACAGACAAAATCACAGTGGCCCATGAGGCCCTGCATGAGCAGGTGGCCCTGACTTTTTGGCTCTCTGTACTGTCGCTACCCTGGTCTTTCTTTTCCTGGGGTGCACTGCATGCCTTTTGACCTCAGGGCCCCTGCATGTGTTGTGCCCTCTGCCAGGAATGCCTTCTCTCTTCCTAGTCTTTCCTCCCTTCCCACAGTTGCTTAACCTCTCTGTTTCTCAGTTTTTCCTCATCTATAAAACAAGAATTGTCACCGAGCAGGACCCTGCAAGGCCTTCCCAGAGGGGACTCCCCCACTCATGTCCCCCACTTGCCTTTTTATCTATAGAAAAACTTTTGTCAAAGAACCAATTTAATCAGAGAAATGAAAAAAAAATACAGAGGAAAAAGAAAACAATAATAATGCTTCAGCCATTCAACACAGTCAAGGACCTTCGTTTTTCAGACTGTAGATAATATTCTGAGCCATGTCCTTGAAGCTCTTTTGCAGGAGCTGAAGCCCCCACTGGTGGAAGAAGCCAACTAGATGCTGCCCACCAGCATGTAGACCCCAGACCAGTTGAAACCAGAAGGTTGATGATGCTGACTCCCAGTGACCTCACCACCCACCCCTCAGGAAAATGTCCTTGAACTGGTCACACCCTGCGCCTCAAACACTATAAGACTTCTCATTACCCCCTCTAAGGGGGCAGGAGTTGGGGCGGGGGAACAGTCCTTGAGGCACAAGCCTGCTGCCTTCCCCTCTTTGCCTGACAATTAAAGCTGCTTTTGCTGTTTCCTCCAACTCTGCCTCCGTGTTTCTATTTGGCATTGGTGTACAGAGGCAGCCCGTATTTTGGCAACAAAAGGGAGTTCCCTGGTGGCTCAGTGGGTTAAGGATCTAGCGTTGTCACTGCTGTGGCTCAGGTCACTGCTGTGGTGTGGGCTTGATCCCTGGCCTGGGAACTTTTGCATGCCACAAGTTGGGCCAAAAAACAGAACAAAACAAGGATGGTACTAGTACCTACTTCACAGGATTTCCCATAGGATTGTTAACAGTATAAAAGTGACTAGAACAAAGCAAACACTCAAAAAACACCAGCTATTAATATTGTAAAAATAATGCTGCTTCCACCTCTGGGATTTGAGTAAAGTCGACAGCCCAGGAAGGCTGGCGATGTTTATTCTGAGTTCCCTTAGTGTCTGCACCTAAGATCCTAGGCCAGCCAGTTGCTGTCCACCCTCCACTCTCTATGGTGACAATCAAGTGAACTATAAAGACATCGAGAGCCCTCAGGCATGAAGCGTGATTATCACATGCTTGGGGGACCCAAGGGAAGCAATGTCGCCTGGTGAATCAGGAGCCCTGCAGCTCTGCCATCCTGCTTAACTGGTTCTATCTAGCCACTCTTGGCCTTTGATTGGACAGCCACACCTTCAGCCAGGTTCAACCTGAGGTTATCAGAATTAACCACACGTCAGACCCTTCTTCCTCTGACTCAGCCAGCTTCTTGACCAGTTTTGCGGCCATCTGATTATGATTTAATTGGGTAGCATCGTGCCCATAAAAACCCCCAAAGGCATCAGATGCTGGAGTTAGGAAGGCGAAGAGTAGCCCATGTTTTCTGCTATAGCCTGAATGTTTGTGTCCCCACAAAATTCATGTGTTCAAACTCCTGTATCCCAGGAGTTTCCGTCATGGCGCAGTGGATAATGAATCCGACTAGGAACAATGAGGTTGAGGGTTCGATCCCTGGCCTTGCTCAGTGGGTTAAGGATCCAGCGTTGCCGTGAGCTGTGGTGTAGGTCACAGACCAGGCTCGGATCCTGCGTTGCTGTGGCTCAGGCGTAGGCCAGTGGCTACAGCTCTGATTAGATCCCTAGCCTGGGAACCTCCATATGCCATGGGTGCCGCCCTAAAAATCCAAAAGCCAAAAGCCAAAAGCCAAAAAAAAAAAAAAAAAAGAAAGAAAGAAAGAAAGAAATGTGTGTTGTTTAGGCCAGTGGTGTTTTTGTTATAGCAAACCAAAAGGACTAAGACAGTAACCAATTGCTCCAACAATGTCCAGCCTCTCTGCAAACCCTTTGAGATATCTCATTGATTCACCTCAAAGTTACTCTTCTTCGGGGTTCTAAGGTTTAGAAGAGCCTGGAAACTTGCTCAAGGTCGCACAGGCAAGATTCAAAACAATATATCTCTGGCCCTAAACCTGAAATTTTTCCCTAAGTTTCAGCAGTTTCCAAACTCAAGAACCCTACGTCCCAGAGTTTCTGTCGTGGCTCAGTGGAACCAAATCTGACTAGGATCCATGAAGAGGCAGGTTTGATCCCTGGCTTCGCTCAGTGGGTTAAGGATCTGGTGTTGCCATGAGCTGTGGTGTAGGTCGCAGACACAGCTTGGATCTGACATTGCTGTGGCTCTGGTATAGGCCGGTGGCTACAGCTCCGATTCAACCCCTAGCCTGGGAACCTCCATGCACCCTAAAAAGACAAAAATAAATAAATAAATAAATAAAATCTCAAAAAAAAAAAAAAAAAGAATCCTAGTTCCCATCCTCCTACCTGTAGTTTAGCAAATCTTGGGGTAGACTTGAGAATTTGCATTTTAAAACTTTCCTGGGTGACTCTGAAGATTATGTATATTTGAGACCCATTCATAGGGAGCCACTGTGTTTTCCCCAGTCCAAATAAAATGGCCCCATGAGGCTCAATTTGTGACCTGGGCCCAATTTCACCACTCAGTTTAAAAAATTAGTTAACCAGTCTATTTCACATCATGCCTGTCTTATTTCACATCAAGCCTTTTGACATCTAAACATACAAAGTCCTTGATTTATTGACTAAATCTCTGTCCCAAGACAGCCCTTGTTCTGTGACTGCATGCACTGTTGACCCCTCTGGTCCAGTGCCTCTCTCATGCTGTCCCCTCCTAGAAACAGAAATTGAGCATCTATCAGCTCGTCCTGCACAGAAAGGCCTCAGCCCAGCACATGTGCCTTGATAGGCTATCTGCCTTAGAGTCCTCCAATTTTAGTTCCTGGAGTTCTGCAGGCACCTTTCTGGCAGAAAGATTAGACCAAGAACTGCATTAAAGATACAGTTCTGTACCTCCAAGGCATTAATAGACTGCAATCATGTAGCAGCTCTCTAGAGCAGAACCATCCCTGCAGTGGGAGCTGCGAGTCTGAACCAATTCAGGAGAAAACTTGCTGCTTATGAAAAGGAGACTTGCTGAGCTTATAAATGGATTTTTTATGAACTTCTTGTCCTGCCTCTGATTTTAGCACTGGAACATGCTAGATTGTGTTTCTAATGCCTTTCCCAATTCAAAAATTGGGCTTACAATAAGAACCACTTTTAATAAGTCAAGGAATTGATCTAAAGAGTGGCTTATTTCATGCAGACTCGTGTAACCCTCTTGTTACACTGTCATCTACAGAAAGCCTCAAGGAGTAATAACTAACTTAATAGCTGAAATAAACGCTTACATTTCCTGTATAAAAAAATAATAATGTGGCTGAACTTAAACATTTAAAAATAAATTATTGACTCTACTGATGAGTCTTTCTCCTTCAGAAAAAATATAAAAAATGCCCTATAGAATTAAAAAAAAAAACTGAGAAAGGCAGACAAAATGATTATGACGACATAAAATGATGAAAAATATTTTAAGGGAGAGCAGAACTTGGTCAATTACCTCTTGTCTCCACCATGTCAAAAATACGTTTGATGTTTTCCCACTAAATTGTGTTTTTTCTTAATAAACTGATTCAACGTGCTTGATTGGCATCAAGACTGTATGTGTATCGACTTCTGTCGGTGCAATTAATACAGTCCCTGCACGTATGGGAGGGGAATAATGTGTGGAGTGTGGTGGCCTTGCTTGTCTGGACATCACATCACTTGGACCAAAGACATGCCAAGTCACTGCCCATGTACTTAACTACTGTGTTAAATTTAGCCACTTTTTGTTAGGGTCTCTAGACAGACACTATTTGGACATGAACCAAAGACACATTGAGGAAGGGACACAACTGAGCCTGGGGTGGGAACAGGCAGAGAGGTTCTACCAAGAGGGGACCTTGCAGCCACGTCTTAAAGAATGAATGAGAGAACAATTGGCAGGTCATACTATCCAGAGACCCAAGAACCAGGCAGCTAACGACTGAAGAGTCACTTCATTATATGCTGCAGAGCCGGTGTGGTGCTGAGTCCTTTTTCCCTGCAAAAGCCCTCTCTCTCTCTCTCTCTCTTTTTTTTTTTTTTTTTTTTTTGCCATACCCTCAGCATATGGAAGTTCCTGCAGGGATCGAATCTGAGCCACAGCGCCTCTCCTCTTAAGAAAAGTGTTACTGGCAGGAGATTTCTGCTGGCACACCTCCTCAGCTTTCCTGGACTGGCCGGGGCAGCACGTCCAGGGCTGTGGTGACAGGAGCTCTTCCCTTCCCTCCTCTTTGCCGCGGTCCATCGGGCGGATGAGCACACGGTCAGCCCAAGATCACCAAGGCTTGTCAGCTTGACGGTGTCCCTCCGCCAAGTACTTATTTTCAGCTACTCTCAACTTTCCTCTGTGAACACACAGTCTTTTAGTCCAGTGTCCTGTGCGGATGAACGGAAGGGGACGTCTAAGGGGCCGCTGGAGTCTGGGGCTCTACGGGTATGGTGGCGGGACCTTAAGGGTAAAAGGTGTTTCAGCGGCCTGAATCTTTGTCCAGGAAAAGAAAGTGTTGACCTCTTTTTTCAGGGCTGCCCCAAACCATCCCCAATCCTTCCAAATGGCACTCTTTGTGTATGAGGGGCTCCATTTTAAGAACACTCAATTTATGACAACCTGAATTGACAAAAGAAATGCCTCAAGGGCACATCAGTTTCACTCTGCTTTCAGGGTGCTTCTTTAGTCTGAGATTCAAGTGTTTCAAGTCCGACTCTGCTTTTTCTGTAGGGTCATTTCTCATATTGCTTAAGTATCTCAAATTCTCAGGGGCACTAATTCTTTTGCGGCTATGTCTGTTGATATTCTCTAGTGGTTTATGAATTTCAGACATGAGCTCATCTTTCCCAGGGGCACACGCACACACGTGTGTGTGTGCGTGTGTATGTGTGTATGCGTGTATTGGGGGGAGTTGCTCAGGCATGTGTTCTGTGAACTCTGGCAGGTCTGAGTTTCCTCTGTGAATACCCAAATATTTCAGCTCTGATTCGTTTCTCTGTTAATTCATTGGCTCTATATCGCTACAACAATCAGGAAGAGTAATTTGGGTTCCACATCCTTGTGTGGAGTAGATTTGGGGTTTCAACGTCTCAAGAAGGACTTTTTTCCTATCCAGAGTCCTGATGAGATAAATTCCTATGCTTGGGTGGGTGTGCAGTGGTTTTGGTCCCTAATCCCTTAATCACAGAGGTACAGCCGTTTAAGGGCCCAACTTTAGGCAGGTATCAATTCCAGTTCCCCACCATGTGTCCGATCCCACTGTGGCCAATAAACTGTTTGGGTCAATATAAAGGTCTCCTCGGCTATCATGGCACCGACTTTCCTGATTACCAATCTGGTGTGAATTCTTCTTCATTGCGGCCACCAGGGGAAATCTGTTTATTTTGAGCTTGTCCTTGAATTTGAACTTTTCAAAAAATTTTTACTCTACTGTCTAGAGCAAGATGGAGGCCCTCATTAGCTCATCATACTATATTTTGAAACCTAAAGTTAATATTTGAAAGGTATCTTACTTTTAAAATAATCCAACAAACAAAATAAAACAATCCAACAGACAAAATTCCAGGACTAGACAGCTTCACAGGTAAATTCTGACAACCATTTAAAGAAGAATTAATACCAATCCTTCTCAAATTCTTCCAAAAAATAGAAAAGGAGGGAACACTTCCAAATTCATTTCACGAGGTCAGCATGACTGTGATACTGACAACAGACATATACACCATAAGAATAGGAAATTACTGCCCAATATCCCTCATGAACATAGAACCAAAAGTCCTCAACAAAATATTATCAAACTGGAGTTCCCGACATGGCGTAGTGGTTAACAAATCCGACTAGGAACCATGAGGTTGCGGGTTCGATTCCTGCCGTTGCTCAGTGGGTTGACGATCCGGCGTTGCCGTGAGCTGTGGTGTAGGTTGCAGACGCGGCTCAGATCCCGCGTTGCTGTGGCTCTGGTGTAGGCTGGCAGCTACAGCTCTGATTTGACCCCTAGCCTGGGAACCCCCATATGCCGTGGAAGTGGCCCAAGAAATGGCAAAAAAATAAATAGATAAATAAAAAAATAAGAACCCAAAATATTATCAAACTGAACTCAACAACACATTAAAAAGACACCATGATCACGTGGGATTTATTTGGAGGATACAAGGGTGGTTTAACATCTGCCAATCAATCAATGTGATATACCATATGATCAAAATGAAGGATAAAAGTCACACAATTGTCTCAATAGCTGCAGAAGAAGACCCCCCCTTTTTTTTTTGTCTTTTTAGGGCCACACCCACTTCATATGGAGGTTCCCAGGCAGAGGTCTAATTGGAGCTATAGCTGCCGGCCTATGCCACAGCCACAGCAAAAAGAAGATTTTGACAAAAGTCACCATCCATTTACGATAAAAATTCTCAACAAGTGAGTATAGGGAAAAAGTACTTCCACATAATAAAGGCCATGCAAGACAAGGCCTTACCATCAAATTCAATGGTGAAAAACTGAGTTTTTTCTCTAAGAGCAAGAATAAAACAAGGATGCCCACTCTCACCACTTTTATTCAGCATAGTATTTGGAAATCTTAGCCATAGCAATCAGAGAAGAAAAGGAAATAAGAAGGCATCCAAATTGGAAAGGAAGATAAGGAAACAATCTCATTTACAAAAAGAATAAGATACCTAGGAATAAAGCTGCCTAAGCAGGTAAAAGACCTGTACTCAGAAAATTATAAGACGCTGATGAAAGAAATTGAAGACGACACAGATGGAAATAAATACTGTATTCATGGACTGGAAGAATTAGTATTGTTAATATGACCATACTCCCCAAGGTAATCTACAGAGTCAATGAAATTCCTATCAAAATACCAATTGTTGAGTTCCCATCGTGGCTCAGTGGTTAACGAATCCGACTGGGAACCATGAGGTTGCGGGTTCCATCCCTGGCCTTGCTCAGTGGGTTAAGGATCTGGCATTGCTGTGAGCTGTGGTGTAGGTTGCAGATGCAGCTCGGATCCCTAATTGCTGTGGCTCTGGCGTAGGCCAGCAGCAACAGCTCCGATTAGACTCCTAGCTTGGGAGCCTCCATATGCCACGGGAGCAGCCCTAAAAAAGGCATATGGGTATTCCTGGGCCAGGGATCAAACCCACGCCACTGCAATGACCCAGACTCCTGCAGTGACAACACTAGAACCCACTGCACCACAAGGGAATTCTCTTTTTTTAAAAAAAAAAAATTTTGGAATTCCTGTCATGGTTCAGGGATAAGAACCTGACTAGGATCTGTGAGGAAGATGGTTCATTCCCTGGCCTCACTCAGTGGGTTAAGGATCTGGCATTGCCATGAGCAATGTGAGCAATGTTGCTGTGAGTGTGATGTAGGCCAGCAGCTACAGCTCTAATCTGACCCCTTAGCCTGGGAACTTCCATATGCTGCAAGTGCAGCCCTAAAATTTTTTTTTTGCTGCGCTCATAGCATGTGGAAGTTCCCAGGGCAGGGATTGAACCCAAATACACAGCAGTGACAATGATGAATCCCTAAACCACAAAGCTATCAGGGATCGCCACATATGGTATTTTTCACAAAGCCAGAACAAATAATTTTTACATTTGTATGGAAACACAAAAGACTCTGAATAGACAAAACAATCTCGAGAAAGAAAAACACATTCTTTGGCAGTATCACATTCTCTGACTTTATACTGCAAAGCTATAGTAATCAAAACAGCATAGTACTAGCACAAAAACAGACACATAGATCAGTGGAAGAGAATAGAGAGCCCGGAAATAAATGCACACACTTTTGGTCAAGTCATCTACAACAAAGGAGTCGAGAACAGACAATGGAGAAAAAGACAGTGTCTTCAATAAGCAGTGCTGGAAAAACTGGACAGTCGGATGCAAAATAATGAAATTAGAATTTTTTCCAAAACCATATACAAAAATAAATTCAAAATTAATTGAAGACATAATGTAAGTCCATAAACCATAAAACTCCTCGCAGAGTTAACATAAGCAGAACACTCTTTGATATAAATACTTTTTTAAAAAACTTTTAACGGAATTTCCATTGTGGCACAGCAGAAACAAATCCGACTAGGAACCATGGAGGTTTCGGGTTTGTTCCTTGACCTCGCTTAGTGGGTTAAAGATCCGGCGTTGCCTGAGCTGTGGTGTAGGTCACAGATGAGGCTCGGTCCTGATGTTGCTGTGTCTGTGGCTAGGCCGGCAGCTGTAGCTCCAATTCGACCCCTAGCCTGGGAACCTCAAAATGCTGCAGGTGTGGCCCTAAAAAGATAAAAAGACAAAAAAAAATTTATTATAGTGATTTATAATATTCTGTCAATTCTGCTGTGCAGCAAAGTGCTCTAGTTATACATATATATAAATTTCTTTTTCTCACATTATCCTCCATCAATTTCCATCACAAGTGATTAGATAGAGTTCCCTATGCTATACAGCATGATCTCATTGCTTATCCACTCCAAATGTAATAGTTTGCATCTACTAACCCCAAACTCCCAGGCCATCCCACTCCTCCTTGGCAACTGTAAGTCTGTTCTCAATGCCCATGAGTTTCTGCTCTGTATATACAGGTTCATTTGTTGGATTCCAGACATAAGTGGTATTATATTGTATTTGTCTTTATCTTTCTGACTTACTTCACTTAGTGTGAAAGTCTCTAATTCCATCCATGTTGCTTTAAATGGCATTATTTTGTTCTTTTTATGGCTGAGTAGTATTCCATTGTGTATATGTACCACATCTTCTTCATCCATTCATCTGTCGACAGACATTTAGGTTGTTTCAGTGTCTTAGCTATTGTGAATAGTGCTGCCGAGAACATAGGGGTGCATATATCTTTTCCAATGAAAGTTTTGTCTGGATATATGCCCAGGAGTGGGATTGCTGGATCATATGGTTCCATACTTAGTTTTCTGAGGAACCTCTCCAGCATTTATTATTTGTAGACTTAACTAATGATGGCTATTCTGACTGGTGTGCAGTGAATATAAATCTTAAGGCAAAGGAAGCAAAAGCAAAAATAAACAAATGGGTCCTAATTAAACTTAAAAGCTTTTGCATGGCAAAGGAAACCACTGACAGAACAAAAAGACAACCTGTGGGCAGTTCCCATCATGGCTCAGCAGAAAAAAATCTGACTAGCTTCCATGAGGATGCAGGTTCGATCCCTGGCCTCGCTCAGTGAATTAAGGATCTGGCGTTGCCATGAGCTGTGGTGTAAGTAATAGATGTGGCTCAGATCTGGCGTTGCTGTGGTTGTGGTGTAGGCCAGTGGCTACAGCTGCAATTCAACCCATATGCTGAGGGTGCAGCTATAAAAAGACAAAAAAAAAGACAACCTACGGAACGGGAGAAAATATTTGCAAATGATATGACGAACAAGGGATTAATATCCAAAATACATAAATAGCTCATATAACTCAACATAAAAAAAAACCCAATTTAAAAAATGGGCAGAAGGCCTGAATAGACATTTTTCCAAAGAAAACATACAGATGCCTAGCAAACACACAACGATATGCTCAACATCACTAATTATTAGAGAAATGCAAATTAAGACCACAAAGAGAAATTACTTCACATGGTCAGAATAGCCATCATCAGGAGTTCCCGTCGTGGTGCAGTGGTTAACGAATCCGACTAGGAACCATGAGGTTGAGGGTTCGGTCCCTGCGCTTGCTCAGTGGGTTAACGATCCGGCGTTGCCCTGAGCTGTGGTGTAGGTTGCAGACACGGCTCGGATCCCGCGTTGCTGTGGCTCTGGCGTAAGCTGGTGGCCACAGCTCCGATTAGACCCCTAGCCTGGGAACCTCCATATGCCGCGGGAGCGGCCCAAGAAATGGCAAAAAGACAAAAAAAAAAAAAAAGAAAAAAAAAGAATAGCCATCATCAAAGGGTCTGCAAATTACAAATGTTGGAGAGGGTGTGGAGAAAAAGGAACCCTCCTACACTGTTGGTAGAAATGTACATTGATGCAGCCACTGTGGAAAACAGTATGGAGTTTCCTCAAAAAACTAAAAATAGAGCTACCATATTATCCAGCAATTCCAATCCTGGGTATGTATCCAAGAAAAAAAAAAAAACTAATTCAAAAAGAAGTATGTACCTCAATCTTCATAGCAGCATTATTTACGGTGGCCATGATATGGAAGCAACTTAAATATTTATCAACAGATAAGTGAGTAAAGAAGATGTGGTATAGGATTTCCCTTGTGGTCAGTTGGTTAAGGATCCAGCCCTGTCATAGCAGCAGCCTGGATCACTGCTGTGGCACAGGTTCAATCTCTGGCCTGGTAAAAGTGTATATATATGAATATTACTTAGCCACAAAAAGGAATGAAATCTTGGAGTTCCTGTCGTAGTTCAGCAGGTTAAGAACCCAACTAGTACCCAGGAGGATGCAGATTCTATCCCTGGCCTCGCTCAGTGGGTTAAGGATCCAGTGTTGCTGTGAGCTGTGGTGTAGTTTGCAGACGCGGCTCAGATCCTGCGTTTCTGTGGCTGTGGTGTAGGCCAGTGGCTACAGCTCCCATTGGACCCCTAGCCTGGGAACCTCCATATGCCACAGGCGCAGCCCTAGAAAAGACAAAAATACACAAAATAAATAATAAAATAAAATTAAAAATAAAATAAACAAATAAATATAATAAAACAGAAACAGACCCACAGATACAGAGAATAAACTAGTGGTTACTAGTGGGGAGTGGATCGGGGAAGGAGCAACACAGGGGAAAGGGATTAAGAGGAACAAACTACCAAGTTTAAAATAAATAAGACATAGGATGTGACATGCAGCACAGGGAATATAACCAATACTTTATAATAACTTTAAATGCAGTATAACCTATAATAATATTGAATCACTGCATTGTACACCTGAAACTAATGCAACATTGTAAATAAAGGAAGAAAAGGAAGGGAGGAGGGGGAGAAGGGAGGAAGGAAAAAGAAAGAGAAAATAGTGGAGGAGACATGAACACTGATATACGGGGATCCTCAACAAAAGGTAAGTCCCAACCCATGATTCTTCACAGAAATCTGCTGGAGAATTGATCTCAAAGAGCAAATAAATACTTCTAACACTGAACTTCCTGAAGAACTCAAGGGTTCTTCAAGTTATCACTAGGGGCTCTAAGAAAGATCGTGATTTGGAGTTCCCGTCGTGGCTCAGTGGTTAACGAATCCAACTAGGAACCATGAGGTTGTGGGTTCGATCCCTGGCCTTGCTCAGTGGGCTAAGGATCCGGCATTGCCGTGAGCTGTGGTGTAGGTTGCAGACGCGGCTTGGATCTCCACGTTGCTGTGGCTCTGGCTTAGGCCGGCGGCTAGAGCTCTGATTCGACCCCTAGCCTGGGAACCTCCATAAGCCATGGAAGCAGCCCAAGAAATGGGAAAAAGACAAAAAAGACAAAAAAAAAAAAAAAAGATCGTGATTCAAAAAATAGTAATAAACATTAGTTATGAACTTCACATGCCTTGTAATGAAATGTTGGACAAAAGAAAGATAAATTTTGACCATTCCAAAATATTAGAGTAGACCATAATTGTGCAATTGTTACATTGAGCTTCCTGTCAGACAAAGGATAACGGAAGATATATAAGTTTCAGTTTTTATCAAAAAAGAAGAAAACATATTAAATATAAAACAAGCTTACCATACTAAAATTAAATTCTGATCTTACAATATAGGCCATGGTAGGAGATTGTCTGGTGGGAAGGTATAGCTAGCTACCGTTATTCTAAACATGATGTTTACATATTTATGATGTAAATATGTAAACATTTTCCATTTATGATGTAAAAATACGATGTTTACATATGTATGATGTTTACAGTTTTTATTTAATATAAAATAGAGGAGTTCTCTTGTGGCACAGCAGGTTAAGGATCTGGTATTGTCAGTGCAGCAGCTTGGGTCACTGCTGTGGCATGGGTTCAATCCTTGTCATAGGAATTTCCACATGTCACAGGTGCCGCCAAAAAATAAATAAAATTGTAGATACTCCAGATACTCCAGATAACCAGAAAGAAAATGAAACTCTCAATAAATCATACTTTACTTTATGGCATATCCATGCATCTGCAGAATACTTTGAGGGTTCGACCCTCAAAGAAAAGCAAAAGCTTTCTAAGAAGTTATAGTGTAGTGGACACTGGAGGCTGTTCTGCCACTCACTATATAACACTGGACAAGTTTGCCTTTCTGGACCTTGGCTCCCTCATCTGTAAAACCAGGATAGGAACAGTACCTATTTGAGGAGTTATGAAGATTATATGAGTTAATAAATGTAAAATGTAACATGCCGGAGTTTCCATCGTGGCGCAGCGGAAACGAATCTGACTAGGAACCACGAGGTTGCCAGTTCGATCCCTGGCCTTGCTCAGTGGGTTAAGAATCTGGCATTGCTGTGAGCTGTGGTGTAGGTTGCAGACGCGGCTCAGATCTGGCATTGCCGTGGCTCTGGCGTAGGCCAGTGGCTACAGCTCTGATTTGACCCCTAGCCTGGGAACCTCCATGTGCTGCAGGCGTGGCCCTAAAAAGACTAAATAAATAAATAAATAAATAAAATGCCAAGCATACTGTAAGTGCAAGTCAAGAATTTGTTATTATCTATAGAAATCAATTTAATATTATAACACATTTTATGGAAGATCGATAATGCACATAAGTCATATTGGGTAACTCACTTTTCTGGGAGAGATGATTAACTAGGGTGCCTTTTCTAGGGCCACTTCCCGAGGCATATGGAGGTTCCCAGGCTAGGGGTCTAATCGGAGCTGTAGCCGCAGGCCTAGGCCTGAGCAGGATCCGAGCCACCTCTGCAACCTACACCACAGCTCACGGCAACGCCAGATCCTTAACCCACTGAGCAAGGCCAGGATTCAAACCCCCAACCTCATGGTTCCTAGTCAGATTCGTTAACCACTGCACCACGACAGGAACTCCATATGTTTATTTTATAATTCAAGTGGGAAAAAAAATCATAGTATTCTTCTAATGTGGTTTGTTGAGGGCATATAGTCTATTTTTTTCAAGTGCTGAGTGTGTGGCATATGGAAGTTCCTAGGTTGGGGGTCTAATTGAAACTACAGCTGCCAGCCTACACCACAGCCACAACAATGCCAGATTCGAGTCATGACTACAACCTACACCACAGCTCACAGCAACGCTGGATCCTTAACCCACTGATCAAGGCCAGGGATCGAACCTTTGTACTCATGGATACTACTCAGATTCGTTTCACCCATGCCACAATGGGAACTCCTAGGGCATAGAGTCTTTTTTTTTTTTTTGTCTTTTTGCCTTTTCCAGGGCCACTCCCTCGGCATATGGAGGTTCCCAGGCTAGGGGTCGAATCGGAGCTGTAGCCTACACCACAGCCACAGCAATGTTGGATCTAAGCTGCATCTGCAATTAACGGCAACGCCGGATCTTTAACCGACTGAGCAAGGCCAGGGATCAAACCCGCAACCTCATGGTTCCTAGTCAGATTCGTTAACCACTGAGCCACGACGGGAACTCCAGAGTCTTAATGTCTGTTTACTCAGAAAAACACTATCTTCTAGACTTTGGCACTTATTATTTTACTTTTAAAAAATAAACGTGGAACTTTTGAAGAGCAATAGAAATAATTGTGAAGTTTGAGATATGCTGGAAGGACTAATATTAAATCAATAGTACATTTGCTAATTTGCCAAGATTGAAGTGGGCTTTTTAAATTAAATGGAAACTGTAAAGAAAAATTAAATTTTATTTTTCATTTTTGGCCGCACCACAGCATTATGGAGCTCCCGGGCCAGGGATCAGATCCAAGCCTCGACCTAAGCCACAGTTGTAGCAGTGCTGGATCCTTAACCCCATGTGCAAGGCAGGGGATCAAACCCTGTCCTAGCACTCCCAAGAGGCTGTCGATCCTACTGCACCACAGCAGGAGCTCCATAAAAAAAAAATTAATCTCATAAATGCTTCACAGATATTTCCTCTGCATTAAGTGGCTGGAATATATTCAAATTTTCCAAATGTTTCTTTAGCACAATGAGGTATCACCTCACACCATTCAGAATAACCATCATTAAAAATTCTACAATTTGGTTGTGATTGTTGTATATCTATAAATGTGAAAAAATTCATTAATTAAAAAATATTCTACAAACAATAAATGCTAGAGAGGGTATGGAAAAAGGGAACCCTCCTATACTTTTGGGAATGTAATTTGGTACAACCACTATGAAAAACAGTATGGAGTTTCCTTTAAAAAGTAAATATAGGAGTTCCCTGGCAGCACAGTAGATTAAGGATTTGGAGTTGACACTGCTGTTGCACAGGCTTTATCCCTAGCCCAGGAACTTCCATATACTTTGGGTGCGGCCAAAAAAAAAAAAACAACTAAATATAGAACTACCATATAATCCAGCAATACCACTCCTGAACATATATCCAGAGAAAACCATAATTCAAAAGGATATATGCACTTCGATATTCCTTGCAGCACTATTTATAATAGCCAAGACATGGAAGCAACCTAAATGTCTCAGACAGTTTAGTGGTGCTGAAGTCCTTTAGCTTTTGTTTATAAAACTTTTTATCTTTCCTTCAAATCTAAATGATAGCCTGCTGGGTGGAGTATTCCCAGTTTTAGGCTTTCTCCCTTCATCACTTTGAATATAACATATCACTCCCTTTTGGCCTGCAAATTTTCTATTAAAAGTCAACATATGGTGTTCAGGATTCCCCCTGTACATAACTAGCTGCTGTTCTGTTCTGCATTTAGATTCTTTATCTTTTTTTTTTTTTTTTTTTTTTTGGTCTTTTTGCCTTTTCTAAGGCCACTCCCATGGCATATGGAGGTTCCCAGGCTAGGGGTCAAATCGGAGCTGTAGCCGCTGGTCGACGCCAGAGCCACAGCAACACAGGATCTGAGCCGAATCTGCAACCTACACCACAGCTCACGGCAACGCCGGATCCTTAACCCACTGAGCAAGGCCAGGGATCGAACCCCCAACCTCATGGTTCCCAGTCGGATTCGTTAACCACTGCGCCATAATGAGAACTCCTAGATTCTTTATCTTTAATTTTTGCCATTTTAATTTTACTGTGTCTTGGTGTGGACCTCTTTGGTTGATCTTATGTGGAACTCTGTCCTTCCTGAAACTGAATGTCTATTTACTTTCCCAGGTAGGAAGCTTTCAGCTATTATTTCTTCAAATAAGTTCTCCTTTTGGGAACCCTATGATATGAATGTTAATATGCTTGATGTTGTCTCAGAGGTCTCTTAAATAATCTTCACTTTTTTTTTCTGTTAAGCTCGGGGGTTACCCATTACTCTGTCTCTCAGTTTGTTCATCCATTCCTCTGTATCACCTAATCTGTTGATCCAAAACTTTGTTTCAATTTTTGTGCTTTTTTTTTTTTTTTTTTTTTGCTTTTTTAGGGCTGCACCTGTGGCACATAGAAATTCCCAGGCTAGGGGTGGAATCGGAGCTGCAGCAGCTGACCTACAGCCACAGCAACACAGGACCCAAGCTGCGTTTTTCTACCTACACTACAGCTCACAGCAACGCCAGATCCTTTAACTCACTGAGTGAGGCCAGGAATTGAACCTGCGTCCTCATGGATACTAGCTGGTTTCATAACCCACTGATCCATAATGGGAACTCTTCTTTTAAAAAACTTTTTAAATTAAAGTACAGTTGATTTACAATATTGTGCCAATTTCTGGCTGTACAGAGAAGTGATACAGTCATACACATATATACATTCTCTTTCTTTCTTTCTTTCTTTCTTTCCTTTTTTTGCTCTTTAGGGCTGCACCTGTGGCATATGGAGGTTCCCAGGCTAGGGGTAGAATTGGAGCTGTAGCTGATGGCCTGCACCACAGCCACAGCAACACAGGATACGAGCCACATCTGCACAGTTCACGGCAATGCAGAATTCTTAAACCATTTAGCCAGGCCAGGGATCAAACCTGCATCCTCATGGATGCTAGTCAGATTTTTAACCACTGAGCCACGATGGAACTCCTATATTCCCTTTCTTATATTATCTTCCACCATAGTCTATCCCAAGAGACTGGATAAATGCAAATTCTTACAGAGCAAATTTTGCTCTATTCTTATTCTCTGAAGAAAAGTGTCAAAATTGCTGCCATTTGGAAGGAGTTTTAATTTCTTGCTCGCTTTCTTGGATTCAAGATGTTTTCTCAAATGTCTGATCAATTTGGCAGAAATCTGCCAAAGTCCTGCATATAGTCTCATGGTTTAATTTTCATAACAAAAGTAATATAAACCAGAAAGTCTAGAATAAAAGTTGCACCCTGGTGACCCATAGGCCAAATCTGGCATGTAGGTTTGTTTTGGTAGGTCCCATATAACTAAACTAAATAAATAAAATTTCCATGAAAATTTGGATTTCCATGTTGCCTTGAAACAGCAGTTCTGTCAAATAGGGGACTCACATTTCTATCTAGCTACAATTAGCTGGACTTGAAAAGGGAGTTCTTCTTCTTTCAGAACAGATACTAACTCACAGACTTTGAAAAACTTATGGTCTCCAAAGAAGACTGTTTGGGGGGGTAGGGGGAGGTACTGGGCTTGTGGGATGGAACTCCTATAAAATTGGATTGTGATGATCATTGTACAACTACAAATGTAATAAATTCATTGAGTAATAAATAGAAAAATAAAAAATTTTAAAAAGGGACTTCATTTAGCTGATATGTGAGTCTTTTCCAGAACACAACAATCCTCTTCAATCCAAATTGTTGGACCCTCAGTTTATCCCATTTGTGCCTCGCCGCAACTAATTTCCATGTTCTGATCTAGAATATCAAATACCTTCTTTGTCTAAATGATTTTCTTTGAAATGTCCTAAAGAGAAAGAGAAAAAGAACTAAACATATGAAGAAAAATGAACCTTGCACAAATCTTATAAAACCCTATAAAACCAGCTTAAAATCATCAGTTTACACATTTTTAGAATAAAGTCATAAGGAAATTAACAATAATTTGTTATAAATGTACTAACTTTGGGATAAAGCCATTGAAGCTTCCAATCAAAATTTGGCATTCTTGGTACTCAAGGCAAGAAGTAAAGTTATTTCCCAGCTAGTACCCACCTTCACAACTGCCATGGGATTCTATGCAGTCCCAGTGACTTTAAATTACCTGCTGAGGAAGTTTCCATTGTGGCTTAGCAGTAACACGCCCAACTAATATCCATGAGGATGAAGGTTCAATCCCTGGTCTCGCTCAGTGGGTTAAGGATCTGGCATTGCCATGAGCTGTGGTGTGGGTGGAAGACGTGGCTCAGATCCCACGTTGCTGTGGCTGTGGTGTAGGTCAGCGGCTACAGCTCCGATTCAACCCCCAGCCTGGGAACCTCCATATGCCTCAAGTTCGGCCCTAAAAAGACAAAAAAAAAAAAAAAAAAAAAAAAAAAAAAGGAAAGTAAGGACCAGGTTGGGCTGGGGAGACACAGGTAGCTGCACTGCCCCCACTTGAAACTGTTCACTTCCCAGGACCAAAGATTTGATCCAGGACACTTTCTGGGCCTCCTCAGCTATTCCCCTTGGGGCTTCTCTACTCAGGAGCAGACAAAGGGCAGATTCTACTGCCCTCTGGTTCAGGTTTGCCAAATATCCTGCCCCTTTTAACACTATGCAGTTGGATAGAAAGAGGAAGACCAAACTTTAATAAACAGAGCCCTCTAGAAAAATTAAATACAGACCAGGTGGATCACTTCTAATGGATTTTCCTTTACATGATATAATAGGAGGAGGCTGATAGGCTGGGGCTCGATGGGATGGCGCCAGATGGAGGGGTAGGAGAGGGCCAACTGGGTATTGTCCTAGAATAGAAACCTAAAAGAATTACTATGAGATTTTACTACAGCAGAATAATGGCCTCTTTTACCTCTTTTCTCTTCACCCCCTCCCCATCTTCATCTATCCCAGGCTAAAACAAAAGACACCTTGATGGAGGGCAGGTAGACTGGAGTGGAGAAAAGAGAGGTGGGGAGAAAGTGATGAAGGTTGAGACACAGGTGAAAACTGGGTAAAGGGGGCTGAATGCTGTCCAGTGGACAATGCAGAAGGAAACACACTAAAACCTGAGCGTCTGAGTGCAAATAGGCTTGTGTCCGCCTGCATGGTGAAAATTGCAAAACCCCAGAGAGGAAATGACTGCATAGGAGGAGGTTAGGCAGATGTGGCTTCAGAGAGACACAGTTACTTCCTTAGCCCAGGCACAGCAATGGAAGCAGCAGAAGAGTAGCCTTGATGCCATTCCCAGCAGTGTGGACCCAGCTACACAACCTGAAGGGACCAGGCAGATGGGAGAGGGATGGCTTTGTGGACCCTTGGCAGGTAACATAGAGGACACACCCCAACTTCCTAGTATGACAAAAGCCCCTAGAGCTTAGACATAATCACAGGAAAGAGAAGAACTCTGTTTCTACTACCTTGGTCAAATAGGGGTCCTAGTAGAAATTGGAGTTACAGAACTATATAAAAAGTTCTGCTTTGCAATAGTGTGCCCACTACAAAATATAAATTACTCTGGTTCTAGCCAAGGACAACAGCATTGCAAAGCTTAAATCATAAAACATTCCCAGCCACACACATCCATGGTCAATGTATTTGAACTGAATAATACGTGGTGTTGCATTACTTATTGAGAACGAGTGATTTATTTTGTGATCTAAATTTTAAATCCTTTAATATGCCTCCCAAGGAGTCATCTGGTTTGGAAAATTAAAAAGTAAAACTAAATGGAGTTCCCTGGTGGCCTAGTGGTTAAGGATTTGGCATTGTCACTGCTGTGACTCAGGGTCGATCTCTAGTCCCAGAATTTCCACGTGCTGGGGCTCTTGGGATAGACCATGAAGGAAGATAATATGAGAAAGCAAATGTGTATATATATATATGTATGATTGGGTCACTTTGAGGTGTAGCAGAAACTGGCACAATATTGTAAATCAATTATACTTTAATTTTTAAAAAGTAAAATAAAAAAATTTTTAAAAGAAAAGCAATTGGGATTTCCCGTTGTGGCTCAGCAATAATGAACCACACTAGTATCCAAGAGGATGCAGGTTCAATCCCTGGCCTTGTTCGGTGGGTTAAGTATCTGATGTTTCAGTGAGCCCTGGTGTAGGTCGTAGGTGGGGCTCAGACCTAGCATTGCTGTGGCTGTGGTGTAGGCTAAGCTGCAGTTCTGATTTGACCCCTAGCCTGGGAACTTCCTTATGCCATGGGTAGGGCCCTAAAAAGAAAAAAAAAAAAAAGTAAAAAAAAAAAAAACTAACCAGTCAATAAGACTACAGAAAAAGCAAAAACTTTTTTACTGAACTTTTTTCTAACATAGCTTGCTTTGGCCAAACAAGGTAAATTAGAAAACCAATCTGTCTCTAGGTACAATTTTTATTAAAATTTGATGAAAAAGGAAAATTGTGCATTATATGCCATTATTTGTGTATAAAATGGAGATATTTTAGCTTCCTTGGCATAGAAAATGCCTTAGACAATATATAATTACCTTTTAGGGAAAAACGCTGGGGGTCTGGAGTGGAGAAGAAATAATTTATTCATGAATGTATCACTTTCATTTTTAAAAGTAACAACAATTTGGAGTTTCCATTGTGTCTCAGTGGAAATGAACCTAACTAGTATCCATGAGGATGAGGGTTCGATCCCTGGCCCAATGGGTTGAGGATCCATTATTGCTGTGATGTAGGCCAGCAGCTATAGCTCTGATTTGACCCCCTACCCCAGGAACTTCCATATGCTGCACCTGCAGCCCAAAAAAAAAAAAAAAAAAAAAAAAGTAACAGCAATTAGCCAAAAATCTAAACAAATAAACAAAATTTTTAGGAGTTCCCATCACAGCTAAGTGGTTAACGAACCCAACTAAAATCCATGAGGATGCAGGTTCGATCTCTGGCCTCACTCAGTAGGTTAAGGATCCAGTGTTGCTGTGAGCTGTGGTGTAGGTTGCAAACAAGGCTTGGACGATGCGTTGCTGTGGCTCTGGTGTAGGCCAGCAGCTACAGCTCCAATTGGACCCCTAGCCTGGGAACCTCCATATGCTGTGGGTGTGGCCCTAAAAAGAAAAAAAGAAATTTTAAAACCCCAAAGCCATTGGTAAGTCAAAATTATTAGAGGAGTAGGCAAAGGAAGCCAGTGAGAAAAGAGAGTCGGACAGAGCAGGATTCCCAAATTGGAGGCCCTAGGTTCCTGTGGTGACTCCTAGTCTTGGATCAAGATTTGCATCAAACCTTGTAAATCCTTATGATAAAATCTTCTTTGCTTAAATAAGCTCAAGGGAATCTCTGTTCCTTGACGCCAAACGAGCCCTAATAAAATTGCCAATCTCTTGGGAAGGAAGGTTGATTTTTAAACAAAATATCTAGACTAGACAGTCCTAGCTCATCTACTCTCCCCATGAGCAATGGGAAGGGTCTGACTCACATTTTTTACCTTATGCTTTTCAGCCTTTATGGCAACTCTGTTTGTTTTCTCTTGGCCCTGGTTTTGAGAGATGGGCTGAATTCTGTATCATAAAGCTAATAGGCTCTCTTCTGGCAAATCTTCATAGTTACTAATGTGACGATATACTTCATTTACAAATATATTTCAGTTGAAAGAGGATTTGTAATTTTGATGATCCATTTAAACCTTTCTGAAGTCAAAAGAAGGTGGAATGTGTGTAGTAACTGCATGGGACTAACCTACTGAAATACCAAATGTTTCCTTTGAAACTGTCAGAAGAAGCTGCTTTCCTGAAAAAAAAGAAAAGAAAAGAAAAGAAGAGAAAAGAAAAACAAAAACAACTAACCAACCAAGACCACTAAATACAGTCCATCCTCAGGGCCTTTGCACATGCTGTTCCCTCTGCCTTGAAGTTTTTTCCCTCAAAGAGCAGCATGGCTGGTTTCCTCACCCTCTTTCTGGTCTCTGTGTAATAGTCTTCAAAATGGAGTCTTCCTTGGCCATCTTATTTAAAACAGCTCCTCCCACCCTCAATCCTGTCCTTCCCAGTACTCTCTAGATCCATTCTCTGCTTTATTTTGTCCTTAACTTTTAGCACTACTAGATATTCTTTGGTTTTTAATTGTCTTCCCCCCTCCTAAATGAAATTGCACAAGCTCAGTGAGAGCAAGAAATTTACTAGTTTTTTTCAGGACCGTATCGCTGGTTCCAGCACAATGTCTGGCACAGAGTAAGTGCTCAACAAAACAATAACAACAACAAAAAAAAACCAAAACAAAAACTGTGGGAAGACTGAATGAAATCTGGATATTGAAAACATACAGATGAGTCTTACAAAATTCCTAGACATTCTTCACACGTACTCCCCTGAGTATCCGGAGAGAAATCCTTTTGCTACAGAGATGACACAAAGGCAAATAAAGAAGCTGTACATGGAGTCTCAGGTGTGGTCCTAAAGGAAAAAAAAAAAAAAAGAAGAAGAAGCTGTACATGGGGAGGGATGCCAGGCTTGGTGAGCATATATTTTACCCTTAAATACACAGTATCTACAGGTCCGCCTGAGACTGTTGATGCCACAACTGTTCTTAGAACAAAGCTGAATCTTCTACATGCTGCATGATTTGGGGCACCTCTCTTATTTAGCCTTCTTAGATAAATAAATGTGGTTGATATTCTTTACAGTACAGCTGATGTTGTTTAGATTAAGATAACGCATGTAAAGATTTATAAATATGTCAGCTCAGAGTGACCTGTTTTTTAAATACTCCACATAGGGAGCTCCCGTTGTGGCTCAGTGGGTTAAGAACCCAACTGGTATCCATGAGGATAAGGGTTCAATCCCTGGCCTCACTCAGTAGGTTAACAATCCGGCGTTGCTACAAGCTGCAGTATAGTTTGAAGATGTGGCTTGGATCTCATGGCTGTGGTGTAGGCAGGAGCTGCAGCTCCAATTCGACCCCTAGTCTAGGAAATTCTATACGCCACAGGTACAGGCCTAAAAAAAGAGAATTAAAAATAACAAAAAATAAATACTCCACACATTTCCTGGGTAAAAAATGCTTCAAAAAATTTAAGAATATTTATGGACAAACTTGTCTGCTGGACAGGGTTGGGTTCCCTCAGTAGAAGACCTGCATAACAATTGCTGGGGATGGAAAGAAAGTGAGGGAAACATCCCCACCGCCTTTCCATTGTCAGGTGTTATGGGACAAGTGGGAAATGAAAGAGATCCAGAAAGATTTATTTAACTTTATAGTTTTTCAAAGCTGATATAACTCTGATAACCAGCCACCAAGTTGGATTCAACAGGTCGCTGAGAAGCCACTTACACAGAATGTCACTCAGCCATAAAAAAAGAATGAAATAATGCCCTTTGCAGTAACATGGATAGACCTAGAAATTATCATATTAGGTGAAGTCAGATAAAGACAAATATCATAGGAGATCACTAATATGTGGAATGCAATAAAAATGATACAAGTGAACTTATTCAGAATAGAACAGAAACAGACTCGAAGACTTCAAACATATGGTTACAGAAGGGGAAGAAACACTGTGGGGAGACATAAATTAGGAGGTTGGGATGGACATACACACACTCTTGTATATGAAATGAATGAGGAACAAGGGCTTACTGCAGCACAGGAAAATCCATTCACTACTCTGCAGTGACCTTTATGGGGAAAGAATCTGAAAAGGAACGGATATATGTATTTGTATAACTGATTCACTTTGCTGTACACCTGAAACTAACAGAACTTTGTAAGTCAACTATACTCCAATAAAACTTAAAAAATAAAAATAAAAAGAGTAGATAGGTGCTAGGACTTCTCTGGTGATCTAGCAGATAAGGATTCTGTGCTGTCACTGCTGGGGCTCAGTTGGATCCCTAGCCTGGAGCTTCTACATGCCATGGGTGTGGCAAAAAAAAAGAGTAGATAGGTGTTAAATGACATGAATGGATGGAAATGAGAAAGTGGAGTTCAGGATGAACAAGTGAGTGGTTTGTGATGGCAACAACAAAAGAATGAGTTCATGACTGTAGAGAGCTGGAGGGGCTGGAGCGGTGGGGCAGCGGGAGTCTGAGAGTAATCAGGGCCATTTTGCCCTTTACAAACTTCTTAAGAACAATGAAAGTTCTCGGTTAAGAGAAACAAACTTGTTACAAAATAAACTCTCAAATCCACAATTTATCACTGATAGGTGACATTAATAATACAAGTTCAATGGGAATCTAAAGAAATTTTAATTGAATTACATGTACAGAAAAGGCACAAGCACAAGAGCAGATGTTTCTGAGCAAAATCCTAGCATCATTTGCAATGTGTACATATTTTAATAGAAAAAGAAACCTTTGTGTTTTGTAAACAAAAAGATTTTAAAATAAACTCATATAGAAAATGCTTGGGAACATAATACATTCAGAAAAATTTACTCACTGAGCAAATATATATTCAGTGTCTACTCTGGCCAGGTACTTTGCTAGGAAATAGAGAAATAAAGACAAAAGCCACAAACCACATTAAGAGCCCAAAGTCTGCTAGATTTGACATTCAACTTGCAGATAATCCAGTGCAGTAAATACCAAATAAGCATGCACGTGCACAAGCCAAGAAACTGGTTAGGGCATGCTACTTTGCATTACTTTTCAGGGAATTTTTCTTTTACACATGTGAACAGTGTTTCAAAGCAACACATTGTGATCACAGACACAACCCACACCAACTGTATGAATGTTTCCCCATGTTGGTTCTCATCCTTCACTTCTTTCTTTCACACCTCACAACAGATTCATAAGCCATTACATTCTGTGTTATCTTCAAAATCAATCCAGAATTCAGCCACTGCTAAACATCTGGCACCAATAACACCCTGGTCATCTCTAGCCTAGATTGTTGCAATAACCTCCTAACTTCCGCTGTTACTGTTCTTCAATCCCTTCTCAACGCAGCAAGAGTATCCTTTGAAAATGTCCATCCCATCACGTTACTTCCCTGCTCAGAATCTTTCTGTGTCTTCCTATCTCATCCTGGGCAGAGTCTGTACAATGAACACAAGCCTCTGTGTGTCCTACCTTGCTTTGTCTTTCTGCCCTTGGCACATTCCTTGATACCTTCCTGCCACAGGAACTATATGCCTGCTGTTCCTTCTGCTTGAACAGGAATGCCCTTTCCCCAGATATCTTGTAGATCCTTCCTTCCCTCACTTCCTCCAGGGCTTTACTTAAATGTCTCCTCTGGCCACTGTATCCAGAATTGCAATACTGTATCTTTCCTCCAACCTTCCCTATTTTCTTGCTTTTTCTTCTCCTTAGCATTGATCCCTATCATATGTAATATATATTTTACTTACTTTTTTACCAACTAGAATGTAAGTTCCATGAGGGCAGGGACTGAATCTGAGTGTTGTTTACTCCCCCCACTCCAAGTCCCTAAGAAAATACCTATATAAATATTTCACTTGCGTATTTGTGAAGTGAACAAATGGATAAATACATGAATATCTTACACAAGTAATTTATTCATTCATTCTACATGGTTGAATTTGGTTGCTTTCTTTTGAAAACAAAAAACAAAAAAAAAGATCTTGTTGACCAAATTCTATTCACATTTCCTTGAACTCTTTTTCAACTAGGCCTGACTTTTGAACTTCCATATTCATCTCTGCATTGTCCAGTTTAAACAAAAATTCTGGTAAATCAATTTAACCAAAATCTCTCATCCTCCATATCCTAATACCCTTGATATTTAATCAGGTTCCTCATCCTCTACCATCCCTCAGATGATGTCTGATCATCCTGCCTTCTGCAAGAATCCTATTAGGTCATTTAAGCCAGCATCTCCCTTTACCCCCGATGATTTTTTGTAGTAATTTTTTTATTTTTTATTACTCAATGAATTTTATTACATTCATAGTTGTACAACGATCATCACAACCCAATTTTTCATAGTAATTTTCTACCCACTGACTTCCACCCTGCTCCTTGGCTTTGAATGTCTACTTGTCCATGCTATATTAGGAGTTGAGCTCAATCTTTCTCACTGCAAAATTCTACCCCAGCGGTCCTATACCTATCACAATAGTGCTCTCTTCTCCTTCCCTTTACAGTAAAGTCTTCCTTACTATACATTTTTAATCATTTTTAAACATTTTATTGAAGTACAGTTGATTTGCAATGTTTTGATAATTTCTGCTGTACAACAAAGTGTTTTAGTTATACATGTACACGCATCTTCCTTACTATAATTTGTGTCATTTTAATACTTTAACACTATGAACACAGCACTGTTTTGTTTTGTTTTTTTGCTTCTAAAAAGGCCCTAAAGGCTGCACCTGCACCATATGGAGGTTCCCAGGCTAGGGGTTGAATCAGAGCTGCAGCTGCCAGCCTACACCACAGCCACAGTCACAGCAACGTGGGATCTGACAGGCATCTGCAACCTACACCACAGCTTACAGCAATGCTGGATCCTTAACCCACTGAGCAAAGCCAGGGATCAAATCCACATCCTCATGGATACTAGTTGGGTTCATAACCCCTTGAGCCACAACGGGAACTTCAACAAAGCACTATTTAAAGTGCAAGAGAGGAGTTCCCATTGTGGCTCAGTGGTACCCATGAGGATGGTATCCAACTAGTATCCATGAGGATAAGACTTCAGTCCTTGGCCTCGATCAGTGTGTTAAGGATCCGGCCTTGCCATGAGCTGTGGTGTAGGTCACAAATGCAGCGCAGATCCTGTGTTGTTGTGGCTGTGGCATAGCCCCGCAGCTGCAGATCCAATTCAACGCTTGGCCTGGAAACTTCCACATGCTATGGGTATGGCACTAAAAAAAAAAAAAAAAGAATAAATAAATAAAGTGTGAGAGAGGAAATTCCTGCTCCCATGAAACTTACAGAAAAGTGGGAAGAAACCTTTAAACTACTTTCATCCTCAAAAAACATACTGCAAAACAGGACATAAGAACTGAAACCACACACCTCGGATTGAGACTCAAACACAGTTGTGCTTTAAATGGGACTTGAACCCACAATCCCTGGTTTAGCAGGAACTCAAACCCATTATCTCTCAGCTGAAATTGCACACATGGTCTCAGGACTGAATGTCGCTCAAGTTCTTTATGCCTCAGCACAGAAGGACTTCAACACGAAGCAAAGTGATAGGTAAGAAGCAGATTTACTGAGAGATACAAACTCCACAGACACAATGTGGGCGGTCTCAGAAGGCAAGAGGCCTCAAAATATGATGTTAGTTTTCACAGGCTGGGTAATTTCATAGCTAATGAGTGAAAGAATTAGTCCAACTATTTTGGGGAAGAGGCGGAGATTTCCAGGACTGGGCCACTTTTGGCTCAGCCTCAGAACTGTCAGGGTGCCTATGGGCATGCCTTTTAGCATGTTGATGCATTACAATGAGGGTATAATGAGGCTCAAGGTCTGCTGAAAGTCAAATCTTCCAGCATCCTGGGCCTAATTGGTTCTAACCAGTTTATGAACTGTTTATGGCTTTGTCAGTCTTTTAAAGGTTGTACCCTACCCCTTTCCTCCTATTTCAGAACCATGGTCCTTGGTCTGTGCATAAATCTACAAACGACATTTCCTTCACCCTCATAGAGCATCCTGGAGCCTAACAATTACAAGTACTTATCTCCCATCTCCAAATATCGATGGAATCTTTCATATTAGTGATAAACCACAGTCATGTCTCAGTATCAATCCAATTCCAGAATCCAATTGCTGGAAAATAGAAGCAATGTTGAAGCTGTCTTCATGGTGAATTGTCTTTGAGGAAAGAGGACATGCCCATTCTACTGTACCTGGCAAGAGTGAGTATTCAATAAATGCTGTTGTTTTTACTGATGACTACCTTAGCAAAGGAGAAGAGTCACAACTTGTGGCCTTTCCCAGAGCAACTTTTACACTTACAACTAACTTTAGAACTTAATTCTGCTCAGAAAAGAGATAACAGAACGCTTACAAACTCTTACAGGAGTTGAGGTGCGGCACTTCACTTCAGGTCACCGTAGATAGGATGAGGAGACTCATCTCTCCCTAAGCAAGCCAGCCCCCTAATCTGACTAGAAAAGATATTTAAATAGCTTATCTTTGGTTTGCTGAAAGAAAATTTCATAATGGGATCTTCTTTCCATGGAGACGCTCACTTGAACTACAATCATTTCAGTGAATTTCATCTCTATAGGAGATCCCTCTAAAGAGTATTCTACTGCGGTTTCTGTTAGAGGAAAGAGGGCTTCCATTGCCAAGGCCAACAATCTTCTGGATTTCTTCTACGTATTTTTCCAGTTGGACCTGAGTAGCTTGTTTCTTGAGTACGGTAAATCTGTTAGCCAAGTTCACAGCTAAACCACAGCTAAAGTAATGTCTCCATTACGTTGACCTAGAAACTGTAATTCAAAGCGACTGTTCTTACAATTTCCAGGTACCTTTCTCTGAAACATGGGAGAAAGTTAATGACTGAGTTTAAATGACAAATGCTAATGATGACGGTTGTTGGATTTCAATAATCCCCTGGGAGCTCTTTAATTCTAGGATATTTGAAATTAATGCTTCTGTTCTAATGAAAATTTGAAATTTTCTTTTATTAAAACAGTTTCCTTTACAAATTAAGCTATCAAAAAACTTCCCTTAAGGTACAGCAGGTTAAGAATCCAGAGGTATCTCCACAGTGGCTTGAGTCACTGCTGTGGCATAGCTTCCATACCTGGCCCAGGAATGGGCCTGGGGCACGGCCAAAAAAAAAAAAAAAAAAAAAAAAAAAAGTTAAGCTATTAAAAATAAATTCAAAACTTTCTTCAGTCTTGTAGAATGTCCCTGAAGAATTAGATCCTATTTTCTAAAAGCTAGGAAATAAAGAATAACTTCTAAGGCATTTTCCTCTCTGGCATAGATACATATCTTATTACAAGATAACAAGTCATTGTCCATCAATAAAGAGCTAATTAAATAAACCATGGTGCATTCTCACAACATGTTACCATAAAAAAGAATGAGAGAAAAAAAAAAGGGGGGGAGTTCCTGCTGTGACGCAACAGGATTGAAAGCAGTGTTTCTGGAATGCTGGGACTCAGGTTCCATCCCCAGCCTGGCACAGTGGGTTAAGGATCCAGCATTGCTGCAGCTGCTGCTAGGTTGCAACTGTGGCTGGGATCTATTCCCTGGCCTGGGAACTACTTATGCTGCAGGGTGGCCAAAAAAAATCTCTATGTACTTCATACTAACAAAGGGTGGAGATAAAAGGAGTTCCCTGGTGGTCTAGCAGTTAAGGATTTGGTGTTGACACTGCTGTGGCATAGATTTGACCCCTGACCCAGGAATTTCTGCACCACAGGCCTGGCCAAAAAAAAAAAAAGTGGAGATAAGAATATAAATTTGGGAGTTCTTGCTGTGGCGCAGCTGAAACGAATCCAACTAGGAACCATGAGGTTTCAGGTTTGATCCCTGGCCTTGCTTAATGGGTTAAGGATCTAGTGTTGCCATGAGCTGTGAAGTAGGTTGTAGACAAGGCTTGGATTTAGTGTTGCTGTAGCTGTGGCTGTGGCTGTGGCGTAGGCCAGCAGCTACAGCTCCAATTAGACCCTTAGCCTGGGAGCCTCCATATGCCCCGGGTGCGTCCCTAAAAAGACCAAAAATAACTAAGTAAATAAAGTAAAAATAAATTTGCAATCTCCTGGGATGGATCATGATGGGGGGAAAAAAAAAGGAATGGGAGTTCCCATTGTGGCTCAGTGGGTTAAGAACCCAACTCATATCCATAAGGATGTGGGTTTGATCCCTGGCCTCACTCAGTGGATTAAGGATCTGGCGTTGCTGGGAGCTGTGGTTTAGGTCACAGACAAGGCTTGGATCTGGCCATTGCTGTAGCTGTGGCGTAGGACAGCAGCTACAACTCCCTAGCCTGGTGACTTCTATATGTCTCAAGTGCGGTCCTAAAAAGACAAGAAAGAAAAGAAAAAAAAAAAGATGTGTGTATATATATACATATATATGTATGACTGAGTCACTTTGCTGTACAGCAGAAATTGGTACAATGCTGTAAATCAACTATTTTAATTAAAACATTTTTAAAAAGAATATCAACCCTCTATGACTGTTTTGCAAATAATTTTCTCAGTTTTTCATTTGTTTTACAATATTTTAATTATGTCTTTGCAGCATAGAAAACTACCCAAATTTAGGTAATCAAAGTTACGAACTTTTTCTCTATTGTATCTCCCTTTAATTTATGCCTAGGAAGGCTTTCATTTCTAGAATCAGTTACGTATAAACCAACATTTTATTTTAGCCCATTTTATTGTTATTTTAAAAGTCAAATCTTTAATCCATATGGAAGGAAAATTCATTGCAAAGAAAATAAAACTATAGTTAGTATAGAAAATATAAACTTGTATTGCTTGACTTGTATAAAGAACAATGGAAGGATAAGTAAGAAATATAGGCAATGGGGGTGAGGTAAGCAGGGTAGAGAGGACAGGGATGGAGGCAAGATTTTGCTTTGCATATTTCGAATTACATAAATGTGTTAAAAAATAAATTTAAAAATCTTAATTTTTTGGGAGTTACCATTGTGGTGCAGTGGAAACTAGTAACCATGAGGTTGTGAGTTGGATTCCTGGCCTTGCTCAGTGGGTTAAGGATCCAGCATTGCTGTGAGCTGTAGTGTAGGTCCCAGACGCGTCTCAGACCCTGCAGTGCTGTGGCTGTGCCGGCAGCTGTGGCTCCAGTGCGACCCCTTGCCTGGGAACCTCCATATGCCTTGAGCGCGGCCCTAAAAAGAAAAGAAAAAAAAAATCTTAATTTCTTTGTAAGCAAGATGTCTACATTTATAAACTCATAGGTCTAGGAAACGTTCAAGTTGAGACAGATAAAACTGAAAAACAGATAATTCTGAAACAATTTAATGAAATTTTGCTAAAGTAGATTAAATCGAGTTTTCTTTTTTTTTTTCTTTTTGCTTTAAGAAAGCGATCAATCCTTCAGGCCCTGAAATTTAGAGAGAAAATGTTAGAACTCATGATTAGGCTAGAATTGGAAAAATATCCAGTATCTTTTAATATAATTAAAATCACGTAATAAATCATTCTTGGGTTTGTGCAGCCAGATCACACAAGATTTGAACTGTTTCAAAGTAATAATGCTGGCTGATGTTAGAAGAAATTTAAATTCCTGTGGACTGGGTTTAAAATTATTAAATCTGAAATTCTTTCTTCGTGCCCTCTGGAATTCACTGCCCATCAAAATTCCTGTAGTCTCAAATCCTCCTGTTAACAGTCTCTTTACTTTCTTATTCAAATGGAAATCTGCAGCCCTCTTAAACTGTGGCTATTTTTCCACCTTTCCACTGGGCCAGGAAGGTGACTTCAACTAGAACCCAGAGTTTGCTACCATAAAGTAACTGTTGCAAACTTTCTTTCCCAATCCCTGAGCCCTAAGTGATTAGGTCCAATTCCTTAGTCTACCTAGATATTGGAATTTCAAATTTAACTCTGCCAAAATAGACACTTATTTTTATTTATTTATTTATTTTTGCTTTTTAGGGTCACATGTGTGGCATATGGAAGTTCCCAGGCTGGGGGTCGAATCAGAGTTGCAGCTGCTGGTCTAGTATCCTCTGGATACTAGTTGGGCTCATTACCACTGAGCCACAACAGGAACTCTCTGAAATAGAGATCTTGATTCACCCTTTTCATCTCTATAAAAACTTCACTATCACTTTAATGCCTCAAATAAAAAAATCTAAAATCATCTTGAGGAGTTCCTGTCACAGCTCAGTGTGAACAAATTTGACTAGTATCCATGAGGACGCAGGTTCAACCCCTGGCCTCAATCAGTGGGTTAAGGATCCGGTGTTGCTGTGAGCTGTGGTGTAGGCTGCAGATGCAGCTTGGAGGCTGTGGTGTAGGCCGGCAGCTATAGCTCCTATTCGACTCCAAGCCCAGGAAACTCCATATTCTGTGGGTGTGGCCCTAAAAAGACAAAAAAAAATAAATATAATAAAATCACCTTGATATTTCTCATCTTTCAAATATCCACATCAAATCCATCAGCAAGTCCTATAGGACCAGGACCCTTAATCAAATGATAGTATCACATTCCCACTGACATCACTGATATCCCACCGTCAAACATTATCAACTCTCCCCTGCACACCCTCAGAGCCCTTGTACCAGTCTCATAATGGTCTCCACTTTTAAATCCAATCCTGGTATGGTCAAAAGATTGTTGTGAAGTTCCTGTTGTGGCTCAGTAGTAACGAACCCAACTAGAATCCATGAGGACACGGGTTTGATCCCTGGCTTCACTCAGTGGGTTAAGGATCCAGTGTTGCTGTGAGCTGCCGTGTAGTTCACAGACACAGCTCAGATCCCAAGTTGCTGTGGCCATGGTGTAGGCCGGCAGCTGCATTTCTGATTTGACACCTAGCCCGGGAACTTCCATATGCTGTACATGCATCCAAAAAGCAAAAAGTAAATAAATCAATTAATTAAATAAAATTAAAAAAAGAAAGATTGTTGGAGTCAGAGTATCGGAGGGAGTGGAAAGATAGGCTGTAATCAGTGAACGAGATTAAGGAGAGTTTACGATGAGAGAGTCATAAAACCATGGGAGTGGGAGTTCCCATGGCTCAGCAGAAAGAAATCGGACTGGTAACCATGAGATTGCAGGTTCACTCAGTGGCCTCACTCAGTGGGTCAAGGATCTGCCGTTGCCGTGAGCTGTGGTGTAGGTTGCAGACACTGCTTGGATCTGAAGTTGCTATGGCTGTTGGGTAGGCCAGTGGCTACAGCTCCGATTCCACCCCCAGCCTAGGAACCTCTATATGCCTTGGGTGTGGCCCGAAAAAGCAAACAATTAAAAATTAAAAAAACTAAAATAAAACCATGGGAGTGAGTAGCTCCATGGCAACAGAGGGCAAGACCACTGAATGTGAGTTCAAGGAAGTGAGAGGCCAGAGTGTTGGATCATCCAGGTATGTATTTCAAGTGAGGAATTAAGATAGTAGTGGAGTTGGAGAGTAAGCCAAGAGTTACAATTTTCAAGAAATTAAGAGGGATTTTAGGGGTCAATAAATTGACAATGCAATGTTGTCAGGAGATGTTGTCAGGTGACTAAAGACTAAAGGCTCTTGTGGTGTAGGTCAAAGACGCGGCTCAGATCGCTCAGATCCTGCGTTGCTGTGGTTCTGGCATAGGCCGCAGGCCGGCGGCTCCAGCTCTGTTTCGACCCCTAGCCTGGGAAACTCCACATGCTGCAGGAGCGGCCCAAGAAAAGGCAAAAAGACAACAACAGCAACAACAACAACAACAACAACAACAACAAAAGACTAAAGGCTCTATGTGTTTAGGAATGTGGGAGGGAGATTCACCCATCTCATCTCCAGGCTTTACTTCTATAACATATACCAAATCCATTTCCTCATCTCCATTTTTACTGCTGCCATCCTAGTCCTTTCTCCCTCTCTCTTTCGTGGATCCCTGCAATTGAGCTTCCTAATTGATGTCCTTGATCCTTGATTACCAACATTTTACAGCATCTTTGATACTACGACTTGTTTTAACCAGATTCAATTCACTGAGAAAGAAGGTGACTGATCCCTGGAAGCTCCCACGTGGCCCAGTGGGCTAAGGCTCTAGCGCTGCCACAACTGTGGTGGAGGTCACAACTGCTGGACAGGTTTGATCCCTGGCCCAGAAATTTCTACATGCTGGCAAGGCCAAAAAAATTTATGTAAATAGTCTAAGTATTCAAAATACAATGTCTTGCCCTTTCTTTCTAAGTGAATTTGACTTATAGGTAACTTTTCCCCCCACTATCATGGTCATTTAAAAAAATTTTTTTAATATAGTTGACTTACAATGTTCCGTCAATTTCTGCTGTACAGCAAAATGACCCAGTTATACATCTATCTATATCTATATATATACACACACATTCTTTTTCTCACATTATCCTCCATCATGTTCCATCACAAGTGACTGGATATAGTTCTCTGTGCAATGCAGCGGAATCTCATTGTTTATCCATTCCAAATGCAATAGTTTGTGTCTACTAACCCCAAACTCCCAGGCAATCCCACTGCCTCCCCCTGCCTTGTCCTATTTCTGATCAATTCAATCAGGACCTCTGACAGGACAGGCCCTGAGACTGGCATTTTTTAAAAGTTCCTCCAGGATTTTAATGTGCAGTTTTTGAGTGAACTAACCTAGGTCAGTTTACCCAATATTATCTCTTTATACATAATCAGTGTGTTGAGGGGGTCCTAAATTTATTTATTCAGCCTGGACTGATACCCTTCCAACTATATCCTTATAAATCCATGGCTTATTCAACATTGCTCCTTGAATTAAATCTCTGATTGAATGTGAACTCTTATTTTAGCCCCTCTCCCATTTTTGCCCCAAATTTAATTCTATCAGCTCCAAGTTCAAAATATATCCAGAATATAACGATTTCTCACCAACTTCACCTCTTCTTCCTGGACCCAAGTCATCTCTCTCCTGGGTTTTATTATAATAGATTCTCAACCAAGCTACCACAAGCCTTGAAAAAGCAACTTAGTTTATGTTTCTCTTCTGTTCAAACCCTTTAATGGCTTCCCATCTCACTCAGGGTAAAAGCCAGTCTTTATAATGGATCTGATTGGGTCTTTCACAGCCTCTCTGACTTCAGCTCCTTCTACTATCTCCTTAATTTGCCGTCACCCAGTCATACTGGCCTCTTTCCTCTAATATGACGAGCATGTTCTGCCTTAGGGCCTTTACAGGCCCACTGCCAGGGAAGTTTTCTTAAGTATCCTTACAGCTAACTCCCTCACTTCCTTAAGACTAAAGTTCAAATGTCACCTTATCAATGAAATCTTCCCCAGAAACTGTAAATAAAAATAGTATTCAGGGAGTTCCCTTTGTGACTCAGCGGTTAACGAACCCAACTAGGATCCATGAGGATGTGGGTTCAATCCCTGGCCTTGCTCAGTGGGTTAAGGATCTGGCATTGCCACGAGCTCTGTGGAGTAGGTCTCAGACTCAGCTTGGATCCCGCGTTGCTGTGGCTCTAGCGTAGGCCAGCAGCTGTAGCTCTGATTTGACCCTAGCCTGGAAACTTCTGTATGCCACAGATAAGGCCCTAAAAAGCAAAAAAAAAAAAAAAAAAAAAAAAAAAAATTATTCAACCCCAAGACTGCCTTATCCCTCTTCTTTCTCTTCAGAGCACATATTACCATCTGTTATACTGTATATTTACCTGTTTGTTTACCTTCTGTCTTCTCCACTAGGATGTAAGTTCTGTGAAGGCATAGATTTCGCTTTGTTTATGACTATATCCCTAGCCCTGCAAAATGCCTGACACATAGTGAGTCCATAATACATATCTGTTGAATGAATGATTTTCTTATTTTCTCCGCTATCTTTAATTTTCTCCACTATCTTTTTTCCCACACAAATGGATAAACTCACCCAGTTTCTCTGCTTACTACACCACTGCAATAATACAAGCAAACTGAAGCACATTTTTAAATGTGCTAACTGAGGAGTGCCCCCTGTGGCACAATGGGAGCAGTGGTGTCTCTGGTGTGCTAGAACTCAGGTTCAATCCGGCAAGGCACAGCAAGTTAAAGGATCCAGTGTTGCCACAGCTGTGTAACAGGTCACAACTGTGGCTTGGATCTGATCCCTGGCCGGGGAACCCCATATGCTGCAGGGTGGCCAAAAATTAAAAAAAAGCTAATTGACATAGAAGGGTTTGACAGTAGGTATGCTGAAAAAAAAATGTATTATGTATGTATACATACAGGTATGTACATATATACCATATATAACCATGCTGCTGTACCACGGAACAATCTAGTTTAGGAACTGATCCAAATCCCCTCATTTTTTTCTTCTCAGAGTACCAGCAATCATCAATTCTAATGGTATTAATAGCCTCATGACAGGGGTACTGCCTTCTGCAGACCCTGAAAAGTATTTCCCTGGCATCAACTACTCTGTACATTCAAAACTAGTTACAATAGACTACACAGATCTGTATTCAGTTAGTTGTGAACAATAAGAATGGCCTTAAAAATATTACAGTTCATACACTCTCAATCCACCTCCTCCCCATTTCAACCACATACAGCTACACAAGTATACTAAATTAAAAAGAAAAAAAAAGAAATTGAACAATAATATAAGTATAGGAGAAATCTGAAATCACTCCAACTTCAAACTTTAAATCATTTGCCTAGCAAGAGCAGCCCACAGATGCACTGTGACTCAGCATTTTATGGTGCCTAAGACATGAAATGAGATAAAGGTCTCGTTCCTTCATGGCATTAGCTAAATCTGGAGCTAAAATAAATGAACTACCTTAAAAACACAAAGTCAGTGGCTGAAATGTTAGAGTGCTCACACTAACACTGACTCAATATATGATGACAGGGAGGAGAGCATGTGTCAGTTGAAGCACATAGAACTGTTCTGAAATAACTTCTCGACCTATAACATTAGCAAATGACAATGCTGACTACAATTAACACTCAGAAACAGAAAAAATATTGTAAATAAATGAAAACTATAAAAGTATGAACTGTGGTGACTGATTCAGAGTCAGGTAAAAAAATAACTTAGAGCAAAGGAGGGAATTTACCCAGGTATTCTTCACGAGAAAACAGAAGCTAAAATTGAACCAAGGGAAAACCCTTGCCAAAAAAAAAAAAAAAAAAAAAAAAATTAAGTAAAACTGAAACAAATAGAAAAGTTCAGTTCTTTTTGACTACGAACAAAAAGAAAATAAGATGAAAATAAAACAATAAATGATGTGAAGGTTGCAGTAAAAACAAAGTTTTCAGTTTATATTTTCATGTGGAGCAGGAACTGATGGAAGAAGAGAATATGGTAATTGGCAAGCAGGGAGAGCTGGATCACAAAAAAGGACTGAGGGGTAATCCACATGGAAGAAGTTGATGAATCCCACTTGGGGATCCAAGAATTTAAATAAAGATAATCACTAGAGATGTGGAGACAGCTTATAGGCAAATGGGCAAAAAAAAAAAACAGTTGGTTTTAGCTTGTTTTTAGTATTCTGCATGTAGTAACTTTTAATCCTCAAAGCCAGCCAATGATATAAATACTATTGAATCCCATTTTATAGGTGAGAAAACAGCTTCAGAAAAGTTTAGTAACTTGCTCAAGGTCACATTGATAATACATGGCAGAGCCAGGGCACCAGCCCACACACTCTAACTCCACCACAGCTTTATACTGCCTCTTATGAATGTTTCAAAATGTGAACAGGAAGTGGGGGAATTGAAATTATTGAGGCCTTTACTGAACTCAAAACTTTATACTGCCTTTTATGAACATCTCAAAATGTGAAAAGGAAGTGAACAAATTGAAATTATTGAGGCCTTTACTTTTCAAACCAGACCATTTGCATTCAAAAAACAGAAGAGTGAATTTTCCCTAAGGAACCTACAGCCTTTTAATGGAGTTCAGACTCACAGCAAAATACCATTCAAATCCTACATCAGATCTATCCACAAAAGACACTAGCCAAGGGTAGTGGGAACACAAATGAGACAGCAATGTTCACTAGGGTGTAGAATCAAGGAAAACTTCACTGAAAGAGCTGCATTTTCGATAGGATTTGACAAAAATGGGAGTTAGGTGAAAGGAGCATCATGACTTCACATCAATTACTCCCCGGGGTTTTCAGGATAAACTTCAACTCCTTGGCATGACATTCAAGGCCCTCCAAACGAGGTCTGGAGGAACGCCAAGGAGAAGGGATTATCCTAAACTAGATGCTAGATGCTTATGTTGGAGTCTTTATTACCAGTTCAGGTTCCAAAGGATCAGGACATCTTATTTCTTCTGCCTCCATAAATTGCTAGTGAGTTGAAGGCAGGTACTATGGTTCACTATTTTGCAACATTCCCCTCCCCCAGTCCAGGCGTCCATACATCTTAGCACGTGGTAGGTGCACAGCAAACATTTTCTGAGGCGAATATAAATCACGGGGACAATCACCAGATGACTGTGCGCCCAACCAGGCTGCCTGCTACCATCTAGATCTCTGGATAGTTAATTTTAAAGCTACCAAGTAAAAAATTTAAATACCTGATCCAGATACAATGGGTGGGAACTGTGGATCTAGATGCCACAAACCAATTATGACAGGACATGAGACAACTGCGAAAATCTAAACGTGGGCTAAGAATTAGACAAAGGAATTCATTGCATGTAGGTCATCTGTCGGACATATACTTGGTGTATTTATAAACGAAATGGTTTCCCGTAAGACACTGGAAGCAGGGAGTATAGGTGGTAACAGAGGAAACAAAATTGACAATAATACACTTCTTTTGGGGAATGTTTGAAAATACCCTAATATGAAACACACAGGGCACACACACACACACACACACACACACACACACACACACACACACGTGTTTTTCATCGTAAGACCAGAAGGAACCAGATCCAGAGGGTCCACCTGAAACATCTCGATTGTTAGGACGACCCCTGTGGGACGGACCAACTTTCCAACTTTACCGCCGTACTCGAAGCTGATCAAGGGGGCGGCCATGGACCGCATGGGCCTCTTCACCCTTCCAGCACCCCCTTAAACACCTTTGGAGAAAGCTGAAGTCCTGGAGATCGCCCAGCAGAATTAGTTCTCCGGGTTTTGAAGCCAGACCCCGCCCCGCGACTCAGAGCCTCTGAGGAAGCCAGAACCAAGCGGGGTTCCCTCGGCCCCCACGACCCCCACAACCGCCCGGGGCGGGCTCCGCGCAGTGACGTCACGGCGCGCCGTGCGTCGGGCCAAAGTTCAGCCCCGCCCCCTCGCTTCCCCCTCGCTGTCTCGCACCGCCTGCGCTGTCGCTGCCGCCGCTGTGGGCCCGGCTCCGCTCCGCCTGCTCCGCCGCCTTCCTCCCTGAGCGCTGCCCGGCCGGCCGCCATGGCGAACGTGGCCGACACGAAGCTGTACGACATCCTGGGCGTCCCGCCCGGCGCAAGCGAGAACGAGCTGAAAAAGGTACTGGGGAGCGGTCCGGCCAGGCAGGGCGTGAGGGGCGCAGGCCTGCTCCGCTGGGACAGCCAGGCCGCGCCGCGGGGCGGCCCGCGAGCCGGCGGCGGCGGGCCCAGGCTGGGGGCCGGCGACGAGACCGGCCTGCTGCGGCCGCGCACTCCGGCCTCAGCTGACCTTGGGCCGCGGGCCCCGCCCGCCCGCAGATGCAGCAAATAAAACCCACCCCTGCGCAAACACGACGAAAATGCTTCCTTCCTCCCTCCCCCGGCGGGCGCCGGAGGCCGGGCTCTCCCGGGAGGCTACTGCCTGCTTGGCTCTCCCCGCGCCGAGGTCACCACCCCGGAAAAACAGGTTGGACCGAGGCGCCCAGCGCATCTCGGCGCCGGGTGAGGAGTTGTCCAGGGTGCGGACGTCGGTGCCCGAGCCGATTCCGGGCAGATCTGGGGCCTGGCGGAGGGTCGAGGCCACCCCCGCTGGGTGTCTGCGGGTACTTGGGGCTGTTTCCTAGGAGCCGGTCCGCAGGATTTTTTTCCTCTCTTCCTGCTTTGCTCATTGGTCTGTGTCTGGGTGCTTTGTTCTGTGGACAGGTAACCTAAATGATCCGTACCTGCTTCAGGAAGAAGCCGTGGGTCCCAGCCAAACACCTAAGTGTATGCTGACTAAAAATAAACGGCAGGCCTCATTATCGTTCTTTGCAATGCTACGAGATCTTTCATCTCAGGATTTCAGAGCACGTGAGGCATTTGATTAAGCCGCACAGCATCTTCACGGGGTTTAGAGTATCCGGATTTGTAAGCTGAGAAAAATGAGAATGCTCCTTAGGCAGTGGGATGGGTACAGTTGAGAGTAAAAGGACTTCCTGTTACCTTACCGGAAATGCTATTCTGTATTACATAATTCATGTGTCTGTGAATGAACGCCTAAGTGCTTTATATCTCATGCCACCCAAATGTATGCAACTTAAGTAACACTGCGGTCAGTCCACCAGAGGAAAAGCATGACCTAGGAGCTTGTCTTGCCTTTGTCTTGATGTTACAATTAGAGGAGCCATTATGAGCCGGGATTCTTACCTTAGCTTAATTCTAATAATAATAATGTTTTGCAGGGTGTAAAGCTTAACAAGTACTTCTAGAGTTTATCGCAGTCTTCTTGGTCTGGTGACTGGCTGTCAAACACATTTGACAATAGTGAAAATAATGGAATTTTTCAGTACTTTGTTTTTCTCTGTGGCTTAGTTTGTTTGTCTCCAGCTTCATTATAACCTGTTTTCCAATATAACTATTCTGATTTGTTACATTTGAGTAAACAATATTGAGACCTTTCGGTGCCCAACCAATACCAATGAATAAAGGATGTTTTTAGAAGGTTATGATTTTGAACATTGCTTCTCAGAAAATTGGTTATGAAGTTAATACAAATCTTTAATCAGGTCTTTACATTATAACCGTTTTTTTGTTTTTTTGTGTTTTTTTTTTTTCAATCTTTTCTTCAGGCATACAGAAAGTTAGCCAAGGAATACCATCCTGATAAGAATCCAAATGCTGGTGACAAAGTAAGTCATTTGAGACTTTTTTCCCCTGAGGTTTCCCCTTAAAAAATTTTAAGCTTAAATTGCCCTTCTTGGAAAAAATGAGAATGTTGTAAGAAAAGTCCATCTATGCCCGTAGAGCCTAATTTTTTATGTTAAGAGTGCTTTGGTTTTATATTGGAAATAACTAACATTCTGGGCATCAGTAGGTAGTAAATAGGACCAGAATCAAACCAAAGGTAACGTGTAGCTTTTCTTGGAATTAAATAACTTCTAGATTTTTGTAGCCTTTCCTTAGTATTCTATTTGAAAAATCCAGTTGTTTTCCTCTTTTTCTTTATAGTTCAAAGAAATAAGTTTTGCATATGAAGTACTATCAAACCCTGAGAAGCGCGAGTTATATGACAGATATGGAGAACAAGGTCTTCGGGAAGGTAGCGGTGGAGGTGGTGGCATGGATGATATTTTCTCTCACATTTTTGGTGGGGGATTATTTGGCTTCATGGGCAATCAGAGCAGAAGTCGAAATGGCAGAAGAAAAGGAGAAGACATGATGCATCCACTCAAGTGAATATCTTTTTTCTTTTTTAAAAAAAAAATACTGATTGCTTTTTTTTTTTTTCCAAGTAGAAGAGAGAAAAGCTATCAAAAAATATTCTTTCCATCAGAAAAAAAATCTTCCATTTGGATGTTGGCACTTTGCTAACAGATCTTGAAGGGTGGTTGGTGTTTTTACAGAATAGGAAGACAGTTTTGGTATATGCTTCTGAGGCTGCTTGTTTTTAAAATTTCAGTTGTGAATTCTTTGAAGTATTTAAACTTTATATAAAAACTACAGAGTGAGGGACTGGCTGGCTAGTTAGTTGACATGTTACAGTCACTCATTACTTGATCCTCAGTGTGAACTCTCCTAAATTGGTTTCCACGGAGCTTGCTGGCTTCGAGCCCGATGTTAACCTGCCAACATATGAATGGTGTCTGTCCTTGATCTCAGACTGTGAACCCAATATGAAAATAACTGTTTTACTTTGCAAAATTTGTGACGTGTTTTATCTCATTAATTTTCATGAACCAGTAATGGTTTTAGGAGCAAATACCAGAGACTGAAGTTCAAGTGTTTTTAATAATAGTTTATCTAGTTTGTGCAGTTGAGTAGGTAAGAGGGAGTAAAACGTTATTTGTCAAACTTCTCCTTTTATTAATTACAGCATTTTCATTTTGGGTAGCTTTATAATATTTGGTACCATGATTTATTCATTCCCTTTTCTATAGAATGTTACCTGTTTTTCTCTATAATAAGTAGTGCTATATCTTTATATACAGCTTTGTCTCCTTGGTAGTGATTCTTGGGCAGGCCTTACTGTTTTGAGGCTGATAAATGCAACTAAATTGCCTTGTAGAGGATTGTGCCCGTTGAGCCTCACTGGTGGAGAGTGCCAGCTTCGCTAGACCATTACCCACATTTTTCTTTCCTTTGCTGTGTTTACTGAAATGAAGATTTTTCTGGCCTCTTGATAGTAGTGTTGCATATACTAATCGAAATGTAACATGTAAAGGAGAAAAGACTTACCTATCATATAAATGGTTGGTTAAAGGTTTTAGGAGGAATATAAAAGGCATATGCAACCAAGTGCTTTGGTCTAAGATCTATATATACCATTGTTTGGAAGTTCTGCTATTGTTTTGACCCCTAAATGTTTTATTCTTAAACTGCCTACAATGTATAAAAGAGTTAGCTTAATGTAACAATTTTGAGAAAGTTCAAATACCACAAAGCAAGTGCTACAGTACTTACACTGGCAGCATATGGAAGTTGCTGGGCTAGTGGTCAAATTGGAGAGACAGGCCTACACCAGAGCCACTGCAACACTGGATCTGAGCTGCATCTGTGATCTGCGCCAAAGCTTGTGGCAACACAGATCCTTAACCCACTGAGCAAGGCCAAGGATGGAACCTGCGTTCTAATGGAGACTATGTTGGGTTCTGAACCCTCTGAGACACAGTGGGAACCTGACAGTTTTAACAGGCTTTTTAACTTGACCTTTTTGGAGGTCATAGACTTCTTTTGAAAATTTTGTAAAAGTTGCTCAATTATACAGTTTTATTTATAATTCACTGGGTGTTTCAGATGTCTAAAACTTGTAGGCTTTCTATTGTAAACCTCTTATGTTGTTACACTGTAGATAAGGCCAGTTTTCTTAAAGCCATGAGCAATCTCAGTGCCTCCCATAAATTATAATATAACTTTGTAGCTTTTCTCAGTTGTCTTTGAAGGGGGAAAACCTTCCAGTAGAGCATGTACTCTGGAGCCAGACTGCCTATGTGATCTTGGGCAAGTTACTCAACTGTGCCTCAGTTTTGTCCTATAAAATGAGAATGACAGTTTTACCTCATTCAGAGGGTTGGGTTAGGTGGAGGGCTTCTGCCTGAGGCCAGAAGAAAATGTGATGTTTTGTGTTTGGACAGTTAGCAACTTTATCAGAAAATGCAGCGCAGTAAATTACTGGTCTGATCCTTTAAGGTTCTGGATTTGAGCACCACCTATATTGTTTATAGCCATAAAATCTTTTTGCTAATTTGAGTTACAAAATAAAATCTCCTTCAGTTGACTTAATGTAAGGTATTCTCGAATGCTTTGTTTAGAAGATGATCGTTTATATCTTGTATTGAAGAGAACTTGGCCAAATTTGACCTAATTCTTTTTTCCCCAGGGTATCTTTAGAAGATCTGTATAATGGCAAGACAACCAAACTACAGCTTAGCAAGAATGTACTCTGTAGCGCATGCAGTGGGTAAGTGTGTATTCTTGTTATGAAATAAACTTCATCTGTTCTTCCAGTGGCACATTTTATATTAGATAAAAATTGTTCATAACTTCAAACTGACTGATCAACCAGAACATTTTCCAATACCTCTGAAAGTTAAACTACCAACCATTGGGGGTGGAAGATGAATGTGAAAAGCACAGTTCCTGCTTGTCAGGGCTATGGGGAAAAATCTGATTTTTACTTTTGCTTGCTTTAGCCAAGGTGGAAAGTCCGGAGCTGTTCAGAAGTGTAGTGCTTGTCGGGGTCGAGGTGTACGCATCATGATCAGACAGTTGGCTCCAGGGATGGTACAGCAGATGCAGTCTGTGTGTTCCGACTGTAATGGAGAAGGTATGCATGCCAGATATTTCTCTGCTTTTATTTTGGAATGGACTGGGAACACAAATTGGAGAGGCTGAAAATTTTTCTTTTTCTGTGTGTGTTTGTATTCATCTTATTAAAGATACAAAGAGTTCTAAAAAATGGGAAAATAATTATTTCCTTATGTGTAGGCCCAGTGTACACAGGTAAACAGTAAATTTATATTATCTTCAACGAAATGTTAGTGTTTTTTATTCCAAAAAGATGGACAAATTTTTTTGTCTCATTTTATTTTATTGGCTGCAGCATGCAGAAGTTCCTGGGCCAGGGATCAAACCCATGCTACAGCAGTGACCCAAGCCACTGCAGTGACAACATTGGGTTCTTAACCTGCTGTGCCTCAAGGGAACTCCTGTCCCTTTATATTTTAAAAGTTTATATTTGATAAAAGGGAGACAGCAAATTGTTTGGTTTTCATTCTGATTAAGTGGATGATTTTACTGTAAGATTTAGTTAGCTTTCGAGGATAGATAATTGGGATTGAAGCTCTTCTTACAAAAGTAAATATTTTAGGCTTAGTGGGCAGAATGAATGGTTTTTGAAACTGCTACTCACTTCTGCTCTTTTAGCATTTTTAGAGCCATGGACAAGGTGTAAATAAGTGGATGTGACTGTCTCTAGATAAACATTACTTAAAACACGAGCATGCCCAGTTTGACCTGTGAGCCTTAGTTTGCCAACTCTTGTTCTGGAGCAGTGGTATCCAAAAGAATTTTCTGTGGCAATGGAAAGGTTCTTTGTACGAAACATCTAGCATAGTAGCCACTAGCCACCTGTGGCTATTGTGGCTGAGGAACTGAACTTTTAGTTAATTTAAACTTAAATGGCCACAGATGGCTAGTGGCTACTATATTGGACAGTTCTAGAATATCCTCTTACAAATTGCTTCTGGAGGTGATATGATAATTTGGAGAAGCTGCATATCATAATTCCCCTCCTGGAGAGTCTCAGTGCATTTTACCTTATTAAAGTTGCTAATCTTTCCCATTATCAAGAAACCAGAGTTGACTGAATTCTTTTCCCAGGTGCTATTACCATTTTAAGGAACTGGTGCTTTACAGAATATACTTAGCAGAAGCAGTTTTCCTGAAGTCATTTATACATGTCATCTAAGCATTAAAGTGTACCAGTAATCAGCCACTAGAAATTGATGGTATTTTTTTCATAATATACTATGAAAGAAACTCTTGTCCTAAACATGGCAAGGAGGTTCTCAGTGCCAGCTAAAGTCCAGCCATTTCTAATTGGTTTTGGAAATTTTCAGTGGTAGTGGATCTAAATAAAAGAAAGATCCATAATAGGAAATTTGAGCAGGATTTAGTCTGTGAAATTAAAAAAATTTAAAAAAAAGTACCAACTATGCAGTGTAATAATGATTCAAAAAGGCTATTTAAATTTTTATTTGGGTTGTCTCTGTCCATTGGTAAATTTATTTATTTATTCATTTATTGTCTTTCTGTCTTTTCTAGGGCCACACCCGCAGCATGTGGAGGTTCCAAGGCTAGGGGTCTAACCAGAGCTGTAGCCACTTGCCTACGCCACAGCCATAGCAACGCCAGATCCAAGCCACATCTGTGACCTACACCACAGCACACGGCAATGCCGGATCCTTAACCCACTGAGTGAGGCCAGGGATTGAACCTGCAACCACATGGTTCCTAGTCCGATTTGTTAACCATTGAGCCATGACGGGAACTCCCCATTGCTATTATTAAATGAAACCAAGACTGAAAAAAAATGAAGACACATCTGTAGAAGTTCTAGCAGCTGACCACCCATTTTGTTTTCTCAATCCTTAGGCTTTGTTTTACTTTAGGAAGTACAGTCCGAGCAAAGAAAGTATTGCCTAAGCTGTATTATATTCTGGAATAGAGGATACTAGGTAGCTGGGTCCTTTAGGTAACCTGCAATAAAATGTGAGGAATGAATTTTTGGGGCCGTGCCTGGGGCATGTGGAAGTTCCTGAGCCAGGAATCAAACCTGCACCACATTTGTAGCCTGTGCCACAACTGCAGTAATACTGGATCCTTAACCTGCTGCACCACAAGGGAACTTCCAAGAATGATGTTTTAAACAACACTTTAGCAATTTAAAGAAGTTCAGAAAATTTATTTAGTGAATAAAGGCACTGTCAAGACCCATTTTACTTAAGAATACAGTATAGTATACCCTTGCCAGAGTTTGAATGACCTCTTTTTTCAGGAGAGGTAATTAATGAAAAGGACCGCTGTAAAAAATGTGAAGGGAAGAAGGTGATTAAAGAAGTCAAGATTCTTGAAGTCCACGTAGACAAAGGCATGAAACATGGACAGAGAATTACATTCACTGGGGAAGCAGACCAGGCCCCAGGAGTGGAACCAGGAGACATTGTTCTTTTGCTACAAGAAAAAGAACATGAGGTAATTTCCTTTTTGTTTGCTTTATTTTCGCTTCAGAAGACCAGAAATGGATCTTGTTTGCAAGATTCAAGTTAAATCAGTTTGAGATTCCTGAAGCAACACTGAACATAGATGAAGTTGTTAAGTGGTTAGGCTGAGTTCGTAAGACGACTTGTTTAGTAGACCAACAAGTTGGAAGCACTGCGGAAGGAGTAGTCTTCACAGCTCTACCATTGACTGGCACTGTAACCTCAAGTTACTCTGTTGTCTCTGTACCCCAGTTTCCTTGTTTATGAAAATAAGGGCATTGGCCCAGATGGTCTAAGACAGCATAGTTTTTTTTCACTGTGAAACTCCGTTGGTGGTTGGTGAGTGAACAAGGCTTTAGTTCTCACTGCTGCTCTGTTGATTTGTTTTTCATATGGGTATCCATGTGACCTTTTCTTGAAATAAAAGGTTCTGCAGTTTAAAAAATTTTTTTATTTTTATTTTTAAATTTCTGGTTGACTCTGTATTGTATCTACTATGTAGGCAAAATGAACTAGGCTAATGATGTAGCCTGGTATATGTTATTGCGATTATGCCATTGCATCTGTATTTTTTAATGTGCAGTAGAGTATATTGTATGCCTTCATTCATGAAGAATATATCTGGAACTTTGGTAATCAGTTAATTCTTAAATATAGAAGTATTTGACAGGATTCTGCCCTTGTACTTGATCACATTGCCATTTCAAATTTCTTTGGAAATTTTTAGATCACAAGTCAGCCACCGTTTTTAGTTTACATTAAAATTTTCTCCCATTTGATGGGGATTTCTACAAATTTTAAAAATCATTTCAAGAGTCCAGTAGAGAATAAAACCATGCTGAGATGCAGATTCTGGGGATTTGATTCATTCCCTCACTAGATTGTGGCTTGCTCTCCTACACTAGCCTTACTGAAGGTATATTAGATTTCTTGTCTCAGCATAGCTATAAATTGCTATATGTCTTTAGCCCTCATAAATATTACCGTGCCTACCAATGGCAAGGGTCCCTAGATTGCCTTTCTTTTTTTTTTTCTTTTTGTCTTTTTGCATTTTCTAGGGCCACTTCCCGAGGCATATGGAGGTTCCCAGGCTAGGGGTCTAATCAGAGCTGTAGCCACCGGCCTACGCCAGAGCCACAGCAACGCAGGATCAGAGCCGCGTCTGTGACCTACACCACAGCTCAGGGCAATGCCGGATCCTTAACCCACTGAGCAAGGCCAGGGATTGAACCCGCAATCTCATGGTTCCTAGTTGGATTCGTTAACCACTGCTCCACAATGGGAACTCCCTGCCTTTTTTTTTTTTTTTTTTTTTTTTTAAAGGAGTAATTTCTAGAATTCTGCCTTACAGTCTTGTGGGTTGAAATATTTGTAATTTTTGTAAGATTCCCTGTTAATTGGCATTTTAGCTGCTTCCTCATCTGTTCAAGAAGTGATGTTTGTTTGGAGGAGAGTAGGCTCAATGCATTGGGGGTTTTGGTGTGTCAAACTGATGGTAAAATCTTTTTACCCCTAAGTTCAGTCTTTAATGTTCTATAAGTATATTGGATTTTAAAAAATAGAAAGCTAGTATTCCATTTACTAGCTTTGGCCCTATGGCTGGGCTTTGTGCACTTAAAAAAAAAGAGTCCTCCCTTAGAAAGATGAGTGTAGAATCCAGTGAGATAATGAATAAGCTGCTTTTCTTTTGGGAGGCTGTGAAGAGGCATTTGGAAGTAAGTCACCTCTAAAATTGTTGGCAGCAGTGGAATTGCATGGAATTTCCAACAGACAGCAGATGTTAATGGTTGTTTAAAGTAGAAAATAGAAGATGATAAAAGTTAGAATGGAAGCTCATTTAGTAAGAGGTCAAAGGTTGTTCTCTCTTAGTTTTGTTATGAAAATAAATTTGAGCCCAAAATGAGATTTATACCACTGAAAATATTCTTAACCTTCTAAAGAAAAACTGCCAGTTCATGAACAAGCTTGTAGTTACTTTGTTCTGGAATTCCCTTTTTTAAAAACTTATGCTGAAGGAGTTGTGAGATCATGAGATCAGGGTAGGTACTGTAGCTGAACAACGTGTAAATCTCCTCATCAAGAAACAATTCAATTTTGAGAGTGCTGCATATGTATGTATGTGTGTTCAGCTTTCAGTACAGGTTGTGTGTGTGTGATCTTGCTATCACAGTGCATTTGTACAGCAAAGTACCACAGTGGTAGGTAATATCTGGTGATGTTAGTCTCTCCTCTATACTCTGTACTTTTGTTTTTCTGAAATTTTTATAGCTTTCAAGTGTTTTACCATCTGATTCTTGGTAATCTGTCATTACTCTTGTTTTTCAAAAATGTTCTGGTCATTCTTGCCTCTTTATTCTCTGTTTGAATTTTAGCCTTAAATTGTCTAATCCAGCTACCCCTCCTGCGAATCCTCTACCCCCAAAAAACAACCCCATGTCATTTTTTTTGTTGGAATTACTTTAAGTTGAGCTCTCCTATCCAAGAACATAATATCCCTTCCTGCTCCATTCTTCTGATACAGCTTTAACCAAAAGATATTGGCTAAAGATGGTTCTTGGAACAGTAATAAAGATGTTCAGAAACACTACCATTTTATAGATTTGCAAAAGCATTGAAAAGTCCCGCATTAAGGAAACCTTACTGAAGTTAATTTGCCACCCATTATGAGAAACACCTGAGTAAACCTGCATAGGTAATATATGTTTAGTGGTTGTCAAACTTTGCATACATTAGAATGCCCTGGAGGGCTTATTAGAACTGTAAATTGCTCACCTCCATAGTTTCTGGTGCAGTAAGTATGGGATGGAGCCCAAGAATGTGCATTCCTGACCAGTTTCCTGGTGCTGTTGAGGCTGCTGGTCCAGGGCCACTGGTCAAGATAATGGTTTGAGATTAACTTTTCCTTTGTAGGTAAATTTAGGAGGACAATTTAGGAAAAGAGGGTATCTTTCAGATGTCCTCTCCTCTCTGAATGAACCAGCCAGCATTATTCTTTGGAAGAGTAACTTGTATTGAAAAAAATCTGGCTGACCTTTCACTGCAGTTATTTTGTTTCAACTTAAATTTCAAAGTTTAATGGTAGATATTTATAAATTCTAATAAGCAAAAGTTTTAGGTGGGCATGTATGAAATTGGATTTTTTTTTTTTTTTTTTTGCCTGTACCCCACCCACGCTATGTAGAAATTTCTGGACCAGGGATCGAACTCAACGCACAGCAGTGACAATGCCAGATCCTTAACCCACAAGAGAACTCCAAAAATGGATGTATTTTTCCCTATGCATTGAATGCTCAGAAACTTTTTTTATGCTTCCTGAATAACCGTTACACTACTTAGCCCATAGGCTTATAATGTAATAATAAGCTAACTTTAGCGTTGGTTTTACATTCATCTAGGCAAGTTTTGAATTTTAAGTGAGATAAAGTTTGTTTGTACTTGTATGAAGTGTGGGGTTTGAGTCCCTTTACTGGCTGAGCATTACTGGTTGAGTTTTTTGTTGTTTTTTTTTAATTGCCACACCTGAAGTATATAGAAATTCCCAGGCCAGGAATTGAGTCCAAGCCCCAGTTGTGACCTATGCTGCAGCTGTGGCAATGCCAGATCCATAACCCACTGCACCTGGCTGGGGATAGAACCTTTGCCTCTGCAGCATAGGATTCTTAACCACTGCAGTTGGATTCTTAACCCATTGTGCCACAGCAGGAACTCCTGGTTGAGCTTTTTGTGTTGAATTTGGACCAACCGCTTCCCCTGTTAGGATCATGTCTAGAGGAAAATCCAAGGTGAACCTGTTCTACAGGCTTTGTGTACCTTTTTGCTCAGAGGCAGGGCTTGGAAATGGGCAATAATTGTAAAATACTCCTGGTCCTGTTTTTGAGGCTTCAGCTGTACCTTATGAGCCATTATTTTCCCATGTCCACTTCTTTCCTGATAGAAGTTTCTAGCATATTCCTAGAGAATGGCAAGGTTTCCTTGTATAAATTTAGGAAACTAGGGGTGGTGGCAATTTGATTTTTGCAGTAAATGAAAAATAGAATTAAGGTTTTGAAATTGATTCAAGGAACATAGCTCAACAGACTGTGCCTCCATAATTTTTTAAAAAGATGTTTCTTGCGTGTGCTTTATTTGTAGGTGTTCCAGAGAGATGGAAATGATTTGCACATGACATATAAGATAGGACTCGTTGAAGCTCTGTGCGGATTTCAGTTCACATTTAAGCACCTTGATGGACGTCAGATTGTGGTGAAATACCCCCCTGGCAAAGTAATTGAACCAGGTAAATCTTGATTTTTGTTTGATCCAAGATTGCTGGTAATTTTGTTTTACAGTAGGTGATTCTTAAGAATACTACTGAGTACCTTCTTGGGTAAAGTTCTTAATACTTTCTCCTTTATTTACTCAAATAATAGGCTGTGTCCGTGTAGTTCGAGGTGAAGGAATGCCACAATATCGTAATCCCTTTGAAAAAGGTGATCTTTACATAAAGTTTGATGTGCAGTTTCCTGAAAACAACTGGATCAACCCAGACAAGCTTTCTGTAAGTGTTCTCTAAATTTAGGCAACAGAAGACCTCAAGTTTAAAATAGTTGTATTTTAAATTTGGGGCGATCGGTGGTTGAGCTGTCCTGGTTGTTAAAGTGAGGATAGCTGAAGTAAAAGTTTATGGGGCCAAATAGGGACTAGCCAAGGAGTAAAGCAGACTGGGTGTGAGGTGGTGATGGGAGGATTGGGACTCCCTGAAGAGCAGATCCCTCACCTGAAGAGGGCAGCCCCGCAGTTAGCACCTGCTGTTTGTTCATGCATGAAGGCATGTGGAGTGTGAAGTTTTTCAGTGTTTAAATGGTAGCAACTAACTCTGTCTTTTGTTGTCTAAGCAGTAGGTAGGTTGCACAAAAGATGTCTGCACATTTGCTCTGTGAATCATGCATTCGTGATCTCTGGCTTAAAAGTGCAAAGATTTTTTTTATTACCAAAGAAGCATATCCCTTGGATTGTATCCGAAGGGTCGATGAAGATATCTTCTAACTAACCTAATTTTTGTTTATTTTTTATGAAGGAACTAGAAGATCTTTTGCCATCTAGACCAGAAGTTCCAAACATAATTGGAGACACAGAGGAGGTAGAGCTTCAGGAATTTGATAGCACTCGGGGCTCAGGAGGAGGTCAGAGGCGTGAAGCCTATAATGATAGCTCTGATGAAGAAAGCAGTAGCCATCATGGACCAGGAGTGCAGTGTGCTCATCAGTAAACTCTGCAGTCAAATTGCACAGGTGGATTTTCTCTCCACGTTTGCCTGGTTTGTTTTCAGCGATTCAGCTGGAGAAAGTCTGGTCAACCCAGATGAACTGATGGACGTCCGTTGGTCTATGTGTAACTTTTAAAATTGGTATAGTATCTACAGAGTGTATAATTTAAACTAACCACAAAGCTTTACATCTTCATTTCAACTGTTCTGTAGCAGAATAAAGCACTTGAAAGGAAACAAGACTCCCTTTCACACATGGGTTATAAGTTTCAGTCCTGGTATCTGTGCTTGATTTTTACCAGTTTTGTGTAGATTTTATGTTTCATATTTTAAATTCAAATCCCACATTGTAAAGTTTGTGTACAATTTGTCCTGAAGCTTTGTGTTTGGCTGCACCTGCATAAGCTGCTACAAATAGAATAAAGAACTTCATAGCCTGTATCTATCATTTAGATGCATGGGAAAATGGGCTTTGCACACAGTGGGTTTGGAGCTGACTGGGAACAATGGAAAAATAACATTAGCTGAGCTGTGGTTGTAAAGTGTTTTGGTTCTCCCCCTCCTTTTTTTTTTTTTTTTTTTTTTCTTCTTTTTTTCTTCTTCTTTTTCCTTTTTTTCCCTTTTTTCTTTTTTTTTCTTTTTTTTTCTTTTTTTTTCTTTTTTTTTCTTTTTTTTTCTTTTTTTTTTTACCGTCTTGTGAAAGGTTTCTGAAACTCGATAATAAAAAGCAGTTGGTGTAAATTATTCTTTGTCTCACATTTTTAGAAGGAAGAACATATTTTGAACTGTAAAATGTATCCTTAAACCAGAGAATGTATCCTCAGTTCTGGTTCTTAAACAGCCCTTAAAAACCCATTGGCCTGAAGCTTATGCCTTAGGCACCTGCCCGTTTATAGTTTCAGGGGACAAAAGAAAGTTTGATATGTTGGTAGAAACAGGCTTTATTGGCTTCAATTAACGCTTTGTAGAGTCAAGGACATCGGAGTTACGTAACTCCTAAGTTCTGATCCTGAGCATCAGGGTCAGGTTAACCCAGCCTCTGTATTTCCCCACCCCCACCCCCTTTAAAAAAATAAGGTAACGGCAAATCAATACTAGAACCATGTCTGCATAGAAACTGTTAAAATGCTCTGTTTTCATTAAATGTTAAGTTAAAGATTCTCTTGTCTCCATTAAGTTGAATATTTGAGATTGGGGGAAGAAGCGTTGATGATTCTTAGTGTTTTATAGAAAAAGACTGGTATGAGAAAAATCAGGTAAAACTACAATGAAAAAATGTATTGCTCTTTCTTCATCTTCTATTACCTTCTTTTCATTCCCAGAGTAGATATTTGTAGAACACACTGTAATTTTAGGGAAAAGAGACAAATCAGTTACAGAGTTCACATTTGTGAAAGGACAAATGGGAGAACGCTAAAAATTTAAAACTTTGAAATGTATCATGCCATCCCTGAGCCTAACTGTAGTTGTAGTTTATTTCTAGGTCTAGTAGAACCTGGATGGGGGGGAAAGAAAAGGCATCTTGGCATCAGTCAAGGCCTGTGAGGTTTAAAATACTGCCCTATCCACTCTACCTCCATTGTACAAAAACTATTTTACAGCCAGCCTGGGCAAGATGCAACCGCATAGTAGTTTTGTATCCAGGGTTACTTCCCCACAACCACTTTAAGCATAAGAAATGCAGTGGCAATACAAAGTTTGTAGCCTTTCCAATAAAGGTTTATACAAATTAGAGTTGTTCAGTGTAGTCTTTCTTTCAGTTCTATTACCCAGGTTTTTTGACTACAGTAGAGGACCATGTGAAGGGGAATAAAACTTTGTTAAGTTCTTGTTACTTCACTCAGTCTACTGGCTCTATGTTGTAGAGCATCTATCTAGAGAAAACTATCTTTTATGACAGCTTTCCTGAAATAGTCAAATGCTATTAAATCTACTTTTTTAAAAAGGTGTGCAGTTCAGTGGTTTTCAGTGTATTCAGACTTTTGTATCCATCACCACAGATTCGTTTTCATCACCCCAGAAAGGAAACCTTAAGTTCCTTAGTATTTACTCTCCAGCCCCTTGGTATGATCTCTAATCTACTTTCTTAAGTATTTGCCAATTTCAGACACTTGCTATAAAATGGCATCAAGAGTACATGGCCTTCTGTGACATGATCATTTATTATGTTTTCAAAGTTCATCACTGTCATAGCATGTTTTTATAACCAAATAATATTCCATTATATAGAAAGACTATTTGTTTACCCATCCCAGTTGGTGGACATTTGAGTTTTTTCCTCTTTGGAACAATGCTACTGTGAATATTCATGTACAAGTTGTTGTGTGAACATGTTTTCAGTTCTTTTGGATAAATCTAGGAGTGGAATTGCTGAGTCACATGGTAACCTGAATCTTTTGAAGAACTGCCAAACTGCCAAAAAGACTGCATTATTTTACAATCCTACCAATAATGAATGAGGGTTTCCGTTTTTCTGTGTAGACGCCAACATTTGTGGTCTTCGAGTATAGATATCCTAGTGGGTATGAAATTTTGACTTGCATTTGCCTTATGACTAATGATGTTAAGTGTCTTTTCATGTTCCTACTGGCCACTTGTGTGTTTTGGAGAATTCTGTCTTTAATTCCTTTCACTGTACTTCATTCAAGAGATTTTATTATTTCCCAACCTTTTTCTGTCCCAGGATACCGCATTACATTTAGTCATCTGCATAGGCTCGGCTGTGATAGTTCTCAGATTTTCTTTTTTTTTTTTTTTTTTTTTCTTTTCTTTTTCGGGCTGCACCTGCAGCCTGTGGAAAGATCCCAGGCTAGGGGTTGAATAGGAACCTCAGCTGCTGGCCTACACCACAGCCATGGCAACTCGGGATCCGAGCGGTGTCTGCGACCGACATCACAGCTCACAGCAACGCTGAATCTTTTAACCCACTGAGCGAGGCCAGGGATCGAACCTGCATCCTCATGGATACTAGTCGGACTCATTATCTATCATTCAGCCACAACGGGAACTTTCAGATTTTCTTTGTATTTTTGTTTTTTGTCTTTTCTAGGGCCACACCCATGGCATACGGAGATTCCCTAGGTTAGGGGTCTAATTGGAGTTGTAGCCGGCCAGCCTACACCAGAGCCACAGCAATGCAGGATCCGAGCTGCATCTGCGACCTACACCACAGCTCACGGCAACGCCAGATCCTTAGTCCACTGAGCGAGGCCAGGGATCGAACCCGCAACCTTACGGTTCCTAGTTGGATTCATTAACCACTGAGCCACAACGGAACTCCCAGGTTTTGCTTGTTTTTTGATTGATGACCTAGACACTTTTGAGGAATACTTGTCAGTTATTTTGTAGAATGAACAATGTAATATGTGAAAGTTATTCTAATAGTACTGGTTAAAGGAGAGAATAGTACTGGTTGGAGGAGTGGATCAGTATAATGTTTAAAAGAAAAGCCTGTTTCCTCTCCTCATAACACTTCTGACTCTACCTGGAGTTAGAACTCACAGGTTAAACCTGCCCAGTATTCAGACACCAATCACAAGTCCCAGGTTGTCGCCTGTGTTCTGATCAACTGGTTATAAATCAGGGGTATCCACAACCCCCTCCTTAGGTTCAGTAATTGCTAGAATGGCTCACAGGACTCAGGAGCACTTTACTTACTAGATTACTGGTTTATTTTAAGAGGTAAAGCTCAGGAAGAGCCAAATGGAATCGGGCATAATCAGTGGACATGGGTGATTGAACTCAATCTCAGCCCCTCTCCCTCCCCTTCCCAGAGGTCTGGGGGTGGGACTGAAAGTTCAACCTTCTTACCAGATGGTTGATTCCCTTTGGTAACTGCACCCCCACCCTCCAAGAATCACCTCATTGGCATAAACTCTGGAATAGTTAAAAGGGGCCTGTGAATTAAAAAAAAAAAAAAAAAAAAAAGACACTTCCCTCATTCCTATCTGGGAATTCCATGAGTTTTAGGAGCTCTGGGCCAGGAAACAGATGAAGACCAAATATATTTTTCTTATTCTATTATGGTATCACAGTGTTATTTCAATGGAACACTTCTTTTTTGGTCACACCCACAGTATATGGACGTTCCCAGGCCAGGAATCAAATGGGAGCCGCACCTGCGACCTATGCCACAGGTGTGGCAAACACTGGATCCTTAACCCACTGCAGCTGCCCCAGGATCGAACCAGCAACTCCATGGAGACAAGCCAGATCATTAACCCACTGTGCCATAGTGGGGAGTCCCTCAGTAGAACACTTTAGCTCACAGAACTTATTATAAACTCTGTAAAGGCGTATGTGTAAAGGTTGTTTCTAAGAGTATTACTTGTGTGAATGAATCAGTATAGTGTTACTTCGGAGAAACGTGAGAAAACTTGCTCCCACCATCTGCCAAACTTTTGCTTAGTTTTTCAATTCCAATATACAAGTGTGATAGTATCAAAATTGTCTCCCACATGGGAGAAAAATTTTTATCAGAGTACAGTGTGTGTTCTTTTATCTTTAATTTTACAGACTCCATTTCCGAAGTTACTTAGGTCAGCACCTTTCCTCCTATCCCTTTGCATGAGATTGTTTCATTTGTTTGTAATACAAATAAATGTGTTTGTAATACAAACAAATTGTGTGGTTGTGGTCTACATTCTATCCTAGAAACTGCCCGGCCACCACCTCCCAAATGATTTTTTTTTTTCTTTTTGTCTTTTTAGGGCTGTACCAGAGGCATATGGAAGTTCCCAGGCTAGGGGTCTAATCAGAGCTACAACTGCCAGCCTACACCACAGCCACAGCATCACCAGATCCAAGCTGCATCTGCGACCTACACCACAGCTCACAGCAATGCCAGATCCGTAACCCACTGATTGAGGCCAGGGATCAAACCTGCAACCTCATGGTTCCTAGTCACATTCATTTCCGCTGTGCCACGATGGGAACTCCCTAAATGATCTTTTTAAATCTGCATACATTAAGGCTCTCTCTCGGTGCTGTAAAATTCGATATGTCTTGACAAATGCATAGTGTCCTGTATTTTCTATTACACTGTCATACAGAATAGTTTCACCACCGTAAAAAAACCCTCTGGACTTCATCTATTCAACTCCTCTCTTCCCTCCTGGCCCCATGACAACCACTTCCTACTATTTTCCCGTCTCCAAAAATTCATATAACTAGGGTCATATGGTATGTAGCCTTTTCAGCCTGGCTTTCACTTAGCAATATGCACTTAAGATGTATTTGTATGTTTTCGTGGCTTGAAAGCTCACTTCCCCTTTTTTTTTTCTTTTTTTTTCTTTTTTGGCCACAACCATGGCACGCAGAAGTTCCCATGCCAGGGATCAAACCCAAAGCCAGAGCAGGGTGACAACACTGAATCCTTAAATGTTCGGTCACCAGAGATCTCCAGAAGTTCATTTGTCATCGCTGAAAAATCTTCCATTGTATGCATGTACATGTTTATTTATCCCTTATCAGATATTTGACTTGCAAATATTTTTTTCCTATTCCATGGGTTGTCTTCACTTTCTTTTCTTTTTCTTCTTTTTTTTTTTTTTAAGTTTATTTTATTGTTTAGGGCCGCACCTCTGCATATGTGGTTCCCAGGCTAAGGTCAGATTGGAACTGTAGCCACTGGCCTATGCCACAGCCATAGCAACAGCAATGTCAGATCTGAGCTGCATCTGTGACCTACAGCATAGCTCACCACAATGCCAGATCCCACCATATCCTTAACCCACTGAGCCAGGCCAGGGATCGATCCTGTGTCCTCATGGATGCTAGTCAGATTCGTTTCCACTGAGCCACAATGGGAACTCCTGTCTTCACTTTCTTGATAGTGCCTTTGAAGCACAGTTTATAATTTTTTTTAAGTCCAATTTTTCTATTTTTTTTTTCCACTGAGAATTGGGCTTCTTGTATGGACTACTGGTTTCAGCTGGATTCAAGTCTCAAAAGTTCTGGCTTTGCTCAGCATCTAAAAAGGGAATTCTATGAGTTCCTGTTGTGGCTCAGTGGGTAAGAACCTGACTAGTACCCATGAGGATGTAGGTTCGATTCCTGGCGCTGCTTGGTGGTTAAGGATCCGGTGTTGCCATGAGCTGTGGTGTGGTTCGAAGACAAAACTCAGATCCTACATTCCTATGGCTGTGGCACAGGCTGGCAGCTGCTGCTCAGATTCGAACCCTAGCCTAACCATAGGCCACAAGTACGGTCCTAGAAAGAAAAAAATTAAATTAAAAAAATAAAAAAAGTGGATTCTACAGCGCTTACCTGGAGAGTAAAGCTATTGGCACAGCTGATTCCTTACCCCCGTGCTCTTGATGGCTAGGCTCTCCAGCAAGCCTGTCAGTATGGATGGCAGAGGCAAGACAGGACAGCATGGTGACATCCCATCCCATTCTTTTTCTCACCCCATTTATCCAAGAATGTCTTATTTAACACTCCTTGGGTTCTAGGTTCTCTTTTGCTTGATCCTAGACATCAGTCCATAGCTAGATACCCAGAATTATCACCCTAGGAAAGACAGGCAGTGTTGGAAACACCCTGTGTATCTGGAGGTGTCCACTCTAGTGGCCCCACTCTAGGAATTTATATTATATTTAATTTTTTTTTTTTTTTGTCTTTTCTAGGGCCTCTCCCGCAGCATATGGAGGTTCGCAGGCTAGGGGTCGAATCGGAGCTGTAGCCACCGGCCTACGCCAGAGCCACAGCAATGCAGGATCCTAGCCGCGTCTGCGACCTACACCACAGCTCACGGCAACGCCGGATCGTTAACCCACTGAGCAAGGGCAGGGACCGAACCCGCAACCTCATGGTTCCTAGTCGGATTCGTTAACCACTGCGCCACGATGGGAACTCCGAATTTATATTTTAAATACTTCATTTTTTGCTTTCAATGAAAAGAGATTCAATTGGTTAGGTTCTTGTCGTAGCTGATGCTTCCGAGGTAGGAAATTCCAAGACCAGGATGAAGAAGCCGTGCTCCACTGGCCACCACTCCTTTAGAAACCCTCTGACTCCTTATTTTTACAATGGCTTTGGCCTCAAAGGCTTTGTCCACAGAGCTCCCTTGCCCTTTCTCATATTTACTCACGGAGGATTACTGACTACATTTATTAAATGCAAGATTCCTTAAATGATTTAATGTTTGGTCCACACATGATCTTTAGAATGCCTTTGCCAATGGTATACATTTTTATCTGATCAAGGCATTTCAAAGCATGAATACATAGATTGACCCCTAGCCCGGGAAACTCCATATGCTGTGGGTGCAGCCCTAAAAAGGACAAAAGACCAAAAACAAAAAAACAAAACAAAGTATGAATACATAATGGTTGATTAGCTTTCTGAAACAAAGTATGAATACATAATGGTTGATTAGCTTTCTGCTAACATTGACCTGTACATATTTATACCTAAGATATATTGTGATTGCAATGAACAAAATTGAAATTAAGAAAAATATACCAGTCCGGGGAGTTCCCATCGTGGTGCAGTGGTTAACGAATCCGACTAGGAACCATGACGTTGCGGGTTCGATCCCTGGCCTTGCTCAGCGGGTTAAGGATCCAGCATTGCTGTGTCTGTGGTGTAGGCCGGCATCTACAGCTCTGATTGGACCCCTAGCCTGGGAACCTCCATATGCCACGTGAGCGGCCCAAGAAATGGCAAAAAGACAAAAAAGCAAAAAACAAAACAAAACAACCAGTCCTAAGAAGCAGTGAGGCATGTCTAGAGGGGAAGAGTTCATAAACATAAATCATTGTATTGTTGAAGGTCCAAGAGTCTTGACCCATAGGCAATCATGGGTCCAGAAGTCTGTCTACTAAGAATGGGTACAAGGAATTCCCATCATGGTGCAGTTTCCATGGTGACGTGGGTTTGATCCCTGGCCTTGCTCAGAGGGTTAAGGATCCAGCATTGCCGTGAGCTGTGGTGTGAGTCGCAGACACGGCTCAGATCCTGTGTTACTGTGGCTGTGGCGTAAGCCAGCAGCTGCAACTCTGATTTGACCCCTACCCTGGGAACTTCCATATACTTCGCGTGTGCCCCAAAAGGACAAAACAAGAAAAAAGAATTGATACAAAGGAGATCAGCTTATAAAGAATTAAAACCTCAGCACACAAGCTCCCCAGTACACACTATACACTTTTTCAAGATCTGAACTCCAGCTATAGTAGAACCACAGAGAGAAAGAATCTCTTCTTGTTCCATCCAGTGGATCCCAGGTTAGTCACCTTATTTCTCTTTGTTAGTGGGACGAGGACAAAGAAGACAGACTGTGTCGGGAGTGTTAGTGGCTTATAATGGGCTCCTTCGTTGTTACTGTTTTGTTTACCTTCATTCAATTCCCTCTTTCTGGTTTTTTTTTTTTTTTTTTTGTCTTTTTTTGTCTTTTTGCCTTTTTCCAGGGCCATTGCCGTGGCATATGGAGGTTCCCAGGCTAGGGGTGGAAATGGAGCCGTAGCCACTGGCCTACGCCAGAGCCACAGCAATGCAGGATCCTAGCCGCGTCTGCAACCTACACCACAGCTCATGGCAACGCTGGATCCTTAACCCGCTGAGCAAGGCCAGGGTTCGACCCTTCGACCTCATGGTTTCTAGTCGGATTTGTTAACCACTGCGCCACAACGGGAACTCCTCTGGTTTTTCTTTAAAGCCAGGGGTCAGCAACCCATGGGTCAAATCCAGCCTACCACCTGTTTTGGAAACAAAGTTTTACTGGAACACAGCCATGCTCATTCTTCTTCTTCTTCTTCTTCTTTTTTTTTTTTTTTTTTGGCTTTTTAGGTTGCCCCCGAGGCATATAGAGATTCCCAGGCTAGGGGTCAAATCCATCTGCCTACACCACAGCCACAGCAACTCGGGATCCAAGCCGAGGCTGCAATCTACACCACTGCTCATGGTAATGCCAGAACCTTAACCCACTGAGTGAGGCCAGGGATCCAACCTGCGTCCTCATGGATACTAGTTGGGTTTGTTAACCACTGAGCCACGATGGGAACTCCATGCTCATTCTTTTGCATATTTTCTATGCTGCTTTGTGCTACAGTAGCAGAGCTGAGAAGTTACAGCGGAGACCATGTGGTGTGTAAAGCCTAAAATACTATGTTCCCCTGTCTAGGAAAAGTTTGCTTACTTCTGCTCTAAGAGACTCCACACTCTCAGTTCTTGTGACTTAGAGCCAATTAAAGTTAGGTTTTCTGTCACTTGGCAACCCCCTGAGTCCTACCTGACACAGGCATTCCCAGCCCAAATTGCTCAGTCTCCAGAAGTGGCCTAAAAGCAATGGCTCTGTCCACCCCCATCATAGATGAACAGGAAATGTGTTCTTCTGGCCAGAAACTGCAACCTGTTTTCTGTCAACAGGATCACGTATTTGAAATTGGGAGTTCCCAGAAAATCCCAGGTGACTGAGTATGCCTCATTTGTATACATGTGGACAGAGGAAGAGGACGTGAACATTTTGATGAGAAGGCAGTGGTGCTGTGGACGCACAGGCTTGGCTGGATGGACCTTTGCTGCCTCCCTCTCCATCTCAGGGTGTGGACCATGTCATACCATCCAAACAACAGCATGGAATGACTGACACGTGCCAGGGTCAGCACTGAGTAGAAATGATTATTGCCCCAGTTTATGGGTAAGGAAGCCAAATCTCAGCAATATTAAGAAAATTCAGGAGTTCCCTTTGTGGCTCAGTGGTTAACGCACCTGACTAGGATCCATGAGGTTGTGGGTTTCATCCCTGGTCTCGTGAGCTCAGTGGGTTAAGGATCCAGCATTGCCGTGAGCTGTGGTATAGGTCGCAGACGCGGCTCGGATCCAGCGTTGCTGTGGCTCTGGCGTAGGCCGGTGGCTGCAGCTCTGATTCAACCCCTAGCCTGGGAACCTCCATATGCTGCGGGAGCCCCCAAGAAATAGCAAAAAAAATGACAAAAAAAAAAAAAAAAGACACAACTGGGCAGTGGAAGTGCTAGTGTTTTCAGATAGAAAGGCTTGGGACTGGAAGGTGATAGAGCATTTTATGTGTTTGAGGAACGTCAATTGTCCACATTTGCGGGGGGAGGTGGCTGGGAGTAGCTGGGAGTTGGTGTGTTGCCTCCACTCTGTTGTTGGCTCTTGTGCTTCTGTCCTTTGTCATCTGAGACCAGCTGGAATGTCAGGAGGTCATCCCTAGAGGACCATTTCTGAATAAGAGATGTGTGTCTGTCAGAGATGGAGGGATGGAGGGATGGAGGGATGGAGGCAGGGATGTGGGGGGGCAGCACCTGAATTAGGATGTCGACAACTTCCAAGGTCAGTCAGTTGCTGAATATCTCAGTTGCTGTCCCTGCAAACTGGTGGAGGACTCTGATCTGACTCTCAAAGGCAGACAGTGGGTCAAAATAACTACAAGAGGAGCTCTTGTGGCGCAGTGGAAACGAATCCGACTAGTAACCATGAGGTTGTGGGTTCGATTCCCAGCCTTGATCAGTGGGTTAAGGATCTGGCATTGCCATGGGCTGAAGTGTAGGTCACAGGCAAGGCTCGGATCTGGCATTGCCGTGGCTCTGGCACAGGCCGGCAGCTGTAGCTCTGATTAGATCCTAGCCTGGGAACCTACATATGCCACCAGTTCAGCCCTAAAAAGCAACAAACAAACAAAAAACCCAACAACTCCCAAATCAAACAACCCCCCCCAAAAAAAAACCCATAAAAGACAGCCTACAAAATGAGACTCTACCAGAAAAAAATCACCTGTAGGCTAAAACCTGTCCAGTGAGTCACAAGGAAACAAATTCTCCCGACTAGAGTCTGGTGTGCATGTTTACCCACCCACCCATCACCAAGCCTACCCTCCCATTGCACAGAATCTTTAAATTGACATAGTCACAAAATTGGCACATGTCTAGAATGTCTATTTAATCCACTGTCTGTCCTGGTAAGAGGATTTCAAAGACCAGGGGCTCTGTTAAGTGTTCCTGGGCATCAGGCATTATTCAGGGTCTCTGTGCCCAAGTGTTTTGCACCTGCATCTTACAGAGTGGAAATATGACATTAGAAACAGGCTCAGATGCTAAGTTCAAGGACAAGGTTTTACTTTAAAAACATATACATGAAAGAGTTCCCTTGTGGTATATCAGGTTAAGGATTGGGCATTGCCACTGCAGTAGCTGGGGTCACATATATTGCGCGGATTCAGTCCCTGGCCCAGGAGCTTCTAAATGCCGTGAGTATGGCCAAAAAGAATAAAACAAAACAGGAGTTCCTGTTGTGGCGGAGCGGAAATGAATCTGACTAGGAACCATGAGGTTGTGGGTTCGATCCCTGGCCTCTCTCAGTGGGTTAAGGATCTTGCGTTGCGGTGAGCTGGGTGTAGGTCACAGATGCTGCTCCCATCTGGTGTTGCTCTGGCTCTGGCATAAGCTGGTGGCTACAGCTCTGATTGGCCCCCTAGACTGGAAACCTCCCTATACCAGGGGTGCGGCCCCCAAAAGCCAAAAAAAAGACACCCCCCCAACAAAGAATGAAACAATCCCCCCCCCACAGAGCTTCTGGGTATGGGATAGGTCACCAGCTCCCCCTGGTGGTTAAACATTTTTTCATCTGGAAATTCCCTCTCTAGGCCTTTATCTTGGGGAAATTATGACTGTACAGCAAGACTCAATACAAGAATGTTCGTTGAAAGATTATGACTGTAAGGAACTGGAAATTACCTGAACATCCCCCATTAAATTTTGTTACATCCATTCGATGCATGGTATGTACTTGTTAAAAAAACAATGTTGTAAAGAATATTTTATGGCACTATGTTAATTATATAAGAGAAAATTTATTCGATATGATGCTATTTTAAAAACATATGCCTGCATAGGAGGCATAACTCTCCCAGACTTCAGGCAATACCACAAAGCCACACTCATCAAGATGTGGTACCAAAACAGACATACAGACCAATGAACAGAATAGAGAACCCAGAAATAAACCCAGACGCCTATGGTCAATTTTTGACAAAAGGGGCAAGACTATAAAGTGGGGAAAAGACAGTCTTTTCAGTAAGTGGTGCTGGGAGAACTGGACAGCTGCCTGTAAATGAATGAAACTGAAACACACCCTCGCACCATGTACAAAAATAAACTCAAAATGGCTTAAAGACTTAAACAAGACACCATCAAACTCCTGGAAGAGAACATAGGCAAACATTCTCTGATATTGGCCTTACAAATGTTTTCTTAGGTCAGTCTCCCAAAGCATCAGAAATAAAAGCAAAAATAAACCAATGGAAACTAATCAAACTGACAAGCTTTTGCACAGCAAAGGAAACCATTAAAAAAAAAAAAAAGAAAAGAAAAGAAAAAAGAAAACACAGAATGGGAGAAAATAGTTTCTAACGATGTAACTGACAAGGGCTTAATCTCTAAAATATACAAACAGCTTATACAACACAACAGCAAAAAAGCCAAAGACCCAATTGAAAAAAGGGCAAAAGACTTGAATAGACATTTCTCCAAAGATACACAGATGGCCAACAAGCACATGAAAAAATGCTCACCATCACTGATTATTAGAAAAATGAAAATCAAAACTACCATGAGGTACCACCTCACACCGGTCAGAATGGCCATCGTTAATAAGTCCACAAATAACAAATGCTGGAGAGGGTGTGGAAAAAAGGGAATCCCCCTGCACTGTTGGTGGGAATGTAAATTGGTACAACTACTATGGAAAACAGTATGGAGGTATCTTAGAAAACTGTACATAAAACTACCATATGACCCAGCAATCCCATCTTGGGCATATATCTAGACAAAACGCTCCTTAAAAAGACACATGCACTCACATGTTCATCGCACCTCTATTCACAATAGGCAAGACATGGAAACAACCGAAATGTCCATCAACAGATGAATGGATGAGGAAGATGTGGTATATATACACAATAGAATACTACTCAGCCATAAAAAAAGAACAAAATAATGCCATTTGCAGCAACACGGATAGAACTAGAGACTCTCATATTAAGTAAAGTAAGTCAGAAAGACAAAGACAAATACCATATGATATCACTTATATCTGGAATCTAATATACAGCACAAATGAACCTTTCCACAGAAAAGAAAATCATGGACTTGGAGAACAGACTTGTGGTTGCCAAGGGGGGGTGGGGGAGTGGGATGGATTGAGAATTTGGGGTTAATAGATGCAAACTATTGCCTTTGGAATGGATTGGCAATGAGATCCTGCTGTATAGCACTGGTTACTATGTATAGTCACTTATGATGGAGCATGATAATGTGAGAAAAAAGAATGTATACATGTATGTATAACTGGGTCATCTTGCTGTACAGTAGAAAATTGATAGAACACTGTAAACCAGCTATAATGGAAAAAAATAAAAATCATTAAAAAACAAAAAATGTTCAAAAATTATAAAAAACCATATGCCTGCATAAATGTTCTGATAGGCTGTACCTGAAGTTGAAAATAATGATTTTTTCTCTGCATTTGAAGTTTATGTGTTTAAAAATGTTTTTATTATGTAAACATACACAAAAGTAGAATTATAAAATGAACCTCTATATATCCATTGCCCAAGTTCATTAATTGTTATCAATATTTTGCCACACTTGCTTTACCTGTTTTTCTAATAAAGAAATGTGTTTAATCTTAAAACTTGTACTACTTTGTTGAGTACATTTCACACCTATTTTTTGTTTGTTTGTTTGGTTTGGTTTGGTTTTTTGTCTTTTTAGGGCCGCATCTGCGGCATATGGAGGTTCACAGGCTAGGGATCTAATCGGAGCTACAGCCACCGGCCCACGCCACAGCCACAGCAACGCCAGATCCGAGCAGCATCTGCAACCTACACCACAGCTCACAGCAATTCCGGATCCTTAACCCACTGAGCAAGGCCAGGGATTGAACCCAAAACCTCCTGGTTCCTAGTCGGATTTGTTTCCATTGTGCCATGACGGAAACGCCACATTTCACACCTATTTCTTTAACTGACCCCTCTCTCTCCTGAAGTATTTTAAAGCAAATATCAGGTGTCACTGAATTTTATCCCTGGATCTTTCAACATGCATCTTTAAAAAGGACATATCTGGAGCTCCTGTTGTGGCACAGCAGAGACAGACACAAAGAATGAAAGACAGACAGAGAAAGTGGTGAGAGAGACTATTTCTGTAATCAAATACGATCAAGTTCAGGGCTGTCTCAAGGTTACTTAATAGGCCCCCCACCCCCTGCTCAAAAATCCACATTCCTACCTTTTTTAAAAAAAACTCTCCCAGCTTCGCTTACTGATCTGATAAACCCAGCAACAGCTGTGGATATTTGTGGTCACACCATTGCCTCCTTCCAGTTCTCTCTACAAAAAAATCAAGCTGAATGATTTGAGGATCTATAGACCAGATATATATAACTCCCCCCCATCCACAAGATTATATTCACACATGCTTCATCTGCAAGCAACAGGAACTCAACTCCAGCTAGCTTGGCCAAAAAGGAGAATATATTGGCTAATAGGGTTCAATAAGTCAGATAACATAGGCAGAGATGTGGTTGGGTCTTGGAAAGCAACTGAAGAAATTCAGGGCAAAACCCGTGAAGGCCTTTGGGCCATGGACTCTGATCTCCGATCCTCTCCAAATGTCAATTTTTTTGTCTCGTTGAAGATCACGTTCCTCCGTGAGGCAAGACCCCAGTCTTTGGAGATTAAGTTTCATGTTTAAAAAAAAAAATTAGCCTTTTGAGAATTAGCCTCTGTGTTTCAAGTTAGACAGTCTGGGAACGGATTTACTGAAAGTCCATTCCCAGTCCAGGGGATGCAGACTCGCATTAGGGGGAGGCAGCTCCCTGACCAGGGGGAGGTAAGTGTGTTCCCAGGACAGGTGAGTCTGATCAGAAGAGCCTGAGATACCCACCACTGCACTGCATGCGACAATTGCAATTGCTACTTCCCTTTAATAGTGGATTTTGGAGTTCCTGTTGTGGTGCAGTGGTTAACGAATCCAGCCAGGAACCATGAGGTTGCAGGTTCGATCCCTGGCCTCATTCAGTGGGTTAAGGATCCAGTGTTGCCGTGAGCTGTGGTGTAAGTTGCAGATGCAGCTTGGATCCCGTGTTGCTGTGGTTCTGGTGTAGACCAGCGGCTACAGCTCCGATTAGACCCCTAGCCTGGGAGCCTCCATATGCTAGAAATGGCAAAAAGACAAAAAAAAAAAAAAAAAAAAAAAAAAAAGTGGATCTTGGGTGACTTTCCATGTCAGTAGGTACAGATGTACTAATCTGGATTAACAGTTGCATGGTATTCCTTTGGAGGGATATACCCATCTCTCATTAATGACATGCAGGTTTCCCATTTCCCCTCTTTCACTGTGACTAACAAAGCTGCCAAGAACTTCCACAAGTGGGAACACCTTCTATGATAAATTCCTAGAGGTGAAATTTTTGTTTGTCTTCTTTGGCCCCACCCTTGGCTTATGGAAGTTCCTGGGCCGAGGACTGAATCGCAGCTGCAGCTGCAACCTATGCTGCAGCTTCAGCCACACCAAATCCTTTAACCCACTGCACCGGGCTGGGAAGTGAACCTCCATCTCCACAGTGACCTTAGCCATTGGAGGTGGATTTTTTTTGTTTGTCTTTTTTGGTCTTTTTTGAAGGCCGCACCTGAGGCATATGGAAGTTCCCAGGCTAGGGGTTGAATTGGAGCTGCAGCTGCTGGCCTATGCCATAGCCACAGCCACGCCAGATCTGAGCTGCATCTGTGACCCACACCACAGCTCACAGCAATGCCAGATCCTTAACCCACTGAGCCAGGCCAGGGATCGAACCTGAAGCCTCATGGATACTAGTCGGGTTCGTTAACTGCTGAGCCACAACGGGAACTCCTGCAGGTGGATTTTTTTTTTTTTTTTGTATTTTGTTGCAGGTGGATTTTTAACCCACTTCGCCACAGTAGGAAATTTCTGGATCAAAGGAGTATGGATTCTCCCCTCCCCTAATTAAGTCTGTTGAGCTATAATTTACTCACAGTAAAATATGCAAAACTTAAGTGGACAGTTTCTCTAAGTGTTGACCCATGAAATAACCCACAGTGTAACCCACAGCCTCCTGAAGACATGGAACAAGAAAATATGCTCCAGGCTATGATGGAGTAACTGGCACTGGATTTGCCCAACCACCGTAAACAACTAAAAACTGAGTGGAAAAAAACCACATGAAACAAAAATTTTCAGACAACAGACAGCAGGCAACACAAGACAGTGTTGTTCCTGAGAGATGAGAAAGAAATGAGGGGAGCCCTAGCATGGCCCCAGCTTTCCACCTCATGAGAGTTTCCAGGCCACAGAGCACAGAGGCGGGTCCCGAACAGCCTTCTCAGATGAGACCTGCGCCGAAAGACCTCTGTGCTTTCCGTTCTCGTGGGCAAACACCCAGCTAAGGGTGGAACTGCTGAGTCACAAAGGGAATGTATGTTTGACTTTGTAAGAAGCCCCCAGTTTTCCAAAGCGCTTGTATCATTTTCCTTCCTACCCCCGAGACTTGGATTGCCTTGGGCCTTCAGCATTTGTCAGGTCCATCTTCTTCAGTTTAGTCATTCCAGTGGCTTCTGAGTGCTTTTCATTCACATTTGGTCACTGATGATGCTGAGCATTCCCTGATGAGCTTCTTGGCCGTTTGTGTGTCTTTTGTCAAAAGTCTGTTCAAGTCTTTCCCCTGTTTTTTAATTGGGTTTTTTTGTCTTATTGTTACTGATTGTTTGATGTTCTTCATGTTTCTTATTGTAAATCGTTTATGAGATTTATGTTCTGAAAATGTTTTCTCCCAGTCTGTGGCCTGTCTTAAGTTCCTAACCACATCCTGTTAAAAGGTAGAAGTTCTAGGAGTTCCCGTCGTGGCTCAGTGGTTAACGAATCTGACTAGGAACCATGAGGTTTCAGGTTTGATCCCTGGCCTTGCTCAGTAGGTTAAGGATCTGGCATTGCTGTGAGCTGTGGTGTAGGTCGCAGATGCGGTTCACATCTGGTGTTGCTGTGGCTTTGGCATAGGCCAGTGGCTACAGCTCTGATTCGACCCCTCGCCTGGGAACCTCCATATGCCGCGGGTGTGGCCCTAAAAACCGGAAAAAAAAAAAAAAAAAAAAAGGTAGAAGTTCTAGGAGTTCCCTTGTGGCTCAGCAGCTTAAGGATATGATGTTCTCACTGCTGTAGTGCAGTTTGATCCCTGACCTGGGAACTTCCACATGCCACTGGTACAGCCAAAAATAAATAAATTTAAAAGACAGAAGTTCCTGTCGTGGCTCAGTGGAAACGACTTTGACTAGTATCCCTGAAGACACAGGTTTGATCCCTGGCCTCACTCAGTGAGTTTGGCTTTGCTGTGGCTGTGGCGTAGGCCAGTGGCTACAGCTCCAATTTGACCCCTGGCCCGGGAATCTCCATATGCCAAAGCTGCGGCCCTAAAATGACAAAAATAAAATAAATTAAATAACATAAAATAAAAAGCACAAGTTCTTAATTTGATGGGGTTCAATTTTTGTGTGTGTGTTTTTAGGGCCATACCCGTAGCATATGGAAGTTCCCAGGCTAGGGGTCAAATCGGAGCTACAGGGGCCAGCTTATGCCACTGCCACAGCAATGCAGGATCCTTAACTCACTGATCGAGGCCAGGGATCAAACCCACATTCTCATGGATACCCGCTGGATTCATTTCTGATGTGTAACAAGGGGAACCCCTTCTTTTATAATTGGTACTTTTTTGTTCTAAGAAATATTTACATCGTAAGCCACAAAGATTGTCTCAATGTTCGCTCTAGAGGGTTTTTGGTTTTAGCTCTTACATTTAGGTCTGTAATTCACCCCAAATTTTGCATATATATGAGGTAGGAGTTGAAGTTTATTTGTTCCCCGAGGGATATCCAGGTGTTGCTAAGTTATTTGTTGAAGAGACTTTCCTTTCCCAGTGGACTCCTTTAGTATGCTTGTCAAAATTTATTTTGTCGGAGTTCCTGTCGTGGTGCAGTGGTTAACGAATCCGACTGGGAATCATGAGGTTGCGGGTTCGATCCCTGGCCTCCCTCAGTGGGTTAAGGATCCGGCGTTGCCGTGAGCTGTGGTGTAGGTTGCAGACGCGGCTTGGATCCCGCGTTGCTGTGGCTCTGGCGTAGGCCGGTGGCTACAGCTCAGATGGGACCCCTAGCCTGGGAACCTCCATATGCCGTGGGAGTGGCCTAAGAAATAGCAAAAAGACAAAAAAAAAAAAATTTATTTTGTCAATACGGATGTGTCAAAGATACATATATTTGTGTGTGTATGTTCTCTTTTATACCAAATTGACAAATGTATGGGGTTCTATTTCTGGACTCTGTTCTATTTTTGTCTGTCGTTAAAGCAATTCCGTATTGTCTTGATTAGTGCTGTTTTTGTGTGTGTTTGAAAATTTATTTAAATGATTTATTTCTTCGGGTTCAATTTACTCCATCCACCAAAAAAGGAGAGGAGCCACACATGCCTTGTTTTTTTGTTTTTTTTTCTTTTTCTTTTTATGGCCTCACTTATGATATGTGGAGGTTCTCAGGCTAGGGGTCAAATCAGAGCTGCAGTGCTGGCCTACACCACAGCCACAGCAACACCGGATCCAAGCTTCATCTGTGACCTACACCACAGTTTGAGGCAATGCTGGATCCTTAAGCTACTGAGCAAGGCCAGGGATCGAACCTGTATCCTCACGGATACCAGTTGGTTTCTTAACCTGCAGAGTCACAATGGGAACTCTATCTATCCCTTTTTATTTTATTTTTGTGTATGGTGAGAGGAAATGTTCTAATCTCATTGTTTTATAAGAAATTGTCCTGTTTTCCCAGCATCACTTATTGAAGAGACTGTCTTTGCTCCATTATATACCCTTGCCCCTTGGTCATAGATTAATTGACTATAGGTGCATGGTATCTTTTTTTTTTTAACTGGGAGAATAAAGTCTCAATAGGAAGTTTTTTTTTTGGGGGGGGGTCTTTTTAGGGCCACGCCTGCAGCATGTGGATGTTCCCAGGCTAAGGGTTCAATCGGAGCTGCAGCCGCCAGCCTCCGCCAGAGCCACAGCAACTCGGGATCTGAACTGCCTCTGTGACCTACACCACAGCTCACAGCAATGCCAATCCTTAACTCACTGATCCAGGCCAGGGATCGAACCTGCATCCTCATGGATCCTAGTTGGGTTTGTTAACTGCTGAGTCACAGAGGGAACTTCTTGATAGGAAGTTTTAACTGAACTGTGCTTCTTAAAGAAGAGAACTGGGTGTATACCTGGCAGTAAGTTTCATCTTCCTTTTTCTCACTTGATCACCTGGCTTGATAACGGCCAAAAGCAAGCTATCTGGCAGCCCTCAGGTGAGTAGAGGTGGGTAGAGGCACCCTCCCAAACAAGGTAGAGAACAGCATCAGCCCCTCCCCTCCCTCCTGTGCCTCACCTATGTACTTCTCCTTTTTTTGTCTTTTTGGCATATGGAAGTTCCCAGGCTAGGGGTTGAATCAGAGCTGCAGCTGACTGCCTACACCACAGCCACAGCAACAGGAGATCTGAGCCAAATCTGTGACCTACACCACAGCTCGCAGCAACACCCGCATCCTTAACCCACTGAGCGAGGCCAGGGATCGAACCCACGTCCTTATGGCGTTCTCATCATGGTGCAGCGGAAATGAATCCAACTAGGAACCACAAGGTTGTGGGTTTGATCCCTGGCCTTGCTCATTGGGTTAAGGATGCAGTGCTGCCGTGAGCTGTGGTGTAGGTCACAGACCTGGCTTGGATCCCTGCATTCCTGGGAACCTCCATATGCCATGGGTGTGGCCCTGAAAAGACAAAAGACCAAAACAACAACAAAAACAATACCACACATCCTCATGGATCCTATTTGGGTTCCTGCTAGGCCACGATGAGAACTCCAAACCTACATACTTCTTTTAGGACCAGCACAGGGTGGTGGGATTTGAGCACTGAGCCATCTGTAGGCTTTGAGGACAATGACCTTATCTTGTAGCCTCTGACTCCCCATTCCCTAGAAGACTGTGGCTCATGCTGGGTCCTGATCAAACATTTGAAGTTTTTCTTGGTGTGGCTACAGCAAACTCTATACAAAAAATAATCTAGGATAATGCGTCTTTCTCAATCCTTATCTATTTAATACTCTTTATATAATAAACTACATCAAGTTTGCCCCCCAGACGAGAGGTACATGTTCCTGGGGGCATGTGCACGGTCAGGGAAGATACAGAGTATCTTCAGCTCCCTCGTTTATCAACCAGTAATGACTCTCAACCTCCCTTGAACACAGCACCCCTCCTCAGACCGCCATCTGCGGTAAACGAGGTTTCTGGGTGCAGCACCCCAGTGGAGCAGCTCCCCCTCCAATGGCCCCCATAGGGCTGGCGATTCCAGCCCCTTCTCCACCTCTGCTCTTGCACAGTGCCAGCCAGAGGACTCAATTCCCAAGGGCCAGAGACTGGTTCAGGGAAGGGCTCGTGGACAGAGCTCTTTGGGGGGGACTCCCCAGTATACAGCTTGGACACACAGGCTTTGCACTTAACAGTGAACATGACCAAAATCAGGACCCCTCCAGGATCTCACTATATCCCTCTTACACGAGGCAGTACATTATCTTCTGCTTAAGTTACTTTTTTTTTTGTCTTTTCAGGGCCATATGCGTGGCATATGGAGGGTCCTGGGCTAGGGGTCCAATCGGAGCCGGCCTACCCCAGAGCCACAGCAACTAGGGATCCAAGCCACGTCTGCGACCTACACCACAGCTCATGGCAATGCCGGATACTTAACCCACTAAGCAAGGCCAGAGATCGAACCCGCAACCTCACGGTTCCTCGTCGGATTAGTTAACCACTGCGCCACGACGGGAACTCCACTTTTTTTTTTTTTTTTGTCTTTTTGTACTTGATTTTTAGATTTAAACTACACAGAAAGGAAAACAGTCACCATTTTGGACACATATTTTATTGTTTAGATATTTCCACCAGAGCTGTCATGAAGTACCTTTGTCAGGAGATGCCTTTGAGAATCTAGACTGGAAAACAGCTCTTCCTGCAAATCCTTAAACACTGGGACCACCAAGTCCAGCCTCAAGGTGCAGGGTGATGGACCATCAAAGTACAGCCCAGCATCCCCCACGTGAGACTTAGGTGAACACAGCAAACTTCACAGGTGCAACTTTAAAGCACGACCCCACATGACAAATAACTTTCTCTGGTGGTGCCCAAACAAGACACCAGAATCTGCAGAAAATCACACCTACCCTGATTAGCGTTCCTACCTGAATGAAATTAACCTCCTCAACCAGATAACCTCATTAAGTTTTTATTCATTTATTTTAAAAGCAAACCTAGTGTATACGGCATCTTCTTAAAAAATCATGTAAATGTTGCAAAGATTTTAGGGTTATTTATCCTCTGAAGAGATTTATAAAAAACTACTGGACTTGTTAAAACTACAAATACTAACCCCTCCTCCCCCATGAAAAAAGCAATTGTTACAAAAATATAAAAAATATACTAGCTTCTACTATTTCTCCCTTCCACCTGAAATCTCACAAACTCTGGGACTTTAACCTGGCTTGTCAACAAGCACAAATGCAATTTTCTCAATTTTTTTAAGGAAGAAAAAGTTCTGCAACATTCCCTTTGCTATTGGAGAGTGTGGCTACTTTCTTCACAGGGACTGTAAATGCTAGCAGGTAGGGAGAGTTTGAAATTTCCCATTAGAACCCTTGCATCGACCTGGTGTGGGAACCAGAGCACTGGAGGCTGCTTTCAAGGCTCAACTCCTTCAGCTTTTTCAGATTTCTCTGGGACGTACTGGGTCCCCAGACTCCTGAGCTGGCCCTCGCTTTCCTAACTGCCCACGGGCGAGGGCATTCAGCTTGCTGCCACTTGTAGTGGTCACTTTCTGGGAGGGTCAGTCAAGGCCCCCCCGCTGCCAGGTTTGCTATGCCAGGGAAGCTATGCACTGAGTGGATGTCCCCCACCGCCACTGAAAGAGGACATGCTATGGGACAGTCTGCAGAGTCCAGGAGGAGAGCCAGCTGCAGATGTGCAGGCTAGACACGTTGCATTAAGTTAAAACGCTTTTATAAACTTTGAATTGGATCACGTGGACACAGCAGCCATGCTACCAGGCACTTTGACCAATTATGAGCTAGGAAATGGACTACATTCGGCTTGAAACCACACAACCAGCACCAGGGGCTGGGGGTACAGTTTGACTGTCTTCATGACCTTAAGGATGCCGCTCCCTCGCCAGGACATTTTCAGTGTTTCCTTGTCCCTACTGTCACCTGAAGGCTCAATCACGCCCATGGGTGAGACTGGCTGTTGGGTAACAGTGGGATTGGAGCTACATGCCACCAGGCGTGACTGGGATACTGCTGGGCTGAGCCTTGCATCCCTGGGGTTCAGGGGGACCTCTAGGCAGGTGTCCCAGCCTAAGCATGCTCATGAGAAGCTCTCATGTGTGCAGAGTCCTCACCACCTGTTGTGTGCTCCCAGGTGGAGGACTGGTTTAACTCAGAGCCTGGCTCTCATCCATTCCTCCCCTGCAGGACCCTCTGACCTTGGCCATAGCCTCTGTGCCTGCCACAACCTAGCCTGGCATTCAGTCTGGCCCCGTGTGCTACTGCTGTCATCATTCCTTTTTTTGCCACAGCCATCTCAGTTCCCAGACTAGGCACTGAACCCAGGTCGCAGTGGTGAAAGCGCCAAATCCTAACCACTAGACCACCAGGGAACTCCCTGCCCTCACCATTCTTGTCTGAGACAGGCTACCTGCCTCCTGCTCAGGAGGCTGGGCCCTCTCTGAGCCTCCGGGGACTCCAGGCTCTCCTGTTGGAAGGACTAGACTTTCATACCGCTAAGGGTTTTATTTCACAGATCAGAGCGGTGAGTGTGGCATTTCTGGTCCTCGCCATGGTTTAAGTTATACATTTCCCGGCGCCTTGTTTCTCCCGATCTGAAACATCTCACCCAAGACACCCTGGTTGTTTTAAACCCCAAATCAATTTTCTACAGGCAACAACAACAACAGATTTCAGAGAACACTGCCACGTACGCTGAGCAAGTCCCCTCTCCTTTGGCTGCATCCAAACACAGGGCTTCTGAGATATCCCCAATTCACATTTGCTCAGAAGAGAGGTGCTCTCAACATCAAGGCACAGAGAAAGAAGTCTCCTGGGGCAAAATGACAATGAACGCGCGACCAGTGGCCTTTGTAAGGCCTGAGGCAGAGTCGCGGGGGGAGGCGAGTTGGGTCTGGGCTGGGTGGATGTCAGGAAGAAGGCCGAGGACCCTGTCTCCCTCAGGGGCGCAGTCCTCAGGCGTACTTCTCCAGGAACTTTATGTGAAAGTCCTTCACTTTCTGGAGAACTGTCTTCAGCTTCTCCACTGGAGGAAGAATGGTCATTCTGTGGGAAAAGAGCACAGCATCAGCTGGACACAAATTACTCTGGAAAAGGGGGCGGCGAGGGAGCCTGCAGGTTGGTTCCTTCACCTGCAGCTCTGGAGACCAGGCGGTGTGGGCCAGCTGCCTGGGGAGGGAGGGTCCACTTGTCCACTGCGATAGTTCCAGGCCCTGGACACCACCTGGCCCTTGTTGAATCATTTTTTCCCGCTACTCACACCATTTTTTTTTTTTTTTTTTTTTTTTACCTAATATGTACGACCAAAAGCAATACGCTGGCGGCAGCATCTCGGCTCACTGACACGTCCACCCATAATTGCAAAAGGCCTGCCCAACCTCCAGACAGGTGCAGAGAACTTTCTTTAGAGCATGATCTTGGTATGTCCTACAGCTACAGGGCGAGCATCCACTCCTGCCACTCAGGCCTTCTGTATCTCCACCATCAGTCTCACAGGGAGAACCTCCAATCACAGGAATCCTCACATTGCCATGGTAACTGACTCCCCCTCCAAAACTGTCAATTTGCTTCCTAGCCCTAAGGGCAGCCCTCGGGATGCAGCCGCTTCTTGAATGAGCCATGAATTGCCAAGATGAACTTAACTAGGGTGGAAAGGCCATTGACACATGTTTGTCCATGGGGGTGGCGGGCGGGGGGGGGGGGGGGGACCACCCATGACCTTCACTGAGTCAAGACTTGGCCCCAGGTGCTAACTAAGCCTGGGGTGTTTCTTTTTTTAGCATCTGCTAGGAAACATGGGAGAGCACCACTCCTGAAGAGGGTGCTGTACAGAATAGAGCCGGCCTCGGTGGGAAGCCCCACCTGAGCTGAGCTGCTCCCACTTGCCTAGCAAAGTCACATGCCTGTGAAAGGCAGCTCAGCAAGTGCAGCCAATCCCATCACACTGTGGAGGCAACATCTCAGCAGGCTTTTGGTACAGCAGACAAGCTACGGAGTCCTGGATGCTATAGGATGCCATCATGGAGTTGAAAAGGGACAGGAGGAGTTCTTGTTGTGGCTCAGTGGTAACAATCCAGACTAGTATTCATGAGCACACAGGTTCGATTCCTGGCCCTGCTCAGTGGGTTAAGGATCTGGCGTTGCTATGGCTGTGGTGTAGGTCGGCAGCTACAGCTCTGATTCAACCCCTACCCTGGCAACCTCCATATGCGGCAGGTGCAGCCCTAAAAAGACAAAAAAAAAAGGGGGGGGGCGGGGGAGGACAGGGGAAGAAAACACAGCTCTGGGAACATTTCAGATAGCATGTGACAGATGAACGCAGTGGAGGAGGAGACAGAGCGGTCAAGAAGGTGTCCTGGGCGTGCACCCTCAGTCTCCCTCAGTGCCTGGTGCAGGGTCTTAGCTTGGCTCTGCAGCAGGACAGAATGGGGGTGGGATGGGGAGGAGAGGGGCTCCAGACTTCTCAGTTTCTGTGGCTGCCTTGCTGTTAAGAAGCCCAGGTTTCCCAAGACAAACCCCAGGCCCAGCCCTGTGGGGCAGAGGACCTGAAGTCCTCCAGTACCTGAAGTGGTAGGTGCCTTCCCTCTGCCCAAAGCCACTGCCGGGCACGACACAGATGCCCGTCTCCTCCAGGAGCTTCATGCAGTAGAACATGTCAGGGGCCATCTTATGGGCCTGTGGAAAGAAGCAGAACTTAGGATTCACTCCTGGTTTTGTACTCAGACAAACACCATTGATACCTCAAAGCCAAGTACACTTGAAAGAATGGGTTCTGTCCCATGGCGCCCTTTCTGCCCTCCTTTCCTGCGAGAACCAAGGCAGGATGCTGGGTGTTGCAGGTAGCCAGGCAGGGGATGAGAAATCCAAAGGCCACTTCAGGGCAGCTGGGGGCTGTAGGACTTGTGCATCGGGTGCCAACCCCAGTCCCACTCCCAGCAGTAGCTCTGAGCATTGGCTGTGGCTTCTGATGCGCCAGGCCAGGGGCCTGGGGTCTGTGCCCAGGGGGGACTTTAAGGAATAAGCCTCTCAGGGGCCCTGCTGATTGTGCTTCTTACACTTAGGTTTGTACAACCAGGCCACCTGTTAAATAGACTCTCAGGCTCTAACACCAGGGATCCTGATTCAATAGGCTGAGGGGTGGGGGCCAGATTCTGAATGTTTAGCTCATTTGCTAACAAACCTGACTAGTATCCATGAGGATGCAGGTTCGATCCCTGGCTTTGTTCAGTGGGTTAAGGATTCGGTGTTGCTGTGGCTATGGTGTAGGCCGGCGGCTTCAGCTCTGATTGGACCCCTAGCCTGGGACACTCCATATGCCACGGGTGCAACCCTAAGAAGACAAAATAAAACAAACCAAAAAACCCACAAAAAAAGTACTGAGGAGGTTAGGGAGTGTGAGGACACTTTCAGAGATTCTGCTCTGGCCCTTGATCTTCAAAGCAGATCTGTAACATCACCTGTGAAATGCAGAAACTTGGGCTCCCTCCACAGACGTCTTACCAGAATTAACATTTTTTTTTTTTTTTGGCTGTACCTGTAGTATACAGAAGTTTCTGGGCCAGGGATTGAACTTGAGCCTCCGCAGTGACAATGGCAGATCCTTAACCAATAGGCCACCAGGGAATTCCCAGAAGCAACCTTTGGTTTTGTTTGGTTTTTTGGCCAAGCTTGCGGCATGAAGAAGTTCCCCAGCCAGGGATTGAACCCGCGCCACAGCAGCCACCCAAGCCAAGGCAGTGACAAGGCCAGGTTAATCTGCTAAGCCACCGGGGAACTCCAGAATCAACATTTATAGGAGCCAGGTGATTGTGTACACATTTAAGTTTGAAAAGCACTGCTCTAGTGGGCCAGGTGGAAGAGACAGCTCTTATGCTTCCCCAGCATCTTTTAGTTTTATTTATTTATTTATTTGCCTTTTTAGGGCCCTACCCGCAGCAGCATATGGAGGTTCCCAGGCTAGGGGTCCAATCGGAGCTGTAGCTGCCGGCCCAACGCCTCAGCCACAGCAACTTGGGATCTCAGTTGCATCTGTGATCTACATCACAGCTCATGGCAACACCAGATCCTTAACCCACTGAGCGAGGCCAGGGATCGAACCCGCATCCTCATGGATGCTAGTTGGGTCTGCTAACTGCTGAGCCATGACGGGAACTCCTTGTTTTTTTTTTTTTTTTTTTTTTTTGGTTGTTTAGTTTTAAATGCATCACATCACACCTGGGCACCTGCCATCAGAGCACCTCCCACCTGGGGCTGACTTGATGCCTGCCCCATCACCAGTGCACACTGCAGGGCGGCGTGTCCAAAAGCACCTCATCTTTACACATTGAGTAACATCTGACTAAAGGATTCACAGAGTTCAGAGCCTCTGGGGCCAGAACTTTTACTCCCCAAGGCAAAAAGCAGTCCCGAGTGCACCCAGTGAGAGCCAGCCCCAATCCAGCACCCCTGACCTGAGCCGCCTCCATGGCTTTGGTGGGGATGAAGATCCGAGGAAAGGCGTACATGGCACCCTGCAGGGGGTTGCAGTGAATTCCCGGAACTTGGTTAAACAAATCTTCTGTCAGCTTGGCTTTTTTGGCCAGGTTACCCAAGACGGACTCTTTCTCCTAATGAGGCAGAGAAAGGACAGGAGTCAGCATCTCTGGACATCAGACTCCAGACACTGAAAACTACCCCCTCGAACTAGGGGAACAAGGCAGGCTGGTGAAAGGCAAGTATGTGTGTGCATGAGCACAACAAACCAGGGGTGGGGTGTGTTAGGGGGAGGTTGGGGGGGTTGGCTCGGGGGAAACACACATCCCTCTGCGGGAACTACTGCACGGACACTCAGCCCATGAGGCCACCACGTGCCCTGGGGCAGGGGCACACGAGCCACAGGTGGGTCCTGGGCAGCCTGTATCATGGGTTCTACTCTTGTACCAAGATGTCATTCCTGAAAATGAGAAGAACCAATCCCTGCCCATCAGCCTGAATCAAACTGGCCCTGGATGGAACACCCTAGAACATGCTTCTAGGAGATGGCCCCACTACTTCACTGTGAGGAGCTACCCTCCTCTCCCCGATTCATGTGATGTATTTGGGGCGCATGATCTAGGCAAAGCACGTCAGTGATGGACTCAGAGCTGGACATGTGTTCCAAGTTGGAGCAAGTACTTCTGCAAATACTGCTGGAATGGGGGGTGAAGAGGTATGGCCTGCAGACAAATGGATCAGGGAAACGCAGCATCATGTACACAGTGGAATATTACTCAGCCTTAAAAAGGGGGGGGGGCAATTCTCACACAAGCCACAGCAGAGATGAACCTTGAAGATATTATGCTAATTGAAATAAACGAGTCAGAAAAAGACAAATACTGTATGGTCCCACCTACAAGAGGTACCCAGAGTAGTCATATTCATAAAGATAGAAAGTAGAATGGAGGTAACCAGAGGCTGTGGGGAGGGGAAATGAGGAGTTATTGTTTAATGGACACAGAATTTCAGTTTGGGATGATGAAAAAGTTCTGGAGTCAGACGGTGGTGGTGGTTGCACAACAATGTGAATGTACTTTGTGCACTGAATGGTTCAGTTAAAAATGATCAAAATGGGTTATTGGATACAACTTGGAATGGATTTACAAGGAGATCCTGCTGAGTAGCATTGAGAACTATGTCTAGACACTTATATTGCAACAGAACAAAGGGTGGGGAAAAAAATGTATACATGTAAGTGTACCTTGGTACAGCAGAAAAAAAAACCAATAAATTAAAAATTTAAAAAAATGATCAAAATGATAAATTTTATGTTTGAGTATTTTACCACAATTGAAAGAAAAAGATGTGAGTCTGGAACAGCTGGGAACGGACTTCTTGCTTAGATGACCAATAAACTCCATTTTTGTTTAAATTAGTTAGAGTTGGGGTTTTGTCACTTGCAGTTAAAAGGGTGTGATTGGATCACTTTCAGCTGCAAGGACATCTGGTTAAGCCACAGGCAGGCCCATGGCCTAGAATCCACGCTGTGCTCATCCGCTTCCTCCTCCCCACACACATGCACAATCCTCCCACTTCTAAATTAGCCCAGCTGCATCCCGAGACAACGTCCTTGGGGAGAGTCAGGCACCACGTGGACCACGAGCGCCCTCTGGAGGCCATCTGGGATACGCTGGCCATGGAGACTGTGGTGCCCACTGATTGCAGCAGTGATGAGGATAGGCCTTGGGACACAGGAGACTCACCCTGCTGAACTGCTCAAAGGACTCCTCTCCTGGCACCGGGGGGTTCACAACGATATCCATGGCAGCCTGCCCAGACACTGGCGGGCACAGACGCACAGACAGCAGTTTCACCAGCTGGCCCTTGATCTCAGGGTGCAGGTTGATCACCTCCATGTAGCCGCCTCTGTAGCCACACCTAGAAGGATGAAGAGGCGGAGAGGACCCACCCGTCACAGGGAGACCTCTACTTAGTGCAGCCAGCCAGCCAGCCAGCATCTTCTGTAACCATCCGAATGCCCAATACTGAGTTGCCAGGTATGCCTGAGCTCTTGCCAATGGAAAGCGAACAGAAGTGGTATGGACAAATTCCACTTCACTTCCTTAGAAGCATGCCCATTCCCTCTTCGCTCCTCTTTCCAATTCCTGAGAAATACAGACGTTGGAGCAGCAGCCCTGGTGTTCGTGATGATGCCACATGTCGAGGAAACAGAGCCATCCCACCAGCCCATCCTTAAATGACCTCATGGGGCAGAGCCAGCCCTGGACTCCCCCTGCCTTTGGACTGTTATCAACAATCCGGCGTTGCCATGAGCTGTGGTGTAGGTTGCAGACGTGGCTCAGATCCTGCGTTGCTGTGGCTCTGGTGTAGGCCAGCAGCTACAGCTCTGATTAGACCCCTAGCCTGGGAACCTCCATGTGCCATGGAAGCGGCCCTGGAAAAGGCAAAAAGACAAAAAAAAAAAAGGACAGACACTTCCATTTAGTTTGAACCACTGTATTTTGGGACCTTTTGTTATAGCTGTTTAGCCTGAACGCTAATATACCAGCCTTGCTCCAAAGGGGCACATAATTCAGACCAGGCACCCCCTGCACAGGTCCCCAGGGTGGGCACATGGGCAGTAGCCTAAGGACTTCGCTGGAACTTCTTGCTGCCTGAAAGCAAAGCCAACCCAAAGGAGAGCGGAGCTAACAAAGAAAACGAGACAAGGAGTTCCTGTTGTGGCTCAGTGGAAATGAATCCAACTAGGAATTATGAGGTTGCGGGTTTGATCCCTGGCCTTGCTCAGTGGGTTAAGGATCCAGCGTTTGTCATGAGCTGTGGTGTACGTCGCAGATGCAGCTCAGGTCCCGTGTTCCTGTGGCTGTGGTATAGGCTGGCAGCTGTAGCTCTGATTGGACCCCTAGCTTGGGAACCTCCATATGCCTCAGGTGCTACCCAAAAAACACAAAGAAAAAAGACCAAAAAAAAAAAAAAAAAAAGAAAGAAAAAAAGAAAAGAAAACGAGACAAAGCAAGAAAGCAGAGACAGAAACCTTCTGATATCTTTAAGTCCCCTGATTCAACTTCACTCCTTGACTTTTTAACAGTAACCTTTTTTTTTTTTTTTTTTTTCAGCCACACTTGTGGCATATGGAAGTTCCCAGGCTTGGGGTTGAATCAGAGCCGCAGCTGCCGGCCTACACCACAGCCACAGCAATGCCAGATCTGAGCCATATCTTCGACCTATGATGCCACAGTTTACATCAACGCCAGATCCTTAACCCACTGAGTAAGGCCAGGGATCAAACCAGCATCCTCACTGACACTATGTTGGGTACTTAACCCATTGAGACACAGTGGGAATTCCTGATATGGATATATATATATATTTTTTTGTCTTTGTTGTTGTTGTTGTTGTTGTTGTTGCTATTTCTTGGGCCGCTCCCGCGGCATATGGAGGTTCCCAGGCTAGGGGTCAAATCGGAGCTGTAGCCACAGGCCTACACCAGAGCCACAGCAACACGGGATCCGAGCCGCGTCTGCAACCTACACCACAGCTCACGGCAACGCCGAATTGTTAACCCACTGAGCCACGACGGGAACTCCCTGATATGGATATTTTTAAATGCCATTTTGATGTAGGCCAGTTTGAGTTGAGTTTGTTATGTATTGACAAAAGGATCCTGATTGATATGGAGTCAAATCTCACGAGAATATGCTGAGATCATACAATGAGACGATACAAACTAAAAACAAACAAACAAACAAAAAAAACTTTCAGAACCAAATCAGCTCCATCAGCCACACTTTCTGGAGCTGTGTCTCCTTCTCTGGACTGTGATTAATAACATTCAGACTAATGACTGCAGAAATGCAGGCACCTGATCCTACCTTCCTCTGTATATACACTGCACCCACCCAACCTCAGAGCGCCTGATATAATGAGACACTCAAGAAAATGCTTTTGGGATCAAGCTGCAGAGTGAGCTGGCAAAGACCAATCCCCATCTGATCGCTCAACTGGCCCTTCCAAGGTGGGACGATAAATTATGGCCTCTCTGAAAGGTTTCTCATAACAAAGGCTGAAAGAAGAAACTCTCTCCTCTACCCTCTGCTGAGGAGCAGAAAATCAAATTGAGCAAAGCAGTCTAATTCTAGGTAATTAGTATCTGAGGGCAATAGGATACCAACTCAGGTTACCAATATCCTGGGTTTTACTATGAAAAAAGTAATTAATAATACAGATGGAGAGATTGGATAGGTATGTGATAAACACACTCTGAGTTTGGAAAATGAGTTAATAGAGAACTTATTTGTTTTTGAAGAGAGCTACACAGCATGGGAGTCCAGCAAGGAGAGAGCTCAGCTAGCGAGGTAGACCAGAAAGACTAGTATAAATCAATCCCTGCCCAGAGTTCCCCGTCATGGCTCAGTGGTTAACGAGTCCAACTAGGAACCATGAGGTTGCGGGTTCGATCCCTGGCCTTGCTCAGTGGATTAAGGATCCTGCATTGCTGTGAGCTGTGGTGTAGGTTGCAGATGCGGCTTGGATCCCGCGTTGCTGTGGCTCTGGTGCAGGCCGGCGGCTACAGCTTGATTCGACCGCTAGCCTGGGAACCTCCATATGCTGCGGGAGTGGCCCAAGAAATGGCAAAAAGACCGAAAAAAAAACCCAAAAAACAAAAAACCCAAAAACCAATCCTCTGCCCACATCAAAGAAAGCTGAAGACAGCCAGGCAACCATCCCAAGGGGACAGCTCCCTTAACCTGGCCGAAGTATTTCTTCAAGCTTCACAGTTACAATGGCCTCCAGACCCCCTCCCCAAACCCGACACCTGGCACATGGCAGAACCCCCCAACGTTGGGAAATGAATGCCCTTAGCTGTAAATGCACCAGCCTGTCCATCTCAGTCTCCTTTGAGGTTCCTCCTCTCCTGTCCTAACTTCTGAGCAGTGAGGCCCTGGGCCTAATCCTTAGACCTCTTTTTGTTGTTGTTGTTGTTTGCTTTTTAGGACCGCACCTGAGGCATATGGAGGTTCCCAGGCTAGGGGTCTAATTGGAGCTACCGCTGCTGGCCTACGCCATAGCCGCAGCAATGCAGGATCCGAGCCGCATCTGCGAATACACCACAGCTCACGGCAACGCCAGATCCTTAACCCACTGAGCGAGGCCAGGGATCGAACCCACAACCTCATGGTTCCTAGTTGGATTCGTTAACTATTGAGCCACAACAGGAACTCCTGGACCTCTTTTCTATCTCTGCTCTCACCTTATGAGATGTCTGAATGCAGAGATTTAATTATCTAATAACTCATACACTAACATATCGCAAACCCAAATCTCCAGCTGGGTATCAGCTCTGAGCTGCAGACTCACACATCCATCTCCGACAAGGCATCCAATAGGCATTTGCAAATATAACGCAACCAAAACCAACTTCCAGTCTTTCCCCAACACCTGCTTCATCCACAGCCGTCCTCATCTACTGATGGCAACTCCATCCTTCCTGTAGTTTGAACAAAAATCTTGGGAATCATCTTTGACTTCTCTCTCACACATCCACCTTTCCCCTTAAGCAACACCTGTCAACTCCAGCTTCAAATATATCTAGGATCCAGCATCTTCTTCTCACGTGTCTACCCTGGCCCACGAGATCTCACTTGGACTATGACAGCCTCCTAACTTGAGTCCCTGCTTCTGTTGTCCCTGCCCCCATCACATAGCAACCAGAGAGTCTGGTAAAACCAAAGTCAGGCGAAGTCACACCTCTGCTCAAACTCACCAAGGGATTCCCATTCCATCCATTTTTTTATTTTTTATTTTTTTTAGGGGCCACACCTGCAGCACATGGAAGGTCCCGGGCTAGTGGCTGAACCGGAGCTGCAGCTGCTGGCCTACACTGTAGCAATGCCAAATCCGAGCCACATGTGTGACCTACACCATAGCCTGTGGCAACACGTGATCCTTAACCCACTGAGCAAGGCCAGGGATCAAAACCTGCATCATCATGGACACTATGCCAGGTTCTTAACCCGCTGGGCCACAACAGGAACTCCTCCCTTCCGTCATGAATAAAGGTAAAAAATAACCGAGGTGATCTGGCCTCCTATGACTTCTTTGTTGTCAACTTCTGCCACTTTCCCTCCCACTCCTTTCTAGTCTTGCCGCTCTTTGAACAGCTGCTCCTTCCACCTCAGGGCCTTGGCACATGCTGTTCCCTCTGTCTAGAAGGCTCTTTCCTCAGATACCTGTGTAGCTCCCCATATCCACTCCCTTAGGTCTTAACTCAAAAGCCAACTCTCCAGTGACCACCCCCCACTTCTCGGCATTCCCACGTCTCCCCTAATTATTTTTGTCCACTGGACGCATGATATTCATTTGTCTGCTGCTTCTATCCACTCACTAGAGCATAACTCTGCATGGACAGGGATTGCTAAGGTTTGCTCACTGCTGTCACCTCAGTGCCAGATCAGTACTACAGCAGGGGCTCAATAATGAATAAACAAATACAGGACTGAAGCTGACTCTTTGGCCCCAGAGGTCACGTGATGCTAAGGCAGGTACATGCAGAGCTGCTACACAGAGCGTGGCCCGCTGGCCTGACAGCATCTGTCCCCTTAACCTGCCTTCTCTGGCCCCTCAGACTTCAGTCACTGTCAGCAGGGACAGGCAAGAGTGACACGGCTGGAAGAAAACTCCAGAAGCTGCTGTGAGGTCCCTGTTTTCATTTCCATTGTGGACGTATTTTATAGAGCCTCTGCTCAGGGGCTGTCCCCACACCACCACGCTCCCCTTGGGGAGGTGAGGCCCGTCTCCTCCTGCTTTTTAGGTCAGCAGACGCCACAGATAAGGGCAGCCATCTCTGCCCAGCAGGTCGAGGTGGGGCAGGGCAGAGCAGCACTGGGACCAGGCAGGCCCAGGGGCAGTTGGGGGGGGGATGTGGGGGCCCACATACTCGCCCATGTAGCCCTTGGAGGTGGAGTGGAAGGAGGCGAGCTCCACGTTGCTGGAGTACTCCGGCCCCATCTCGTAAAGCACCTTCTTGAAGGAGTGGAACTTGCAGTCTGGAGAGTACACGTTGTCCTGGTACACCTGCAGGAGGGGACAGGACAGGGACGGTCAGGGCAGGTCCCCCTGAAGCCTGAGCCCCCCAGGCCGTGGCAGAGGGAGGGCACAGGTGCTCAGGGCCAACCTACAGCCAGGCCACGGGCCGTGAAGCCCAGCCTCAGAATCCACTTCCAAGCCAGATGTGCCCAAGGGAACCTTCCAGAACAAGCAAGGAGGGAGGGCCTCAGGCTGGACATGCACTGGATTCTCCCACATTAGCCGCACCCAGTCTCCAGACCACCTGCCTGAGCAGACTTTCCTCCTCCTGCAACAAGCTCACTTCCAGCAACATGATGAGTAATGAAAGCGGTTCGGGGACCTGCCCTCTGACCGCCCCCAACTGAAGCACTTCACAGCATTCGGTTTTCTGTCCACCATCACCGGCAGTGTCCCCACTAGACTGAGCAGCGCCCATACCTGCCTGTTCCTCCCTGTCCACATAGTCTAGCACACAATAGACGAGACCCCCATCTGCCCTTGGAGATGAACTGCCCTGCCCGGTTTGGACAGGAGGGAAACTGAGGCTCTGGGACAGCAGAAGGTAAGGCGGCTCCACCTTCGACAAGCCAAGGAGAGCTCCCCTCCTCCCCTCCCCCTCCTTTCTCTTCCCAAACCCAGAGGGAGGAGGTTCCTGCACCAGGTCACCCTGCTGCCCCTTCTCTCCTTTAGGAATGAGGATTTTAGGTCCATCTGCTATTAATCACTAACGATTTGGTGGGTAAGCTGTGTGTGTGTGTGTGTGTGTGTGTGTGTGTGTGTTCGCAAGTGTGCGTGGGTGTACTTAGCATGCCTGGGGGTAGTATTAAGGAGCAAAGAAAAGAAGCTCCGGTGCTGGAAGCTATGACTAACGAGAAATCATGCAGAAATTAAGCAGGGAAAATAGGACTAAAAAGGTCTTTCATTTCGTTCTTGCAAAGCTGGAGAAGAATGGGCAGGCTTGTCTCCAGAACTGGGTTTCAAGAAGCAGCAGCTAAGGGATTAATGACAGTTCCCTTCCCCACAGAACACAGCATTCTGTCCATCCAGCACCCTCTCCTGTCCTGAGAAAGAGCCCCTCGATTTGCCTCAGGGAACACTCTCCCCTGCTCTGTCTGTAGGTTTGGGGGTACAGGGCCGTGATCCCACCCATTGTCCAGGGCCTGGTCACCACTGGGCCAGAGGTATGGGTCCAGCAAGGGTGCTGGACCCAAGCTGCACCAATGAGGCTCAGTTTGGAGACTTTTGCTGGAACCACCAGGAGAAATCGCTCTCTTCCTGGGCTGGGAAGACAGCAAGCCTGTCTGTGAGGCCAAGGCAGTAGGATGGAATGAGAGAGACACTGGGGAGTTCCCGCTGTGACTCAGTGGTTAATGAATCTAAGAACCATGAGGTTGCGGGTTCAATCCCTGGCCTTGCTCAGTGGGTTGGGGATCCAGCCTTGCTGTGAGCTGTGGTGTAGGGTGCAGATGCGGCTCGGATCCTGCATTGCTGTGGCTCTGGTGTAGGCCAGCGGCTACAGCTCCAATTTGACCCTTAGCCTGGGAACCTCCATATGCCGCGGGAGGGGCCCTAGAAAATGCAAAAAGACAAGAAAAAAAAAAAAGAGAGAGAGAGAGAGACGCTGAAAAATAGGGTTTGAGTCCCTGGATGCAGCCCCACTCCTGTGACCTCACCACCTGCTTCCTTTTCCAGTTTAAAGTGCTTTGGGTACCAGTGCTGAAGCTTAGAACCAAGATTCCAACTCAAGAGAGGGACGGCTCAGGTCACAGTCTCACAGGTTGTCACACAGAACATCCTCATCCTGGCTGGAATCTCTCCTCCAACACTGAGAAAGTTCTTTCTGGCTATAAACCAGCCAGGCCTGGAGCAAAGCACACCCTCACCCCAGAGAGCCAGAAGCTGCTCTTACCTCATCAGCCAGGAGAAAGAGCTTCTCCTCCCAGGCAAAATGAATCACGTCTTCGATGCACTTTCTGCTCTGCACCTGACCTGCAAAGTTCCCAGACAAAAGCAGAAGGGAGGTTTTAACACTGTTTGCATTGTCCCTTGGTAAGACCCCCAACCAGAATCCCTTGGCATCTGATCCCTCAGGGCTCAGACCACCCTGCCTCGCTGCACCAGATGGGGTATAAACCTATCCCTCTGACTCACAGAAGCTGGCCACGTGGAGCAAGCAGTGTTTCACACTCAACTTTCTTATTCTTTTTTTTTTTTTTTTTGTCTTTTTGCCTTTGCTTGAGCTGCACCCATGGCATACGGAGGTTCCCAGGCTAGGGGTCGAATTGGAGCTGAAGCTGCCAGCCTATGCCAGAGCCACAGCAACGCGGGATCCAAGCTGCCGTCTGTGACCTACACCACAGCTCATGGCAACGCCGGATCCTTAACCCACTGAGCAAGGCAAGGGATTGAACCCCCAACCTCATGGTTCCTGGTCGGATATGTTAACCACTGCGCCACGATGGGAACTCCCTCGACTTTCTTATTCTTATCAGAGGTGCGCGTGCGTGTAGGGTGGGGTATATTTGTCTTGCTCTGTGGTGGAGGACAGGAAGGCATGGGGGTGTCATAAAGAGCAGGGAAATAGGGAGTTCTCATTGCTGCTCAATGGTAATGAACCCAGCTAGTTCCAGGAGGGCACAGCTTCGATCCCCAGGCTCGCTCAGTGGGTTAAAGGATCCGATGTTGCTGTGAGCTGCCATGTAGGTCACAAGGTGAGGCTCAGATCCAGCATTGCTGTGGCTGTGACATAGGCCAGCAGACGTAGCTCTGATTGGACCCCTAGCCTGGGAACTTCCATATGCCATGGGTGTGTCACCCCCACCTCCCACCCCAAAAAAGAGCAGGAAAATAAAGCTGAAGGTGTTAAATGATCCAGTCCCGCAGTGGCAGCACCATGAGAACTGCACTGGTGACACTTTCTCCCCACACGAGATCCATGTGGCAGGGACACGATCTGAGGGCTCAGCACCCATGCTCAAAACCAGCACCAGAGGAAGTGGCTAAACCAATGAGCCCACCCACCAGCTCTGGCTTCTCCCATCAGTGGCTACTTGGGAGCTGTGCTCCTGAGGATGTGACCAAGCCCCACAGTGTCCTTGTCAGGGCCTCCCTTCAGGGCTGGACCCAACACTTCACCCATCTTGGAGAAGTGAGTGCAAACAGCAAAGTATTCACCCCTCAGTTCACAGCAAAGACAGTGGGTTTAGGTGGGAAAAGGAATAAATGCAACAAGGTGGAAACCTTTTCCCACTATCTCCTGAGGCCACTGTAAGTGTGGCACTGGGCTCTCTGAGGTCTCACTGGGCTTCTGCAAAAGCACTCATCAGGCTTGTGGACCTCTAGCAAAAGGCTATTTCTTTTTTGCTGTTGTCGTTGCTTTTTAGGGCTGCACCCTCGGCATATGGAGGTTCCCAGGCCAGGGGTCCGATCAGAGCTGCAGCTGCCAGCCCACACCACAGCCACAGCAACACCGGATCTGAGCCATGTCTGCAACCTACATGACAGCTCACGGCAACGCCGGATCCTTAACACACTGAGCGATGCCAGGGATCAAACTGGCAACCTCATGGTTCTTAGTTGGATTAATTTCCGCTGTGCCATGATGGGAACTCCTGTTTCTTTACTCTACACAAATGTGCATCTGTGGATGTTATGTATATATCTACGTGGGTATGTATGTGCACATGCGTTATTTATATATGCATATGTATCTTTTTTTTTTTTTTTTTTTTTTTAAGGGCCGCACCGGTGGCATCTGGACGTTCCCAGGCTAGGGGCTGAATCGGAGCTGCAGCTGCCAGCCTATACCACAGCCACAGCAATGAGGGATCCAAGCTGCGTCTGCAACCTACACCACTGCTCACGGCAATGCCAGATCCTTGACCCACTGAGCAAGGCCAGGGATCAAGCCCATGTCCTCATGGATACTAGTCGGGTTCGTTACCACTGAGCCACAGTGGGAACTGCCGAATATGATCTTGATGCAAAGCAATATGCAGAATATGTTACATTTTGGTTACAAATAAAAGTAGCTACCAAACAAACTTTAAAATATTTTGTTCAAGTTCTGTGAAAAAAGTCCTTGGTGATTTGATAGGGATTGCACTGAATCTGTATATTGCCTTAGGTAGTACAGTCATTTTGATAATATTAACTCTTCCAATCCAAGAGCATGGTATGCCTTTCCATCTAATTGTGTCATCTTTGATTTCTTTCATCAGTGTCTTACAGTTTTCAGAGTACAGGTCTTTTGTCTCGTTAGGTAGGTTTACTCCTAGGTATTTTATTCTCTTGGATGCGATGGTGAACGGGATTGGTTCCCTAAGTTCCCTTTCTGATCTTTCAATCCCACTCCTGGGCATCTATCCATAGAAAACCATGACTTGCAAAGACACATGTACTCTGATGTTCATTGCAGCACTATTTTCAATAGTCAAGACATGGAAATAACCTAAATGTCCATTGACAGAGGAGTGGATCAAGAAGATGTGGTACATATACACAATGGAATATTACTCAGCCATTAAAAGGAATGGAAAACCAGCATTTTTAGCAACATGGATGGACCGAGAAACTATCATGCTAAGTGAAGTCTGCCATACAATGAAACACCAACATCAAATGCTTTCACTGACATGTGGAATCTGAAAAAAAGGACAGACTGAACTTCTTTGCAGAACAGATGCTGACTCACAGACATTGAAAAACTTATGGTCTCAGGAGGAGACAATTTGGGGGGTGGGGAGATGTGCTTGGGCTGTGGGATGGAAATCCTGTGAAATTGGATTGTGATGATCATTATACAACAGATGTGGTAAATTCACTGAGTAATAAACACACACACACACACACACACACACACACACACAAAACAACAAATAAAAGTAGCTATATTCTTTGTGTGTATGTGTGAATTCCTGGGCCAGAAATCAAATCTGAGCCACAGTAGTGGCAACACCAGATCCTTAACTCAATGCACCACAGCAGGAATTGCATATATATATTTTAAAAAAAGAAAAAATGGAGTTCCCATCATGGCGTAGCAGAAACGAATCCGACTAGGAACGATGAGGTTGCGAGTTAGATCCCTGGTGTCACTCAGTGGGTTAATGATCCAGCGTTGCCGTAAGCTGTCGTGTAGGTTGCAGATGTGGCTCAGATCTGGTGTTGCTGTGGCTGTGGTGTGGACTGGCAGCTGCAGCTCTGATTAGACCTCTGGCCTGGGAACCTCCATATGCCACAGGTGCAGCCCTAAAAAGGACAAAAGACAAAAAAAAAAAAAAAAGAAAGAAAGAAAGAAAGAAAAAAGAAATATATAGGAATTCCATGGTTTTTTGTTTGTTTGTTTGTTTTGCTCTGCTTGAGGCAGAAGGAAGTTCCCAGGCCAAGGATCAAACCTGTGCCACAGCAGTGACAACACCAGATCTTTAACCCACAGAGCTAAATGGGAACTATATTCTTATCTGTGTGAGAACACTAAGTCTTAGAAAAAAATATAGATGTATCTTATAAGAACATGGTATGGTTCAGCTAGGATTTCAGACTTAAACTATGTAAGTGCCTGTACTTAAGGGACCAAGCCGTCTTCTGCCAAGCAAGCACCACCTGGCCTCCCTAGGAAGCAAGCTTAGGGCTCTGGGAATGGGGAAGGGTGGCAGCTCTGGATGCTACAAGGAACCAGCCACTGTCCCCACAGACATGAAAGGCTAAATTTCCTGCTACAAAAGCCCTTGGTCTTCCCTCCCAGGGCTGCCATCACAAAGTGTATCCTGACAGAAGGCAAGCAAAGATCTGAGCACCAAGAATGTCAAACCATATGCACATAAGACCAGGGAGAGAGCAGAGACCTGAGTGAGGGCCAGGCCCCAGGAAGCCCAAGGCTCGGGAGAGGAAAGGAGACCTGCTGTGCCCAAAAAATGTCCCTGGTGCGGGTGATACCAACTGGAGGACAAGGACAGAGTCCTCATTTCTCTCCAGTGCCCAGGGCAAAGCCGTCACTCAGAATGTGCCTGCAGAGCCAATGGACAGACAAACACAAGTGGCAGTGCAGGAGAGACACATGGGCTCAAAGGGCAGGGCACAGCTGTGCCCAGTGTGGGAGACATGAGCCCACCTCATAGAAGAGGTGGCTCTGCTAGAGGCCTCGAAGGCCGGAGAAGGGTCTGCCAAGTGTCCAGAAGCCAGGCCAAAAGGAGCTTCCCACAACCTAACAAGAATACCCATCGCGTGCAGCCCAGGATCCTTCCCTTCTCTGAGTAACAGCACTCAGCTGTCCTCTGGGAAGTCCCTCTCTTTCAACTCCAGCAGGGGACATGGGACACAGACCTGGTCAGTCAGTCTCAGTGATATGACTAGTTCAGACACAGGCAGGTGCTCCAGTGAGAGTCTGGCTTGGGGCTTTTGCTGAAACTATGAGCGAGGTTCTCTGCCTGGGGGACGTCTAACGGGTGGGCAAAGGCTGGACCTGCTGAAGGCCATTCCCAGAACAGATGCTTCCTGAGCAGGACTCCAGCCCAGAGACAAGCAGAGCTGGGAAATGGCCTGATGTCCCTAGGACAGGGACACTGACTCAAGTGTGCTGCTTTACCCTGGACTTCAGAGATCCACTCCCTTCGGTCCTAAGATGAGTCTCTATCTTGAAACCCAAAGAGCCCTGGCTAACTAATGCCCCAGTCCATTTTAACATTTTTTAGCTGAAGCGGTCACAGTGTGTCATCCAGACAATTACAGGGTTATTTGGGGTGAGTTTCTATTTTCCACCCCCCATGTTGCAGTAGTGGATTTTTCCCACATTATGGTTCCAGAGAGCCTGCTCATAACGTTCTTCTTTTTTTGCCATTTCTTGGGCCACTCCCATGGCACATGGAGGTTCCCAGGCTAGGGGTCGAATCGGAGCTGCAGCCACCTGTCTACGCCAGAGCCACAGTAATGTGGGATCCAAGCCACGTCTGCAACCCACACCACAGCCCACTGAGCAAGGCCAGGGATCGAACCCGCAACCTCATGGTTCTTTGTCAGATTTGTTAACCACTGCACCACGATGGGAACTCCTCGTAAAGTTATTCTTTAGAAAAACTTTTTATATTGATATACACACACATGACCCCCTTTGACCTAAAGCAGGAAAGTCTCTGGAGCAGTAATTTCTCCCCAGATAGCCAGGCGAAGTTTTATAATAAGCACTTGGCCGAGAAATTACCAACCCTATGATGTAAACTAGGTACACAGAATATTTCCTAACATGTAGGACCTACTATTCCCAGTGGAGGACCAGTAGCATCAGCATTACCTGGAAACTTCTTAGAATGCAAATTTTGGGGAGTTCCAACTGTGGCGCAGTGGCGTTGCTGCAGCTGGGGCTCTGATCCCTGGCCTGGGAACTCCCATATGTCATAGGTATGGCTAAAAAAGAAAAGAAATGCAAAATTTCAAGCCTCACCCCAGCCTAATTACAACAGAATGCCTAGAATTGGGGCCCAGTTTGTTTTTCTGGGGTTTTTTTGGACTGCGCCTACAGCATGCAAAAGTTCCAGGGCCAGGGATCAAATCATGCCACAGCAAGACAATCCTAGATCCTTAATCCACCAAGCCTCCAAGGAACTCCCCTAGTTTGTTTGTTTTTTTTTGTCTTTTTAGGGCCACACCCGTGGTGGATGGAGGTTCCCAGGCTCTAGGGACTGAATTGGAGCCGCAGCTGCCAGCCGACACCACAGCCACAGCAACATGGAATCCGAGCTGTGTGTGCGACCTACACTGCAGCTCACGGCAACACTGGATCCTTAACCCACTGAGCGAGGCCAGGGATCGAACCTGAGTCCTCAGGGATACTCGTCAGGTTCATTAACTACTGACCCATGACGGGAACTCCTCCCCCAGTTTGTTTCTTTAACAAGCTCAAGTGTTAGAACCATTGTCCTAGAGCACTGCATCTCCTCCTCCGCTGCACGGGAATATTGGTGCCTGGGCCCCATCCCCAGAAATTCTGGGGTGCGACCTGGCCTTCGGCATTTTTAAAAGCTCCCTTTGTGATTCAACCAGGATTGAGAATCCGGCTCTGTCATTTTCCTACATTTTCCTACTGCACCCAGTTAGAAGCGCCATCCCTTCCCCCAAGCAGTGGGCGTAAATAAACCAGCTGCACCCATTTCTGCACTCAGGAATTCAAGTGGTGCTTTCAGCTGATTGGAGCATCATTTGATGTTCCCAAGAAGCAGATTCCACAATCAACTCCACCACGCTTTGGCCCTGCCCCAGTGCATCTGAACAAAGGAGGAGAGAGAAGCCCTTGTTCTCCACATCTGAACAGCATCGGGGGCACATGAAGCCAGCAGCCCGGAAAGATCAAAACGGGCAGAACTGTGCATTCATTTTTTTTCTAAAGAAAAATATGCAAAATTAGGAGTTCTTTTCAACTTCTGGAAATAGGTTTTTGGGGTTTGTTTGCTTTTGTTTTTAATATGGCATTTCCTTTTTAGGCCTCAGAATACACAGCAATGCTGCGTCACAGAAAAACCAAAAGAGCACACACCAGCAACCTGAAAACTGGTTCAGAAAAACAAGTGGGAGTGAAGGTAAAATGAGCGCTGTGATTAATGGTGATGCTTTGTGTGTGACCTCAAAGAGAAGAGTCTTTGCAAATGCAAGAACAGGAAAAAAAACAAAACAAAACAAAACAAAACAAAAAAACCCCAAAGCTAGTCTTAGTACAACCCTGCTTGAGAAAACGCCTGCATTTGTTCACCTCCTAAGGTGGCCTGCTATGGCTTTATGTTAGCAAATCTGGAACTGGACTGAGACTCTGAGAGCAGAGAGGACTTCATTCTTTCTTTTTCTTTTTTGTCTTTTTAGGGCTACATCCTGGGCATGTGGAAATTCCCAGGCTAGGGGTCGAATCAGAACTGTAGCCACCGGCCTACACCACAGACATACCAACGCCAGATCCGAGCTGCATCCTCGACCTTCAACCTAAGGTAACACCAGATCCTTGAACCCAATGATCGACGACAGAGATGGAACCTGCATCCTCACGGACACTATGCTGGGTTCTTAACCCACTGAGCCACAATGGGAACTCCTATTTCTTAGTTCTTTCATGTCTAGATGGTCCAAAATTCCAGCCCCCTAATCCCACCTCCCCCCACCCCCCCGCAATTAACCCCCAAGGAAGTGAAGCACAGACCTGTGGGGTTCCCGGGGTTGATGATGCACAGCACCTTGGGGTTACAGTGCTCTTTGGCCTGCCGTACGGCCCGCCGGAGCTCATTCACATTCAGGGCCCAGCAGTTGTCCTCATCCAGGTAATAGTTCACCTGGATGGCGTCGAGTTCGGAGATGACGGCAGAGTAGAGGGGGTACTGCGGGATGGGGATCATCACGCCCGTCCGTGACTTGCCACCCCCGGAGACCAGGATCTTCAGGATCGTCTGTAACCGAGAAGTCATCTCTTACTGGGCCCTGGGGGGCCGGCAGACAAGCAGGAAGGCCCCAACCCCAGCCTTGCACCAGACACCCCACTGCCTGTATCCAGCACAGCCCCATGGGAGTTGCTGAACTTTCCTGAGTCTCACTTTCCCCATCTGTAAAATGAGTCTGCTATGAGATAGAAGCAGAATGCTTTCAAGCTCTTCACCCAGCACATGGCATGTAAAGATTAAATCTCGGTAGTATTTTTTAGAGGTCTCTTAAAGCAGCAGCCCACAAACTGCCCCATCTCAGAATCACTCTGACCTCACCCCTGAAACTCGTTCTGTAATGTCTGGGGTGGCGCCTAGGAATCTGTCTGGTCCGCAACTCTCAGTGCCCAAGGTTGGACAGACCCCTGAACAAGGAAGGCACTGTTGAAATGGGATAAATTAGGTACCCAGACACTGCCACCAGGTGGCACTTCAACCTGGTTCCCAACGCTGAGTGGGCCCTTTGTTCCAAGGATTCTTGAGAAACCAGGTTAGGGGAGTCCTGTGGGGCATCCGTGGAGGTGGCAAGAATTCACTGAATTAATAAACCCAAACTCTCTTCTGGGCAAGTCCACACATTACACACAGGCTTAGCCTCTTTCTCAGGCTCAGCTCCTTGCTGCACTGGGTGAAAAACTTCAATGATTTGATTCTTCCCACTGAATCTTTTTTTTTAAAAAGCTGAACCCGGAGTTCCCGTCGTGGCGCAGTGGTTAACGAATCCGACTAGGAACCATGAGGTTACGGGTTCGGTCCCTGCCCTTGCTCAGTGGGTTAACGATCCGGCGTTGCTGTGAGCTGTGGTGTAGGTTGCAGACGCGGCTCGGATCCCGCGTTGCTGTGGCTCTGGCATAGGCCTGTGGCTACAGCTCCGATTTGACCCCTAGCCTGGGAACCTCCATATGCCGTGGGAGCGGCCCAAGAAATAGCAACAACAGCAACAACAAAAGACAAAAAGACAAAAAAAAAAAAAAAAAAAAAAAAGCTGAACCCATGGCATAAGGAAGTTCCTGGGCTACGGGCAGAACTGGAGCTACAGACCCACACCACAGCCACAGCCACATTAGATCCAAGCCACAACTGTGACCTACACCACAGCTTGCAGTAATGCTGTATCTTTAACCCACTAGGCAAGGCCAGGGATCGAACCCATATCCTTGCAGAGACAAGTCAGGTTCTTAACCTACTGAGCCACTGTGCCACAATGAGAATTCCCTTCTCACTGAAACTTGAAGACACCTCCCTCCCCCTCCTCTGGGACCACAGGGAACACAGGGCCATAGGGGAACACAGGGCCCACTCGGGACCTGTCCCTGGCATTTGGGATCGGCACTGGGATCGCTTCCCTGGGAGGGAAGAGGGATCTTGATGGCAGAATAGAGTGGAGAGGCCATGGTTGGAGCCTGAGTTATACCAGAATCCCAAATGCCATGAGAGGCTGACTGAGAGAACGCAGACCACTTACGGCCGTCTGGGCCTCATGGGCTCCAGTAAGAAAGGACTAAAGCATTCAACAGACATCAAAAGCAAGAACCTTGGAGGTCAAGAAACACAGATCACCCCATTAAAAGGAGGTCAGACAGCACAAGCTCCCTGCGTCGAGAGGATTAGTGAGTGGTGGGTGGGGATGAGCTGCAAGGGAACAGAGACCAAGGGTCCCTCAAATCCTTCTGCCCGAGTTCAGCCCCTCCTGCCCAGGAACCCTTGATACCAGCCCCTCTTCATCTTGTCCACAGCGACCCCTGGATAGAGCCACTTCTCTTCTTCCTAAATGCTCCCTCACACCTACTGTGTCCCCTCCCTGCCAAAATTAAAGCTTAAGAACATATGGAGGGAGTTCCTGTTGTGGCTCAGTGGTTAACGAATCCGACTAGGAACCATGAGGTTGTGGGTTCAATCCCTGACCTTGCTCAGTGGGTTAAGGATCCAGCATTGCCATGAGCTGTGGTGTGGGTTGCAGATGCGGCTCAGATCCTGTGTTGCTGTGGCTCTGGCATAGGCCGGTGGCTACAGCTCCGATTAGACCCCTAGCCTGGGAACCTCCATATGCCGCCGGAGTGGCCCAGGCAATGGCAAAGAGCCAAAAAAAAAAAAAAAAAAAAAAAGAACATATGGAGTTCCCACTGTGGCTCAGCAGAAATGAATCTGTCTAGCATCCACGAGGACACAGGTTCGATCCCTGGCCTCGCTCAGTAGGTTAAGGATCTGGCATTGCCATGAGCTGAGGTGTAGGTTGCAGATGCAGCTTGGATCTGGCGTTGCTGTGGCTGTGGTATAGGCCGGCAGCAGTAGCTCCAATTCGACCCCTAGCCTGGGATTCCCTTATGTGCCTCGGGTGTGGCCCTAAAAAACAAAACAAACAAAAAAAAAACCCACAAAAAATAAAATCCAAAAAATTTAAGAACATAAATCCAGTGTCTGTCTGTCTCCCTGCCTGCTTCAAATCCCTCAGTGGCTCCCACGGCTCTTAGGACAGCTACCCAAATCCTCTGCGTGGCCTCTGAAGTCCTGCAGGACTCAGGCCGACTCAGGCCAAGCCACCCCCGCACCCCTGCCTCCCAGCCCACTGCTGGTGACTGGCCCTCACCATGTGTGCCTGTCCCCACCCCCTACCCCATGCTCCATTTCCAAACAGCTCAAGGCCTCTGCACATGATGACCTTCTGCTCAGACTACTCCCCCGCTCTGCCGCCCGCCTCCCTGAGTTCATGCTGACCCTCCTGCAGATCTCTATCTGCTCGGCCTTCCTTGGAGAAACCCTCTGGGCCCCCGCAGCCCGCCCCTCCAGGCCAGGGTTCCTGCCACTCCTTCCTGGGACACTGTGTCTTCTCCAGAAGAGAAACTGAAAGCTTCCAATGTGACAGGTACTCATGTGTTATCAATGCCAGTCTGGTTTGGAAGCAGAGGTTACACGTGTCTGATCTCCCCAGCACCTGGCACAGGGCCTGGCACGAGAAGAACATCGGACGTGCTGAGTGAGAGAATGGCCGATGCCCTGGGATGGGCACCCTCTCGAGTGCCCCGTGACTCCTCCCGGCTGGACCTGCTGGTGCCACCGGGGAGGGAAACCGAGGCTGCAGGAGCATCCAGGTTCACGAAGACCAAACAAGGTAAGGACAGCAGGTACCAGGGTGGGGCAGAGGGCAGGGACCAAAGGGAGGCCAGCTTTTCCTCCTAGGCCTGTCCCCCTGCTAATGGGCCCTAACATACGGGGCTGCTCTTCGCGTGGGGGAACTTTGGGCAATGAGGAGCCACCCTCTCACGTACAGAAATGCCGTCACTAGCGCCGGTGGTCAGGTAAATGTTGTCTGGGTCTGCAGGCACGCCGCCATCCCTCCTGGTGATGTAGGCAGCCACATCTTCACGGATGCAGTTGACGCCCTGGCTAGCGCTGTAGGAGCCTGTAAGACAGCAAGCAAGGCGGTGGCTAGAGGCGGGATGTCTGACCCCCTAGAGTCTGTGACATCCATATAGTTGCCTGGGGGTGGGAGGGTCGGGGAGGTCAGGCAGGTCTCAGGGGGGCCCAACCCCCACTATGCCAGACCCGAATTGTGGCAAGCTGCTTAACCGCCCACTGGGCTCCGTCCACCCATCCTCCCATCCATCCATCTACCCCCATTTTTTGCCCACACACCATCCATCCGGCCATCTGCTACCCATATCCATTCATCCACATCCACCTGCCCACCCATCTCTTCATCCAACCGGTATTTACTGAGAACCTACTTAGACATCAGGCATTATTCCCGGCCCTGGCTTCTAACCAGATAAATGGTGCCCTTATGCGTTATCCACCCTACTGGGATTTACATATCTTCTCTGACAGTATGTACCAATACAGCTGGGGTGGCCATGGTTTTTTTTTAATTTCCTTTTTTATTTTTATTTTTTGCTTTTTTTTTTTTAAGACCGCACCCGCGGCATATGGAGGTTCCCAGGCTAGGGGTTGAATTGAGGATACAGCTGCCGGCCTACACCACAGCCACAGCAACTCAGGATCCAAGCAATGTCTGTGACTTACACCACAGCTCCCGGCAACGCCAGATCCTTGACCCACTGAGCAAGGCCAGGGATGGAACCCGCGACCTCATGGTTCCTAGTTCAATTCGTTTCCACTGAGCCACGATGGGAATGCCTTCATTTATTTTTTTAATTGAAGTATAGTTGACTTACAATGGCACGGTAATGTCTGCTGTATAGCAACGTGATTCCGTTATCCATACACATCCACTCTTTGGGGGACTGCGATGCTTTTTTTTTTTTTTTGTCTTTTTTTTTTTTTTGCCATTTCTTGGGCCGCTCCTGTGGCATATGGAAGTTCCTAGGCTAGGGGTCAAATTGGAGCTGTAGCCACCGGCCTACGCCAGAGCCACAGCAACGTGGGATCCGAGACAAATCTGCAACCTACACCACAGCTCACAGCAACGCCAGATCCTTAACCCTCTGAGCAAGGCCAGGGATTGAACCCGCGACCTCATAGTTCCTAGTCGGATTCGTTAACCACTGCGCCACGACGGGAACTCTGGGGGACTGCTATGCTTTTATCACTGTTGCTCACACGTGGTTCCACTGAACATGAGAGAACGGTCAACTCCAAAAGGTGCTACCTGCCAGCTCAGGAGTCCAGAGCCCTCAGCAGCATCAACCCAGATTGCTGGGGCGGCTGGACACAAGCCCTCTGCCCCCATCCCATGTCAACAGTCTCCTCAGGCTGCCATTGAGGGTCAAAATCCAGATCACCATTTATAAGACAGTGGTTGAGGGTATTGACAGCAGAGGGGCAGGAAAACGCCTCCTGCAGTGGTGGGCACTGTTCAGGGTTGTAATCTGGGCAGGGGTCACACAAGTATGCATGCACATAGGTGTTGCACACTAACATTTGTGAATTTTACTATGTTAAAATGTTTAACATTTACTGTGTTGAAGCTTTTTATTTATTTATTTACTTTATTTTTTGCTTTTTAGGCTGTACCCTTGGCATATGAAGTTCCCAGGCTAGGGGTCATATCAGAGCTACAGCTGCCAGCCTACACCACAGCCACAGCAATGCCAGAATGGAGCCACGCCTGTGACCTATGCTACAGCTCATGGCAATGGCAGATCCCCAACCCACTGAGTGAGGCCAGGGATCAAACTGGCATCCTCATGGATGCTAGTCAGGTTCATTACCGCTGAGCCACAATGGGAACTCCTTAATTTTTTTTTTTTTTAAATGTCAGGCCATTATTTATGTCTTTAGAAAGAAACTGAAAATAGGTACCTACACAAAATCTCTGTGGAAGGAGACTCAAACTGGTGAGGTGAATTCTCTGGGACAGTGAACCAGGAGGCTTGGAGTCAGAGGTGGGAGGGAGATCTTTCCCTCTCTATCCTTTTATACCATTTGAATTTCATAACACATTTAAAGAAAACTGCCAGGCCCTCTAAGACTGGCAAAAGTAACCCCAGGAGGCAGGATGGGGCTCTGGAAAGTGGCTGACTCTTTTCTGGGCCTCAGTGCACAGTAGTCCAGGCCCAGCACCCAGGAGGTGCTCACTTTAAGAGTCTGTGCGGAGTTCCCGTCGTGGCTCAGTGGTTAATGAATCCGACTAAGAACCATGAGGTTGCGGGTTCGATCCCTGGCCTTCCTCAGTGGGTTAAGGATCCAGTGTTGCCATGAGCTGTGATGTAGGTTGCAGACGTGGCTCGGATCCCGCGTTGCTGGCTCTGGTGTAGGCCGGTGGCTACAGCTCTGATTAAACCCCTAGCCTGGGAACCTCCATATGCTGTGAGTGCAGCCCTAGAAAAGGCAAAAAGACAAGGGGGAAAAAAAAAAAAAAGAGAGTCTGGGCAGCACTGGGCCCACTCTCCCTGTCGTGGAGTGGGGAAGGGGAGGGGCTGAACTACTTCTCTAAGGTTCAAGAAGCAAACAATATGTACAAATCTGGGTGGCGGGTACAGAATCTTGTCATATTACTTAGGGTATTTTAATACATCTGAAATATTTGGGGGTTTTGTTTGTTTTTTCACGTCTTACAACACAGATTTTTTTTCTTTTTTTTTGGCTGTATCCACGACATATGGAAGTTCCTGAGCCAGGGACTGAATCTGAGCCACAGTTGTGACCTCTGCCACAGCTGTGGCAATGCCGGATCCTTAACCCACTGTGACACAGCGGGAACTCCAAAGGTTTATTTCTCGCTCATACAATATTGTCCATTGTGGATGGCTGTAGGTCCACAATGTCTTCGCTCCAGGATTTGACTATTTTGTCGGGAAAAAAAAAAAAGTGGGGAGGTACAGATGCTGGTGTTAGAGAATCCTTCTCCCACCGGGTGACTTCTCTGCAATCACTTAGAAACCTTCCAGGGCTCCCTAGTCCCTCTGCCCTCTTTCAGTGTCCCCTTCCCTTCCACTCCATGGGGCCTGGCCCTTTCCATGGGGCCGAGCCTCCTCATCTCATCTTCCTGCCTCTAGTGCACCTGCTTCCCTGAACTCCCAGGCCTTCCCTGACTGATGAGCTCCCTGCTCCTGGTGGCCATAGACTTTCCAGCTTCTGTTATGCTCTAAGCCACAAACTCATCCTTCAAAGCTCAGATCGAGTCTCGCTCCAGGAGACCTGAGATACAGCCTCACCCCAGCCTCTCTCCTAAGCCTATGATTTTTCCAGTTATTTTATTTTATACAGATGACGCCCTGCCTCCCCATGTTGACTAGAGGGCAGAGACCACTACCTGTTTCTTCTGTGCATCTCTGTAGAGCATCTACCCTCTGCTGGGCCCTATCCCACCACACCCCCAAGTAAGGCCACTGCTGTGAGACTGATGGCAACCTGCCTCCCACGACCCACACACTGGCACCACCACCACTGATGAATCCCTCGGCCGCATCACACCCAGGCCCTTTCACTCAGTCACACTCAGTTCATAAACCTCAGGGCCTTTGCACACACCATTTCCTGTCTGGTAGGCATTAGAGATTCTCTTACTCATCTGCCACATGAATCTGAATGCCCCTTTCTCCTGACACCGCCCCCCCCCCCATCAGAATCCCTTGTTATAAGGCCACAGCCCTTGGCTTTCTCCAAGAACTCATGAAAATTAGATTATGTTTTCATTTAATTCTTTCTTTCTTTCTTTTTTTTTTTTTTGTTTTTTTAGGGCCACAAACCATGACCTATGACGTTTCCCAGGCTAGGGGTTGAACTGTTGCTGTAGCCACCAGCCTACACCACAGGCACAGCAACACTAGATCTGAGCCACATCTGCAACCTACACCACAGTTCATGGCAACGCCGGGTCTTCAACCCTCTGAGCGAGGCCAAGGATCAAATCTGCATCCTCGTGATACCAGTTGGGCTCCTTACCACTGAGCCACAATGGGAACTTGCTCATGTTAATTCTCTTTGATGTTTGTTTCTCCCAAATCTGACAGGGAGCTTCATGAACACAGAAACTCCACCTGCCTTGTTCACCAGGGTCCCTCAGAGCCAAGAGCAGTGCCTGGTATGCTCTGGTGTGTGCTCAGACAGGGGCAGGCAAGGGCACCTGTCTCCTGTCTCCCACCTCCCCCAGGTGTGTCCAGGGTTCACCTCCATCCTACTTAAGATCTAGGACACAACCTGAGAACTGGATTATTCATCAAACAAAAAATAAATGAAGCCCCAGTAAGACATAATTTTAAAGGGCACAATAAAAGCATGTCCGGGTGAGCCCTAAGAACTGTGTACATATTTAATAACCCCTCCTGGAGCCAGGGTAGCCCTGGGCATACTGATATTTTCTATCTCCTTTGCTTCGGTGGGCAGGTACTCAGGCTGCCCGAGCCTTAGTTGACAGAGCACCCCCCCCCCATTGTCCCGGTCTTGGCCAGGACACTGCTCCTCCCCATACAGTGGCCAGGAACCGGTAGTGGCCTCTGGGGCAGGGTTTCGCCACACTTGACAAGGGGCACACATGTCAACCTTCCTGCCAGCCCAGGAGGTGGGTACAAAGTACCTCCTAGTTTAAGGATGAGGAAAGAGAGCACCTACCTCACCTGCCCCCATGAGCTCCCGAGAGAGAACTCACTGCAGGTCCCCCAAACCCCAAAGGCCAACAGCCCTGCTGCTATAACACCCCAAGAGAGGACTTGCACGGACATGGCCTCTCAACCCCATTCCCCCAGCCCTGGTTGACAGAGAATTGCAAAAACTTGTTGATGAGGCTCAGTGCATGGAAAAGGATCCCCTCCCCGTTCCCGACATGCAGGGGGAAGCCCCCTCTCCCCACTTCTGGGTTTCGGTTCCTGGAGTCTCAGGCCCAGGGCCATGGGGTCTGTGAGAAACGCCTTTGTCCTCTGGGCTGGGCAGGGGGTGCAGGAGGAAAGGAGCCTGGAGGCCAGACTTCTGGGCCATTGTGCTGCCCTTTGCCAGCTTGTGGTTGAGGTCTTGCCAAGGTGCTTCCCCCCGGCCCCATCCAGGCTAGCAGGAAGGAAAGCAAAGGGCAGCCAGCTCCTTCCTGAGAGGGACACCAGGAAGGACACAGACTTGGACAGAGAGTGCTGGTAGGGCGACCAGAGCTAGGAAGGTAAGCATAGAGCTCTCCATCAAGAGACAAAGCAGGGAGTTCCTGTTGTGGTGCAGTGGAAACAAACCTGACTAGTATCCATGAAGATGAGGGTTCGATCCCTGGCCTCGCTCAGTAGATCGGGGAGCCAGCATTGCTGTGGCTGGGGCTGGCAGCTACAGCTCCGATTTGACCCCTAGCCTGGGAACTTCCATATTCCATGGGTAAGGCCCTAAAAAAGCAGAAAAAAAAAAAAAAAAAAAAAGAGAGAGAGAGAGAAAGAGAGAGCAGAAAAGGAGGAGGGGAAAGGCAGGGAGGTTAACAGAAAAGCCATCCATGGCTGATCCCTTGCTGAACGAACCACATGAATCCCTGCCCCATGTTCTGGAACATTCAGGCATGCATCCTAAAAAAGCCCTAAGGACAACTATTCTCCTCAGGACAGGGAAGCCGGATTCCCTATGCAGGCACAGCGCAAAGAATGAGACAAAAATAAACAGAAAGAAGAACATGAGATGAGAACAAAGAGTCAGAGGCCCAGAGGCTAGAAATCCATCTCGGCAGGGAAGGGAGAGAATCGTTTTCATATCTGATTTCATCCCAAATTCTGGCCCATGTCCACGGAGCCCTTTGGTGCTGGGAGCTGAGGCTGGGCGTGGGCCCCCCAGTGATGGGAACACATAGGAGGGAGGGCAGCACTGTCAGAGCGAGGAAGCCACAAAAGGGGGCAGCAGGTCCCTTCCCCAACAACTGACCACAACCTTCCAGAAGATTCGATTCGGGGATGTGTGTTCAGATCTGGGGCCACAGGGAAGTGAGAAGCCAGACCAGCTGGGCACAGTGCTGCCCTCTGGCCACAGATGCTGACCTCTGGCTCTGCTTCAAAGCTGGTTCCCAGGTGCGACCCCAAACCCAGCCAGCTGCAAATCTTGTGCCTGAAGTGCCTGCTCCAATCCACCAAAAGACAGCATTTACCCCATCAGCTCAGCAAACAGGAGGCTGACAGACCATGGAAAAGAACACCATTTTCGGAGTGACAAAGTGGGTTAAGGATCCAGCATTGCCACAACTGTGGCTCAGCTTCAATCCATGGCCTGGGGTACTTCCATATGCCATGGATGCAGCCAAAAAAGATAAAAAAAAAAAAAAAAAAAAAAAAAAGCACTTTTTTTTTTGGATTTACTCTGCACATCAGCCACCCCCCCACACATTCATACACTCTCTTGACGGGTAACCCTCCCTTCGGGGCCCAGAAAACACACATTCTTTTCACACTCGCTGGGACCTGGCAAGTTGGGGCCTCACCCAGACTGTTCCCGCCGCAAGCCTGTAGGATCCGCCGGGCTCTTTTCTTAGCATCTTCTGGGAAGCTGGGGCTATCCAGCAGGTTTGGGTAGGTACAGAGTGCCATCACCTGGAAGAACAGAGGCATGGGCTGGGCTTCCAGCACCTTCCATCCAGAGCCCCAGGAGGGCCGCAAAGGATGCCAGGCAGGAGACGGCATGAAGATGACATCTCTGAGGAAGGCTGCCACCGCAGGGCTCTCCACGAGGGCCCCAGCCTGTGGGGGCCTGGGGACAGGTGGGGAGGAGGACAGCGGCTGCTCTGGGAGATGGTGAGAGGCAGGGTCCATGATGACCTGGGCTTGGGCAGAGAGGGGGCCACCAGTAGAGGAGCCAAGAAACAGAACGAGGCCACCACCCAGCCCCTGGCCTCACCCTCTCCATAAAGGACAGTGGCTCACATACTCAAGACCACAAGAAGCAGGGGTTCGGCCTGGGGCTGGACAGGCAGGTGCACCCCAGCTGACAAGACTGCAGAGACCCATTCTTACAGCCTAAGCCCTACCCCACCCCCTTCCTCACCAGCACCCCTTCACCTGGTCAGAACTGAAAACAGGGTCAGCTTTTTCATCCCCGTAACAGAGAAAAACATGCTAACCTCGCAAATTAAGAGGATTAAGCAAGGAAATGTTTGCACAAGTGCCAGTAAACCTCAGCTCACTCGGCAAGTCTAAGCTGGAAGCTTAGGAGCGGTGCCAGGAGCACTGAGACAGCTGGGGCCCACGCCTCTGACACCAACTGAGGGACTTTGAGTGGGCACCGGCTTCTTGGAGTCCGGCTTTTCTTCATTTGTACAGTGGGCAGTGACTGGCCTGCCCTCCTCCCAGGAGCACTTGTGAAGATTAGAGGAAATGCTTGACCAGGTGGCAGAGGCCGGGCCAGCCTGGCCAGCAGCAGGGATGGATCTGGGAGCATGTCAGCCAGTCCGAAACAGCCAGGGCAAGAGGAACCTGTTCATACCCAGAGCTCCAGGCGCTTGTGCGCAACCTCTGCAGGAGGAGGCCACTTCAGGTCTCTCCTCTCCTAAGCTTCATGCTTCCAAGACAACCTTTCAGGACAACCAGGGGGCTCTAACCTCCTCCCGCCTCCACTTCCCTGGCGGAGCCGCTCTGAATGGTCTGATCCATTTCCTCATCATGGGTCCAGCTGGGGGCCTCTGATGCTCCCGGGCAGCTCACATGCTCCCGAGGTCGCAGCAGTGGCCATGGGAGGGAGGCACCTCGGACATGCCTCTAGTTATTGCCGGCCTCCGTTCTTCCCCACCCCGTACCCTGTGTGAACTCCTTGAGGGGCTGCAGGATGATGCCCCGGGGGCCCCGGATACCCCTCTGCCCAGAGAGCAGAGCAGGATCCCCCTTCGGTGTGCCAGCCCTTGAATGGGAGACACAGGCGGACAGAAGCCCTCTCAGCACTCAGCTCTCCTGCCTGCCTCAGTCTGTGAATTTGAACCACACAAGGACCAAAGTTTGCTTCAAAATGGGCTGAAGTTGGAGTTCCCGTCGTGGCTCAGTGGTTAATGAATCCGATTAGGAACCATGAGGTTGCGGGTTCGACCCCTGGCCTGGCTCAGTGGGTTAAGGATCTGGCGTTGCCATGAGCTGTGGTGTGGGTCACAGATGCGACTTAGATCCCGCGTTGCTGTGGCTCTGACATAGGCTGGCCGTTACAGCTCCGATTAGACCCCTAGCCTGGGAACCTCTATATGCCGAGGGAGCGGCCCTAGAAAACGGCAAAAGACCAAAAAAAAAAAAATAATAATAATAATAATAAAAAAACAAAATGGGCTGAAGTGGCAAAAGCTTTCCCCACAAGCCAGTTTCTAGCCTCCATCTAGGAGGCCCTATGGCACATTCCCACCTTGTCTTTTTGCCTCCAGCCCACCAATCCCGCAATTTTGGCCCATGCAGCATCCTTGCTCAAACTCAAACAGCGAAACGTGCCTCTTGGAGGCCTTCACCCGCGTCACCTCCCTGAGGGCCCCCTTCAGTCCTCCGAGGCAGGGCGCCGGTGATCCCCACCTGCCCAAAGCCACCCAACTCGGGAGCAGCAGAACCAACACTCCAACCCGCGGTGTCTCACATGGGAAGCCACATCTGGACCCACACGCACCTCCTCACAGCACACTGGGCCTCTACGTCTCCCACCTACTCTCCGATTTCCTCACCAACCTAGCTCCAAGCTCAGCATCCAGGACCATGTACCGTGGAAGAGCACCCCGGGGAGCCTTGTGTACTGGAGCAACCTCAAAATGCATCTAGGCATTTCAGGCAGCTCTGGAAGAGGAGGAGACTAAGGGAGAGAACCAGGGGACATCAGGCACTGGAGGGGGCTGCTACTTCAGTGGCACCTCCCTGTGGGATCCTGAAAGGACTGGACAAGCAAGGAAGCAGAGGAAATAGGCTTGGTGGGCTGGTTCCCTGCCCTCCCACTGGCGTCGGTCTGTTCCCAAGGGCCAGCTCACCTGTCGGAGGAAGGTGATTGGCTGCTGGCCCATGGCGTGGGCATCCCCAATGTTGGCACGGATGACCTCAGTGAATGGTTTCTTGATACCCTGAGCAGAAAGAAGGCAACAGGTGGTTACTTAGGGACTCTCAGACCCTGGATTCCAGAGGCCAAGCAATGCTCCACAGGATATTAACACCCCGCCCTGTTCTGAGCTTTGCCAGGTGGTGGGCACAGTGCCAAGCTCATGACATGCCTGGTCCCACACGTGACCTTCACAACCACTCCCGCCCATAAGGAAGAGATAGTATTAATCCCATTTTACAGATGAGAAAATTAAGGCTTCAAAGGAAATTCAGGCTTTTACTAAAAGGCTAGAAGAGATTTCCTGGGCTGCCAGAGTACCCCCAGGCAGCTGCAGGTCCAACCCTGGGGCAAATGTGGTGGGAGGGAGGCAAGGGCCAGAGGCAGAAAACATCAGGGAGAGGATCCCACAACTGCTGGCTCCCTGCCCCCAGGCGCAGCCCCACCTCCACCCCCTAAGCCCCTAAGTGAATGGTCCCGGGACATTGCAGCCACCCTCCCCTCCAGAAGACATCAATCAGCAGGGACCTCTCAGAGGCTGTTCTCTTGCAACCACAGCTTTGCAGAATGAAGAATGTGAGCTGATTTTCACAGTAAAAAAAAAAAAAAAAAAAAAAGCAGAGGGGATGAAAAGGCTGGCTGAAGAGTAAAATTGAGGCCACTGCCTGAGCGGTGTGTTTAGCACAGAACAGAGATCGCAGGAGAGGAGGAACTCAGAAACCCTGGCAACAACGTCACTGGGGAGGTGACTGCAGGACAGCCTGGCTGCTGCAAAGGAGAAAATGGGGGTTTGGATGCAGAATTGTAGGGATCTGGAAACGGAGGAACGCCACACAGCTCCCTGATAAACCCCGAATTAGCCTCTGTAAGAGTCAGAATCAACAGCAGGTTCAAGGACCTCCCAGGGCAGTTGAAAGGATTATCTGAGACAAACAGTGTGAAAGTACTTAGCAGAGTACAAATATCAACCTCTAACAAAGCCAGACCGGGAACCAGGTCGTAAGGGTCATGGGGGTGGAAGAAGGGGTGGGGCAAGGGGGTGGCAGTACCAAGGGGCAGCCTGGGTGGAATGCCCGGCCACCTTCCCATCTCCAGCTGCCCGTTCCCCAAAGGCACCCGAAATACAAATTGTAAAGGTACAATGGTTTTGACTTTACTCCATTTCACACAAGTCATGAATAAAAGCAACTGTAGAAAAAGTTCCCTTTTTAAAATCAGTAATGGACACCTTAAGTAAAAACCATTTCGCTGAAGGGATGAAAGCAGCTGCCAAACAAGTTTTCCTGATCCTCATTTGCCCCTCAGCCCCTCCCGTATAAAAAAAATTCTCCAGCTGCTTCGGGAGCCAGGACACACAGGGAGTTGAAAAAGGCGCCCCAGAAACAATCCTGGAAGTTTCTGTCATGGCACAGTGGTTAATGAATCTGACTAGGAACCATGAGGTTGTGGGTTCGATCCTTGGCCTCCCTCAGTGGGTTAAGGATCCAGCGTTGCTGTGGCTCTGGCATAGGCCAGTAGCTACAGCTCTGTCCGATTAGACCCCTAGCCTGGGAACCTCCATATGCTGTGGGTGCGGCCCTAGAAAAAACAAAAACAAAAAAAAGAAAGAAACGACCCTGGATCTTTAGAAATAGGGCCTGTCTCCAAAGCTATATTTCTGGGGTGGGAGGAGGCAGGGGTAGGGAGGAAAGAGCCTTTTAATTCCCTTCTGACCCTTTCACCAAGTTCAAGGCTGGGCAATATGGAAAGAGGTCTGGGGTGGGGGTTGGGGGGCAGGGCAAGGAGGGGCACAGCACTGCCCACGGCCCAAGGCCAGGCCAGGGGTGAGGGCAGGCACCCTGGAAACAGGCTGTGGGGGCGTGTGGTCTCGGGGCCCATCCCACAGGCAGAGCAACCCAAGCCACTGTGTGCAAAGAGGCGGGCCTCACCCAGCCCTTGGCACAGGCCTGGGCTCCTGGCACAAGACCCTGTCAGCCTGGCTGAACTGCCACAGCCCCCCAGGCCTGGCCAGCTAAACTCAGGTATTTCCAGTGTGGGCCCAGTCCAGTCTTCAGTGCTCGGGCCCCGAGCCAGTGCAATGCAGGGAGAGAATAATGCCCTGGAACAGGTCCCTGGATGTTCCTTTCCCGGGCCCTCCCCCTGCACTGCCAACCAATTCAGGGCCTGCTGACAAGGGGCCTGGGAACACTGAGCATCTCTTCTCTTGGGTCTGGGTGCCCACAGACCCCACACACACGTTGCTATGATGGATGAGCTGGGTGTGGGAAACGGGCTCCTGAAAGGCAGGGGACCAGCCTCCCAGCCAAGGGCCACCATACAGAAGACGCCTGTATCTGGCCACTCCAAGTCTATTATAGGGTGTGAAAGACCAAGGAGCCAGGGGCAGACTCCTACCCGCAGTGACTCATCCGGGCCTGGCCAGCATACCCAAAGGCGACTGCACCTCAGCCCCACCCCCAGAGTCTGCCAGGTCAGCACATCGCATCCTAGTTCTGATGTCCAGCACCCCGGAGCCCCACCTGTCTATCTCACCTGCACATATCCCGCCCAGTGCTGCCTCCCTGTAGCACACTGAGATGATATCCATCACGGGGCGGGGGGGGGGGGGGGGGAAGGGGGAGGCTCCCTTCCCACCATTCAGCTTAAGGAGGGCTCAGGGAGCAGGCATCCAGCTCTGGGGATGGCATATTTTAGTGGGTGTTAGCAGGGAAAAAGGAGGAAGTTTTTCCCAACTCACAGGCCCAGCACAAGGACGATGGACAATTCTAACAGGTGCAAGGCAGCATCCCTGAGGTAGGGATGGTGCCCATCATTTCACGTGTGGGAAGGCTTGGTAGGGCAGATACTCCCCAGAGAACCTCCCTCTCATTCAAGAAATACTTATGAGGAGTTTCCGTCGTGGCGCAGTGGTTAATGAATCCGACTAGGAACCATGAGGTTGCGGGTTCGGTCCCTGCCCTTGCTCAGTGGGTTAACGATCTGGCGTTGCCATGAGCTGTGGTGTAGGTTGCAGACGCGGCTCGGATCCCGCGTTGCTGTGGCTCTGGCGTAGGCCAGTGGCTACAGCTCCGATTCAACCCCTAGCCTGGGAACCTCCATATGCCGTGGGAGCGGCCCAAGAAATAGCAACAACAACAACAACAAAAGACAAAAAAATAAATAAATAAATAGAAATAAATAAATTCTGGCCGTTTGTGGAAGGGTCAATGGTAGAAGCTGAGATTTCCAGGGCAGAAGCAGGGGTGAAAACTGAATGAGCTCCAAACAGGATAATTCAAGACAGCAAGGCTAAGGCCCAGGCAGAAGAGAGCAAACCCCATAGAGCAGAGTCCCAGACCCAGAGAGATTTGGGAGGAAGGCAAAGAAAGAGGAACCCTTGGCACTTTGTCCCAAGCATCTCTCATTAGCTTAAAAACAGAGACTCTGAATGGAGTTCCCACTGTGGCAGCATGGGTTAAGAAGCTACAGCAGCTTGGGTAGATGAGGAGGAGCGGGTTCAATCCCTAGTCCTTCACACTGGGTTTAAAGGATCTGGCGCTGCTGCATCTGTGGCTCAGATTCAATCCCTGGCCAAGCAACAGGTGCAGTGATAAATTTTTTTTTTTTAAAAAAAGAGTTCTCAGAGTTCCCATCGTGGCCCAGCGGAAATGAATCCGACTAGGAATCATGAGGTTGCGGGTTCGATCCCTGGTCCCGCTCAGTGGGTTAAGGATCTGGCGTTGCCGTGAGCTGTGGTGTAGGTTGCAGACGAGGCTCGAATCTCAAGTTGCTGTGATCGTGGTGCAGGCTGGCAGCTCTAGCTCTGATTCGAACCCTAGCCTGGGAACTTCCACGTAAAAAGCAAAAAAAAAAAAGAGTTCTCATTGGCTTCCAGCTGTTCAAAGCATCATCCACTAACATCTCCAACCAGTCTTTAGGAGAAATAAATTGGCCCCATTTTGCAGAGGAATAACTGAGGCCTCTGAACCATAGCACATAAGGCAAAGCCCAGAAAGCAGGTCCTTGATAACTTGGGCAGGGTGGGTGGGTGGAGTGTTCCTCTAAGTGAGAGCCTACACTACAAATTATTTTATTTTATTTTTTTTTTGTCTTTTGTCTTTTTTGTTGTTGTGGTTGTTGCTATTTCTTGGGCCGCTCCCGCGGCATATGGAGGTTCCCAGGCTAGGGGTTGAATCGGAGCTGTAGCCACTGGCCTACGCCAGAGCCACAGCAACGCTGGATCCGAGCCGCGTCTGCAACCTACACCACAGCTCACGGCAACGCCAGATCGTTAACCCACTGAGCAAGGGCAGGGACCGAACCCGCAACCTCATAGTTCCTAGTCGGATTCGTTAACCACTGCGCCACGACGGGAACTCCAATTATTTTATTTTTTTCTTTTTTGGCCACACCTGCAGCACGTGGAGTTCCTGGGCCAGGGACTGAATCTGAACCAGAGCTTCAACCTATACCACTGCTGCAGCAACGCTGGATTCTCACTTAACCCACTGCATCAGGCTGGGGATTGAACCAGTTTCTTCACAAAGACAAGCTGGATCATGAACCCACTGCACCACAGCAAGCACTCTCAAATTTCTTTATTCAATTAAATTAATTAATTAGTTTTTTAGGGCCATACCTGCAGCATATGGAAGTTCCCAGGCTGGGGGTGGAATCAGAGCTTCGGCTGCAGGCCTATGCCAAAGCCACAGCAACACCAGATCTGAGTTGCATCTGCAACCCACACCACAGCTTGGACAACACCAGATCCTTAACCCACTGAGTGGGGCCAGGGATCGAACCCTCATCTTTATGGATCCCAGTTGGGTTCCTTTCCGCTGAGCCACAAAGGGAACTCCTCTTTATTTTAAAATATCATTTAAGGGAGTTCCCATCATGGCACAGTGGAAATGAATCCAATTAGGAACCATGAAGTTTCGGGTTTGATCCCGGCCTCGCTCCATGGGTGGGTTAAGGATCTGGCGTTGCTGTGGCTGTGGTGTAGGCTGGCAGCTGTAGCTCCAATTAGACCCCTAGCCTGGGAACCTCCACAGGCTGTGGGTGTGGCCCCAAAAAGCAAAAAAATAAAATAAAACAAATAAAAATAAAATGGCACCTAGGAAGTTCCCATTGTGGCTCAGCGGAAACGAACCTGACTAGTATCCGTGAGCATGCGGGTTTGATCCCTGGCCCTACTCAGTGGGGTAAGGGTCTGGAATTGCCATGAGCTGAGGTCTAGGCTGCAGATGAGGCTCGGATTCCGCATTGCTGTGGCTGTGGTGTAGGCCAGGAGCTGTGGCTCCGATTAGACCCCTAGCCTGGGAACCTCAATATGCCACAGGTGTGGCCCTAAAAAAATAAATTGAATAAATAAATAAAATAAAGTTGCACCTAGGAGCTCCCTGGTGGCTCAGTGGGTTAAAGATCTGGTGTTGTCACTGCTGCGGCTCAGGTTTGATCCTTGGCCCAAGAACGTCCGCATGCCCAGGGCATGGCCAAAAATAAAACAGCGTCTAACCTCCAAAGAAAATGACTAATGGGGTTTCATTGGGCTTGGCACCTCTAGGGTTGCCAATCTTAGTTCTCAGCTAACTATACCAGGTCCTACAGCACCCTCCATTTGCACCTGTGTTTAGATGTAGCACACACTGATGTTAATAGTAGTCAATATTCCCCTTTCTGCATGTTTTGCGTGAAATGTGTGTACTTTTACCAATAGAAGCCATTCCTCTGTCTCCGCTGAGGCCAACCTCCCCCCCCTCTATAAAATAAGGGGGGAAAAAGTTGAGGAGGAACTGACAGATCTTTTCAAGATTCCTACTAACTGCAGCTTTTTTAAAGTGTTGCTTCCAGGGAAAACACCAGAATCTACAAAAGCTGAGCGGTTCTTCCCTCAGGGCTGCTGTCAGGGAGAAACAGGGCCTCCCTGAGAGCACACAGACCAGGCTGGAGGAGAAAGGCCCCTTTCACACCCACTGAGCCCAGCGCCCCTCCTCCTTCAGGCTCTCTCCTGGGCATTCTCCTCCACTCCTACCACAACGCCAGAAGGTGGGACAAGTCACCTCATGGGCAAAACCCACAGCCATGTGTCCAGCCAAACAGCCGGGACTAGTTACAGTGCACCTGGTGACAGGATTTCAGGCCTTCAGATGAACAAAGAGGCACAAGGGCAGGGCAGGGGGAAACCCTAGGCCCCCCAGACCACCCCTCTCCTTTTATAGACTGAAGAAACCAAAGCCCAGAGGGGAGAGGAGATTCACCCCACGTCACTCTACTCCCTACAAATCCCCTCCAACCCCACCTCTAATCAAATAAGGCCCTTTAACGTAACATCTGTCCAGTTTTGTTTTGTTTTGTTTTGCTTTTCAGGGCTGCACCTTAGGGACACGGAGGTTCCCAGGCTAGGGGTCAAATCGGAGCTACAGCTCCTGGCCTACACCACAACCACAGCAATGCAGGATCTGAGCCGCCTCTGCGACCTATACCACAGCTCACAGCCTCGATGGATCCTTAACCCACTGAGCGAGGCCAGGGATCGAACTCACAACCTCATAGTTCCTAGTCAGATTTGTTTCCACTGCCCCACGAAGGGAACTCTCATCCATTCAGTTTTTTGATGACTAGAGTTCAAAACAGAGTAGGAAAACTGAAGCTGTGCAAAGCCAAGTCAAACCGAGAAAAAAAAAAAAAAAAAAAAAAAAAGACTGGGGAAATATGGCTCTCTCAAAAGGGGCACTGTTTAAGCCAGCAAAAGGGAGAGGCTGTCTCTTGAGTATGAAAGGTTTGAGCGAGGCTATGCTGGCTTGAGGGTGGGGTGGGGGTGGTGGCTGCCAGCATCTAGAGTCAGGCAATTAAGACTGAGTGAGAAGAGAATGAGAAGGGATGAGTTTGAAGGAAAGCTTCAGAGAACACAGATGGACAGAGAGACGGTCTCAGCTTAGGGGTAGGACAGGGCAGTGGGGCATCTATCCTAGAACTCATAGGGTTTCAGCCCAAATGACTAAGAAATTGCCCACCTCAATCATGGAGCCATACCTTGTTCGGAAAACCTTCCTGGTTCCCCACTGCATTGCTAAACTTTGCACCGTCAAATCCGGCGCCCAGCATCCAAGACTCCAGCTGTCCTTTTCCGTCTCATTCACCTACCATCTCCCTCTCCCAGACACTGCTCTCCAAATGCACAGAACTTCCCAACCTTCTGTCTTTGCTTATGGCCCTGCTTTCACCTGGAATGCTCTCACATTTTCTTGGCCTGCTAAAAACCTCCACCAGTCTTTAAAGAATTGGGGAAACAGAGGCTCAGACCCAGAGAACAATGTGGCAATGAGCTCCCTGAAAGCAAACACAGTATCCTCTTCTGTCCTAATCATCCTCATACTTCACGGAGCCCACACCCAAGCTGCTATTTAACAAAAGGCAGAGATAGTCCCTGGAATCCCTATCAGCTCTGGAACCAGAGAAATCAGTTGTAAAGTGATAAACTGGACACAATTTAATCTGAGCTTTAACAGGGAGACTGATGTCTCAAGAAGGGTCAGCTCCAGTCTGCCAGATATCAACAAGGAGCAGAGGGGCAAAATCCTATTTTCTCTGCCTCTGGCCCACCTCTGGTCAGAGAGGCACAGAAACTGAGCCAACCTTCTGTGGGTCAAGCTTTAAACTTAGCCCTCCCTGCAAGAAGTTTGAAGGAGACACTGGACTCTGACTTGTCCAACTCAATGTATCGAGTCAGCAGAACTGGGTGTTCCAGTGAGGTCTCAGCAGGCCAGGAGCTCATCAAGCCCCCACAGTTCGTGTGTTAATGAGGCCAAATGTTGTGGTCCCGCTACTGTTTCCTCCCATGCATTCAAGGGACATTAAGTGACCAACTCACCGCCACGACATCTAGTTCGGATGCCTAGGAGAGTGAGATCAAGGAACTCTCCCCCTTTCTAGGTTAGAACTATCTTGAGGAAGCAGCTCAGTGACTATTTCATCAGTTCTTATAAATCTTAAGAGCGTTCACTTTTTTTTACATTACCCTTGAATTCCACCCCAGTTAGAACTCTCCCACACAAGGATCTCTTACGCCCACCCCAGCCATCTGGTTGCAGGGAGGCAGAAATCACTACTGGGTGTATGGTCACTTTACACACAGTTATGAACGCAAGTCAAGATCCCAGCCAGCTGGCCACCAGGAGGAAGTCCCAGGGCCACCCTACACAGGCCCCAAAGCCCCATGCTTCTGCTACCCATTGGGAGTGACTGTGTCCATAGAGAACAAGATATGACTGTCAGTCAAGGTTTCAGAGGAGGCCTAAGGGAAGGAACTGTGCAAGACGGGCCTCAACACCTCCACTTTTGTCAGGGAATCGTTACTGGCGGAATGACGCCAAAGGTCTCAGACAGAGAGAGAAAAAGCTTTGGAAGCAAATCCAAGTCTCCTCAGAGTCTTCCTCCCCTGGTACCCAGCATAACCTCTGAAATTCTCATTTCTTTCTTTACTGTCTGTTGTCCTCACCCACCTACCCCATCCCCCAATGGATCTTGGTTCCACGCGGGTAGGACAGCCACAGAGCAGGCAGTGCCTGGCACCAAGAGCAGCTCAATGATAATGGATGAATTCAGTTCAACAAGTGAACCGTGTTTGAGGGCCTTACTTTGTGCCAGGTGCCCGGCACCAGTGGGCGAAGGGATGGGAGTCGAGGGGGAGGGCGGGGGCGGGTAGGCATTCTCTTGTTTTAGCCAGGGTTGGCGGAATGAAGGTAGCCACGCGGGTGGGAGGAAGCCTAGCCGGCGGACCCCAGCAGGGAACAGCTGCTACTCTTCCAGCCTCCTCCGGCCCTCCCGCCCCACGGGCCCCGGCGCCTGTGCTCACCCGCTGCAGCTCGAGCTCGATCTCGCCAGCCTTGAGCACGATGGGTCCCCGCACCGCATACTCCACCGCCTTCACCTGAGGGTTCATGGACTCGAGGGTAAGGATGCGCTCACGCCGGCTCCGTTCCGGCCGCACCTTGAGCACTGCCGAGGCCTCGGCGGCCGCGCTGCTCTGACTACGGCCCCAGGGACCGAGGGTCCGGGGGCAGCAGCCCCGCCGGACCAGCGCCGCCGCTCGCTGCATCGCGCGCCCGCCCAGAGAAACCTTGGCACAAAAAAGGAAAGAGAACAAACACCTCGCGCACAGCCCAAGACGGGCACGCGGGCGCCCGCCCCCAAGCCCAGCCAAGGGCTCTTTCAGCGAGCGGTGCCAGCCTGGCTACGGAGACTGGTGCCCATCCCCCGGCAACTGGGACCCTGCACCGCGCTGCTACAGAGCCAAAGCACTGCACAACTGGGTTCTGCAAAGGCTGCGCCCAATGCATGCACGCAACGTGCCTGTAGCCCCTGGCCGCCCCTCGCGTCGTCCGACTAGAGCGCGCGCCCGGGGCTGCTCCTCGGTTCTGGCACCCGCTGCCGCATCCCAGCACCCGCACCGCCCGGCCCCCTGCGCTCTCACACCCACAGCGGGCGAGTCCAGGCCTGCCCGCTGGCTCCTGGGTCTTGTAGTTCCCCAGGCTAGTTTTGGAGCAGAGGTGGAGAGCCACGAAACTACAAATCCCACAGTGCACCGCGCTGGCCTGATCCGTGGCCGAGCCAGAGGCGGGAGCGGTGGTCTGGCTCTGCTGCGAGCTGGGCGGGCTCTTTGTCAGGCTGAGGGGATGGGGATCCGGGAGGGGGTCTGGTGGTGCTGTCCTCCCAGCCTTCTGCGAATTTCGAGCTATTTGCAGCTTCTCCCTAGAGGCGCGTCACGTATTCCCCCACTCACCTCCTCCCCCAACACCTGCAAGGACGCAGGCTGAGAGATGGTGCAGTCCTCGCCCCAAGTTTCATCATCCAGGGCCTGGCGGTGGCTGTGGTCGCTCAACATGGACTGGTAGGAAGTGGGGGTTAGGAGTTTGGGACTTGACTGTCACCCTTACCTCTCTCAACGTCGGTTTCCTTGTCGGCAAAACGGAGATCAGTTCACAGCCTCTAAGGGTGTGGTGAAAATTAAGGGACTAGCACGGAGTTCCCTTGTGGCTCAGCAGGCTAAGGATTCCACGTTGTCACTGTCGTGGCTTAGGTTAGCGCTGTGGCTCGGGTTTCATCCACGGCCCAGAACCTCCGCATACCGAGATGTGCCCTCCGCCGACCCCTGCAAAAACAAAAACAAAAAAAGACCCGCGGCTGATGTATACCAGGTGGTCAGGCTTTTCCTGACAGCTGCATTTGAAACTCCACCTATATCACCCCTTAATTTCCTTTCTAGCGTCAAAAATTTAGACACTTTTTACTGACTCCCCCATTAACCATGTAAGCCCCAGGCGGCAGGGACGGCGTTTTTCTTGTTCAGTGTATTCAGAGAATCTCTAAGTGTTCTCAGCACACAGTAAGCACTGGTAAACATTTTTTGAAAAATAAATGCTCAGCTCAAGGCAGCTATTCTTTTTGGCAGAGGTGTCTGTAGGCAAAGGCATCCTGGCTTATCCAGAGTGAGAACAGGGCAAGAGTAGGAATGGAGACACCTGTTCTGAGACACCGAAACTGACAGAGAGGATGTAGAAGTCACTTCCCCTCTCTGAGCCTTAGATTCTCTATCTGCAAAATAAGTTGAATTAGATGACCTCTGAAATCCCTCCTGGGCTTGGAAATTCTGTGTCCAGGTGGGTTTAGGCAGATAAACAGGCTCTCACCCCAACACACACACACATTAGATTTGTGAAAATAGAGGGGGCTTAAAACACACAGCAGTAGGAGTTCCTGTCGTGGCACAGCGAAAACAAATCTGACTAGGAGCCGTGAGGTTGCAGTTTGATCCCTGCCCTTGCTCAGTGGGTTAAGGATCCGGATTGCTGTGAGCTGTGGTGTAGGTCGCAGACGCAGCTCAGATCTGGCATTGTTATGGCTCTGGTGTAGGCCAACAGCTACAGCTCCAACTGGACCCCTAGCCTGGGAACCTCCATATGCCACGGGTGCGGCTCCAAAAAGACAAAATAAATTAAACACACACACACACACACACACAGCAGTGTAAGGGAGAAGGTACTACTAGAAAATCTGGATTTGAATGTAAGTGCATATAGCCACTTACCACTTGGCTGACTTTGAGCTTTTGCAAGCCTCCTTTCCTCATCTGTGAAATGGGGTGACACACCTACCTCATGAAACCACAGGGGAAGTTCAGTGAGGTAACTATAAAAGCCAAGTCTTTGGGAGTTCCCGTTTTGGCACAGCAGAAACAATCCCACTAGGAATCTTGAGGTTGTGGGGTCGATCCCTGGCCTCGCTCAATGGGTTAAGGATCTGGCGTTGCTCTGAGCTGTGGTGTAGGTCATAGACCTGGCTCAGATCTGGCGTTGCTGTGGCTCTGGCATAGGCTGGCAGCTACAGCTCCGATTAGACCCCTAGCCTGGGAACCTCCATATGCCATGGGTGTGGTCCTGAAAAGACAAAAGGCAGGAAAAAAAAAAAAGCCAAGTGTTCAGAACCTAGTGCCATGGGTCGCTCTTGTTCATCCTCATCAAAGGGATGTCATATACTTTGATGAAATACATTGATTACCATTTAAGGGAAAAGGGGGATGGGGAGAGCAACCGAAACCAAAGATCTCCCTGAGTATACCTATGTTAGCAAACTGGCTTGGCCTGCTGAGGGCCATGGAAAGTTATTTGGACTTCTCATCACTGGTTCTATCTCCAGCACTTGCGTCTACACTAGCTCCTTCCCAGTCTCTGTCTCAATGGATAGGCATTCAGACTCCAGGTAAAAGATTTTCCCCGGGGAACTTAGCTTCTTCTCCGTGGCCTTCGATGTCAGATTCTCACCCACTCTGCCCAGTTGGGGAGAGACACACCTGCACCCTCCTCTCCACCTCCAAAACACACTTAACCTTGACCTGCATGATGTAAACACAGTCTCTTCACTGTTCACCCAAGGGTGGGTGTACTTCCTGCTGTCTCCACCCCTGATCAAAAGGGACAGTGGGCTGGGAGAAGTAAGGGCAAACTTAGAGAGGTGAACACAAATCCATTTGCACAACCGAGAAAAACAAAAACGCCCAGCAATCAGCCTGTCTACATGGGCTCCCACGTCATCATTGAAAAAAAACAAGCAGAGTCCCAAATATGTCCTTTGCCAACCTCATGATTGCATGAGAAGAAAGCACCCTTGCTTTCCTTTGAAACATACTTTATAATTTGCAAAGCTGAGCTCTGGTTTCATAGTGAGCCTACATAGAACATATAGTTTCTTAGGGAAGGCAGACATTGATTAGATAATTGCACACACAAACATGTGATTATAAACTGTGATAACTGCTGAGTTTTATGAGCACATATAGCCCAAAGGTCTGAGCAAAGTTTTCCCGGAGGAAGTGGCCACTGAGCTGGAGTTGCTGGGCAGCCTGGCAGCCTGGCAGGATGATAGGGATAGCAGGGCTGGCAGGTGTGGCAGACCCAGAGATGTGCCCTCACCTGTCAAGGGAGACCTTGCCTTCAACCAAGGGCTGCAGTCAGCAGATAGCCTTGCACAGCACCTGCACAGAACTGCCCTGCCGGAGGTGCCATCACACCCTAACTCTAGAAGCCCATGGGACGCAATAGAACAGTATTTGCTCCAGGCTTCCCCATGAAGCTTTGGCAAGACTTCATCGTGGTTTTTCTTTCTCTGTCTGATCCTGCTTCCTCCCACTTCCTCATACAGGAGCGGGTTCCTGATTTCCATCTTGCCCCTCACCCTCCATCTCAGGGTCAGCAGTGAGGCACATGGCATCTCAGACCAGGGATCCCTGGAGGCTGAGAGGTCTGATGAGCTCCAAGAAGGCTAGAGTGACTGCAGGTCAGACAGAGAGGGAGGGGCAGGGTTAGAAAACAGGGGTCAGAGGTGAGCTGTGGTAGGACAGGCCAGGCAGGCCAGGCCCTGAACGTAAGAATTTTGATTTTCATCTAAGAACAAGTAGAAGAACCTGGAAGGCTTAAAAAAAAAAAAACAACAGGAGCGTGACATAATCATGTTTATGTTTAAAATTCTACTCTGTGGAGGACGAATTGAAAGGGGGGTAATGGAGGGTGCGGGAGAATGTGAACTGTGGCACAAATAAAGTACAGCGTTGGCCTGGACTAGGGTGTGGGTGACGGGAAATGGACAGGCTGTTCTGCCTCCCCAGAACCTGGCATAATACTTGGCACACAGGGTTCTCAGTAATCTTTTGTCAAACGCACAAGGAAGCTGATTCTCTTAAGTCCATGCTCTCAAGGTGTTTGCAGCCCAGCAAAAGATGAGCAGTGCATAGTAAGCGTGGTAAGGGAGCCCCCAGGAGTGCAGCACAGCCAGTCCTTGGGGTCAAGGAGGGCTGTTCCGCTCAGCAAGGACCATGAGAGACATTCACAGAAAGCATTCTATTCCCAGAAGAGCAGATGGGCACTTGGAGGCTGCAAGGGAGGTGACCTCCCAGATATGAAATCATGTTCAGGGTGGGTGCTCAGGTGACTCAAAGGTAATTATTAGTCCTTTGCTTCCAAGAACTCTTGGGAAGCCGGCTAGTGTTCTCACTAACCAAATGCCTTGGCTAATGGTCTAGAGAAGTGATTGTAAAGTGGTTCCCAGAGTGTTTGCGTAAAATGAAGATCTGGAGTTCCTGTCTTGGCACAGTGGAAACGAATCCAACTAGGAACCATGAGGTTTCCCGGTGGATCCCTGGCCTCACTCAGTGGGTTAAGGATCCAGCATTGCTGTGAGCTGTGGTGTAGGTCGAAGACGCAGCTCGGATCTGGCATTTCTGTGGCTGTGGTGTAGGCTGGCGGCTATAGCTCTGATTAGACCCCGAGCCTGGGAACCTCCATATGCCACGGGTGCGACCCTAAAAAGACAAAAGACTAAATAAGTAAATAAATAGTAAAATGCAGATCCTAGGAGTTCTGCTGTGGTGGAACAGGATCAGAGGCATCTCTCCATCTGCCAGGATACAGGTTCGATCCCCAGCCCTTAACAGTGGATTAAAGGAACCTATGCATAGTTGCATAGGTTGCAGATGTGGTTCAGATCTGATCCTTGACATGGGAACTCCAAATGCCTTGGAGTGGCCAAAAAAAAAAAAAAAAAAAAAAGCAGATTCGAAGACTTGTTCCAGACTCACTGGTCCTGAAACTCCCAAGAGTTTTGCCCAGGGATTTTCCTTTAATCAGGATCCTGATATGCACTAAAATTTGAGAACCACAGGTGCAGGGCCAGACTGGGCACTTTCATGGTGGTGGGAAAAGCTGGGATCAGGGAGTTCCGAATTATGGTTCCAAACTTGTCACTTATCTGATGTGTGACCTTGAGCCACTGCTATCTCTTCTTGGGCCTTAAGCTCCTCATCTGCAGAACTATCTGCATTGCTACCTGATTTCTGAGTTACTGGCTCTTCTGAGAACTTGAAGACAGTTCAGCCGCCCCCACTCCAGTACAGCTGACTCCCCCAGTCACAGCGGCAGCCTCTGCCCACTGAGCCTTGGTTTCCTTACCTGTCAGTGAGGTGACAATGGTATCTGCTTCAGAGGATTGCTGAGAGGATTAAAATGAGATTTTTAAATGTTATTTTCTTTATGGATATTTGATTAGATGAGAAAGTCTGAAAGGATAAACATTCCATTGTTAACAGTGATTATCTTTAAGTGGTAGGATCATTGATGACCAAGTGTTCTTTTTGCTTAAGGTTTTAACAGTGTTTTTAAAAATGATGATAAATTTAAAAAATAATGTTAAAAATGCAAATAAAAAACTGAAGCATCTAGTACATGGTTGTGGTAAATGCTAATTAGTTGACATGAAAAAAGTTTATAAATAAAAATAAGTTTTAAAAATACACATGGGACGGAGTTCCCATCATGGTTCAGCGGTTAACAAATCTTACTAGCATCCATGAGGACGCAGGTTGATCCCTGGCCTTGCTCAGTAGGTTAAGGATCCAGTGTTGCCATGAGCTGTGGTGTAGGTGGCAAACCTGGCTCGGATCCTGTGTGGCTGTGGCTGTAGCTATAGCTCTGATTCGACCCTTAGCCTGGGAACTTCTGTATGCTGAGGTCTAAAAAGCAAAAACAAACAAACATACAAAAAAAAAAAAAAACCCAAAAAAGGGAGTTCCCATCGTGGCTCAGTGGTTAACGAATCCGACTAGGAACCATGAGGTTGTGGGTTCGATCCCTGGCCTCGTTCAGTGGGTTAAGGATCCGGCATTGACGTGAGCTGTAGTGTAGGTCAAAGACTTGGCTCGGATCCTGCATTGCTGTGGTTGTGGCATAGGCTAGTGGCTACAGCTTCAATTAGACCCCTAGCCTGGGAACCTCCATATGCTGCGGGAGTGGCCCTAGAAAAGGCAAAAAAACAAAACAAAAACAAACATATGGGAGGCAACAGAGTTCCTATTATCGGCATGTTCAGTGATAATGAACCCAACTAGTATCTATGAGGATGGGGTTGGATCCATGGTCTTGCTCAGTGGGTTAAGGATCTGGCGTTGCCATGAGCTGAGGTGTAGGTTACAGACTTGGCTTGGATCTGGCGTTGCTATAGCTGTGGCATAGGCTGACAGCTAGGGCTCCAATTCGACCCCTAGCCTGGGAATGTCCATATGCCATGGGTGTGCCCCTAAAAAGTCAACTATGTGACATAGGCTGGTGGCTACAGCTTCAATTAGACCCCTAGCCCGGGAACTTCCATATGCTGTACATATACATATGTGTGGGAAAATAATCTGAAGAGGAATGTATGTATATATACGCATCACTGAGTCACTTTGCTGTACATCTGAAACTAACATAATATTGTAAATCAACTACACTCCAATAAAACTTAAAAATAAATACATAAATAAATAAATAAATATAGAATTACTATATGATCCAGCAATTCCTCTTCTGGGTACATACACAAAGGAATTAAAGGCAGGCAGGGACTTGAACAGATATATTTGTACACCAGTGTTTAAAGCAGCATTACTCCCAACAGCCAAGAAACGACCCAAATGTCAGATGAATGGATATCCAGAATGTGGATAAACAAAATATAATGAAATATCATTCAACCTTTAAAAGGAAGGAAATTCAGACACACACTGCTAAGTAGATGATTCTTAAAGACACTATGCTATGTGAAAAGGACAAAGACTCATTATGCAGGCCCCAAAGGACAAACACTGTGTGAATTTGTGTATACAGGAAGTACCTAGACTAGCCAGCTCTGGTGGCACCAGTGTGGGCTCAATACCTGCCCACACAGTGGGAAAAGAATCCGGCATTGTTGGAGTTTCCATCGTGGCTCAGTGGTTAGCGAATCCGACTAGGAATCATGGGGTTGCGGGTTTGATCCCTGGCCTTGCTCAGTGGGTTAAGGATCCGGCATTGCTGTGAGCTGTGGTATAAGTTGCAGATGTGGCTCGGATCCAGCATTGCTGTGGCTCTGGCATAGGATGTCGGCTACAGCTCCAATTCGACCCCTAGCCTGGGAACCTCCATATGCCGCGGGAATGGCCCAAGAAATGGCAAAAAAAGACAAAAAAAGAAAAAAAAAAAAAAAAAAGAATCCATCAATGCTGCAGCTGTGGTGTAGTTCAAAGCTGCAGCTTGGATTCTCTACCTGGCCAGGGGAACTTCCATATGCTGTGGGCTCAGCCATTGGAAAAAAGTGGGGGTGGGGGTGGGGGTGGTGTCCAGAGTTTCAGTTTGGGAGGATGAGAGAGTTCTGGAGATGGATGGTGGTGATGGTTGCACAAAAGTGTAGATGTCCTTTTTTTTTTTTGTTTTGTTTTGTTTTGTTTGTATTTTTGCCAGTTCTTGGGCCGCTCCCTCAGCATATGGAGGTTCCCAGGCTAGGGGTCAAATTGGAGCCATAGCCGCCGGTGTACACCGCAGCCACAGCCCTAAAAAGCAAAAAAATAATTGCTCAGAATGGTAAAGTTTGTGTTATATTTGACCATAAAAATTATAAACAAGGATTTCCTATGCCATGCAAGAACATTTAAAAAGGAAAGCAGGGTAAATCTGAGAATGCTTACGGTTTTAGAGATGGCAACTGAGCCATTTCCGGGGTATGCAAAGGCATTTGCCTGGACTTGCACTCTCACACTCTCCCTGTCTCTCCCCTTGCCAAATACCAGTCTGCTCCCACCCCTGCTCCTCATGTTTTCCTTTTCATTTATTTTTCCTTTTTTGTTTTTTGCTTTTTAGGGCCGCACCCATGGCATATAGAAGTGTCCAAGCTAGGGGTTGAATCGGAGCTATAGCTGCCGGCCTACACCACAATGGGAACTCCCTGTAATCCTTTTTAAATAAGGATCTCATTTAAAAAAAAAAAAAAAAAGGTTTTTTTGGCCATGAAGATCCAACCAGCGATGGAACCTGTGACAAACAGCAACCCAAGCTGTTGCAGTGACAATGCCAGATCTTCAACCCGCTATGCCACAAGAGAACTCCACAGATCTCATTTTTAAAAAGTCAGCCTTGGAGTTCCCATGGTGGTGCAGTGGAAACACATCCGACTGGTATTCATAAGGATGTGGGTTTGATCCCTGCTCAGTGGGTCAGGGATCCAGCATTGCTGCGAGCTGTGGTGTAGGTCACAGATGCGGCTTGGATCCTGCGTTGCTGTGGCTCTGGCGTAGGCTGGCAGCTGCAGCTCCAATTCAACCCCTAGCCTAAGAACTTCCATGTGCCCTAAAAAAATAAAAATAAAGAGTCAGCCTTCAGTTTTTTTGGGGAAATTTAGGGGGTTTCATTGAGATCCCATCTGCTCCAAGTCTCCTTGGGGCAAATTATTGCCTCTCTAACAAGCAAATATTAGTTGAGGTGATCTGATAGCCAGGGCACATGTACTGGTAAGCTTTCAAATGACGTGCAAAGTGGGTTAAAGATAAACTTGCGATGCAAAGCCAGGCTGGACACAGGCAACTGCACACTTGACATAAGGGTAATTCATGGAGGTAGAAACTGAATAAAGACATTTCACAAAAGCAGTATTTGCAGTTCAGTATTGCACTGATAGTATTTTAAAAAAGAGGTGGACACCTTGTGGTCTTAGCAGCTGACTCAGTAAAATCCAGGTTTTTTGTTTGTTTGTGTTTTTTGCCTTTTTCTAGGGCTGCTCCCATGGCATATGGAGGTTCCCAGGCCAGGGGTCTAATCGGAGCTGTAGCCACTGGCCTATGCCAGAGCCACAGCAATGCCAGATCCGAGCTGTGTCTGCAATCTACACCACAGCTCATGGCAACACCGAATCCTCAACCCACTGAGCAAGGCCAGGGGTCGAACCTGCAACCTCATAGTTCCTAGTCAGATTCGTTAACCACTGAGCCACGACGGGAACTCCCCAAGATCCAGGTTTTTGAGAACAGAGAGAGGAAGGGGTAGAGGAGGGAAAGACAATTACTGTATAAACTTCAGGACCGAATACAACCTCTTTCATTCAGAGTGTTTGTTCCACATTCCTTGATTTCTGGCTCTCGGGTCTTGTGGAACTATGAGAACTCTCACTTTTTTTTTTTTTTTTTTTTTTTTTTTTTTTTTTGCTGTTTCCATGGCATGCAGAAGTCCCCAGGGCCAGGGATCAAACCTATGCCACAGCTGTAACTAGAGCCACAGCAGTGACAGTACCAGGTCCATAACCCACTGAGCCACCAAGGAACTCCGAGTTGTTGGCTTTACTCCCTCCATGGAGGACATGTGAAAAAGATTTCAGAAAGAGTGCAAGGGACTAATATAAAGAGAATCCTTAGCAGCAAACTCAATGATTTTCAGCTATTCAGTGCCCCATAACAGACCAAATATTAAGCAATGGCTCAAATCAATACTTCCAGCTGGTTTACTGGCTGAGTTTTCCCAGATATTTTCTTCATGAAGCCACAGAATCTTTCATCTAGAGAAGGTTGCAAAATAATTCAGGACCTAGGAACTTAGAAAAAAATACCATACCATAAGCCCATGTCATTTGTTGTTCTCATTTACTCTTTTACTTTTGGGATTCCAGTTCTTTCGTGTGTGTGTGTGTGTGTGTGTGTGTGTGTGTGTGTGTGTGTGTGTGTGTGTGTGTGTGTGTGTGTGGTGAAGGAACACGCAGCATTTGTTGTAAAGGCACCAGGACAAGGAGGATGGGTGACTAGTGCTCTAAAACCCCAAACTCCTGGATTCTAGTTCTTTTTTTTGTTTGTTTTGCTTTTTTAGGACCACATTCACAGCATATAGAAGTTCCCAGGCTTATGACCTACACCACAGCTCAAGGCAACGCCAGATCCCCAACCCTCTGAGTGAGGACAGGGATTGAACCTGCATCTTCAAGGATACTAGTTGGATTCGTTTCCACTGTGCCACAGCGGGAACGCCCTGGATTCTAGTTCTTTTTTTTTTTTTTTTTTTTTTTTTTTTGTCTTTTTGCCTTTTCTAGGGCTGCTCCCACATGTATGGAGTTTCCCAGGCTAGGGGTCGAATCGGAGCTGTAGCTGCCGGCCTACACCAGAGCCACAGCAACGTGGGATCCAAGCCGCATCTGTTCATGGCAACGCCGGATCCTTAACCCACTGGGCAAGGCTAGAGATGGAACCCGAAACCTCATCGTTCCTAGTCGGATTCGTTAACCACTGAGCCACGACGGGAACTCCTGGATTCTAGTTCTTAAAGAAAGGGAATCTGCTTCCTATTTTATGCCTGCGGAAACAGACACAGATTATCTGTGATTTCACACCAGGGTGGTCTGACACAAAGCATTCTTTATTAATAACACTATTTTGAAAAGTATAGCTAATAGTTATTAAGCATTTTTCATGTGTCAGATACTGTGCTAAATGCTTTACTGCATCATTTCCTACAAGCCTCAGAACAACCCTGTGACGTACTTACTACTATGATCCCTGTCATACAAATAGGAAAAGGGGTGTTCAGAGAGATTAGGCTACTTGTCAAGATCACATAGCTAATAAGTGGTAGAGCTGAGACCTGAACTTAAGATCTCAAAGGTCAAAGGCTCAGTTCCGCAAGACTGTCCCTACTTCTGATGCCAGCCACACTTCTGCCTAGACAACTACCAACTCAAGGGATTCCACAACACCTCACTCAGATTCAGTAATTCTCTAGAATGACTCACAGAACCCAGGAAAGTGCTATATTTATTATTACAATTTTATTTAATTAATTAAAATATTTGGGCTACATCCATGGCATATGGAAGTTCCCAGACCAGGAATCTGAGATGCGGCTGTGACCTACACCACAGCTGCAGCAACACAGATCAAACCCACGTCACAGAAACAATGCTGGATCCTTAATCCACTGCACCACAGCAGGAACACCTACAATTTTATTATAAAGGATACAACCCAGGAGCAGCCAAATGGAAGAGATACATAGGGCAGATGTGGGAAGGAGTGCAGTGACACAAGAAGTGGAGGATGGCATGCCATCCTCCCAGCATATGGAGGTAAGTGTTACCTAGCCATATTTGGGTCCCCCTGCTGATGCACAGAAAAAGCAATCTACTGACACTGAGTTGTGGTGAAGGAAAGTACAGCATTTATTGTAGGGTACAAAGCAAGGGAGTGGGGAGACAAGCCTCAGATCCATTCCAACTTGGTCTTTGAGTTAGGGTTTTGTTTAGTTTAGTTTTGTTTTAAGGGGAAGAACAAAAAGTCTGGGATTAATCATCACCTTGTGACATTTGTGTGACATTTTTCTTTTCTTTTTCTTTTTTGTTTAAATTGTAGTATAATACTGTGACATTTTTTAATCATAGTTTCAAGAGTCATCCGGTTGTCTCTGGTTTACGATTCTCTGGCCACATGGTCCATGGTTTGCAGGGGGCTCATCCTACCCTGGAAAGACAGTCCCAGTTTGTACATTGATGATGATATCTGTAATAGCAATTTACAAGGTATCTAATGTACATCATTGAGACATTGTATTTAACAACGTATCTAATGTACTTAGCATTGTATCTTAAAGTTATCGACAACAGTAATTTTAGTCATCTGACTGGTTGATTAGTGTTCAGTTAGCACAGGATTAAGGTCAGAGGGGACAAGAAAAGGAATAAAGTTTTGGATAGATTAATCATAAACTCGGTAGGGGATCTCAGTTTTAGGGGGACTTGGTTTCATGTTCACCAACCCATGAGCTCCTGAAGGCTCCTTGTTCAAGAGTTTTTAATCAAGGCTTCACACAAGAATTCCCGTCATGGAGTTCCCGTCGTGGCTCCGTGGTTAACAAATCTGACTAGGAACCATGAGGTTTGCGGGTTCGATCCCTGGCTTTGCTCAGTGGGTTAAGGATCTGGCGTTGCTGTGAGCTGCGGTGTAGGTTGCAGACGCAACTCAGATCCCTTGTTGCTGTGGTTCTGGCATAGGCCGGTGGCTACAGCTCCGATGGGACCCCTAGCCTGGGAACCTCCATATGCCGTGGGAGCGGCCCAAGAAATGTCAAAAAGACAAAAAAAAAAAAAAAAAAAAAAAAGGAATTCCCATTGTGGTTCAGTGGTAATGAATCTGACTAAGATCCACAAGAATTCAGTTCCATCCCTGGCCTTGCTCAGTGGGTTAAGGATCTGTCATTTCTGTGAGCTGTGGTGTAGTTTGCAGATAAGCCTTGGATCCCACATTGCTGTGGCTGTGTCATAGGTCAGCAGCTGTAGCTCCGATTTGACCCCTAGCCTGGGAACTTCCATATGCCACAGATGGGGCCCTAAAAAGACCAAAAAAAAAAAAAAAAAAGGGCTTCATTACATAGGCATCATTGACCATTAGTGACTGAACCCAATCTCTAGACACATTCAGCCCTGAGGTTTGGGAAGTGGGGCTGAAATTCCTAATCCTCTAATCAAGTGCATGGTCAGCTCCTCTCTTTTTATTTATTTATTTTGTCTTTTTGCCTTTTCTATGGAGATTCCCAGGCTAGGGGGCTAATCCAGCTCCTGTCTTGAGTCACCCTGTTAGTTTAAACTCTGATTTCCATTTTTTCTATATATATAGTAGCTTTTATTATTATTATTATTTATTAATTAATTAATTTTTTTGTAGGGCCACACTTGTGGCATATGGAAGTTCCCAGGCTAGGGGCCAAATTGGAGCTATAGCTGCCAGCCTTTGCCATAGCCACGCAACAAGAGATCCAAGCTGCATCTGCAAACGATACTGCAGCTCAGGGCAACGCTGGATACTTAACCCACTGAGTGAGGCCAGGGATGGAACCCGCATCCTCATGGATACTAGTTGGATTCATTTCCTCTGCGCCACAATAGGAACTTGATAAAAAAATTAAAGTGTAGTTGATTTAACAATATTCTGTCAATTTGTCAATTTCTGCTGTACAGCAAAGTGACCCAGTCATACATACATATGACTTTTTTCTCATACATGATTCTTTTTCTCATATTATCTTCTGTCATGTTCTGTCACAGGTGATTGGATATAGTTCCTGTGCTATAGAGCAGGACCTAATTGCAGGAAGCCGGTATCTTTATTTCCTCCATGCTGAGAGAAGGCCAGAATGTCAGAGCCAAAAGGACCCAGCAGTTACCCAGCCCCTCCCCCATGAAGATGGGCCATTGGGGACTGTTACTGCTGCCCACACCATCAGCCAATCGAGATCTGAATGAAGTGTGAGGATGAAAAATATTGCCTGCCATTTCAGTAAACAAAGTGATCAACCCAGCAGCCAACCCTAACTGTGCACTCTGAGGGGATCCAGGATGGAGAAAAGCAGGAGTTACTTAAGGTGAATATGAAAGGAAAGGAATGAGTTCAGAGGTTCCTGTTGTGGTTCAGCGGGTTAAGAACCCAGCTAATATCTATAAGGGTGCAGGTTCGATCCCTGGTCTTGCTCAATGGATTAAAGATCCAGCGTTGCTGTGAACTGCGGTGTAGGTTGCAGGCACAGCTTAGATCTCAAGTTGCTGTGGCTGTGGTGTAGGCTGGCAGCTACAGCTCTGATTTAACCCCTATCCTGGGAACTTCCATATGCTGCAGGTGTGGCCCTAAAAAAAAAAAAAGGAATGATTTCAATGAGCCCAGACTCTTGCATCTTCCCAAACACAGTAAAAGCACTAAATTAATTAACTTGAGATGTCTGGCTTTCTTTAATTAACTGCAGTCTTTTGATGTTCTACCTGGTTTTTGTTGCAAAACTCCTGCATAGCCTGGTTCCTCCCTACCTCTTAGGAGCAGTCCCTCAGAGCTACCTGAGAGACTGACTCCTGGGCTCTAAGTCCTCAGTTTTGTCCACCAAATAAAACAGCTTTTAGTGTTGTGTATGAGTGTGTGTTTTTCCAGTGGACAAGTGTTTCTCTTTCCCTTCCTAGGGAAAAAAATCTTCCAACATTGAAAGTAGTGTTGTTTTTGCTTATTTTTCTTTTTATGGCCACAGCTGTAGCATATGGACGTTCCAAGACTAGGGGCTGAATCTAAGCTGCAGCTGCCGGCCTATGCCACAGCCATGGCAACACCTGATCTGAGCCATATCTGTAACCTATGTGGAGGCTGATGGCAACACTAGATCCTTAAACCACTGAGCGAGACCGGGGATCTAACCTGTATCCTCAGAGAGACAGCATAGGGTCCTTAACCCACTGAGCCACAATGGGAACTCCTGAAATTAGTTTTAGTTTGTTGAGTGCTTTCCCTTTTGTCCTCTTATTCAACTTTCCAACCACCCTGAGAGGTGGGTGCTATTAACCTGTTGTACAAATGAGGAAACTGGGAATGGAAGAGCTCAAGGTTTCTTCTAGCCCGCATGGGTCATCTTTGTTTGGCTGCACCTGCAGCATGTACAAATTCCTGGGCCAGGAATAGAACCCTTGCCACAGCAGCCACCTGAGCCAGAGCGGTGACAACATCAGATCCTTAACTCAGTGTGCCATGTGGGAACGTCCCCACATGGTTATCTAATGGCAGAGTTAGAGCTTCCTATTGGAAACCTACGTCTGTGCCATGATGTGATCAGCTGTAATTCTGCCTGTGGCTGGAGTATGGCACCCCCTTCTCTGCCTCCATGGACAAAGGACCTCCTCCTAAAGGTGACAGGGTAAGGAACTGGGGCAGCTAGATTCCAGGACAGGAAGGGAGTCCAGACCTTTTGGGATCCTTTCTGATGGGTGATGCAGCAGTGACACAAGTCCCAGATGATGAGGACAGGGCCTGCTGGTCACAGGCTCCTTCCCTGTAAGTGCAAAGCAAAGTGTCAGCTTTCAAGTAGAAAGCACCGGGAGTTCCTGTCCTGGCTCAGCAGTAATAAACCCAACTAATATCCATGAGGATGCAGGTTCGATCCCTGGCCTTATTCAGTGGGTTAAAGGATCTGGCGTTTCTGTGAGCTGCAGTATAGGTCACAGATGGGGCTCAGATCCTGAGTTGTTGTGGTTATGGTGTAGGCTGGCAGCTATAGCTCCAATTCAATTCGACCCCTAGCCTGGGAACTTCCGTATGCTGCAGATTGGGCCCTAAAAAAAATTAATTAATTAATTTAAAAAAATGTCAAGTAGAAAGCACCACTCACAAGGAGCAACCGGAAGTGTCTATACTTAGAGAACTAGCACCTTGGCCTTCCAGCTGTAAGACCCGGTTTCTGGGCCTTTAGCTTTTCTTTTTTGCCGCAGACTCAGGCATTCAGCTTGCTGGATTAGACACTCATGCAGAGCTCCCCTTTCTCATGGCCTTAGGACATAGAGGACAGAGGCTCTTTGGCATCTGAAAAGTTTGGGGAGATAGAGCAGAGAAAAATAGTAAATGTGAGCAAAAGGCCTATCTTACCAAGACCCAAGGACCATGTGATGCTCTGGAGCATCCAATCCCTGTCTAGTCAGGGCCTCACAGAAGACAAGAAAGGCTGTGGGTTTGAACCCTGGCTTTGCTCAATGGGTTAAGGATCCGGCATTGCTGTGAGCTGTAGTGTAGGTTGCAGATGCAGCTCAGATCCCTCATTGCTGTGGCTGTGGTGTAGGCTGGTGGCTACAGCTCTGATTAGACCCCTAGCCTGGGAACCTCCATATGCTGCAGGAACAGCCCAAAAAATGGCAAAAAAAAAAAAAAGTGTGTCTAAAGAGTATATATTATAGAATTATAGAATTCCATTCTATGAAGTTCTAGATCAGGTAAAACTAAGCTATAGTGAAAGATCATCAGAACAGTGGTTCCATCAATGGGGCTGGAGAGGGAATTCATTGGGAAGAAACAGGAGAAAATTTTCTGGGGAAAATATTCTGTATTTCGACAGAGTAATGGCTTTTGTCAAAATTCATTTAACTGTAACACTTAAGTTTCTTGTTTTGTTTTGTTTGGGTTTGGTTTGGTTTTTGGCTGTGTCCATGACATGTAGAAGTTCTGGGGGTAGGGATCAAACCTGAGTCACAGCAGTGACCTGAACTACTGCAGCGATAATGCCCAATCTTTAATGCACTGAGCCACATGAGAACACCACACTTAAGGTTTTTATGTAATACATAATATGTTTTAGACCTCAATTTTGTTTTTTGTTTGTTGGTTATTGTTTTGTTTCGTTTTTGTCTTTTTTTTAGGGCTACACCTGTGGCATATGGAGGTTCCCTGGCTAGGGGTCTAATCCGAGCTAGAGCTGCCGGCCTACACCACAGGCACAGCAACACCAGATCCGAGCCACATCTAGGACCTACATCACAGCTCACGGCAACACCTTAACCCACTGAGCAAGGCCAGGGATTGAACCCGAAACCTCATGGTTCCTAGTCGAATTCATTTCTGCTGCGCCAAGATGGGAGCTCCCTGGAGTCAATTTTGTTTTGCTAGAGATTTTTTTTTTTTTTTTTTTTTTTTGTTGCCCCAAGGCATATGGGAGTTCTCCGGCCAGGGATCAGATCAGAGCCGCAGTCACAACCAAAGCTGCAGCTGTGGCAGCCTGGATCCTTTACTGTCTGTGCCAGGGTCAGGGATCAAACCTGTGTCCCAGAGCTCCCGAAAGTGGACACTGAAGATCCACTTTCAGGAACTCGTTGCTAGGGCATTTTAAAGTAAATTACATTAAATTCTTTAGCATGCATCTTCAAAAAATAAGAACATTCTGAAGATGTGGTATATATACACAATGGAATACTACTCAGCCATAAAAAAGGATGACATAATGCCATTTGCAGCAACATGGATGGAGCTAGAGAATCTCATACTGAGTGAAATGAGCCAGAAAGACAAAGACAAATACCATATGATATCACTTATAACTGGAATCTAATATCCAGCACAAATGAACATCTCCTCAGAAAAGAAAATCATGGACTTGGAGAAGAGACTTGTGGTTGCCTGATGGGAGGGGAAGGAGTGGGAGGGATCGGGAGCTTGGGCTTATCAGACACAACCTAGAATAGATTTACAAGGAGATCCTGCTGAATAGCATTGAGAACTATGTCTAGATACTCATGTTGCAACAGAAGAAAGGGTGGGGGAAAAAACTGTAATTGCAATGTATACATCTAAGGATAACCTTACCCCCTTGCTGTACATTGGGAAAAAAAAAAAATTAGAGATGAAAAAACAAAAAAAAAAAAAAAGAAAATATACATGGGGTGTTTGGTGTAGTTATAACGTGTATCTGTTTGTTCTGATGCTACTTCTCATTAATATGTATTTAATACAGCTGTAATTGATCAGTGGGATTCAAATTTCCCATTCAGGTGTAGTTTTTATTGGCTAATTTCTAATATGTCTCTTCATTAAAAATATAGTTAAACATCTTTATTATATTGAGATAATACAAGGACTTCTTAATGCTATGACTTAAAGAACTGGAAAGAGAAAAGAGGAAAAGGAGAGAAGAAATGAATGCACTACAGAACTAGGCAAGATGGGAGTTCCCGTCGTGGCGCAGTGGTTAATGAATCCGACTAGGAACCATGAGGTTGTGGGTTCGGTCCCTGCCCTTGCTCAGTGCGTTAACGATCTGGCGTTGCCGTGAGCTGTGGTGTACGTTGCAGACGCGGCTCAGATCCTGCGTTGCTGTGGCTCTGGCATAGGCTGGTGGCTACAGCTCCGATTGGACCCCTAGCCTGGGAACCTCCATATGCCGCGGGAGCGGCCCAAGAAATGCCAAAAAAAAAAAAAAAAAAAAAAGACCAGAACTAGGCAAGATGGTTAGTTCAGATCTGCCTATTTTTCTTTTTTTTTGGCTTTTTTTTAGGGCCGCACTTGTGGCACTTGGAGGTCCCCAGACTAGGGGTCTAATCAGGGTTGCAGCTGCCAGCCTATGCCACAGCAATGCAGAATCCAAACTGTGTCTGCGCCCTACACCACAGCTCATGCCAACGCCAGATCCTTAACCCACTAAGCCAGGCCAGGGGTTGAACCTGAAACCTCATGGTTCCTAGTTGGATTTGTTTCCGCTGCACGAGGATGGGAACTCCAGATAGATCTGCCTTTGAATCTTTTCTCTACCTCTTAAAAACTGTAAGCTTTTCCCTGAATGACTTGAGGAATGTAAGCTTGTATCATGAACAACGCCAACTGCTCTATTATATGACTTTCATTACAATGTGTATCTTCTTTGTAAAAACAAAATATGTGAAACATGGAAATAAATATCTCTCAGTCAGTGTAAAAAAAAAAAAAAAAAAAAAGAACATTCTACTATATAACTAGAATACCTTTGTATTGTACCTAAAATTTACCAATAGTTCCCTAATCATCCTTAGTCCATATTCAAATCTCTTTAAGAGTAATTATTTATTTTATTTTTCTTGTTTTCAAATTTATTATAAAATAAAACACATTTACGGAAAACCATACCAAACATCCTTACAGATTAGTGACTTATTATAAGGCGAACACTCTTATAACCACCACTCAGAAAAAGAGAACTTCGCGGTCCACCTCAGAAGCCATCCATATGCCTCACTTCAATCATAAACACTACACCCCTTTTTTGAAGTGACCAGAAATCTGAACAAGATTCCCTGAATTTTTGCATGTTGAAAACAGGTTCTGTGCCCTTTTACCCAGTTGGATACTCATTTAGCTACAAAACCTTTGGCTCATGTTTTCTTTCCTTGATGTCTTATGTCTAGGATTCTGTTTTCTTCTAGCATAAAACATTGTTGTTGAAAGTTTAATCAAAATCTAATTTTCTTTCCATTATAATTCCTTTGGTCTTTTTGGCCTGATGCAAAAAAGAGCCAATTTAAATCTTTTTTTTTTTTTTTAGGGCTGCACTCATGGCATATGGAGGTTTCCAGGCTAGGAGGTCTAATCCGAGCTACAGCTGCCAGCCTACGCACAGCTATAGCAACATAGGATCTGAGCTGTGTCTCCAACCTAAACCACAGCTCATGGCAGCGCTGGATCCTTAACCCACTGAACGAGGCCAGAAATTGAACTCTCAACCTCATGGTTACTAGTTGGATTTGTTTCCTCTGCGCCACAGTGGGGAATCCTAATGAAAGTTTTCTTGAATTATAATTTTTAGTATTTATCCTATTGTTCCCTTGATTTTCTTTTGCAGTTACTCCTCTTATGTTGGATCTTATTTACATGGCTTCAGTATTTCACTTTCTCTTGAATTCTTTTTCTTCATTCTTTTTTTTAGGGCCACACCCCATGACATAGGGAAATTCCCAGGCTAGGGGTCATATAGGAGCTGCAGCTACTGGCCTACACCACAGCCACTTGGGATCTGAGCTGCATCTGTGACCTACACCATAGCTCACAGCAACACTGGATCCTTAACCCACTAAGTGGAGCCAGGGATCAAACAACAGAGTCCTTATGAATACTAGTTGGGTTCATTACCACTGAGCCACAAGGGGAACTCCTTCATTTTTTTTTTTTTCTCCTTTTTAGGGCCACATTCGAGGCATATGAAAGTTCCCAGACTAGGGGTCGAATTGGAGCTGCAGCTACGGGCCTACACCACAGCCACAGCAACACCAGATTGCTGATCCACTGATTGAGGCCAGGGATTGAACCCGCATCCTCATGGATACTAGGCGGATTCATTTCTTCTGCACCACAACGGGAACTCCCCTTCATTCTTTATTTTTAATTAAAACTTTTTTTCACCTTCTATTTCTTATTTTTAATGTTTTTGGTTTTTTTTGTTGTTGTTGGTTTTTTTTTTTTTTTTTTTTTTTTGTCTCTTTAGGACCGTACCCAAGGCATGTGGAGCTTCCCAGTCTAGGGGTCAAATCAGAGCTGTAGCCGATGGCCTACACTACAACCACAGCAATACCAGATCCGAGCTGCATCTGAACTACACCACAGCTCATGGCAACACAGGATCCTTAACCCACTGAGTGAGGCCAGGGATCAAACCATGCTTACAAGTCAGATTCATTTCCGCTGCACCACGGCAGGAACTCCTTCACCTTCTGTTTCTCATAAGGCAAAATCCATAATGTGTATTCACTCCTGTTTTCTTTTTGATTAATTTCATTTCTGAAATTATTTTTATTTATTCCTAATTTTCCCTGAGCTTTATCACTTCATTGCTGTAACTTTCTAGTATTGATTTACGGTCATCTTTGATAGCTTGTACCTTTTGAAATCAGAGACCCCTTGTACTCATCTGATACGAGGGCAGGCAAAACAACCTTCAACTAACTTTGCTGAAATTGGTCCACTTTGCTGAAATCGGTCCACTTTGCCTTCCTGTGGCTACCTCTTTGTGGGCCCATCAGACCTCCTGTTTCTTCTCTCTGCTTTCTCCTGCATAAATGGGGATATCCTGCAGATCTAAAGGGATGGTAATGGTTTTCCTCCCTCTCCTGTACTTTGGATTTTTCGGAGGGACACTTTATCACCCAGCCTTGTGGTAGATGTTGTCCACAGTTTTTGGTTTTACTTTCTAGTTGTTCTGTCTACTTTTTTCTCCCCTTCTCACCTTTCCTTCTCTTTTCTTCTTTTCTTCTCTTCTTTCCTTTTCTTACTTTTTTCTTTCTTTCTTTCTCTCCTTCCTGCCTTCTTTCTTTAAATGAAAGTGTTTTTTGATGGGGAGAGGATTCAGAGTGATGAAAACTGCTGTGTCTTTCTGGAATTGTTAGGAAGAGGAAAGGATCCAAGAGAGCTCAGAAAGGGGGGAAAAAAAGTTTTTTATTTGTTTGTTTGTTTGTTTTGGCCACAGCAGGCAGTGGCTTGACATGGGATCTCTGTTCCCAGACCTGGAATTGAACCTGGGCCACAGCTGGAAAAGCGCTTATTTCTTACCACTAGACCACCAGGGAACTCTCAGAAAGCAAATGATTATATTTGCTTCCATGGCCAGACCAGGACCAAGTGCCACATACCTGAATCACAGTTGGATGTGAATAGGAGAAGGAAGCAGGCTATCATATATTTTTTTTGAATTCTATACCAAAGAAAGAGAAAGGCAACAGATGTTCACTACAGTATTTCATAAAATGTTTCATTTCGGGGGTTCCATTGTTTTTTTTTAAAAAGAACTCAGAGTTCCTGACTCAGTGGGTTAAGAACCCAACTAGTATCCATGAGGATGTGGGTTCGACCCCTGAACGCTCAGTGGGTTAAGTGGCCAGCAGCTGCAGCTCTGATTTGGACCCTAGCCCAGGAACTTCCATATACCACATGTGCAGCCGTAAAAAGACAGTAAAATGAAATGAAATAAAATAAATAAAAAGTAAGCACTCCTCTAAGATAATGCAGTTACCAGATTTGTGCTTTAACCCTATTTTAAAGTTAACCTGTATTTATTAACAAATAACTTCCAAATACATTCCTTTGTAAAAGATCAACACATGTATAAGGCTAAAGTCCCATTTGGACACTCCTTACCAACCCATGTCCCCTGGTTATTTTTTGATGCCTGGCTGACTTTACCCTCTCTTCAACAGACTTCTGGTCCATGACCCTCTGCCTTGCTCAGAGAGCATTTAGATTCATTTTAACATTAACCAGAGTTAATTATTACTATGAAAGTGAATCCGTTAATAGCCATTTTGGAGGATTATCTGAGCTGCTGTCATCCTCCACTTGTAGGAAAAAAAAAAAAAAAAAAGGCAGAACCTGAGAACAGTTGAGAATTTTAGGAACTTGGCCCTTTCTCTGTTCTTTAGCATGGTGTGGACCTTAAGTCATGACTTCATCTCTGATCAGCCTACTGCTCCATCAGAGCGTTGGTAACTGATGGGCTTTTTGGCCCAGGCTTCACAAGGTTTTTTGAGATTGTTTTCATTAGGGTGTATTATGATTCAAATTGCAGAAAACCCTACTCATATTGGTTTTTTAATTTAATTTTATTTTTACTTTTTATTTTTTGTCTTTTTGCCTTTTCTAGGCCGCTCTCGCGGCATATGGAGGTTCCCAGGCTGGGGGTCTAATCAGAGCTGTAGCTGCTGGCCTACGCCACAGCCACAGCAACACCGGATCCTTAACCCACTGAGTGAAGCATACAACATATCACCCCACACCCCCAGGGTTAGGCAAGGTGTATTGCCATGATCTGATTTGAGCCCTGAATCCAGCGACTCCTGAAATGCCAAGTACCTTGACACTCTTTGGTTCCATCAGTCAATATATCCCTTTTTAAAAAGCCAGTATGGAGTTCCTGTCGTGGCTCAGTGGTTAACGAGTCCGACTAGGAACCATGAGGTTGCAGGTTCGATCCCTGGCCTTGCTCAGTGGGTTAAGGATCCGGCACTGCCGTGAGCTGTGGTGTAGGTTGCAGACACGGCTCGGATCCTGCGTTGCTATGGCTGTGGTGTAGGCCGGTGGCTACAGCTCCGATGATTCGACCCCTAGCCTGGGAACCTCCATATACTGCTGGAGCAGCCCAAGAAATGGCAAAAAAAAAAAGACCAAAAAAAAAAAGAGTGAAGGAAGAGTGAATCAGGCATGGTTAATATAGAGTGGGGTTGTGGTAAGGGATAGCTCAGCCTGGCTTAGGTGGCACCCCCTCTTATGAGGCATCATATCATGTGGTTGAGAATGTGGGCTTTGGAGAATGACCTTGGTTTTAAGATTGGCTTTTTCATTTAAGGGGTGTATGACCTTGGGCAAGTTACCAAACCTCTGGCCTCAGATTCCTCCTCTGAAAAGTGGGAGATAATAGCATCCTCCATAAGATTGCTGTGCCATCAAATTGATTAAATATGCATACAACACATCAAATAGTGATCTGCCCTGGAGCAAGATCTAGAGAAGACTTGCTATTATTGACAGAGATTTAATGATCCACAGAGGAGGGGAAACGCTCTCTACAGCAAGTGTTGAATAAAGGGTTCGGTTCCTTTGGCCTGAGGCTGTGAGATACTGTGACTGGAAGAGACCCCTTTCAAAAGCTCACCCGTCTTAATTTGGAATAAGCTGCTTCCAGGTTCTAGGCTTTTGTGGATTGGGGGGTGGTTCCCACAGGAGAGATCTGAGGGAGGCCCTAAATGCTAAATGCCCTGGAGGACAACTCACTGTGAGATTTGATTCACATTGTTCTAGAACTTTAGACTGTGATTCATGATTCTTCTGCCAGCCTGGGGAGCAGCAACTGCTTCAATGTTTGTGACAGAGCACACTGACTTATAAACCATTTATAACTCTCCTCTCTGCTTAACACAGCCTTTCCACAAATGATGCAGGTTGCAATTGTAAGCAGATAAGGTCGTTCCAGAGAAAGGGAACCAGGTATGGCTTCCTTGACATAAGAGAAGCCATTTTTGGCCTAAGCCATCTTGTGATGTCAGTGGGGCCACAGTGCTTGTCCTCGAACAGGTCTCAGTCACTAATGATCTTAAGAGAACAAAAGACAGCAGAAACAAACAACTGTTATCAGGCAAGAGAAGTAACAATAGCAGAGATAAAAAAAATAAGGTTGTAAAGACTCCCAGTTCTGTTTCACTGGTAAATATTAGCCTGAGGTGCTCAGCCACCCGAAGAACTGGAACCTGAGGGCTTGGGATGTTGACATTTTCTGACCTCAGTCAACTCAAGCTTGGACTCCACCCACTGCCCAAGCCCCTTCATGGATATGCATATACCCTTAGCTTAAAACTTTCCCGGTTTTGGAGTTCCCCTGGTGGCGCAGTGGTTAATGAATCCGACTAGGAACCATGAGGTTGCGGGTTCAGTCCCTGCCCTTGCTCAGTGGGTTAAGGATCCGGCGTTGCCGTGAGCTGTGGTGTAGGTTGCAGACGCGGCTCGGATCCCGCGTTGCTGTGGCTCTGGCGTAGGCCAGTGACCACAGCTCCGATTGGACCCCTAGCCTGGGAACCTCCATATGCCGCAGGAGCGGCCCAAGAAATAGCAAAAAGACAAAAAATAAAATAAAAAAAAACTTTCCCGGTTTTGCTCTGCAGGGTGACACTGCCTTGGGAAAGATCCCTGGTGTTGTCCTTGCTTGCTGCCAGTAAGAATAAAACCTTCCTTCTTTCGCTCTTTGGCCTGGTTGTGTCTTCTGGCTCGACACCCACCAGTTTTCAGGGAACACAACTAGAGGAGAAACTGGGGACTGAGACTGAACTTTATAAAGACGGGTAGAGTTCCTGTCATGGTGCAGCAGAAACAAATCCAACTAGGAACCATAAGGTTGCGGATTCAATCCCTGGCCTTGCTCAGTGGGTTAAGGATCATGTGTTGCCGGGAGCTGGGGTGTAGGTTGTAAACATGGCTCAGATGTGGTGTTGCTGTGGCTGTGGTGCAGGCTGGCAGCTGCAGCTCCAGTTCGACCCTAGCCTGGGAACCTCCATATGCTGCAGGTGCAGCCCTAAAAAGAATAAATAAATAAATAAATAATAAAGAGTTGTAAACTGTCCTTTTGAATAGTGCTTCCTTCATAAATCCCAAGTCTCAAAGATGGCTATTAAGAGAAGCGTGAAGAACAAAAGAGGCTTTTGTTCCAGGCCTTCTTTTCAAACCCCTAAATGTGGAATTCTCTGTGCCTGTGTCTTGGTTGGGCATGTGATTTCCCCTAACAGCTTCATCCCACCCCTTCCTCAGTAGCAATCTCAGATCCCGGCAGCAAGTGGCATGTGAAACTGGGCACATTTTTATTCCACACAGGATTATATAAACCTTGTTTTACAGTAATTTCTTTTGCCATTTTTAGCTTTTGTGCACCTTTTGGGAGTCTGCTTGGAATCTTAGTGGGCTGAATCCATGTTGGCTTTGTTTTCTGTTATAAGCAAAACATTGATTCCATTGACTTTCGTCCAGACATTCACACATTTATTGAGGGCCTACTGTGTGGCAGTTGCCCTACCAGAGTGTCTCCATATTCTTTTTCTTCTTATTTTTTGGCTGTGCCCATGGCATGCAGAAGTTTCTAGGCCAGGGATTGAACCCACTGCTACAGCAGGGACAACGCCAGATACTTTTTTTCTTTTTCTTTTTGCCATTTCTTGGGCCGCTCCCCCGGCATATGGAGGTTCCCAGGCTAGGGGTCTCATGGGAGCTGTAGCTGCCTGTCTACGCCAGAGCCACAGCAACGCGGGATCCGAGCCGTGTCTGCGACCTACACCCCAGCTCACACGATCCTTAACCCACTGAGCAAGGGCAGGGATCGAACCCGCAACCTCATCGTTCCTAGTTGGATTCGTTAACCCTGCACCACGACGGGAACTCCCACAATGCCAGATTCTTAACCTGCTGAACCCCAGGAGGGAACTTCTCTATATCTTTTTTTTTTTAATTTTTAGGGCTGCATCCAAGGCATATGGAGGTTCCCAGATTAGAGGTCCAATCAGAGCTACAGCTGCCAGCCTACACCACACCCACGGCAACACCATATCCCTGACCCACTGAGCAAGACCAGGGATTGAACTGGCATCCTCATGGATACTTGTCAGATTCGTTTCTGTGGAGCCACAATGGGAACTCCTATATCTTTTTTTTTTTTTTTTTAATTATTAAAAAAAAATTCAGTGTGATATAATCCATTCCCACCATTATTCTTTTTATTTATTTGTTTGTTCATTTTACTTTATGGATGTACCTGGCATATGGGAATTTCCTGCCACATTGTTTTACTTTATGGATGTACCTGGCTTATGGGAATTTCCTAGCATATTGAATCCCAGCCACAGCTGTGGCAACACTGGACCCGACAGGGATGGAGTAGATAGTTACACAGGTAGTTGCAGAAGTCCCAATAAGGGACCATAAGATAGACAGGGAAACCTAGGGGACTTTGAGAGATCACTGTGAGTTAATAATTGCTCAAGAGTGCCATCAGAACGAGGCAGGCTTGCTTGACTAGTGGAGGCATGAGGTACGCCTCAGGTCATTGGGTGGGGGATGGAGTGAGGCCTGCACTCAGGTTCAGACCAAGGGCAGAAACTTAAGGACCACCCTTGTACTGATTTGAGAAAGTGTGATGACAGTCCCCGTTTGACCTTATAGGGTCAAATACTCTCTTGCCGGATACCAAGGAGGAGCTACTACTCAAGAAAGAGGACGATGCCGTCTTTTCCCACCTCCACTCCCCTTGGATGATAAAACTGTAGCCCACTGGATCCTGGGGGCAGAGCCCCCTTGCCTGCCCACTTGCATCTCTCCCAAGCATCCTATCCTAATAAATCTATTTCTTGCCTATCGCTTTGTCTCTCACTGAATTCCTTTTGCACAGAGGCACAAAACACCTGAACCTCAGTATGTCCCGACAACAGGTGAGTGATTCTAATTTAAAAACTGTGGGCTCAAGTCCCAATCTGGGTTTAGTCTGGGTTTGAGTCTGATACGGGGGTTCAAGTCCCAATCTGGGTTCTGGCTAGATTCGAGCCATTAGTGTGGTCAGTTTCAGACACATGGCATCAGGCCAGACCCAGAGCCATGTCTGGTTGGACTTACTCTCCCTTGGGAGACTAATAGATAAGTAGCAAATGAATGAATGAACACATATTTACTGAGTACCTACTATGTCCCAGGCATCGTGCAAGGCTCTAGGGACACCAGAATTTTGTCTATGAGATTATAATTTAAAGGAAAGATATATACTGGGTTAATATTCACACACATCACTATATAATCTTGAACTGATCAGTGCTTTGAAGGAAAAGAACAAGATGTTAGGAGACTGCTGGAGGAGGCCTTGAATAAGCAGGACTTTTACCCCAGTAGGAATGGGGAGGGAGAGCAGGAAGGCTGTCAGGCAGGAGCCCCAGGGTGTATTGGATGAGTCAATAGATAAGTGAGTGAAGGGAAACAGGTATGCCTGGTTGACATGTTGCCTGGTCATTGCGGGCATCTGCTGACTTGGCGCGTACCTTTTTCAGGTGACAGTACCTTGATCTTTTTCCTTCTTTCCTTTTTCTTTCTTTTTCTCATCCTGACCTATGCCTCTTTCTAGCAATGGGCCCTAGACTTCACCAAATTGGGTATATCATCTCCCAGGCCTCCTCCCACGTGATTAGTCTAGGGATCTTGTCAGAACTACCAAGAAAAACATTTATTTCTTTCAGCACTTGGGAGTTTGTGCTCAAGAGAGAAGTGAAGCGATAGATGGAGACAAAGAGATGACTGATGATTTTTTTTCAGTGCCTAGATCCAGATGTGCCTGAAACTCACATGGATATAGTTGTGACTAAATTAACATACATGTGGCTCTTAAGACTACTTAAAGATCTTTCCTTTTAGGAGCTCCGCTGTGGTGAAATGAGATTGGCAGTGTCTTGGGAGCTCTGGGATGTGGGATCGATCCCTGGCTTGGCACAGTGAGTTAAGGATCTGGCATTGCTGTGAGCTGTGGTATAGGTCTCAGACTCAGCTCGGATCCCCGGCTGTTGTGGCTGTGGCTAGGCCAGCAGCTATAGATCCGATTCAACCCCTATCCTGGGAACCTCCCTATGCCATGAGCATGGCCCTAAAAAGACAAAAAATAAAGATTAAAAAAAATAATAAACTATTCTTTGAATAAGATTTTTTTTTTAAACTTTATTTTAGGGCCCAGGCCATGGGCAGAATCGGAGCTGCAGCTCCAGTCTACAGCCACAAGAGTGCAGGATCCAAACTGTATCTGCAGCCTACACCACAGCTTGTGACAATGTTGGATCCTTAACCTACTGAGCACGGCCAGGGATCAAACCTGCCTCCTCATGGATGCTAGTCGGTTCGTTCCTGCTGAACCACAAGAGGAACTCCTTTATTATTTATTTATTTATTCATTCATTTATGTCTTCTTTGCCATTTCTTGGGCCGCTCCCATGGCATATGGAGGTTCCCAGGCTAGGGGTCCAATCGGAGCTGTAGCTGCCGGCCTACACCAGAGCCACAGCAACGCGGGATTGGAGCTGCGTCTGCAACCTACACCACAGCTCATGGCAATGCCGGATCCTTAACCCACTGAGTGAGGCCAGGGATTGAACCCGCAACTTCATGGTTCCTAGTCGAATTCATTAACCACTGTGCCATGACGGGAACTCCAGGAACTCCTTTAATACAATGATTTTATTTTATATTTTATTTTATTTTTTGTCTTTTGTTGTTGTTGTTGTTGCTATTTCTTGGGCCGCTCCCGCGGCATATGGAGGTTCCCAGGCTAGGGGTTGAATCAGAGCTGTAGCCACCGGCCTACGCCAGAGCCACAGCAACGCGGGATCTGAGCCGCGTCTGCAACCTACACCACAGCTCACGGCAACCCAGATCGTTAACCCACTGAGCAAGGGCAGGGACTGAACCCGCAACCTCATGGTTCCTAGTCGGATTCGACACGACGGGAACTCCAATACAATGATTTTAACTAATGTCCCTCACTTGCTACAGCCAAAGGTGGTGGAGGAGGCCAGCTAAAGCAACTGTGGAGGTCATTCAGGAGCCCCCAAAACACCAATATTGCCTGCACCAGGAGGGATTCCCCCTAAACTTCTGTGTTCTACAGCCTCTTCCCCAGAGACACAGACCTGTGGTGTTGCATTAGTGTTTGAGTGTCCAGCAACAGATATACTGAGAAGGAGATACAAATAGGAACCTTCTCAGACCCTGGCCCGAGGTGCTGGAAAACCACAAGCTGCATCTATGCTGGAGGAATGTGGAACAACCGTGATTTAAGAGTGTAGAGCTGGCAGGCAAACTGGCTCCTGCTGGACTGTGAATCATGAACCTGCAGGGCCAGACAAGCAGGGACTATCAATTGCTTCTGGAGCCGCAGCGCTTGTGGGCATGACTGCCATCTAGTGCCAGATGTCACCTTCTGCAGGTTGTTTACTGGCTGTTTCTGTGTGGAAGGACTTTTGAGGGCCAAATGGAGGTAGGAGGTCATGGTCTTTGCTTTCATGTCAGGAAGCACCTCAAAATCAGACTTCCAATATTATCTATAATTTAACTTCTTATACCTACAGCTCCAGAGCCAAATTAACTGGATGGGATAAAGCTGCAATCAATCCACAATGTTAAGTTTGTGGCTGGGAATTCCCATCGTGGCTCAGTGGTTAACGAACCTGACTAGTATCCATGGGGACGTGGGTTCAATTTCTGGCCTTGCTCAGAGGGTTAAGGATCTGGCGTTGCTGTGAGCTGTGGTGTAGGTCGCAGATGAGGCTTGGATCTAACATTGCTGTGGCTGTGGCATAGGCTGGCGGCTGCAGCTTCGATTCAACCCCTAGACAGGGAAACTCCATATGCCGGGATGCGACCCTAAAAAGACAAAAGACCAAAAAAAAAAAAAGTGTCTCATTCCAATCCTCTAGGGTACTATGAGTTTCATAGATAGATAGATGATAGATAGACTGACTTTTTTTCTTTTTACGAGCACACATGCAGAGTATGGAAGTTCCCAGGGTGGGGGTGGAATCCAAGCTACAGCTGCTGGCATATGCCACAGACAGCAATGCCAGATCCAAGACACATCCATGACCTATGCTGCAGCTTGCATCGATGCCAGATCCCTAACTGACCGGCCAGGGATCGAACACACATCCTCATGGACATCATGTTGTGTTCTTAACCTGCTGAGCCACAGGGGGAGCTCTGATAGAGTTCCTGCAATGGTCCCATTCATGATTTAGAGTTCTGGCAAGAACAGGTAGCATACTCCAAAGGGGTGACTGGGGAGAGCTTAATGAAAGGGCCACTCACAAAGGATGGGATGGGACCCAGGGCAACAATCAAGGACCAGGAAGCCCTCTAGAGTTAGCAACAGTAGGAAGCAGCTACCACCCACAGGCCAGATGGAGCAAAAGCAGGAGAGGACACTATTCTGTTCTGCAGGAGAGAGCCACTAGACAGGTGCTAAGGCCCCAGCTGCTGATTCTTGGTTGGGTTCCTGAGAAGCACTTCCTTAGAGGAGGATTCACGTGGAAGTGATTTATTAAGGAAGTAGGCCCAGAACAGAGGATAAGTGGAGGGCGAGAAGCAGGGCAGAGAGGGTCAGAAGGCCAGGTAAGGTGTGATTTCAGGCAGAGTCCCGTGGAGGGGAGCTTCTGCCTGACCCCCTCAGAGGACCTTGGGAGGGTAGGTTATGTCTTAGAAGATCTGCCTGGAGGCAAAGAGGCTTGGCATTGAGACTCTTGACCTGCCAGTCACTCGCCAGGTGGGCAAGGAGAGGAAGCAGGGGAGTAACCAGGTCCTGGACTTTCTGCATGTTCCATTAGGGTGAAGTGCTGACTCCAGAGCGCTGAGAGCACCACCGGAGCACAGCTGAAGGTGCTGGGTGTTAGAAGAGCACAGTAAAAATCAGTACAAGGGATCCAAATGGGCCCAGGTGAAGCAAGAACTTCTGCTTCTATTAGGGATGAAGCCAGTGAGATGTGGATGTGATAATTCAGTTGACTCTGTAGGAGGAAGACACTGAGCTGGAGCTGAGGGTTTATTCAGGTGAGAGGGTAATGTCTGAAAGATAACGGAGAGTCTCAGAACACAATCAGATCTGACATTCTCAACCAGTCCCATGGGAGCTCTGAAGCAGAGCGTCCACTGTAGAAACCATGCATCAGGCTGAAGGGGTCAGGCCTCGGACCCCTTGCCATGCCCAATTATTGTCTGGTAGCTGACCAGGAATGGCATGGATCCTGAAGGTGGCCCCACTGGAGGTTGTCAGCTAAAGGCACTCCTTGCAGCCGAATGGCAAATTCTTTTAGAAGGGAGATCTAGGAGTTCCCGTCGTGGCTCAGTGGTTAACGAATCCGACTAGGAACCATGAGGTTTGCGAGTTCAATCCCTGGCCTCACTCAGTGGGTTAAGGATCCGGCGTTACTGTGAGCTGTGGTGTAGGTTGCAGACACGGCTCGGATCCTGTGGTGCTTTGGCTGGCAGCTACAGTTCCAATTGGACCCCTAGCCTGGGAACCTCCATATGCCATGGGTGCGGCCCTAAAAAGACAAAAACAAAACAAAACAAAACAAATGGGAGGGAGATCGAAACTGGCCATGCCCTTGGCAGCTGCACTTAATGATATGTAGTGTCTTTCATGTCTCTACCATCTCCCCAACAGCAGGAGGGAAGAGCTTGCCTGCAGGGAGCACAGGAATAAGAGGCAGAGAGAGAAATGCAGCCCTGGTGGCTCACATGAGCACATAGATCCAGCTGTGCCTGAAGCCCATCATATGCTTGGCTTTTTTGGTTATGTGAGCCAATGAATGCTCTTTTTGTTGAAGCCATTTTAGGTTTGGGTTTTCCATTTCAGCAAAAGAAAGATTCTTGATTAATATATTCTTCGAGCTTGCCTTTCCTCAACTATAAAATGTGACTCGAGGTGTGAGAAGAAAGAAGGACAGTTGCATTAAAGCACAGGCGCAGAGTGGATGCCCAATAAATAGTGTTTGATACTATGAAAGGAAAAAGTAGAGGAGACACAACAAGGCATGGGACACCTCTGGAGGCCCTTCTGTGTTCAGGGCAGGCCAGTGGGCTGAGTTACGTGCTCTGCCAAGTCTGGTACCTGTCTCTCACTTTCTAGAGGTACCCAGCTGGGAAGGAGGGCTGGCCCCTTGGGTTGCTTTGAGCATGTGGCTTTCTTGCAACAAGTGCTCCCTGGCCCAGTGTTTGATGGCCCTGTAGGAAGAAAAGGAAAGCTCTCATTCAGAACAAAGACGAGGGAGGCTTCTTATTCTTTTATTTTTTTATTTTTTTATTTTTTTTTTGTCTTTTTGCCATTTCTAGGGCTGCTCCCTCGGCACATGGAGGTTCCCAGGCTAGGGGCCTAATTGGAGCTGTAGCCGCTGGCCTACACCAGAGCCACAGCAACGCGGGATCTGAGCCACGTCTGCAACCTACACCACAGCTCACGGCAACGCCAGATCCTTAACCCACTGAGCAAGGCCAGGGATGGAACCCACAACCTCATGGTTCCTAGTCGGATTCGTTAACCACGGAGCCATGTCGGGAACTCCTCTCATCCTCTTTTCTCTACATAGACCGTCCCTTATATTTATTTTGGTTGTTTGTAGACCACTCCTTTGTAAAAATATGTATAAAATCTGTAATAAAATAAAAAGAATAGACAAAAACTGACCACATTTGCAGCCTTGTGATGATGCCAAAGCTTTGGGGGACAAAACAAGAAAGAACAAAGACCTCTAATTTTATACCTTAGGATTTATTTTTGGTGTTCTGTGAGGAATGGGGAATTTTATATTCCAGAGATCTGCTGAGCTTTCCACTGCTCTTCTCTTCTCCCACCAAAAACACAAAGCTTAAAAAAGGCTCCTTGGTAGAGATTTTGTGTTCTGAGTGCGGAAGCAATGACAGGAATAGAGGTGGAGCTGCTCCATTTCATTTCTCCCAGTCTCTCTGAGGATGCTCCTGTCCTAATTACAAAGAGAGAACAAAAAGTCGCTTTGAATAGCCATTTTGGTTCATCAAGTACTTAATGCCTATTATTAAGGAAGCTCCTGCCTGGTCTAATTGTATACTGTGAAACTAGAACACCTATAGCCGTTTTATCAGCATACATGAAAGACCTTACGCAAAGTTAGAAACAGCATCAAAGGCCACAGGAAAGTAGCCTCCTCTGGCACCTGTTCTTTTTTTTTTTTTTTTTTTTTTTGCCATTTCTAGGGCCACTTCTGCGGCATATGGAGGTTCCCAGGCTAGGGGTCGAATAGGAGCTGTAGCAGCCAGCCTATGCAAGAGCCACGGCAACGCGGGATCCGAGCCACATCTGCACCCTACACCACAGCTCATGGCAACACCAGATCCTTCACCCACTGAGCAAGGCCAGGGATGGAACCCACAACCTCATGGTTCCTATTCAGATTCGTTAACCACTGAACCACGATGGGAACTCCGTCTGGCTCCTGTTCTGGTTCTTTCTTACTTTCTGCCTTCAAGACAGGGATAGACTAGATGACTTTTACTGATCCTTCTCATTTGTCTCAGGGCCTGTGGGACCCCCAAAGCCCATTCTACGTCATTTCCCCTGTGGAGCCCGCCCCAGCACGCCCTGGCAGAATTACTTTCTTTGGGTACCTATGGTTGCCAGCACCCAGGATGGCTCAAAGGGATTCCTATTTCCTGGGGTACAGGCCATCGTTTAGCCTTTCCCCCCCACTCCTGAATAAGGCTGACTTGTGTAACCAATAGGATACTGCAGAAACGATAGAGTGTAACTTCTGAAGTTAGACCACAAAAGATATTGGGGAAGCTCCTGTCATGGCTCAGTGGAAATGAAATTGACTGGTATCCCTGAGGATGCAGGTTCGATCCCTGGCCTCACTCAGTGGGTTAAGGATCCAGCGTTGCTGTGAGTTGTGGTGTAGGTCACAGACAGGGCTTGGATCTGGCAATGCTGTGTCTGTGGCTGGAGGCTACAGCTCCGATTCAACCTCTGGCCTGTAAACTTCCATGTGCCTCTGGTTCGGCCCTAAAAAGGAAAAGATATTGGGGATTCCTTATTGTTTTTTCTGGGGTCACTTACTCTGTGGAAAGCTAGCTGCCATGTCACAAGAATACTCACAGAGGGTTACAAACTTGACTAGTATCTATGAGTACTCTGGTTCAATCCCTGGCTTTGCCCAGTGAGTTAACGATACGGCATTGCCATGAGTGCTGCCGTGTGGGTTGATGTGGCTCAGATCCTGAGTTGCTGTGGCTGTGGTGTAGGCTGGCAGCTATAGCTCAGATTCAACCCCTAGCCTGGGAACTTCAATATGCCTCAGGTGCAGCCCTAAAAAGAAAAAAAAAATCAATAAAGGACACCCACACATTCTTTGATGTGTCTGTTTTAGGTGGAGTTTAATTCCCTTCTCCTTGAGTATGGATGGGACTTGTTAACTCACTTATAAGAAATTGAATACAACAGACAGGATGGTTTGTGACCTCTGAGGCTCAGTCATGAACGAAACTACAACTTGATCCTAGTTCTCTCTCTTAGATCACTTGATCTGGAGGGAATCTGCTGACATGTCATGAGGACACTCAAACATCCCTGTGGATAAGCCCAGAAGGTGAGGAACTGGGGCTTCCTGCCAACAGCCATATGAGTCACCTTGGAAGCCTATCCTCCAGGTCGAGTCAAGTCAGATGGCTGTAGCCCTGCTGACAGCTTGACTGCCACCTCCTTATGAGAGATTCTGTGCTAGAACCACAAAGTTAAGTGGCTCCCCAATTCATAATCATTTGTTTTTAATCTTAAAAATATATATATGTAGTTTAATATTGTTAGCTAAATTAAAGGAAATTTCATTTATTTTTCACCCTAATATGGCAAAACAAACATTATTGTTTTGATTTTTTTTGTCAATAAAAGTCAAAATTGACAATCAAGAGTTAAGATTGAGCTATATTGTTTGTGGAGGTATCCTGACCAATGAAACAATGAAACTAGCAACACTTAAATGACATGTACAAACACAAAAAAATAAATTCAAAATCAAAATCATCTTTTTAATATTGAAATATAATTGACATATAACATTATATTAGTTTCAGGTGCAAAACAGAGTGATTTGATGTTTGTATACATTATTGAATTATCACTACAATAAGTCTAGTTAACACCCAACACCATATATAGTTACAAAATTTTTTTTCTCATCAACATTACCTTTTTAGGAATTCCTGTTGTGGCTCAGCAGTGAACAACCCAACTAATATGCATGAGGGCTCAGATTCGATCCCTGGCCCCGCTCAGTGGGTTAAGGATCCCGTGTTGCTGTGAGCTGTGGTGTAGGTGGGCAGCTGTACCTCTGATTCGACTCCTAGCCTGGGAACTTCCATGTGCTTCAGGTGTGGCCCTAAAAAAAAAAAAAAAAAAAAAAAAAAAAAACTACCTTTTTAGGAGTTCCCTTGTGGCACAGCAGGTTAAGGATTGGTATTGTCATTGAAACGGCTAGGGTTGCTGCTGTTGTGAGAGTTTGCTGGCCAGGGAACTTACACATGCCATGGGCATGGCCAAAAAAAACCCAAAAAAATGTATATATATATATATATATATTTTTTTTTTAAAAGAAATATAACTGAATTAAAAAGACAACAGAGAAACAGCGCAATTGCTTTAGAAAACAGTTTGGCATTTCCTTAAAAATTAAACATAAAGTTACCATATCATCCTGTTATTTCAAACCTAGGTATATACCTATAAGAAAACATGTTTATACAAAAACTTTTAAAGAATGTTTATAGGAACATTTTTTTAATAGCTAAAAAGTAGAAACAACCCAAACATCCATTAACTATGAATGAATAAACAAAATATGGTATATCCATACAAATGGAACGTTATTCAGCTATAAAAAGAAACAAAGTACTGGAGTTCCCTGGTGGCCTAGTGTTTAAGGATACAACATTGTCACTGCTATGGCTCAGGTTACTGCTGTGGTGTGGGCTGGATCTCTGGCCCTGGAACTTTTATATGGGGGGGTGGGGTAGGGTGGGGGTGCAGCCAAAAGAAAAAAAGAAAGAAAAGAAACAAAGTACTGATATTGGCTACACTGTAGAAGAACCTTGAAAAAATGCAAAGTGAAAGAAGCCAGACACAACATGGCAGCTTATTTTGTGTGATACGATAAGGAACACATTTGGTTTTTGTTCCTGACACAGAGAGCTTCAAAAACCCTTGGAATTTCCTGAGTGATAAGCGTGATGGGAGCTGCTTTTGGTCTTCATAAGCCCCTTTTGACCATACCAAGGTCTATGCTAATAAGATATCTCTTGGTGAACGCCTAGATAGCTTCAGGATGGGGGCTGGTTGCCAAAGGAACCAACTGTGTGATTCAGAGGGCTGGATCAGGGCTGAACACTGAATTCATTCACTGATGGCCAATGACTCAATCAATCATGCCCATGTAATGGAACTGCCATTAAAAACCCCTAAATGATGGGGTTCATATCAAGGTGCTGGGACAGTGATGTGCCCAGAAAGGGTATGGAAACCATGTGCCTCCAGCCCCACACCTTGTCCTGTGCATCTCTTCCATTAAGCTGCTACTGAGTTGTATCCTCTTATAATAAACTGGTAATATAATCAAGCAGGGCCCTGGGGTACTTCTGGGCACAAAAGCCTTTCACACTGTGTCCCCCATGTCTTGTTCTTAGGAAAGGGGCCTCATTCAGCCTCCATGACCTTCCTTGAGTTCCTAGGAGTAGGTTCAGACAGTTGCTGATCAGGGTAGGAAAGGGATGCAAAGACAAGGGAGGAATAGTCAAGACTTAGTAGGATCTGTGGTTCCTGGTTCCCTCTCAAGGGATATATGTGATAATACAGGCATCTCACACACCTAAGAGAAAAGTTATATTCCTTATGCTTCTTTTAGAAATGAATACTGTAAAATTGAACTGCTTAGAGTCCTTCCTTGCTTTGCAGCCTAAACACAATCACCTGTAAGCTAATGATTAGGAATCCTGAGCACAATTGCCGGTGGGTTAAAGACTATTAGCATATAATGTTTTTCAGGAACTTTCCAGTTTAGTCTAATTGCTGATCAATATGCCCTTTTTTTGCAAGTACAGTTATTTTAGGCAATAACCCAGAATACCACCATCATGATAATGCCAAGATCTCCTGATGTCAGCTTTGGTGACTAAGATTCCCCCAAAGAAAGAAGAATGCATGTCTGCCCCAATCCTGATTCCTATCTGGAAACCTGTTTTTCTCCTTTTTACTATAAAACTCCCCATAATTAGTCCCGGCGGGGGGGCACAGTCTATAAGACATTAGCCTGTTGTGGCCCCCTTTGCTTGGCAAAGCAACAAAGCCATCCTTTTCTCCTTCACCCAAAACATTGTCTCTGCATTTGTATTTGGCACCTGTGGACAGAGGCCGAATTTCAGCCACAGTGATAGAAAGTATCAAGTTTTCCTGAGTCCTATGCGTTGTTCTGGCAAATCACTGAAACTGAGGAGGGGAGCATGGGAACCCCTGATTTATAGTGGACTGGGCAAAAGTACAGTTGGCTACCTGAGGCAGTTTTGTGGGACTAAGTCCTTAAGCTGTGGATTCTGTACTGACTGCAGGTAGGTAGTGGCAGAAGTGAATTGAATTGCAGGCCATTCAGTTAGTGTCTGGGGATTTGGACAAAATTGGTTAATGTGTGGGGGGGATCCCATGTACTTGGTGTTGGAAATGGTGTTGGTGTTGCAGGCTATATGATTCCATTTATACAAAATTACCAGAAAAGGTAGAGACTAAAAGTAGATTAGTGGTTGCCTTTGTTAGTCCCCAAGAAGAGAGCTGAAGTGTGGTCTGGTGTTACCAAGCATGAGAAGTCGGTGATTATTTTATGGAGAAAATATGTGTATTAGATAAGCTTTGTTCTGGCATGAGTTAAGAGTGCCATGGGCAGTTAGATCAATGTTAATGAATCAACACTACATAGCGGACTTCCCTGGTGGCTCATTAGCCTAAAGATCCAGCATTATCACTACTGTGGCCCTGGTTACTGCTGTGGCATGAGTTTGATCCCTGGCCCAGGAACTTCTGCATGCTATGGGTGTGGCCAAAAAAATAAGTCTTAAAAAAACCCCCAATGTTTAGTGCATAAGGTATCTTTAAATGGAAACAAAACATAAAAATAGGTTATAGATCAATTAGTTGACAAAAATGTTGTGACAACAGGCTTGTAGTGACTTTAACCTTGTATTTTCCCTAGGGGCAATGGTTCAGTATTCACCAATTCAGTGTTCATGTTGACTTTATAGAATTTATTTATTTAAATTGATTTATTATTTTTATTTAGTTATTTTTAACTTAAGTTACTTTATAAGACTTTATAGAATTTAACTACAGTAAATAATGAGAATTAACCATGTGTTTTTGTGTAGAGTTCTCTTTCACAGGGAATATGGCCAGGCCCCATGTTACCAGCTGAATACCCCATGACTTTCTGAGGCCATAAAATCTTTACATGCTTGACCTGTCCAAAGACAATACTACCTGACTCTTCTGGAACTCTTCGCTGAGCTGATTGGTGAAGGACTGTCTCTGCCAAAGTGAATCTGAAAGAGGAGATAGTTTTCTCAAATGTGCAGATACCAACTCAAGGAGGAGTTCTCTTGTGGTGCAGTGAGTTCAGGATCTGGTGTTGTCACTGCAGTGGCTTGGGTTGCTGTTGTGGCTCAGGTTCAATCCTGGCCCAGGAATTTCCACATGCCATGGGCACAGCCAAAAAAAAAAAAACCATGAAGAATACCTCAAGAGAAACCACATTCATGTTGTGGGAATCTTAGAAGAGAAAGAAAGTGGCAGAAAATATATTTAAAACAATAATGGCTAAAAACTTTCTTAGGAAGAGATGTGGACATCCAGATTCATGAGGCCCAAAGAATCCCCTAAAATCTGAACTCAAAAAGGACTACACAGAGACTCATCAGATATAAATTGTCCGAAATCAGGCATGGCTTGCTCTGTCAATCTCTCTGTCTCTCTCTCCCTCTGAGCCCACCCGTAATTTCTCCACACCTGTCTTCTAATAAACACTTTACTTGCCTCACTAAAAAAAAAAAAAATACATATATATGTATGTATATATATATACAGTTGGAGTTCCATTGTGGCCCAGCAGGTTACGAACTTGACTGGTATCCATGAGGATGTGGGTTTGATCCCTGGCCTTGATGGCTCAGTAGGTTAAGGATCTGGCATTGCCACAAGCTGCAGCAGAATTTGCAGATGCAGCTTGGATCCGGTATTGCTGTGGCTGTGGTGTAGGCCAGTAGATGCAGCTCAGATTCAATCCCTAGACTGGGAACTTCTATATGCCTCAGAAGCAGCCCTAAACAGAACAAGAAAAAGGAAAAGAAAAAAAAAAGAAAAAAAAAAAAGGAAAAAAACCTGTCAAAAGTCAAAGACAGAGATTTTCGAAAGGAGCAAGGGAAAAGTGACAAGTCATACATAAAGGAAGATTCAATTTCTCAACCGAAATCTTTCAGGCCAAGAGAAAATGGGATGGTATATTCAAATTATCGAAAGAAGAATTGTCAACCCAAAATACTATACCTAGAAAAGATTTCCTTGAAAAAGGAAGGAAGCAATAAAAGACTTTCCCAAACAAGAGCTGAGGGAGTTTCTCACCACTACACCTGCCTTATAAGAAACGCTAAAGAAAGTTTTTCAAGTGGAAATAAAAGGACATTAACTAACACCATAAAAACATATGAAGGGGAGTTCCTGTCATGGCTCAGTGGTTAACGAATCCGATTAGGAACCATGAGGTTGTGGGTTCAATCCCTGGCCTTGTTCAGTGGGTTAAGGATCCAGTGTTGCCCTGAGCTGTGGTGTAGGTTGCAGATGTGGCTCAGATCCCGCATTGCTGTGGCTCTGGCATAGGCCAGTGGCTACAGCTCCGATTAGGCCCCTAGCCTGAGAACCTCCATATGCCGTGGGAGTGGCCCAAGAAATGGCAAGACAAAAAAAAAAAAATATATATATATATATATATATATATATATATATAGAAAGTAGTTTGTGTAAAACTGGTTATAGTAAATACGTAGTCAAAGTCAGATTCTCTAACATTATAATGGTAGTGTGTAGTTCACTTACAACTCTAAAAGTTAAAAAGCAGGGAGATGGGATTAAGACGGCAGAATAGAAGGATTGGAGCTCATCTCTCATAAAAACAACAAAATTACAACCAAATGTTGAACAACCTTTGACCAAATGGACTGGAAACTTTCAAAAAGACATCCTGCTCCAGAAGACAAAGAGGAGGTTACATCAAGAGGTAGGAGGGGTGATTACACGATATAAGAAATCCCATACTTGCCAGGTGGAAAACCCACAGACTGGAAAGTAACTATCACAGAGACTCACCTATAAGAGAGTTCTGAGCCCACATCAGGTCCCTATGCCTGGGGATCTGGAATTGGGAGAAAGAGCCCCTGTAGCATCTGGCATTGAAGGCCAGTAGGGCTTGTGCGAGGGAGCTCCATGGGACTGGGAGAAATGGAGACCCCATTCTTGAAAGGCACACGCAGGCTTTTGTGAATACTGGGTCCCGGGGCAAAGCAAAGGCTCCATAGGAAACTGCGTTGGACCTCCTGAAGGATCTCCTGGGAAAACAGGGGGTGACTGTGGCTTGCTGTGGGGGAAGAACATTGGAAGCAAAGCTCTGGGGAATATTCACCAGCTTCATCAGCATGTGTTCCTCTGGAGGTGGCCATTTTGGAAAAGTCTGGCCCCACCCATCAGCTCCGAGATAAGCCCCAGGCCAAACAATAATCCAGGTGGAATCACAGCCCTCTACCCATCAGTAAATGGGCTGCCTAAAGACCTCCCAGGCACACAGCCGCCTCTAATCTCACCCAGAGGCAAAGCCCCACCCATCACAGGGATAGGAATCAGCCCTACTTACCAGTGGGCAGTCCCTCACATCAGAAAGCCTGCAGCAAGCCCCGGGTACCAACTTTAGCCACAAGGGGAGAGGACATCAGAAGTAAGACAGGCTACAGCTCTGCAAAAAGGAGACCACACCAGAGACCTATAAAAATGAAAAGGCAGAGAACTATAACTCAGATAAGGGAGCAAGGAAAAAACCCAGAAAAACAGCTAAGTGATCTGGAGATTATCAGCCTCCAGGAAAAAGCTTTAAACTGATGATGCTGAAGATGATGCAAGACACTAGAAATAAACTGGAGGCAAAGACTGATAATTAACAGCAAACATTGGGCAAAGAAATACAAAATTTAAAACTTAAGTAAACAGAGATGCAAAATACAGTAACTGAAATAAAAGATAAAAAAGCAGGGAGTTCCCTTCGTGGCTCAGAGGTAACAAACCCAATTGGTGTCCATGAGGATGTGGGTTCAATCCCTGGCCTTGCACAGTAGGTTAAGGATCTGGCATTGCTGTAAGCTGTGGTGTAGGTTGCAGATGTGGCTCTGATCTTGTGTTGTTGTGGCTGTGGTGTCGGCCAGCAGCTGCAGCTCTGATTCAACCCCTAGCCTGGGAACTTCGGAATGACATGAGTGAGGCCTTAAAAAAAAAGTTCAAAAGCAAACATATTAGAAATAACCATAACTACAATAACATGTTATTGGATACACAATATTAAATAATGTGTAAATTGTAAAGTCAATAACCTAACATATAAAGTCGGGGAAGTAAAATTGTAAAGCTTTGGGATGCTATCAATGTCATTTTCAGTTTAAAATAAGGTGTTACAAATATAAGCTATTTTATATACGTCTCATGGTAAGCACAAAAGAAACCCTGTATTTACAAAGAATAGGGTAAAGTAGTTAAGGTATACTGCTATATAAAGACCAAATCACAAAAGAAGACTGCAATATAAGAAGCACAGAACCATGGACTACAAAATAGAAAACAATGAACAAAACGGCAATAGTAAGTTCTTATCCACCAATAATTACTTTAAACATAAGTGGATTAAATCATTCAATCAAAACACAGAGAATATAGTCTTATTAACGATAGCTATTCTGACCAGTGTGAGGTGGTACCTCATTGTAGTTTTGATTTGCATTTCTCTAATAATTTGTGGTGTTGAGCATTTTTCATGTGCCTGTTGGCCATCCATATGTCTTTGGAGAATTTTCCATTTGGATCTTCTGCCCATTTTTTTTTTATTTTATTTCTTTATTTTTTATCTTTTTGCCATTTCTTGGGCCGATCCCTCAGCATATGGAGGTTCCCAGGCTAGGGGTTGAATCAGAGCCATAGCCACCCGCCTACACCGAAGCTGCAGCAACACGGTATCCAAGCTGCATCTGCGACCTACACCACAGCTCACAGCTTAACCCACTGAGCAAGGCCAGAGATGGAACCCGAAACCTCATCGTTCTTAGTCGGATTCGTTAACCACTGAGCCACGACAGGAACTCTGTTGGAGTGTTTGTTTTTTGCTGTTGAGTTGTATGAGTTTTTTGTATATTTTGGAGATAAAGCCCTTGTTGGTTGCATTGTTTGTGACTATTTTCTCCCATTCCGTAGGTTTTGTCTTTTCTTTTTTCTTTCTTTCTTTCTTTCTTTCTTTCTTTCTTTCTTTCTTTCTTTCTTTCCTTCCTTCTTTCTTTCTTTATCTTTCTTTCTCTCTTCTTTCTGTCTGTCTGTCTGTCTTATGTCCTTTTAGTGCCGCACCCGAGGCATATGGAGGTTCCCAGGCTAGGAGTCAAATCAGAGCTGTAGCCGTTGGCCTACACCACAGCCGCAGCAATGCAGGATCTGAGCCTTGTCTGTGACTTATACCACAGCTCACGGCAATGCCAGAACCTTAACCCATTGAGCGAGGCCAGGGATCAAACTAGCAACTTCATGGTTCCTACTTGGAGTCATTTCCCCTGCGCCACGATGGGACTGTCTCTTTCTTCCCTCTTTTATGATTTCCTTTGCTGTGCAAAAGTTCATAAGTTTGATTAGGTCCCATTGGCTTATTTTTGTTTTTATTTCTCTTGCCTTGGGACACTGACCCAAGAAAACATTTGTACAGTTGATGTCAGAGAATATTTTGCTTTTGCTCTCTTCTAGGAGTTTTATGGTGTCTTGTCTTATGTTTTAAGTCTTTAAGCCATTTTGAGTTTATTTTTGTGCATGGTGTGAGGGTGTGTTCTAGTTTTATTGATTTACATACAGCTGTCCAGTTTTCCCAGCACTACTTGCTGAAGAGATGCTTTTTCCCCATTTTATATCCTTGCATCCTTTGTAAAAGTTAATTGACTGTAAGTGTCTGGGTTTATTTCTGTGTTCTCTATTCTGTTCCATTGGTCTGTATGTCTGTTTTTTTACCAGTACCACACTGTCCTGATTACTGTAGCTTTGTAGTATTGTCTGAAGTCTGGGAGAGTTATGCCTCCAGACTTTTTCCCCCCTCAGAATTACTTTGGCAATCCTGGGTCTTTTGTGGATTTTTTGTTCAAGTTCTAACAATTTTTGGATTATTTGTTCTAGTTTTTTTTTTTGTTTTTTTGTTTTTTTTTGGTCTTTTTGCCTTTTCTAGGGCCGCTCCTGCGGCATATGGAGGTTCCCAAGCTAGGGGTCTAATTGGAGCTGTAGCCTCCAGCCTACACCAGAGCCACAGCAATGTGGGATCTGAGCTGTGTCTGCAACCTACACCACAGCTCACGGCAATGCTGGATCCTTAGCCCACTGAGAAAGGCCAGGGATCGAACCCACAACCTCATGGTTCCTAGTTGGATTCGTTAACCACTGAGCCATGACAGGAACTCCTGTTTGTTCCAGTTGTAACAAATACTGGACGGGTGTGGAGGAAAGGGAACCCTCCTACACTGTTGGTGGAAATGTAAATTGGTACAACCACTATGGAAAACAGTATGGATATTACTCAAAAAACTAAATATAGAACTATCATATGACCCAGCAATCCCACTCCTGGGCATACATCCAGACAAAACTTTCATTCAGAACAATACATGGCACTATGTTCATTGCAGTATTATTCACAATAGCCAAGACATAGAAACAACCTAAATGTCCATCGACAGATGAATGGATTAAGAAGATGTGGTATATATACACAATGGAATACTACTCAGTCATTAAAAGGAACAAGATAATGTCATATGGAGCAACATGAATGGAACTAGAGATTCTCATACTAAGTGAAGTAAGTCAGAAAGAGAAAGACAGATACCATAGGATATCACTTATACATGAAATCTAAAATATAGTGCATTCCCATCATGGCTCAGTGGTTAAACAACCCAACTAGCATCCATGAAGATGAGAGTTCGATCCCTGGCCTCATTCACTCAGTGGGTTAAGGATCTGGTGTTGCTGTGAGCTCTGGTGCTGTGGTGTAGGTGGCAGATGCAGACACAGCTTGGATCCTGTGTTGGTGTGGCTGTGGTGTAGGCTGGTGGCTACAGCTCCGACTCGACCCCTAGCCTGGGAACCTCCATATGCCATGGGTGCGGCCCTAAAAATAAATAAATAAATAAAATAAAATATAGCACAGATGAACCTAAGAGAGGTGAGGAGGGCAATTCTGTGTTGGGTGATGGTGGGGGCAGCCTCAGCAGGATGAGAAGCACAAATGCAATGAGGACGGAGGGGATGACCCAATGTAAGATGTCAAAGACTAAGTAGGGTGAGAAGGACATCTGGACAAAGAAAGACAAATACTGTGTGATCTCACTTATATGTGGAATCTTAAAACAAACAAACAAAACAAAAACTGAATTCACAGAAAAAGAGAACAGATTGGTGGTTACCAGTGGTGGAGGTTAGGGATGAAGGAAATGGGTGAAGGAAGACAAAAGGTATAAACTTCCAGTCATAAGATAAATAACTTTAGTGGAATTCTATGTTGGATTTTTTTTTAGGAACTTTAATACTGCTTTCCACAGAAGCTGCCCAATTTTACATTCCCACCAGATTCCCGCAAGAGTTCTGATTTCTCCACATTCACACCATACCAACACTTACTATTTTCTGTCATCGAGTCTTTTTTTTATTATTTATCATTTTATTATTAAAGAGTGTTGACCACATACAAAAATAAACTCAAAATGGCTTAAAGACTTAAATATAAAACATGATACCATAAAACTCCTGGAAGAGAATATTGGCAAAACATTCTTTGACATAAACCATACCATTGTTTTCTTAGGTCAGTCTCCCAAGATAAAAGAAATAAAGTCAAAAATAAACAAATAGGACCTAATCACACCTATAAGCTTTTGCATAGCAAAGGAACGACCATCATCAAAGAGTCTACAAATAAAATTGCTAAAGTGGGTTTGGAGAAAAGAGACTCCTCCCACACTCTTGGTGGGAATGCAAATTTGTACAACCCTTTTAGAGAACACTGTGGGTTCTAAAACTAAAAATAGAACTACCATATGATCCACCAATCCCAATCCTGAGCACACATTTGCAGAAAACCATGATTTGAAGATACATGCACCACAATGCTCATAGCAGCACTGTTCACAATAGCCAAGACATGGAAGCAACCTAAGAGTCCACTGACAAATGAATGGATAAAGAATATGTGATATATATACCATGGAATATGACTCAACCATAAAAAAGATAGAAACAATGCCATTTGCAGCAATATGGATGGACCTGGAGATTATATTACTAAGTGAAGTTACAACTCAGAGAAAGACAAATACAGATACAATTATATGCAGAATCTAAAAAAAATGATACAAAGAACTTATTTACAAAACAGAAACACACTCAGATGTAGAAAATGAACATATGGTGACTAAACAGAAAAGTAGGGTGGGAAGAAGGATAAATTTAGGAGTTTAGGATTGGCAGATGCAACCTATTCTGTATAAAATAAACAACAAGGTCCTACTGTATAGCCCAGGGAACTATATTCAGTACCTTGTAATAAACTATAATGGAAAAGAAACACAAAGAAAGGGTGTTGAATTTTGTTAAATGCCTTTTCCACCTCAATCAAAATGGTCATGTGTTTTTTCCCCCTTTCATTCTATTAATCTGGTACATTGCATTTTTCCCACTTTACTGAGGTATAATTGACAAATAAAATTGTATATATTTAAAGTGTACAGCTTGATGATTTCCTATCTGTATTTTGTGAAATGATTACCACAATCAGGTTAATTAACACATCCATCATGTCACAGTTATCTTTTTTTTTTGCGTGTCGTGAGAACACTTAACGATTTCAAATAGAAAACACTGTGTTATTAACTATAGTCATTATAATGTACATACATTAGATACACAGAACTTACTCATCTTATAACTGAAGGCTTATACACTTTGACCAGAATCTCTCTATTTGTTTCATCCCCCAGACCCTGGTAACTGCCATTCTAGTCTGTGTTTCTATGAGTTACACCTTTGGGAGGGGGGGATATTTTGTTTTTTAGACCCTACATATAAGTGAAATAATAAATATTTATCCTTCTCTATCTGGCTAATTTTACTTAGCATTATGTGTTTTATGTTCATCCCTGCTGTTACAAATGGCAGGTTTCCTTGTTTCTCATGCCTAAATAATATTCTACTGTGTGTATATGTATAACATTTTATCTTTCTTTTCTTTCTTTTTTTTTTTTTGGTAAAGGCAAAAGAGATTTATTAAGGCATAAGTTCCTTACATATTTTGGATATTAAAGCCTTATCATATATATGGTTTTGTTGATTGTTTCCTTTGTTGTGCAGAAGCTTTTTATCTTCTTCTTCTTCTTTTTTTTTTTTTTTTGTCTTTTGTCAAAAACCTCCACGGCAAATGGAGGTTCCCAGGCTAGGGGTCAAAGTGGAGCTATAGCCACAGCCATAGCAATGTCAGATTCAAGCTGTGTCTGCAACCTATACCACAGCTCACAGCAACACTGGATCCTTAACCCACTGATTGAGGCCGGGGATCGAACCTGTGTCCTCATGGATTTGTTCCTGCTGAGCCACAGAAATGATTTTTAATTTCAGATTTTTAATTTCTTCATGATTCGGTCTTGGTGGACTGTACGTTACTAAGACTTTATTCATTTCTTTTAGGTTATACAACTTGCTGGAGTTGTTCATGGCAGTCTTCAACGATCCTTTGTAGTTCTGTGGTATGTATTATAATTGCCCCCTTTCATTCTGATTTTATTTGAGTCTTCTTTATTTTTTCTTAGTCTAGCTAAAGGTTTGCCAGTTTGATATACTCTCAAAACATCAGCTCTTAATTCTTAATTTTGTTGATCTATTTTTCTTTTCATTTATTTCTGCTCTGATCTTTGTTATTTCCTCCCTTCTGCTAACATTGGGCTTAATTTGTTCTTCTTTTTCCAGTTCTTTGAGATATAAAGTTAGGTTGTATATTTGACATCTCTTTTTTCTTTTATTTTTTTGAGGGCCGCACCTGTGGCATATGGAGGTTCTCAGGCTAGGGGTCTAATCGGGTCTAACTGGAGCTGTTGCTTTCGGCCTATGCTACAGCCACAGCAACACCAGATCTGAGCCGCGTCTGGAACCTACACCACAGCTCACGGCAACGCCAGATCCTTAACCCACTGAGCGAGGCCAGGGTTCGAACCCAAAATGTATTCATTCCTAGTCGGATTTGTTTCTGCTGCGCCACAATGGGAACTCCAACATCTTTTTCTTAATGTAAGCATTTATCACCAAAAACTTCCTTATTATAACTGCTTTTGTAGTATGTTGTGTTTCCATTTTGCTTTGTCTAAATTTACATCATTTTTTTTCTTTTTTCCCATTGGTTGTTCAGGAGGGTGTTAATTTCCATATTTTAAAAAATGTCCACTTTTCCTACTTTTAATTATTTTTTTGCTTCATATTACTGTGCTCAGAAAAAATATTTGGTATGATTTCAATTTTCTTACATTTGCTAAAACTTGGGTTGTGACCTAATGTATGGTCTATCCTGGAGAATGTTCTGTGTGCACTTGAGAAGAATGTGTGTTCTGCTGCTGCTGGAAGGAAAGTTTTGTATACATCTGTTAGGTCAATTTGGTGTAGCATTCAAGTCCAATAATTTCTTACTGATTTTCTGGCTCAATCATATGTCCATTGTTGAGAGTGGCTTTTTAAAATCTCAGCTATTTTAGTACTATTTTCCCCTTCAGACATAGTAGTATTTGCTTTATATATATATTTAGGGGCTCTGATGTTGTGTACATATATCTATAATTGTTATATCCTTTTGATAATTTGATCCCTTTATTATTATATAATGACATTCTTTGTCTCTTGTGGCAGTTTTTTTATTCTTTTTAGAGCTGCACCTGTGGCAGGTACATGGGGATCAAATCAGAGCTGCAGATACTGGCCTACACCACAGCCACGGAAATGCCAGATCCAAGTCACATGCATGACCTACGCCACAGCTTGTAGCAATGCTGGATCCTTAATCCACTGAGTGAGGCAGGGATCAAAGTGTCATCCTCAGGGCCAGTATGCTGGGTTCTTAACCTGGTGAGCCACAATAGGAACTCCTCTTATTGTTTTTTTGTTTTTACTTAAAATCTATTTTGCCTGTTATGAGTATAGTTACCCATGATCTCTTGGTTTCCATTTGCATGGAATATTTTTCCTCCCTTAAAGTTGAGGCTATTCCTGTCGTCGCTGATAAGTAGGATAGTTGGATTTGTTTTCTTTCTTTCTTTTTTTTTTTCTTTTTTTTTTTTTTTTTTTGGTTTTTAGGGCTGCACCCAGGGCATATGGAGGTTCCCAGGCTAGGGGGAATTGGAACTCTAGCTGTTGGCCTACGCCAAAGCCACAGCAATGCAGGATCCCAGTCACGTCTGCAACATACACCACAGCTCATGGCAATGCCGGATCCTTAACCTGCTGAGTGAGGCCAGGGATCGAACCCGCAACCTCATAGTTCCTAGTCAGATTCGTTAACCACTGAGCCACAACAGGAACTCCTCCTTTTCGCTATTTGTTTTTATAAAGGCTTTATTTGTCTGGAAAATTCCTGTTTTTTTTTTTGTTTTGTTTTGTTTTTGTCTTTTCTAGGGCCACGCCTGTGGTATATGGTGGTTCCCAGGCTAGGGGTCAAATAGGCGCTACAGCTGCCGGCCTACACCACAGCCACAGCAGCATGGGATCTGAGACTTGTCTGTGACCTACACCACAGCTCATGGGCAATGCCGGATCCTTAACCGACTGATTGAGGGCAGGATTGAACCTGCAACCTCATGGTTCCTAGTGGGATTTGTTAACCACTGAGCCACGACGGAAACTCCCTCTCTGGGAAATTCTTTATCTTGCCTTGATTTCTGGATAGCAGCTAGTAAAGCATTCACGGTTGGAAGTTTTTCTCTTTCAGCATTTTGACTATATTATCATATCTCATTTTCTTCTGAAATACAAGGTTTGTGCTGAGAGAGACACTAGTAACCTGATGGAGGTTCCCTTGTATGTGAGGAGGTTGTTTTGTTCTTTCCTTGTTGTTTCTACTATTCTCTTTGTCTTTGATTTTAGACAATTTTATTATAATGTGTTTGCAGAAAATCTCTTCAGGTTGAATCACTTTGGGGACCTAGGAACTTCAAGAACTTGGATGTCCAGTTTCTACCCAGATCTGGAAAGTTCTCAGCCATTATTTCTTTAAATAAGCTTTCTGCTCCCTTATCACTCTCTTTTCCTTCTGGGACTCCAATAATACATAAATTGTCACTGATTGATGCTATTCCAAAATTGATGTAGTCTTCCTTCACTCTTTTTTGTTTGTTTGTTTGTTTGTTTTTTTGCTATTTTAGGACCTCATCCAAGGCATATGGAGGTTCCCAGGCTAGGGGTCATATTGGAGCTGTTGTCGCCAGCCTATCCCACAGCCATAGCAATGCCAGATGCAAGCTGTGTCTGCAACCTACACCACAGCTCATGGCAAGACCAAATCCTTCACCCACTGATCGAGGCCAGAGATCAAACGTGCATCCTCATAGATCCCAGTAGGTTTCATTAGCCACTGAGCCACGAAGGGAACTCCTTCCTTCCCTCTTTTTCATTCATTTTTCTTTGTTGTTTTCGAATACGTAATTTCAAATAACTTGTCTTTGAGTTAATATTTTCTGTTACAATTTCATTCCATTGTTTTCTTCAGCTCAAGAATTTATTACTTCTTTTTAAAAATTACTTCTCTCTGTTAAACTTCTCATTTTGTGTGTTGTTTTTCTGATCTCTTTAAGTATAGTTGATTTACAATGTTGTACCAATTTCTGCTGTACAGCAAAGTGACTCAGTCATATATATATATATATATGACACATTATATATTATGTATTCATTATATATATTTAATATATTATATATACACATTCTTTTTTAATATTATTTTCCATCACAGTCTATCCCAGGAGATTGGATATTTCCCCCCATGCTATACAAGTAGGACCTTATTGCTTACTCATTCTAAATGTAATAGTTTGCATCTAGTAATCCCAAACCCCCAATCTATCCCACTCCCTCCCCCATCGGCATCCACAAGTCTGTTCTCTATGACTGTGAGTCTGTTTCTGTTTTGTAGATATGTTCATTTGCGCCACTTTTTTTTTTTTTTTTTTTTTTTTTTGTCTTTTTGCTATTTCTTTGGGCCACTCCTGTGGCATATGGAGGTTCCCAGGCTAGGGGTCGAATCGGAGCTGCAGCCACTGGCCTACGCCAGAGCCATAGCAATGCGGGATCCGAGCCGCGTCTACAACCTACACCACAGCTCACGGCAATGCCGGATCGTTAACCCACTGAGCAAGGGCAGGGACCGAACCCGCAACCTCATGGTTCCTAGTCGGATTCGTTAACCACTGCGCCACGACGGGAACTTCTTTATGTTTTTTTTTTGTTTTTTTGGTTTTTGTTTTTTTTTATTTGTGCCACATTTTAGATTCTACATATAAGTGATATCATGTGGCATTTGTCTTTCTCTTTCTGACTTACTTCACTTAGTATGAGAATCTCTAGTTGCATCCATGTTGCTGAAAATGGCATTATTTCATTCTTTTTTAGGGCTGAGTGGTATTCCATTGCATGTATGTACCACATCTTCTTAATTCAATCATCTGTTGCCCATTTAAGTTGTTTCCATGTCTTAGCTATTGTGAACAGTGGTGCTATGAACATAGAGGTATATGTATTTTTTTGAATTAGTTTTGTTTGGATATATGCCCAGGAGTGGGATTGCTGGATCATATGGCAGTTCTATATTTATTTTTCTGAGGAACCTCCATATTGTTTTCCGTAGTGGTTGTACCAATTTATATTCCCACCAACAGTGTAGGAGGGTTCCCTTTTCTCCACACCCTCTCCAGCATTTGTTATTTGTAGACTTATTAATGATGGCCATTCTGATAATACTCATTATAGTTTTGATTTGCATTTCTCTGATAATAAGCTATATTGACCATTTTTTCATGTGCCTACTGGCCATTAATATGTAGAAATGCCTATTTAGGTCTTCTGACCATTTTTCATTTGGGTTTTTTGTTGTTGAGTTTTTTATTTGTTTGTTTTGTCTTTTTGCCATTTCTTGGGCCACTCCCTCGGCATATGGAGCTAGGGGTCCAATAGGAGCTATAGCTGCCAGACAATGCCACAGTCACAGCAACACAGAATCCAAGCTGCATCTGTGACTTACACCACAGCTCACGGCAACGCCAGATCCCTGACCCACTGAGCAAAGCCAGGGATTGAACCTACATCCTCATGGATACTAGTCGGATTTGTTTCCACTGTGCCACAATGGCCACTCCCAATGCAACCAATTTCTGAATGTTAATCTTTTATCCTGCTACTTTGCTGAATTCATTTATCAGATCAAGTAGTTATTTATTTTTTATTTTTTTGTCTTTTTGCCATTTTCTTGGGCCGCTCCCGTGGCATATGGATGTTCCCAGGCTAGGGGTCTAATTGGAGCTGTAGCCACCGGCCTACACCACAGCCACAGCAACGAGGGATCCAAGCCATGTCTGCAACCTACACCACAGCTCACGGCAATGCCAGATCCTTAACCCACCGAGCAAGGCCAGGGATCAAACCCGAAACCTCATGGTTCTTAGTCGGATTTGTTAACCACTGAGCCACGACGGGAACTCCAAGGATATTTGTATTTTACTATATCAATGGAAGGAAGGAGTGAAACAAAAATTTGTTAGAAAGTTGGGAGAACAGTTTTATGCATTGTACAATAATTATCAATGAAGAGACAATGAATTTGACATTGCACATCTGTGAAAAATTAAAATTAAATACTTTATAAATGTGATGGAACAGTTTGATTGCATTTTTCCTCAAAAGAAGATCCTTGCATTGAAGAATCATGGATCTGCAATCAATTTCTGTCACTGAAAGATATTTTAAATTCTAACTACTACTTTATGGGATAAATTGCCAGATGTAGCTACAAATGATGACTGAATATAAATTTTTAGAATACATTATCCAGGAGTTCCCGTCATGGCTCAGTGGTTAACAAATCTGACTAAGAACCATGAGGTTGCGGGTTCGATCCCTGGCCTTGCTAAGTGCGTTAAGGATCTGGCATTGCCGTGAGCTGTGGTGTAGGTTGCAGACATGGCTTGGATCTGGTGTTGCTGTGGCCCTGGTGTAGGCCAGCGGCTACAGCTCCGATTAGACCCCTAGCTTGGGAACCTTCACATGCCGCAGGAGTGGCCCAAGAAAATGGCAAAAAGACAAATAAAATAAAATAAAACACATTATCAGGAGTTCCCGTTGTGGTGCAGTGGAAATGAATCTGACTAGGAACCTTGAGGTTGTGGGTTGGATGCCTGTCCTCACTCAGTGGGTGAAAGATCCAGCACTGTCATGAGCTGTGTTGTGTAGGTCACAGACAGGGCTTGGATCTGGCGTTGCTGTGGCTCTGGCGTAGGCTGGCAGCTGTAGTTTGGATTTGACTCCTAGTCTGGTAACCTCCATATGCTGCAAGTGCAGCCCTAAAAAGCAAAAAAAAAAAAAACAAAAAACAAAAAACAAAAAAACAAAACACAAAAAACCCCCAAAACCCCAAACGAACAAAAAACATTATCAGTTCATTTAGATAAAGGTTAGGAATGAACCATGAATTTGCTGAAATTGCTTTAAAATCTAATCTTCCATCCCATTAACATACCTCAATGCAATAGTTTTCCTGCCATGAGAATGCAGAGACATTTTAGATATAAATTTTCCTCCACAAGTGGTGCTTTTATCAATCCAATCTGGTTCAAACAAATGACTAAACAAGAAACAACCTCAATATATAAACATTGTTTACATTCAAAGTGTGCTTACACACATTTAATATATGGAATAGAAATCTGACTCATACCTTTGCTTTTGTTATGACTGTAGAAGAGCCATTGTGTGTAACACATGCTGATTAGCAAATTTTCTCAGAATAAAGTGTGGTTACTTAAATTATTTTCTTTGTTTCTTTCTTTTTTTTGGTCTTTTTGCCTTTTCTAGGGCCGCTCCTGCAGCATATGGAGGTTCCCAGGCTAGGGGGTCAAATCGGAGCTGTAGCCGCCGGCCTACACCACAGCCACAGCAACGCAGGATCAGAGCCGCGTCTGTGACCTACACCACAGCTCATGGCAATGCCGGATCCTTAACCCACTGAGCAAGGCCAGGGATTGAACTTGCAACCTCCTGGTTCCTAGTCAGCTTCGTTAACCACCGCGCCACTATGGGAACTCCTTAAATTATTTTCTTGATATGCTTTTTCTGATTGTTGAAATGCAATTTTATATCCGTCGAATTTCATGTTTAAAAATGAACTTCCATTTTTAATGTATTTTTTCACTTCATTTCACAAGTAATTTATTTTTATCTTAGGTACCAGTGAGTGACGAATTAAAAACAAAACTGGCCTTTCACCATAGATAGTAAGTAGCACTGGTCTAGATAGCTAGACTGCTCCTTGAGGACAGGCACTGCATTTTATTCAAATTCGCCTGACAGTGAGACTTAGGAAAATATTACACAAATGATTTTTTTCTTTTTTTTTGGCCACGGTTACAGATGGCATGCAGAAGTTCCTGGGCCCAGTATAGAAATGCACCACTGCAGTGACCAGAGCCACAGCACACAGTTGGATCCTTAACCCGCTGAGCCACCAGGGAACTCCCCCAAATGAAAGAGTTTTCAATCCTACAATTCCTCAATGATTAAGCTTGGTAATACTTACTGAATCTTATCAAATGCCCCAAGAGTGTTAAGCACTCTTCCTTCTACCCGCTCTTTCACGCTCCAGGGGAGGCGGCGTGCACAGCACCACGACCTGTCCTACTGGAACATTCTTTGGTCGAGCCCGACGCCCGTTACTGCCGAGCCCCGCCCAAACCACGCCCCCATGCTGGCCGTCGGGCCTGGGGACAGTGTCCGTTGTCGGCGGGACAATCCAGACTGTCCCCTCTCGTGAGAATCTAAGGATTCCAACTGGCTTGAAGAGTGTGTCCCCCGGTCCCTAGGAGCCGGAGCACGCCGGGCCCCGCCCCCTCGATACGCAGGCTCAGTGCGAGCTCGCCACGCTCCCACCCGTCGAACGCTACACGTCGCTGGCGGGGTCGCGGCGGAGGGAGGCCGGGCGGCTGCTGCCAGAGAGGACCGTGTCTGCAACTGGAGCCAAGAAAGTGAAGATGGCCACCAAATCATGCCCGGAATGCGACCAACAGGTGGGCGCCGGGGGCCGGGCACGCGAGCCGGCAGGGCGAGTGCGCGCGGGATGGCGGCAGCTACCGGCGGCCGTTGGCTGTGGGGTCCCGGCGGCCGCGCAAGTGGGCCAGCCCTAGGGGTCGGTGGCCACGGTGGAAGCCCGGAACCGGCTGGGCCTAGAGGGGGTGGGGAGTTGCCGGGGAAACGCCCGGGGCCGCAGCGGTCAGACGGGGCGAGGGTCTTGCTCTGTGGCCGGGACGCGCGAGGGGGGCGTGGGTTTGTCGTGTCTCGGATTCGCCAGGCCGGCTCCAGTGACAAAGGCAGGAGTGTGGCCCAAGTGGGTGAGCACGACCGATTCAGCCCCCTGCTGCTGCGACGAGAATACCCGATGTGCCCCCCGACTCGGAGTCCGGGCTCCGGGCTCCGAAATCCCCCTCCTGCCACGCAGTGTTGCTTTGTTCCCCTTTCAGTTATATACACTGGACCTCGCAAAACTGTCCCCATCGCGACCTGGGCTCCTGCTTGAATGTGACGAAAAGGGGCTGGAATGTAATAGTTTTAAGTTTTGTAATGCTTTCCTCTTAAACATTAGTAACTTGGTGATATTTATGCTTTCTAATAATTTTCATAACTCCGGTAGTCATTAATTTGGTCTGAATTTCTACACTTAAAAATGCTATTCCCATTAAGCCCTATTTTTCTAGGTGTTCCCCTCTTAAAATGCAGCTTGTTCTTCTAAACTTTTGAAAGATGAATTTGAGTTCCTGTGGTGGCACAGCAGTAGCAACCATGAGGATGCCAGTTCGATCCCTGGCCTCGCTCAGTGGGTTAAGTGATCCGGCTTTGCCAGGAAGTGCCATTGTAGGTCTCAGAGGCTGCTTGGATCACGCCTTGCAGTGGTTGTGGCGTTAGCTTCCATTCGACCCCTGGCCTGGGAACTTGCATATGCCGAGGGTGCGGCCCTAAAAAGCCAAAAAAAAAAAAAAAAAAGATTAATTTGTCTTTGCTATCTTATGTGGTTTCTTTAACTTTCATATCCGCTTTTGAAATGGAGTTTTAACTAAAGAACAACCCCCCCTTGGCTAAGAAGGCAGCTGCAAGCCTTTCCAGCTCTGCTCATCTCTATACCACCCTTCTTGTAATAATGTAACAACTGTGTGACCCATGTCCAAGCCAGCTGCCCTGCTAATCATGTACCCAACATTGCTTATCAGTTCTGCTTCTGTAACCTTGCTTGCTCACTTTCTTAGGGAGGAACACTGTCTGCTTGGGGATGGGGGGAGGTCTGGGATGCTTACATGGGAAAATCAAGACCTTGTAGTGTATAAAAGTTATGAGAACAAAGACCTGGTGCTCAGACTCTGGAGGTGACGCCTCTGAGCCCGCACAGGTGCTGAATAAACCTTGCTTTTCCATATCTCCCAGTGCTGTTTGTCTCCTTCCACTGCCACGATTTTTGCGGTTTCCGCAACACTTTCTAAACTAAATTCATTTAGTGTAGTGGCTTTACCACCAATACTGGTCTAGTGTTCAGGTAGACATTTCAAACTCAGAAGGGCTCAGCTATGACAGGAAACACTGCTTGTGATTAGAACAGCATCAGAATTGTGGTAAGGACCCTCACAGCATTCCAGGGGCTTTCTCTGCTTCCCCAAATGACAGCTAGGATGTTAAAGAAACAACCATGCCAGTTGCTTAGAAATTTCATGTTTCTTGGCCCATGAGCATGGCCTTAGGGTTTTGCAGAGAAGGGAAGTCCCAAGCTGTGGCTTCTTACCAGGTGCTTTCCAGTCCAGATGCCAACAAGGAATCACTTTTATCATAAGCAATATTGCCTAGTAACACTGCTGACATTCCATCTTTAGCTCATTGATGGGATGGTAGTAATAAAAGGTTAACCAAAGGTATTTTTTTTATGAAGATGTTTTGTTAACCTTTTACTAAACAGTAAATTTTTTATACTGATTCCTGTATATAATTTGATTATTCTTAACTAGAACAAGTAAAGTTCATTTGAAACTCCCTCAGGATTTCTCTTTTGGTGCAGCAGGTTAAGGATCATTGTCACTGTGGCAGCTTTGGTTGCTGCTGTGGCGAGGGTTTGATCTGGCCCTGGAACTTTCATGTGCCAGGGGCATGCCAAAACAAAAATAAAACAAAACGCCCTTAGTTAAAACAATTTGTAAGACATCTTTTATGTCAAAATGCAGACCTTAATGTGTGTTTCTTTTCAAAATAATTACCTCTCTTTTTACTTTCCCTCCCTCAGCAGGAGAAATCTCCTGCCTCTACTTTCGATCAGCAGTGTTTTGTTTCCACTGTACAGGTTTTGTACGTCTTTGTTAAATTTATGAGTTTAATTTTTGTTTGTTCCTGTAAATGGAATTGCTTTGACATTTTCATCTTATCAATGTTCATTAATTATAGGTATACAATTAATTTTTTTATTGTGGTAAAAACATAAAATTCATGATTTAAACCATTTTAAAGTGTATACTTCAGTCACATTAATACATTCACAGTGTAGTACAACCATAATCACTGTCTAATTCCAGAACATTTTCATAATCCCCTATACTCCATTAAGGAGGATAGACTTTTTATTTATTTATTTTTTGTCTTTTTTGCCTTTTCTAGCTAGGGCCGCTCCCTCAGAATATGGAGGTTCCCAGGCTAGGGGTCTAATCGGAGCTGTAGCTGCCAGCCTATGCCAGAGCCACAGCAACGTGGGATCTGAGCCGCGTCTGCAACCTACACCACAGCTCACGACAATGCTGGATCCTTATCCCACTGAGCGAGGCCAGGGATGGAACCCGCAACCTCATGGTTCGTAGTCAGGTTTGTTAACCACTGAGCCACGATGGACACTCCTAATTCCAGAACAAAATGAGACTATGTTTTCATTAAGCAGTCCCTGATTCACTCTCCTTCTAGCTCCTAGTGACTATTAATTTGTTTTCTGTTCCTGTGGATTTGCCTGTTCTTGATATTTCATATAAATGAAGTCATACAATATGTGTCCTTTGATATCTGACTTCATTCATTTAGCTTATCCTTGTTGTACCATATATCAGTACTTCATTTGTTTTTATGGCCAAATGACATTCCATTGTGTGGATGTATCACATTTTGTTAATCTGTTTATCAGTCATGGACATTTTGGTGGTTTCCACCTTTTGGTTATAGTGTTACTACTATGGATATTCACGTACAAGTTTGTATTTTAACATCTGTTCATTTATTATATTCATGTGAGGAGAACTGCATGGTCATATCATAGTTATGTGCTTAACTTACTGAAGAACTGGCAAACTGTCTTCCATGGGAGTTGCTGCATTTTACATTTCCACTAGCATTGCATGAAGGTTCTAATTTTCTCATACCCTCATGCACACTTGTTTTTATTTTTAAAAAAATCAGTATAGTTACACACACACAAGAAAATCTCTTTCATGTTTGAAAAGCTTTTAAGATGCAGTATTGGCTCTTTGCAGCCATGACCAGACCTGTCAGTTCCTCAACGAAGAGCATGCTGGGAGGATGGAGGAGAAAAGCAGATACCAGGATGTATTCCCATTTCTGGAGGGTCCTCTGGAATGTAATTTCCTAGAGCTTGTTATTAATTAATTCAAGTATTTATTAACACTTGCTCTGTGTCAGAGGCTCTGTGTTCAGGAAATAAAGCAGTGAATAAAAGAGACAAAATATCCCTTCCTCCTGGGGTGGGGGTGGGGAATTAGAATAGTGGATCCTAGTGCATGTAAAATGGGATGTCACTGTGATTTTGATTTGCATTTCCCTAATAATTAAAGACATTTGAACATCTTTTCATGTGCTTTTTGGTCATTTATTTATCTTCCTTGGAGAAATGTCTGTTCAGGTTCATTGCCCCCCCCCCCTTTTTCTTCTTATGGCTGAGCTTGAGGCATGTGAAATTTCCCAGGCCAGGGGTCAGACCCTCACCATAGCTGTGACCAGAGCAGATTCAGTGACACTGCCAGATTCTTAACCCACTGTGCCACAAAGGAACTTCTAGTTGCCCATTTTTAATTGAGTTGTTCATTGGGTTGGTTTTATTGTGTGAGTTCTAAGGTTTTGTGTGTTCTGGATACAGGGGCCTTATCAGATATATGATTTGCAAATATTTGCAAAAGCCCATTCTGTGGGTTGTCTTTTCACTCTTTTGATAGCACCCTTTGATGCACAAAAGTTTTTCATTTTGACCTAGTCCACATACACATTTCTTTTGTTGCTTGTGCTTTTGGTGTCATAACAAAAAAGCTATTGCCAAACTCACAGTCATGAAGATTTACCCCTTTTTTCATCTAAAGAGTTGTGTAGTTTTTGGTTTTGTTTTTTTAAATTTGGGTTATATAGTTTGAGTTGTTATATTTATGTCTTTGATTCATTTTGAGTTAATTTTGTATATGGTGTGAGATAAGGGTTCAGCTTCATTCTTTTGTATGTGGATGTCCTGCTGTTCCAGTGCCTTTAGTTGAAGAGACTATTCTTTCTTCATTGAATGGCCTTGGCACCATTGTTGAAAATCAGTCGACAGTAGATTTTTTTGGACTCTCGATTCTATTCCATTGATTTATATGTCTGTTCTTTTTTTTAATTTTATTTTTAGGGCTGCACCCACAGCATATGGAAGTTCCCAGGCAAGGGGTTGAATCAGAGCCTCAGCTGTCAGTCTATGCCACAACCACAGCCGTGCCAGATCCAAGGTGCATCTGCTATCTACACCACAGTTCACAGCATCATGGGATCCTTAACCCATTGAGTGAGGCCAGGGATCAAACTCACATCCTCATGGATACTGCTTTGGTTTGTTTCTGCTGCACCACAACGGGAACTCCCTCTATGTCTATTCTTACTCCAACACTGCAGTGTTTTGGTTTTCTTTTTTCACTGATGCACAGCACTTTTAAAAGACTTTTTTTTTTTTAAAAAAAAATTGAAGTATAGTTGATTTACAATGTTGTTTTAGGTATACAGTAAAGTGATTCATTTATATGCATATTTATATTTTACACATATTCTATATTCTATATTCTGCCTCCATGGCCTAGGATGGTTCCTGGGCCAGGGATTGAATCTGAGCCAGAGCTGTTACCTATGCCATGGCTGCAGCAACATGAGATCCTTAACCCACTGTGCTGGGCAGGGGACTCCACAGAGACAAGCCAGCTCATTAACCCACTGCACTACAGCGGGAACTCCTTTATGTCTTCTTTGGGAAAATGTCTAAGTCTTCTGCTAATTTTTTGTATAACCTTTAAGAATTGTGAATTACTATATTGTACACTTGTAACATACAGCATTGTACATCAACTGTATACTTCAATTAAAAATTTAAAGTATAACTGGCATATAATGTTGTGTTAGTTATATATATATTAGTTTTAACTTATTAGTTTCAGGTGTACAATGTAATGATTTCATGCTTGTTTTTATTGTAAAATGGTCTCACAGTAAGACTTTATTTATTTATTTTTATTTTAGGGATACACCCTTGGCATATGGAGGTTTCCAGGCTAAGGGTCAGATTTGAGCTGTAGCTTCCAGCCTATACCACGGCTCCTGGCAGTGCCGGATCCTTAACCCACTGAGCGAGGCCAGGGATCAAATCTGCATCCTCGTGGATATTAGTCAGATTCGTTTCCGCTGAGCCATGACGGGAACTCCAAGATTTTATTTATAGGAGTTTTAGATTCACAGCAAAACTGAGAAGAGGGTGCAGAGATTTTCTACGCATCCTCTGTCCCATATCAGCATCCTATCCGGATCTGTGTATCCTGCCCTCAGGCATAGTCTCCCCCATATCAGCATCCTTCACCAAAGTGGTAAATTTTTTTAAATCGACGAGCCTACATCGACACAAAGTTGTCACCCAGTGTCTGTAGTTTTACTTTATGGTTCACTCTTGGTGTTGTACCTTCGGTGTGTGGACAAATATGTAATGAAATGTCTCCACCATTACAGTATCACTGAGTATTTTCACTGCCCTAAAAATACTCTGTGCTTTGCCTGTTCATTCCTCCCTCCCTCTAACCTCTGGCAACCGCTGATCTATTTACTAATTTCCATAGTTGGGCCTTTTTCCCAGAATGTCATATAATTGAAATCATGCAGTGTGTAACCTTTTCAGATTGGTTTCTTCCACTTAGTAATACACATTTTAGCTTCCTCCATGTCTCTCCAGGGCTTGATAGCCCTTTTTTTTTTTCTTTTTGAAGCCCTGAATAATATTACATTATCTGGAAGTTGCAGTTTGCTTCTTTATTTATCTACTGAGGGACCTCCTGATTGTGTCCAAGTTTTGGCAATTATGAATTAAGCTGCTATAAACTTTGTAGATTTTTGTGTGACTGTAAGTTTTCAGCTTTTTGAGGTAAATATCAGGGAGCATGATTGCTGGATCATAAGATGAGTATGTTAAGTTGTATATGGAACTGTCGAACTGTCTTCCAAAGTAGCATTTTGCATTCCCTCCAGCAACAAATGAGATTTCCTGTTGCTTCACATCCTTGTCAACCTTTGGTTTTGTCAGTGTTCCAGATTTTGGCCATTCTAAGATGTGGAGCATCTTTTCATATGCTCGTATACTGTCTGTGTATCTCTTTGGAGAGATGTCTTTTAAGGTCTTTGGTCCATTATTTTTTAAATTGGGTTGTTTATTTTCTTATTTTGTGTTTTAAGAGTTCTTTGTATATTTTGGATAGCAGTCCTTTATCAGATATTTTTTTACAAATCTTTTTTCCCAGTCTGTGGCTTGGTCTTTTCATTTTCTTAACAGTGTCTTCTGCAGAGCAGAAATTTTTAATTTTAATGAAGTCCAGCTTATCGGTCCTTTCTTTGGTGTCATATTTAAAAAGCCATTACCAAACCCAGAGCCATCTTGATTTTCTCTTATGTTATCTTTTAGGAATTTTATATTTTTGTGTTTTACATGTAGGTCTGTGATCCATTTTGAGCTAATTTTTGTGGAGGACCTAAGATCTGTGTCTAGATTCTGGTTTTTGTTTGTTTGTTTTTTGCATGTGGATGTCCAATTCTAACACCATTTGTTGCAAAGTCTGTCTTTGCTTCATTATATTGCCTTTGCTCCTTTATCAAAGATCAGTTTACTAATTTATGTGTGTATATTTCTGGGTTCTTTATTTTTGTTCCATTGATTGTTCTTTCACCAATACCATACTGTTTTAATTACTGTAGCGTTATAGTAAGTTTCCAACTTTTTTTCTTCTTACATTTTGGGTTGGTTATTCTGGGTCTTTTGCCTGTCCATATAAAGTTTAGAATCTGTTTGTCAATATCCAGAAAATAACTTGATGGGCTATTTTTTTGCTTTGCTTTTTAGGGCCGCACCCAGGGCATATGGAGGTTCCCAGGCTAGAGGTCCAATCAGAGCTACAGCTGCCAGCCTACACCACAGCCACAGCAACACGAGATCCGAGCCACGTCTGTGACCTACACCACAGCTCATGGCAACAACGGATCCTTAACCCACTGAGAGAGGCCAGGGATTAAAGCTGCATCCTTGTGTATCCTAGTCAGGTTCGTTAACCACTGAGCCATGAAGGGAACTCCTTGATGGGCTTTTAATTGGAATTGTATTGAATCTTTAGATCAATTGGGAAGAACTGACATTTTTTTTTTTTTTTTTTTTTTTTTTTGCTTTTTAGGGTCACACCCTTGGCACATATGGAGGTTCCCAGGCTAGGGGTCTAATCTCAGCTACAGCTGCTGGCCTATGCCATAGCCACAGCAACCTCAGATCTGAGCCGAGTCTGTGACCTACACCATAGCTCATGGCATAGCTTATGAACCTGTGTCCTCATGGATCCTAGTCAGATTTGTTTCCACTGCGCCACGACAGGAACTCCCAGTCTGCCTATTCATGAACGTGAAATATCAATTTCTTTGATTTTGTTCATTAGAGTTGTGTAGTTCCCCTCATATGGATCTTGTACATATTTTATTGGATTTATACTTACATATTCAATTTTTTTTTGTTTGGTGTGCTAATATAAATGGTATTGTGCTTTTAATTTTAAATTCCATGTATTCATTGCTGGGATATAGGAAAGCAGTGGCTTTTTGTATTAACCTGGTGTCCTGCATCTTGTTACAGTAGCTTATTTCAAGAGATTTTTGGTTGATTCATTTGGATTTCTACATAGACAATCATCTCTTTTGCAAAACAGACAAGCTTTTTCTTCCTTCCTAATAAGTATACCCTTTATTTCCTTTTCTTGTTTTACTGCATTAGCTGGGACTTCCAGTATGATGTTGAAAAGGAGTGGTAATAGGGAACATCTTTGTCTTGTTCTCATCTCAGTGGGAATGCTTATTGGTTCTCACCATTAAATATTATGTTACCTGTACTAAAGTTGAGGAAGTTCCCCTCTATTCTTTATTTATAGAAAACTTTGTTCTAAACAGCCACACCTCTGGAAGTTCCTGGACCAGGGATTGATTCCAAGCCACAGCGGCAGCAATAATGGATTCTTTAACCCAGCTGTACCAGGCTTGGGACTGAACCTGTGCCTCTACAGCAACCTGATCTGCTGCACTCAGATCCTTAACCTACTGTGCCACAGCAGGAACTCCTTACAGAAACTTTTATCATGAATGGGTGTTGGATTTTTGTCAGATTCTTGTGATATCCGTTGTTACTTCTCCTTTTTCATTTCTAATTTTATTGATTTGAGTCTTCTTTTTTTTTTCTTGATAAATCTGGCTAAAGGTTTATCAATTTTGTTGATCTTTTCAAAGAACCAGCTTTTTGTTTCATTGATCTTTTCTATGGTTTTCTTTGTTTCTATTTCATTGTTTTCTGCTCTGATCTTTATGATTTCTTTCCTTCTGCTAACTTTAGGTCTTGTCTGTTCTCCTCTCTCTAGCTGCTTTAGATGTAAAGCTAGGTTGTTTATTTGAGCTTTTTCTTGTTTCCTGAGGTAGGCTTGTATTGCTATAAACTTTCCTCTTAGAACAGCTTTTGCTGCATCCCATAGGTTTTGGAGTGTCGTATCTTTGTTGTCATTTGCTTCTAGGTATTTTTAAATTGCCTCTTTGATTTCTTCAGAGATCCATTGATTGTTTTGTACTATGTTGTTTAGTCTCCATGTGTTTGGGTTTTTTACAGTTTTTTTCTTGTTGTTGATTTCCAGTCACATAGCATTGTGGTCAGAAAAGATGCTTGATATGATTTCAATTTTCTTAGTTACCGAGGCTTGATTTGTAGCCCAGGATGTGATCAATCTTAGAGAATGCTCCATGTGCACTTGAGAAGAATGTGTATTATGTTGCTTTTGGATGGAATGTCCTTTAAATATCTGTTGAGTCCATCTGGTCTAATGCTTCATTCAGGGCCTGTGTTTCCTTATTGATTTTCTGTCTGGATGATCTGTCCATTGCTGTAAGTGGGGTGTTAAAAGTCCCTCACTATTATTGTGTTATTGCTGATTTGTCCTTTTAAGGTTGTTACAGTTGCCTTATATATTGTGGTGAACCTATGTTGGATGCATAGATATTTAAAATTGTTATATCTTCTTCTTGGATTAATCCTTTGATCATTCATGTAGTGTCCTTCCTTGTCTCTTAAAATATTTTTCATTTTAAGGTCTATTTTGTGTGATATGAGTATTGCCACTCCATCTTTCTTTTGATTCCCGTTTGCATGGAGTATTTTCTTCCATCCTCTCACTTTCAATTTGTGTATGTCCCTAGGAGTAAAGTGGGTCCCTTGAGGACAGCATATATATAGGTCTCGTTTTTGTATCCATTCAGCCAGTCTTTTCTTTTGGTTGGGGCGTTTAGTCCATTAACATTTAAGGTAATTATTGATATGTATGTTCTTATTGCCATTTTATTAATTGTTTTGGATTTGTTTTTGTTGCTCTTTTTTCTTCCCTTCTTCTCTTGTTCTCTCCTCTTCTGGTTTGATGACTATCTTTAGTGTTCTATTTGAGTTGATTTTTCCTATTTCTTGGTGTATCAACTGTAGATTTTTGTTTGCAGTTGCCCTGAAGTTTCAATATAGGAGTGTATATATATATATGTATATATGAGATTGTTTTAAGTTGTTGGTCTCTTAATTGCAAGTGCATCTCCAGTGTCCTGCATTTGTACCCTTCTCTTCTCACAATTTCTGATTTTGGTAGCACAATTGTGCATGGATGATTTTGTATCTTTACTGTATATATGCCTTTCCTGGTGAGTCTTGTCATTTGTGGTATTTTTGTTTCTGGTTGTGACTTTACTTTTCTGCCTAGAGAAGTTCTTTTAGTATTTGTTGTAAAGCTGGTTTAGTGGTGCTGAATTCTCGTAGCTTTTGCTTATCTGTAAATGTCAGATTCTTTTTCTTCATCTTTAGACATACCTCATTTTATTGCACTTCACTTTATTGCACTTTGGAGGTACTGGATTTTTTACAAAATGAAGTTTTGTGGCAACCTTGCCTTGGGCAAGTCTATCAGTGCCACTTTTCCAATAGCTTCATTTTTTATTTAAGGTATGTGCATTATTTTAGATATAATGCTATTACATACTTAATAAACTATAGTGTAAACATTATTTTAAACACACTGGGAAACCAGTAAAAAAGTTGTTTTACTCACTTTACTGCAGTATTCACTTTATTCCAGTTATCTGGAACTAGAACTGCAATATCTTAGAGATATGCCTGTTTCAATATGATCATGTGATTTTTCTTTAGTCTATTAATGTGATAGATTACATTAGATGAGTGTTTTTTAAATTTTTTAAAATTTTATTTTATTTTTATTGGCTGTGCCCATAGCATGCAGAAGTTATTGGGCCAGGGATTGTACTCGCGCCACCACTTTTTTTTTTCATCACTCTCAGAAGTTTCTGGGCCAGGGACTGAATCTGAGCCACTGCTACAACCTATGCCACAGCTGCAGCAGTGCCAGATCCTTAATCTACTGGGCTGGGCTGGGGATCAAACCCTGGCCTCAGCAGAGGCTTGAACCACTGCAGAGACAATGATTTTTTAATTAATCAGCCTTTCATAGCTGAGATAAATCCCACTTGGTTGTGGTATATAATTTTTTCTCTTACATTGTTGGATTCCATTTGCTAATATTTTGATTTTTCTTTATTTTCTGTTTTATTTTTCATTGATTTCCTCTTTTTATTATTTTCTTCTTTCTACTTGATTTTAATTTGCTCTTATTTTTGGAGCTTCATGAAGAAAATTACCTTTAGACCTTTTCTAATACAGTTGTTTAAAGTTACAGTTCTCTCTGGACACTGGTTAACTGCATCCCATAAATTTTGATATGTTGTTTTTTCATTAGCATTCAGCTTATAATTTTTCTTTTTTTTTTTTTTTGTCTTTTTGCTATTTCTTGGGCTGCTCCTGTGGCATGTGGAGGTTCCCAGACTAGGGGTTGAATCAGAGCTGTAGCCACCAGCCTATGCCAGAGCCACAGCAATGCGGGATCCGAGCCGCATCTGCAACCTACACCACAGCTCATGGCAACGCCGGATCGTTAACCCACTGAGCAAGGGCAGGGACCGAACCCTAAACCTCATGGTTCCTAGTCGGATTCGTTAACCACTGCGCCACGATGGGAACTCCATCATTAGCATTCAGCTTATAATTTTTCTAATCTCCCTTTTGATTTCTTCTTTCACCTGTTTTTTTAATTATGGATATATAGTGTTTTCTACATAACTTATTTTTAATTGATTTTCAATTCTTTTGTGGTCAGATAACATCTCTTGAAGATTTCAGCCTTTTAAAATCTGTAAGAATTGGAGTGACCATTGTGGCTTGGATCTGGTGTTGCTGTGGCTGGGAGCTGAAGCTCCGATTTGACCCCTAACCTGGGAATTTCCATATGCCACAGATGCGGCCATAAAAAGCAAAAAACAAACAAAAAACAAAAGACCATTATATGGTCCACCTAGGTGACTGTTTCTTGTGTATTTGAAAAGAGTGTATATGCTTTCAGCTGTTAGGTTTTGTGTTCTGTAGGTTTCTGTAATGTTAAAGTGGTTGATATCATCATTCAGATATCTGTACTAAATTTTTTGTCTAGTTCTAAAAGTTTCTGAGAGAAGTGGTAGAAATACCCAGTTTTGATTGTGAATTGGACTGTTTCTCTTTTTAGTACTCCCAATGTTTGTTTCATATATTTTGAAGCTCTACTATTAAGCATTTATACATTTATAATTTTGTATCTTCCTAATATATTGGCCTTCCTGTTATTAAATGTCTTTTTGTCTCTAGTATATGCTGCTTATCTTGAAATTTGCTTTGTCTGACTTTATTGCAGCCAATCTAACTTTTGTATACTTGTTGTTCACATGGTTGAGTAGAAAAACTCAACTTCTCCTTCTTCCTCTCACATTACTGCCACACTCACAACACTTAAAAAGTTTTTTTGTTTGTTTGTGTTTTGTTTTTTGGTCATGCCAGTGGCATGAGGAAATTCCAGGGCCAGGGAGTGAACCTGAGTCACAGCAGTGACAATGCTGGATCCTTAACGTGCCGAGCTACTAAGGAACTCCTTACAACACTTTTGACACCAGATGTGTAGGGGTTTTTCCTATACCAAGCAATTCCCTGAGACCAGCTAGATGTCCTGCAGTTTAATTCAGTTCTAACACTCTACCCCAGGTTACTCACAACTTCTGTCCAACTTGGCTACAAATCCCATGACCTCCTCCTCCTTAGATTAGATTATTTGCTACACTAGCTCACAAACCTCAGGGAAACACTTCATTATACAGGATATGTTAAAAAGATAACAGAAGAACAGGCAGATGAAGAGTTACATAGGGCGAGGTCTGGGAGGGCCTGAGCAGGGCGCTTCTATTCCCATAGAGTTAGGATGTGTCACTTTCCCAGTACTTGGATGTGTTGACCAAACTGGAAGTTCTCTGAACCCCATACTTCGGGAATTTTATGCAGGTTCCATCACATAGACATGATAGATCATTGACTCCACTTCCTTCTCTGGAGAATTGGGGGAGTGGGCTGAACGTTAATTTCTAGTCATGGCTTGGTCTTTCTGGTGATTAACCCCCATCCTGGAGGCTACCAGGAGTCACCTCATGAGAACAACAACAAAAAAAGACACTTCTATCAACCAGAAATTCCAAGAGATTTAGGAGTTCTGTGTTAGAAACTGGGATTAAAGATCAAAAATTAGAACAAAAGATGCTCCTAATACATTCATCACTTAGGGAATTACAAGCATTTTAGGAGCTCCCTCTCAGGAACTGGTGAGGGTGGATGGGTAGGAGGACCAATATATTTTTTTCTGTTATCTCATGATGGTATATCTTTTTTCTTTCTTTTTTCCTTTAGACTTTTTTTTTTTTGTATTTAACATGTGTTTCTTGCAAACAGCTTAGTGTTGGTTTTGCTTTGTTACCCATCTGACAGTGTCTGCCTTTTGATTGGATAATTAATCCATTTATATATTTGCATTTAATTTTTTTTTTTTTTGTTTTGCTGTTTGTTTTGTCTCATCAGCTTTTTTTTTTTTTTTTTTTTTTTTGTCTTTCGTCTTTTTTTAAAGCCGCACCTGCGGCATATGGAAGTTCCCAGGCTAGAGGTTGAATCAGAGCTGTTGCCGCCAGCCTATGCCAGAGCCACAGCAGCGCCGGATCCAAGCTGTGTCTGCAACTGACACCATAGCTCTCGGCAACGGCAACGCTGGATCCTTAACCCACTGAGTGAGGCCAGGGATCGAACCTGCAACCTCATGGTTCCTAGTTGGATTCGTTTCCACTATACCACAATGGGAACTCTAACTCCCAGCTTTTTATCTTATGTTTGTCTTTTTCTTCTCTGTTTTGTCTTAGTCACATGTTTTTGATATTATGTTTTGATTCCTCTATTGGCCTTTTACCTTTATTTTTGTATGTGTGATTGCTGTAGAAATTACATTATGTAACAAAATAATTTATTGCAATCTTTTAAGAGACAATATCGGATTATTTCAGGAAAAATATAGGGAGTTTTCAACTATCTAGTTCCCTTTACTTCTCCTAACCTTTGTGCTATAATTAGAGTGATCAGCTTATCTCCTGTTTGCCTGGGAATTTCCTGGTTTTAGCACTGAAAGTTCTGTGTTTGGGCAACTCCCTTAGTCCTGGAAAAACTGGAAAGATTGTTTCATCTCTGCTGTTGTTATTATCTTTGTTACATCTATAAATGTTGTAAATTCAACAATATAGTGTTATAGTTTTTGTTTTAAGTCAGAAGCGGGCAAAATAATATGGCTTCCATGCCAAATCTGGCTCCTAGGCCTGTTTTTGTAGGAACCACAAATTAAAAATGCTTTTTTGCATTTTTTATTTTAAGATTGAGTTTTCTGCATTTCTGAAGAATTGCTAAGAAAAAGGAAAAAGAAAAACATGAGACACAAATAGCTATGTGACTCACAAGCCAAAAATATTTACTAATTTCGGCTGGCCCTTTTTAAAAAACTCATATATGTCTATAAAAAAATTAATATAAACACACATATTTATTTATTTATTACCTTTTAGGGCCACACCTGTGGCATATGGAAGTTCCCAGGCTAGGGGTTGAACTGGAGCTACAGCTGCCAGCCTACACCACAGTCATAGCAACATGGGATCTGAGCCACATCTGAAACCTACACCACAGCTCATGGCAATGCCATATCCTTAACCCACTGAGCAAGGCCAGGGTTTGAACCCGCATCCTCATGGATACTAGTTGATTCATTTCAGCTGTGCCACACGGGAACTCCCCAAACCCTTTTTTTTTTTTTTTGCTTTTTAGGGCTGAACTAGTGGCATGTGAAGGTTCCCAGGCTAGGGGTCGAATCAGAGCTATAGCTGCCGGCCTACACCACAGCCACAGCAACGTCAGATCCAAGCTGCATCTGCAACCTACACCACAGCTCTCGGCAACGCTGGATCCTTAACCCCCTGAGCGAGGCCAGGGATCGAACCTGCAACCTCATGGTTCCTATTGGATTTGTTTGCACTGTGCCAAGACAGGAACTCCCCCTGCCTTTTTTTTTTAAGGCGATTTTAGTACATTGTTTGGGAGCAGTCTTGTGGAATAACCAAATCTGTATTGTGTTTTATACAAATACGGTTTATGGATAGTGGTAGAAATGCAATCAGAGAAAGAGTAAACAAGAGTTAATGTTGTTCTAGTACCACCAGTATATAGTATAAAAAGGGTTTGGTGAGGTTTTCCAAAGTAAGGGATTATTTCTCTTCTTAGTTTAAAATTAAATTTATTATGTTTTGGCATAATTGACTTGACCAATTGTACTTTGGAAGAAATAATTTCAATGTCTAAAATGTTTTCATTTGTTCTGGTTAATTAAGTAAAAGTTAGGTTTACATTGTATACATAATATTCACTTTCTTCAGGCCACAAACTATTATAAATTGATCCGTTTCACTTGGCATAAAATAATCTTTCAGGAAAAAAAGCCTGTTTTTATTTATTTTTTATTTTTTTGTTTTTTCTAGGGCCGCACCTGCAGCATATGGAGGTTCCCAGGCTAGGGGTCTAATTGGAGCTGTAGCCACCGGCCTACACCAGAGCCACAGCAACATGGGATTCAAGCTGTGTCTGTGACCTACACCACAGCTCACGGCAACACCAGATCCTTAACCCACTGAGCGAGGCCAGGGATTGAACCCACAACCTCATGGTTCCTACTCAGATTTGTTAACCACTGAGCCACAACAGGAACTCCCAGACAAGCCTGTTTTTAATATGCTTAAAGATTGAAAAGAAAATATAAGAACAACCAGAAGTTAAGAAGAGCTCAGTGTCATTTGGAAAGAGCTAATTAATTATGTTACTTGTATTCTTTTGGATATAACAAATATTACATAAATTGAAAAACGTTATTTCAATTTTTATTTATTTATTTGGCTGTACCTGCAACATGTGGAAGTTCTTGAGCCAGGGACTGAACCTGTGCCACAGCAGCAACCTGAGCCACAGCAGTAGTACCGCTGGATCCTTTCTCCACTGCACCACCAGGGAACTCCTTGTTTCAATTTTTAAGGTAAATACTTAAGGGAATATTCATGAGGATTTCATCAAACTTTTGTTGATTCCTAATTGTGCTATTTTCTTTCAGTAAAATTAATTGAAGAAAGTAATATTAAGTTAAGGTTCTAATTTTTTTTTGTCTTTTTTTGTCTTTTCACGGCCATACCTATAGCATATGAAGGTTCCCAGCCTAGGGTCCAATTGGAGCTGTGGCTGCTGGCCTTCATCACAACCACAGCAACATGGGATCAGAGCTGTGCCTGTGACCTATACCATGGTTCATGGCAATGCCGGATCCTTAACCCACTGAGAGAAGCCAGGGATTGAACCCACATCCCTCGTGGATACTAGTCGGGTTCGTTAACTGCTGAGCCATGACAGGAACTCCTAAGGTTCTAATTTTTTATAGGTTAAGTTTTATAAAAACTTGATTAAGAAACAATTCTTTAAGATATAAAAAAAAGGGAAACCAGAAAGCTATGTTTTGTTCCTTGCTTTTTTTTTTTTTTTTTTGACTACACAACAAATTAGAATATTAGCATGTTGCACATCAGGAGTTCTCTGGTGGCCTGACAGTTAAGGACATTGTCACTGCTGTGGCTTGGGTCTCTGGCCTGGGAACTTCCACATGCCACAGGTGCAGTCAAAAAATAAAAAGAATATTGCATATTAGAATACTGCAATGATTCTACAATACCTGAAGTATGTCATATTAAATTTTTATATGTATTTTATATGTAATACATAAAATCTTTAAAGTTTGAAGGAATTTTCCCACTGGAATATATTATCCTTTTTTTTAAGAAACTAGAAACATAGAAATACTATAAACAGGAAAGAGGTAGAATATTTCAATTTCTTTATAAAATTCTCTGTGCAGGCCTGTACTAAAAATGTAGTTCCGAATCCTCTAAATCAGTAGTTAGTCCTGAGCTAGGTCTGATCATGTCTCCCCGGAGACATTCAGCAAAGTCTGGAGAGATTTTTGGTTGTCACAATTGGATGGGCAGTTATACTGACATTTACTGGGAAGAGGCCAGGGATGCTGGTAAACATCCTACTATGCAAAGCAAAGTTACTGGTCCCAAACAAAATGGTGCCAAAGTTGAGAAGTCTTGTTTACCATCAGTGCTTTTCACTTCCAGGGTGTTTCACATCTGTTATTTATATAACTCAGAGTTTACTGAGTCCTTATGGGTGGATAGTATTCAAAATTGTTAGCCTTCTAGCATTTAAAAAATTTAAATAAAATCTGCATAACATAAAATTTGCTATTTTAACCACTTTATTTTATTTTATTTTTGTCTTTTTCCCTTTTTTCTAGGGCTGCTTCCCACGGCATATGGGGGTTCCCAGGCTAGGCGTCTAACTGGAGCCGTAGCTGCTGGCCTACACCACAGCCACAGCAACACCAGATCCAAGCCACATCTGCGACCTGCACCACAGCTCATGGCAATGCTGGATCCTTAACCCACTGAGAAAGGCCAGGGATCGAACCTGCAACCTCCTGGTTCCTAGTCAGATTTGTTAACCACTGTGCCACGACGGGAACTCCTCCTATTTTAACCATTTTAAAGTGTACAGGTCAATGGCATTAATTACGTGCATTCATGGTGTCGTGCAAGCCTCACTACCAGTCTCCAGAACTTTATTATTCTCAAGCTGAAACTCTGTACCCCTTAAACAATAACTCCCCATTCCCCACTCCCCCCAAACACCTGGTAGCTTCTGTTCTACCTTCTCTCTATGAATTTGTCCATTCTAGTTACCTGGTATAAGTGAAATCATACAGTATTTGTTCTTTATGGTTTTTTTTTTTTTTTTTTTTTTTTTAATCTTTTTAGGGCTGCGCCTATGGCATATGGAAGCCCAGGCAAGGGGTCAAATCAGAGCTGCAGCTGCCAGCCTACACCACAGCCGCAGCCACACAGATCCGAGGCTCATCTGTGACCTACACCACAGCTCACGGCACTGCCGGATCCTTAACCCACTGATAGAGGCCAGAGATCACATCCTTGTCCTCATGGATACTAGTGGGGTTCATTACCACTGAGCCACAGTGGGAACTCCGTTTCTAGTATTTTTTTGTGTATTTGTTGTTTTAGTTACTACGTTAGAGTGTTTTGCTGTGTGTTTGTATGTTGGAGAATGTTTTATTTGACAGAGCAATCATATTATGTTTACTGACTGTGATTTTCAGTAATTTCTCTCTGTAATAAAGGATTGGAATGAGTTATTTATAATGTGGTTATTTTATAGCTCCTTTAAATCTAGTAAACAAAATAAGACAAGGACTTTTTCCTTATAGTTTGTTTACAGTTTTATTTGGAAAAATGTAAAAACAGTCTACATTCGAGGACTCAGTTGATGTAGTATTCCCACAAATGATGTTATCAGTAAATGATATTTTGAGGTTTTTTTGTTTTTTTTTAATCCTGGAAATCCAACAGTTGGAGCAATTCATTGGCAATCTTCAACACAGAGTACAAATTGTATTATAATTAACTCTTGGATTAATAGTATTCAGCTTGTCCAACCAATTGACAATTGTTTCTACAGCAAGCTCTATTTTTATAAGTGGATTTGGTGGAGGCACTAGTCGCTTGTTGATTTGTCTTGGAGATGATAATTAGCTCAGTTCCCAGGAATGTTACACTAAACATTTTCATTAACTAGTAGAAATCAACCTATTAATTGAATGTGATTATTTGTGCATTTTTCTCATTTGACCAAAACAGTCTTTGCTTGTTCTGATTTATGATTTTCTTGGTGATATGTTTGATTTTAAATAAATGAATTAATACCTTTGAACTTGTTTTGAACAAAGATGTAAACTGACAAAATGACAAACATACCTGTCTGTAGTGTATTTTTCTTTTTAAAAAAATTCACATCTTTGTTGGAGTTCCCATCGTGGCTCAGTGGTTAACGAATCCGACCAGGAACCTTGAGGTTTCAGGTTCGATCCCTGCCCTTGCTCAGTGGGTTAAGGACCCGGCATTGCCGTGTGTGTGCTGTGGTGTAGGTCACAGATGTGGCTTGGATCCCATGTTGCTGTAGGGTAGGAGCAGTTCAAGAAAAGGCAAAAAGACAAAAAAAAAAAAAGAAAATTCACTTCTTTGTGATTTGAAGGAATCTCACGATATATTTAACAAAATATGGACTTGGTAATATCTGGAGTCCAGTTGTGTTTTAGAAGTCAGTTATCAAATATTTTCCTCTTAAATACAAGCTAGAAATCTGCTTTTTCATTTTTTTTACTGAAAAGAATTCTACCAGAATTTTAGTTATCTTGGTTAGTGTTAATTAGTTTATATGAAAGGTTTATGTTTTAGAATTTGAGAGATCTTGAAAATACAAGAATGTAAAGCACTACAGCTAAGCTTCATGCTAGAAAAACAGTAGGAGAGTAGACTTTTTTTTACATATGGAATTACAGTTTTCTGTCTGAACTTATTCTTGCTGTACTGTTTTGTTGAAAATCATTTCTGGTTTTTGGTGAATACTTCCTTGATTCAAGGATCATCATTAGTGAAATTGTTTTGGGGCAGTATCTCTTCAGAAGTCCCCCACCTCCAACACCCCAAGGGGATTTAAGTGCTAAAATGTGATGAAACATCTGAATAAGATCACAGCAAATTGTATCATATCAGTATCCTGGTCTTGATATTAAACTCTAGTTTTGCAGAATCTTACTATCGGGGGAGACTAGACAAAGTGTATAAAGGCTCTTGCTGTGGTATTTCTTTTAACTAAATGTGAATCTATAATTTCCTTAAATAAAAAGTAAAGCAAAAACAGGAGTTCCCGTCGTGGCGCAGTGGTTAACGAATCCGACTAGGAACCATGAGGTTGCGGGTTCGATCCCTGCCCTTGCTCAGTGGGTTAACAATCCAGCGTTGCTGTGAGCTGTGGTGTAGGTTGCAGACGCGGCTCGGATCCCGCGTTGGCTGTGGCTCTGGCGTAGGCCGGTGGCTACAGCTCCGATTCAACCCCTAGCCTGGGAACCTCCATATGCCGAGGGAGCGGCCCAAGAAATAGCAACAACAACAACAAAAAAGACAAAAGACAAAAGACAAAAAAAAAAAAAAAAAAAATTGACAAAAAGTAAAGCAAAAACAATGTGATAAAAAACGAGATCTCTTCTCCTTCCTTAAAAACCCTAAAAAACAGATGAAACATTTGAGACCATGGTTTTCAAGACACTTGAAGCAAAGAAGGATAATAACGCTGAGAATTGAGAAACAAATTAGGTGAGCCCTGTGATTGCCCTAGCTGACTGCCTGGAGAATTCTGGGCTGTGGCACAGGGGCAGGAAACTCAGCAGTAACAAGGCCGGTGCTCTGAATTGAGGGAGACGGAACTTGGTCAGAGAGACCAAGGAAACAAAAAGTTGAAATAGGTCCAGAATTTCCTATTAGGTTTTGTGCAATGAAAAGATAAAAGGGTCCTGATTGCCCTTTGTGCCTCTGCAACGCAGGTTCTGAGTTGACTTTTACATCTGCCAAAGTATACCAATTGGCACCCTTCACGGCCTTAATTAATACTGGGACAAGATTACAAGCATACCTAGAATCCCACTAAGTTTAAAAACTTTTAGGAGAGTTACCACATGGAGAGAAGAAATACATGTGACTCACTTTAACCATCAGAACTATTGCTTTGCCTAAATTCCGTACAGTCATGTCTATTGCCCTAAAATATCCCATAGTGGGCGTGGGTGCTCTGACCTGTTAAGTAATAACATTGTAGGTAAGTCTATGGCACTAACAATTGGCTTGACCAAATGGGACCTCTCAGACTCCTCCCCCACCCCCATTAAAATCATTAGTGTGGGGAGTTCCTGTTGTGCACAGCAAAAATGAATCCAACTAATATCCTATCCCTGAGGACACAGGCTTGATCCCTGCCCTTGCTCAGTGAGTTAAGGATCCGGCATTGCTGTGAGCTGTGGAGTAGGTCACAGATATGGCTTGGATCCTGTGTTGTTGTGACTGTGGCATAGGCCAGCAGCTGTGACTCCGATTTGGCCCCTAGCCTGGAGAACTTCCATGTGCTGCAGGTGCGGCCCTAAAAAAAAAGAAAAAAACCATAGGTAATGTGGTTCAATATAAATTAAAACAGAGCCCTGATAAATTGAAACCCATTATACAGGACTTACTTAGAGCAAGGGTGATTATCTTCACTGCTGCATTTAATAGCCCAATTTTACCTGCAACCTACACCACAGCTATGGCAATGCCAGATCCTTAACCTTCCATGTTGGACCAGGGAGCAAACCTGTGCCTCAGCATCGACCAGAGCTGCTGCAGAGACAATGCTTAACCTATTGTGCCACAGCGGAAACTCCCAGTATTACCTGACTTTTAAACTTGTAAAGAATCAATGGTGCCTCACAGTGAATTACCACAACCTTAATGCCGTGGTCCTGTTAGGCCTCTGTAGTCAATATTATTGAAATTACTCTTTACAATCACTATCTCATAACTGCTTTGCATAAATTTGACTAACATGTTCTGGTCAGTGTCTATTTCAAGAATCTCTCATCCATAGTTTGCCTTCACCTTCAAAAGAATGTACCTTTACCTGGCTGTCTATGGGTACCTCAATAGCCCTGCCATCACACACTCTTTATAGGGAAGATCCTAAGTATCTAGCTTTCTCCAGAAGCACAGGTATGACATTACAGTGATGTCAGTCTTCTCCAAAGGGATTGATTTGACACACTTGTTCAGCTATACAAATACAAAGGATTTCACTAAAAGGGCACAGGCCATTGTCCCACACATAAGACCATAGTACAAGGCCCTGCCATCTTGGTTAATTTCTCTCTTTTCTTTCTTTCCTTCCTTTCTTTCTTTCTTTCTTTCTTTCTTTCTTTCTTTCTTTCTTTCTTTCTTTCTTTTTCTTTCTTTCTTTCCTTCCTTCCTTCCTTCCTTCCTTCCTTCCTTCCTTCCTTCCTTCCTTCCTTCCTTTCTTTTCTTTCTTTTTTGCTTTTTAGGGCCACTCCTGTGACATACGGAGGTTCCCAGGCTAGGGGTCGAATCAGACCTACAGCTGCCAGCCTGCGCCACAGCCACAGCAACACAGGATCCAAGCCAAGTCTGCAACCTACACCATAGCTCACGGCAACGCCGGATCCTTAACCTACTGAGTGAGGCCAGGGAGTGAACCTGCAATCTCATTGTTCTTAGTCATATTTGCTTTTGCTGCGCCACAGCAGGAACTCCCATCTTGGTTAATTTCTTGAAAAATTATTTGGTTAGCTAGGAGAGCCCTATCCCTGATACTATCAAGAAATAGCTATTGACCCTCTCAGCAGTGTTTAAACAAGCCTACTATCTTTTGGGCTCTTTGGGGTTTTCAAGACAAAATATTCTTCATTTACATGTTTTACTTATGCCCATTTATGCTGTTACTTACAGATACCTTGAATGGAGACCCTATAACAAAATGCTCTAGAATTTGTCCAAATGGCAAAAAAACAAAAAACAAAAAATAGGCACTCACTTTAGTGCTCCAAAAACCTCTTCACTGTAGAGGCTTTAGCAGCCTCCTCCTATGCTTCCTGAAGCCTCTAGACCACCCATTATGGCCATACATTGTCTATAAGCTTTTGATGCAAGAAACTTGCCTTTTTTTTTTTTTGTCTTTTTGCCATTTCTTGGGCCGCTCCTGTGGCATATGGAGGTTCCCAGGCTAGGGGTTGAATCAGAGCTGTTGCCGCCAGCCGACGCCAGAGCCACAGCAACGCTGGATCTGAGCCGCATCTGCGACCTACACCACAGCTCACGGCAATGCCGGATCGTTAACCCACTGAGCAAGGGCAGGGATCGAACCTGCAACCTCATGGTTCCTAGTTGGATTTATTAACCACTGTGCCACGATGGGAACTCTGAAACTTGCCCTTCTTGACCCCATGCTATATACTATTAGCAGTCATTGCTGGCTACATATTGATTTTCCTGGAAATTAGAGGCTCTTGTAGGGCCTGAGCCTGTGATCCTCCCTCCTCAGCTGCCTATTGTACCTTGGGTCATGGAAGCAATACCCTGTAAACTCAGTACAGTCATCAAGGCTTCCTTGCCAAAACCTTTTGTTTTTGTAGGTGCTTCTTTTGAGTACCTACCTGCAGTATGTAGCCAAACCTGAACTCTCTGGCATATCCCATCTGCAGGAGGGTTTGGTCTCCCTTGTCCTTAGACCTTTGCCTGATGCCGTAGTGCTGGAAGATATCACCCCTCTACTGGACCCCTTAGATACTTGGGGAGCCCCTTGGGATCAACTGAGGGAACACTAAAGGGACTTTGTAAAGTTTGGGATGGTATCACAGTTGATGGAGCCCATGGGAAGGCTGTTGTTGTTTATCCCTTAAGCAGGGTGTTCCTGATCAAGGACAGGATCCCAGGGGTCAGCATTACAGGCCAAACTTCACGCAGTTATCTTAGCACTAGGTCCTCTGGCCAGCAGTCCCTTCCTTCTGCACATTTTTTAACTGACTCTTGGGCCATTGCCAGTGGTCTGGCTGGTCCTGCCAGTGGCTGCAGCAGCTCCTTACCCAAGGTTGCACCTTTGGGTTAAAAGAATTCTTGGAATCTCTTGCCTCATAAGACACCCGGAATATTAACCAAACATTTCTCTGCATGTACCAAAGCCACAACACAAGGCCTCACCAAGATATCCCATGGCCCTTTCGGTGTTCCAGACATTATCCGTGGTGACCAAAGCACTCATTTTACTTCTCAGAGTGCACAATGCTGAGCTGCTGAACAAGGCATTCAGTGGAGTTCTCACCTTTATTAGTCTCAAGCTACCAACCTCACATAGTGCCAAGATAGCTTGCTTAAACAAGTTCACCTTCAATTAAGTGAAATGTCATCAGTTAAACATCAGGAGTGATTTGTAATAAAATGCCTAACTCTGCCTTTTGATCTTTGATTGTTAACAGCTTTGAAGACCCAGCACTTCTTTCCCTTTCTGTCCCATATCTGGGGAAGTTGATAAGAAAGCTCAGGTGGTCTCTCCTTTAGTGAGAAGGTTCAAACCATGTCAGCCACAGCTGCTTACATGCAGAAACCCTCACCCTAGTCCCTTCCCATAAACGCAGTAAAAACAAGGCCCGTCTCCTTTCCCTGCTCTCTCAAGCCATTTTTGGACCTCCTTGGGAGTCTTCCCTCCTATCCTCCAAAAACCTCATTATGAAAGCCTTTATATACCCTCCATGTGCATGGCTGGTATCATCAGGGTCAAAATCTGAACCAAATTTTGGAGAGGTCTTTTCATCTCTGTGGGTGAGCACAGTAGCAGAGAAAGTATACTTGTTCCCCCCACAAATGATGCTGGAACATTTATATGCATATGCAAAACCCCCCCAAAACAAAACTTTTTCCCTAGTTGTCTTTTTTTCTTCTCTTTTACTTTTTAGGACCGCACCTGTAGCATATGGAGATTCCCAGGCTAGGGGTCTAATTGGAGCTGTAGCCGCCAGCCTACGCCAGAGTCATATAGCAATGCGGGATCCGAGCTGCATCTGCAACTGACACCACAGCTCACGGCAATGCTGGATCCTTAACCCACTGAGCAAGGCCAGGGATTGAACCCGCAACCTCATGGTTCTTAGTCGGATTCGTTTCTGCTGCACCACAGTGGGAATCCTCCCACTTGTCTTTATTGTGAGATACATATGACATAAACTTTATCATCTTAACCATTTTTAAATGATTTTAATTTTTTTCTGTTATAGCTGGTTTACAGTGTTCTGTCAATTTTCTACAGTATAATAAAGTGACCCAGTCATACATACATATATACATTCTTTTTCTCACACTATCCTCCATCATGCTCCATCCTAAGTGATTAGATATAGTTCCCAGTACTATAGAGCAGTATCTCATTGCTTTTCCATTCCAAAGGCAATAGGTTGCATCTATTAACTCTGGATTCCCAACCTATCCCACTCTCTTCCCCTCCGCCTTGGCAACCACAAGTTTGTTCTCCAAGTCCATGAGTTTCTTTTCTGTGGAAAGGTTTGTTTGTGCCATATATTAGATTCCAGATATAAGTGATATCATATGGTATTTGTCTTTCTCTTTCTGACTTCACTTAGTATTGTAGGAGAGACCCTGGCCGTGATGACTAAGCAAAGTCCAGCCAACTGCCCCTAACCACCCCTGCCCCACACATCTGCTTCTATAAGCTGGCTTCCGCATCTACTACCTTGCCTGACCTCACTCCGGTCCCAAGCATGGACCTGGAAGAGGTAGCCCATAAAAGCCTTGTGAAACCCTTCTTTGGGGCTCAGACTCCGGAGAGCGATCTCCTCTGAGCCCATCAGTGTAATAAACCTGAGTTCTCCAACTCTCCGAGTGCTCGCTTGGTTTCTCACCGGGTGAAAGAGAAGAGACACTGCAGCCACAGAGGTTGTGGAGCTGGTACACTACAGCCACAGGGCTGTCGCTAGAGTTGATACCCTGTGGTGCAGGGCTGCTGGGCAGCTGCCATACAAGTATGAGAGTCTCTAGCTCCATCCATGTTGCTGCAGATGGCATTATTTTGTTCTTTTTTATGTGGTGCTCCATTGTGTATGTATATCACATCTTAATCCATTCATCTGTCAGTGGACATTTAGGCTGTTTCTATAGCTTGGCTATTGTGAATAGTGCTACAGTGGACACATGGGTGCATGTGTCTTTTTCAAGGAAAGTTTTGTCTGGATATATTCCCAAGAATGGGATTGCTGGGTCATATGGTAGTTCTATATTTAGTTTTCTGTGGTACCTCCATACTGTTCTCCATAGTGGTTGTACCAGTTTACATTCCTACCAACAAAAGGAGGATTCCCTTTCCTCCATTCTTAACCATTTTCAAGTGTACATTTTGATTTGTTTTAAACTATAACACTTCCAGAAAATACTAAAAAAATCTTCATTAGGCAAATATTTGTTAATTACATACCATAAGCATGACCCATAAAAGAAAAGAAATGAAAAATTGGACTTCATCAAAATTAAAACTTGGAGTTCCCTTTGTGGCTCAGCGATGAACAAACCCAACTAGCATCCATGAGGATGTGGGTTCAATCCCTGGCCTCTCTCAGTGGGTTAAGGATCTGGTGTTGCCATGAGCTGTGGTGTAGGCAGCAGACATGGCTTGGATCCCTTGTTGCTGTGGCTCTGGCGTAGGTCGGTGGCTACAGCTCCAATTGGACCCCTAGCCTGGGAAGCTGCATATGCCATGGGTGTGGTCCTAAAATGACAAAATAAATAAATAAATAAATAATAAAACTTATGCCCTTTGAAAGCTACTGATATGCCCTGATCATATAGTGGTTAGTACTCTGTGTTGTGAAAGCCACTGATAGAGGCCTTGTATCCAGAATATAAAAAGGACACAAAGTTCAATAAAAAGAAAACAGTCCAATTAAAACATGAAAATTTGAACTGACACTTCTCCAAGTAGTCCTATAGATGGCGATAAGCACATGAAAAAAATGTTCAACATCATTAGTCATTAGGGATATGCATATTACCACATTCAGCTCCTACTACCCTAATTAAATGGCTAGAATTAAGGACTGAACCTACCAAGTGTTGCTGGTGGGAATGTAAAATGGTACAACCACTTTGGAAAATAGTTTAGTGGTTTTCTTAGAAAGTTAAATATTTCCTACTATATGATCCAGCCGTTAAGAAAGTGTATATCTATCCAAAGACCTGTACTTTCTATATTCATAGCAACTTTGTAATGGCTGAAAACTGGATAGTCCATATGTACATGAGCAGTTGTTGATAAATTGTGCCATATCCTTACATGGAATAGTATCTAGCTGTAGAAGGAATGAACTTACTACATCAAAACATGGACAAATCTCAAAATAATTATTCAGAGTGAAAGAAGCTAAATGAAAAGAGGAAAGAGTAGGTCCTTATGATTCCATTTATATAAAACTTTAGAAAATTCAAACTAATTTATGGTGACACAAAGCTGATCAGTAGTTGCCTCGGGATGTTGAGGGGAATGTTAAGACGAAGGAGGGCAGTGTGATGGTTCGGAAATGAGCCTACAGATGGCGGTGCCTTCGCAGGTGCTGAAACCTGGGTCTCTGGCCACCCCCTCGCCGGGGAAGGGCTACGCTGGCATGATAGATGAAGAATTCACTGTTGCATTGGCTCTACGTTAGCAAAATGAGGTCAGAAGTTAAAACAATGGTGAAATGCTGCAAACAGAAAGCACACAAACTGAGAGCAACAAAAAAAGTAGAAGAAAATGAAAAGGAGTTAGCAGCATGCCAGCTTCATATCTCTCAACCTGGAGCTGAAATCAAATCATTGACTGAATACCTTCAAAATATGGAGCAAAAGAAAAGACAACTGGAGGTGTCTGTCGATTCTCTCACTGAGGAGCTAGTCCAGCTTTGAGCACAAGAGAAAAGTACATGAAATGGAAAAGGAGCACTTAAATAAGGTTCAGACTGCAAATGAAGTTAAGCAAGCTGTTGAACAGTAGATCCAAAACCACAGAGAAACTCATCAGAAACAAATGGGTAGTTTGAGAGGTGAAGTTGAGGCAGAAGAAAAACTAATTACTGATCTTCAAGACCAAAACTAGAAAATTATGCTAGAACACGAATGTCTGAGAGTAGAACATGAGAAGTTGAAAGCTACAGATCAGGAAAAGAGCAGAAAACTACATGAACTTAACAGTTACACAAGATAGACAAAAACAACCAAGACGAGCTCTGTCGAAGCAGTGCCGAGTAGTTCTGTTGTGAGCCACACGGGACGTCCGAGGAAGACAAGATCTGAAGGGCTCGGAAGAAGCAGTGGCAAAGGAACTGCAGACTTTAATGTAGTGAAATGAACTACAATGTTGTAGGAGTAAACATAATTTTATATTATTAGTACTGTATCAGTCGATCTAAATTTATAGCCTATGGAAATTAAGAAAAAATGTAAATGTGGAAGGACAGGATAAATATATGGTGAATTTATAAATATGTAGGTAAATATGGTCCAAAATTCCTGAGGGGTTTTTAACCTGCTGCACTAAATCATACACTATAACTTAGTTCTTGCTTATCTAGAAACAATGATTTGTTTGCAAGTCACTAATAATCCTCAAGTGAATTATTTTTTTGGCAGTAGGTGATAATTTTGTAATTAAGTGCACCTGTTTGGCCACTTCTTCCTCAAATGATTAAGTCAACAGTTTATTTTAGAAGCTATAAAAGTAACAGAGGAAGAGAGTTCAGTGTTTGCTTCCTCAGTGGGAGGGGCTAACTGCAACTATGTTATCAGAAATTTGCAGAGCATGGAGATTTAAGGTTATTCAGCAGAGAAAGTTGGAAAGTTCTGTGTTAGGATCTGGCTGGCAAAATTAACTTTTTGCAAGAGTTTTATATACAGTTATTTGTATTAAACTTAGAGCCATAGTCAGAAGACTCAGATCGTAATTGGCTTATTTTTTTATTTCCTTAACTATTGTAATTTCTGCTTTTATAATAATTTGGATTTAAAAGATAAATTTACTTATTTTTTTAACAGTCAAAAATGATGGAGTTCCCGTCGTGGCCCAGCCGAAGTGAATCTGACTAGTATCCAAGAGGACACAGGTTCGATCCCTGGCCTCTCTCAGTGGGTTAAGAATCTGGTGTTGCCGTGAGTTGTGGTGTAGGTCTCAGACATGGCTCAGATCTGGTGTTGTTGTGGCTGTGGCGTAGGCTGGCAGCTACAGCTCTGATTCGACCCCTCGCCTGGGAACCTCCATATTGCCGCTGGTGTGGCCCTAAAAAGACAAAAACAAAAAAAAACCTCCCAAAAAAACCACTCCAAAAATTTGGATGAAACCTTGTTGTGCAGGAAGATTGAAGTAGTGCAGTTAACAGCAACAGCAAAGTACTGCTGCCTATTTGTAACAATAGTTTTCTAAATGGATAAATATTTGGCTGTATTCACGTAGATGTTTATATTTCATTTTCAAATGAAAGCTTGCTTTTTTTTTTTTTTTTTTTTTTTTTTTTTTTTTTTTGCTTTTTATGGCCACGCCTGTGGCATATGGAGTTTCCTAGGCTGGGGCTATAGCTGCTGGCCTATGCCACAGCCACAACAACACCAGATCAGAGCTGCATCTGAGACCTATACGCTGGATCCTTAACCCACTGAGTGAGGCCAGGGATCAAACCCACACCCTCATGTTCCTAGTCAGATTCATTTCCATTATGCCACAACGGGAACTCCTTTGGCAACATTAGACTAGAAGAAAGGGATTGGAGAGTATGTTATCACATTAATCCCAGAATGAGAAGCTGTTGGCCTGTTCTGCAATGCTGACTATTCTGCTATTAACATTTTAGGAAACAGGGTTTGTATGTCACATTTTTCCCCTGGATACTCACATAATTAAATATTTACTATGTGCATGGAACTGTAAAGGTCTAGAAAATGATAAGGACACAATTCTTTTTTTTAATATAATGAATTTTTTTTCATTATAGCTGATTTACAGTGTTCTGTCACTTTTCTGCTATATAGCATGGTGACCTAGTTACACACACACACATAGATACTTTTTTTCTCATATTATCATACTCCATCATAAGTGACTAGATATAGTTCCCAGTGCTACACAGCAGGATCTTCTTGCTCATCCATTCCAAAGGCAATGGTTTGCATCTGTTAACCCCAAGTGCCCAATCCATCCCACTCCCTCCTCATCCCTTTTGGCAACCACAAGTCTGTTCTCCAAAAGGACATGATTCTCATCACAAATAATTTTTATGAGGAGGAGTTCCCGCCATGGCACAGCGGAAACGAATCTGACTAGGAACCATGAGGTTGCAGGTTCGATCCCTGCCCTTGCTCAGTGGGTTAACGATCTGGCGTTGCCATGAGCTGTGGTGTAGGTCGCAGACACGACTCAGATCTGGGGTTGCTGTGGCTGTAGCGTACCAGTGGCTACAGCTCTGATTAGACCCCAAGCCTGAAAACCTCCACGTGCTGCAGGTGCAGCCCTAAAAAAAAAAAAAAAGACCAAAAAATTAATTTAAAAAATTTTTATGAGGAGATAGACTTTAAGTATAAATGTGATTTCTACCTTGATTTATTGTTTAGTTGAAGAGACAACGTCAACACTAGAGAAGTTTAATAAATAGTAAAAGAATAATTTTTTTCATTTTTTTTCCTCTCTAGGTTCCTGTTGCATGTAAATCTTGTCCCTGTGGTTATGTATTTATTAAGAGGAAACCTCTAAAAATAAAACACTCAGAGAAGTCATCACCTTTTACAGGTAATTTTGAGAGTTTACCACCTTTCCTTCTTTTATGGTTTCTGTTATATAAATTTAAAATTAATTTTGTGAATTAAAAATTTTTTTGGCTGGTGAAGTTATAATAAATTCTGTTGAATATCTTTGGTTTTTATTAGATACAGTAAGTCAGTTTATGATTTATTAACATTTAAATGTTAACTCCTTCACAATACTAATACATTTGTAACAAATTTTAATGAGAATTTTAATTTGAAAATGTTAACTGAAAGAAAGAGAACTTTGGTTTTATTAATATAATTTTTTAAAATACCAGTTATTTTGTTCAATTAATTTATAGCTTTCTCTTTTGACAAATCTAGATTTATTCAGTAAGTGTATTCTGAGAAGGTAGATTTTTGTTATTTTTTTTCTGTGATAAAATCAGATCTCTAACACTGAGCCCCAAATGGGAGTTATTTTATTTTATTGTCTTTTATTGTCTTTTGTCTTTTGTCTTTTTTAGGGCCACACCCATGGCATATGGAAGTTCCCACGCTAGAGGTCGAATTGGAGCTACAGCTGCCAGCCTACGCCACAGACACAGCAACACCAGATCTGAGCCGCATCTGCGACCTACACCACAGCTGATGGCAAGGCCAGATCCTTAACCCACTGAGCGAGGCCGAGGATCAAACACACAACCTCGTGGTTCCAAGTCAGATTCGCTTCCGCTGTGCCAAGATGGGAACTCCAAATTTTTTTTTGTCTTTTTTTTTTGCCTTTTGTAGGGCTGCTCCTGTGGCATATAGAGGTTCCCAGGCTAGGGGTGTAATCAGAGCTGTAGCCACTGGCCTACCCCACAGCCACAGCAATGCCAGATCCAAGCCAAGTCTGCGACCTACACCAGAGCTCATGGCAACGCCGGATCGTTAACCCACTGAGCAGGGCCAGGGATCGAACCTGCAACCTCATGGTTCCTAGTCAGATTCGTTAACCATTGTGCCACGATGGGAACTCCGGGAACTCCAAATTTTTATTTTATTTTTTTTCCAAATGTGAGTAGATTTATTACAAACATTTATTGAGTGGATAACATGGGCCAGTTATTGTAATCTGCTAGGACACGTTCAGTGCTGTTACAGGGAACCACTGACTGAAATAACCCACCTTAGCCAGGCATGATCATTAACTGCTTGCATGAGTTGTTTTTTTGTTCGTTTGTTTTGTTTTTTTTTTGGCCTTTTTGCTATTTCTTGGGCCGCTCCCGCGGCATATGGAGGTTCCCAGGCTAGGGGTCAAAGCGGAGCTGCAGCCACCGGCCTCTCAACGCGGGATCCGAGCCGCGTCTGCAACCTACAGGACAGCTCATGGCAACGCCGGATCCTTAACCCACTGAGCGAGGGCAGGGATCGAACCTGCAACCTCATTGTTCCTAGTCGGATTCGTTAACCACTGCGCCACGACGGGAACTCCGCATGAGTTGTCTTAAAACTGGTAGGCTCAGTAAGGAACAAGGTGCTGCTGCCAAAAACTAACTAGGAGGAGGAGGGAGAGGATGCCAGCCCATAATATGTCCTGCCAACCACCCAGAAACCTTGCTACTGGAATCCATCTTGGCTGCGAGATAGATGCACGTTCTGCCAGGAAGGGCCCTAAGTCAGACAAAGAGCAGGGTGACTGGCCAGAGAAAACTCAAAAACTAACCCCACCTCTATAAAACTTTGAGCCACATGGCAGAGCGGTTCTCCTGGGTTCTTTTACCCTTCTGCTCTCTGCCCCGGTGCCACTTCCCCACTTTTGCTTTGTCAGTGTGTATGCCTCCTCCAACAATTCATTTCCAAGTGTTAGACAAGAGCCCACTTTGTACCCTAGAAGCAGTCCCCCTTCCTGCAACAGCAGTAAAGGAAAATATAGGAATATACATATAGAATATATCGGGAAAATATCAGCTAGTAATAAGTACGAGGTAGAAATTAGAATAGGGTACTGTGCTGGAGGTTGACTGGAAGGCTACTTTTGTTTGAGTGGCCAAGTAATGCATCTCTGAGGAGGTAAGATCTGAATAGCTGAAGGAGCTAAACATGAAAACCAGGGAAGTCTAATTCTAGGCACAGGGAAAAGCAAAGGTAAAAGTTCTGAGGCTGGATTTATTCCAGGAGTGTAAACTTGGTACTATTGGGGAGGGGAAGCCACCTTAGTTCTTCTTCTTCTTCTTTTATTTTATTTTATTTTATTTTTTTTCCTTTTTCTGCTATACACGTAGCATATGGAAGTTCCCAGGCCAGGGATCAAATCCAACCTGTGGCAACACCAGTTCCTTAACCCGCTGAGCCGGGCTGGGGATGGAACCAGCAATGCCACAGAGACAAGCTGGATCATTAACCCACGGTGCCACATCGGGACTCCTCCCTTAGTTCTTTTGCCTGGCAATTAAAATGACATAAGGCAGACTGACAGGAGAAAATCAAGCTTATTACATGTGCAATCCACACAGAAAGCAAAGCAAAGTGAGGTATTTGTATATTCGTATATACAAATATTCAAATATTTGTATATTCGTATATACAAATATTCAAATATTTGTATATTCGAATATTTGTATATTCTCAACAAAGGAGAAGGAGGTGGGCGTCTGAAGCTTCAAGGGAAAGTAAGGTAATTCAGAGGAAGATAAAAAGCGTTAATATTTGGTAAACAAATGTTTGCTGGCCACCCAAAGACACTGGGATGCAGAGAAGACTCTGATCGAATGGGCCTTGCAAGGTTTCTGTCTCCCACACTAATGCTTTACTATAGTTGTCCATGGGGATAGCTGCTTCTTGGGATAGGTTTCCTACATTAAATTATTTAAGGCAGTAAGGGGGAAGTTCAAAGGTTCTTCCTGAGTCTTTTGGGTCTTGATTGTTTTCAGTTCAAAATAATCCACATGCAGAGTGGCACATCTTGGGGATAGCTTGCCCTGAGTTCCATCAGTACAAGATAAGGAAATATATTAATATTGTGTCATATTGATAAATATAAGAGGAAAATCTCACAAGGTTATCTCTGTAGATGCTGAGAAGGTCTTTGGCGAAATTTGGTACCCATTCATGATAGAGACCCTCAAGAAAATAGGGACTGAAGAAAATTTTAACTTGATAAAAGTATATCTCCTAGTGTTAAAGTCATTATCTTATTTATACGGGGAAACACTACAGGCATATCCACTGAGATCAGAAACAAGCCAAGTGTCTCCACTGTCTCCACGATTGTTCAGTGTTATATTAGAGGCAAAATAGCCAAGGCAATTATATCACTGAGTAAGAGGTATATGAATGAGTAACAAAGAAATAAAACAATAACTATTTGTAGATCATGGTAAACCTGGACCCCAGAGAGTCGGTAATAAAACTAATCCAGACAGTGAAAGAATTCAGTGAAGGAGCAGGATTTAAAATTAACAAAAGCTAGCTTTCATATACAGGCATACCTCATTTTATTGTGGCTCACTTTATAGAGCTTCACAGATGACTACATTTTTTACAAGTTGAAGGTTTGTGGCCACACTACATCAAGGAAGTCTTTTGGTGTCATTTTTCCAATAGCATTTGCTTATTCCATGTCTCTCTGTTACATCTTGGTAATTTTTGCAAAATTAGAAGTGGAACTTAAAGATGTGACTGAATTGCTGTAATCTCCTGATAAAACTTTTTAACAGATGAGAAGTTTCTTCTAAGGATGCGCAAAGAAAGTGGTTTCTGGAGATGGAATGTGTTCCTTCCTGGTCAAGATGCTATGAAGATTGTTGAAATGACAACAAGTAATTTAGAATATTATATAAACTTAGTTAAGCGGAGGCAGAGTTTGAAAGGATTGAATCCAGTTTTGGAAAGAAGTTCTACTATGAGTAAAATGTTATCAAACAACATTGCATGCTACAGAGAAATTGTTCATAAAGGAAGAGTCAACTGATGTAGCAAACTTCTTTTTTGGCTTATTTTAAAAAATTGCCACAGCCACCCCAACCCTCAGCAACCACCACCCTGTTCAGTCAGCAGCCATCAACATCAACAGGCAAGACCTTCCACCAGCAAACAGAGAATGACTGAAGGCTCAGAGGATGGTTAGCATTTTTTAGCAATAAAGTATTTTTTAATTAAGGTGTATACATTTTTTTATCCATAATACTATTTATTGCACACTTAATAAGCTGCAGTGTAATATAAACATAACTTTGTAAACATGTACTGAGAAACCCAAAAACTCTTGTGATTTGTTTTCTTGCAATATTCATTAATGCTGTGGTCTGGAACCAAACCAGTATTTCTGAGGTATGCCTGTATACAAACTGTAAATATAAAATTATTTTACAGAAAAGCTCATCTATAACAGCAAAATGGAAGATTAAACACTTAGGAATAAATTTAATAAGGTACAAAACCTATACAAGGAAATTTTAAAATATCCTTGAAATATACTAAAGTGGATTTAAACAAATGGTAAAACATGAAGTTGTCAGTCTTCTCTAAGCCAATTCATAAAACCAGTGCAACCCTAATAAAAATTCTAACAAGTTATTTTACTGAGTTAGACAAACTGATTTTAAAGTTCACATGGAAAAACAAATGTGCAAAAAATAGCCAGGAAAATTGTCAATTGACTTAAAATAGGGTCCTTAAGGAAATTAAATGGTAAAGAAAATCTTTTCAACGAATAATGTTAGTATATCCCGTTGGATATCTACATGTGGAAGAATGAAGTTGTGTCTCTATTTCACAATATATACAAAAATAAATTCAAAGAAGATCAGAAGCCTAAATATAAGAGCTAATCAAACTGTACAGTTCTTCAAGAAAAACATAGAAGTTTTTGTGACCTTAGGCCTTGAATTCTTAAATATGATCCCAAAAGCACAAGTGACAAAACAAAAAATAAATTGGACTATCGGAAAATTCAGAACTTTTTTTTTCTTTTTGCTGCAAATGATATCATCAAAAGTGAAAAGACAACTCACAGAATGGGAAAAACTATGTGCAAACCACATTTCCGATGAAGGACTTGTTTCCAGATATAAAGAAGTAAAATAGTAAAAAGAGAAATAACCCGATTTAAAAAATGGGTATATTGGAGTTCCCACTGTGTTGCAAGGGAGATTGGTGGCGTCTTGGGAATGGTGGGATGCAGGTTCCATCCCCAGCCCGGCACAGTGAGTTAGGATCCCTGTTGCCACAGATTTGGGCAGGTCACAACTGCAGTTCGGGTCTGATCCCCAGCCCAGGAACTCCATATGCTGAGGGGCAGCCAAAAAAAAAAAAAAAAAAAAAGAAAAAGAAAAGAAAAAAAATAAAAGGTATAGTTGAAGACTATTGTGATGGGGCTTTTTCTGTAAACCTGCATTGTTGGAAACACCTCATAGAGTAACAAAGAGCTACATGTTAGGTCTGTGGGAAAGAACTACAAAAAAAAAAAAAAAAAAAAAAAAAAAAAAGAACTGCTGAGTAAACTATGGAAAACCTAACAGTCAAATCTTTTTTTTAAATCTTAGGTATTGGCATATTCCCAAGGATCTGTACTGTTCTAGGGTGTGATAGATTAGGAGTGAATATGATTTGAACTTAATGCATGTTTAGAAGATGTCTAAAATTCAGAACCAGGCGGATCCATCTCTTCTGACCCTAAAGGTAATCTTATGTAAAGCGAACTGCTTGAGTAAATTGGGTCCCAAAGGTAGGAAAGTTTGAAGTGTGTCCATATTCCGTTTGAGATCAAAGAAGGCTGACTAAAAGAACTGTGGGCTACTTTTGAAGATAACGACTCAAAAGTTGGAATGACTCAAAAACACTGGAGAAAGCAGTGGAAAGAGAATACTTAAAAGTTTATTGACTTGGAGTTCCTGTCGAGGTGCAGCGGAAACGAATCCGACTAGGAACCATGAGGTTGCGGGTTTGATCCCTGGCCTTGCTCAGTGGGTTAAGGATCCAGCGTTGCCGTGAGCTGTGGTGTAGGTGGCAGACATGGCTCAGATCCTGCGTTGCTATGGCTCTGGCGTAGGCTGGTGGCTACAGCTCTGACTCAACCCTTAGCCTGGGAACCTCCATATGCCAAGGGTGTGGCCCTAGAAAAAGCAAAAAAAAAAAAACCACACCAAGTTTACTGACTTAAATCTTGCCTATGTTACACATAATTAAAAAAAAAAACCCTTTCACTTTGAAAAAAATGGGTATAATAAGATCTGAATAGAGTTTGTCTAAAGAAGATATACAAATTGCCAATAAATACATGAAAAGATAGTCTACATTGTTAGTCATTGGAGAAATGCAGATCAAAATCATGGGATACTAGGAGTTCTCCTGTGGCACAGCAGGTTAAGGTTCTGGCTTTGTCACTGCAGCACCTTGGGTTGCTGCTATGGCATGGGTTTGATCACTGGCCTGGGAACTTCTGCATGCTGTGGGCATGGCCAAAAAAATCATGAGATACTATTTCACATACTCTATGATTGCAAAAATAAAAAAGACAAAATAACAAGTGTTGAGGAAAGTTGAAAATTGAAACCTTCATCCATTGCTGATTGGAATGTAAAATGGTGAAGCCACTTTGGAAACAGTCTACCAACTTCCTCAAATGGTTACATAGAGTGATCCAATGATCCAGCAATTCAACTCTTAGGTATATACTCAAAAGAACTGATAAACCTATATCTACACAAAAATCGTACATGAATGGTACTAGCAGCATTATTCATAATAGCTAATAATAGAAATAATCCTGATGGCTCTCAACTGATGATAAACAAATGTGCTATATGATGAAACAGTATTTTACAATAAAAAGGAAGTGATATATGCTACAACAAGAATGACTTTTTTTCCTCTTTTTCTTTTGGCTGAATCCACAGCGTATGGAGGTTCCTAGGCTAGGGGTCCAATCGGAGCTGTAGCCGCCAGCCTACACCACAGCCAGAGCAAAGCAGAATCCAAGCCGCACCTGCAACCTACACCACAGCTCATAGCAACGCTGGATCCTTAACCCACTGAGCAAGGTCAGGGATTGAACCTGAGTTGTCATGGATGCTAGTCGGGTCCTTTAACCACTGAGCCAGGACAGGGACTGCAAGAATGACTTTTTTTTTTTTTGGTCTTTTTGCTATTTCTTGGGCCGCTCCTGTGGCATATGGAGGTTCCCAGGCTAGGGGTCAAACTGGAGCTGTAGCCACTGGCCTACGCCAGAGCCACAACAAGGCGGGATCCGAGCCGAGTCTGCAACCTACACCACAGCTCACGGCAACGCCGGATCGTTAACCCACTGAGCAAGTGCAGGGACCGAACCCGCAACCTCATGATTCCTAGTCGGATTCGTTAACCACTGCGCCACGACGGGAACTCCAAGAATGACTTTTGAAAACATACTATGTGAGAGAAGCCAGTCACGAAAGATCACATACTGTATGATTCCAACTATAGGAAATGTTCGCATAGGCACATTTATAGACGAAAACAGATTAATAGTTTAGGGCTGGGAAAGTGGGCAATGGGTACAGTCTCTTGTGGGAGGTGGTGCAAAAAAAATCTAAATTAGATTTACAACCATGTTAATGTACTAGAAACTATGGAATTGTACACAATTGAACAAATATTATTTTTTGTTCCATTTGTTTTTTTTTTTTTGTCACACCTTCTTAATAATTCCATGTGAGCTGGCCAGTCGTCTTCAGGATTAAATAGTCTTCTTTAAGGTAATTCTTACATCTTACCTAAGCAAAGGGCTTCTGAGGTTAGTGCTAAGTCTACTAGGGTGTATTCTTTATTTTCTTCTTTTAGTTTTATTGAGATGTAATTGGCATCCAGCACTGTATAAATTTAAGTGTTATTTGACCTACGTACATCGTAAAATGATTACCGCAATACATTGAGTGAACATCCATCATCTCATTGAGATACAAAATAAAAATAATTTTTTTCCTTCTGATAAGACTTCTTAGGATTTACTCTCTTTAACCACTTTAATATGTACCCATGGAAGTGTACCATGTTGTATACTATATTCCTAGTACTTATTTATCGTACAACTGGAAATGTGTGCTTTTTGTGGTACTTCGTCCAATTCCCCTCCCCTTACCCTACGTCTCTGGTAACCACAAATCTGAAACTCTTTGTGAGTTTGTTTTTGACGTATAATTGGCCTACAACACTGCAGTAGTTCCCGATATATAACATAGTGAATCAGCATTTCCATGCGTTACAAAATGGTCACCACAATAAGTCGTTAACCACCTGTCATCATACAATAATGTTATATTATTTTTGAATGTATTTTCCACACAGTACATTTAATACCTGTGACTCATTTATTTTGTAACTGGAAGTTTATACGTCTTAATCTCCGTCCCTTATTTCTCTTTTCCCTCCACCCAGTCCTCTCCCCTCTGGCAATCACTTGGTTGTTCTGAGTCCATTTCTGTTTTGTTAATGTTTATTCATTTCTTGTTCAGATTCTACGTATATGTGAAATGATACAGTATTTATCTTTGTCTGGCTTATTTCACTGAACCTAATACTCTCTAGGTCCATTCATGTTGTCACAAATGGCAAGGTTTCATTCTTTTTTTAAGGCTTAGTAATATTCTACTGTGTAGTATGCATACCATGTATTTTTTTTTTTTTTAAAGCTCCATGAAGACAGGGTATTTTGTTTGTTCTACTCACTGATTTATTTACAGCTGAATTCTTTTTTTTTTTTTTTTGTCTTTTTGTCTTTTGTTGTTGTTGTTGTTGTTGCTATTTCTTGGGCCGCTCCCACGGCATATGGAGGTTCCCAGGCTAGGGGTTGAATCGGAGCTGCAGCCACTGGCCTAAGCCAGAGCCACAGCAACGAAGGATCCGAGCCGCGCCTGCAACCTTCACTACAGCTCACGGCAACGCCGGATCGTCAACCCACTGAGCAAGGGCAGGGATCGAACCCGCAACCTCATGGTTCCTAGTCGGATTCGTTAACCACTGCGCCACGACGGGAACTCCCATACCATGTATTTTTTATCCATTTATCTATCAGTGGGCTTTTAGGTTGCTTCCATATCTTGGCTATTGTAAATAATTTGCAGTGAACATAAGGGTGCATGTATCTTTTCTAATTTGTTTGTTTGTTTTGGCTGAGCCCATGGCATACAGAAGTTCCTTGGCTAGGGGTTGAACCCAAACCATAGCAGTAACCTGAGCCACAGCAATGACAATGCTGAGTCCTTAGCCACTAGGCCACCAGGGAACTCCTCTAATTAGTTTTTTATTTTTCTTTGGATAAATACCCAGAAGTGGAATTGCTGGATTGTGTGGTAGTTCTGTTTTTGATTTTTTGAGGAATCTCCATACTGTTTTCCATAGTTGCTGCACCAGTTTACATTCCTACTAACAGTGCATGAGGGTTCCCCTTTTCCATATCCTCTTCAATACTTGTTTTTTTTTAATGTTATGGTTTTTGTTTTTTGTTGTTTTTATTACTCAAATGAATTTATCACATCTGTAGTTGTATAATGATCATAACAATCCAATTTCACAGGATTTCCATCCCTCAACACTTGTTATATGTTATCTTTTTTTTCTTTTTTTCTTTTTTTGGCCACACCTGCAGCATGTAGAAGTTGCTGGACCAGGGTTCAAACCCAAGCTGCTGTTGCGACTTGCACCACAGCTCTGGCAACACTGGATTTGTAATCTACTGCACTACGAGGGAACTTCCACATGTTGTCTTTTTGATCATAGCCATTCTAACAAGTGTGACGTGGTACCTTATTGTGATTTTGATTTGCATTTCCCTGATTAGTGATGCTGAGCATCTTTTCATGTGCCTGTTGGCCGTCTGTATGTCCTTGGAAAAACATCTCTTCAGATCCTCTTCCTATTTCTTACCAGGTTGTTTGTGTTTTTTATATGGAATTGTATGAGTTCTTTTGTCTATTTTGGACAATAACCCTTATCAGATATATTGTTTGTGAATATCTTCTCCCATTCAGTAAGACAGGCTTTTCGTTTTGTTCAGTTTCCTTCACTATGCAAAAGCTTTTTAGTTTGATGTAGTCTCATTTGTTTATTTTTTCTTTTGTTTCCTTTGCCAAGGAGACATATCCCAAAAAACATTGCTAAGACTGCTGTCAAAAGAGTATGCTGCTTAGAGTTCCCATTGTGGCTCAATAAGTTACCATCCCAACTAGTATGTTTGAGGATTCAGATTGATCCCTGGCCTCAATCAGTAGATTAAGGATCTGGCATTACCCCAAGCTGTAGCATAGGCTAGCAGTTGCAGCTCTGATTTGACCCTTTGCCAAAGAACTTCCATATGCCGCAGGAACAGCCCTAAAAAGAAAGAAAGAAAAAAAGTGTGTCTGCTTGTTTTCTTTTAGAAATTTTATGGTTTCAGATCTTATGTTTAGGTTTTTAATCCATTTTGAGTTTATTTTTGTATATAGTGTGAGAAAGTAGTCCAGTTTGATTCTTCTGCATGTAGCTGTCCAGTTTTCCTAACAACATTTATTGAAGAGACTGTCTTTTCCCCATTTTGTGTTCTTGCCTTTGTTGTAGATTAATTGACCATAAAAGTATGGGTTCATTTCTGGGCTCTCTCTATATTCTGTTCCATTGATGAATGTGTTTTTTTGCCAGTAGCATGATGTTTTGATTTCTGTAGCTTCGTAGTATAGTTTGAAATCAGGGAACGTGATACCTCTAGCTTTGTTCTTCTTTCTCAAGGCTGTTTTGGCTATGAATTGTGCACTTGAAGTGGGCTAATTGTATGGTTTATGAATTATGTATTAATAAAGCTGATTTTAAATATAGCTGGGAAAACACTTATAAGGTAAAACTAAGAGGGTTGACTAGCTCTACTAGTCATTAACCTGCATTATAAAGCCTCTATATTTAAAACATTGTGCATTGACACAGACAAGCAGACCAGTGGAAAAGAATAAAAAGTGCAGAATTAGACCCAAATTCATATAGAAAATTAGTATATGACAAAGGTGGTATTGCAAATCTCTAGGGTACAAATGGACCTTTTACTTCTTTTTTTGTGGTGAAATACATATAACGCAATATTTACCACTTTAACCATTTGTAACTGTACTATTCAGTGACATTCAATACATTCACAGTACTGTGTACCCATCACTACTATTTATTCCTAAAACTTTCATCATCCCCAACATAGGCTCTGTACCCATTAAACCATTCCCCCTCCACCCTGCCCCAAACCTCTAGCAATTTCTGTTCTCCTTTCTGTCTCTATAAATTTTGTAAATTTTGTTCTAGGTACCTCATGTAAGTGAGATAATACAATATTTGTCATCTCTATCTACCTCATTCTACTAAGCAAATGTTTTCAAGGTCTATATCCATGTTTTAGCATATACCAAAATGTCATTCCTTTTTATAGCTGAATAATTTCCATTTTGTGTATGTGTCACATTTTGTTTAACCATTCATCTGGTTGGTGGGCACCTAGGTTGTTTCTACCCTTTGACTATTGTGAATAAAGCTGCTGTGAATGTTCAGGTACGAGTATCTGTCTGAATCCCTGGTTTCAGTACTTTTGGGGACACACCCAGGAGTGGAATCACTGGTTCATGTGGTGGTTTTGTGTGTAACGTAATAAAGAACTGCCAAACTGTTTCCTACAATGGCTATACTATTTTACCTTCCCACAAAAAATTCCATCCAATTGTTTCCACGTCCTTACTAACATTGTTATTTTCTGATTTTTTAAAATATTCAATCCATCCTAGTAGGTGTAAAGTGATATCTCATTGGGTTTTATATATTTCCTTAATAACTAATAATGTTCAGCATCTATTCATGTGCTTATTGGCCATTTATATATCTTCTTTGGAAAAGTGTCTATCCAGCTCTTTTGCCCATTTTTAGCTGGGTTGTTTTGGGGTTATGTTAAGCTACAGAAGTTCTTTCTATATTCTCAGTATTAATCCCCTGTCAGAAATATGATTTGCAAATATTTTCTCCCTTTATGTGGATTGTCTTTTCACTTTCTTGATCAGAAAATTCTTAATTTTGATGAAGTCCAATTTATCTGATTTTGTTAATTTTTATTGTTAATTGTGATAAAATACCCAAAATATAAAATTTACCATCTTAACCATTTGTAAGTGTGTATTTTAGCAGCAGTAAGTATATTCTCATCTTTGTGCAACTGTTCTCTAGAACTTTTTCACTTCCTGAATCTGAAACTCTATACCATTAAACAAAAACTTCCCATTTTTCCCTCTCCAGCCTCTGGTAACCTCTCTTCTACTTCCTATCTCTATGAATATGACTATTCTAGGTACCTCATATAAGTGGAATCATACAATATTTATCTTTTGGTGACTAGTCTTATTTCACTTAGCATACATCAAGGTTCATCCATTTTGTAGCATGTATCAGAATTTCCTTCCTTTTTTTTTGGTCTTTTTTTAGAGCCGCACCCATGGCATATGGAGGTTCCCAGGCTAGGGGTCAAATCAGAGCTGTGGTTGCTGGCTTACTACACCATGGCCACAGCAACCCAGATCCAAGCTGCGTCTGCAACCTATACCACAGCTCATAGCAACACCGAGTCCTTAACCCACTGAGCAAGGCCAAGGATTGAACCTGTGTCCTCAAGTATGCTAGTTGGATTCCTTTCCACTGAGCCACAACGGGAACTTCCCACGACGGGAATACATACTGGAATATTATTTCAGGCTGAATAATATTCCAGTATGTGTATTTACCATATTTTGTTTATCCATTCATTGGTTGATGGACATTTGAGTTACTTCTACCTTTTGGCTATTGTGAATAGTGCTGCTATGAATTTGGGTGTACAAATATCTCTTTGAGACTCTGCTTTCAATTCTTTTGGATATATTCCCAGAAGTGGAATTACTGGATCATATGGTAATTCTATTTTTAATTTTTTACGGAACAACCATACTGTTTTCCATAGCAGCTGCACCATTTTACATTCCTACCAACAGTACCTAAGGGTTTTATTTTCTCTGTATCTTTGCCAACATTTGTTATTTTCTGTTATTTTGTTGTTGTTAGCAGCCATCCTGATGGGTATGAAGTGATAATAGCTCTTGGTGGTTTTAATTTGCATTTTCCTGATGATTAGTGATATTAAGCATTTTTTCATATTCTTACTGGCCATTTGTATATGTTCACTGGAGAAATACTTATTCAAGTTCTTTGCCTATTTTTTAATCAGGTTATTTGTTTTGTTGTTGTTGAGTTGTAGGAGATCTTTATGTATCCTGGACATTTAACCCCTTACTAGATATATGATTTGCAGATATTTTCTTCCATTCTGTAGGTTCACTTTGTTGATTGCATCCTTTGGATAGAAATTTTAGATTTTGATGTAGCTCAGTTTACCAATTTTTACTTTTGTTGTCTGCACTAGATTCAGTGTCATGAAGATTTTCCCCAGTGTTTTCTTCTAAGACTTGTAAATTTTACATTAAGGTTTCTGATCCATTTTGAGTTAATTTTTATATATGGTGTGGGTTAGGGTCCAACTTCATTCTTTTTTCTTTTTAATTTGATGGCTACACCTATAGTATATGGATATTCTCAAGCTAGGGACTGAATCTGAGCCATAGTAGTGGCAGTGCCAGATCTTTTTAACCCATTGTGCTGGGCCAGGGATCGAACCCTTGCCTGTAGCCACTGCAGTTGCAGTTGGATTCTTAACCCACTGCACTACAGCAGGAACTCCCCAACTTCAACTTCATTCTTTTTTTTTTTTTTTTTTTGCTTTTTTGGGCCACATTGGATACATATGGAAGTTCCCAGGCTAGGGGTCAAATCAGAGCTGTAGCTGCCAGTCTACAGTGCAACCATGGCAACACTGGATCTGAGCCACATCTGTGAGCTATACCACAGCTTATATCAATGCCAGATCCTTAATCCACTGAGCAAGGCCCAGGATCAAATCTGCATCATAATGGATACTAGTTGGGTTTGTTACCCCTGAGCCACAATGGGAACTCCCAACTTCATTCTTTTGCGTGTGAATATACAGTTTTCCCAGTGCCATTTGTTAAAAAAACTTTCCCATTGAATGGTCTTGTCATGACACACTTGTCAAAAATCAGTTAACCATGTGTATGAGGGTTTGTTTCTGGACTTTCTGTTCCAGTGATCTTTATGTTTATCCTTATGCCTATACCATATTGTTTAAATTACTGTAGCTTTTTAAAAGTTTTATTTTAGGGCCACACCCACAGCATATGGAGGTTCCCAGGCTATGTCTGCGACCTACACCACAGTTCACAGCAATGCCGGATCCCCAGCCCATTGAGTGAGGCCAGGGATTGAACTCGTGTCCTTATGGATACTAGTCAGTTTCATTTCCCCTGAGCCACGATGGGAACTCCGAGATTGCTTTCTTAATTTTCTCTTCAGATTATTCATTGCTGGTGTATAAAACGTAACTGATTTTTGCTCCTATACCCTACGACATTACTAAACTTGTTTATTAGCGCTAGTGACTTTTTGTGAATTCTTTGGAATTTTCTATGTATAGAATCTTGTCGTGTATGGATAGAGATTTCTTTTTTTATTTTTTCTTTTTTTTTTGCTTTTTAGGGCTGAACCTGTGGCATATTGGAAGTTCCCAGGCTAGGTTTCAAATCGGAGCCACAGCTGCTGGCCTGTGCCACAGCCATAGCAACGTGGGAGATCCAAGTCTCATATGTGACGTACACCACAGCTCAGAGCATTGCCTGATCCCTGACCCATTGAGCGAGGCCAGGGATCGAACCTGAATCCTCATGGATACTAGTTGGATTCATTTCCACTGCACCATGACAGGAAAACCTGATAGAGATAGTTTTTACCTCTTCATTTCCAATTTGGATGCTTTTTATTTCTTTTTCTTGTCTGGTAGTTCTAGTTGAAAACTTCTAAGTACAGTGTTGCATAGCAGCAGTGCAAGTGAGTATCCTTATCTTGTTCCTGATCTTAGGGGGAAAGTTTTTAGTTGTTCATCATTGAATATGATGTTAGCTATGGGTAAAAATGGACTATTTTTTTTTGGTCTTTTTAGGGCCACACTTGTGGCATATGGAAGTTCCCAGGTCAAATCAGAGCTGTGGCTGCTGGCCTCTGCCACAGCCACAGCAACACCAGATCCAAGCTGAGTCTGTGACCTACACAGAAGCTCATGTCAACACTGGATTCCTAACCTTCTGGGCAGGGCCAGGATCAAACCTGCATCCTCATGGATACTGGTCAGGTTTGTTACCACTGAGCCACAATGGGAACTCCATGATGGACCTTTTAATACTAGTGCAGGGACAAATGTGTAGCCATTTAGAAAACGATCTATTTTTATCATGGAATAATGAACTATCTTACTTTTAGAAATTTCTGAATGACTACCCATTTTTCCTTGTACTGTTATATAAAAGTTCATCTGAATCCACTGCTAACTGCAGAAAATATGGTTAACGTGATATACAACCATAAGGTCACACAGCACACCCTCACAGCCCCACAACACATGCAAACCACGCACAAACACACAAAACACACAGCACACTCAGAGCCACAAAACACACACTCAGAACCACCCACACCTCCCCAACACAGCACACACTCACAGCCTTAAATATCTATTAGTCTTAATAGATATTTATAGAACATTCCATCCAAAAGCAGCAGAATACATATTCTTCTCAAGTGCATAGGGAACATTCTCTAGGATAGATCACATTCTAGGCCATAAATCAAGCCTCAGTACATTTAAGAAAATTGAAACCATATCAAGCATCTTTTCCAACCACAATGCTATATGACTGGAAATCAGCAATAAGAAAAAAACTGCAAAACACACAAACATGTGGAGACTAAACATGTTACTAAACAACCAATGGGTCACTGAAGAAAAACAGAAATATAGATCAATGGAAAAGAGTAGAAAGCCCAGAATCAAACCCACACACCTATGGTCAACTAATCTATGACAAAGGAGGCAAGAAAATACAGTGGAGAAAAGACAGTCCCTTCAATAAGTGGTGTTGAGAAAACTGGACAGCTACATGTAAAAGAATGAATTCAGAACACTTGCTAACATCACACACAAAAATAAACTCAAAATAGATTAAAGACCTAATATAAGACCAGATGCTATAAAACTCAGAGGAAAACATAGGCTAAACACTCTCTGACAGCAACCACAGCAATATCTTCTCAGATCCACCTCCTAGAGTAAGGACAATAAAAACAAAAGTAAACAGATGGGACATAATTAAACTTAAAAGTCTTTTCACAGAAAAGGAAAACCTAAACAAAACAAAAAGACAACCTACAGAATGGGAGAAAATATTTTCAAATGAATCGACTGACAAGGGGTTAGTCTTCAAAATGTACAAACACCTCCTACACATCAATATCAAAAACCCAAACAACTCCATCAAAAAATGGGCAGAAGAGCTACAGACAGTTCTCCAGAGAAGGCATACAGATGGCCAAAAAACACATGAAAAGATGTTCAGCATAACTACTTATTAGAGAAATGCAAATCAAAACTAATATGAGGTACTACCTTGCACCAGCCAGAATGGCTATCATCAAAAATTCTACCAACAATAAATGCTGGAGAGGGTGTGGAGAAAAGGGAACCCTCTTACCCTGTTGGTGGGAATATATATTGGTACCACTACTGTGGAAAACAGTATGGACATCCTCAGAAAACTAAAAGTAGAATTACCATTTGATCCGACAATCCCACTCCTGGGCGTCTATCCAGAGAAAACCATGACTTGAAAAGATACATGGACCCCAGTGTTTACTGCAGCACTGTATACAATAGCCAAGACATGGAAACGACCTAAATGTCCATCTACAGAGGAGTGGCTAAAGAAGATGTGGTACATATATACAATGGCATATTACTCAGCCATAAAAAGGAATGAAATAATGGCATTTGCAGCAACATGGATGGATCTAGAAATTATCATGCTAAGTGAAGTTACTCAGACAGTAAGACGCAAATGTCACATCAATCACTTACATTTGTAATCTAAAGGATACAATGAACTTATTTGCAGAACAGAAACTGACTCACAGACTTTGAAAGACTTACCAAAGGAGACAGGTTGTGGGGGGAGGATTGGGCTGGGGGTTTGGGATGGGAATGTTGTAAAATCAGATTCTGATGATGGTTGTACAACTATAAATATAATAAAATTAATTGATTTTTTTTTTAAAAATTGAGGGACAAAGTTCTAGGCATGAACAGAAAACTGACAAAAAATAAGCCATAAATGTGACTCTCAGGTATATGAAACACATGTTCAAATTCACTCATAGTTAGAGAAATGCAAATTAGAACAGTACCTGTCAGTGGCAAAAGTTTAAAAATATGACAGTATTCTTTGTTAGGGAAGCTGTGGGCAAACAGGTGTTCTCATACATTGCTGGTGAAAATACAAATTGTTATTGGCAATACCTAAAAATACTACATAGATATTTATTTACCTTTTGACCTAGCAAGACCATTTCTGGGACTCTACCATGAAGATACACCTCCAACAGTATGAAAATACTTGTAGGCAGATATTCACTGCAGCATTGTATGTAACTGCAAAATATTGGACACAGACAATCTAAGTGCTGAAATATAACAAAGTAATTCACCTGTGGTGTATTGATACAATGGAATGGAACTATTAAAAAAAAGAATTAAGGATGATACCTATCAACTGAGAGAGTGTTTTCCAGAATATACAGTTAAGTGAGAAAAGTAAAATACAGGAGTATAGTACACTACCTTTTATGTAAAAAAGGAGATATAAGACAATCTACATGTATTTGTTCATATGTGCAAAATTAGTCTCTGGAGGTTAAACCAGAAAATGAAGTGATTGGTAACCTATAGGGGGGTAGGTGGGAAAGGGGTGCAAGGAAATGGAGAAATGGGAACTGGGTAGCAGGAATGAGGAAGGAGTGACATTGAAGAGGATGAGGAAGAAAAGAACTAACGCACGTAATCTTGGAAAATATCTTGACTGGATACTGTGATTTAAATGGTAAAGACATGAGAACTGTGCCTTCTGGTGCAATCTAGTCAGTAAATGTATTTCTCACAGGAGTATAGATTAGCAATTCTGAAACTGCTTTGTGTGTATAACCTAACCGAACAAATAGGTAAGAATTTTTAGATAATAAGAACTGGGTTTCTCATAAATAAGGAAAAGAGGAGGCTAAAATAAACCCTGTAGGGTTGGAATGGAATGAGATATCACTATATGTGTGGATTAGAATGTACACATGTATTTCCTAACTCTCTCCACTGAGAGCGACTAGAAGTGATGACACCTCAGCAGTAATAAATGAATCTAGCATCCAGTTTTTTATTTCTAAGTATGATTCTCCAGTAAAAGGAACCAGGGCTCTTGGGAGAGGTGGTCGATTCTAGGACTGAGATGGGGGAAAGGTGCCTGGAACATCTTGAGGTGTGATAGATAATAACAAAATGCTTATTTAAAAAAAAATTTAAGTATAGTTGATTGACAGTGAGGTGCCAATTTCTGCTGTACCGCATAGCGAACCAGTCATACTACACACACACACACACACACACACACACACACACACACTCTTTTTCAAAATGGTTTTTTTTAAAAAAAGAACAGGGGGAATATTTATATGGGAGCCACCTTAATGGAGTTCCTAATGGCCAAAACTGGAACAATTTGAGCAAAAGAAATAATGATTTCGTTTGATTACCATCTGTAGAATAATAAAGTAAATATCCATGAGTCCATACTGATATAAATTTTAAAATGAGGGGAGGAGTTCCTGCGGTGGCTCAGTAGTAGTGAACCTGACTAGTATCCATGAGGATGCAGGTTCCATCCCTGGCCTTGCTCAGTGGGTTAAGGATTCAGCATTGCTGTAAGCTGTGGTGTAGGTTGCTACATGCGGTTCGGATCCGCATTGTTGTGGCTGTGGTGCAGGCCAGCAACTGTAGCTCTGATTCAACCCCTAGCCTGCGAACCTCCATATGCTGCAAGTATGGACCTAAAAAGCATTATTTAAAAAAAAAAAAAAGGAGTTCCCGTTGTGGCGCAGTGGTTAACGAACCCGACTAGGAACCATGAGGTTGCGGGTTCGGTCCCTGCCCTTGCTTAGTGGGTTAACGATCTGGTGTTGCCGTGAGCTGTGGTGTAGATTGCAGACGCGGCTGGATCCCGTGTTGCTGTGGCTCTGGCGTAGGCCGGTGGCTACAGCTCCGATTCGACCCCTAGCCTGGGAACCTCCATATGCTGAGGGAGCGGCCCAATGAAATAGCAAAAAGACAAAAAAAAAAAAAAAAAAAAAAAAGGATGGTTCTTCCTTATAATACAATTTCAATTAATAACTGTGGAAGAATTGCAAGGAGTAGAAAATAAGCATTAGCTAAACAGTAATTGTTGCAGACAAGATGCACTGATGGATAATAAAATAAATGAGTGAAAATTTGAGGGGAAATAAAAATTTTGTATTGATGCTAAGTATCTCCCCCAAGATCTTCATTAACTACACAGGGAAAGATAGTAACTTAATAGGGATGAATCCTGCCAGAATTTACCTTATTCAGTGATCAAAGTGAACATCACAATAATAAAACATATTACTGACATCATGGAACCCATGACAACATGCACTAAAAAGGATACATCCCTTCTGTGTATCCTTGTCAAAAATACTTAACCTTAGTCAGCCTATAAGAAAACATCAGCCAGACACAAATGAGCTACATTTGCAAAATGATGTATCAGTATTCTTCAAAAGAGTCAAGGTCATGAAAGGTTAAGGGAAGACTGAGGCTCTGGCAGAGACTGGAAGAGGCTAAGGAGGCATGACAACTAAATATAATGTGAGATTTTTCTTTTTCAAATGGCCTATTCTTGGATTCTATTCTATGTTTTCTGTTTGAACATTTAAGGCATGTTTTAAAATATCTTACTTTAACTTGTCTTAAAATGTCTGTTTCAGTTTGTTCCATTATTTGTATGTAGTTCTGAGATATGAATTCTATTCCTGTGTCCCTTCACCCCTGTGGCTTTGAGGTCTACCCTCCCTTCCTTGTGCATTTGAGAGAGTCTCTCTTCAGATTTAACTCTGTATTAAAATAAGGTTGTTTTTGTTTTTTGAGTGCGTGACAATGTATTATTAGGTTTGTAACTGTATTTATTTATTTATTTATTTATTTTCTTTTTAGGGCCACACCTGTGGCACATGGAAGTTTCCGGGCTAGGAGTTGAATCTGACCCGCATCTGTGAACTTTGCCACGGCTTTCAGCAACGTGGGATCCTTAACCCACTGAGTGAGGCTACAGATCCAATTTGCATCCTCACAGGTATTAGTTGGGTTCTTAATCCACTGAGCCACAACAGTAACTCCCAAGTTTTTTTTTTTTTTTTTTATCTTAACATATTTGTTTGAAGTGGAAGATGGACTTCTTACATCAATTAAACCTACTGTATTGATAGGAAAACTCTCCCCTAGTTCTATTCCATTAAGGAACAACGCGTTAGCTCCTTTCAGTATATTAGGGACTAAAATAAAGCTACTCGCTTTCCTAGTATTTTTCTTAGAGTTACTACATATATATATATATATTTTTTTTTTTTGAAAACAATATTTTAGGGTTGAGGTCAGATTTTTTTCTTTTGTAATAGAAGATTAATTATCAACTTATTTGAAGTAGCTTAAGTTAGAATTTAGGTGAGAGCAATCATTAGCCAATACACTTTCTACATCACCATTTTGGAAGCAGGGGTGGGGAGGGAGGGAGGGTGGAAAAGTTGCTATGGAGGAATATGTACTGAAATTAAAGCTGCTGAAAAAGAAACCTCCCCGTTTCCCCCCAAACACTGTGCACATCTGGATTCTGTAAATTAAAAAAGAACCCTTTTGGAGTTCCCGTCGTGGCGCAGTAGAAATGAATCCGACTAGGAAACATGAGGTTGTGGGTTTGATCCCTGGCCTCGCTCAGTGGGTTAGGGATCGGGCATTGCCGTGAGCTGTGGTGTAGGTCGCAGACGCGACTCGGATCCTGCATTGCTGTGGCTCTGACATAGGCAGGCAGCTACAACTCCAACTGGACCCCTAGCCTGGGAACCTCTATATGCTGTGAGTGCAGCCCTAAAATGACAAAAAACAAACAAACAAAAAAACAAAAAACAAAACCCCAATAAATAAATAAATAACCCTTTAGATGGTTTAGGGAACATGTATGTGATGGCTGTAGTTTTGAAAAATGCAGTAGGGGAGTTCCCGTCGTGGCGCAGTGGTTAACGAATCCGACTAGGAACCATGAGGTTGCGGGTTCGGTCCCTGCCCTTGCTCAGTGGGTTAACGATCCGGCGTTGCTGTGAGCTGTGGTGTAGGTTGCAGACGCGGCTCGGATCCAGCGTTGCTGTGGCTCTGGCGTAGGCCGGTGGCTACAGCTCCGATTCAACCCCTAGCCTGGGAACCTCCATATGCCGCGGAAGCGGCCCAAGAGATAGCAACAACAACAACAACAAACAACAACAACAAAAGACAAAAAGACAAAAAAAAAAAAATGCAGTAGGTAGTGAACTCTAGTGCTAGTTAGAATACATGACTGCAGGTGGAGGGGGGACGGTGAGGGATACAAACTTAGACAAACTGTTCTCTCACATCCCTAAAATACATCACTTTTATTCATGTACACACAATTAAGTATGAGGCCAAGAGGAGTGAAATAGAGGTGAAAGAAGATAAATTCTATAGTAAACAAGGATTTAGAAAACATGAAGAGGTCATGAAGTAGCAATTTTTCAGATCATATTAGACAGGGAAGAGGAAGACCTAAAAATACTTATGTCAGAAGATATAAGAAACAGGCATTTGTCAACCCACTATGGGAGACTCTTTCTCCAAGCATTTAATTGATCTGAGATCTTACTTTGATAGTACCGAGAAATTGTTTAGTATGTATTGAGTTCCTGGATTTAAAAGCAATACTTGTATTTTAGTTCAGAAGCATTTCTTCCATAGTAGATGCTGATAAAATTATTGAAAATTGTGTTCCTCTTGGAAAGCCAAAAAATTTAAAAGTATCATTCACCTGATATAAACAGATAGCAGCAGAGTACAGTGATAAAAGCATGTATTTTCCAAATAAAATTGGTGATATTTGACCAGTTGAAACTTGATCATGATTGGTAAAGTTGATATCAAGTCTATTTTCAGTTGTGTTTAATATTTGTAATGATATTATGCTATTCAGTTTCCTTTAATTATTGAGTTTTTATTGTTTATTTTCTCCACAGAAATGAACAATACCATGTCTTTGAAAGATTTATGAATACTTTTTTTTATATGAATTTAAACTAGGACATAGTGCAGCCATGGCAAGCAGAAACATCAATTCTGTCTTTGGAGAAGTCTCTGTCAGTGAAAGGACCATCCGATGGTGGTTTGAAAAATTTCGATCTGGGGATCTGAGTCTGAAATATGAGCCTCTAGGAAGACCCAAATCTGTTTTAAAAGATCAGTTGAGAGCCATAGCGGAAGCTAACCCCAAAACAGCAATTTGAGGTCTGGCAGCAGACTTAGGAGTTTCTGCTATAACAGTTCCTCGATACTTGGCTGCAACAGGAAAGGTGAAAAAACTGGACAAGTGGGTAGGTACCACACCAGTTGATGGATGGTCATAAACTCAGATGGTTAAAGATTCGCTCATCTCTTAAGATTTGAAAGAACAGGGAGACCTATTTTGGAGAGGATCGTAATGAAATCAAAAGTGATCTGGCCAATGGCTGGATGTTGATGAAGTTCCTGAACATGTGTTAAAATTAGCATTGCAAGGTCCTCCTGTTGTGGCACAGTGGGTTACGAACCTAACTAGTACCTCTGAGGATGCTGGTTCGATCCCTGGCCTCTCTCATTGGGTTAAGGATCCGCTGTTGCTGTGAGCTGTGGTGTAGTTCGAAGACACAGCTCAGATCTGGCATTCCTGTGGCCGTGACACAGGCCTGCAGCTGCAGTGCCAATTCGACCCCTATCCTGGGAACTTCCATATACCACAGGTGCAGCCCTGAAAAGAAGAAAAAAAAAAAATCACTGCAATCAAAAAAGGTTCTGGTAACTTCTGGTGTTCTGCAGAGAGTGTTTTCATTATTGCTTTTTAAGCCAGGTAAAACTAACAGTAGTATCTCATTGTCAGATGCTTGAAATTATGTATCAAAAATTGATCTAGGAGTTCCCGTCGCAGTGGTTAATGAATCCGACTAGGAACCATGAGGTTGCGGGTTCGGTCCCTGCCCTTGCTCAGTGGGTTGACGATCTGCTGTTGCCGTGAGCTGTGGTGTAGGCCGGTGGCTACAGCTCCGATTGGACTCCTAGCCTGGGAACCTCCATATGCCGCGGGAGAGGCCCAAGAAATAGCAAAAAGACCAAAAAAAAAAAAAAAAAAATTGATCTAAAAGACCTCTGGTTAGGAGACATGGCCCTCGACTTTTCCACCACAACATGTGACCACAGAAATTGCAAACCACCATAGGGAAGTTAACTGAATTGACCTAAAAAATTTTGCCTTACTTGACATTTTTTCAACTGATTTCCACCTTTTCTGTTATTTGGAACTCTTTCTATGAAACAAACCTTTCTCCAATTGAGATGCAGTAATTAGAGGATTTGAATAAATGTTACAAATGCCAAATTTTATAAATATGGCATATATTATTTAATATTTCGGGAAGTTTACCACTTGGGGAAAGCAATGACGACATTGCATATTTTGGTTGAATGAAGATTTTCTTTAAAAAAATTTTTTTATTTTTCTCAAAAATATATTTTCATTTGACTATAAAAAGGCAATTTCATGTGGGTCAACTTGATACCTTCCCAGATGCTGAAAGAACATGAAGGCTGAAAGGTACCTAAGACACTGGTCAACTTCAAGCTGCTCCTGAGTTTTGGGTTTCTTCACTGGAGGAAGGTGGAAAAACCCAGAGTATCTATGTATATAATGGGTACTTAGGAGTCAACCATGCAAAGGTCTGGGTAAAGTGAATTTCAGGGAAATAAAGCTGCTTCATTGGAGTTCCCGTTGTGGCTCAGTGGTTAACGAATCCGACTAGGAGCCATGAGGTTGCGGGTTCAATCCCTGGCCTTGCTCAGTGGGTAAGGATCCGACGTTGCCGTGAGCTGTGGTGTAGGTTGCTGAGGTGGCTCGGATCCCGCGTTGCTGTGGCTCTGGCATAGGCTGGCGGCTACAGCTCCGATTTGACTCCTAGCCTGGGAATTTCCATACGCCGTGGGAGCAGCCCAAGAAATGGTAAAAAGACGGAAAAAAAAAAAAAAAGGCTGCTTCATCAGAGGCTCTAAGGATCTCAGAAAATATTTTTTGTCTAAAGAAAGGAGAGCATGTTCTAACACTAAAAGCCACACACACGCAGCTCAGTGGTGCTTTTGGATAACAATAATGATTCTGTCACACAGAGCCAGTCCTTGCATATATATTCCATTCTCTCCATTGCTTTGAAAAAGGGGGAACTATAGGAACTTAGAGCTCTTTAGGAGCTATACTGGGTTTTCAAGAAAAATGATAAATTTTATATACACTAAGACCTCCCAAGCATCACAATGCTCTTGTTCTCCTTTCCCAAAGAAGAAATAAAAGGTTTAAAAGGCCCCTTGGTATAAACTTTGGTTAGTTTGAGTGTCAGAGGAGTGGCGATGGAGGCTGCTACCTCTCACCACTATCCCCCACCCCCTGTGTCAGGAACTTGGGTTGTAACTACAAAAGGGATGCAAAATGGCTTTGAATGGTCATTTTGGTTTCTCAAGTACATAACACCTATTACTAAAGAAATTCCTGCTTGGTCTAATTGCTTATTGTGAGACTGGAGCACCTCTAGCCACTTGAACAGCACACAAAAGATTTTGAGCGAAGTCAGAAGTAGCATTGAAAGATAGTGGAAGGTGGACCTTCCAGCACCCATCCTCAGTGTGCTGGATTCTCTTTTCCTCTTTCTGTTGGTGCTTCAACCACAACAGCCTCTTTTCACTTCCTTTTAACCTCAGCTAATTTGCCCATGCTTTCTTTATGGCTGAATATTTGCTATTCCCCTTTTCCTCATTAAATCTGCCCATCATCCAGGAAGTCTTCCCTGATTGCCCTAACCTACCACAGGTCAGATCCCCTTGTCAGTGGCCTTAGAACCCCAGTAAAGTACCTTCATAACGATAGGTTCCCAGGAGGATGGAGACAGACCCCCACTCCCTGAATGTGACTGTTGACCTTGGAGACCTGCTGTGGACATGGGTACAGCCCAGCACAAGATCTACACCCTTTCCCAGAATGTGGAGCATAGATTAACCACCCATAAGGAGTCACTGCCCTCTGTCACAGGACTCGGCCATCTACCCCTCCCTTGACCTTCCCCTCCTCCTCCTTCTTCACTGTTCCTGATACAAGTTCCCACCATGAATTCTAGCCACAGATTCCCACCACAGATCCTTTAAAAACCCAGCACCTCCTCACAGTCAGGGCTGGCACCATCTTGAGCTCAGCCCATGCCCTCTGATGCCTCCATAAATCTCTTTTGCTTTAGCAACTAGGCCTTTCGCGTTCCTCCCTCAGCAAAACTAACACATAATTGTGACCACAGTAGTTATGTGTTTATTTGTAAAACAGTATGTGTTTGTATGAGAGTCATAAGAGCAGGAACTTAGTTGTGCTCACAAGATCATACCTCGTATAAGTATTCAATGAATGAATAAGTGTCAGGGCCAGTATCATCCACTCTATAAAAAACCTTTGTTTTGGTATCAGTGTAAGTATGGAGTATGTTTGACAGCAGATAATTGAAAACGTAATGGACAATGGTTTAAAAAGTAGGCTTTGTTTCCCATAATTTATGAAAATTTTCAAACATACAAAATGTTTGAATTTTGTAGTGGATAACTGTATGACCAGCTAGATTGTACCATTGACATTTCACTAGCATATATTTGCTTTATAACTTATCTACCCTTGTAGCCATTTTTTAAAAAAATTTATTTCAATGTAAGTTGTGGGCATAAGCACACTTCACCCTAAATACTTCAGCATATATATCACTACCTAGAGTTCATTTTTTTTTTTTATTCGTTTGTTTTTTAGGGCCGCATCTGTGGCATATGGAGGTTCCCAGGCTAAGGGTCTAATTGGAGCTGTAGCCGCCAGCGTATGCCACAGCCACAGCAACGTCAGATTGGAGCTGCATCTGCAACCTACACTACAGCTCATGGCACCGTTGGATCCTTAACATACTGAGCGAAGCCAGGGATCGAACCTGCAACCTCATGGTTACTAGTTGGATTTGTTTCTGCTGAGCCATGATGGGAACTCCTAAAGTTCAATATTTGCTTAAGGTTCTTGTTGAGGTAAAATTTAGATTCAATAAAATGCCCAAATCTTAAGTGTACTTTTCAATACATTTTGACAAATGCAAACATTTGTGTAACACAACACCTATTAAGATACAATCACTGTCAGTCCAGAAAGTTCCCTCATACCCTTGTTCATTTAATCCCCACCCTTATCCCCAAGAGGTAAACACTGCTCTGATTTTTTTCTATCATGGAATAGTTTTGCTGTTCTAGAACTGCATAGAAAAGGAATTACAGTTATGTGTTCTTTTGTGTAAGGCTTTTTTACTAAACACAATATTTTTGAGATTCATCCATTTTGTTGTATGTATCACTAATTTGTTCCTTTTAAAAGCTGATTCATATTCTATCAAGTGATTATGGTACAATTTATTTAATGTATTTGATAGACATTTGTATATTTATCCCGCCTTTTTTTTTTTTTTTTTGTCTTTTTAGGGCTACACCCACAGCATATGGAAGTTCCCAGGATAGGACTCAAATAGGAGCTGCAGCTGCCAGCCTGCACCTCAGCCAGAGCAACTTGAGAGCTGAGCCATGTCTGTGACTTATAGCACAGCTCATGGCAACGCCAGATCCTTAATCCACTGAGCAAAGCCAAGGATTGAACCCACGTCCTCATGGGTACTAGTTGGGTTTGTTTCTGCTGAGCCACAACGGGAACTCCCAGTTGCCGTGTTTCAAGGCAGGTCTGTGAAGAGCCCATGTGATAGGGACAGGGGCCTGCCAACAATCAGATGAGTGAGCTTAGAATTGGATCGCCCCCTTGGACACTCAGATGAGATTGCAGAACCACACCTGCATTCCCTATGCATCGAAACCGAGATATATTGTTTTAAGCTACTAATTTCAGGGGTAATTTGTTATGTAATGATAGCTAATAGGACACCTCATTGTCTCATTGTCATAAGATGGCTGCTCTACCTTGAGGGCCTCCTGTTCATGCTCCAAAAAGAAAAGTGTGAGAGGCAAAGGAGGAAGAGGTTGTATTTTGCTTTGTTTTTGACATGAATCGCTTTGTTTTTATCAGAATTCAGAACTTTTCCAAAAATTCCACTCAGCAGACTTTGGTTTATATTTTGGCCAGAGATAATACCATATGACCACTCTTGGTTAGAAAATGGCTAGAGGAGTTCCCCTCGTGGCTCAGCGGTTAGCGAACCTGACTAATATCCATGAGGACTTGGGTTCCATCCCTGGCCTCACTCAGGAGGTTAAGGATCTGACGTTGCTGTGAGCTGGTGGTGTAGGTTGCAGACGTGGCTTGGATCTGCATTGCTGTGGCTGTGGCGTAGGCCGGTGGCTACAGTTCTGATTGGATCCCTAGCCAGGGAACCTCCATATGCCACGGATATGGCCCTAAAAGACAAAAAGACACACACACACACACAAAAGAAGATGGCTAGAGGGAAGGGGTGACCTGGATGGAATCTGGCATATTAACCATTTCAAAATCTCCATATAAAGACTTCTTTTAACACCCACACCAGCCAAATGGCCTTCTGGGGAGACTTCCATAAAAAGGACCTGGTCCACTGAGATTTTCAGAAAATTCTTCAGGGCCAGGTTTGTAGGCCCTGGTTCCCCATTCATACCCACACCATTTCTAAGGAAAAGTGAAGTACTACCTTCCTCTGCTACTTCTGTCCCTCCATGCCTTTGCTTTGAGAGTCATCCTGGGAATGTCCATGGCCACACCTCTCCCCCAGAAAAACAGCTTCTCAAATTTTGCTTAATATTATGGGCTTAATGGATTTTTAAATTTTTTATTTATTATTATTATTATTTATTTATTTTTATGGCTGCATAGGGAAGTTCCTGGGCCAGGGATTGAATCCAAGCTGTAGCTACAACCTACACCAGAGCTGCAGTGACACCAGATCCTTTAACTTACCGTGCCAACGGGTATTGAGTCCCAGCCTCTGCAGCAACCCAAGCCAAGTTGGATTTTTAACCCACTGTAAGAACTCCTGGCCTTCATATTTTTAAAATCCCACTCATTTTTTTCTTTATTGTCCATCCTCTCCCCTGTGCCTTAGGTCCAATACTAGGTCTAATACCTGAGGCATTTTGCTGGCCTAATCTTTATTAACATCTAATATAATCCATTATTTCCCATCTTAAAACCCTTACTGCCCCATTGGCTTCATCCTGAGTTATGATAGCAAACTCCTTCCCATGGCAGCAAAGACCTTGCTGCATAGCTAGACATGGCCCACCTTTCCGGCCTTAGCTTTTTGCCCTGTGCTCAGTGTACACACAACACCAAAATGCTGACCTCTCTCCCTTTGCTTACACTGTCCCATCTGCCTGATAGGTTCTCACCTTTGATTGGGCAACTCCACCTGACATACTTAGGGATTTGGTTTTGGAGATAACTCTTCTAGAAAGCCTTCTGGGACCACCAACTCCCTCAACAGTGGGTCAGGACACTTCCGAAGTGAGCTGTGTACAAATCCTTCTCCCTTTTGTGAGGGAAAAGGTCATACTAGGTTGACCTAGTGGAAAATTCAAATAATGCAATAGGATACGGAATATGTCTTCCTCCTCTCCCTGCCCTCCAGTTCCTTTATATGCAATATTACCATATTATTTTTGCACAATTTTAAACAAGATGTTCTATACTTTGCTTTTTCAATTAACACTATTTTGGAGATCATTATATCACTTCATGTAGAACTATCTTATTCTTTTGAAGAGCTGCCATGATACTTTCTTGTATTCATACTTTAATTTGCCCAAGTAATTCGCTGACTGACACCCGGGCTGCTTCTGATTTTTCTCTGACAAGCAATGCTGCAAAGTGCAATATCTTTGCACAAATGCATCTGGACACAGGTGGAGAATATCTTTTTTTTAAATTCTTAGGAGTGGGATTGCAAGATCAAAGGTGAGGTGGATTTTAAATTTTGATACAACACTCTAAATAGTCTACCGATATACTCTTTCCAGTAACAACCCAATGCCCCTGTATTCTAATGTTAGGCCGTCTACACCTCCAAGTTGCGTGGTTTCTTTTTTTTTTTTTTTTTTTTTTCCCCCTTGGCTTTTTCAGGGCCTCTCTTGAGGCACATGGACGTTTCCAGGCTAGGGGTCCAATCGGAGCTGTAGCCACTGGTCTACACCACAGCCACAGCAATGCCAGATCTGAGCTGCATCTTCAACCTACACCACAGCTCACGGCAACGCCCAATCCTTAATCCACTGAGCAAGGCCAGGGATAGAACCTGTGTCCTCATGGATATTAGTCGTTTCTGCTGAGCCATGACGGGAACTCCTAGATTGCGTGTTTGTGTTTGAGGGCAGGCATCTCCTATTCACATTTGTTTGGCAGAACTGGCCTTCAATAGCTATTTGACTTAACTTTGATACCTCTCAGCGCGAGCCCAAGGCTGGCATACAGTAGACTCATCAGATGTCTATTACGATTCCTCAATGATTAGACCTACTGAAGCTTATCAAACGCCCATCTGGGCTAAGAGCTTAACCTTCTACCTGCTCTTCACTCTCACGTGCTCCTTTCTCGGGGGAGGGGGCGTGCTCAGCACCACGACAACTCCTACTTGTACAGTCGTTGGTCGAGCCCAACGCCCGTTACGACCGAGCCCCGCCCAAACCACGCCCCCACGCCGGCCGTCGGGCCGAGAGAGGGCGTGTCCATTGTCCCGCCGGACGATCCAGACAGTCTCCTCTCGTGAGAATCTGAGGATCCGGACGCACTCAGGGACCCGAGCGGTGTGGGTGGGCGCTTGTTCCGCGGTCACCCGGAGCCGGCGCACGCCGCGCCCCGCCCCCTCTACACGCAGGCTCCGTGCGAGTGCACGCACGCGCCCGCGCGCGCACCCGCTATAGCCTCGGTCTGGCCTGCGGGGACCCGGCGCGCGGAGGCCGGGCCACTGAGGTACGAGGGGCGGAGCCCGAGCCGCCGCCGCTGCAGCCACCGCCACCGCCGCCGCCGTCGCCACCGCCGCTGCCGCCAGAAGGAGCATGTCTGCAACTCGAGCCAAGAAAGTGAAGATGGCCACCAAATCATGCCCGGAATGCGACCAACAGGTGGGCTCCGGGGGCCGGCCATGAGGGCCAGCGGGGCGAGTGCGTGCGGGCGGGCTGCGGTTGTCGGCGGCCGTTGGCTGTGGAGAGGCCGCTTGGCCGGGGTCCCGGCGGCAGAGCGAGTGGGTCGGTCCTTGGGCTCGGTGGCCACGGTGGGAGTCCGGAACCGGCCGGGCCGAGCAGAGGGGTTGCTGGGGAAACGTCCGGGGCCGCAACCCGGCCGGTGCCCACCTGGCGGCGGTCAGACGGGGCGAGGGTCTTGCTCTGTGGCCGGGCCACGCGAGGGGGGCGTGGGTTTGTCGTGAGCTGACGGGGCGCCCTGTCCGGACTCTCCCTGAGTCGCCAGGCCGGCTCCGGTGACAGCGGCAGGAGTGAGGGGTCAGTGGCCCAAGTGGGCGGAGCACAGCCCCTTCAGCCCCCTGCTGCCCCGACGAGAATACCCGATGTGCCCCCCGACTCGGAGTCCGGGCTCCTGGCTCCGAAATCCCCCTCCTGCCACGCAGTGTTGCTTTGTTCCCCTTTCATTTATATACCCTGGACCCCGCAAAACTCCCCACCGCGACCAGGGCTCATGCTTGAATGTGACAAAGGGGTTGCAATGTAATAGTTTTTAAGTTTTGGCGAAATTGGAGATTATTTTTGTCTTAGCTATATTTATTATATTTTTGACGCGAATAATTGTGGTTCTTTTCTATACGTTGTTTTAAATGGAACGTTATTGAATAACGCCCCTTTGAAGCCCTTCCTTTTGGGGAGCTCCTCACTTCCCCCCATCTGCCGCGGTAGTCACTGTTAAAAAAATTGGCATTTCTGCTTCCAGATCTCCTAAAAAACATGTAGGTGGTTTTATGAATTTTAAATGACTGCTTTCTACACCATTTTTTAATGTTGTCATAGTTGTAATTATTAAAAATCTCGTTTTAGTGTTTTAGTTTAAGCGTGCCTCATTTTTTTTTTAGCGGAATAATACACCTTCTTCTAAACGTTACAAACTAATGAGTTAAAACTCGGTTAAGAGCATTAGTGCCTTTATTTCATGCCAACATGCTGATCTGGGTGTGTTTTTTTCTTTTCCACTGAAAGAATTTTTTCAAAATGACTACCTCTCTCCTCCCCCTTCCTTTTTCTTTCTTTCTTGCTGCCTTTTTTTTTTTTTTTAAATCAAGAGCAATTTGAAATGGCTGAAGACTTAAAATAAGCTGATTTCAGTGCATTCTTTAAGAAACTAGCTTAAAGGTTGATCAAACATTTTAACAGAAAATGTTGCATGTTTTGTTCAGTATCTCTTATAGGCAGTGGTAGATATGCTGATCAGAGGAAGGCTGTGCAAGGAGAATTACAATTTATTGATCTTATGAGTTTATTGAATATGCAGTATAAAAACAGTTTAGTATGTTTTTCAAAGTAGAGTTAAATTTCGATTCTTACCAATAAACTAAATTTACTAAATTCTGAAAAAAATTGGACTTTTTAAGTCTCCTTGCAGATTATTTCAGTATTTAAATTATTTCCATTTGTTCCAATTAATTGTGCAGAAGTATAAATTTTACATGGTATGCATTATGCATTCCAGTTTCTGTGGGGCACCAGTTTTTACAAATCCTGACCTTGTTGTACTTGGCAAGTAACCTTTTGGGAAAAAAATAACCTGTTTTTAAACAAAATGTGAACAGCGTTTTCTTTGGGAAAAAAATCACATTAGTTTTGTTGTTACACAACCATCTCTCCAGCTGCCATAACAGAATATCATAGATTGGATGGCTCAAACAGCAGTAATTTATTTTCTCACAGTTCTGGAGGCTAGACATCCCAAGATCCTGGGAGAAGGGAGAGCTTTCTGGTATCTTATTTTTCTAAGGACACTAATCCTGTCATGAGGGCCCCACCCTCATGATCTCATCTAAACCTAATTATCTCCTCTCCAGATACCATCACATTGGGAGTTTGGGGTTCCCATCTGAATTCGTTGCTGGGGTGTGGGGGATGGTGGGAGAGCAGAGGCACAGTTCAGCCCATAGCAAGCTACAACATAATTTAAAGTGTTGGTTTGTGGTGTTCTTTATTTTAAATACTTAAGAGAATATAACATGTATGCGGACTAATTCAGAATTTTAGTGAGAGATTTTTTTTTTTGTCTTTTCGAGGGCTGCACCCGCGGCATATGGAGGTTCCTAGGCTAGGGGTCTAATTGGAGCTGTAGCTGCTGGCCTATTCCAGAGCCACAGCAGTGCCAGATCTGAGCCGAATCTGCAACCTCCACCGTCTGCAATGCTGGATCCTTAACCCACTGAACGAGGCCAGGGATCCAACTGCAACCTCATGGTTCCTAGTTGGATTCGTTTCCACTGTGCCACTATGGGAACTCCTTGAGTGATTCTTAAAAGGGATTTATCTTTTACTAAAAGTAACTAAATGAAAGAAAATGATAGATTAATTTTAGCTTTCTAATTATTTGAAAATAGAAGTTTCTTATAAATGAAAAAGAATTATAATCCAGAAATCCAGTTTTTAAAAAACAGTAGAATGCTGCTGTTATTCTGAATTGCTTGCTGAGTATTAAATTATTGCTGTACAGCAGAAATTTACAGAACATTGTGAATCAACTATAATAAATTTTTTTAATTTAAAAAATATTAAATTATAATTTAGATATAGTTTATAAGCAGAAATGTAAAATCTTTAAAGTTTGAGAAGATTGCACCAATTGACTAGATATTCAAATGTTTGTGTGTATAAGTTTAAAAACAGGTACAGAGATCAGCAAGAGACCTAGATTTTCAATTGCTTTATAACATCCCCTTTTTTATGTCTCTACTGAAAATACAGTTCTGAAACATCTAAACCACAATACTTTTCATTTTCAAAGGTTTCACATCCACTAACTCAAATTACTGAGCCATTTTGAGTGTAGTAGTAGTCAAGATTCTTACTATTTTTCTGGTATCTTTTGTGTATGATTCTGTTTTTGCCTTTAAAAAAACTAGATCAGCTTCTTTCCCTCCATTTATAGGAAATTTTTGTTTATGTGACATTTAGCAAGTGTGTCTGCTATAGATTACGTTCTTGCAGCAAAGAGTATAAATGGATTTTCTGTAATGTGTTTATTTTTGAGCTTTTTAAAGTCAGTGAAACAGTATAGGACCAGGATTTTGTTTTCTGCAGCTTTTTTTTTTTTTAAACCTGTTTTACTTGTAAAACATGCAAACAATCTAAATACTTGATTTTCAAGGAATAAATTGCTGTACAAGAAACCGTCAGTAAACAAAACTTAGAAGTTTTTTTCTGACATTTTAAAATCCTGAAAGTTAGAGTTCCCTGGTAGCATTCCTTTTTGTCACTGCTGTGGCTTGGTTCGATCCCTGGCCTGGGAATTTCCACATGCCATGGGTGAGGCCAAAAAAATCAAAAAAACAACACTAAACAAAAGAATCTTAAAACAATTAAAATTCTTGAAAGTTATAACATTAGAACTTTCATTACTATTTTTGGCATTACAACTGAAATTTAAAGGAAGTTTATAATTAAAGTTAGTATATTTTACTCTTTTGTACTGATATTTACATTTAATACTCTTGAAATTTATTTTTTAAATCCCCATATAAAATTAGGTTCTAATTTGTATTCTTTTAGTAACATAACATTTATTGAAAAGAAATCTTTGTTATGAGGAACAGCGTTATATGTTAATTACTATATGACCACATGTACCCTGGAAAAAATTTTCAAATTAAAATATTTATTTTAAAAAAATAAGGGAAGTTTAAGTGTTTTCTTAAAATTTAAATTATACAATAATATAAAGGGATTAATATTACTGAAATTGTCCACCCTTTAATAATTCTTTTTACAGAGTCTGTGGAGGTGTTTTTTTTTTTTTTTTTTTTGGATGGTGTAGAGGGAAGGACTCCAGTTTAAGAAGCACTTTCGGGTGATGTTAGCTCAGGAGCATGAATGGTTCTTGAGCATAAGACTTTCATTAAGGGATGTAAAATAGTCTATCAGTTGCATTAGTCATCCCAAAGCCAAATGTACATTTCTCATCTAACACTCTATTTAATTCTGGATATGGGTTGATAAATTTTTTTTGACTTAAATTTCAACTTACTGAGTTTCAGTAGCTGAGAGAAAATAGTCGTTGAGTAGCAAAGGAGCTGTTGAATAAGAACATGCTTGTGTTTTTTGGATAGCATTAACTTAAAACAATTTATATTAATGTGGATGCCTTTAATGATGTGTTTAAATGTAAAGGAAATGAGTCAGTAACTTTGAGCTTGGTTTCTGTAAGATGTGAAATTTTTAAAATGATAAAACATACCTATTTTGGGCAGATTTTACACTACTAAGAAATGCAACATTACATTTTCTGTCATGGTTTAAAAGAATCTTACTACATTCTTGATAAAGCAAGCTGTTAGACATATCTGGAGTTTGATTATTTTTGTAGGATTCATTGTTATTTTTCATAAATACAAACTAGAATTCTTCAGCATTTTTATACAAAGAGAAGGAATTCAGCCAAAATTCTAATCTAGCTTATGATTATTTAGATCAAATATTCTAGATTATAAATCATTCTGTACATGTGTATGTATGGATGAAAGCTTTACAATTGTAACTAAACTTTTACATAAGCAGAACTGTAGGCAAATGGAATTTATTTTACAAAGGGAATTAGTTTTTTGACTATAATTATTCTGTGAGTACTTTTTGTTGAGATTAATTTTTGGTTTTTGGTGAAAGTGTCTTTCTTTAGTCCAAGATCATTAAGGTTAATATTATTGAAACAGGGAGTTACCATCGTGGCTCAGCAATAGTGAACCCAACTAGCATCCATGAGGATGCGGGTTCAATCCCTGGCTTTGCTCAGTGGGTTAAGGATCCAGTGCCGTGAACTGTGGTATAGGTCTGTGGTGTAGGTTGCAGATGTGTCTCGGATCTGGCAGATGCGGCTCAGATCTGGCCTTGCTGTGGCCAGCAGCTGCAGCTCTTATTCTTCGACCCCTGGCCTGGGAAACTCCATGTGCTGCAGGTGTGGCCATAAAAAGCAAAAGCAAAAAAAAAAAAAAAAAAAAAAGAAAAGTAGTGAAACAGCTATGGAGAGAAATCTAAAACTTTTTTCAGTGCTTTTCAGTAACATTTGGCTTTAAAAATATTTATAGACTTGAAACGGAGAAAGAAGCCACTTTGTTGAAATAGTTTATGTATGTATGTATGTATGTATTTATTTATTTATTTATTTATTGTCTTTTTGCTATTTCTTTGGGCCGCTCCCGCGGCATATGGAAGTTCCCAGGCTAGGGGTTGAATCGAAGCTGCAGCTACCGGCCTACGCCAGAGGCACAGCAACGCGGGATCCGAGCTGCATCTGCAACCTACACCACAGCTCATGGCAACGCCGGGTCGTTAACCCACTGAGCAAGGGCAGGGACCGAACCCGCAACCTCATGGTTCCTAGCCGGATTCGTTAACCAATGCGCCACGACAGGAACTCCATAGTTTATGTATTTAGAAACAGAAGCCTGAAGAGCATAAGTGTTAGCCAACGTCCTTCCTGGAGCTGAGACTATAAGATCGTAGGTATCAACTCCTACCTTGCCCAACACTCTCTTTTGTTTGTACCATACTTTTGTCCCTCAAACTTGTAGTTGTAAACTATTTTTTTTGTTGGTGGTAATTGGCATCTTACCCCTTCGTGTTGGAACTTGGGTTGTTTTCAGTTCTTTTTTGAAATATTCCAGTGGGGGCCTCATAATGTTATGTTGGGATTACTTTCATGACTTCCAACCATGCCCCCTTTTCCAATTTATTCTATATAAACTTCTATCAAACTAATAGTTTAGGAAATGCTACGATTTTTCCCATGTATTTTCCTTGGCTTTGACTCTGTTATGGTTTTCTATTGTTCATTCACATTGACATGTTCATCAAGCATTTACTATAATTATGGTATTGTAATGCATTAGTAGAATGTGGAGAAGTAGAGGACACAATACCCATCTCATATAATTTTTTTTTTTTAGGGCTGCACCAGAGGCATATGTAAGTTACCAGGCTAGGGGTTGAGTTGGAGCTGTAGCTGCTGGCCACAGCTCACAGCAACGCCGGATCCTTAACCCACTGATCAAGGCCAGGGATCAAACCACATCCTCATGGCTACTAGTTGGCTTCATTACTGCTGTGCCACAATGGGAACTCCTCATATAATTTGTTTTAAGGAGGTAGGGTTTAAATCCATGATTCCTACTTCAAGTAATTTATCATTCAGTTCAGGAGACTACATAAACATTGAGAAGTTTAACAACAGAAAAACAATAATAATTTATTGTTTCCTTTCTTTCTCTGCAGGTTCCTGTTGCATGTAAATCATGTCCCTGTGGTTACATATTTATTAGCAGAAAACTTTTAAATGCAAAACACCCAGAAAAATCATCATCTACTACAGGTAATTCTGAGTTTGCTACATTTTTTTTTAGCTTTTTGATGGAGAAATAAAATTCTTGTGAATTTACTATTCAGTTTTTGTTGAAGTTAAAGATTAAAATCTATCGAAGTATGTGGTGTTTTTTTTTTGCTTTTTAGGGCCACACCCATGGCATATGGAGGTTCCCAGGCTAGCAGTCTAATCAGAGCTGTAGCTGGTGGCCTAAGCCACAACCACAGCAACACAGGATCCGAGCCAGGTCTGCCACCTACACCACAGCTCATGGCAATACTGGATCCTTAACCCACTGAGTGAGGACCAGGGATCGAACCTGCATCCTCATGGATGCTAGTCAAATTTGTTAACCGCTGAGCCATGATGGGAACTCCAGAATATATGTTTTTTTATTTTTGGAGGATGGAGAGCCATTAAAGGGAGTGACCTATTCTAATTTTTAAAAATTAAAAAAAAATGTATAGTAAAGGTATAATTGACATTCAATAAATTGTGCATATTTAAAGTATATGTTTTAAGTGTTGTCATATGTTTATATCAGTTAATCAGGAAAATGAACATGTCCATCATTCCCATAAGTTTTCTAGCTCCCTTTTGTAATCTTTCCTTCTTGTTCCCTCCCCCCACATAATCACTGATTTGCTTTCTGGTACTGTTTTAGAACTTTACTTTACATGAAAGGAGTCATACAGTATGTACTTTTTTTGCCTAGCTTCTTTCACTGAGTGAGCATAATTTAAGATTCGGCCATATTATTGTGTATGTCAGTAAGAATTCATTCCTTTTTATTCCTTAGTATTTCTTTGTGTGGATCCGCCACAGTTGGTTTATTTGTTCACTGGTTGACGGACACTTGGGTTTTTTCCCCCTCATAGTGCTGGTAAAATTTGTAACAACTTTAAAGTTTTTTGTGTTTTTTTTTTTTAAATTAGTGACTGAAAAAATATGACCTGATTTTGGTGTGAATATAATTTTTAAACGTTGATTATTTTTTGTAATTCTCTGATATAGAATATCTAAAAAATGTCTAGTTCAAATTTTATTTTCCTATTAATGTAGACAGATTGGATTTATTCAGTGGATATATTTTTTAAAAGGTGAAATTTTATTTGTTCTTTCTATAAAGTCAGAGCTTTGTACATTCCTGATCCCCAAATAAGAGTAGATTGATTACAAAATTATATATGAGATGCTAGACACTGTTCTAAGCTTTAGGCCTAAAGAAATGAATGAATCTGTTATCAAGGCAGGTTCACTCCAGAGCTGGCTTCATTCTTGTGGGCAGGAAATAAATAGTGAACAAATAAGCAGGGAGAATATAAAGCTGTGATAAATGTGCTGCAGTGTGTAACTAGAAAGCTACTTTTGATTGAATGGTTGGAGGCTTCTCTGAGAGGTGACATTTAAGCTGAGGCTGAATAGGGTAACCATGAAAAGACCAGGAAGGAGACCATTCTTGACAGCTGAAATAGCAAATGGAAAAATTCTAGGATTGTTAAAAGTTTGGTATATTTTAGGAACAAAAAGGCCAGTGTGGTTGCAGTGTAGACAGTAGGACCAACAGAGTGAGATGAGGCCAGAAGGATACACAGGGCCAGATTATTTAGGGCTTTGTAAGCCAGAATAAGGTTTTGGATTTTGTTCTTATAATGTGAAGAGAAACTATCTCTAGGATGTGGGATGAGGTGAGGGAGAGGTGGCATGCTTTGATTTGCCTTTTAGAAAGATCATTCTGACTGCTCTCTGGAAAACAGTTTGTGGGGTTACAAGGTGGAAGTGAGCTATTGCAGTATGTTAACTGAATGAGGATGCCGAGTTAGAGTGGTTATAGTAGGAGATGATTCAAGAGTTATTTATATTTATGTCTTTGAGAGGTCTGTTTATCCTAGGTCTACAGAGAAGTGAGAGGAAAGCTGTTTAATTCTGTTTCTGTCTCTGTTTGAGTTTGCTCTCTTTCAACATAAGAATGGACTTACTGTTAATTTATTAGTTCTTAAAAGCTGTTCCTGGATTGGTCAGTAGAGAGCTTGTTAAACATGGATTCCTATTTCTTATTCCTTAAGAGTCTGATTCGGGTATGGGAATCCTGGAATGATTCATTCAGATTTGCTGAGGTGGAATGTCAACTCGGTTCTGTGTCTCCAAAATGACTAAGACATGGTCCATGCTGTTAGTAAGACAAGTTATGTTTTTTTTTTTAATTTGAGAAATATTCTTGAGCCCCTCCTATATACCTATGATTAAGGTGAGGAATGAGGTAAGGAAGAAACCCAGTGAGGAGATAGAGAAAAGGGACAGATGCTACAAGTGTTAAGGAGCTAGAATCATTTGAAGGAGAAGGAAGACTTTAGAATGACTCCCAGATTTCTGACTTGGGTTACTGATTAGAAGGGGAATATAAAGATGAAGACAAGTTTTGAGGGAAAGATTAAGTTAGGTTTGGATATAGTTGTGAAATACCATTCATGTGGATTTTTGTTTTTTTTCCCCGTTGGACATATAGTCTGAAGCTGAGGGAATAGCTTCAGCTAGAGATAAAGGTTTTGAACCAGCAATGAATAGATGGTTGTTGATGTCATGGAAATGGATGAGCTGGTGCTACGGGGTCTTTAGGATTGGAAGAGAAAGCAGTTGAGGGACTGAACTCTGGCATACTCCAATCTTTTCTCTTTTCTTTTCTTTTCTTTTCTTTTCTTTTCTTTTCTTTTCTTCCTTCCTTTCCTTTCCTTTCCTTTCCTTTCCTTTCCTTTCCTTTCCTTTCCTTTCCTTTCTTTCCTTTCTTTTCTTTCTTTCTGCTTTTTAGAGCTGCGCTTGTGGCATATGGAAATTCCCAGGCTAGGGGTCAAATTAGAGCTACAGCTGCCAGCCTGTGCCACAGCCACAGCAACATGGGGTCTGAGCCGTGTCTGTGACCTATACCACAGCTCACGGCAACGCTACCCGACCCACTAAGCAAGGCCAGGGATTGAACCCACATCCTCATGGATACTAGTTGGATTTGTTTCCACTGTGCCGCAACAGGAACTCCTGACAGACTTTGGTCTTAAAGTCTGGGTAGGAGGTCCTGTCAGCTGTGGAGAGCAACAGAGGGTGATTGTCAGCATACATAGGTCGGAGTGATGAGTAAAAAGCAGTTCATTATTATTTTACATTTGGAGTTTCCTAAGGTTCTGTTGTTTAATAAGAGTAGCCTTATGACCTTGAAGTGAAGATGAAACATTGAAGCCTAGAAATCCTAGGGAGGAGGAAGAAGAACCAGCAAAAGAAACAGAAAGAATAAAAAGGATAGAGAAAAATCAGGGTAGACTGTGCTGTAGAACCAAAGGAAGAAAGAGTTTTAAGAGAGCCTGTAAAGCAGTTTGCTATAGTACGGACATCAGGGTTGGAAGATCTTGCTTCAGATTCAGATTCCAGTTTGGTCATTTTTTTAACCTCCACGAGCAGCTACTGTTTACTTGCGTATACATATATTTATAGTACCCACCTTAGAGGATTGAAGTTTAGATGAAGTTCATATGAAAATGTCTAACATTAAAGAAAGCTTGGCATGTTATAGGTTCTCAGTAAATACTCATTTTTACAGTTAAGCTTCTTAAAAGTAAGATTTACCTTGGGTAGCCTGTAGTTTGTAGGAAATTGAGAAGAGTATGATTTTTAAAATGTCCACATTTTATCAAGTACTTGATGAATGTTGTCAGTGGGTTCTAGAATATTTCAGTTTTAATTAGAGAATTTGTAGAAGAAATGAAATTGATATATATTATATATCTGGAAAGATAAATTCACTAATAATCTAGAAAGAAATGCTGTTGAAATAAAAGACCATTCTTTTTGTCCACATTCTGACAAAAATTTAAAAGATTTCTAAATGCTTTGTTTTTTTCCTTTTATGGCTGCATCTGTGGCATATGGAAGTTCCCAGGCTAGGGGTCGAATGGGAGCTGCAGCTGAGACAGCATGGCAACACCAGATCCAAGCCGCATCTTTGACCCATGCTGCAACTTATGGCAACTCTGGATCCTTCACCCACTAAGATAGGCCAGAGATTGAACCCGTGTCTTCACGGAGACTAAGTTGGATCCTTAACCCACTGAGCCACAGTAGGAACTCCCTAAGTACTTTTATAATTATGGCAAAATGAGTACTTTCCTTCTAGTGGTGAGAGTGTAAATTGGCTTGCCTTTTCGGAGAGCACTCTGACAGTAGTTAAAACTTTTAAATTTATATAACCTAGAATCTAGACTTCTTTATCAATTGATATGTAGCCTAGAGATATAATTGTATATAATACACAATAAAATATTTACTAGGATTTTCAGCCGGCATTGTAATAGCAAAAAGTTAAGCCTGTTATCATCACTAGGGAATGGGTAATTAAGTAGGGTACATCTTTTAGGGAAGGCATATGTACTAATTATGAGCTCCTGGGTTTTTTTTTTTTTTTTTTTTTTAAGATTCCAAACGTAAGTGAGATTGTATGATATTTGTCTTTCTGTGTTTTATTTCACATAGCATACTGCCCTCAAGGTCCATCCATGTTGTCACAAACGGCAAGATTTCATTTTTTTTTTTAGGGCTGAATAATACTCCACGTTATGTTTATCTGTTCATCCATTGATGGACATTTAGGTTGTTGCCATACCTTGGCTATTGTGAATAATACTGTAGTCAACATGGGGATGCATCTATCTTTCAAGTTAGTGTTTTTCATTTTCTTTGGATAAATATCCAGAAGTGGAGTTGCTGGATCATATCGTAGTTCTATTTTTCATTTGTTTTTAAGACCCCCACAAAATGATTTTTACATGTGGTATTAATCACTAAATGCCTAAATGGATAGGTAACTAGTTAACAAAGAGGAATCAAGGAAGACTTTATTTGCATAAACATTGAAAACAAAAGAGAGAAATATCTTTAAAACTCAAATAGCATTTAGGAGTTCCCGTCGTGGCTCAGCTGAAACGAATCTGACCAGGAACCGTGAGGTTGCGAGTTTGATCCCTGGCCTTGCTCAGTAAGTTAAGGATCTGGCGTTGCTGTGAGCTGTGGTGTAGGCCAGCAGCTACAGCTCTGATTTGACCCCTAGCCTGGGAACCTCCATATGCCACGGGTGTGGCCCTAAAAAGCAAAATAAACAAATTAAAGAAAACCTACATTAAAAAAAAAAAAACTCAAATAGCATTTATCTTAAAAGTAAAATCAGGAGTTCCTGTTGTGCTACAGTAGAACCGAATATGACTAGTATCCATGAGGATGCAGGTTCGATCCCTGGCCTTACTTAGTGGGTTAAGGATCCGACGTTGTCATGAGCTGTGGTGTAGATTGCAGATTCGGCTTAGATCCCATGTTTCTGTGCCTTTGGTATAGGCTGGCAGCCATAGCTCTGATTCAACCCCTAGTCCAGAAGCTTCCATAAGCCTCGGGTGTGGCCCTAAAAAGCAGAAAAAAAAAAAAAAAAGCTATAAAAGATAATTTTAAATTTCAGTGGGTTGAAATCTCTTATTTATTATAATTTTGTGACATGCAGGGAGAAAATAATCTCTTACGCTATTTTTTTTATCCTGGTTTGAACTGTTCAACTTATATTTTTCAAATATAGTGATCATCTTTATATCTTCATAACATGTGTGGAAATATGGAAGTAGAACATTAGACCAGCATATGAAACTTTGTCTAGCTGAAAATATAGATGAAAATTCAGAATCAATTATAGAAATTAAGATATTTTTACAAGTTTAAACTTAATTTTGACGAGGAAAAGATGAGTGTTACAAATTAATACTCAGTGTTTTTGTATGAGTACATAGAACCTCAAGGCAACAAATTATTGTTATTAATATTATTATTTTGCTTTGTAGGGCTACACCTGCAGCGTATGGAAGTTCCCAGGCTAGGGGTCTAATCAGAGCTCTTGCTGCCAGCCTACGCCACAGCCACAGCAACACCAGATCTGGGCCACGTCTGCCACCTACACCACAGCTCATGGCAATGCCAGATCCTTAACCCACTGAAGGAAGCCAGGGATCGAACCTGCAACCTCATGGTTCCCAGTCAGATTCGTTTCTGCTGTACTACAACGGAAACGCTAATAAACTATTCTTTGATACCTTTCCAAATGAGTTAGGAATGTATTGTTTTATCCTTTTTTGAAGAGGGCAACATTAAATGGAGGTAAATTTTAAAAAATTGACTGTCTTGTTCAGTAGGATTTCATTTCTTTTTTTTTTCTTTTTTCTTTTGGCCATACCCATGGCATATGGATGTTCCCTGGGCAAGGGAGTTGGATTGGAGCTGCAGCTGTGGGCTGGATCCTTAACCCACTGTGGTTGGGCCAGGGATCAGACCCATGGCTTAGCAGATACAGCACCAGGTTCTTAACCCGCTGTGCCACAGCAGAACTCCCAGGTTTCATTTCTAAATTGAATAGGTAACAGAGTTTAAAAGTAGCCATCAGATTAAGCCTTACTTAGTCTGTTAATTTGAGGAGATTTCTTTTCTTTCTTTTTATTTGCCAAGCCTACAGGGCGTGTGAAAATTCCTGAGCCACAGATGGATCCTGCAGTACAACCTGAGCTACTGCAGTGACAACGCCTGAGCTTTAACCCATTGTGCCACAAGGGAAATTTCCTTAAAAAAGAAATTAAAGGAAATATTGCATTTCCTAAAATTGAAAGTATCTGTACTGTGGACTAAACCTACTAAACTCTAGTAGTAATCTATTCAAATATTTGATCAGTCCGTAACTGCTGTGGTGGTTGTCTATTCAGATATTTGGTTAGTCACCAAATACTGACAAAAGCAGTTTTTGGTGAGAACAAACTCAGTTCACTCCAATCTTTTTGTTTGTTTGTTTTTTGCTTTTTAGGGCCGCACCTGTGGTATATGGAAGTTTCCAAGCTTAGGGGTCTAATCAGAGGTGCAGCTGCCAGCCTGCGCCACAGCTCATGGCAACATCGGATCATTAACCCATTGAGCAAGGCCAGGGATCGAACCTACATCCTCATGGATACTAGTTGGGTTCGTTACTGCTGAGCCACAATGGGAACTCTCTCACATCTCTTTTTTTTTTTTTTTTTTTTTGCTATTTCTTGGGCCGCTCCCGTGGCATATGGAGGTTCCCAGGCTAGGGGTTGAATCGGAGCTGCAGCCACCGGCCCATGCCAGAGCCACAGCAGCGTTGGATCCGAGCCGCGTCTGCAACAACCTACACCACAGCTCACGGCAACGCCGGATCGTTAACCCACTGAGCAAGGGCAGGGACCAAACCTACAACCTCATGGTTCCTAGTTGGATTCGTTAACCACTGCGCCACGACGGGAACTCCACTCTCTCACATCTTTAAATTTGGTTTTCTAGGTGAGTGTTCTGGGTGGTTTAATTACATCACGAGTGCTATTTTGCATTTAATAACCATGGATATACCTTTTTCCTTTAAAATTTTTAAATTATGAAAACTGTAAAGAAAAAGTTAACTAAAAATCTAAATGAGATACTAGTTTATAAAAGACTTCCTCTAAAGATAAGAAAAAGATTTAAAATAGTAGGAAATTGGGGAGTTCCCATAATGGTTCAGTGGTAGCACACCTGACTAGTATCCATGAGGACTCAGGTTCAATCCTTGGCAGCTGTGGGTTAAAGGATCTAGCACTGTGGTGGAGGTCGCAGACTTAGTTGGGATCTGGCATCGCTATGGCTGTAGGCCAGTGGCTACAGCTCTAGTTGGATCCCTGGCCTGGGAATTTCCATATGTGGAGGGTGTGGCCCTAAAAAGACAAAAAAAAAGTAGGAAATTGGACTGGCTTATTAGTATTTAATTATGTATTTCTCAGTGGTTTAAGCTTAAACTTAGTCAAATAATAACAACCTCTCCATTTTTTAGTGGGGGGAGGAAAAAAGGGATAAGAATATTAAACCTAGATTAATTTTCAAATTACATTTGAGAGCCTGATAAATAAGCAAAATCTAGGAGTTCTCTGGTGACTGAGTGGGTTAAGGATCTGATGTTGCCACTGCTATGTTGCAAGTTTGATCCCTGGTCAGGAAACATCTGTATACTGCAGGTTTGGCCAAAAAAAAAAAAAAAAAGCAAAGTCTATTTGTCATTGTACGTTTGTCCAAACCCAAAGAATATAGGACACCAAGAGTAAACCCCAATGTAGACTATGGACTTTGAGTGATAACACTTTGGTTGTGTTAGTGCAGTTCATCAGCTGTAACAAATGTGCAAATGTATCTGTAAATGACATACTTGCTTTTGGAGTTGAGGAAAAAAAATAGAAAAGGATTATTGCCAATGCGTTTTAGAAACCCAGAGTGACTGAACAACAGTTCAGTAGTAAATGATCCTCAATTCTGAACTACTTCATAGTGAAGGTTTGCTTTTGTTACTTTAGAGAACACTGTTTCTTACATGCTAATCACTTAAAATTGCTGTATATTCATATGTGGAACGTAGTTTTTTGGGGTTTTTTTTGTCTTTTTTTTGTCTTTTCTAGGGCTGAACCTGCACCATATGGAAGTTCACAGGCTAGGGTCTAATTGGAGCTGTAGCTGCTAGCCTGCTCCAGAGCCACAGCAATGCCAGATCCGAGCTGTGTCTTTGACCTACACCACAGCTCATGGCAATGCCAGATCCTTAACCTGCTGAGTAAGGCCAGGGATCAAACCCACAACCTCATGGTTCCTAATCGGATTCGTTAACCACTGAGCCATGACGGGACTCCCAGGAAGGTAGTTTTTATTTTGCCTTTTTTTTGGGGCCACACTTGTGGCATATGAAAGTTCCCAGGCTGGGGGTCAAATTGGAGCTACAGCTGCTGGCCTGTGCCCAAGCCATAGCAACGCCAGATCCAAGCTATGTGTCTGTGACCTACACCACAACTTGGCAGCAACTCCAGATCCTTAACCCACTGAGTGGGGCCAGGGATTGAATCCTCATTTTCAAGGATACCAGTTGGGCTTGTTTCTGATGAGCCACAACAGGAGGTCCTATTTTGCCTTTTTTTTTTTTTTTTTTTTTTTTTTGGCCGCCTTGCAGCATATGGAGTTCCAGGCCAGGGATCAGATCAGAGCCATAGTTATGACCTAAGCTGCTGCAGTTGGATCCTTAACTCACTTTGCTGGGCTGGGGATCGAACCTCGTCCCAGCGCTCCAAAAATGCTGTCAATCCTGTTGCACCACAGAAGGAACTCCCCTATTTTGCTTTTTGGTGAAAAAATGCATACCTTCATCTCTGTGCTTGTATTTTTAGGTTCTTAATCATATACTTTACATAAATGGTATCTATATTCATCTTTAAGACATTTTGCATAGAATCCTCTGATTTCTTCTAATCAAGACTGCCTGATTTTAGGTCTGCTGCACAGCTGTCATACTAAAATTTCTTTCCATTGTACTACAGGGATAATCTCACTTTTTCTTATATACCTTTTTTTTTTAAATCCATATGTTTTTATTTCTGGAACTAATTTTCAAAAAATTGTTTCAGACCTGGAAAAAATTTTCATAAAAGACACATGGTGGTACATTTCCTATCTATCATTGTGGAGAGTGTCTTTACTTTGCACTCCCCGTCTCTTTCCTGATACTCAGTGCTTTCTATCTGAAGACTCAAGTCTTCAGTTTAGCACAGTTTTTACCTATTTCTTTTTCCCATATGCTCTCTTCTTTTCCTTCTGGTATCCTTACTGGATGATATATTGGAATCACTATCCACAGAAAACCTGACCAACAGTGGATTGGACAGATAGTTTTCTTTTCCTGTTTTTTGGGGGCCACTTCCATGGCATGCAGAGGTTCCCAGGCCAGGGATTGAACCAGTGCCACAGCAGTGACCCAAGCCACAGCAGTGACAACACCAGATCCTTAACCCACTGAGCCACCAGGGAACTCCTACTTTTCCTATTTAATAAAGAAAGATGAAGTGGGCACTGTAGTTGAACCTCTGCATCCATGGGTTTCCACATCTGTAGGTTCCAGCAACAGTGGGTTGAAAATATTTAGGAAAAAAAAATTCCAGAAAGTTCTGTAAAGCAAAACTTGCACTTGCTGTGCACCAGTAACTGTTTACATAGCATTTACATTGTATTAAGTATTATATCTAGAAATGGCTTAAACTACTCAGGTGGATGTGTGTAGGTTTTGTGCAAATAGTATACCATTTTATATAAGGGACTTGAACATCTGCAGAATTTGGGAGATCCTAGAACCACTGTGGGAGTCCTAGAACCACTTCCCCATGGATATCAAGGGACTACTGTACAGGACTATTGGTTTAGTGATATCATCAAGGACTTAGGGTCTTCTGTTTCTTGAGAATGTGTGGCTTTCATCCTCACTGTTACAGGATAATCTTTGTACATCAAGGCATCCTGTAAGCATTCCAAATAGGAAGAAGAGGGATGGGCAGAGGGACAAAGTGGTATGCCAGTCATGCTTACCTCCTTAAAAGGAAACTTTCTGGGATTTCCTTGGTGATTTAGAGGGTTAAGGCTCCAGCATTGCCACTGCTGTGGCTTGGGTCACTGCTGTGGCGTGGGTTTGATCCCTGGCCTGAAAACTTCTGTTTGTTGTGGGTGTGGCAAAGAAAAAAAAAGAAACTTACTGGAAACCTTATCCAGTTCCATTTACATGTCATTGGCCAGAACTAAATTTCATTTCGACTTCACCTGCAGGAGAATGTGTATATTTTAGTTGGGCACATTGCCCTCTTGACCTTAACAGGATTCTATTCTTTTTTTTTTTTTTTTTTTTTTTTTTTTGGTCTTTTTGCCTTTTTCTAGGAACTGCTCCTGAGGCATATGGAGGTTCCCAGGCTAGGGGTCTAATAGGATCTGTAGCTACACCACAGCTACCACAACGCCAGATCCGAGCCATGTCTGCGACCCACACCACAGCCCACGGCAACGCCAGATCCTCAACCCACTGAGCAAGGCTAGGGATCAAACCTGCAACCCCATGGTTCCTAGTTGGATTCATTAACCACTGAGTCACAACGGGAACTCCAGCAGTTTTCTGTTCTTAAGGAAGAGCTGGAAAATGAACATTAGGTAGGTAATTAGCAATTATGTCATAGATGAGCATTAGATTTCTTGGGTCTTTCCTTTATTTCTGTTCTCTTATTATCATATTCTTTTCTTTGTTCCAGAAAATTTAAATGTTTTCTTTTTCTAGATCTATAATCCTGTCTTCAGCCATTTCCATTACTTAATTTGTCTTTTGAACTTTATTTTGCACAGTTCATTTTGTTTTCTAATTTCTTTTTCATGGATCCTTTTTTTGTTGTTCATCTTGTTAAAAAATTTTCTTTTTAGGGCCACACATGTGTCATATGGCAGTTCCTAGGCTAGGAGTCGAATCAGAGCTGCAGCTGAGGCCTATGCTGCAACTTGCAGCTTGAGGCAGTGCCACACCCTTAACTCACTGAGCAGGGCTAGGAATCAAACCCATATCCTAACAGAGACAGTGTCCTTAAGTCGCTGAGCCACAACAGGAGAACTCCTTTGTCATGTCTTTTATTGTGGTAAAATACACGTAACATAAAATTTCGTATTTTAATCATTTTAAATTGTACAGTTTAGTGGCATTAAGTACATTCACACTGCATGCTTAATCATCACTGTCCATTTCCAGAACTCTTTTAATCTTCCCAAACTGAAATCCCATACACATTAAACAATTAACTCCCCATTCTCCCATCTTCTGTCCCCATTCCACCCCAGACCACCACTATTCTTTCAGTGCTTGTGAATGTGACTACTGTAGTTACGTCCTATAAGTGGAATCATACAGTATTTGTCTATTTGTGTATGGTTTCACTTAGCATGATGTCTTCAGAGTTCATCCATTTTCTAACATGTTAGAATTTCCTTCCTGAATAATACTCCATTGTGTGTATATACCCCATTTTGTTTATTCATACATTGATGGACACTTGAGTTGCTTCCACCTTTTAGCTATTGTGAAAAATGCTGCTTGTGAACATGTGTGTACAAATACCCATTCATTTCCCTATTTTTATTCCTTTTGGGTATATGCCCAGAAGAGGAAATGCTGAATTATATAGTAATGCAGTTTAATTTTTTGAGGACTTGCCATTATTGTTTGTACCATTTTTCATTACCACCAGCAATGCACAAAGGTTCTGATTTCTCCACATCCTCACCAACACTTGTTATTTTATGTGAATTTCATAATAGCCATCCTAATGGGTATGAAGTGATATTGTGATATTAATTTGCATTTCCCTAATGATTAGTGATGTTGAACATCTTTTTATGTGTTTAGTGACCATTTGTCTCTCTTTGGAGAAAGTCTTCAGATTCTTTGTCCATTTTTGAATTTTTTTTGTTCTTGAACTGTAGAATTTCTTTTTATTCTGGATGTAATCCCTTATCTGATATATTTTTGCAAATATTTTCTTCCATTTCATGAGTTGCCTTTCTAGTTCTTTGACAAAACAGAAGTTTTTAATTTTGATTAAGTCCAAAATGTCTTTTTTTTTCTTTTGTTCCCTATACTTTCAGTGTCACATCCAAGAAATCATTGCAAATCCTCTGTCATAAAGGATTTGTTTTTTTCCTAAGTGTTTCATGGTTATATTTGGTTTGCTGCTTGGATCTTCAGTCCATTTTGAGTTAATTTTTGTCTATGGTAAAAGATAAGGGTTCATTTTTGACTGGATATCCAGTTTCCCCCAGATCACTTTTTTTTCTTTTGTCTTTTTAGGGCCGCACACAGCATATGGAGGTTCCCAGGCTAGGGGTTGAATCAGAGCTGTAGCTGCCTGCCTGCTCCACAGCCATAACAAAGCTGGGTCCGAGCCACTGGCTTACACCACAGCTCACAGCAACACTGGATCCTTAACCCACTGATCGAGGCCAGGGTTCAAACCTGTATTCTCGTGGATACTAGTCAGATTCATTTCCGCTGAGCCACAACAAGAACTCCCAAAATCACTTCTTAAAAGTTCTGTTTTCTCAGGAGTTTCCGTGAAACTGTTGCTGTGGCTTGGATCCCGAGATGCTGTGGTGTAGGCCTGCAGCTGTAACTCTGATTCCACCCCCAGTCTGGGAACCTCCATATGCTGTAGGTGCGGCCCTAAAAAGCAAAAAAAAAAGTTTTCTCAGCTGCAGCTGTGGCTCAGATCCGATCCCTGGCCAAGGGGCTCCATATGCCTTGGGGTGGCCAAAAAGAACAAAACAGTTTATATATATATATATTTTTTTTTTTTTTTTTCCTCTTCCTCCTTGAATCATCATGGCTACTATTCCTGAAAATCATTAGACTATATATTCAGGGATTTAGTTCTGGGCTGTTTTATTCTGTTGGTCTTTATGTCTCTGGTAAGGCACTACCATACTTTTTTGAATACTATAGTTTTGTTACACAAAGTTTTGAAATCAGGAAGTGTGATTCTTTGTTCTTTTCCAAGATTATATTGGCTATTTGAGGTCCCTTGAGATTCCATATGAATTTTAGGATGGACTTTTCTATTTCTGTAAAATGAATCATTTTTTTTCTTTTTAAAAAATTTTATGGCTGCACCCATGGCATATGAAAGTTCCTTGGCCAGGGATTGAATCTGAGCCACAGCTGTGACCTACACCTCAGCTGTGGCAACTCCCAGATCCTTTAACCTACTATGCCAGGCCAGGGATTGAACCCACACCTCCACAGCTACCTGAGTCACTGCAGTTGGATTCTTAACCCACTGTGCCCAGGCGGGAACTCTAAAAATCTTAATGATAGAAATGTTTTAAAAAATTTTTGTTTCTTGAACTAACTTTGTTCTTCAAGTTTTAATCTTGTTTCTTCTCTCTCACACTTTTATTTTCTTAAAATAGCTGGTAATCTTTAATTGTCTATTGATATTTATAAATGAATTTCTTGATTTAACAGTGTAGATAACTTATACTGAATATCTTACACTGTTTTGAAGATCTATTTTGACAACAGATCTCTTTAGCGTGTAATTGGAAGAAACTTATTGGCAGGCTTTTAGATGTAAATTAGGTGAGTTAGGGGATGCTGTTGACATCCGTGATTGCCAGAATAAGGAAAACTTTATTCTGGAGCAGAATGTAAAATCCTTTATAGTATTTCATTTTTATGAGGAGCTGCCTTGTTTGCTTCTTCTTCCTGTGTTGTGGAGGTTCAGAGTCCCCTTGAACATTGCTTGATTCCGGAGAGCTTTACTCCTTTATGTCAGTTGCTTTGTATATGCAGGCCCAAATGTTTTGCAGTATTTCTGTAGTTACTTAGATGATCACCATGTGGCCTGCACCCCCCCCCCCCTTATTTTACTTTTTGTTCTGTCCTGGGAATGTCTTTGTGAAGGACAGCTATCCCTTCTGTAGGATCCATCTCTTATTCTTATTTTGGATTTTAATTTTTTTCTGTTCTGGTTACTGTATCAGAATCTGTCAGCTTGCCAATTGCTGAGATTCTATAATTTCTGATCACTAATAGCACCCTTTTCTTGTTTCCAACACTGCAGATTTATTTTCCTTTTTCCCTTTACCTTTCTCCTGTGTTTATTCTCATTTCACTGGGATTTTAGAGAAAATGGTGAAATAAATGCATGTGCTCAGTCTGATTTTATTTATTCAACACTACTTAGTATGTGTAGGTAATGTTCTGGCTTCTGTGAATGAGACAGAGAGAAGTGTCCCAACTTTTACAGAGCTTATATTTTTATGGGGGAGACATATTGACCATATGAGCAAATAAATAGCAGACTACAGTAGAAGTAGTAGTAGATTATGGAAAGTAACTTGGCCTGGGAGACTCAGAGGGGGTGACCTATAAATTGACATCTGAAGGAAATGAAGCCTGTCTCATGAAGGGCCTTGGGAAGAGACCTCTAGGCAGAAGGATTAGAAAATGCAGAGACTTGGAGTTCCTCTTGTGGTGCAGTGAAAACAAATCCGACTAGGAACCATGAGGTTGTGGGTTTGATCCTTGGCCTCGCTCAGTGGGTTAAGGATCTGGTGTTGGAGTGGTGTAGGTCACAGACGCGGCTTGATCTTGTGTTGCTGTGGCTGTGGTGTAGGCTGACAGCAAGAGCTCTGATTTGACCCCTTCCCTGGGAACCTCCATATGCCTTGGGGTGCGGACCTAAAAAGACAAAAGACAGAAAAAAAAAAGAGAAAAAGAAAAAAATGCAGAGACTTAAGGGGGAGGAAGGAACTTGCTTTATCAAAAGGAAAGTGTGTCTGGAGATTAGTGAACAAAGTGGCTAATGGTATGAGATGAAATGGGTGAGAGGGGAATGTCAGATCTTACAGGAACTTGTAGTCTTTGTTCAGGAAATTGGACTTTAAGTAAAGTGAAAAGCTAATGAAAGCTTTTAGAAAGGGTGCTATTCAGTCTGATTTTTTCTTTTTTTATAAAAAGATAATTTTGGCAGCTATGTAGTGATTGTATTTGGTTTGGATGTTGACCATGGAAATGTGAGAAATGAAGTTGTGGCTATATTTTGCAAGGAGTACCTATGGACTTTTGTGATGATAAAAGAAACAAGCTGAGTCACAAATTACAAGTTACTTGGCTTTCACCACTGGCTTGTGCTCCTTACCAGTATACTGAAAGTTGGAGGAGGGAAGATCAAGAGTTTTTTTTTTTTTTTTTTTTTTTTTTTACATTTGAAATGCTTGTGAGTCATCAAACTTTGGGGAGAAGTTAGAGCTTGAAAGTATAAATTTTAGAACCATTATAACAATAATGTTTAATGTTTTGGGTCCATGGATTATCCAGGAAGAGGGCTGAGGACAGTCCTCGAATGTTACTATTAGAGATGAAAAAGAATCTGGAGAAGGAGGAGAAGACAGTGGAGGAGATAAAGAGGAATGGCTGATGAGAAGGGAAACCTGGAGAAACTGAAAATCGAGTAAAAAAAATTTTTTTTCAAGGAAAAAAGTAGTCCTCTTTGTTGAATTTTTGAGAGTTGGTATTAAAATGATTAAAGAGAAATGTCTGTTGGATTTGCTAACAGGCTCTTGTCCTTCTTGATCAGTTTCACTGGGTTGGTAACTGGAATGAATTGATGAGTGAATGGGAAACTGAAGGCAGAAAGTATAGACACTTCTTTAGGCAGAAAGTATAGACACTTCTTTTTTGAGAAGTTTGACTCCGAAGAAGTTTGCAGAGATGAGTGGGTAGCTTGAAGAACAAACCTAAATTCAGTGTTAAACTCTAAAAGGCATACTATAAAAAGCTTTACCTATTACTATTTCTTGAAACTTTTTTTAGAAGTTCTGAGCATACCCTGCCCCATCCAAACCCACATCTACTTCTCTTGTACATTATTTTTAAGCAAATCTCATATTTCAGTTACAAGTATTTCATTATACAGTTCTAAAAGACCTTTAAAGGCATAACCACAATAAAAAATTAAGAATAATTCCTTATTATCTAATACCCCAACTGGTGTTGAAATTTTCAGGTTTCTCATAAGTGGTTCACATACTGCATATGGGTGATAATTTTTTTGCTCTCTGTTATTTTCTCTTTTATTCCTTGCAAATTATATGTTAAACTGCATCACCTGTCCATTTGAATTTACTGTTTTTGTCTCCATCGTGTATGTTAACACATTCCTTGAATGAGTTCTGTTTTCCTTATAAATTGTAATTGGGATCCAAGGGCCTGAGGAGTTTTTTTTTTCTTCCTGGGAAGACTACTTAGTAGGTAGATATTCTATCAGGAGGCACAACATAGTCTACTTATCTGTTTTTGTGATGTTAGCCATCATTGTGTTTAGCATTCAGGTCATTCAGATCATTTCAAGTTGAAAAGACTTTGAACTTTGGTGATACTTTGATTTTATCATTCCTTCTTCATTTTTTAGTCACAGTGATTCTAAATTGAGAAATTGTTCTTCATCTGCCACTTAATTATCCAGTGAGTGGTACAGTTTGAATAGAAAAGGCAGGATAAATGCTTTATTCTTTCCCTGTAATTCTTTTTTAGATGTTTCAATGTATCATAGTTATTATTGATGCTCAAATAGTCTTATAATGGTCAGCGGGAGCTTCTTCAAGCTAGCCCTTGGGTCCTTAGCAAGATGCCGGTTGTCTTGGATGACTTGCTTACAATCCGGAATAATTAAATGTTCTTGTGTCATCTAATATATGTCTAATCTGAGACCTGGAATTAACTAATTCTCCAAGGATATGGTATTTGGAAATAACTTATTTGTCTTTACTTAAATTAAAAAAAATTTTATAGTACTCCATTAAGCATACTTAATTTATACAGCCTTTTAAATTGTTTCCTTTGGTTCTTGGGATATGAATTTTCTTAATTGTTTTGCCCCTTACCACCATGATTTTAAGCATTTGGGGAATTCTTTTTCTTGCTTTTGAGTTCAGGTATGTATTAAAGCAATTTAAACAAATATGTTTTCTGACTTTATCCAGCCTTTTGATCTGTTTGGAGTAAGAGGGGTGGCTTCTTGCATTAATTAAATCAACATATTGAGTAAAGTTCTCCTATTGCTATTCTCTTTGGGATAAAAATGCTCTTAGAATGTCAGAAATGACCTCATCTGTGACTCAGTAAAAACTACTTACTTCCCTAGTGTTTTATGTTTTCCCTAGATACTTTGTTTGCTTTTTATTGGTAATCTTAATATATTATGGCTAAGGTCAGTTTTGCTTCTGTGTATTTGATATAGTTCAGTCTTTAATTTGGGTAGGGAGAAAAAAGAATGGAAAATTTTTTTTTTCCTTTTGTAATACTTTACAATTTTTGGCTTGAGATCAGAGAGAAGGAAGAAGGCAGAAAGGTCACTGTGGAATTGTATGAACTTGTAGGGGTTGAAATTAAAGGTACCAAATAAAGAAACTTGTCTTCTGTTACAATATTCTTCCTACTTCATGTGTTAATGTCGATCTGAATTCTGTTGAATTTCTTTTTTTCCTACAAGAGTGTGAGGAACATAGATATTATGGTTGTAGTTTTATAAATTATGCCAGGCAGCAAACTCTAGTGCTATTTAGAAAGAAAAAGAACAAAGCAATGAAAACATGGGCAAACAGTTCTTGCTAAGCCCTAAAATATATCACTTTTATTCATCCATACAGAAAACAAGCATGAGGCCAAGAGGAGGCGAACAGAGAGAGTTAGGCGAGAGAAGATAAATTCTACAGTAAATAAGGATTTAGAAAACAGAAAGAGGTCTCGAAGTAACAGCCATTCAGATCATATCAGACGAGGAAGAGGAAGACCTAAAAGTGCATCTGCCAAAAAACATGAGGAAGAAAGAGGTATGAGTAAATCCAAGTAGTTTTTTTTTTTTTAAGTATTAAAATTTTCTAAGATCTTAATTAGATAGTAGTGAAGAGAGTATTTGGTAGGCATTGAACTCAGGGACTTAAAATCCCAACTCATATTTCAGTTTGAGAAGCATTTCCTCCAAGGTAGATATTTGATTTTTAAAATCACATAAATTTAATATTTATTGAAAAACTGAAGGCTTAAATTAGGTAAAATTCACCTTGCTGTAAATTGATGATCATAAAGTTCAGAGATAATAATTTGTGTTTCTCCTGGTAAGGCCTGTTTTAAAATAGGTATATATATATATTTTTTTCTCGATTTATACTTTTGGTGGCAGGGGTGAACCTTCAGCATATGGAAGTTCCAAGCTAGGGGTCAAATTGGAGCTCCAGGTGGCAGCCACAACCACAGCTACAGCAACATGGGATCTGAGCCGTGTCTGACCTACACCACAGCTCATGGCACTGCCAGAGCCTTGACCTGGGGCCAGGGATCCAACTAACTTGCATCCTCATAGATACTTGTGGAGCTCGTTTTCGCTGAGCCACAACGGGAACTCCTGATTTATACATTTTTTAAAAAAACCCTTTATCATGGAAAATTTAAGAGATTACACCAAAGTAAAAAGAATAGTCCATAATGAACCCCCATATACCCATGAATATCTTTTTAAAAGTGAAACTTTGAAGCCAGTAATTAATGAAAAAAAGAGATAGTTGCTTTTTATAATTCTTTAAAAACCTCTATCAAGGAAATCAATCATATTTCAATTAAAAATAAATAACAGTGTAGTTAGACACTACAGAAACCTTTGTTAAAATAATTTCATCCTCAGAGTTCCCTTTGTGTTGCAGTGGAAACGAATCCGACTAGGGACCATGAGGTTGTGGGTTCAATCCCTTGCTTTGGCATTGCCGTGAGCTGTGGTGTGGGTTTCAGACATGGCTCAGATCTGGCGTTGCTATAATTCTGCTGAAGACTGGCAGCTGTAGCTCCAATTACACCCATAGCCTGGGAACGTCCATGTGCCTCGGGTGCAGCCCTACAAAAGTAAAAATAAAGAAAAAAAAGAAAGAGTTGATGCAGGAGAATCACCTTGATCTAATCCTTAAAAATAATAATAATAATTTCATCCTCAGTGAAATGCATTTATAATTTCTCGTGTTATTTGTGAGTTATACTTTGCTTTTCAGGTCTGGCCTTAGGTGTTCAAGTATTCAAGCATGAATGTATTTTAGACCTTGAATATTATTTTTTTACCTGTTCACTATTTCTCCCTGCTTTGTGTGCTTAAAATTAACTGCTGTTAGGGAAAATAACTTCACTGGTATAGCTTTTAGCAAAGTTAAAAATTCCTTAATTTGTATGACTAAAGGATTAAGGTTTATAATGTATTTGACTATTTCTTTGAAGACTGTGCTTTGATACTCCCTGAGTCGATTTTACTGCTTTTTCCTCTTTCCTTCTATTATGCTGATATTCTGGAGAGTTTGAGTTATTTTCTCAAAAAATGTGCTTCTTTAACAATACGATGACCAGAAAATGTATACTAAAGACTGTTTCAGAAGGAAAACTAGGTAAAGAAAAGTTATCAAAGATAAGACAGGGAAATACTGCTTGTCCCAGAAAACAGAACATTCTTTTCAGTTGAAGTAAAGGGAGTATAACTCAAAGAATGGAAAAGGAATGCTTCTGGTGGTGGATGAGAGGAAATGAGAAAACAGATAATATGACAGTTTTTTATTTGGGGAAATGAAGTCTCTGTATATGTAGGTTTGAATCTTTTATGCAATATTAACTTGGCAAAGAAGAATTAGTTTAGCTATAAATTTAAGTATTTTTAGTTTATTATAGAAAAGTTTTTAAGAAGGCTATTTCTAGAGTATGTTTTTAATACAAACAAGAAAGTGCTCAAAGCAGTTTTTGTATAATAAACTAGAATCTTTTAATGTAGGCCAGGGATGGGAGCAGTCAGCAAACTTTTTATGTAAAGAACCAATTATAAATTATATTTTAGGCTTTGTGGGCCATACAGTCTATCACAGCTACTCTGCTCTGTCATTGTGCCTGGAAAGCAGCCATAAAGAATATGTAAATGGCTGGGCATGGCTGTGTTGTAGTAAGACTTTATAAAAACAAATGGTAGGCCAGATTTTGCCCCTGGGCTGTATTTTACCCAGCTTTAGGGCGGACCATGTTTTCTAAATATAATGCTGGTAGGAAATAGAAACTTTTGAAATGTCTATATATTTTATTTTATTTATTTATTTTGTCGTTTTAGGGCCGCACTAGCGGTATATGGAAGTTCCCAGGCCTGCACCACAGCCACAGGAACGCTGGATCTGAGCCGTGTCTGCTACCTACACTATAGCTCATGGCAGCACCGGATCCGTAACCCTCTGATCGAAGCCAGGGATTGAACCTGTGTCCTCATGGATACTGGTTGGGTTCATTACTGCTGAGTCACAATGGCAACTCTGAAATGTCTATATATTTATTTATTTATTTATTTATTTATATTTTTGTTTCTTTTTAGCTAAAGAAGTTTTGGGTTTTTATTTATTTTTTTATTTTTATTTACTCAGTGAATTTATTACATTTATAATTGTACAATGATCATCACAATCCAATTTTATACAATTTCCATCCCACAACCCCAGCGCATACTCCCACTCCCATACTGCCTCTTTTGGAGACCATAAGTTTTTCAGTCAGTGAGTCACTATCTGTTCCGCAAAGTTCATTCTGTTCTTTTTTCAGATTCTACATGTCAGTGAGAGCATTTGATGTTGATGTCTCATTGTATGGCTGAGACATATTTTAGAACAGACTTCTTTGATATTCTTCTTAGTGTTAAGTAGCTACTTGAGTTCAGTATGTATTGATTCCCTGCTCATATGGCACATGAAGAATTTGAAGCAAGCTTTACCTTTATTTTAATAAGGAAAAACCTGGCAATGTGTCTAAAAGCACATTTTTAATTGACTATTTTTTTTTATATTTTGAGAAAGATGGGAAGAAGAGCAATCAGAAAAGGAAATCTTTTAGGTATCTAGGTAACAACATTATCATAAAAGTGAACCATTAAACTTAACATTTTTTGGTTAGTTTAAGTTTTCATATGTAGGAGGTATGATTATTCTGAATATTAGTAATGTAGGAATGACATTTTGACTGATTAAAATGTATTAATGAACATATAACGTAGAATTGATGTAGGCTTAAAATTAAAGATGGTGGATTGGATAAACACATCTAGCTCTGTGCCCTCCCATAATCCTAGTAAAATGACAGGAAAGGGGTCTTTTTTTTTTTTTTTTTTTTAATCTTTTTACGGCCTCATCCAAATACAGCATATGAAAGTTCCCAGGCTAGGGGTCAAATCGGAGCTACAGCTGCCAGCCTACACCACAGCCATAGCAATGCAGGATCCAAGCTGCATCTGCGACCTACATCACAGCTCACTGCAATGCCAGATTCTTAACCCACTGAGCAAGGCCAGGGATCAAACCCGTATCCTCATGGATACTATTTGGGTTTGTTATCACTGAACCACAATGGGAACTTCTGGAAAGGGATTTTTTTTTATTTTTTAATTTTTTTATTATTTATTTATTTATTTTTTGCCTTTTCTTGGGCTGCTCCCGTGGTATATGGAGGTTCCTAGGCTACGGGTTGAATCGGAGCTATAGCCGCCAGTCTACGCCAGAGCCACAGCAATGCGGGATCCAAGCCACGTCTGCAACCTACACCACAGCTCACAGCAATGCCAGATCCTTAACCCACTGAGCGAGGCCAGGGATTGAACCTGCAACCTCATGGTTCCTAGTCGGATTCGTTAACCACTGAGCCACGATGGGAACTCCGAAAGGGATTTTTTTTTTAAAGTGCCAAGTCCCACAGGTGTGAGTGAGAAGCAGCAAAATTCTGGAAAGTGATAACTTCTTTAGCAGACCCAAGAAACCTAAATTGTAATGTCCTTTGAGAAAACCTAAAAAAGAAACTGATTTTTGTTACACAACTGTCTTAAGGTCAGGGATTTATGTATCAGTTATGTCTGAAAGGGTAGAGGTGAAGTTGAGGCTGAAAACAAGATTATTTGAAAGTGTTTTTAATAGCCGCCGGCCTACGCCAGAGCCATAGAAACGCGGGATCCGAGCCTCGTCTGCAACCTACACCACAGCTCACGGCAACGCCGGATCCTTAACCCACTGAGCAAGGCCAGGGATCGAACCCGCAACCTCATGGTTCCTAGTCGGATTCGTTAACTGCTGCGCCACAGCGGGAACTCCCCAAAATCTCTTTTTTTCTTTTGTGTTTTTTTTTCTTTTAGGGCTGCACCCATGGCATATGGAAGTTCCCAGGCTAGGGGTTAAATTGGAGCTATAGCTGCCAGCTTACGCCACAACCACAGCAATATAAGATCCAAGCTATGTCTGTGGATGGACAGCTCATGGCAGGGACAGATCTCTGACCCACTGAGCGAGGCCAAGGATCGAACCTGCATCCTCATGGATTCTAGTCAGGTTCGTTTCCACTGCGCCACAATGGGAACTCCCTCTTCGAGTCTTTACTCAGTCATACTGTGAAGTAGTGTGAAGAAAGACTAAAGACACTTTCTGATATTCAGGGTCTCAAAAATTTGCTTCCTGCACTCCCTTTCTCAGGAAGCTACTGCAAGTATTATATGCCATCAAAGTGAAGAAATAAACCAAGAAAGTATCCTGGACCTAGGACACAGGGTCCAATTTGAGAGAGATGAGAATCTCCAACATGATGTTGAAGAGAGATCTCAAGATGATAATTGTGCAGTAGGCCTAGAGAGCAACCATTTCAGATTGGAGCAGAAGGCTTTCCTCAAGAATTTCTTTAAGAAGATAAAATTTATGTGTGTAAACATTCCGAAAGATTTATCCAACTATGAGAGAGTTTGGATTCAATTAGTAATGAAATTAAGCAAATGAAAAAAAATCTCTTCAGAAAAAAACAACGTACAGGAAAAATGAATAATGTAAACACAGTGTTGATCTCATTAGAATTGGGATTAAAAAATCAGAATTGGGGTAATATAAAACCTATATTGGAAAGATGGAATAAAAAGAGTTGGTGGGGGCAAGAGACAGAAAAGGAAATCCTGTTTTTTCATGGTGGAAAATCAGTTAATAATGCCTAAAACTAAAAATCCATGATGGTGCATTAGAGAAATAAGTCACTTAGGTAGAAACCAAAAGGAACACCTGAAAAAGTAGTCGCATTTGGAGAGTGGAAAATGTGCATTAGAGCAAGAGGACTTGTGGTTTTTTGTAACAACTTTTGTAAAAATAGTTAGACTCTATCATGTTTAACTTTTTTTTTTTTTTTTCTGGTCTTTTTAAGGCCAACCTTAGGCATATGGAAGTTCCCAGGCTAGGGGTGGAGTTGGAGCTGGAGCTGCACCTGCAGGCCTCTGTCAGAGCCACAGCAACACAGGCCTGAGCCAAGGACCTGCACCACAGCTCACGGCAACGCCGGATCCTTTACCCACTGAGCACTGAGCGCGGCCAAGGATGGAACCTACACCCTCATGGATATTAGTTGGGTTTGTTACCAGTGAGCCATGATGGGAAATCCTCATGTTTAACTTTGAGTAAAAAGTCAAAACAAAACAAAAACAGATAAAAATAGAATCAATAGTAGAGCCTGAAAAGATAATTTGTGAGAATATACAAAGATTTTAATTATGATTTTAACTGGCTTATGAGATACTAGGTGATTTTCCTTTTTTCTTTGTTTTTCAAAATTTCTACCTCGAACTTCTCTTACATTTGTAATCAGGAGGGGAAAAGTAGAAATAAATATTGGTTATTCTTATTTTCTGTATAGCAGGGTGAAGAACTTAATTGATTTGTAAATATATTCACCATTGATATTCATCTTTAGGGTGAGGAAATCATTTTGACTGAGACAGTGAGTTTCTGCTGGTGAGATTCTTAAGAAGTGATGTAGATATTAGACTTTGTGTATAGAAATATATATAGTCTCCATTTAGTCTTAGAATTTAGTTCATGGCATTTCAGTAACTCCTTTGTGTAATTTAAAAATTTCTGTTCATAGAGTTCTCTTGTGGTGCAGTGGGGTTAAGGATCCAGCAGTGTTAGTGCAGCAGCCCAGGGCACTCCTGTGGTATGGGTTTGATCCCTTCCCCTCAAATTTTCACATTTTGTAGGAGTGGCCAAAAAAAAAAAATTCAGTTCAGTAGCATGACACTTTATAACATTTAGCATACATTGTAGTACATATTAGTATTGTCATTTAAAGAAATACTTGAAAACTTTAAAAATATTTTTACTGCATCTACTGCCTTTATATTAAAAGCTTTCCCTTTTTCTTTTAACAGAGAAACAGGAAAAGGAAATTGACATCTATGCTAACCTCTCTGATGAAAAGGCTTTCGTGTTTTCAGTCGCCTTGGCAGAAATAAATAGAAAAATTATTAATCAAAGACTTATTCTCTGATATTTGTCACAAGGTGTGTGTTGAAACTTTCTTCAGGATTACATCAGCAAATTCTCAAACAGTAATGGACTCTCAGGAGCATTCTGACTGCATCAATAAGGGCCATTGATTGTTTCTTTCCTTATCGTAGCCTGTGCCACACTTTTTTGAGCAAAGCTGTAGGCTTGGACTGTTCTGGGACTTCCTTGTTTACCAAGGAGTATTGTCAGTGTTTTGTGTTTGGGATGTTGTGCATTTACCACCCCACGCCCCAAAAAAGTGCTGGATAAAGGATAAAGGGGTGGGGTTGGGAGTGGAAGTATGAAAACTAGAAAAATAAAGTGATAGTTCGCAGGTTTGCCACCAGAGATGCAATATTTTAAATACTTTGAGAAAGAGTGATTTTTAAATATATATATTTCAGGTTTTCAGCACTAACTGATTGCATATTTACAGTTCATTTAATAAATTGGCAATTGATATTTTATTGAATGAGGAATTAGGAATGTAAACTGTAAATTTTGTCTTAAATTGATTTTTTTCTTGGTCTTTATTTTTATGACTTAAGGTATGAGTTATTTTTTAGAAACTTTCTAGATAGTTTGGAAGTTTGGGTGCTATATGAAGAAAAACATTTAAGGATATATCATCCTTCAGATGTAAACACCTTGTTTTCTTGAATGTAATTTATTTATTGGTTAAAAACTTTTTTGCTCTCAAGATGGTGCCTGTTAACCTTAACATAAAATATATTTATTACATACAAAATATTTCTTAGATAGCCACTTTTAAGCAGTAATGTTCTTTCTGAATGGATGTTCATTTATACGTCTTGAAAATTATTTAAATTGTTACTTAACCTCACTCTGGAGGAAAAAAAAATAAACCTTAATATTGAAACTAATAGATTCAGTAGTGTGGCATAAGCTTTTTGTTCTACTGAAATTTGTGAAATATATTTTAAATTATTAATTTTCTAGTGTTAATTTGTTTTATACTAAATGCCTTTTCATTTTTGCATGTCAATTTAATGCTTACCATATTCAAGTTTGATAAGGACTTTTATTATTTTGAGTCAACAGTGGCATTTGTGCCCCTGCTCTGTGCCTCCCTCCCACCTCACCCCAATCTGTTGGAAGTTCTAAAGCCTTATTAGTGAAGGTAGGCATCAGTTAGACTTAGCCCTTTCTTAAGAAAGTTTTCCTTTCAATTTCAACAACTTCATTATCAGCTTCAGTCTGCTTCTCTTGCATAACCTCTCCCAGAAGACATTTACATTTTTTCTACTTTATTTAAATGGTAGCCAGCAGAGGGAGCTTAAGAGGTACTCCATCTAGGTAGGATGTAGGGTTTTCCTAAAAATTCCCTTTTCCCTCAATCATACTTACCTCCAGGTACTACTAAAATTACCTTGTATGTATTTTAAAGCCCTAGTAATAAAAGTTTATTCCCAGGAATGTCAATGTGATCATATCTATGAAATATAAGAAAACTTTTCATTTTGAGGGGAAAAAAAGTATTACCTAAAAATGCTCATGAACTTACACAGGCATACCTGGAGATATTGTGGGTTCAGATCTAGATCCCTGCAATAAGGCAAGTGTCAAAATAAAGCAAGTCACAAGAATTTTTTGGTTTCCCAGTGTATATAAATGTTATGTTTATATTATAATTTATTAAATGGATAATAGCATTATGTCTAAAAAAATGTACATACCTTAATTTAAAAATGCTTAATTGCTAAAAAGTGCTAACCATTATCTGAGCCTTCAGCAAGTCATAATCTTTGCTGGTGAAGGGTCTTACCTTAATGTTGATGGATGCTGACTGAGCAGGGTGGTGGTTGCTGAATTTGGGTTGACTGTGGCAAATTTTTTTTTTTTTTCTTTCGTCTGTGTCTGTGACATATGGAAGTTCCTGGGCCAGAGATCAGACCTGTGCTGTAGCAATGAACCAAGCCGCTGCAGTGACAATACTGGATCTCCAGCCTGTTATGCCAACTCTGACTGGCAAATTCTTAAGATAAAACAACAATGAAGTCTTGATGCTTCCTTTCATGAGTGATTTCTCAGCGTGCAATGCTATTTGATACCATTTACTCAGAACTTCTTTGAATGGAGTTTTTTTTTTTTTTTTTTTTTTTGTCCTTTTGAGGCTGCACCTGCAGCATACGGAGGTTCCCAAGCTAAGGGTCTAATTGGAGCTGTAGCCACCAGCCTATGCCACAGAAATGCCAGATCCAAGCCGCGTCTGCGACCTATGCTACAGCTCATGGCAACGATGGATCCTTAACCCACTGAGAGAGGCCAGGGATCAAACCTGCAACCTCATGGTTCCTAGTCAGATTTGTTAACCACTGAGCCACGACAGGAACTCCTTGAATGGTGTTCTTGTTGTGGCGCAGCGGAACCATGAGATCACTAATTGCAGATCACCATAACAAATATAATAAGTACAAGATACTGTGAGAATTACCAAAATGACACAGAGGTACAAAGTGAGCAAATGCTGTAATAAAAATGGCACTGATAGGCGTTCCTGTTCATGGCTCAGTGGTTAACAAAACTGACTAGCATCCACAAGGACGAAGGTTCAGTCCCTGGCCTCGCTCAGTGGGTTAAGGATCTGGTGTTGCTGTAAACTGTGGTGTAGGTCGCAGACGTGGCTTGGGTCCCCATTTGCTTTGGCTGTGGCTCAGATTCGACCCCTAGCGTGGGAACCTCCATATGTCGTGGGTGTGGCCCTAAATAGGCAAAAGACCAAAAAAAAAAAAGCACTGATACCCTTGCTTGATGTAGTATTGGTTGTTATGGCATGACATCTGTGTTTTCTTCCTGAAAGTACTATTAGAAGTCTTTTTTTGAAAAAAAAAAAAAAAAGAAGAAGAAACTGCACTGAATCTACAAACCAAATAGGAGGAGAATCAGCACTTTTTCTGATAGTGACCCTTCCAAAGTGTGAATACAATGAATGTTTCTGTTTACTTATCTTTCAGTAAAGCTTACAACTTTCTCCATAGGGAAAAAAAAAAGAAGTCTTTTTTCTGAGATAAGAATTCCACTGGAAAAATACTTGACTTTCTAAACTCTGGTTTTGATTTTCCAATTCTGACTGTAGAAATGTCTTAGCAATGTATTTAATTTTTACTTTCCTCTCAACCTGCATGTTTGTCCTTTAGATTGGGAGAAATTAAGTTCTTTACATACTTCATACAAAAGTATTAATCAGATTTGATTCTATATGTGAAAATATGCTTAAGAATACTCACTCACACTGCCAAATTTAATGTATTCTTCCCTAAAAATTATGTCTATCATTCTTTGAAATACTTTTAAAATTATTTCCATATTACCTTTTGGTTTTAGTGTGATGCCTTACTTCCTTGAAATTTTACTAGCATTTTCTATCTTTTTAGCATTTTAAAATACATTTTTTTAATAATGAATCTCATTTCAATTTAAAAAATTTTGTGTGTAGCTGGTGGCTTTGTTTTTCTTTTACTAATATGCCTTGTTTTCATCTTTGGATATATATATCTATAGTATATTTTGTATATATGCATGTACATGTTTATATATTTTACTTTTTAAAGTTATTCTTTTGTGCTATTCAAACCACTTACTTTAGCTAATTAGCAGTATTTATTGCTCCAAGATTACAATTATAATAATGACTATCCTAACATTCAAAGCAAACTCTCTGAATGAAAAGTATGAGGCACATAATAGAAGCTCTGGACTGAACTGAAATAATTCTTTTTACCATGGTAAAATATTTTCCTTTTGTATTTTTTTTTTTTTTCTTTTTTGACTGCCCCAGGGCATATGGAGTTTCCAGACCAGGGATCAGATCCAAGCCACAGTTGCAACCTAAGCAGTGGCTGCGGCAATGCTTGGTCCTTAACCCACTGTGCTGGGCCAGGGACTGAACCTGTGTGCTCCCAAGACACTATTATTGTTCCTGTTGCACAGCAGCGGGAACTCCTTTTTGTGCTATTAAGGAATCTATTTTATCCTCATTGTTGAGGGGTCCTCCCCTGCCACTCTATAATATTTTATTAGTTTACAATCTGTGCCCTTTATTTCTTTTCCTTGCCTTATTGCATGTGCAAGGACTTAGTACCATGTTGAAGAAGAATGCTGAAGAAGATGCTTGCCTTGATTCCAATCTGCCCGTGGGGTGGCAGTGGGGGCAGGGCGGGGGGGTGGGGGATATTCAGTCTTATACCATTAAGTATGATGTTAACTGTTGGTTTTTGTTGTAGAATACTCCTTATCAAATTAAGTAAATTCTCATCTATTGCTGTTTGCTGAGAGTTTTTAATGAACAGAATGAATTTTGTTGAACTCATCTGAATTTTGTCAGATGAGTTTTCCACATAAATTGATATTTTTTCCCCTTTAGACTGTTAATATGGTGGATCACATTGATTGATCTTTTGATTGTTGAGCCCTGCATTTCTGACATAAGCCTTAGTTGGTTATGTTTTTTTATTATTTTTATGTATTGATGGGTTTCACTTGCTGATATTTTCTTGAGGATTTTTATTTCTGTGTTCGTTTCATGAAGGATATTGAACAGTAGTATTTTTGTATTGTCTTTATCTGGCTTTGGAATCGGGATACTGGTTTTACATAACGAGTTAGTAAGTATTCCATTGTTTTCTGTTTCATGGAAGAGATTGTGTGGAATTAAAGTTACTCTTTAAATGCTTGTTAGAATTTGCCATTGAAACCCTCAGGGCCTAGAGATTTCTATTTCAAAAGGATTTTTACTATCAATTCAGTTTCTTTAATAGTTCTTGAACAATTCCAATTATCTGTTTCTGTTTGGGGGAGTTTTGGTAGTTTGTGATTTTTAAGGAGTGAGTCCATTTTATCTAAGTTGTTGAATTTATGTGTATAGAATTGTTTATAGTATTCCGTTTCTTTTTTTGTTTTTGTTTTGTTTTGTTTTTGCTTTTTAGGGCCGCACAGGCAGCATATGGAAGTCTCAGGCTAGGGGTTGAATCAGAGCTACAGCTACTGGCCCATGCCAAAGCCATAGGGGTCCAAGCCATGTCTGCAACCTACACCACAGCTCACAGCAATACCGGATCCCCAACCCACTGAGCAAGGCTGGGGATCGAACCTGTATTCTCATACATGCTAGTAGGATTTGTTTCCACTACGCCACATAGAAACTCCTTTTTTTTTTTTAATGTTTTGTGGTCAGTGGTATTCCCCCCATTGTTTTCATGTTAGTAATTTGTGTCTTCTTTCTCTCATGTGTCAATCTTATTAGAAGTTTATTAATTGTATTGCTTTTGTAAAGAATCAGCTTGTGGTTTATTGGTATTTTCTGTTTTCTGTTTTAAGTTTTATTAATTTCTGCTTTTTGTTATTTTTGTTTTCATTTTTTATTTTTTTGGTCTTTTTGCCATTTCTTGGGCTGCTCCCGTGGCATATGGAGGTTCCTAGGCTAGGGGTCTAATCAGAGCTATAGCTGCCGGCCTACACCAGAGCCACAGCAACGCAGGATCTGAGCCACATCTGCGACCTACACCACAGCTCATGGCAACGCTGGATCCTTAACCCACTGAGCAAGGGCAGGGATTGAACTCACAACCTCATGGTTCCTAGTTGGATGCGTTAACCACTGCTCCATGACGGGAACTCCTGCTTTTTGTTATTTATTTCTGCTTGATTTCAGTTTATGTACTTCTCTTTTTTGTTTTCTTATTGTTGATTTAAGACTTTTCTAGCAGAAACATATAATGCTATAAATATGCCTTTAATCTTCATATTTGCTTTATACTCCAAACTTTATTGTGTTGTATTTTCACTTTTGTTCAGTTCAGAGCTATTTCTAATTTTCTTTGGTATTTCTTCTTTAATTTTTAAATGTTTGGAGGCTTTTCCAGTTATTTTTTTGTTACTGATTTTTAGTTTATTTCATTATCATTGGAAAACATATTTTGTATGATTTCAGGTCTTTGAAAATTGTTAATTTATTAGAACCTAAATATGATCAGTCTTTGCTAAATGTTCCATGTACACTTGAAAATAATGTGGATTCTGTTAATATCCACAGTTTTGTATCCTTGCTGATTTTCTATTACTGTTATCTATTACTGAGAGAGTGTTGAAATCTCCCGCTATAATTATGGATCTGTCTATTTCTCCTTTTAGTTCTGTCAGTTTTTGCTTCGTGTATTTTGAAGCTCTGTTGTTATATTGTCTTGGTGAATTGACTCTTTTATCATTAAATAATGCCTGTCTTTATTTTTGGTAATTTTCTTTACTCTGTAGTACTTGGTTTGATATTAATACCTTATAACCCATCTGCTTTGCTTTTTTTTTTTTTTAGTAACTTTTATTGGGGTATAATTGACTTCTTTTATTTAGTGTTTCCATGGTACACCTTTTACTTTTAATTTACCTCTGCAGTTATATTTGAAATGAATTTCTAATAGAGGGCATATAGTGGTTTATGTTTTAATTATTCTGACAGTCTCTGTTTTAATTGGTTTATTTAGACCATTTTTTATTTATATGTTTGGATTTAGATCTACCATTTTATTGTTTTTGTTATGAGTTCTTTCTTCTGTATCCCTTTTCCTGTTCTTTTTTGGATTTCTTGAAGGTTTTTAGTATTATGTTTATTTATTGCATTTTTTAGTAGTTGATATAGAGACTACCCTAAAATATACTTAATAACCTTTTTCAGTTTACTTAAAATCAACATTTTGCTAGTTCAAGTGGAATGTAGAAAACGTATCACCATTTATATCCCTGAGAGTAGCACAGCAGAAGTGTGCTGGGTCCATTTTTATCCCTTTACCCTTACCTCTTTCTGTTGTAGATGTCTTATAAATTGTAAAACTTGCAAGATAATGTTGTATATTTTGCTCATTATGGTACATATTTTTAAGAACTAAAGAGGAGAACAGTATATTTACTAGGATAAAAGAGTCAATTTGTTGGCAATTCTTATAGTTTACCTTCATCTGAGAATGTTGTTTTAATTCATGAAAGATATTTTCACAGGATATAAAATTCTAGGTTGGTAGTTCTTTCAGCACATTAAAAACCACATCACTTCCTTCTGGCCTCCATGGTTTCTGATGAGAATTTCATAATTTTTCATTTATATGAAATGTTACTTTTCTCTGGCTGCTTTCAGGAGTTTTGTCCTTCTATTTATCAATTCGATTGTGATGTGAGTGTGGACTTCTTTGAATTTATCCAAATTGGGATTTGTTGAGTTTGAATATGTCAGTACATATTTTTCACCAAGTGTAAAGTTTTCAACTATGCAACTGTATTTTCTATTCCATCTCCTTTCTGTACTTATTCTTTGGAATTGGAACCCACGGCCTTTTAATTTAAGGAAGAGCATTCTGTCACACAGTGTGTTTTAGAGTTCTTCCCATGTCTCAAACGCTCTCTCTCTCTCTTTTTTTTTCTTTTGGCTGCACCTATGAGATGTGGATCCTGGGCCAGAGACTAATCCTGGAATGCAGTGCCACAGCTGGGTGACAACACTGCTGTACCACAGGGAACTTCCTCAAAAGTTCTTTGAGGAAGAACCGTCATGGCTCAGTGGTAATGAACCTGAGCTAGGGCCTCACTCAGTGGGTTAAAAGTCCAGTGTTGCCATGAGCTGTGGTGTAGGTCACAGATGTGGCTCAGATCCTGCATTGCTGTGGCTGTGGTGTAGGCCAGCAGCTGTAGCTCCAATTTGACCCCTAGCCTGGGAACTTCCATATGCTGCAAGTACAGACCTAAGGGAAAAAGAAAAAAGGTCTTTATTTTGGAACTATATGAAGGTAATGAAAGGTTTTGTGAAGTTAACCAGACTCATCTGCATGGATAAGTATAGCCAAAGGATAACAGCAGATTTATGAACCAATTTCCAATTCTTCCTCAGCAAGGAGTTAATGGTAATTTTTCACTCTTGTAGAAATACTTATTCTGCCTCAGCCTAGAATCTCTATTATGTAACTCAAACCTTTTCATTCTAGAGTGTTTTGTATGTTAAGATACTCATTATTGTAGTTGTGATCTTTGAGCAATGGACAAAATTACTGCTTTCCAATTTGCTTTACAAAATAGTACTTCTGTGATGCTTCGTTTCTAACCTGAGTGCTTAGTGCATCCATTTGGTGGGGGTGTTCCCTATGGCAGTGGTCTTCAATCTGGGAAATGAAAAGGCTTTCTAGGACAATACATAGGTACTGATATAATTTTTTAAACACATACTATACAGACCATAGAGCATAATGAATTAGAGTACATCTTTCAGTTGTTTTTGGTATACTAAGAAAATATGATGAAATATGCAGAACTAAATTTGCTATTTAACCATTTTTAAGTGTATAATTCAGTGGCATTAATTATATTCACAGTGACAATCTTTATCACTATCTATTTTTGAAAATTTTTTATCACTCCAAACAGAAACTATGTAACTATTAGGCAATAACTTCCCATTCTCCCTTTCCCTAGCCCATGGTAAGTCTTAATCTACTTTGTCTCTGTGATTTTTTATTCTAGGTATTTCATATGAGTAAAAAAATACAATATCTGTCCTTTTGACAAAGTACAATATTCTTTTGTGATAAAAATGTTCAACAAATTGGGTATAGAAGGAACAGAGCTCAAAATAGTAAAGGCCATACATGGCAAACCCACAACCAACATTATACTCTGGTGAAAGATGTGAAAGCTTTTCTTTTAAACATAGGAACAAGGGAAGGTTGCCAACTCTCACCATTCCTATTGAATATATTGCTGAAAGTCCTTGTCAAAGTAATCAAGGAAGGAGAAAAAAGGCATCCAAACAAGAAAGGAAGAAGTAAAATTGTCTTTGTTTCCAGATGATATGATCTTACATATAGAAAATCCGAAGGGTGCCACAAAAAAACCCTACTAGAACTAATCATTGAGTCCTGTAAAGGTTCAGGATATGAAATTGATATACAGAAAACAGTGTTTCTATACCTTAACAATAGAGTACCTGAAAAAGAAAATCTCATTCACAGTAACATCAAAAACAATAAAAAATACACTTAGGAATAAATTCAAAGAGGTGAAAGATCTGTACACTGAAAGCTAAGAGACTTTGAGGAAATAAGTTGAGGAAGGCACAAAAAAATGGAAAGATATCTGTGTTCATGTATTGGAAGAATTCATATTTTTAAAGTGTATATAATACCCAAGGCCATCTATTGATTCCATGCAACCAATGGAATTTCAAAATTCCAATGGCATTTAAAAAATTATTTTAATTAATTGATTTATTTATTGCTTTTTAAGGCCACACCTGCAGCATATGGAGATTCTCAAGCTAGGGGTCTAATTAGAGCTACAGCTGCCAGCCTCTGCCACAGCCACAGCAGTGCCAGGTCCAAGCCATGTCTGCAACCTACACCACAGCTCATGGCAAGGCCAGATCCTAAACCCACTGAGCAAGGCCAGGGATTGAACCTGCAACCTCATGGTTTCCCCTGCAGCACGATGGGAACTCCCCAATGGCATTTTTATGGAAATAGAAAAAATATAAAATTTGCGTGGAGTTGCAAAAGACCTTGAACTGCCAAAGCAATGCTGAGAACAAAGTCACCATATTTGCTGACTTCAAACTATATTACAGTGCTATAGTAATCAAAAATGGTGTTTGCCCCAGTGTTCCCCATGCAGAAGTATGAAGTTGAACCCTTTATATCACTCACAAATCTCCTAGAACAAAGCATAGGCTGTAAGGTCCTTGACATCAGTCTTGGTGATGATTTGGATTTGACACCAAAATCAAAGGCAACAAAAGCAAAAATGACTACAACAAACAACTTAGGAGTTTCTGAATAGCAAAGGAAACCATCAACAAAATTAAAGGACAATTTATTGAACAGGAGCAAACATTTGCATATCATCTATTTTATAAGGTGCTAATATCAAAAACATGTGAAGAACTCATACAACTCAATAGCAAAAAAAACCCTAATAAATTCATTTAAAAACGAGCAGAGGAGAGTTCCTTTGTAGCACAGTGGGTTAAGGATCCATCATTTGTTTGGGTTGCTGCTGTGGTGTAGGTTCAGTCCCTGACCTGGGAACTTCTACATGCTACAGGCTTGGCCAAAGAATAATAATAGTAATAATCAGAGGAACTGAATAGAAAGTTTGCCAAAGAAGACATACAGATCGCCAACAGATACCTAAGAATGTGCTAAACATCAGGGAAATGTAAATCAAAACCATAATTAGATACTACCTCACATCAAAAAGAATGGCTGTTATCAAAAAAATTGTGGCAATTGTGTGGATAAAAGGCTATCCTGATGCACTTTTGCTGGGAATGCAAATTGGTATAGCTACTATGGAAAACTGTGGAGATTGCTCAAAAATTAAAAACAAAACTATCATATAATCCAGGAATCCTAATTCTGAGTATGTATCCAAAGAAATTGAAATCAGAATTTTGTAGATGTGTCTGCATTTCCATTTCATTGCAGCATTACTCAGAATAGCTAAGATAAAAAAAAAAAACCCTCAAATTTCCATTAATGGCTAAGTGGATAAAGAAGATATGGTACATATAATCAATGGGATTTATTTTGCCACGAGAAACAAAGAAATCCTGCCACTTGTGACAACATGGAAGGACTTGAGGGCATTAAGATAAGTGAATAAGTCAGATTAAAAATAAATACTCTATATGATCTCATATGAGGAATATTTTAAATAAAATGAACTCGATAAAAAAACAGATTGTTGGTTGCCAGAGATGGGGGATGGAGGGTGGGTGAAATGGGTGAAGGAGATCAAAAGGCAGAAACTTCTAGGGAGCTCCTGTTGTGGCTCAGTGGGTTAAGAACCCGACTAGTATCCATGAGGATACCAGTTCTACTATCCCTTGCTCAGTGGACTAAGGATCCGACGTTGCCTGTGAGTTGTGGTGTAGGTCACATATGTGGCTTGGATCCTGCGTCGCTGTGGCTGTGGCTGTGGCTGTGGCTGTGGCCGGCAGCTACAGCTCCAATTCACCTACTACCTTAGGAACTTCCATATGCTGCATGTGCGGCCCTAAAAAACAAAACAAAGAAACAAAAAAGGCAGAAATTTCTAGTTGTAAAATAAGTCATAGGATGTAATGTACAGCATGTGATTGTACTTTATAATACTATATTGCAGTACTGAAATTTGCCAAGAGAATACATCTTAAAGGTTCTCATCACAAGAAAGGAATGGTAACTGTGTGGAGGTGGGTATTAACTAGACTATGGAGAGATGATCATTTCACAATATTCAAATCATATTTTACACCTAAAATTAATGTCATGTTGGTTGTATCTCAATAGAAAATAAAGAATTAGTACCAATCCTCAACAACTTCACAAAAATAGAAGGGGGAACACATCCTAACTTATTTACAAGGCTAGCATTAAACCCTGATGCTAAAAGTCAGATGAAGACAAAAGAAAAAAATTACAAACTAATATGCCTAAAGCATCAGCAAAATACTAGCAGACTGAATCCAGTAGCACATTGAAAGGATTTTATAACACGATCAAGTGGGATATTTTCCAGGAATTCAAAACTGGTTCAAAATATAGAAATCAATAAATGTAATGTGTCTCATTAATGGAGCAATAGAAAAAAAACCCACATTGTCATTTCTATGCACAAAAGGAATTTGACATAATTCCACACCTTTTCATGATAAAAAATGCATTGAAAACGAGAGCATCCTCAATATGGTGAAGACCATTTATGAAAAAGCCACAGCTGACATACTCAATGGTGAAAGACAAAGTTTTCCCCCTGAGTTCGAGAATGAGATAAGAATTCCCACTTTTACTGCTGCTCTTCAGCATTCTCCTAGCCTGGGAACCTCCATGTGCTTCAGGTGTGGCACTAAAAAGTCAAAAAAAGAAAAGAAACTTTAAAAAATTTCTTTTTTGGAGTTCCCGTCGTGGCGCAGTGGTTAACGAATCCGACTAGGAACCATGAGGTTGTGGGTTCGGTCCCTGCGCTTGCTCAGTGGGTTAAGGATCCGGCGTTGCTGTGGTTCTGGTGTAGGCCAGTGGCTACAGCTCCGATTCGACCCCTAGCCTGGGAACCTCCATATGCCGCGGGAGCGGCCCAAGAAATAGCAAAAAGACAAAAAAAAAAAAATTTCTTTTTTTACCCATTGGTTGTTCAGGAAAATGTTTTTAATTTCCTTGTGTTCATGAATTTCCCAGTTTCCTCTTGTTAATGATTCCTGGTTTCACACCATTGTTGTCAGAGAAGATATTTGGTATGATTTCAATCTTCTCTAATTTGCTAAGGCTTGTTTTCCAGCCTAATTTGTGGTCTGTCCTAGGAAATGTTCCATGTGCATATCAGCAGAGTGCTGATCAGTATTCTGTGGTTGGATAGAATGTACTGTATATGTCTATTAGGTCCATTTGTATAGTGCTCAAATCTGCTGTTTCCTTATTGATTCTCAGGATGATCTATCCTTGTTAAGAGTGTGGTGTTAAAGTCTCCAACCATTACTGTAAGACTAGTTATTTCTCTTTTTTATTTTGCTCTGTTAGTTTTTGCTTTATTCATTCAGGTGCTCCAATTTTGGGAACATAAATACTTGACAACTGTTATGTCTTCTTGATGGTTGACCCCCTTTGTCATTATGTAATGACCTTCTTTGTCTCTTTTTACCATTTTATTTTATTTTATTTTTGCTTCTTAGGGCTGCACCTGCAGCATATGGAGGTTCTCAGGCTAGGGGTCTAATCAGAGCTACAGCTGCCAGCCTACACCACAGACACCACAGCCACAGCAATGCAGGATCAGAGCTGTGTCTGCAAGCCACACCATAGCTCACGGCAATGCCGGATGCTTAACCCACTGAGCGGGGCCAGGGATCAAACCCACAACCTCGTGGTTCTTAGATCCTTTTCCGCTGTGCCGTGACAGGAACTCCTCTTTTTACCGTGTTTTTGGGTTTGTTTGTTTCTTTTTTAGGGACATACCTGTGGCATATGGAAGTTCCCAGACTAGGAGTTGGATTGGAGCTGGAGCTGCTGTCCTTTGCCACAGCCACAGCAATACCAGATTCCAGCCACATCTGCAACATATGCTGCAGCTTGTAGCAATGCCAGATTCTTAACCCACTGAGTGAGACCAGGGATCAAACCCACATCCTCATGGCTACTAATCAAGTACTTAACGTGCTGAGCCACAACAAGAGCTCCTCTTTTTACTTTTTTTTTTTTTTTTTTTTTTTTGTATTTCGAGGGCTGCACCCTTGGCATGTGGAAGTCTCCAGGCTAGGAGTTGAATTGAAGCTGTAGTTGCAGTCTGCCATAGCCACAGCCACAGCAGTGCCAGATCTGAGCTGTGTTTGTGACCTACACTGCAGCTTAAAGCAATGCCAGATCCTTAGCTCACTGAGCAGGGCCAGGAATTGAACCTGGTACTAGTCAGGTTCATTACCACTGCACCATCATGGGCACGCCCCTCTTTTTACCATTTTAAAATTAAAGTCTATTTTGTATAAGTGTAGCTGTCCTTGCTTTAAAAAAAAAATCTTTTTAGCCATTCTGTATCTTTTGATTGAAGGATTTAATCTATTTATGTTTAATTATTGATAAGTAAGGACTTGCTTATGACATTTTGTTAATTGTTTTCTGATTCTTTTATAGATTAATTGTGCCTTATTTGTTATCCTGCTATCTTTTTTGGTGTGTGTTGATGTCTTTTTGCATTGGTATGCTTTGACTTATCATGTTCCTTTGTGCGATTGCTACAAATTTTCCCTTGTGGTTACCATGAGACTTACATAAAACATCTTAGAATTATAGCCTATTTTAAGCTGATAACTTAACTTCAGTAGAATTTCTGAACTTAACACTTTTTTCTCCTCCCTGACATTCTAGGTTATTGCTATTAAATTTACATTTTCTTTTTGGCTGCACCCATGGCATGTGAAATTTCCCGGGCCAGGGATCAAACACATGCCACAGCAGTGACCCAAGAATCTGCAGTAACATCACCCACTGTACCACATGAAAACTCCTAAATTTACATGTTTTTATATTATGTAACTAATAACAGCTTGTTGTAGTTATGGTTTTTTTTTTTTAAGAAATCAGTTTTTAACTTTTAAACTAGAGTTGTAAGTGAATTATGCACCATCATTACCAAACTATAGAACCTAACTTTGACAGTATATTTACCATTAGCAGTGAGTATTACACTACCTTTTAATGGTGTTAATTCATGTCCTTTACTTCTGCTCAGGGGACTCCCTTTAGCAATCTTGTAAGAGTAGGTCTAAAGGTAATGAATTCTCTCATTTTGTTTGTTCAAGAAAGTCTCTATCCTTCCTTCATTTCTGAAGGACAGCTTCAGTGGTTATAGTATTCTTGGTTGATATTTTTTTTTTCTTTGAATATTTTGAATGTGTTGTTCCTTTCTCTCCTGGCCTGAAATATTTCTGTTGAGAAATCTGCCTATATTCTTATGTGGATTCCCCTGTATATAACTTCTCTCTCTTCTCTTGCTGTTTTATTTATTTATTATTATTTTTTTATTTTTTTGTCTTTTTGCCTTTTCTAGGGCTGCTCCTGTGGCATATGGAGGTTCCAAGGCTAGGGGTCTAATTGGAGCTGTAGCTGCCGGCTTACACCACAGCCACAGCAATGTGGGATTTGAGCCGCATCTGTGACCTACACCACAGCTCACGGCATTGCCGGATCCTTAACCCACTGAGCAAGGCCAAGGATTGAACCTGCAACCTCGTGGTTCCTAGTCAGATTTGTTAACCACTGCACCATGACGGGAACTGCTTTACTGTTTTATTTTTTAATTTATTTTGGCTATGCCTGCAAGATGTGAAAGTTCCTAGGCCAGGGATTAAACCTGTGCCACAGCACTGATCCAAGCCACAGTGATGACAATGCCAGATCCTTAACCCACTAAATCACCAGGGACTACTACTCTCACTGTTTTAAAAATTCTTTGTTTGTCTTTGATTTATGAAAATTTAATTATAATGTTGCTGAAACTTGGCCTCTGTTCACCAATACCTGATAGAAATGCAGAGACACAGTTTTGGGTAACATAGAAAACGGTGGCTTTTCTTACTTTGCCAGGCAAAGGAGGCCACAGCAGGCTAATGCCCTCAAGACTATGCCCTCAGGAATTCCCTGGTGGCTTGCCAGGTTAAGGATCTGGTGTTGTCACAGTTGTGGCTCAGGTTGCTGCTGTGTCATGGGTTCAGTACCTGGCCTGGGGACTTTCATATGCCATGGGTGTGGCCAAAAAAATTAAAACAATAAAATAAAATAAAAAGAGAACACATCATTAAAAAAAAAAAAACCTATATCCTCATTTGAGAGAGAATAGGAAGGGGTCTTATAGTTTAAGAATGGAAAATTAGGATGCGGATAAATGTCAGGGTTCTTCACTTCTGGAAATTTAAAAAATTGTCAAAGCTGGTGTCAGATGGTCCCGGGATGGGTTCTGGCAGTCCTTGACTTTTTTGGAATGAAAAGTGCTTCATCAGAGTTCCCGTTGTGGCTGAGCAGGTTAAGAAGCCTACATGTGTTGTGTTCATGAGGATGAGGGTTCAGTCGCTGACTTCACTCAGTGGGTTAAGGATCCAGCATTACTGCAAGCTTCAGCATAGGTCACAGATGCAGCTCATATCTGGTGTTGCCATGGCTGTGGTGTAGGCCAGCAACTGCCGCTCCAGTTCAATCCCCAGCCGGGGAACTTCCATATGCCACAGGTGTGGCATAAAAAGGAAAAAAAAAAAAAAAAAGGAAGAAAAATGCTTCATCAATCAGTTAACATCTTCTGTTTGTTGGTTTTTTAGTTCTGCAGAAGAGCTCAAAGACGTTGTTATTTATATTCCTTGAGGGGGAACCAGGACCTTGCCCCAAGGCTACACTATTATTTCTTTTTCTTTTCTTTTTTGTCTTTTGTCTTTTTAGGGAAGCATCAGCAGCATATGGAGATTCCCAGGCTAGGGGTCTAATCGGGGCCACAGCTGCCGGCCTACACCACAGCCACAGCAATGCCAGATCTGAGCCACATCTGTGACCTACACCACAGCTCATGGCAACACCAGATCCTTAACCCACTGAGTGAGGCCGGGGATCGAACCCACAACCTCATGGTTCCTAGTTGGATTTGTTAGCCACTGAGCCATGACGGGAACTCCAAGCATTCCTCCTTAATTAGAATCTGTACCTTGCTGTTCTTTCAGTTATAATCCAGTGTGATTTTTTTTTTAATTTTAGAAACAGTTTTTCCATCAACCAATTTCCATTTTAAGAGTTTGTCGAAGAACAACTTAAGACCACTCAGTGGTTGTTCTTACCCATTCAGTGGCCCGAGCAGTGGGAGCTTCAGTGGCAGGCTGAGCATTCCAGTCTTCAGTAGGTAACTGCTGGATGGGCACAGAGGGGACCTGCATACCTTCAGACTGGTTGCCACCTTAGGTTGAGTAGGAGTGATCTCAGGACCTGGAGCAGTCCATTCACCCTGAAATTTCTCCTTGGTTACAGCCTTCTCAGCTGCTGCCTGCTCTTCCTTTTTAATCTCCAGGATCTCTGTAGAATTAGAGATCAAGCATGACTTCCCATGGGTGTTCACATGTGAAGAACTTCCCAGGTGAGCATCCATATCCTACTCAGACCCACTGAGCAGGCTCCCTTTTCGTTGCACAGGATGGCAGTGTCCACATAACTCAGAAGAAAGAGGGTCTGCGTCACACAGAGCAATGGTAGGCAGGTTAATGTAAGGGGCTTCCGTGAGAGCTGGTAGTCAGCCCTGGGCTCAGTAACCATCAGAAGTCTTGGCTCCCAGAAGGCTGCCTGGATCTGGTTACTTAAGGTTCCAGGAGTGAAGCGGCCAGCAATAGGAGTGGCTCCAGTGGTAGCAGCAAAGTTCAGCACGGATCACTGGCCAGTATTCCTGGAGGATATGACACTGACATCAGCTGGCTTTTCTTCTTCTTTTTCTTTAGGTTTTTAGTTTTTCTATGATGGACAATTTCTGCTGTCCATCACCAGCTGGGTTTTCAGTGGCAACAATGGCACAAGCCGCCAAAGGAGGTTTCTCCCAGGTTCTTCAGATTTATGATGTAGATTCCATCACTCTTCCTTTTGTTGATGTACTGTGCCATTTGGAAGTCAAGGTCGGTGCCACCTAGGTGGGTTCCTGATACAAGGAACTTGAGGACATCCTCCTCTTTCATTTGCAGGACCTCAAGGGCTCCAGACATTGTGAAGGTTTCCCTTTAAGTTACAGTGGGACTCGGGAACAATGCCATATGGACCCCTGTCTGGGTAGCACGGAAAGGCATAATCCAGTGATTATTATAGTGCTGATAAGAAAGCAATCTTTAACCTTTTGATTACATCTCAGTCCTTAGTAGTGAGACAATGTCCCTGGGTTTTTACCTTCCCAAGTGTTTCTTAGCTTTTATTTTCCCCCTTAAGAGAGGCAGGAAGGCTAGAAGAGGGGAGGAGTTAGATAAATGTTCTTCTCGCTAGGTGAATAAGCCTCTGGAAAAGGTTTTTTTTTTTTTTTTTTTTTTTTTTCTGGAGGGTGTGTCTTTGTTATGGGGAACAATCTAGGTGTATTTCAAGATGGGTTTCTTCCCTTCCCCTGCCAGGGCTCTGAGGGGATTCCCTTGTTTCTTTCTTTTCTTCTCTTTTTTTTCTTTTTTTGTCTTTTTAGGGCTGCACCTGGGGCAGATGGAAGTTCCCAGGCTAGAGGTCGAATTGGAGCTGCTGGTTTACACCAGAGCCACAGCAATACCAGACCCAAATCACATCTGTGACCTACACCATAGCTCACAGCAATGCTGGATCCTTAACCCACTGAGCAAGGCCAGGGATCTAAGCCACGTCCTCATGTATAGTAGTTGGCTTCGTTACTGGTGAGCCACAACGAGAACTCCTCCCTTGTTTCTTAACCATGAGAACCTGGTAGGATTCTTGGAGTACCTATGACAGCGTGCGCCTCTCCCTCTCTGCCAAGACTGTAGCCCCAAGAGTTTTTCACTTTCACACTAGTCTATACAATTTCTAGCATTCACCAGAATTTTTGCATAAGCCTTCCTTTCTGCTTATGGTTTCTGCTACAGGTAAGCAGATGATTACTGATACTTTCTGTATCTGTCCAGACTTCTCCACAACCTCAGTTCTCTCTGGTCCAAGAAAAGTCATTGATTTTTCAGTTCAGTAAGCTCTTTTCTTTTAAAGATGAGAGCGATGATGACTCCCAAGCTCTTTACATGTCAGTGCTGAAACTAGAAGTCTGATCATGGACTTTAATTACATCCACAAAATACCTTTATAACAATACTTAGACTAATATTTGAGCAATGAGAGATTGTGGCTTAGTCAACTTGACAAAGAGAGTACAGCCTACCCCTTGTCAACTTGCTATCCTTACATATCTCCTCAAGCCTTGCTTAATCTCAAATAAAGGCAAAAACAAAGTCATACTTCCACCTAACATGATACAACTGCCCTTCGTATAACTGAAAGCCTACTAACCCTTACCACACAAGCATGCAAGAGAATTTATTTTCTCCTTTGATCCTGTAACTTAAATTCTGTTACGTAAAGTTAACTCTTATGAATACATCTTATTGTAGAGGTGATGAAGGGAATAAGCGTGGTTAGAAAACAGTATCTCTAGGCCTTTATATACCAAGGCAAGTTTCAACTTCATTTAGTGTAGTCAAAACCTATTAGGGAGTTCCCATTGTGGTGCAGTGGTTAATGAGTCCGACTAGGAGCCATGAGGTTGTGGGTTCGATCCCTGCCCTTGCTCAGTGGGTTGACGATCTGGTGTTGCCGTTAGCTGTGGTGTGGGTCGCAGACGCGGCTGGGATCCTGCGTTGCTGTGGCTCTGGCGTAGGCTGGCAGCTACAGCTCCAATTGGACCCCTAGCCTGGGAAACTCCATATGCCGTGGGAGCGGCCCAAGAAATGGCAAAAAGACAAAAAAAAAAAAAAACCAACCCCAAAAACCTATTATATCCCTTTCTAGCCCCATTGGGTTAAAAGATTGCATTCAGAATCTCTGCTTAGTGGGCCCGTATCAATATATTCAGCTTGATCCAACTTTATATTCCTTATACCATGATCCCACAGTCTTAAGATCCATTCCCACACGTGTTCCCTATATTTTACATCTTTATTAATTGGAAAAATCTTTTGGTATAGTGCATCTTTTGTTGTGTGAGTGACATTTTACAATTCACCCTTTGGATTGTGCTGGGGCTTACATCAAATTATAGGTCTAGAAGTAAAGAAGGGTTGGTAGGAGCAGATCCTGAGAAGAGTCAACAGTTCCTTGTGAGACAGCTTCTTCAGGAAAAGAAGCGCTAACCTTAAGCAACAGTGGAAGAGCTGTTTCTATTTGCAGAGAAGACCCAGGAAAATGTCCCCAGGTTCACATCCCATTGTCATTTTCAGGATTCCATTCTTTCCCAATAAATGTCCTTACTTTAACAGGAAACACCCTGTTAGGTTGGCAGTTCAGTTTGTATTGTAATTCAGCCCCTTGCCAGAGGCGCCCCTGGGCTATAGGAGATAAGGCTTTCTTAGGTTTCAGGTCAATGTGAAGGTTGAGCTGTGAATTTGAAGCCCTCAGCACATCCCCCCCCCGCCCCCAGCTTTCTCCAGCAGAGTTAGGACAATCCACCAAACCCACTGCATTCCTTATTTTGAATAAAATATGCTCTTGTAAAGAATACACAGTCACCTAGAATCTCACTTTCTATAGGTATTTGATTAGGAGTATCCAATATTTTGTATATCTCTTGCCACATCATGTCATAAACTGCTAAATCCTCTTTACCATTGGAAATTGAATCATTTGTGCCTTTAATGAGATTAGAGAACCAATTTCAGAAAATCCAGAATCTATTTAAAAAATTAATCCTTAAGATTCTATTCTTCTAGAACTACTTCTGGTACCAAAGTCTTTATTAATCAGGATCTAACCAGATAAACAGAAACAGAAGTAGATATATATAAAAGATTTATTGCAAAGAATTGGCTTACAGGATTGAGGGGGCAGGCTAGGCAAGTCTGAAATCCACAGGAAAGCCCATCATGAAGGACAGGTCGGAACTTGGGCAAAGGATGACGAGTCTATCCACAAGTGGAATTTATTTGGGGAAGCAGTGTGTCTTGCATATGCCTGGAAGTTGCTCAAAAAATAACACCTGTAATTATTACATAAAAGAAGGAAGAGTAGGGGAGCAAAAAACAGGTTTTTAGAGTCATAGAGTTGATCTTTCCACCAGTCTGCCTTCATTATATCTGGTTTTTTTTTTTTTTTTAATTTTTTTGGTCTTTTTGCTATTTCTTGGGCCACTCTCATGGCACATGGAGGTTCCCAGGTTAGGGGTCTAATTGGAGCTGTAGCTGCCAGCCTACGCCAGAGCCACAGCAACGCGGGATCCGAGCCTCGCCTGAGACCCACACCACAGCTCATGGCAACACCGGATCCTTAACCCATTGAGCAAGGGCAGGGATCGAACCCACAACCTCATGGTTCCTAGTCGGATTCATTAACCACTGAGCCATGACGGGAACTCCCCTATCTGGTATTGATATATTCCTTTTTAAGTAGGAAAGAGAACATCTACTATATAAACCTCCTGTCGACTTAAAAAATATGCACAACCTAAAAGCTGAGAATTAAGTTTTATTTGGGGCAAAATAAAGACTATAGCCAGGAGCCAGCATTTCATAAAGCTCTGAAAAACTACTCGGAAGAAGAAGGGGAGAATGTTAGTATAAATGTGATTTGGGTGAAGGTGAGTGCCACATGCAATCAAGCACATAGTTTGCCAGATTTGCTGCTAGATTTCTGAAGATTACTACTGGTCATGAGAAGAAGACGTCAGTCACCCTGAAGGATTTTACTGCTTTTCTAGATACGGAGAGATACAAGAATTGGGCTCATAAAATCTCCTGAAAATATCTATCTGAAGACCTGTTCTGCCAGTTTTCCCAGAGCACAGAGTGCCTCACTCCTGATCTCCACCCTGAGCTCCTTTCAGGGGGTGTTGGGGGTCAGTAGCTGCAGTGGCTCATGATTCAATCTATAAAGAGGCAGATGGCAAGTGCCAGTCTCCAGTTCACGCTCCCAGTTCACTGTTGGGGGGGGCGGTGGCACCAAGGAAAGCTTGGGTTTTAACTAGGATTATCTTCAATTAGATCTTTGGCATGGAGTACACTATACCTTGCTGGGTTCCTTGATAGCCCAGCAGTGTTTAGAATGGTGGTGGACTCGAATTTTGTCCATAAATTTCAGGCACTGATATTAAAGCTTCAATAATGTAGGAGGCAGTTGAGGATTGACTCTTTTCCTCCTTTCTCTGCTCCCCGAGGCAACAGTATGATGATTGGGACAGGCTTGTGAATCCCAATAAGAAAATCAGATCCTCAGAGGGATGGTAAGGTCCTTGCTTGAATATCTTCATTTCTATTTAGACTTCCATCCAAAGGATAATCCCATTTTGGGGGGCATTATCTCTATCAACCGACTTCGGACCTTATTTAATGCACATTTTTCTAAGTCTTCTCTAAATCTACTGTGGACGTAAGTTCTCACATTGTCCCTAGCTCAACTCTCCACATTTTTTGTGGTTGACAGTGAGTGTTCACCTGACTGACCCTCCACTTGGCTGTAACTGACATCTACATTGACCAGGTGACCTGCCACTTGGCTATAATGTGCCTTCCACATATATCTTGTTTTGTAAAGCTTTCTAGACATCACTATTGCAAGAGACTGACTAGCCCACCAACCTCCTTAAGGTTATTCTTATTGACCAGGTGACCTTGAACAAGTTACTTAGCCTTTCCGAACCTCCAAGGTGGACATAAAAATAGCACCTAATTCATACCACTCTTGGAATAGTGTTTCCACTGTTGGAGGATTAAATGAGTTTACATTAACTTTGCCTGAATTGTTTAGGTGCTTATGGGTAGCGGGGTTTGCTGTTGCTACTACTGCTGACTACTGTGGCTTTAAAACTTGCCCTTACTCGTTTCTTCATTGATAGCAGGCCTTTGCCTGCAGAGCACTTTCTCTTTGAACCATCATTTTTTTTCTCAGGAGCCCTAATCCTTTGGCTGCCTGAGTGTACGTTGAAGAGCGGAAAATTCCTGTTGTTTTATTATGCTGAGTAATGTACCTCCCCTATTAGGGGAGGCCTGGGAAGATAGGGGTGCCAACCTGTTCATAACCAAAAGGCCAATAAAAATGTCTTCATAAACAAAGTATTCAACTTCAATAAATCTAAGACATCATCAACTGTAGGGCACACCTTATTTTATGTAATACTAAGAAAAAATAAGCTAATTAACCTTTAGAAATTCAGTTTTATACTTATTTAAAAGTTATTTTGACAGATAGTAGGATGGTAGTTACCAGCAGCTACAAAGTGGGAGCATGAAGGAGATGCCATTAAAGGATTAAATGACTTATGACTAGTAGATAAATAAGTTAGGGAGATCTGATGTACAACTTTGGGATTATAGTCAACAATACTGTGTTACAAACTGCAAAATTGCTAAGACACTAAATATTAACTATTCTCAACACAAAAAAGAAATGATAGGAGTTCCTGTCATGGCTCAGTGGTTAACGAATCCAACTAGGAACCATGAGGTTGCAGGTTCAATCCCTGGCCTTGCTTAGTGGGTTAAGGATCCAGCATTGCCGTGAGCTGTGGTGTAGGTTGCAGACGCAGCTCGGATCCCGAGTTGCTGTGGCTCTGGCATAGGCCGGCAGTGACAGCTCCTATTCGACCCCTAGCCTGGGAACCTCCATATGCCGTGGGAGTGGCCCAAGAAATGGCAAAAAGACAAAAAAAAAAGATAAATGTGAAACGATACAGGTGTTAGTGCTAACTAGCTAGTGTTGTAATCATATGGCAGTATATAAGTGTATCAAACCAACACATCATAACAATTTAAACTATACAATGTAACATGCAACTATATCTCCATAAAAAAGGAAATATGTAGACTTGAACAACTTTTTTAAAAAGTTATTTTGGATTTGTTTAGACATAGAAGCAATGACAATATGAATGGCTTTGGCCAAATTCACTCATGTGCCAGCAGTTGGTAATTATCACAAACTGCTTCCTGGGGGATAGTCAGATATTATTGATTGTGAGATGCACAGGAATTTCAGAGATACTAAAATGTGAAAAATGAAAACATACTCTTTTTAATTTTTTTTTTTTTTAGGGCCACACATGTGGCATATGGAAATTCCGAGGCTTGGTATCAAATTGAAGCTGCAGCTGCTAGCTTAGGCCACAGCCACAGCAACAGGATAATTACATAATACTACTTAAGGTTTGGTGGTAGGGGAAGGCTTCTCTGAGATGGTGACATTTCAGCTGAGACCTGAATGACAAGGAGTGAGGTTTCTTATTCTTTGAATTCATTAAGCTTCTTATATGTGTGGATTTATAGTTTTCATCTAATTCAGAAATTTTTTGGCCATTATTCCTCTCTTCTTTGGAGACTCCAATTATGCATATATTAGGCCTTCTGAAGTCCTGTATCTCACTCTTGTTCTCCTCTTTTCTTTTTTAAAAGTCTTTTTTTCCCTTTGTATTTCTTTCTGTATATTTTCTATTTCTGTGTCTTCAAGTTCACCAGTCTTTTCTTCAGCAATATTTAATCTGCCTTTAATTCTACCTAAGTATCTTGTATAATCTCAGATGTTGTAGTTTTCACTTCTAGAATTTCATTTTGAGACTTTTAAAAATATCTTTCATGTCTCTACTTTCTACTTTTTCTCTAGCTCTCTGGAAACTGAAGCAACCATGGGGTTCACCTCACTTTTTCTCCATCTCTCATATATCACTGTCCTTTATTGCTTGATGTCTAATGTCTTGAGAACTGTTCTTTCATATATTTTGTACAGAGTTTTAGTTGTTTCAGATATTGGGATAAATCCAGTCCTTACTCTACTCTATCTTGGCTGAAAGTAGAAGTGTCTTGCCTCTATTATTTAGCTCGTAATTATTCTCAGATTTTAATATGTACGAAAAGGCCATATATTAGTTTTAACTGGTTGCTATCAATAGAAAACACTTTTGAGTCTAATTGTACATGTTTGCTGATGTGTGTGTGATTAAAGCACATGCCATTGGAGTTCCTGTGGTGGCACAGCAGAAATGAATCTGACTAGGAACCATGACGGTGCAGGTTCGATCCCTGGCCTCGCTCAGTGGGTTAAGGATCTGGCATTGCCGTGAGCTGTGGTGTAGGTTGCAGATGTGGCTTGGATCTGTTGTTGCTGTGGCTGTGGTATAGGCTAGCAGCTGTAGCTCCAATTTGACTCCTAGCCTGGGAACCTCCATATGCCATGGATACAGCCCTAAAAAGCAAAATAAATAAATAAATAAATAGAAAAAAATAAAGCACATGCCATCTCTTTGGTCTCTAAACTAAATTTTGTTCATACTATCAACAACATAACCATCAAAAAGGTCGGATTTTTTTCTTTTAAATAAAAAAATCTCATCTGGAGTTCCCATTGTGGCTCAGCAGGTAAAGAACCTGACACAGTGTCCGTGAGGATGCAGATTCAATCCCTGGCCTTTCTCAGTGGGTTAAGGATCCAGTGTTGCTGCAAGTTGAGGTATAGGTCACAGATGTGGCTTGGATCCCACATTGCTGTGGCTGGTTTATTAGTTCAGCTCTGATTCAACCCCTAGCCCAAGAACTTCAGCTCTGATTCAACCCCTAGCCCAAGAACTTCCATGTGGCCATGAAATTAAAAAAAAAAAAAAAAAAAAAAAAAAAAAAAAAAAAGAAGAAGAAAGAAGAAGGAAGTAAAGAATGGAGGAAGGAAGGGAAAAAAAAACCCTCATTTGTCCCTGCCAGTAGGCAAAATCTTCTTCAGAGCATTTTGGTATTTATTATGCTATTATGCTATTATGGTATTCCTGGGCTGAGTTGCTTGCCAGATATAGTAACCAAATGTCTTTATGGCATTATACATGGCCCAAGGACTTTAGAAACCACATTTTAGTTTTATGTAGGTTTGAGTGGATTTATGTTTTTAAAATCATGGTTAAAATCTGCATAAAATTTACTATTTTACCTTTTCTTTTTGGCTGCCCCTACAACATTTGGACTTTCCTGGGCCAGGGATCGAACCCATGCCACAGCAGCCACCCATGCTGCTGCAGTGATAATGCTGGATACTTAACCTTCTGCTCCACAAGAGAACACCACAATTTACTGCTTTAACCTTTTTTGTTTTTTTTTTTTTTTTGGCTATGCCCACAACATGCAGAAGTTCCCAGGCCAGGGATTTGAACCCATGCTACAGCAATGACCTGAGCCACAGCAGTGACAGCATTGGATCCTTAACCCACTAGAGCACCAAGGAACTTCATTTTAACCATGTTTTAAGTTTATGATTCAGTGATGTAAGGTACATTCACAATAATGTATAATAATCACCACTATTTAAAAAAAATTTTTTTTGTCTTTTTAGGGCCACACCCATGGCATATGTAGGTTCTCAGGCTATGGGTGGAATCAGAGCTATAGCTGCTGGCCTACACCACAACTACAGCAACACAGGATCCAAGCTATGGCTGTGACCTACACCATAGCTCACAGCAACACTGGATACTTAACCCATTGAGCAAGGCCAGGGATTGAACCCGCTTCCTCATGGATACTAGTCAGATTCATTTCTGCTGAGCCCATGATGGGAACTCCTAAAAAATTATTATCATCATCCCATCAAACCATGACTCCTCATCCCCTCCTCCCCCCAGCTCCTGGTAATCTTTATTTTATTTTCCGTCTCTATGAATTTGCCTTGTCTAGGTACCTCATGTAAGTAGAATTATGTAAGTAGCTGGCTTATTTCACTTTGGAATACTTAATACTTAAAGATTCATCCATTTGGTAGCATATATCAAAATTTTATGAAGTGGTATCTCATTGTCCTAATGATTAGATATTTGATTTTCATTTCCCTAATAATTAGATATTAAAGTTTTTCCTGTGCTCACTGTTTGATACTGTAAGCAAAATTATCTGTGGCCAAATATCAATGACATTATAAACATATAGTAAATTAAGCATAAAGGAATGAAAAAAAAATTTTTTCCTGTGCTTACTGGCTATTGTATATTTATCAGATCCTTTGTCCATTTTTGAACTGAGTTGTTTGTTTTGGGGGGCAAGTTACATGCACAAGTCTGTGTTCTTCAGAGATCTTTTTTTTTTTGCATTTTTAGGGCCGCACCTACGGTGTATAGAAGTTTCCAGGCTAGGGGTCAAATCAGAGCTGTAGCTGCTGGCCTACACCACAGCCACAGCAACTCAGGATTCAAGCCACATCTGCGACCTACACCACAGCTCATGCCAACATTGGATCCCTGATCCATGGAGCGAGGCCAGGGATCGAACCCACACCATAATGGATACTAGTCAGATTTGTTTCCACTATGCCACAACAGGAACTCCCTGGGCTTTTTTTAAAAAATATATTCATTTGATATTTTATATCTAACATATCCAGAAAATGCTCCACAGAAAACTTTTTTCATGTTTCTCTGGCAGTGGCGTGACATAATATGGAAGATCTTTCTTTGTAATAGATGAAGCAGACAGTGATTCTAAGTTGCTTCACATGTATCTGGGCTGTTTTCAATGTTCTTCTGTTTCTATATGGCAAACTTCCAGAAAAGAATGGTTGACTAGACCAATGGGATGTGATTTGGGTGTGAGACTCCCAAGGGTCCAGTAATAGACCTGTCAAACTTCACTTTTCTTGGGGTTGGAAAATTTTACCTCTCAGTGAAATACATACAAAACATAAACAAAAACACCTTCACTTTTTGGTATCTGGTTGCTAATTAGACTTGCAAATGAAAAATGCCCCCCCCCTTTTTTTGGTCTTTTTTAGGGCCACATCCACAGCATATGGAGGCTCCCAGACTAGGGGTCAGATCGGGACTGAAGCTGCTGCAACACCAGATCTGAGCTGCCTCTGCAACCTACACCACAGCTCACAGCAATGCCAGATCCTTAAGCCACTGAGTGAGGTCAGGGACCGAACCTGTGTCCTCATGGAGGCTAGTCAGATTCCTTTCCACTGAGCCACAACAGGGGCTCTGAAAAATTCGCTTTCTAAATTTCATGTTATTATTGAGAGAATCTGCTTCTGCTCCAGGACCAGCAGCTCTGACATGTTTGCTTTAATGCCTCTTTTAACCCAAAAGCTACAACCTGAGAGCCATGTAAATTTGGCACCAGAAATATTGATAAATGTGACTTCTGACCTTCATCAGGAAGCTCGGGGTTAAAGTTTTAAGTGTGATATTGAGGCTGTAGAAACATAAAACACATTAAGAAATGTCAAACATGTTAGTAATAAAACAATCAGTTGAACACATTTGAGTACCTTTATTTACGTGTTTTATGGTAGTGCCAACATTTGAGTGCAATTAAAAGAAACAATAAGAGAAACAGTAGAAAAGAACTACCATTTATACAGTACTTACTATGTCCCAGGCACCAAGCCAGATGCTTTCCATGTATGATTGTTTCTGATAATTACAAATCAGGAAAATGAAACTCAAAGAGTTAAGAAAGTTGCTCAGATCACATACTTGGTAAGTGGCAGAGCCTGGATACAAAGCTAGGTCTGACTCCAACAATACAACAGCTTGTTATGGAGGAGAAGCAGGGAAATACATTTCAAATAGATTAATATTATTGTGACTGGCTGAAGGCAGCATAGACATCATCTAGAAAATAGGAGGTTTAAGTCAATAGAAATACTTTTTTTTTTTTGGCTGCACCCGTGGCATTTGGAAGTTCCAAGGCCAGGACTGAACCTGAGCCATAGCAGTGACAACACCAAGTCCTTAACCTCCAGGCCACCAAGGAACTCCCAGAAAGATTTTTTTTTAAAGTGTGGTGGGAATATTACATAAAAGTGCAGACAGCCAAGTGCTCATCTCAACCTTCCTGATTGATGCTGGTATCTTCTCTAAGTGTGTTGCAGTTTTTTCAGGCTTGAATTTTGGACTAAGATGTTTTCTTTATATTTCGACTGGTTTTTATATCAACTATTATGCTCTCCTCATTGGCCTTACCGCCTCTTTCTGAACAAAATGCTGTTTCAAAAGTCTCCTTCCCCCGAGTTCCCATTGTGGCTCAGCTGTAACAAACCCAACTAGTAACTATGAGGATACAGGTTTGATCCCTGGCCTCACTCAGTGGGTTAAGGATCTAGCGTTGCTGTGAGCTGCAGTGTAGGTCACAGAGTCAGCTTGGATCTGGCGTTGCTGTGGCTGTGGTGTAGGCTGGCAGCTACAGCTCTGATTTGATCCCTAATCTGGGAGCTTTTGTATGCTGTGTGTGTGGCGCTGGGGGAAAAAAAAAAAAAAAAAGTCTCCTTTCTTAAGAGTTCTTACCACGCCCCTGTCTGTCACCTCTAAGCCTTGACTGCTTCCCTAAACCTATAATTAACGGATTCTGCTTCTTCATTTGAGGTTTGAAAATCTCCAGTTAACCTACCTTGGCCTACATTACAGTTCTTGGTCCTTGATGACCTTATTTTTGAGACCTCCTCATTTGTAGCCTTTTTTTTTTAACCTCTTTTTCAATTTATGGGAGCTCATGGCCTTTCTCTTTAGGTCAAAGCTTAAAGACAGTCTCTAGACTATCTCTTACTAGACCAATTTTCAACTTTCTAGAATTGGAAAATCAGTTCTTTCAACTTGATGAGAAATCTACTCTAGGATCAGTCAGTCATGACCCGTTGGGTGGGGACCAGAATCCATAGTCCAGACATGGCTGCTGGGAATCTACCTCTATGGACCATGTTAGGGGCATTCCTGGAAAAGGCAGAATGTTTGGGAAAAGTTATGATGTCCATGTAATCAAGATGGAGAAACACGAGCTGAATCCTGGGGAGTAGGGTGCAGTTGTAAGTAGCTGAACAACCAAATCCAAAGAGGGTGGACAGATGTTAGCTCTGAAAACAGGTCACTACGGATGAGCCAATGGCTTCTGCCCTGATTTGAGCATTTCTCAGTGAGGCAGATGAGCTATCCCTAGAATGCTGTTCTCATAGGAACAGAGGCCATGGTCCCGGCTTCCCTGGTGCTGTCAGGCCCTCCTTAAGAAAGTGGTAGTCAGGGAGTCCCTATTGTGGTGCGGTGGAAATGAATCCAACTGGTATCCATGAAGATTCGGGTTCAATTCCTGGCCTCGCTCAGTGGGTTAAGGATCCAGCGTTGCCGTGAGCTGTGGTGTAGGTTGCAGACGAGACTTGGATTCCCCGTTGCTGTGGCTGTGGTGTAGGCTGGCAGCTGTAGCTCCCATTTGACCCCCAGCCTGGGAACTTCCTTTTTATTTTAATTTTTTTGTCTTTTTTAGGGCCACACCTGAGGCATCTGTGACCTACACCACAGCTCACGGCAACGCCTGATTCTTAACCCACTGAGCGAGGCCGGGGATTGACCTCATTGTCCTCATGGATGCGAGTCAGGTTCGTTTCCACTGAGCTACGATGAGAACTCCGTAGCCTGGGAACTTCTGTGTGCTCTGGGCTTGGCCCTTAAAAAAAAAAAAAAAAAAAAAAAGAAAAAACAGAAAAAGAAAGCGGTAGTCATTTGTCATTTTCAACTCCCCTTCCTGAGTATACTACACCCTAGTCTTGATAGGACGGTGAGTCTAGTGGGCTCCCATCAGAACGCCCCTGGGAATGAGTGATGCCCAGATGGGGAAATGGCTGGAGTTTCCTTAGCTCTCCCCTCCTACTCCCAGCCTTTTCCCTCTTCTCTTCTCCTGGGGTTCCATTTAGTGAACATTATACTTTTGAATTTTTATCAGTTCTTTCACATTTTCTCTTTTTATCCTCTGTGTTAGGAGATCTCCTCTATTTTATCTTATGATTCATGAACATTTTATTTCAGCTATCACATTTTCAATCTCTAATTAATTCTGTGATTTTTTTTTTTTTCAAATCAACCTTTTCTTTTTTCTTTTTTCTTTTTTTTTTGTCTTTCTAGGGCAGCACCCTCTGCATATGGAGGTTCCCAGGCTAGGGGTCCAATCGGAGCTGTAGCTGCCGGCCTACACCAGAGCCACAGCAACACAGGATCCAAGCCTCATCTGCAACCTACACCACAGCTCAGGGCAATGCCGGATCCTTAACCCACGGAGCGAGGCCAGGGATCGAACTGGCAACCTCATGGTTCCTAGTCGGATGCACTAACCACTGAGCCATGACGGGAACTTCTGGTTCATTAATTAAAAAAAAAAAAAAAAATGGAGTTCCTGTCATGGTGCAGTGGTTAACGAATCCAACTAGGAACCATGAGGTTGCTGGTTGGATCCCTGGCCTCACTCCGTGGGTTAAGGATCCGGCGCTGCCGTGAGCTGTGGTGTAGGTTGCAGATGAGGCTTGGATCCTGTGTTGCTGTGGCTCTGGTGTAGGCCGGCAGCTACAGCTCTGATTAGACCCCTAGCCTGGAATCTCAATGGGCCGCGGGAGTGGCCCTGGAAATGGCAAAAAGACCAAAAAAAAAAAAAATTTACTGTTTGTTATCCCACAAGTAATATTCCTAGCAAAAGAACAGTGAATTTTTTTTTTTTTTTTTTTTTTTTTTTAGCCACACGCGGAAGTTCTCAGGCCTGGGATCAAACCCAAGCTACAGCAGTGACAATACCTCTAGGCCACCAGGGACTTCCAAAAGAACTGTAAATTAATGTAATGTTTCCATTACAATAAATAAATAATTTTGTATTGTGTAATAAGTGTATAAGTAATATATAAAAATGCAAATACAAAAGCATGTAGAGTATTAAGGGAAATTGACTTTTCCCTTCTTTTTTTATTATGGCCACACCCACAGCATATGGGAGTCTCCAGGCTAGGGACTGAATCTGAGCCGCAGCTGCAAACTACACCGCAGCTGCGGCAACGCAGGATCCGCAGTGACCCAAGCCTCCGCCGTCAGATTCTTAACCCACTGCACCACAACGGGAACTCCTCCCTTTTTTTTCCCCCAACCCAATTCTGCTCTTTTCCCAGGAGGTAACTGCTGTTATTCACTGAGTATATATCCTTGACTATTGCTAATGTATTTATATATCTGTGTCTCTATGTCTGGTTATCAGGCTGTTTATCTTTTTTATTTCAAAGGGATCAAATTTTGTACGTTTTGTGCATTTTAACTCAGCCATGCGCCTTGGGTAGCTTTCACAGCGATAGATGTAGAGCTCTCCCCTACTGGATGACAATGAAGTAGTTTGTAGTTTTTCTTTTTCAAAAAGGCAAAGTCTATTACTTTTCTGTTTCAATGCCCTTTAGCAGGCTTTCCACTCAAACTGAGCAATTCTTGTCATATCTGTCAAGAGTTCCAGTGGATTAAACTGAAAAACCTGATTGGATGAAATATAACAAGTTGAACAGACCATAATATTTGATAAAACTAACACTTCTTTATTAAAATACAATACTAAAGTACAGTACTAAAATGTCTTTATTAAAATTCATGTTATCCTACCCCAGTTAATGGAACAGAATCAAATCACAATTAGTTTGCTCAGAGTTAAAGAGGCAAACCAGCTTGCTTGTCATCTCTCAAACATATTAATACCAAATGCCCAGGTTTAAAACACCCTTTTTTTTTCCTACTTTTTCTTTTTCTTTTTTCTTTTTAGGCCCACATCCACAGCATATGGAGGTTCCCAGGCTAGGAGTCAAATTGGAGCTTTAGCTGCCAACCTACACCACAGCCGCAGCAACACAGGATCCAAGCCATGTCTGCAACCTACACCATAGCTCATGGCAAGGCCGGATCCTTAACCCACTGAGCAAGGCCAGGGATCGAACCCGTGTCTTCATGGATACTAGTTGGGTTTGTTAACCACTGAACTACCACGGGAACTCCATTTTCCAGCTGTTCTTTTCCTACTATCTCCTGCCTATATTTCTTAGTTTATTCACCATGCTCTCAGCTCTTGATTTATTGGCTATTCTTTGTAGGTCTTGAAACTGGAATCAGTTTCACCTCAAGAGAACCATTAGAGTGTTAGTTTCCAGATGAATCTTACTTATAACAATATGTAGGGATACCTATGACAAAAACACACATATTTGAGGACCCAGATGCACACCTGCTCTGGAGAAGGGTCACATTCTTCCCTTTTGAAAAGCAGAAATTCGTCTGCATGGCCACTTTGGACAGGTCATTATATTGTTCCACTCCAAAAGTTTTTGAGAGTTCTCCTATGCTTAGTTAGCACTGACTTTCCTTGGCTCTGTGGCAGCATGACCCCCGACCTCACCCCACCCCCATTTTCACATTTCTTCATCTGTAGAAGCCTGGTGCTCACTAGCCTCCCCTCTGTAAGGTCACACTCTGCTGTTAAGGAAAAAGACGGCAGCTGCCACTCACCGAGGACTAAACTACGTTCAGGCGCTGTGGTGTGTTTCACATTCATTATCTCATTTGATCTTCACAATAATCTCATACATTAGATTTAGAGAGGTTAAGTCACATGGTAAGTGGTAGAGCTGGGCTTCCAACCTCAGTCTGCCTAGCACCAGAGCTTGAACTCTGACCTCTGGGCTCCACATTCGCCACTCAGCCAGTGAACCTTCACGAGTACACGAGAAGCAAAACCTGAGGATACTACCTTTTAGAGGAGTGACTGGGAGGCCAGTGATGCCCACCCCCTCTCCTAAGGAATTCGCATCCTTACCCCTGGAGCCTGTGAATGTCACTGTGCACGGCAAAAAAAAAAAAAAAAAAAAAAAAGAGCTTTGCCAAAAAAAAAAACAAAAAGAGCTTTGCCGGTGTGATTAAGTTAAAGAGCTTGAGATGGGACCATTACCCTGGACCATACAGGTGGGCCCTAAATACAGTCACATATATCATTATAAAAGGGAAGCAGGGGATCTGACGCACGCATGGGAGTTGGAAAGGCAGAGTGATTGTGGAGGCAGAGGCTTCAGTGATCGGCCACAAACCAGGAAATGCCAGCTGCTCCCAGATGCTGGAAAAGGCAAGGAACGCTCTTGCCCCGGAGCCTCCAGAGAAAGCATAGCCCTGGTGACCCCTTGGTTTGGCCCAGTGATACTGGTTTCAGATTTCTGGCCTCCAGAATTGTGGGAGAATAAGTTTCTGTTGGTTTAAGCCACAAGTTTGTGGTAATTTGTTATAGCAATCACAGGAAACCAATACAGTGACTTCGTGACCTCCTTATCTCTAAAATGAGAATATTAATGGTAATACCTAGAATTTAAAAAAAAAAAAAAAAGTGAAGTGCTAGGCAGGGTGCCTGGCACAAGGTAAGTGCTTGGCAGGGCTGTTGTCCTCGCTCACAGGATCTGATGGGAATATGTACGCGGCGCTTTGGGAGCAGGTGGGCAGGAAGGGCAACCAACCCAGCGTCTAGTTCCTGTGATGCACATGACCTTCCAGTAAGGTTAACAGGGACTTATTAGAGGCAAAGAAGTTGAAGCTAATTAAAAATGACAGTAGGAGTTTCCGTCGTGGCTCAGCAGAAACGAATCTGACTACTATCCACGAGGACGCAGGTTCGATCCCTGGCCTTGCCCAGTGGGTTAAGGATCTGGCGTTGCTGTGAGCTGTGGTGTAGGCCGGCAGCTGCAGCTCTGACTTGACCCCTAGCCTGGGAATCTCCATATGCCAAGGGTGTGACTCTAAAAAGGACAAAAAAAAAAAAAAAAAAACCAAAAAACAAAAAACAAAAAAAAGAGTATATGGTATTTACTGACCAAATGGCAGAGAATTCACAAAAATATCTCCGCTCCTAATTTCTAAGTATGACTTTTCAGGTGGTAACTCTGATTACCTGATGGATGTCCCAGCAACTTTCTTCTTCTTCTGGAGGTGGTTCTGAATGGTCATTCTAGGACACATTAATTTGATTCTGAATGGTCATTCCAGGACACATTAATTAATGAACCATAAAAATAAACCCTGCAACTGGAAACGGGACGTGTAAATTCAGCTGCCTGTCAGGAATGTAATCAGTCACCATCACACTCTGTCCAGAGGAAAGAGCAGGCTAGAGTTGGGACTGGACTCGGGGCCTGGGTCCCAGGCATGTAAGGGTTATTTCCTCACCGACATCCAGCCAGAGGGTTTGCCTTTGAGCCGTTCCATTTGTTCACCTGGCTCCTGGAGAGACGTCATTGCCTTCATTATGGGCTGCTCTGAGCTAGTGATGAAGGAGTTAGCAGCGTGGCCTGGAGTGGCTCTCAGCAGACCGGTGCCAGCTGACACATGCCACTTAGGTTTCCAAGGAGCCAAGCTGTACCCACTCACGCAAGGCTGATGCACTTGTGGCTAAATGCGGTGCCGCCAGGGCCCCCGGCCAGATTCAGGGCAGGAAATAGAATGCCACCTCCATCACCCGGGAAACAATGGTCTGAGAGCATGATTTAAGTGGGGGCTAACGACGAAGCTCAAAGGCACAGTCAGCAGAGGAAGGGAGACTAGAAGTTGGCTTGCATGGATTTCGTCTTGGGTTATAACCGTTGACAAGCCACTTAGCTGGCCCCATGTTTAAGTTTATCTGCATATAAGATGGAGGTAACAATATTTACCCATCTCACTGGGGACTTATGAAAACATTTCTGACAGCCCACTCAAGATCCATGGATGGAAGGTGGTATGTAAGTGCAGAGGTTAAACTTACTGTGTGTGTGTGTTTTCAGCAGGTGCATTAGGCTTGAGTAGATTCTCCGGAAAACACATTTAGAGTGTGACCAAAAAGCAAACAGTAATAAAAACTAACAATTTTAAGTGCATGGACTTGTCTTTGTTTTTGTGCAGATTTGGGGGAATTGCATGTGTAATTCAGACTTCAAAACTGTTTTCAAACCTTGCTGTGATTAAGTGGGTACTCAGATCATCTGAGAATGCTGTGGTCATTGATGGTTTCCAAATGTTTGTCAACTTTGCACTAAAAAATCCCCCCAATAATTCTTCCGTATAGTTTATGAGGTGCCTGGAACATTTGTTCCCAGGTTGGAAAGGGGCAAAATCTATTTAAAAAACAAAGCGCAGAGAGGAAGCGTTGCTCTCTCTCCCAGGGCTTTATTATTTCTGGAGAGTCCTGCATCTGTTATATATACATTTGTTCTGTTCATTTAAGGCTGAGCGATTGAACTCAGATCTCCCTATAAGGTTATTAAATGTTGTTTTCTCTCAGCTGGGTTCCTGAGGGAGTCTGTCACTCTGTTCTTGATTAATTAAACGTCTCTCTGGTACATATTGTCTGTCTGGAATAATTCCTGTGGGGCCAGGTGAATGGTACCTATTATAGAGAAATAAACTGGTTTAATAACACAAACAGTACACTTAAAATTAGAATAATTATATAAATGAAATGTAGAAAATAAAGATCATCTGCAATTCTCTCCTACAGAATTAACTGTAGTAACATATGAGTATATTTTATTTATTTTATTATTGATATTTTTGGCTGCAGCATGCAGTGGCTTGATGTGGGTGGGATCTCAGTTCCCAGGCCAGGGATTGAACCTGGGGCCACAGCAGTTAAAGCTCGGATTCCTAAGCACTGGGACACCAGGAACTTCCCCATATATGTATATTTTATTTATTTATTTGTTTATTTATTTATTTATTTTGCTTTTTAGGGCCACACCTGCAGCAAATGGAAGTTCCCAGGCTAGGGGTACAATTGGAGCTGTAGCTCTGCAGCCACAACAACATGGGATCTGAGCCGCAGCTCAAGGCAATGCCTGGTCCTTAACCCACTGAGCAAGGCCAGGGATCAAACCCGAGTCCTCATTGATACTAGTCGGGTTTGTTACCAGTGAGCCATGAAAGGAACTCCCCCCGTATGTGTTTATTGTAGATAAAAGTGGGATGCTAATGTATGTACTTGCCGTTCTGTGACCTGCTTTGGGGGTGAGGTCTTCACCTCCTCAGGGTCTGGCCCACAGTGGGGAGGGGTCCTGCTTCTGTTGTGGGCAGGCCGGGTGGTGGAATGAGGGCCTCAGGACATCAGTCAGCACTTGCAAAAGAAATTTAAAGACTTGTTCTCTCAGATGTCACTCTGCTTCCTTAGCACTCCTGTGTTTTGGCAACAGCACAGATCCCAGAACTGGTAAACACTTGCTGATTTTAGCAGATGATGAGCCAGTGCCCTCCCAGTCCATTTGCCCCCTGCTGGAAGGTCCACCCGTCCCCCCTTCCTCCCCTTTTTTCCTACTAACAGAACTTGATGAAGGCAGGGCTTGCGTGCAGCACAACGCACAGATCTTAGAGCTCACTGAATTGAATACTGCAGACCTGTTTGCACACGGGCATGTTCCAGTGCAGCCAACACCCAGGATATAAAGCATCCCAGAAGTGGTGGAGTTCCTGTCATGGCTCAGCAGTAACAAACCTAACTAGTATCCATGAGGATGAGGGTTCAATTCCTGGCCTGGCTCAGTGGGTTAAGGATCCGTGTTGTGGTGAGCTGTGATGTAAGTTGCAGATGAGGCTCGGATCTGGCGTGGCTGTGGCTGTGGTATAGGCTGGCAGCTGCAGCTCTGATTTGACCCCTAGGCTGGAAACTTCCATATACCATGGGTGCAGCCCTAAAAAGACCAAAAAAAAAAACCAAAAAAAACAAACAAACAAAAAAACAAAAAAACTCAGAAGTGGTTTTGTGTCACTTCTGAGTCTGTCCCCTACACTTATGTAATTATTCCATCCATCCTTAGACACTAGTATTATCATGTTAGTTCCCACCTGGAAACATTCCGCAGGATGACTGTTCCTTTATCTTGCTGCTTCGGGTCTAAATGTCTCTGCTTGTCTTCTGGGGAAGGTCCACTTTCTTAAGGGTCCTGCCTGCTGAATCATTTGGCTTCCACTGATACCTCCCTACCCAAGGCCAGTCTCTGCGCTTGTCACTCCCATCTTCCAGGCCCCATGTGGGGCTTTGTTCACTCTGTACCCCAATTCCAACCACCCTTTCCTTGGCCTCCCCAAATCTCATCCATCAATCAAGGCTCAGCTCAAGCTTGTTTCTTCCAAGAAGTCCTTTTACTGTGCCATTTTTTCCCCAATTTTTTTCTTTCTTTCTTATTTTTGCTTTTTATGGCCGAACCCATGGCATATGGACGTTCCCAGGTTAGGGGTAGAATTGGAGCTACAGCTGCCAGCCTACACCACAGCCACAGCCACAGCCACAGCCACAGCCACACCAGATCTGAGCTGCGTCTGCGACATACACCACAGCTCACGGCAACGCCCAATCCTTAACCCATTGAGCCAGGCCAGGGATCGAATCCGCATCCTCATGGATACTAGTCGGATTTGTTTTCACTGCGCTACGACGGGAATTCCATTGTCCCCAATTTCTTCACCTCCTTCTTACACCCTAAATTAGTTGGCATCAGGTGACTGAGTTTCTGCAAAGACTCGGGGCTGTGGAGGGCTGGCCACCCTGCCACCCTCCTCACGGTTCCCTTGACCATTCACACGCTGCAGCACACGCGTCTCCAAACCCTCCCTTCTTTTCTCACCCATTTGCTCGCATCGTGGGGCTGCCCCAGGTCTGCTGCTCCCCAACCCCAGTCCCTGCTCTGTGTGTCTCTCTCTCTCTCCTCTCTTTCCCTCTCCCCATCTTGGTGCTTTGCTACCCAGCTCACCAAATTCTCTCCTCCAGATCTCAGATCTCTCCTCCATTCCTCAGATCCAATACCCCAAGTTTTGAGACCAGGCTCTCCTCAGAGGGTACAGATAGACCAAGGGGGAGAATTGGAGCAGATGCAGACAAAATTCTTTCTATCATATACAGGAAGGCTGGACACAATGCTCCATCACGTAATTTCGCCCCCATCCTGCCCACATGCTTCACACTCTGTGGTCAGTGATAATCCCACTTTCTCGTTGTTCCAGTGCATTAAGTTTGCTCCTGCCTAGACTTTCTGAGTTTCCCATAACACAAGCAGAGTTCTGAGCTACTAAGTGTCAGCACAATCACGGGGTTTCAATAAGATAGGAAATTCCTGTTGTGGCTCAGCAGTACTGAGCCGACTAGTATCCATGAAGACGTGGGTTCGATCCCTGGCCTCGCTCAGTGGGTTAAGGATCCGGTGTTGCCATGAGCTGTGGAGTAGGTCACAGATGAGGCTCGGATCTGGTATGGCTGTGTCTGTGGTGTAAGCCAGCAGCTACAGCTCTGATTTGACCCTTAGCCTGAGAACTTGCTGGTGCAGTCCTAAAACAAAAACCAAAAACCAAAAAATAAAACGTTGCAGCTAAAGTGCTTAGCATAGAGACTGCCCTGGTCAGACTCAGAAAATGAACTAATATCAAAAGCCTGCAGCCCCTTCCTTCATTCCTGTCAGGCCAGGTGATTTGGGGGACCCAAAGTGATTGTGTGTGTGTGTGCAAGTATTTGTGGTTAGAAACCTCACTTACTGCAGTGAACACAGGCCCTGAGGCCAAGGCCAGCTCTCCACCGACTCTCTCTGGGAGCCTCAGTCTCTTTATGAGTAAAATAAGGATTATTTCCCATTGTGGATCAGCAGGTTAAGAACTCGATATATAGTGTCCACAAGGTTGGGGGTTTGATCCCTGGCCTCGCTCAGTGGGTTAAGGATCCGGTGTTGCTGCAAGCTGCAGCATAGATCGTGGATGTGGCTCGGATCCAATGTGTGGCTGTGACTGTGGCGTAGACCTGCAGCTGCAGCTCCAATTCAACCTCTATCCTGGGAACTTCTTATACTGCAGGTGTATTGGTTAAAAAAAAAAATAGAATCATAATTCATGCGCCTCAGGTAGTTGTGTGAGCACACATCAAAGCACTTTGCAGGCAGAGACACTTTACCAGTGTGAGCTGGTAGGAGGGCGGGCAATACAGTATGTAGGCATGAAACAGGTTGGCTGAGTGCCAACTTGCAAATATAATCGTGTATCTGAATTGGCAGTTGGCAAATTCAGCCCCGAGAGGCAAAGTTAGGTTCTAGACAGGGTGTTTCGGTTAGGAGTTCCCATTGTGGCACAACAGGCTGGGACATGGGTTCAATCCCTGGCCCGGCATAATGGGTTAGGGATCTGGCATTGCCACAGCTGTGGCTTAGGCTGCACCTGCGGTTCAGATCTGTTCCCTGGCCGGGGAAATCCATATGCCTCGGGGCGGACAAAAAAGATGTTTTAGTGAGATCCCTTTCATCTGTAAGCAGATTCAGGTGTCTGGCCGCCTGCATTGATATCCACTGACTTTGGAAAGTGGCTTCATTCCAAGCCTCAGTTTACTTGTCTACAAAATGGGGAGAGCAGTCTCTTCCTTTGAGAATTGCTGTGAGGAAAAAAAGGTAATTTATATAAAGACGTAGCACAGCGCCTGGCCCATGGAAATGCTCGATAAATATTAGTGCTTTTAGAGATTCCTAATAAGTGTTGCTCTGTAAATGTTGAATGAATGAGTAGCTGCTGGTGTGGATTTGGCTCCTGAGGGTGCTTTTTGTTCTTCTCTGGTATTTCCAGGCTGATTCCTTCTGACTGTGCTTGGCAGGGAATAATTTTGACTAGGCATGTGGGAAAGGAAGTGACGACATAGAAAGCCTTCAACCGGGGGTACGAATGCTGACCACAGACAGGAGATCCTGGGAGCAAACCCACCAGCCGCCTGAGAGCTAAAGAAGACTTTCCTGAAGCCCAGGCCAGGATTCCATGCAGCTGTCCTGTCCCTCTCTGCTTCAGAGAGGCCAACTTGACTTTGGTTTTATCCCCAAGCACATTTCCTGGATTCATCCTGGCAGGACCGTGGCTGTCTCTCTGGGTGGCAGAGGAGACAAGCTGTAGACATTTTTTCTATGAAAGAACAGGCAGCCAGTACAGCATCTTGGGGTTCCTGCCCTGTGGCCCCCCTCCTCATCTCCTCAGCCCACTGTCAGAGCTGAGCCTGTGGGCAGAGACCAGCTTCACGAGATACCCGCCCTTCTCAAACCCAGAGAGCAGGGTGGAGTGTTCCAGGGCCACTCAGGGCCACAGTTTGGCTCCCTGGTCTTGTCTCTATCTCTGACCTACTCGTGTGAGCTTCAGAAAGTCCCTTCCCCTCTCTGGGTCTCAGAGACAAAGTGAGAATGGAGAATCACTCTACAAAGTGGCAAGACTGTGTGTTATCAACCTGAGCTGAAATTCCAGCTCCATTATTATCTGGCTGTGTGGACTTGGGTGAGCCGCTTGTGTTCTCTAGATCAATCCCCATCTGTAAAACGGGGATGATAAATAGTCATCTACCCAATAGGGTTGGAGCAAGGTGTACGTAAGACATCTGCAGCTTAAGTGCTTAGCATGGTCATGGTCAGGTTCAGAAAAGCAAGCTAATCTCAAAAGCCCGAAGCTCTTTCTCTGATTCCTGTCTGCCACGCCAGGCGAGGTGGGGCTCCTGGAGGGAAAGGCGTGTGTATCTGCCCGTCTGTCTGTGTGTGTGTCTGTCTCTGCCCATACATGCCAGGGTGTGTGGAGGGCTTGGCCTCCCCCTGGGGAACTCTGGGAAGATCTGTCCAGGGAGTCTCCCTGAGGGCAATAGCGGAGTTGAAGCTTGGCATCTTGTTCTGTAGAAGCCGCAGGTCCTGGCCCTCTCCCTCCCTGCGCCTGTCCCCCGCTTTAGGGGCTCTCATTGTCTTTGCTGCTTCCTAAGTTTTACGTGAAGAGGCAACAGGTGGTCCCTCCCAGCCTGGAGATAAGTCACCAGGTTCCCAGCCAGGATGCAAGCAGTCCCCGTGAAGAAAGCCATCCATTCTGGGGCTCCTCCGGGCTCTGCTCTGTCCCGGAGAGCTGCTTGAAGCTGCAGGGAGTCCCAGCGCATCTGGGCCCCTGCCCTAGGATTCTGGCTTTTGAACTCAAGTCAGCTTTATCCTAGGACTCCCTTTTTCTTTCCTCTCTCCTCGGACCACACGGTGTTTGTTTCACACTGGACACTCCGCTAAGTGATGCAGGAAGTAGGCCCCCGGGGAGGCAGATACCGCCCAGCAAAGCAGATAACCGAGTGAAGCCTTGGATGCCTCTGGGGCCCTGGGCAGGCTCAGAGATAAGTGGAAATGCCAGGCTTATCTTCGGACTGAGTTCTAGAGAAGTCATCCCGGCCGGCTGGCCCACCTCGTTCCTAGGGCTCCACGCAGTCGGGCATCTCCAGGCAGAGTAAACACTGGGTTGGCACAGCCGCAGCAGCAGCAGCAGCAGCAGCAGGATGGGGACTCTGTGCCCCCCTCTGACACTTCGCAGTCCCAGCACCAGAGGCCAGCAGCGGGCGTCGGATTACACCCAGATATTTGCGGTAAGCAGGCTGGGCTGCTTTGAAGTAGGAGCCTGGGATGTGATTGTTAGCATCACGGGACTAAGGGAGTCTCGGTGACAATTGTTCCCCAGATCTGGGTCCTCTTAGACCAAGAAACTCCATCACCAGGAAGCTTTGATTGAAGGGTGCAGCATGGGGATGGTCAGCACGGGGCCTTTCCTGACTAATAATGCAAGATGTGCCGGGCAGACAAGGCAGCCAACCCCGCTGTCCGCATTGAACCCTGTGAGACCTGCTTAGGTCCTCCTTCATCTCTGATTTCCTTTCACACTTAAGCACGGCTTCACGGAGGACGTCTTTGCACTGACCGTGCACGCCAGCCAATGGTGCATGCAGGGGAGGGGGCCAGGCTGGGCCAGGCGGCTGGGGGAGCTGACTTAAGAAGACACCCCCTTCCTCCTGCTCCTCCCACCCCAAAGAGGTGACTGAGTACACTGCCATCCTTGATGGCTGACTGGCTTGGGAGTGGGGTTGGGCATTGGGGGAGGGTGGGTGAATTTCAGTCTCTACCGTTTTCGTGGACGTGTCACAGGCCGGGTGCTGTGCTGAGTGTTTGACTTATACAAATACTCAAACAGCCCCGAGGTTACTGCACTGTTATGAGCCCCCTTTACAAACGAGGAAAGCTGCGTTCAGAGAGGTTAGGTAAACTCCAGGTATGCAGCTGACCCACACGGGTGCTCAGATGGGGAAGAAGGAACGTACACCTTTCCTCAAGACACATGCCCTCCGGGAGTTCCCGTTGTGGCTCAGTGGTTAACGAATCCAACTAGGAACCATGAGGTTGTGGGTTCGATCCCTGGCCTTGCTCAGTGGGCTAAGGATCCGGCGTTGCCATGAGCTGTGGTGTAGGTTGCAGATGCAGCTCGGATCCCACGTTGCTGTGGCTTTGGTGTAGGCCGGTGGCTACAGCTCCGATTCGACCCCTAGCCTGGGAACCTCCATATGCCGGGGGAGCGGCCCTAGAAAAGGCAAAAAAAAGACATATGGCCTCCATCTCTCAGAAAACTGTCAGGCTATTTAATTTTGTTAGAACAAGACCCTGTGCTGCCACACTTGTACTAAATCTACAAACCTGGGACGTCTACCACACAACCGCTGCCCGCAGATGTGGTGCCCTTGAGCTCCGCAAAGCCTGCTTCCCCTCCTGCTCCCCGGCGGCCAGCTCCTGAAGTCTTTGAGCTTCGTCTCCCGGTATTTGCCTCCAATTCTCCCCTCATCAATTTTATTCCCTATCAAAAGACTTCTTCTTCAGATAAATGAAGATTTAACTCTCCCCACTTTCCTTTCCCGACCCTCATAAAACATATCACTGTTTAACTGAATAAAGTATTGATGATGGTATAATATACTACCTATAGTGTAATATTATAATATGTAAATCTTATTCGCTGAAGGTTCAATCTTGTACTTTACTTTCCTTCTTTCCTGTGAGAACTCTGATTTTGGAGTCTGATTCCTTCTGTTCCCCCTTGGCCATCTCCAGCATCGTACCAACGCTGACATTCGAGCACTCAGTGTGCCAAGCTCTGTTCCAGGTGCCCTGCGAGCATTCTCACGTGACCCTCCTGACAACTCCATGAAGTGTGCTTGTTGCTATTATGTTATAGCCCAGGAAATCCAGACTCAGAAAGGTTAAATAAACTGGCCCATGATTCTGCCTAATAACTGGCAGAGGTGAGAGTTAAATCCAGGTAGTCTGATGCCAGGCCCCAGGCTCTGAACATTTTACTACATGTCTTTAATTATATTTTATATACTCTTTTTTTCTCCCCTGAAGTCCTTCCTTTTGGGGACTCTCCGTCCTCCTGCTTCAACTTTGGGCCTAGGGTAAAGATGTTGTTTTCTGGAGCTCTGTTTTGTTTGTTTAATTCCTGCTTTTTCTGGAGTTTTCCTCCAAGCAGCTTCCTTAAAAAAGGTGCACAGGAAACTTTTGCATCTTTTGGTGGCTCAGTGGGTTAAGGATCTGGTGTTGTCCCTGCTGTGGCTCAGGCTACAGCTGTGGAAAGGGTTCAGTCCTTGGCCCTGGAACTTCTGCATGCCATGGGCACAGCCAAAAATACAACCACAATGACAAACAAAGATGTAAACAATTGTTTACAATTGCAGGTCTTAAAACCCTTCATTCTGTCCTCTGACAGTGGCGCAGTGTCTCACAGAATTCCAAGGAGAAATGCTCTCCAGTCTAGAATTTTACAACCAACCTGTCTTGCCACATCCTGGTGTTTTTAGGATAAGTCAGATGTCGTTCTGATTCTAGTTCTTTGGTATGTGATTTTTTTTTTCTTTTAAATTTTAGAGAGCTTTTATAATCTTCTATTTATTCCTCTGATTTAAAATTGCATAGTGTCTGTAGTATTTCTTTGATAAATTCCTTCCCTTTTTCTTTCATTTCTTCCTTGAAACTCCAGTTAATTAGATGTAGGCCCTGCTGGATTAACTGTGTCTCTTCTCTTTCTCTCATAATGTACACATCTTCATATTTCAGTTCTGTTTTCTAGATTATCTTAACCTTGTTTTCTAGTACCGATATCAAATTATTATTATTAATTATTATTATTATTATTATTACTATGCTTTTTAGGGCCACACCTGCAGCATACGGAGGTTCCCAGGCTAGGGGTCCAATTGGAGCTACAGCTGCCGGCCTACACCACAGCCACAGCAACCGCAACACCAGATCAGAGCCTCATCTTCGATCTACACCACAGCTCACGGCAACAACGGATCCTTAACCCACTGAGTGAGGCCAGGGATCAAACCTGCAACCTCATGGTTCCTAGTCAGATTTGTTAACCACTGCGCCATTACGGGAACTCCCGATACTGGATTTTTAAATCTTAACATTGGTATTCATAATTCCAGGCCCTCTCTTTTATTTTATACTTGTTCTTTCCCCCAATGCCCTCTTCTTTTTTAATGGTTGGAAGAGCCTTTCACACTCTTCTGTGGTTACTAATGAGAGCCTTTTTGGAAAATTCCTTCTATTTTTTGCTTTCTTCATTTCCTCCACAATTACATTCCTGTTTATTTGTTTGGGGCTCTCCTTTCCATCTTGGGGGCTTCCTTTGACTACCTAGTGATCATTCCTTTTTGTCTGTGCATATTTCAGAATAAGGCACAAAAACCTGGTGGGTGTTTTTGGCTTTGTTGAGGATCAGATGGGGCACTCCCAAGGGACCCCAAAGCCAGTGCAGAGAAGGTTGTACTGTGGACCATTGAAGCTCTCTGACGTGTAGGGAGGGCGGGGAGGAGGAGGGCCACGGCTTTGGATGGACTCCTCGGCCTTGCATTTCTGTGCCCCTCTTCCTCCACCTGACGTCTCAGGGTCTGTGGCCTCCCTGGGGTTCTTCAGGGAAAGCTGGTTGTCACCAGAAAGGTGAGGGAGGAAACTGAGGGTTCAGTGCATACTGACCCCAGCCTATGGCAAACTGAGGTCAGCCTGTGTTTTATCGGGGGTGGATCAGCGGGACGTCCTCCCCCAGGAAAGGTGAGGTGTCTTGCACTTGCTACTCAGTGTCCATCCAGCTTGGCCACCTCTTCCCTGATCTCTGTTCTCTTGACTTGGTGGGTGGAATGCCTCCTGCATCCTCTGCACAGGCATCATTGCCCTAAAAGTGTCACCCATGGCTCCTGCTGTGTGTGCCCATAAATCAGGGGAGCTGGAGAGAAGCCGTGCATCGGCCCTCAGAGAACCCATGTGCTCATAAACTCACTTCTCCTGTAGGCCAAGAAGTGGAAGGGGTTCAAAGCTAGCCTCCTGGCTGCTCTTTTGCATCAAAGAGGCTTAAGAACCTGTCCTGTTGGCACATTCTGAGTTTTCTCCCAGAGACTCCCAGAGCTTACTTCTGGGAATTGTCAGGGCTTCCTGCTCTGTACTTTTTTTTTTTTTTTTAATTTGATGGCTTCATCTGCAGCATACGGAAGTTCCAAGCCATAGCTGCAACCTATGAATCCAAGCCATAGCTGCAACCTATGCTGCAGCTGCGGCAAGGCCAGATCCCTCAACCACTGCATTGGGCTGGGGATTGAACCTGTTCCCCCACACTAACCCTAGCCACTGTGGTCAGATTCTTAACCCACTGAGCCACAGCGGGAACTCCGTTTGTACTCTTGATTATTCTGGGAAACCCCAGCTGCTGCCTCCTCCTTCCACGATTCTTCCAATGGTCAGCCCAGCCTCCTGCTCCTGTTGGAGCCTCCCTAGTTCATTCCTTCCACACAATTGTTTTGAATACCCATGTGCCAGGCATGTTGGCGCGCCTGGGGATAAGACAAGACAAAGAGGCGCTGTTCTGGCCTCAGGGGATTTTAAGGTGGTTCTGGGAGAGTGGAGGACCAGCAGCCTCGTTTGTAGTAAACCAGCTGCCTTGCAATCACTTGTTGCTTAAGGGAGACCTGGGGCAAATCCTTTGGTAATTTGAACAATTAGGTTTTGATATAAATATGTGTAGGGGACATTTATTTGTGTCCTTTGTGTTCATCTGGACTTTCAAGCTATCTTTCCAGGCTTTATTAATCTAGGACTTGCCTGGATGCAAACTGCTCTGAAGATCTCTGGAGCAGCGGCCATAGGGAAGCAGCCTGTTCCAGCGCTGCGGGGAGCTCGCTCATAGAGATTTCCATCTGTTTCTTTAGACTCGGGGGGGGAACTTCATTTTACAAAGATGATCAGCACCTCCTAAAGGACAGATGCTGTGCTGGGTGTTCGACTTCCAGAAATGTCTCTAGGCGGCCACTTCCCAAGGTTGCATCCAGGGAACTGTAGTTCCACAGGAAAGTATTAAGCAGGAACTGCAGAGTGAGTCAGATTCCCTCGTCAGATGCTGGTTTTCTTTCAGTGGCAGAGGAGGTCCTGCTGAAGTGCACAGGGAAGCCCAAAGAGGAACTGGAGACTGGTGTGTCCCACATTTCTTTTTCCAAGCAGAGTTTGTTTATGTGTTTGAAATCACAGTGAATGTGAGAGATTCGCGCTCCTTTGCTCTGGGCCATTCCGCCGGTGACACCCGGACGGTGCTCCCAGAAGTGGGTCTGGATTCCACCGGGGCTGCTAAGCGCAGTGGTCCCGACAGAGGGTGGGTGGCAAGGGGTCTGTGGCCAAGCCTCACTTGTGTAGATAGCACACTGTGTTTACTGCTCACCTGCAGCTTAAGACAACAACATGACCTTAAAGTCCTTTAGGTGTCACAGTTCCAGGTCAAAATTGATTCTCATCACGCCTTTTATTCAGAAGCAGGAAGTTTAGAGCGTGCTAAGCTTCCTCTCCCCAGGGCTGGCCTTGACCACAGCTGAGCTAGCCTCAGAAGGCCATGTGCTGGGGCCACCTTGGACAGAGTCCCTCCGCTGGCTGTTTCCTCTGAGGGCCCAGATACAGGTGTTATCAGTGGGTTTGGGGCAGCCTCGGGCTCTGTGGTGCCCCTCGGGCCCCATCTTCGTGTCAGCTTGAGCATGTCCTTTTATCTGCTGTCCTTCTTCATTTATTTATTTGGCCCTGCCCATGGCATGTGGAAATTCCAGGGCTAGGGACTGAACCCACATCACAGAAGTGACCTGAGCCGCTACAGGGACAATTTCAATGCTGGATCCTTAACCCGCTTCTGTGCAAGGGAACTTCTGTCTGCTATATTTATGGATGCTTCTATAAAAGTTTCATTTGAACTGAGGATTTCTGAGGCTAGAACATTTGGAAGCCGTACGAAACATGGGCCCCCTTGCTCTCCAGGGCCTTGCTGTGGGCTTCGGTTTGGTTAAGAGACTGGGGGCCTGATACCGGCACCTTGTGGGAGCGGAGGGTCGCTGGCAGATGTTCCCCAGAGGCTTCTGCAAGGAACATGACCTTCGGGATGAGACTTGGCAAGTAGTCTAGGCCGTTGTCCCTCTTTTCTATTTTTAGGTACAGGTGACTAGTGACTGGGGGCCCCGGGTGGGGAGGGACTTGCAAACTCACCCCACAGAAGCCTAACCTCTTTGGGGGCATCAGCACCAACGTTGTGTTTTTATTAATTTGCAGAAGCATCAAATTTCCTATCATGGCCAGAGTCAGAGCTTTGTGGAACGGCCTCACATTTCTTTCTGTTTTGGTCTTGCTTCTCATTGGGAATTAGAAGTGTGTGCGGCGGATGGCACCCCATCTGTTCTTCACTGCTTTGGCCCTCTAAAGGCCTTCCTCTGCCCTGGGACCCCTGGCCCCCTCGTAGAGTCCAGCCTTTAGGACATTACCTAAAGGTTCCCTTTTTTCCTAACCTTTAGTTTCAGCTACACCAACTCCTGCCTGCCCTGGGAGATTCTTAAAATATTTGCCCATCAGCAGCCTCTCAAAGAGGAATGTTAAATGCTGCCATGATGTCAAAGGGGCCCCCCAGGAGAAGGGCCCGGGCCAAGCCCAGCCCGTCACTCATGGCCACAGCGCAGTGGGAGATAAGCGAGACAACGGCTCAGAGAGAGCCTGGTCCTTGGGGCTCCCTGAACAACCCAGGCGATCCTTAGCTAAAGAAACAATGAACTTCCAGCCACCGCTGCCCAAGTGAAAGCCAGAGATCTGTGGCTGCCCCGATTCCTCGCCCTTGACAAGTCTTCATCAGGATGTCAGGAGCCCCCAAGGAGAGTCTAGGGGCCCAGGGGCTCCCGGGGTTGGGCAAGGCCTGCTTAACCACCATGGACAAAAAGCTTAACATGCTGAATGAGAAGGTTGACAAACTCTTACACTTCCAAGAAGATGTCACGGAGAAGCTGCAGTGCGTGTACCAAGGCATGGGCCACCTGGAGCAAGGCCTGCACCGGCTGGAGGCCTCCCGCGTCCTGGGCCCGGCTGGGGCCGAATGTGCTCCCACAGCTGACACGCAGGCTGGGTGGCCAGAGGTCCTGGAGCTGGTGAGGGCTGGGCGACAGGAGGCCGCCCAGCACGGCGCCAGGCTGGAAGCCCTCTTCCGGATGGTGGTGGCCGTGGACAAGGCCATAGCTTTGGTGGGGGCCGTGTTCCAGAACTCGAAGGTGGTGGATTTCATCATGCAAGGGACTGTCCCCTGGAGAAAGGGAAGCCTGGCCGATGGCCCTGCGGAGGTTGGTTCCTGCTTCCCTTCTGGCTGAAGGGAGGCTCCGGGGCCCTGATGGGGAGACTGGCCAGGAAGCTGGTCTTAGGAGGGCTGGAGGGTTGTGGTCCCCTCTCGTGCCTTCTGCGTGGCCAGGTGGTGGGAAAAAGGAAAGATGGAACCTCAAAGGTCATGGACGGCTTTCCAGACAGGGCAGGACAGGTGGATTTTTCCCAGGGAAAGGGAGAGGCTGTGCTCTGGTGAGGACCGTGGGAGCCTGAGCTGTGCAGGGTGGGTAGAATTGGGGGACAGATGAGCTGTTAGAGAGAGGTGGGCAGTTACTCTTCTTTGGCGTCTCAGGGACTTCTCTTTTACACCTGGGGTGGAAGGCAGGTGAGGATGGATCAGGTTACCCTGACAGAGCCTCCCCTTCAGAAACCCAAAGCCCCCTCCCTTCCTGTCCTCAACCTTGTGCTGTGTCCCAGAGTGGGCAGAGTGTGCAGCTGCCTGTGGGGAGATGAGTGTTGACAGTGACGCATGGGGACACAGGCCAGGCAGGAGCCGGAGCCTGGGGGTGGAGTGTGGCATTTCTGGGAGCGGCTGTTCCCAAGCGTTGCATAATCAAACCCACCAGCTAATGGAAGCTTGGCTGCAGTGGGGGTGTTTGTGTGTGAGAGAGAGAGGTGTGTAGAGGCAACACTCTGTTTGGGAACAGCTAAGGGTCAGCCACTTAGCAACACTCAGATGGCCTGGGGCCACCCTTTCAGAGCCCTGCCGTTTCCCCCCAGCCCCTGGCAAGAGAGAGGTTGGGGTCCACGGGATCTGTGCTTAACTCTGCTTCGGCTTCTGAGGCTTTGAGGAATGCGGCTGCAGGATGCCTTCCCTCCCCGTCCCCACCCAGGCCAGAACTCGCTCTGCAGACCCTTTCCCCTCCCTGCCCTGCAGCCTCTTCAGAGCTTGCCCCTCCCACCCAGCTCCCTGCTTTCTCCACCTCCCCTGAGAGCCTGGCCTGCCGGGGAGATGTGACCTTCTGCTCTTGACACTAATAGCCAACCTCAGCTTTTTTTTTTTTTCTCTTTTTGTCTTTTTTTAGGGCCTCTCTGGTGGCATATGGAGGTTCCCAGGCTAGGGGTCTAATTGGAGCTGTAGCCACCGGCCTAGGCCAGAGCCACAGCAATGCCGGATCCTTAACCCACTGAGCGAGGCCAGGGATCGAACCTGCAACATCACGGTTCCTAGTCAGATTCATTTCTGCTGCGCCACGATGGGAACTCTGCCAACCTCAGCTTTAACAAAGAAAATAAATCTAATATATGTGTGTCGTAAAAACTATTCCCTCCCCAGCCCCCAGACCCCTGCTCCCAAGCAACCATAGGAGCCAGGTTCCTTTGAAAACTTCCAGATATGTTTCTTTATCTCCAGGCACATTGGTGTACACATCTTTCTCTTTATTTCGTTTTTACTCAGTGTTATTCACATTGTACTGGTCTTGATTTTTATTTAACCTAGTATATTTGGGGCATTATTTCATATTTATAGCGAGAAATCTTCCTTGTTCTTTTTTTTTTTTTTTTTAGGGCTGCATGTGCAACATATAGAAGTTCCGAGGCTAGGGGCTGAATCAGAGCTACAGCTGCTGGCCACAGCAACTCAGAAGCGGAGCCACCTCTGCGACCTACACCACAATCCCTGGCAATGCTGGATTCTTATCACACTGAATGAGGCCAGGGGTCGTACCTGCATCCTCATGGATACTAATTGGGTTCGTTTCTGCTGCATCACAATGGGAACGCCTATTCTTTTCTTAAAGTTGCGGAGAGCTCTGTTTCTGATGATGTATCTTAATTTTGTTAATCAGGCACATGTTATTTGTTTATATCATTTCTCATTTTTAGCTATTATAAATAATGATGCAGTCACTGTCCATGGAAGTGTGGTTATCTATATAACACACTCATAGAAGTGGCAATGCTAAGCCAAAGGGTTAATTTATATAATAAATAAATCCAGGAGTTCTGGTTGTGGCGCAGTTGTTAACAAATCCGACAGGGAACCATGAGATTTTGGGTTCAATCCCTGGCCTTGTTCAGTGGGTTAAGAATCCGGCATTGCCTCAGCTGTGGTGTAGGTCAAAGACTCAGCTCGGATCCCAAGTTGCTATGGCTCTGGCATAGGCTGGTGGCTATAGCTCCGATTAGACCCCTAGCCTGGGAACTTCCATATGCTGCAGGTTCGGCCCCAGAAAAGACAAAAAGACAAAATAAATAAATAAATGAAAAATAAATCCAAACCAACATTCAAAGAAGTTGTTCTGATTTAGTCTCCTATCAGTAACATGTGAGAATATTTGTCACCTCATTTTTGCTAACAAAGCATCTTATCCAGTTTTTGATTCTTTGCCTGTCTGGTGAATGAAAACATCTTATTATGCTTGTATTTTGGGGGGAGGCGTTGGCCACATCCACTGCATGTGGAAGTTCCTAGGCCAGGGACTGAACCCGTGCCACAGCAGTGACCTGAGCCACAGCAGTGACAATGCGCCATTCTTAACCTGCTCTGCCGGGCTGAAGATTGAACCCATGCCCTGGCAGCTACCCCAGCCACTAATACATTTTAGTATTAAAAATGTCAAACATTGGGAATTCCTGTCCTGGCTCAGTGGAAATGCATATGACTAGCATCCATAAGGACATAGGTTCCATCCCTGGCTTTACTCAGTGGGTTAAGGATCTGGTGTTACTGTGAGCTGTGGTGTAGGTCACAGACACGGCTCAGATCCTGCGTTGCTATGTCTGTGGTGTTGGCTGGCAGCTGCAGCTTGATTCAACCCCAAGCCTGGGAACCACCTTATGCCCTCGAAAGACAGAAAAAAAAAAAAAAAAAGAAAGTCAAACATTTATAAAAATAGAGATTAGTATAATGAAATTCTTGAGCCCATAACTGGAGGCCAATGTTCCCCACCTGCCTCTCTCTTTCCAGATTATTTTGAGGAAAATCTGAGACACTGCATCATTTATTCTGTAAGCATTTCAGTATTTAGATCTTTAAATACTAGTTTAAAACAGTATTTCAATACTGTTATATCTAAAAGGTAAACAGAAAAAACGATGGTAAACAGTAACTTGATATTACCAATTAGTGTTCAAATGTCCATAATTAGCTTATGCCTTCCTGATTTATTAATTTTTATAGCTTGTTTATTTGAGTTAGGAGGCAAATAAGGCAATTGGTTCTATGCCTCTTTTTAATTCATAAAAATTAGAAAAGTTTTTAGTCTGAAATATTTCAAACATAACTGAAAGTAGAACAATTTATCTCATTGTAGTTTTAGTTTGCTCATGACTTTATCTCTCCTATTTCAGCTTTTTGCCTTTTTCTTGATTTGTAAGAACTCCTCATAGATGGGTGAAATTAGCTGTCACACATGTTGCAAATATTTAAAGTGAAGTCATGGAACTTTCTGTTTTCTGAGTTCTTGACCCATTTCTTGCCTGTGATTGATCTGGCACAGGATTGATCTCTCTCCCAGTCTGTGTTTAATACACATGTCAGTAACTCCTGATAGGGCTGTGGATCTAGTCTCCAGTCAGGCTGTCAGCTCCTTCCTTAGCACCCACCCTTGAAGCCTCCGCTTCCCTCTGTGTGCTGGGCAGGGCTGGCCTCATGGGGGGATGTCAGAGACCCGCCCCAGCTCTTCAGCATATTGTCGATGCTGAAAACTGTGCATTGTGGAGACTTTCTGGACACCCTCTTTGTATTTCCTAGGAGAGTATGGGATGTAGCTATTTGTGGAATTCAGTTCAGTTTTAGCACTTGCTGCTCAGGAGGGGGTGCCCAGGGGCACTGCGTTTGGTGGAACAATGAATCAGGTTGTTACTGGCAGCCACGTGCTCTCTCTTGGAGGACAGACTGGGCGCAGCCACAGCCAAGCTGCTCGGAGGGGCTCAGTCCTCCAGATGCCGAGGCGTTTGGGGTCTTTTTTCCTTCTTCTGGATGCTTCCGACAAGGCAGGGACCAAAAGGTTAAGCCCTGAAAAAAAACCCAAAAAAACAAACCAGCGTGTGTGTGTGTGTGTGTGTGCGCGCGCGCGCCTCCCTTCACCAAAGACAGAGGGAAGGAGAGGACAGCGTGAGCCCAGCAAGGTCTGCCAAAGGACAGTCTGTTCAAGTCCCTCTCTACTGGTGGGTGAAACAGGAGGCGGCCGTGCTAATGCTTCCAGTTCCCCCAGCTACGGGGGTGGCAGGACAGAGTCTGTAGAAAGGTCTCTGCAGAGCAGGGATTTGGGTCACACTGATGATGCTGGCGATAATCATGATGACAGCAGCTAGCCTTTACTTATTAAGTGTTCCCATGATGATGTTATTTCTATTAGGGGGGCAAAGCTTGCTGTCCTGGCATCTCAAAAGCATGAGCCGGAAACAGGATTGAGAGAAGTGGGCACAGCAGAGGAAAAAGAGTGGAACTAAGCTAACCTTCGTCCTTAGCGTCAGGGAGACATTCAAGAGAGGTGAGGACTATGGTGCCTGGTTAGAGGGAATTGCTCCAGCTGATTTTTGCCATGTGGGCTTACTGTTGCCAGATCTTCAGATTTTTTTTTTTTCAAAAGGAGCTGAGAACCTAGAATTTTTTTTCTCCTTTCTTTCTTTCTTTCTTTCTTTCTTTCTTTCTTTCTTTCTTTCTTTCTTTCTTTCTTTCTTTCTTCCTTCCTTCCTTCCTTCCTTCCTTCCTTCCTTCCTTCCTTCCTTCCTTCCTTCCTTTCTTTCTTTCTTTCTTTCTTTCTTTCTTTCTTTCTTTCTTTCTTTCTTTCTTTCTTTCTTTCTCTTTCTTTCCTTCTTTCTTTCTTTTTTTAATTTTACTGCCACATCTGTGGCACATGGAAGTTCCCAGGCAAGGGGTCAAATCTGAGCTGCATCTGTGACCTATACTGCAGTTTGTGGCAATGCCAGATCCTCAACCCACTGAGCCAGGCCAGGGGTTGAACCCACGTCCTCGCAGAGGCAACATCAGATTTTTAGCCCACTGAGCCACAACAGGAGCTCCTAGAATTTTTTTCTAATCAGTTTTGTTAAGGTAAAATTTATGTACAATAAATACACATACGTAAACATACACATTTTAAGTTTACAATTAAACAAATATCTCTACGCAAGTAACCTGCACCACGATCGAAATGCAGAACAATTCTATGACCGCAAAAGGGAATTTAGGATTTTAATGTAAATATCTCCTAGATTTAAAATGGTGATAACAAATTTAAAAATTTTAAATGCTATGCCAGCAAAACTTTGAGCTCTTTTTGGACTCTGGGCTCCAAGTTGGGCCTCTGAAGCCAAGGCAGGAGACAGGGCCTTCTGTCTCTGGGCTGAGACTAGACCTGCTTCTGTGACAAGTGCCATGAGGAATCTTAGAGGCTGTACCAGTCCAAGGTTCAGAAGCAGCAAGGGTTAGACCACCTCGAAATATTTACACTTGGAAATACCAGGAGCTCTGGGGGATTTCAGGAGTATGAGCCCATGCACTGGTCTGGTGTGGACCATCCAGTTAAGGAGGAGTAGCTGAGAGCCCCTCTGGGTGGGCTCCGAGTGATCTTGCCCTCTGTCTCAGGCAGGACAAAATCACCAAAGCTACTGGGCACTTACCATAAGCTGGGTGCACTTCTCAGGAAATTCCACAAATTAACTCTCCCAACCCTCCCTCTAGCTCTATGAGTATATAATATTATTCTTCCCATTTCACAGATGAGGAAAGTGAGAAGCAGAAAAGTTAAGCATCTTGGCCAAGTGGTGAAGGTGGCATTTAAACCCAGTCTGGCTCTAGTGTTCTGTACCATAAAGGGTTGACCATGGGGTCCACCCACCCAGCTCCCTGGCAGACATTATTAATCGATAGTGACATTCTCTCTCTTACCTGACTTCAGCATCCTATCTAAGCCAGCACTGTAATGACCATGGCCAATGGATCTAAATTGACACTTGGAGGTTAAATTGATTTTCTAGTTTAGTATTTCGAGACCGTATCTATTTAGATCACGCAGTCAGGGGCTATGTCTGCCTCTAACCTGCCAGACAATGACCCATTAAAAAGGACTTGGTGGAGTTACCGTCCTGGTGCAGTGGTTAACGAATTCGACTAGGAACCATGAGGTTGCAGGTTTGATCCCTGGCCTTGCTCTGTGGGTTAAGGATCTGGTATCGCCGTGAGCTGTGGTGTAGGTCGCAGACGTGCCTCGGATCTGCTGTGGCTGTGGTGTAGGCTGGTGGCTACAGCTCCGCTTTGACCCCTAACCTGGGAACCTCAGTGTGCTGCGGGAGTAGCCCTAGAAAAGGCAAAAAGACAAAAAATAAAATAAAGTAAAAAGGACCTGGTGACCTTGGGAAAGCCTCAGTGTCCTTATCTCTAAAATAACAATGGTAGTTATGTACCTTCTAGTATTACTACGAGACTATGTGAAATAACCTAAGTGCTTCTATCCCAGGTGCATGGCAGGTGCTCAACAAATGCTTGTGGCCTGAATGGTGACATTGATGATGATGATGGTTTTCATGGTTATTCTTTTAGAACAAAGAGCGAGTAGAAGATAAAGGGGCAAAACCAAAGCACACACTGAGCACCAGAGGCGTGCAAGCCGAGCTCAGGGGGCCGTGGGAAGGTGAGTGGAGCCCTGTTTGCTTTATCCCACATGCGCACCTAACAGTTTCAGAATAAAAGCACCACCATCGCTACCACCACCCACGTGACTACTCAAAACCTGTTGCAGCCTCTTCTTTTCCTCTTTTTGTAAAGTTCTTTTTGTCTTTTTGTTCTTTTTTAAAAGTTCTTTTTGTATACCCCACTGTGTATTGCTGTTTTAAAGTCACTTGGGGAGTTCCCGTCGTGGCTCAGTGGTTAATGAATCTGCCTAGGAACCATGAGGTTGCGGGTTTGATCCCTGGCCTCGCTCAGTGGGTTAAGGATCTGGCGTTGCCGTGAGCTGTGGTGTAAGTCGCAGATGCGACTCAGGTCTGGGGTTGCTGTGGCTCTGGTGTAGGCCGGTGGCTACAGCTCTAATTGGACCCCTAGCCTGGGAACCTCCATATGCCGTGGGTGCGACCCTAAAAAGACAAAAAGACAAAAAAAAAAAAAAGATAAAGTCACTTGGAATAGTTTCTTTCTATCGTAAGCTTGGTATCAGTTATGCCACCAAGTTGATACTTAGGTTTATTTCATTTTGCTTTAAATGTTAATGGATTGCTTTTTTAAAGTTTAATTTTCTTTCACAATTTTGCATGACCCTTACATGGTTCCAAAGTCAAACTGACAAAACAAGGTATGTTAAGAGAAGTCCAGCTTCTCTGCATGTTCCCAGCATCCTGTTTGCTCCCCTGCACATGTAACCATTTAGAAAAGTTTTTGTCTTACTTTTCCTTTGAGGTCCAGTCTCTCTCTCTCTCTTTTTTTTTTTTTTTTTTGTCTTTTTTTTTTGCTATTTCTTGGGCCGCTCCTGCGGCACATGGAGGTTCCCAGGCTAGGGGTCTAATTGGAGCTGTAGCCCCCGGCCTACACCAGAGCCACAGCAACGCAGGATCCCAGCCGCATCTGCAACCTACACCACAGCTCAGGGCAATGCCGGATCATTAACCCACTGAGCAAGGGCAGGGACTGAACCTGCCACCTCATGGTTCCTAGTCGGATTCATTAACCACTGCGCCATGACAGGAACTCCTGAGGTCCAGTCTCTTTAGCCCACATTAGAAGTTGGTATATTACAGAGTTCCCATAGTGGCTCAGCGGTAGCAAATCCAACTAGTATCCATGAGGATGCGGGTTCAAATCCTGGCCCCGCTCAGTGGGTTAAGGATCTGGCGTTGCTGTGAGCTGTGATGTAGGCTGATAGCTGTGGCTCCAATTCAGCCTGTAGTCTGGAAACCTCCATGTGCTGTACCTTGAGCTAACCCCCCGACCAACACACACAGACAAAGTGGGTATATTACATGCATGTGCATGCACACACACACACACACACACACATTCTGCCTTCTTAGACAAGCAGAAGCATACCTTACACTCTTGTCCATGTTGCTTTTCTCCTTTAAAGGTACATCCTGAAATCACGCCAGAGCCAACGCACATGGAGATATTCATTTCTCCTTTTTTTCTGGCGGGGCAGCACTCCTTGGGTGATGTCCTGATTTCATCAGCTAGTCTCCTGATGGTCATTTGGGTTGTTTCCAGTCTGCCTGTTATAAACATGGTGCCCTGAACGAACCTTTGCAATTTTTGTTGGCCACGCCCACAATATGCAAAGTGCCTCAGGCCAGTGATCGCAGCTGTGATACAGTTGTAACCTACACCACAGTGTGGCAATGCCAGATCCTTAGCCCACTGCACCACAAGGGAACTTCCTACAAATTCTTTATGGTATCTTTGGGATGGTTTCCTCCAAATGGGAGTGCATTTTTATTCTGCTTATTTTCCTGTAGAGAGCCAGAAGGTGGACCTGCCAGAGGGGACAGTGGAGAGGCGGCCGCCCATCAGTGCTCCAGGGGTAGGATCTGGCCTCTGCACCCAGGCAGAGGCGTCACCAGGGCAGGGAGATGGAGTTCCTGGCCCAGCGCAGGTGCCCTCAGAGGTGGAAGCCCAGGCTCCTGGGGCAGCCAGTGAGAGCCCCGGGACTGGCCTGGAATTGTCTGCAGTGCCCAAAAGGGCCAGTGAAGCCCTCACCAACCAGGAGGCAGGTCAAGGAACATCATCCAGGAGGCCTGATGCTCGGCCCTCAGAGGAGGGCATGAGGCTGACTCCAGCACCACCAGGCCAGGTCAAGGCAGCTCACGGCAGCCGAGAAACACCTCCAAGGTAAGGGGTGCTCCTTCATGCTGGGCAAGAGAAGGAATTAACTGTAGCCCCTTGACTGGTGCATGGCCAAGACACCGGCCACTCTGGTTGAATGCCCACTCTCTGCCTGCCAGCCTCATAAGGAGACAACAGGAGAAGGCCTAGGTCCTGCTTTCAGGAGCTTAGGACCCTGGTTCTTACCTGGTACCCATCAGAATTACTGGAAGAGGAATATTTATTATTTATTTGTTTTTGTCTCTCTTTTTTTTTTTGCCTTTTCTAGGTCCACTCCCATGGCATATGGAGGTTCCCAGGCTAGGGGTCCAATTGGAGCTGTAGCCGCTGGCCTACACCAGAGCCACAGCAACACGGGATCCGAGCCGTGTCTGCAACCCACACCACAGCTCACGGCAACGCCAGATCCTTAACCCACTGAGCAAGGCCAGGGCTCAAACCCTCAACCTCACGGTTCCTAGTCAGATTTGTTAACCACTGCGCCACGACGGGAATTCCTGGAAGAGGAATTTTTAAAATGTTCATGCCCAGAGATTCTGATTTATTGAGTCTGGAGAGAATTTATTTTAATTTTTTAATTTTTTAATTTTTCTGTCACCCCACAGCATATGGAGTTCCTGGGCCAGGGATCAGATCCAAGCTGCAGTTGCAACATATGCAGCAGCTGCAGCTGAATTTTTTTTTTTTTAATCTGCGCAGGTGATTCCCATGTGGACTGAGAAACACCAGTTCTTAGAGCAATAACATTAACTATAATAATAGCTGAAAAATGGGGTTCACTGAACACTCCCCAGGTGCCAATCATTGGCTGAGCATCTCACAGACATCATCTCATTTTATTCTCACAACATCCTCAGGATGCAGGTGTGGTTGGTGCCACCAATTTATTGATGAGGAAACAGGGTCAGTTTGCACAGGGCTACACAGTGAGGGATTCACAGAGTTGCAATCTGAATCCAAGTGTTTGTTTGTTATTGAAGTATAGTTGATTTACAATATTATATTAGCTTCATGTATAGGATACAGTGATTTAGAATTTTTACATTTTATATTCCTTTGAAAGTTATTACACAAAACGACTATACTTCCCTCTGTTAGACAATATATCCTTGCTGCTTATGTATATTATATATAGTAGTTTGTACCTCTTAATCCCTGATCCCTAATCGGCCCTTCCCTCCCTCCCTTTCCCCACTGGTAACCAACTGTTTCTTCTCTGTATCTGTGAGTCTGCTTCTTTTTTGCTATATATGTTCATTTGTATTATTTTTTAGATTCCACATATAAATAATATCATACAGTATTTGTATTTCTCTTTCTGACTTATTTTACTAAGCATAATATTCTCTAGGTGTATCCACACTGCTGAAAATGGCAGAATTTCATTCTTTTTTATGGCTGAGTAGTATTCCATTGTGTTTGTATAACCAGCTCTTTATCCATTCGTCTGTTGATGGACACTTGAGCTGCTTCCATATATTGGCTATTGTAAATAGTACTGCTGTGACCATGGGGGCACATGTGTCTTTTCAAATAATTCCTTTTGTTTTTTCTGGATATGTACCTAAGATTGGAATTGCTGGTAGTTCTATTATTAAATTTTCGAGGAATCTCCATATTGTTTTCCATGGTGGCTGCACCAGTTTACATTCCCACCAACAGTGTATAAGTGTTCCTTTTTCTCCAAATTCTTGCAAACATTTGTTATTTGTAGTCTTTTTGATGACAGCCAGGTGTCAGAAGACCAGTGTGAGGTGATACCTAATTGTTGTTTTGATTTGTAGTTCTCTAATAATTAGCAATATTAAGCATCTTTTAAAATGACTGTTAGCCATGAGTATATCTTTGGAAAAATGTCTATTCAAGTCTTTGTCAATTTTTTCATTGGGTTGGCTTTTTTTTAATATTGAGTTGTGCAAGCTATTTATATATTTTTGGATAGTAACCCCTTGTCAGTCATTTAAATTGTAAATATTTTCTCCCATTCTGTTTGTTGTCTTTTCATCCTGTCAATGGTTTCCTTTGCTGTGAAAAAACTTATAAGTTTAATTAGGTCCCTATATGTTTATTTTTGCTTTTATTTCTCTTGCCTGGGAGACAGGGCCAAAAAAAACATTGCTACGATTTATGTCAAAGACTGTTCGGCTTCTCTTCTAAGAGTGTTATGATTTCCAGTCTTTTTTTTTTTTCCAGCAATATAGGGAAGTTCCTGGACCAGGGATTGAATCTGAGCCACAGCTGTGGCCTATACCATAGCTGCAATTGAACTGGCACTGCCCCAGAGACAAGCCAGATCATTAACCTATTGTGCCACAGCAGGAATTCTGGTTTCCAGTCTTACATTTTATGTCTTTAACTCATTTTTTTTTTTTTAAGGGCCACACCTGCAGCATATGGAGGTTCCCAGGCTAGGGGTCAAATTGGAGATACAGCTTTAGGCTTATGCCACAGCCAAAGCCACGCAGGATTTGAGCCATGTCTGTAACTTACATCACAGCTCACAGCAACACCAGATGCTTAACCCATTGAGTGACGCTAAGGATCGAACCCATAACCATGGTTCCTAGTTGGATTCATTTCCACTGTGCCACGATGAGAACCTTGGTCTTTAACTCATTTTGAGTTTATTTTTTGTATATGATGTGAGGAAGTGTTCTAATCTCATTGTTTTACATGCAGCTGTCCAGTTTTCCCAGTAGCACTTATTGAAGAGACTGTCTTTTCTCCATTGTATGTTCTTGCTTACTTTGTTGTAGATTAATTAACCGTAAATGTGTAGGTTTATTTCTGGGTTCTCCAGTCTGTTCCATTGATCTATGTGTCTCTTTTGGTGCCACCGCTATGCTGTTTTGATTACTGTAGTTTTGTAGTATAGTCTGAAGACTAGGAAGGTGATAACTCTAGTTTTGTTCTTTTTTATCAAGATTGCTTTGGCAATTCAGGGTCTTTTGCTGTTCCATATGAATTTTAAGGTTATTTGTTCTCATTCTATAAAAATGCCATGGATATTTTGATAGGGATTGCATTAAATCTATGGATTGCTTTGGGTAGTATTGCCATTTAAAAAATATTGATTCTTCCAATCCAGGAGCATGGGATATAGTTCCATTTCTTTGTAACATCTTCAGTTTCCTTCATCATTGTTTTGTAGTTTTCGGAGTACAGGTTTTTTACCTCTGTAAAGTTTCTTCCCTGATTGTGTTGCGATATGGTCTCTTTAAAACCATTTAGATGAGAGTTTTTATCATGAATGGATGTTGAATTTTGTCAGATGTTTTAGGTGTTTATTATTGTGATCATGTGATTTTATTTATACTTCCTTTTGTTAGTGTGGTATATCACATCTATTGATATGCAAATATTGAATAATCCTTGGGTCCCTGGAATAAATTCCACTTGATTATGGTATATCATCCTTTTTATACATTGTTTAGTTCAATTTGCTAATATTTTGTTGAGGATTTTTGTATCTACATTCATCAAAGATACTGGTCTGTAATTTGTCTTTTTTTTGTGGTGTCTTTTTTCTGGTTTTGGTATTAGGGTAATGATGATCTCATAGAATGAATTTGGGAGTGTTCTGTTCTTTTCAATTTTTTGGACTAATTTGAGAACTAGTTTGTTCCTTTTTATATATTTTATATATTTTGTGGAATCACCCTGTGAAGCTGTCCAATCCTGGACTTTTGTTTGCTGACAGATTTTGTTTTAAATTACAAATTAGGGAGTTCCTGTTGTGGCTCAGCAGAAATGAATCCAACTAGTGTCTATAAGGATGTGGGTTCGACCCCTGGCCTTACTCAGTGGTTTAAGGATCTCTCATTGCCATGAGCTGTGGCGTAGGTTGTGGATACATCTCAGATGTGGCTTTGCTGTGGCTGTGGCATAGGCCAGCAGCTGCAGCTCTGATTCGACCACTAGCCTGGGAACTTCCATATGCTGTGGGTGCGGCCATAAAAAGCAAAACAAACAAACAAACAAACAAAAACAACGGAAAAAACTAACAACAAAAAACAAGCCAAACTAAATTTCACTGCTAGTAATAGGTTGGTTCAAATTGTCTGTTTCTTCTTCTTTTTTTTTTTAAATTTCTTGCTAAAAAGGGCTGCACCCATGGCATATGGAGGATCCCAGGCTAGAGGTCTAATTGGAGCTACAGCTGCTGTCCTATACCACAGACACAGCAACATCAGATCCAAGCTGCATCTGTGGCTACACCACAGCTCACGGCAATGCCAGATCCTTAACCCCCTGAGTGAGGCCAGGGATTGAACCCACAACCTCATGGTTCCTAGTTGGGCTGGTTTACACTGCACCATGATTTGAACTCTGTGTCTGTTTATTCTTGATTCAGTCTTTGCAGGTGGTATGTTTGTAGAAATTTGTCCATTTCTTCTATGTAGTCCAATTTGTTTGCATGTAACTGTTCAGAGTATTCTCTCTCTCTCTTTGTAGTTTTGTGGTATCAGTTATTATTTATTCTCTTTCATTTCTTAAATTATTTATTTGGGTCATTTCTCTTGGTGGCCTGGCTCAAGGTTTATTAATTTTGTTTATCTTTTATTTGTTTTCTCTCTAATCTTTAATTTTTCCTTCCTCCTGATGACTTTGGGCTTTGTTTGTTCTCCTTTTCCTAATTCCATTAGGTGGTAAGTTAGGTTGCTTATTTGAGATTTTTATTGCTTCTTGAGGAAAGCCTGTATCACTCTAAAGTTCCCTCTTAGAACTGCTTTTGCTGCAGCCCATAGATTTTTCAGTTCTGTGTTCCCATTTTCATTTGCCTCAAGGTATTTATTGATTTCCTTTTTGATTTCTCATTGACTCACTGTTTTTTAGTAGCATGTTGTTTAGTCTCCATGTGTTTGTACTTTTCCCATTTTTCTTCCTGTAATTGGTTTCTAATTTCATACCACTGTGGTCAGAAAAAATGTTTAATATGAGAAGACATTTTTTTCTTCTTCTTCTTCTTCTTCTTTGCTTTTTAGGGATGCACCTGCAGCATATGGAAGTTCCTAGGCTAGGGGTCAAATCAGAGCTGTAGCTGCCATCCTACACCACAGCCACAGCAATGCAAGATCCAAGCTGCACTGTAACCTACACCACAAGTTACAGATCCTTAACTCAGTGAGTGAGGCCAAGGATTGAACCCACATTCTCATGGATTCTAGTCAGGTTCATAAACCTGCTGGGCCACAGTGGGAACTCTAAGAGTACACATTCTTTTCAAGTGCAGATGGAACATTCTCCAGAATAGAGCACATGCTAGGCTGCAAAACAATTCTCAACAAATTTAAAAGACTGGATCTAGGTTTTTGGACTCTAGAATCTGTGCCCCTAGACACTACACCATCCTGCTTCTTCAATTCAGCATTTAATTAAGTCCTAAATACTATATTGGGAGAGAAGTATGGGCACTCAGAGGCGGGAAGTTGGTGTAGGCTGAATTAATCCCAGGGGCTTTCAGAAGGATTATGTTTCCTGGAGATGGGGCTTTATCCCATCACTCAAAACTTGGCCTTATGACCTTCCCTCAGGAGACATGTGCAGGAGAATGAAGAGCCAGAACCTGCTAATTGTCAGCCCCTATTTAGCTTTGAATTCTCCAGCCTTAGGGGCAGCACCTCTTGGCCCTCAAGCAGCCCACTGAAGGGCATTCTGCTTCCCAGGTTTCTTTCAAAGGGGCCTTGTGCCCTTCTGGCCTGCCATGGGTGTCCTGACCTGTAACTGAACCCCCTGGAGCCTGGTACAGGGAGCAGAGCTGGTGTCTGTGTGCTATGGCAGCTGGTGGGGAAGCCCAGATCTTTTGTCTGCCTTTGTTTGGGAAGGAGATGTGAGTTCTGAGGAGACCTAACCAGCTGGAGGGAGGGATTCCTGGCAGGTATCCCTGGATCCGGGCCAGGGCTCTAAATGTGGAAACTGGGGTGGGGTGAACTTTCCATGAACTTGTTAGGGGCCCCAAAAAGATTCTGGGTGAGAGGAAAATGTCTACATGTCAGTTTCAACCCAGAGCTGCCTTTCAGACACACCAGACTAGTCTCAGAAAGTGGGGACATCACTGCCTACCCTTCTTCACCGGGCATATGGGTATATCTTGAGGAAAATAGGTTTGAACTCAAGTATTGGTTCTGACTGATGGTGGCTGTTGGCGCAGAGGATCCTGAGGCCCTTTCTGGACTTGGTGGGATAGAGTGCTGCAATTGATTAGCAATGCCTGCCTTGAGTGTGCTTCACAGGGTGTAGGGAAGCGTTGCACATGCAGAGTGGCATGGGAATGCACTGCAGTGCTTGTGGGTCATCCCACATCCCCAGGTGTGAAGATCAGAGGGGACTCAATGACTAGTGGCCTTCTCAGTCGCCCACTTGACCACCTGGATATTCTTTCAGAAACTGGCTTTCCACAATTCCCTGTGTCCCTCAGTCAAAACGAGGCCTGAGCTGGGCTTGGATGTGCCTCTTCCCATCCTACCCTGTCATCACCAACCCATACACACTCCTGAGGGAGCGTCAGGAATTTTGGTGCCTTTAACCTGAGGCTTGGCTGTGAACGGGCTGCTGAACTAGGTGCATTCAGGAACAGGAACTGCTCTCAGAGGACCTGCAGCAACTCAGAGAGGGAGCCTGAGGCCTCTCTCTGGGGAAAGCCCTCAGTTTTTAAAAAATTGTGGTAAAAAACACATAACATAAAATTTACCATCTTAACCTTTTTTTTTTTTTTTTTTGTCTTTTTGCCTTATCTTGGGCTGCTCCCACGGCATATGGAGATTCCCAGGCTAGAGGTCGAATTGGAGCTGTAGCCACCAGCCTACACCACAGCCACAGCAACGCAGGATCCCTAACCCACTGAGCAAGGGCAGGGATGGAACCTGCAACCTCATGGTTCCTAGCTGGATTCGTTAACCACTGCGCCACGACGGGATCTCCCATCTTAACCATTTTTAACTACAGTCAGTAAGGTTAAGTCCATTGATCTTGTTGTGACGCAGATCTCCAGAATGCCTTCATCTTGCAAATCTGAAACTGTCAAACAACTCCCATTTCCCCCTCCCCCCAGGTCATGGTAACCACCATCCTACTTTCTCTCTTGATGAATTTGACTGCTCTAGGTCCCTCGTATAATTTGTTCATTCATACCTGTGAAATCAGTCTTTCTGTCACTGGTTTATTTCACTTAGCATAATGTCATCAAAGTTCATATACATAATAGCATGAGTCTGAACATCCTTCCTTTATAAGGCTGAATAATATTCCATGTATGTATATGCTACGTTTTGTTAATCCATTCATCCACCAATGGACACTTGGGTTTCTTCCACATTTGGCTGATGAATAATGCTGCTGTGAAAATGGCCATACAAATATCTCTGAGATTCTGCTGTCAATTCTTTTGGATATATTTCCAGAAGTGGGATTGCTGAATCAAATAGTCATTCTCTTTTCACTTTTGAGGAACTGCCATACTGATTTCCAGTTTCTTCATCATTTTAGGCATCACTGTTAAAACTTCCTGTATCTGTGTTTCCCTCCCACCTTTTTTTTTCCCCCATGCCCATGGCATGGGAAAGTTCTTGGGCCAGGGATCAAACCCAAACCACAGCAGTGACAATATTGATTCCTTAACGGCTAGGCCACAAGGAAACTCCCTGTGCCTTCTTTTTTTGGGGTCAACTCTCAGCACACCTGTGAGGTAGTACTGTTCCTGTTTGACAGAAGAGATTGCTGATGCTGGACTTGCCCAAACCCAGCTTCATCCAGTGGAGCAAGGTCCTGGTGGCAGACCACCTGGCTCCCTCCCGAAAGTCAGTCCATGCCAGACGCTAACCCCCTCACCCCTGCCCAAACACACATAGACCCCATAGGGTCTTAGGGATTGTGAGTGGCAGTCAGAATGGGGGAAACTCTGAGAAGGAGGGTCTGAAGCTCCCAAGGTTGGGGTTCTTGCTTCTGAATGTCAGGGCTTAGAGGGCCTTCCTGACCTCCAGCTGGGGTCCCAAACCTCAATGCTGCTTGGTCTGGGAAACAAAAATGGAAGAAGTGGGCCCTGTGGCATTGCCAGGGTGAAGCAGGGCCTGTGGGGAGGCAGAGTTTCCCCAGCTGGGTAAGCATACATGTCCAGCACAGCCAGGACTTTACTCAGGAGAAACGGAAAGTCCAGACTCTAATGAGCAATTCCTGTCATGGAGTTCCTGTCGTGGCGCAATGGTTAACGAATCTGACTAGGAACCATGAGGTTGCAGGTTCGATCCTGGCCTTGCTCAGTGGGTTAAGGATCCGGCGTTGCCGTGAGCTGTGGTGTAGGTTGCAGATGCGGCTCGGATCCCGCATTGCTGTGGCTCTGGCGTAGACCGGCGGCTGCCACCCGATTCAACCCCTAGCCTGGGAACCTCCATATGCCACCGGAGCAGCCCTAGAAAAGGCAAAAAAAGACAAAAAAAAAAAAATAGAATCTGTTTGACCCAGGGCTTCCCAGTGTGATGTTTGACTTGGTTCACCTGTCTCTTCATTTAACGGAAGGGAAACTGAGGCCCAGAGAGGGGAGGGAAAAGCCCAGGTCCCCTGCCTCCAGGCCACAATCCTCCTGGGGCAGAAGCACGGTTCCAGGGGGCCACAGAGGCATCTGTTGCCTACCTCTGTCCAATGTGGGTTGCTTCGGGCCTTCCCTGGATCCAGTGGAATCTTGAGAGCTGATGGCACCATGTGCCACTGAAGCCAGCTTCTCCCCTGGTGTCCTGTCTGGGCAGAGAGGGGCAGGGGTTGGAATCTACTGGTTTATTGTAACAACCCAAGAGACCCTTTTTGCAGATGGGAAAACTGAGGCTAAGAGGCATGGTCAGTGAATGGCAGGATTTGAACCCAGGTCTGTTCTTGTTTTTGTTTTTTGGGTTTTTTTTGGGGGGGGTTCTTTTTGGGGCTGTACCCATGGCATATGGAGGTTCCCAGGCTACGGGTCAAATCTGAGTTGTAGCTGCTGGCCACAGCCACAGCCACAGCAACGCAGTATCTGAGCTGCATCTGCAACCTACACCACAGCTCACGGGAACGCTGGATGCTTAACCCACTGAGTGAAGCCAGGGATCGAACCTGCATCCTCATGGATGCTAGTCAGATTCGTTTGTGCTGAGCCATGACGGGAACTCTTGAACCCAGATCTGTTCTGACTTGAGTCCTTGCTTTTAACCTCAGGGCCATATTTCTCTGTGCAGGATCTCCATCCATGTGCAGGAGACAGATACCCCTGGGGAGCTGCTGGTGACACGAAGGGCCAGCCTCAGAACTACACCTCCTGCAGAGGCTCCAGCAGCTGCCCATCCACGGGAGGACTCACCAGTGCCCAGGCGCTGCCCCCAGGCTCCTGGGACTGAGTCAGAAAAACATATTCTGAAAGGAGCCAGTGAGTTTTCCCCTCTGCAGAGGCAGAGCAGCGATGGGGGAGCAAAGGCCAAGGAGAAGCAGGGGCCTGGGTCCAAGCCCACCATGGCACCGGGCAAGGCCGGGTGGGACAAGGGATCTGATGCCAGGACCCCAGGCCCACAGCAGGGCACAGCCCCGGAAGCAGGAAACCTGGAGCCTGAGAAGGACTGCATAGCTGGGGGCGCGGGCAGAGCTGAGGCAGGAAGAAGAACGCCCCCGGGGGCTGAGGCAGACAGCCTGGTTCTGGGTAAGTGAGGCCACTGCTGTGTGCCCTGTGGGGAGTGAGTTTGGAAGGTTTGCTCCTAGGGGGGCCTTCCTGAACTTCCAGGGATGGGTAAGGTGGGTCTGTGGGCATCTAAGACTCTGAACAGCTTGCCAGCACATCCCAGGGCTGGAGACCAAGGCCCAGAGATGCAGAGGGCCGAGCTCAGGTTGGTTGTAGCCATTGAAGAGGAGGGAACCCATGAGGCTCAACTGGGTGGATTTCTCAAAGCCTACCTGCCTGCCCAATACTATTGGTATCATTCTGGATCGAGGCAGGGAAGGCTTCTGATAAAAAGCAAATCCGGGAATTCCTGTCGTGGCGCAGTGGTTAACGAATCCGACTAGAAACCATGAGGTTGCGGGTTCGGTCCCTGCCCTTGCTCAGTGGGTTAAGGATCCGGCGTTGCCATGAGCTGTGGTGTGGGTCACAGATGCGGCTTGGATCTCGCGCTGCTGTGGCTCTGGCGTAGGCCAGTGGCTACAGCTCCGATTAGACCCCTAGCCTGGGAACCTCCATATGCCAAGGGAGCGGCCCTAAAAAAGACAAAAAAAAAAAAACCAAAAAAAGAAAGAAAAGCAAATCCATTAACTGGTGTGTATCGCTTACTATCATGCATTTGCACCCAGCAAGCTGACTCTCATCTGGGATCAGAGAGGGGCTGCTGACTTTCTGTCCCAGTGGTGGAGGGAGGTGTCCTTGTGCTCCTATGACTCAAAGGGCCTCAACTCCTCCAGCCCTTAGGGTCATACCCATTGGTCCCAGCCTTCATCCCATGTGGCTGCAGGAAGGCCACCCTTTGCTGATTCCCTACCCTGGAATTTCTAGAAGTTCCTGTGGGAGGGCTGAGTGTTCTGTAGCCATCCTGGTACCCCCGCCACTTCCGGGGCCCCCTGTGCTGTGCTCTAACTTCTCTCGTCATGTCCTCTTCCCCTGGTATGACTGGTCCAAATGTGGGCATGAAACCTCCTTAATTCTTGAAACACAGCTGAGAGCAGGCTTTTCTGACCCTGCGGAGGGGGATAAGGCCAAGGCTCACCAGGACTCGCGCTGTGTGCCAAGCCCTGGGCACTTGTGGCTGTCTTCATCCTCACAAGCCTGTGGAGTGGGGATGCCTGAAACACAGGAGAGGCAGAGAGGCTGAGAAACGCACTTGAGGCTGCAGAGTCAGGGCTGAGGGAGCCAGGAACCCATAATCGGGCTCCAGAATGTTGCGTGTCAACCTCGTGGTTACACAGCTGCTCACAACTAAAGGCAGTTACTTTGCAGCAAAAGAAACTTCAGACTAGAGCTCTAGATGTGGAATCCCTGTGACACACCCAGAATCCAGGCTTGCCTAACCTACCTAGGAGCCCAGAAAACAGCACCAAAACCATGCAGATGTTACCCCCTTGTGGTCTAGGGCTTCAGGCTTACCTTCATAGACGCAAAAAAAGACCACAACAAGCATATTCAAATTTTCTACTTTGAGGAGCAGAAAGTTGCTTATAATCCAAACTCAGAGAAAATAGCTGTATTTTCCCTGCTCCGGGTCCATCGTCACAGAGGTAATGGAATTATCCCTGGAATACTCTGGTTTTTCCCTCAACAAGCCCCCTGCAAACTGGCAGAAGCTGGTATGAACCAAGTGGGTCTGGATCGGGGGTGGGGGTGGGGGTGGGGGCATATGGAGAGTCAGGAGGTGGTGGGGAGCTGAGAGGTGGCAGCTGCACAAAGGAGGCTCACAGGCTGCTGTCTTCTGAACAGATGATAGCCCGGCCCCACCAGCCCCCTTCGAGCACCGGGTGGTGAGTGTCAGAGAGAGCCCAACCTCAGCGGGCTACACAGTGTGCCAGCACGAAGTCCTGGGAGGGTAAGCGGGCCTTCTGCCTTGATGGGGGTGATGGGTGCTGCTGGATGGTTCTCGGGAACCTCGGCCTGGAGTGGGATCTCCTGCACAACGTGAGAGGGAGCTCACAAAAGTGGGCAAAGAGATGTCTGCAGGGTGCGGGGGCCCCATACAGTGTGGAAGTGTAGGGTGCAGGGGAGCCCCGCATGGTGTGAGTATGGGACCCCTATGCTGGAGGTGGCAGGAGAGACAACATGGGTGAAGGGTGATGTCCTCTAGGGTGCAGGATGGCCCGGGGGGTGTGGGTGAGGGGGCACCCCTGGAGTGCAGGACAAGTGAAGAAGCTCTTCTCCAGGTTCAGGGAACCCGAGTGCTGTGGGGGGATGACTGTGATCCCTCTGGGGTGCAGGGTAAGCCTCGGGGTGTGTGTGGAGCAGAGAAAGGACCAGAAAGCCCAGGGTCCAGGACGGGGCTGCCGCACCATGTGTGGGGTGAGCCTCTGGGGCTCTGAGCCTGCTGGGTCATCATGTGTCTGCAGGGGCCGGTTTGGCCAGGTGCACAGATGCACGGAGAAGGCCACGGGCCTCTCGCTGGCGGCCAAGATCATCAAAGTGAAGAGCGCCAAGGACCGGGTGAGGTGTCTGCCCCAGGCCCGCGAGTGCCCTGCGCCGAGCTCAGGACTCCTTCACTTCCTCCCGGGCACCCCCTGGGCCCCGCACTGCCCCAGGCCCCTCCCTGCCGAGCAGGAAACGTGGCCACCTTTCCTGCCTCTTTTCCATGACTCCCACACGCCAATCGGCAGGTCGCCTTGCACCCTGGGCAACAGGGTCCTCCTGGACCTCCAGAGTTCCTTCTTGGGCCTCAGGTTTCCTGTCTGTGAAATGGGTGGGTGGGTCCTTTCTGTTATAAGAGACTGATGTGGGTGGTGAGTTGAGGAAAGCTGGCGTGAGAGCAGGGAACAAGGGTGGGCGCATGCGTGTCTCGGGAGGTGCGGCTGGCTTCTCATCCTGACCCATTTCTTGGAAACTCCTCTCCCTCTGGCTCCACAAGGAGGATGTGAAGAATGAGATCAACATCATGAACCAGCTCAGCCACGTGAACCTGATCCAGCTCTATGACGCCTTTGAGAGCAAGAACAGCTTCACCCTGGTCATGGAGTAGTGAGTGCGGGGAGGGGGGTGGGGTGGCAGGCAAAGCTCTCCCTTTCCTGTCCCCTCTCTGTGACACCCAGGGAATGTCATCACCTCCTCTGTGTGACCTCCAACATGGAGCAGGGAGGACAAAGCCATTTATCACAAACCATTGGCTGGTGAACCTGGTTTGACCTGCAGATCCTGGATTGGCCTACGCAATTTTTAGTAATTTTGACTGAGTTGTCAACAGTTTGGAAATTAGGAAATTTCACACTGAAACCTGGGTTTCTGGCTTTTCTTTTCCTTTTTTTTTTTTTCTGTCTTTTTGCCTTTTCCAGGGCCGCTCCCGCGGCATATGGAGGTTCCCAGGCTAGGGGTCAAATTGGAGCTGTAGCCGCCAGCCTACACCACAGCCAGAGCAAAGAAGAATCCAAGCCGCACCTGCTACCTACACCACAGCTCACGGCAATGCCAGATCTTTAACCCACTGAGCAAGGCCAGTGATCGAACCCGCAACCTCATGGTTTCTAATTGGATTCATTAACCACTGTGCCACGATGCGAACTCCTGGCTTTTCTTGAAAATATAAAAGATCTTGGAATGCAGGAGCTGCCTTATCAGCTGGGAAGGGTGTGCTGGAGCGCCTTAGGGCTGAGCTTTGTGCAGGCAGAGCAACCAATCTCCCATTTGCCACAATCCCCACCACTTCCAACTACCCATGATGCTGGGGCCAAGGGCTCAGGGGGCATTTGTTATTGTGCTCCTGTTGCTATTTTCTTTTGGTAGAGCTGAGGAGAGTGAAGCATTTGTCATGTCATTTCTCTATCCAAAGTGAACAAACAAGGAATTCCCACTGTGGCTCAGTGGGTTAAGAACCTGGCAATCAAAATTACTATGCCAGGATGAGGGTTCGATCTCTGGCCTCGCTCAGTGGGTTAAGGATCTGGCATTGCTGTGAGCCGTGGTGTGGGTCACAGACGCGGCTTGGATCCTACGTTGCTGTGGCTGTGGTGTAGGCAGTGGCTATAGCTCCGATTCAACCCCTAGCCTGGGAACCCCCATATGCTGCGAACGTGGCCCTAAAAAGGCAACAACAACAACAACAACAAATTAATAAACAAAATTTTGACTAAGGGCTCTGTGTTCCAAGAAAAATTTTCTCTTACATCTGGTCTGATTTGTCCACTTAGGGTTCTGGCCATGTAGGTACTCATTGGCCTCTGTAGGCCAATGAGTTTTCAGTCTTGGCCTGGAGTGAGATGATCCACCCTGCAGACAAGCCCCAATCTCCCATTTGGCCCATCACTTCCTTTCTCTCACCCACACTCTGACCTGGGAATGGGCCAGAGCAAAGGTCCCCATAAAACACCCGGGAGCGGTGGCACCCTTGGGCTCACCTGGCGGTAGGAGAAGACCCGTCTTCTGAGAGCCTCTCCCTTTGCCCTGGCAGCGTGGATGGCGGTGAGCTCTTTGACCGGATCACAGAAGAGAAGTACCACCTGACTGAGCTGGATGTGATTCTGTTCACCAAGCAGATCTGCGAGGGTGTGCACTACCTCCATCAGCACTACGTCCTGCACTTGGACCTCAAGGTCAGCTCCCTGGGCACGCGCTGGGTGGGCAGCCAGGTCCCTGAGCCTCTGTGGCTCTCTTACCTTTGAGAGCTCTGTCAATAGACAGCCCTGGGCATTTCCTTGCGGTGAGCTGGCTTAAGGATCTGGTACAGTCACTGCAGCGCCTCTGGTCCCTGCTGTGGCTCGAGTTCAGTTCCTGGCCTGGGCACTTCATATGCCACAGGTTTGGCCAAAAAAGCCCAAACCAAACCAAACCAACCAACCAAACAAAAAAACCCAGCCGACCCTGGCTTCCATTCCTGGCTCTGCCATTTCCTAGTACTGGAGGTGAGGTTTTTCTGAGCTTCAGTTCGTCCATCTGTGAAATGTGGAAAATATGTACCTTATTAAGAGTTATTTGAAGATCAAATAACACAATGACTTTTTTCCTTATAAAAATATCTTTAAGATTCGATTAAAAAAAATTAAAATGGAGGAGTTTCCGTTGTGGTACAGCAGAAGTGAATCCAACTAGTATCCAGGAGGATGTGGGTTCGATCCCTGGCCTTGCTCAGTGGGTCAGTGATCCAGCATTGCCGTGAGTTGTGGTGTAGGTCACAGACGAGGCTTAGATCCCATGTTGCTGTGGCTGTGGCATGGGCTGGCAGCTGCAGCTCCAATTTGCCCCTAGCCACAGGTGCAGCCCTAAAAAGCAAAAAAAAAAAAAAAAAAAAAAGAAAGAAAAAAAGGGGGGGAAACGTGTGTGGTAGCAAATATAGACAATATAGAAATGTATAAAATGCACACGTGAAAGTTTTTCCCATCCAGTCTCTGAATTAGCAATTTGCCATGAAAAACAAACAGGTACAAAGGGGCTCATCTTGCATCTTGTTTCTAAACTCACCTTTTTTAGTTAACAGTACATTATAGACCTCTCTTCTCATTTTCTTAAAGGGCTATGATATATTCCATTGAATGAATGCATTATACTTACTTTTGTCCACTTGATAAAAAGTGAGCACAGAGTGGCCATTCTTTTCTTCTTTTTTATACAGAGGTTTGTTTTGGGGATGTCTTTATTCCACTGATAGGAACAATGTCTGCTTTTATGCCAGTATCATACTATTTTGATTAGTACAGCTTTGTAATAGTTTGAAATCAGAAAGTGTGATGCCTCCACTTTTGGTTTTCTTTCTCAGGATTGATTTGGCTTTCAGGGTCTTTTGTGGTTCCATACAAATTTTAGATTGTTTTGTTCTATTTTGTGAAAATTTATATTGGAATTTTGATAATGATTGCCTTAAATCTGTAGATTGCTTTGGGTAGTAAGGACATTTTAATAATATTAATTCTTCCAATCCAAGAGCATGGATTCTCTTTCCATTTATTTATGTCTCCTTTGATTTCTTTCATCATGTCTTATAGTTTTCATTGTATAGATCTTTCACTAACTTGTTAATTTATTCTTAAGTATTTTGTCTTTTTGGATCAATTGTAAATGGGACTATTGATTTCTCTTTAGGGTAGTTTCTTTTTAGTGTATAGAAGTGCAACTGATTTTTGCATATTGCTTTTATATTCTGACAATCTACTGAATTTGTTCATAAATTCTGTTTCGGTGAAGTCTTTTGGGTTTTTAATATATAATGTCATGTCATCTGGAAATAGTGACAGTTTTACTTCTTTCTTTTTTATTTAGCTGCCCTTTATTTCCTTTTCTTGCCTAATTCCTCTGGCTAGGACTTCCAATACTACGTTGAATAAAAATGGCAAGAGTGGGCATTCTTGTTTTGTTCCTGATCTTAGAGGAAAGACTTGCAGGTTTTCACCATTGACTATGTTATCTATGTGCTTGTCATATATGGTATTTATTTATTTATTTATTTAGTCTTTTTGCCTTTACTGGGGCTGCTCCCGCGGCAAGTGGAGATTCCTAGGCTAGGGGTCTAATCAGAGCTGTAGCTGCCGACCTGCACCAGAGCCACAGCAACGTGGGATCTGAGCCTCATCTGCAACCTACACCATAGCTTGCGGCAACACCGGATCCTTAACCCACTGAGGAAGGCCAGGGATCAAATCCTCAACCTCATGGTTCCTAGTCGGATTCGTTAACCACTGCGCCACGACGGGAACTCTAGTCATGTATGGTCTTTACTATGTTAAGGTATTTTCCCTCTAAATGCAGTTTGTTGACAGTTTTTATCATGAAATGGATTTTGAATTTTGTTAAGTGCTTTTTCTGCATGTACTGAGATAATCATATGATTTATATTTTTAATGTGTTAATGTGGTGTTTCACATTGATTGATTCGTATATGTTGAGCCATTTTGCATCCCTATAATAAATACCTTTTGGTCATGGTAATCCTTTTATATATTGTTGAATTTGGTTTGCTAATGTTTTGTCGAGGATTTACAATCTGTATTTATCAAGGACATTGGCCTCTAATTTTCTTTTCTTGTAATAGCTTTGTCTAGTTTTCGTATCAGTGTAATGCTGACCTTAAGACATGACTTTGGAAGTGTTCCCTCCTCTTCTATTTTGTGGGAAGAGTTTGAGGATTGGTACTAATTTTTCTTTATTATTATTATTATTATTATTATTATTATTGTCTTTTTAGGGCCACACCCATGGCATATGGAGGTTCCCAGGCTAAGGGTCTAATCAGAGCTGTAGCTGCTGGCCTATGCCAGAGTCACAGCGATTCAGGATCCGAGCTGTGGCAACACCAGATCCTTAACCCACTGAGCGAGGCCAGGGATTGAACCTGCAACCTCATGGTTCCTAGTCAGATTCGTTAGCCACTGAGCCACGACGGGAACTCCTAATTTTTCTTAAAATGATTGGCAAAATTCACCAGTGAAGCCATTTGGTCCTGGACTTTTGTTTATTGGGAGATTTTTGATCACTAGTAATTGGTCAGTACAGATTTTGTATTTCTTCATAATTTAGTCTTGGCATGTTGTATGTTTCTAGAATTTATTATTTTCTTCTAGGTTGTCCAATTTGTTGGCATATAATTTTTCACAATAATCTCTTTTGGTTCTTTGTGTTGGAGTAGTATCAGTTGTAACATCTCTTTCGTTTCTAATTTTACTTTTACTCTCTCTCTTTTGGTGAATCTAGCTAAAGTTTTTTCTATTTCTATTTTGTTCATCTTTAAAATTTTTCCCCAGTTTTATTGAGATGTAATTGACATATAACATCGTACTTGTTTAAGGTAAACAACGCAATTGTTGATGTATGTATACATGGCAAAGTACCACAAGTTTAGTTAGTATATATATCACCTCGTGTAGTTACAATTTCTTTTTCTTGTGATGAGAACTTTCAAGATCTTTCTTAGCAACTTTAATGTATATAATAAGTATAATATTCTTAACTATAGTCACCACCCTGTTCATTACATCCTCAGAACTTAATTATTTTATAATACAAAGTTTATACCCTTTGACCACCTTCACCCATTTCCCCAACCCCTTCACCTCTGACAACCACTAATTTGTTCTCTGTTTATATAAGTTGTGGGTTTTTTTTTTTAAAAGAGTCTACTTATAACTGAGATCATATAGTAAGTGTCTTTCTCTGTCTGACTTATCTCACTTAGTATAATGTCCTCGAGGTCCATCCATGTTGTCACAAATGGCAAAATACTCCCCAACAAGATTTGTATATTCAATGCAATCCTACCAAAATCACAGCTGGCTTCTTTTCAGAAATTAATGATATGATGCTAAAATTCAGACAGAAATTCAAGGGACCCAGAATAGCAAAAACAATCTTGAAAAAGAAGAATGAAGTTGGAAGACTCACATTTCAAAACTTACTACTAAGCTGCAGAAATCAAAATTTAGTGATGTAAGGATAGACTATTTATGATAGAGAGTCCAGAAATAAACCTTTATATTTGTGGTCAATTAGTTTTGAAAACAGTGCCATGACAATTCAATGAGAGAAAGAATAGATCTTTTCAACGAATGGTTCTGGGACACCATCTTAATATCCTCATGAAAATTGAACCCCTACTCATTTTATAAAAAAAATCAACTCAAAATGGATCATAGGCCTAAATATAAGAGTTAAAACTTAAAAATTCCTAGAGGAAAACATAAGAGTAAGTTATATATGTCTCAAAGGCACAATGTAGTAAAGTTGGTGAATTGGACTTCACCAAAATTAAAAACCTTTATGTTTCAAAGGACACCATCATGAAAATGAAATGACAGCCCACAGAATGGGAGAACTTTTTTTTTTTTTTTTTTTTTTGTCTTTTTGCCATTTCTTGGGCCATTCCCACGGCATATGGAGGTTCCCAGGCTAGGGGTCCAATCGGAGCTGAGCTGCCAGCCTACGCCAGAGCCACAGCAACGCAGGATCTGAGCCACATCTGCGACCTACACCACAGCTCACGGCAACGCCGGATCCTTAACCCGTTGAGCAAGGCCAGGGATCGAACCCTCAACCTCATGGTTCCTAGTCGGATTCGTTAACCACTGCGCCACGACGGGAACTCTGGGAGAACATATTTTTAAATCATATACCTCTTAAAGGACTTGTGTCTAGAATATATAAAGAACTTTAACAACTCAGTAAGAAAGACAGTTTAAAAATTGGCAAAGGATTTGAGTAGATGTTTATCTAATAAGGATATAAAAATGAGCAACAAGCACATGAAAAGATTCTCAACAACATTAGTCAATTACATCACACCCATTAGACTAAAATAAAAATATTACAATGAAATAAAAATTAAAGATTAAATTTTAATTAAAGATTAAAGTAAATAAAAATGGCAGACAAACATTGGCTAGGATTTGGAGAAGTTGGAACTATCATACATTGTTGATGGGATTGCATCCACTTTAGAAAACAACTTAGCGGTTCCTGTAATATGACACGTAAGAGTTAACATATGACCCAGCAATTTCACTTCTAAATATATACTCAAGAATTGAAAACATAAATCAACACAAAAAACTCATACACAAATGTCCTTAGCAGCATTATGCATAATAGTCAAAAAGTAGAAACAATACAGATGTTCACTAACTGATGACTAGATAAGCAAAATGTGGTAGATATATCCATACAATAGAATGGATTAATTCCGTTTACTATTTAGCCTTTAAAAGGAATGAAGTATTTATATATGCAGAAACCTTGAAAACATTATGCCGAGTGGAAGAAGTCAGATGCAAAAGGTCACATATGTATGATTCCATTTACGTGGAATGCCCAAAATAGGCAAATCTACAGATGCAGAAAAAACATTAGTGGTTGCAGGAGTTGTGGGTGAGGGGGCAATGGAGAGTGACTGCAGATGAGTAGGGTTTTTTTGAAGGGTGAAAATGTTCTAAAATTATTAGTGGTGAACTATCTGCTGAAAACCACTGAATTCTACACTTTAAAATGGTGAATTTTCTGATCTCATCATCAATATTTATGTTTATTATTTATGTTTCAATAATGCTTTTCTAAAAATGAATCTTACCTATTTATTTTTACTTTTTTAATGTGGCTATTAGAAAAGTTTTATTTTATTTTTTTATCTTTTTCTAGGGCCACACCCGAGGCATGTGGAGGTTCCCAGGCTAGGGGTCTAATCGGAGCTGTAGCCGCTGGTCTACACTACAGCCACAACAACGTGGGGTCCAAGCCACGTCTGCAACCTACGCCACAGCTCATGGCAACGCTGGATCCTTAACACACTGAGCAAGGTCAGGGATTGAACCCACAACCTCATAGCTCCTAGTCGGCTTCGTTAGCCACTGAGCCACGACAGGAACTCCTGTTTCTGTTTTATAAATAAGTTCATTTGTATCATTTTTTTTTAGATTCCACATAAAAGTGACATCATATATTTGTCTTTCTCTTTCTGACTTACTTAGTATGATAGTTTCTAGGTCTATCCATGTTGCTGCAAATAGCATTACTTCATTCTTTTTATGGTTGAGTAATATTCCATTTTATGTATATGTATATCTTCTTAATCCATTCCTCTGTTGATAGAATTTAAGTTGCTTCCATACCTTGGTTATTGTAAATAGTGCTGCAATGAACATTGGGGTGCATGTATCTTTTTGACATACAGAAGGTTTTTTATTTTTTGGGTTTTTTTGGGGGTGGGGGGGCTGCTCCCAGGCCAGGGATTAGTTCCGAGCTGTGGTAGCGACCACAGCTGCAGCTGTGGCAACACTGGATCCTAAACCTACTGTGCCAGTTAGGGGATCAAACCTGCGTCCTAGTGCTCCCAAAACACCGCCAATCCCATTGTGGCACAGCAGGAACTCCTGCATGTATATTTTTCAATTATGGTTTTCTCTGGATATATGCCCAGGAGTGGAATTGCTGGATCATATGGTAGTTCTATATTTAGTTTTTTGAGGAAGCTTCATAGTGTTTCCCATAATGGTTGCACTAATTTATATTCTCACCAAAGTATAGGAGGGTTCCCTTTTCTCCACACACTCTCCAGCGTTTATTGTTTGCAGAATTCTGATGATAGCCATTCTGATTACTGTGAAGTGATGCCTTGTTGTAGTTTTGATTTGCGTTTCTCTAGTAGCGATGTTGAGCATATTTTTATGTCCTTTTTGGTCATCTGTATGTCTTCTTTGGAGAAATATCTATTTATGTCTTCTGCCCATTTTTTGGTTGGGTTCTTTGTTTTTTTGATATTGAGTTACATGAAGTGTTTGTATGTTTTGGAGATTAACCCCTTGTCTGTCACTTCATTTGCAAATATTTTCTCCTATTCTGTGGGTTGTCTTTTTGTTTTATTTATGGTTTCCTTTGCTGTGCAAAAGCTTTTGCATTTAATTAGGTCCCATTTGTTTATTTTTGTTTTGATTTCCATTATTCTAGGAGGTAGATCTGAGAAGTTATCGCTGTGGTTTATGTCAGAGAGTGTTTTCCTCTGAGAATTTTATTATAGTATCTGGTCTTATATTTAGGTCTTTAATCCATCTCGAGTTTGTGTATGATGTTATAGAGTGTTCTAATTTCCTTATTTTACATGTAGTTGTCCAATTTTCCCAGACCACCTTTTTTTTTTTTTTCCTGTCATTTTGTCTTTTAGGGCCACACCAGTGGCATATGGAGGTTCCCAGGCTAGGGGTCAAATAGGAGCCGTAGCTGCTGGTCTATGCCAGAGCCACAGCAACTCGGGATCTGAGCTGCGTTTGCAACCTACACCACAGCTCATGGCAATGCCAGATCCTTAACCCACTGAGTGAGGCCAGGGATCGAACCCGCATCTTCATGGATGCTAGTCTGGTTCATTAACCACTGAGCCACGACAGGAACTCCTCCCAGCACCACTTATTGAAGAGACTTTTCTCCATTGTATATTCCTGCTTCCTTTGTTGTAGATTAGTTGACTATAGGTGCCTGGGTTTAATTCTGGGCTTTCTATTTTATTCCATTGATCTATATTTCTGTTTTTGTGCCAGTACCATACTGTTTTGATGACTGTGGCTTTGTAATATGGTTTGAGGTCAAGGAGCCTGATTCCTCTAGCTCCATTTTCTTTCTCAGGATTACTTTGGCTATTTGGGGGTCTTTGTATTTCCATACGAATTTAAAAAATATTGTTCTATTTCTGTGAAAAATCTCTAATTTAATAGAGATTGGATTGAATCTGTAGATTTCTTTGTGTAGTATAGTCATTTTGGCAATATTGAATCTTCCAATCCAAGAGTATGGTGTCCTCTTCTATTTCTTTCATCAACACCTTATAGTTTCAGAGTGCAGGACTTTTGCCTTCTTAGGTAGGTTTATTTCCAGATATTTTATTCTTTTTGATGTGATGGTCAGTGGGATGGTTTCCTTATTTTCTCTTTCTGATCTTTCACTGTTAGTGTATAGAAATTCAAGAGATTTCTGTATTAATTTAGAATCCTACAACTTTACCAAATTCATTGATGCGCTCTAACAGTTTTCTTGTAGTGTTTTCTATGTATAGTACCATGTTGTCTGCAAATAGTAACAGTTTTCCAACTTCTTTTTCAATTTGGATTCCTTTTATTTCTTTTTATTCTCTTCTAGAAACTTCTTCTTTGGCTAGGACTTCCAAAACTATGTTGAATAGTTGAATAACGTTGGCGAGAGTGGACATCCTTGCTTGTTCCCAATCTTAGAGGAAATGCTTTCAGCTTTTCACCATTGAGTATGATGTTGTGGTGGGTTTGTTGTATGTGGCCTTTACTATGTTGAAGTAGGTTTCCTCTATCCCCATTTCCTGGAGGGTTTTTATAAATGGGTGTTGAATTTTGTCAAAAGCTTTTCCTGCATCTATTGAAATGGTCATATGGGTTTTGTTTTTCAATTTGTTAATGTTGCGTAAGTTGTAAAATTTTTAATGCAACATTACGTCATTTGATCCTCACACCCACCCAAGAGGAAGGCAGGAAGAGGTGATTCTTCCCATTTTACAGATGGAGGCATTGAGATTTCAGGCATAGGAAAATAGTCATTTAAGCCTACAGATGCCCCTAATGGACCTCTGGATCTCAGGCACTGGCCTTGGGTTTCCAAGTCCTTTGTACCATAAGCCCTCCATCTGCCCTCAGCCCCTACCCCCACCCAACCAAATTGGTTTGGCACAAGCAACAAGAATCATTCCAATCTCCCAGGTCCTCTGAGCTGATTTGAAAGACTTAAGAGAAGTGAGTCAAGACTAACACCTCTATCCCATGGGTCACAACTGTTACCACAAAATAGCAGGTTGATATTTAGCAGCTCTGATCTCCTTGACCAAAGTACTGAGGGTTAGGTCCCACCACTGAGATTCTGACATAATTGGTCAGGGTTGGGGTCTGGGAACTGGGACTTTTGAGGGCTCCCCTGATATCTAGTATGCATCCAGGGTTTGGAACCATCACCCCAAGCCAAGAGTCTCAAACAAGTGGCTTGTAGACCAAATCTGTATCCCAGATGTGTCATGTTTGACTTCCACCCATCATGAATGCACATTTAAATTGGATTTAATTGTCAATATTTAAAAGCATGGAATTTTTACTTAAACCTGGATTTCTGGCTTCTCCTGAGGACTGAGGAAGACAGGTGACTGGGCCTGCATTGCTATGTGGTGGGTAGCAGTTGGTGCTGAGCAGTGGCTGTCCATTGATACAGGGCAGGAGCGCTCCAGTTCCCCATGACCACCACACCTGGAGGGCTTTCTCTTGGAGGCTGGGAAACAGGCCTACTGACAAATAACCATGGGAGCTCAGACCTTCTTAGCTAGTAATTGAGCTAAACAACCTTCTTTTTCTTTCCTAGCCGGAGAACATACTGTGTGTCAATCAGACAGGTCACCAAATTAAGATCATTGACTTCGGGCTGGCCAGAAGGTAAGGGAGACATGTTTTGGCACTTTGACAGAACTCTTTGGGGCCTCTTGGTGGCTCTCTCGGGCATGGTTACCCACAGCTTAGTCAATTTTTGAGTTTTGGGACTGACATGAGGACGCTCTCTCACTGAAAGGCTGGTGGCCTTCACCAAGACCGGGTCAACTGGCCTCGTTACTATGGCACAGGGTGGCTTTGTGCTGCAGGCTCTGCTTCTCCTTAAAGGGCTGTAGGATTCATGATTCTTCGAACCACTGGTATGAGCAGAGAGAAGAGTGATGGTTAAAGGAGGGAGGCAGGGGACTGGGCATCTCATTCTATTCATTTCCCAGGCCTCCTGGGGCCAGGATGTACTGAGCTCTGTGATGCATCCATCATTAACCCGTCCCCCATAAAATGACTAGGTTAAATATCTGATGGTCTTTTTCCACAAAGAAGAAGTGCGTATGTGACAGTCTAGGGTTCCATAGGTTTGGGGTTTGGGGTGCTCAGGACTGGGTTAGATCTTGGTAAAATTGTGACCTAAGGCAGTGCCTACTGATATGGGCAGTTAGGAAGTTTAAATGAAATAATACATCAACAGTGCAGACGCATCCTATGAGCATTTCAGTGCCTAAAGTAAACATAATACATAGTTTTTAAAACATCCTTAAGTCCCTGAAAATGCCTAAAGCCTAGTGAAGTATAGATATTTCTACTGTTGGATCCTGTCCTGCCTCACGTGTGCTGACTACCACGCCCCTGCAGGACTCTTGCCCGAAGTGTGCGTACCCACTGGTGTGGGTGCTGAGCAGTGGCTGCAGCAGGCCCTTGGCACTGGGGAGGGCAGCCACAGTCTAGAAAGATGGCAGTAAATATCTGCCCATCCTCCGGGGTTCTTCCAGAATTCTATTTCTGGAAGAACCAAGAACGTTTCTCTGAGAATCGCATATTTTCTAGGTAGGCTTTCACACCGTAACTGAATCTGCACATCTTGAAATTTTCTTACGCTGATGGTCTTTTTCCACAAAGAAGTTGTTATTGTTATTTTTTTTTTCATTTTTTAAAAGTTTTATTAAAGTGTAGCTTATTTACAATGTTGTGATAGTTTCTGCTGTCTAACAAAGTGATTTAGTTGTACATTTACCCACATCCACTCTTTTTCAGATTCTTTTCCCATCTAGATGTTCACAGAATATTGGGTAGAGTTCCTGTGCTATATAGCAGGTTCCCATCAGCCAATCATTCCGTATGCCACAGTGTGCATATGTAATCCCAACCCCAGTACCTGCCTCCACCCCACATGTCCCCTTCAGTAACTGTAAGTTTGTTTTCTTTTTTGCTCCTTTTAGGGCCACACCCATGGCACATGGAGGTTCCCAGGCTTGAGGTCAAATCAGAGCTGTAGCTGCCAGCCTATGCCACAGCCATAGCAATGTGGGATCCAAGTTGCATCTGTGACCTGCAACACAGCTCACAGCAATGCCGAGTCCTTAACCCATTGAGCAGGGCTAGGGATTGAACCTGAGTCCTCATGGATCCTAGTTGGGTTTGTTACCACTGAGCCACAACAGGAACCTTCCCCCTAAGTTTGTTTTGAAAGTCTGCCTCTGTTTCTGTTCTTCAAATGAGTTTATTTGTATCCTTTTTTAAGATTCCACCTATAAGTGATATCATATGTTATTGTCACTTTATGAGCCTTGCAGCGTCTTTCACTTCACCCACAAGGGGAAGAAAGAAGAACTTTATCCCCATGGCAGCGGCTTGCCTCTGGTGTCAGCACCTGCTCCCAGAGGTGGCATTTAAAACCACAATGGAGGAGTTCTGCCCGTGGCTCAGTGGTTAAGGAACCCGACTAGTATCCATGAAGATGTGAGTTTGATCCCTGTCCTTGCTCAGTGAGTTAAAGATCTGGCATTGCTGTGAGCTATGGTGTAGGTGGCTCAGATCCCACGTTGCTGTGGCTGTGGTGTAGGCCAGCAGCTACAGCTCTAATTCAACCCCTAGCCTCAGAAACTCCATATACCATGGGTATAACCCTAAAAACATCAAAAAGACAAAACAAACAAACAAAAAACCCCAAACCACATGGTGGTCTTCTTAGGTCATTTCTCCACTGGTTGACGTGGTAAATATTACTCTTTGCAGGTGTGAAAGGTGCCTTTTCAGTGTCCCACAGGACAGATGGGAGGCCAAGTATGGTGTCACTAGAGTAATGACAAAGGGAAGTTCATATCATCCTGCTGTGCTTTCAGGATCCCCTTTACCCAGTGTATTTATTTCCTAAACAACACCACATCCCCCAACCCAAATGCTTAAAAACCACATTCAATCCAGGATGCAAAAGCATTGCTTAATATTTTTCCAAATAATAAATATATAAAATTAGGATGCACTCTATTCGCTTACATGACTTATACACTAGGGCCGTGTTTCTCAACCTATTTTTCATGCCACTGCCTGCACCGAAGAGCCTTTTTAACCATTTCTTTCCTAATCATCAGGCCCCCTCCTCAAAAAATGTCCTGTGGGAGTTCCTGTCGTGGTGCAGTGGTTAACGAATCCAACTAGGAACCATGAGGTTGTGGGTTCGATCCCTGGCCTTGCTCAGTGGGTTGATGATCCGGTGTTGCTGTGAGCTGTGGTGTAGGTTGCAGACGTGGCTCAGATCCGGCGTTGCTGTGGCTCTGGCGTAGGCCGGTGGCTACAGCTCCGATTGGACCCCTAGCCTGGGAACCTGCCGTGGGAGCGGCCCAAGAAATAGCAAAAAAGACAAAAAAAAAAAAAAAAAAGTCCTGTGTATCTGTTTATGTACTTGGCCCTTTGGAGAGTCACAGGCCATTGCAATAGCTAAGAACTTTTTGCCCTCCCCGCAAGAGCCAATATTCCCTCACTGTGGGACAGTATTCTCTCCACTGAGAATGTACACACTAGCGTATGCAGGGCCCTCCCCGAGGTCGGAGGACCAATTGTCAAACGAGGATTTACAGTGACATGTCATGAACTCAGAGCAAGAACTGCCTGAGGCTCCTGGAATCTGGGAAATCTTTTTTTGAGCTGCCAGAAGAGATGAATGGACAGGGTTTTGTTGCCCGCAGGCAGTACCATGCTGGTAAATATTTAACAACGGGGTTCAGCTAGGGTGTGAGAGGAGGTGAGGGGGATTGTAACCTTTGCTAACCTTGGCTGATTTTAAGCTACAACATGAAGTCACTGAATGCAGATTTGGGAGGAGATGGAATTGGCTTTTGTGCACCCAGGAGAACCAGCTCTGTCACAGCTCTGCAGCGAGGGGGCACTGGAAGGTCAGTGTGAGTTACAGGCTGAGAATAGGATGTGCTGCCTGTGAGCAGACTGGCCTGGGGGAGGAAGATACAGTAGAAGATGAGGGACAATGGGGAGTCCTGATTAGGGTGGCTCAGGGGTTGAAATGTTATTCTACAGGCTGTTAAGTCTCAGCTAGTGGAGAGGTGAAAATATCTGTAGGCCAATTTACCAAAAATAAGTCAAGTATCTTGGGAGTTCCCGTTGTGGCTCAGTGGTAATGAACCTGACTAGTATCCATGAGGACACGGGTTCAAGCCCTGGCCTCACTCAGTGGGTTAAAGGATCTGGTGTTGCCGTGAGCTGTCGGGGGTCACAGGCGCATCTTGGATTCCCTGGTTGCTGTGACTGTGGTGTAGGCCAGCACTACAGCTCTGATTTGACCTCTAGCCTGGGAATTTCCATATGCCACAGGTGCAGCCCTAAAAAGACAAAAATAAATAAATAAATAAATAAATAAATAAATAAATAAATAAAAGACTATTACTCAGCCATAAAAAGAATGAAATAATGCCATTTGCAGCAACGTGGACCCAGAGATTATCATACTAAATGAAGTAAGTCAGAGAAAGACAAATATCATAGGAAATCAGTAATATGTGGAATCTAATAAAAATGGTACAAAAGAATTTATTCACAAAACAGGAACAGACTCAAAGATTTCAAAACCAAACTTAGGGTTACCAAAGGGGAAACGCTGAGGGGCGGGCTAAATTAGGAGGTTGGGATTAACACATATACACTACTGTACATTAAATAGGTAAGTAACAAGGACCTACTGCATGGCACAGGGAAATCTACTCAGTCCTGTGTAATAACCTAGATAGGAAAAGAATCTGAAAAGGAATGGATACATGTACCTGTATAACTGATTCACTTTGCTGTTACCTGAAACTAACACAACATTGTAAGTCAACTATACTCCAATAAAATTAAAAAAAAAAATGTATTCCCCCAACTGTCAGACAAACTTGCTAATCTGGTCAAGGGCATTAGTACCAACGATTTTGCCAGTGGGACCAGAGGTAGAGGTCAAGTTCAAGAAAAAAAAGATTTTTCATTAAAAAATGTTATTAAAGTGTAGTTGATAAGTTCAAGAAAAGTAACACAGGGGGCCACATTCAAGAGAAAGCTGCACATGAAAAACTGCTGGGCACTGGAGAAGGGCAGGTGTCAGAAAGCATGGTACTCAGGAAACTGTACTGGGTGGAGCTGGGCTGACGGATTCTCAGGATCCAGACTTGAGATAAAAGGAAAATGTCAAAAAACAAAACAAAACAAAAAAAAACCATCCTCAGAAGTCTGGCAGACTTCTCCCCGAACAAAAGGATCATTTGGCAAATTTGGCCTGCTTCCTGGGAAGTGTGTCCTTCTCAGAGAAAAGACCTGTCAAGGAATGTGCAGGCTGAGAGGGTGTATTTTACGCTCCAGAGTAACTGAATGTAGAGAGGGAGGAAATGAATTTTCCTCACAACACAAACACTAGAAAGTACGGTTGTACTTCTGGGTGGGACTATGAGAAAGTGCTGAGATTGTCAGTGAAGACATGGCCTCCAGTCCAGTAGGGGCCATACACATCCTCAGAGGCTCTGACATCCAGCGAGAGGGACTAGTGTTACCCAAGGCTAAATGGTGAGAGTGGGTCTAAGTAGGGACATGACAGGAGGTTGAGGAGGGAGACAGGATGGGAAATATCCTGTTGAAGCTTGGTCTCCAGAATGTTGGGTTCAGGGATGGGCCTCCTGACTCTAGTTTTAAGATTGGAATCCAAGACCACGTCATCTGATGCTTTGGCAGGGCTAAGAGGTGCCTACCCCACACTCGATGAGACTGCAGCCTCCTTGTGACCTTATGATCACAGAGGGCCTTCCACTAGGAGTCTTGAGAAGGGGTCTTGGTGGATATTTAGACGTAGCTTTGGGGAGGATAGATCTGTTAACTATTGTTCACAGTGCTGTTGTAATAACAAATCACCCCCAAATGCAGTGATTCTTAAACTTTTTTCTTTATTATAGTTGATGTACATTGTTCTGGATGTTTTGCTGTACAGCAAAGTGACCTAGTCATACATCTATACACACTCTCTTTTTCATATTATCTCTCATCATGTTCTGTCACAAGTGATTGGACATAATTCCTGTGCCATACAGCAGGGCCTCATCCTCTATCCATTCTAAATGTTAACAGTTTGCATATGCTAACCCCGAACTCCTAGTCTATCCTACTCTCCTACCTCCCCCTTGGCAACCACAAGTCTGTTCTCCATGTCTGTGAGTCTGCTTCTGCTCTGTAGATAGGTTCATCTGTGCCATGCTTTGGACTCCGCATATAAGTGATGTCATGTGGTATCTCTGCCTTTTTCTGCCTTACATCACTTAGTATGAGAATCTCTAGTTCTATCCATGTTGCTGGAAAGGTCATTATTTTATTCTTTCTTATGGCTGAGTAGTATTCCATGATGTATATGTACATCTTCTTAATCCATTCATCTGTTGATGGACATTTAGGTTGTTTCCATGCCTTGGCTATTGTGAATAGTGCTCTTATGAACATAGAAGTGCGTGTATCTTTTTCAAGGAAAGTTTTGTGCAGACATATGCCCAGGAGTGGTATTCCTGGATCATATGGTAGTTCTGTATTTACTTTTCTAAGTAACCTTCATACTGTTTTCCACAGGGGTTGTACCTAGTCGCATTCCCACCAACAGTGCGGGAGGGTTCCCTTTGTTCCACACCCTCTCCAGCATTTGTTATTTGCAGCCTTATTAATGATAGCTATTCTGACCAGTGTGACATGGGACCTCTTTACAGTTCTGATTTGCATTTCTCTAATGATTAGCGATGTTGAATATTTTTTCATGTGCCTATTGGCCATCCATATGTCTTCTTTGGAGAAATGTCTATTTAGGTCTTCTGACCATTTTTCAATTAGGTTGTTTGTGTTTTGGCTGTTGAGTTGTATAACTTATTCATATATTTTGGAGATTAAGCCTTTGTTGGTTGTATCATTTGCAACTATTTCCTCCATAAGTTGTCTTTTCATTTTTTTTTATGGTTTCCTTTGCTGTGCAAAACCTTGTAAGTATGATTAGTCCCATTGGTTTATTTTTGTTTTTATTTCTATTGCCTTGGGCAACTAACCTAAGAAAACATTTGTACAGTTGATGTCAGAGAATGTTTTGACTATGTTCTAGGAGTTTTATGGTGTCTTGTTTTATGTTTAAGTCTTTAAGACATTTTGAGTTTACTTTTGTGCATGGTGTGAGGGTGTTTTCTAGTTTCATTGATTGACATACAGCTGTCCAGTTTTCCCAGTACCACTTGCTGAAGATACTTTTTTTTCATATTTTATATATTTGTCTCCTTTGTCGAGATTAATTGACTGTAGAGGTCTGGGTTTATTTCTGAACTTTCCATTCAATTTCATTGGTCTGCATGTCTGTTTTTGTACCAGTACCACACTGTCTTGATGACTATAGCTTTGTAATATTGTCTGAAGTCTGGGGGAGTTATACTTCTTGCTTTATTTTTTTCCCCTCAGGATTGCTTTGGCAATTCTTGGTCTTTTATGGTTCTGTATAAATTTTTGGATTGTTTGTTCTCTTTCTTTGAAAAATGTCATAGGTAATCTGATAGGGATCACATTAAATCTGTAGATTGCTTTGGGAAGAATGGCCATTTTAACAATATTAATTCTTCCAATCCAGGAACGTGGGATATCTTTCCATTTCTTTGAATCCTCCTTACTTTCCTTGATTAATGTTTTATAGTTCTCAGCATATAAGTCTTTGACCTCCTTGGTCAAACTTATTTCTAGATATTTAATTTTTTGGGTGTGATTTTAAAAGTTTTGTTTTTTTTTTTTTGCCATTTCTTGGGCTGCTCTCATGGCATATGGAGGTTCCCAGGCTAGGGGTCTAATTGGAGCTGTAGCCACTGGCCTACGCCAGAGACACAGCAACGTGGGATCTGAGCCACATCTGTGACCTACACCACAGCTCACAGCAATGCCGGATCCTTAACCCACTGAGCAAGGCCAGCGATCTAACCCACAACCTCATGGTTCCTAGTCAGATTTGTTAACCACTGTGCCATGATGGGACCGCCTTAAAAGGTATTTTTTAATGTTCCTTTTCTAATAGTTTATCATTGTATACAGAAATGAAACCAATTTCAGAATGTTAATCTTGTATCCTGCTACTTTGCTGAATTCATTGATCAATTCAAGTAGTTGTTGTGCAGAATCCTTAGGGTTTTCTACATATAGTATCATATATTCTGCATATAGTATCATATATTCTGCATATAGTGACAATCTTACCTCTCATCTTTCAATTTGGATACCTTCAATGTCTTTTGTTTGATTACTGGGGCTAGGACTTCCAATACTATGTTGAATAAAAGTGGTGAGATTGGGAGTTCCCGTCGTGGCGCAGTGGTTAACGAATCCAACTAGGAACCATGAGGTTGCGGGTTCGGTCCCTGGCCTTGCTCAGTGGGTTAACGATCCGGTGTTGCCATGAGCTGTGGTGTAGGTTGCAGATGCGGCTCGGATCCCGCGTTGCTGTGGCTCTGGTGTAGGCCGGTGGCTACAGCTCCGATTCAACCCCTAGCCTGGGAACCTCCATATGCCGCGGGAGCGGCCCAAGAAATAGCAACAACAACAACAACAACAACAACAACAAAAAAAAAAGACAAAAGACAAAAAAAAAAAAAAAAGTGGTGAGATTGGACATCCTTGTCTTGTTCCAGATTTTAGCAGGAAGGCTTTCAGTTTTTCTTCATTGTGTATTATATTGGCTTTGGGCTTGTCAAAAATGGCTTTTATTATGATAAGATATATTCCCTCTATACCCACTTTGGTAGGATTTTTTATCATGAATGGATGTTGGATTTTTTCAAATGCTTTTTCTGAATTTATTGAGATGATCATGTAGTTTTTGACTTTTCTTTTGTTAAAGTGGTGTATTACATTGATTGATTTGTGTATGTTGAACCATCCCTATGAACTTGGGATGAATCCCACTTGGTCATGGTATATGATCTTTTTTACATGTTTTTGTATTTGGTTGGCCAATTTTTTTTTTCTTTTTTAGGGCTGCACCCATGGCATATGGAGGTTCCCAGGCTAGGGGTTGAATTGGAGCCACAGCTGCCTGCCCACACCATAGCCGCAGCAACGTGGGATCTGAACCCCATCTGCAACCTACACCACAGCTCATGGCAAAGCCAGATCCATTGAGCAAGGCCAGGGATCGAACCTGCAGCCTCACCATTACTAGTCAGATTCATTTCCTCTGTGCCACAACAGGAGCTCCCTGGTTGGCTAAAATTTTGTTGAGAATTTTTGTGTCTATATTCATTAAAGATATTGGCCTATAAAAATTTTTCTTTTTTAGTAGTGTCTGTGTCTGGGTTTGGTATTTGGGTAATGGTGGCTTCATAGAATGTCTTTGGGAGTGTTCATTCTTCCTCACTCTTTTCTAAAAGTTTAAGAGGAATTGGTATAAGTTCTTCTCTCTCTGTTTGGCAGAATCCACATGTGAAGCCATCTGGTCCTGGACTTTTGTTTGTAGGGAGTATTTTAATTACACATTCAATTTCATTTCTAGTTATGGGTCTGTTTAGATGATCTGTTTCTTCTTGATTCAGTTTTGGCAGGCTGTAAGTTTCTAGAAAATTGTCCATTCTTTTAGGTTGCCAAATTTGTTGGCATATAATTGTTCATATTATCTCTTAATTTTTTTTTTGTATTTCTGCAGTATCTGTTGAGATTTCTCCTTTTTCATTTCTTTTTTTTTTTTTTTTTGTCATACCCATGGCATTTGGAGGTTCCCAGGCTAGGGGTCTAATCGGAGCTGTGGTCGCTGACCTACACCAGAGCCATAGCAACCCAGGATCCGAGCCATGTCTCATGGCAATGCCAGATCCTTAATCCCTGAGCAAGCCCAGGGATTGAACCCACAACCCAATCATTCCTAGTTGGATTCGTTTATCACTGGGCCAGGACAGGAACTCCTCTTTTTTCATTTCTTATTTTGCTTATTGGATTCTCTCTCTCTTGTTCTTGGGGAGTCTGACCAGAGCTTTGTCAAATTTGTTTACCCTTTCAAAGAACTAGCTCTTGGTTTTATTGATTTTTTTTTCTGTGTGTTTTTTTGTTGTTGTTGTTGTTGTTGTTATTGTTGTTGTTGTTGTTGCTATTTCTTGGGCCGCTCCCCGCGGCATATGCAGGTTCCCAGGCTAGGGGTTGAATCGGAGCTGTAGCCACCGGCCTACGCCAGAGCCACGGCAACGCGGGATCCGAGCCGCATCTGCAACCTACACCACAGCTCACGGCAATGCCGGATCGTTAACCCACTGAGCAAGGCCAGGGACCGAACCCGCAACCTCATGGTTCCTAGTCGGATTCGTTACCAACTGCGCCACGACGGGAACTCCAGTGTGTGTTTTTTTTTTAATCTGTATTTCATTGATTTCCTCTTTGATCGTTATGATTTCCTTCTTTCTGTTAACTTTAGATTTTGTTTGTTCTTCTTTTTCTAATCCTTTTAGGTGATAGGTTAATTTTTGACTTGGGATTTTTCTTCTTTTATTAAGGAAGGCCTATATTGCTGTGAACTTTCCTCTAAGAACTGTTTTTGTGGCATTGCATAGATTTTGAATAGTTGTGTTTTCATTGTTGTTTGTCTAGAGTTTTTTTTTTTTTTGGTCTTTTTAGGGATGCACCCATGGCATATGGAGGTTCCCAGGCTAGGGTCTAATCAGAGCTGTAACTGCCTGCCTATGCCACAGCCACAGCAATGCCGGATCCAAGCTGCATCTGTAACTTACACCACAGCTCATGGCAATGCCAGATCCTTGACCCACTGAGCAAGGCCAGGGATCAAACACACAACCTCATGGTTCCTAGTTGGATTCGTTTCTGCTGCACCATGAGGGGAACTCTTTGAGGTATTTTTAAATTTCCCTTTTGATGTCTCCATTGACCCACTGTTTTTTTTTAGTAGCATGTTCTTTAATCCACATAGTCAGTTTTTTCACATTTTCCCCCTGTGGTTGATTTCTATTTTCATGGCATTGTGGTCAGAGAAGATGCTTAAAGTAATCTCTATACTCTTAAATTTGTTGAGGTTAGTCTTGTGCTCCAGAGTCAATCCTAGTCAATCCTGGTCAATCCTAGAGAATGTTCCATGTGTGCTTGAAAAGAGTGTATATTCTGATTTTTTGGATTTAATATCCTGAAAATATCAATTAAGTCTAACTGTTCTATTGTGTCATTTAAGATCTCTGTTGCCTTATTGATTTTCTGTCCAAAAGTTCTGTCCACTGAGGTGAATGGGGTGTTAAAGTCTTCTACTATTATTGTATTCCCATTTACATTTAAATGACAGGAAAGTGGGAGTTGCAATACTCGTATCCATCCATCCCCTCACTTTCTTTTTTTTTATTTTATTTTTTTTTAATTTTCCCACTGTACAGCAAGGGGATCAAGTTATCCTTACATGTATACATTACAATTACATTTTTTCCCCTACCCTTTGTTCTGTTGCAACATGAGTATCTAGACAAAGTTCTCAATGCTATTCAGCAGGATCTCTTTGTACATCTATTCTAAGTTGTGTCTGATAAGCCCAAGCTCCCATCCCTCCCACTCCCTCCCCCTCCCATCAGGCAGCCACAAGTCTCTTCTCCAAGTCCATGATTTTCTTTTCTGAGGAGATGTTCATTTGTGCTGGATATTAGAGTCCAGTTATAAGTGATATCATACGGTATTTGTCTTTGTCTTTCTGGCTCATTTCACTTAGTATGAGATTCTCTAGTTCCATCCATGTTGATGCAAATGGCATTATGTCATTCTTTTTTATGGCTGAGTAGTGTTCCATTGTGTATGTATACCACATCTTCCGAATCCAATCATCTGTCGATGGACATTTGGGTTGTTTCCATGTCCTGGCTATTGTGAATAGGGCTGCAATGAACATGCGGGTGCACGTGTCTCTTTTAAGTAGAGTTTTGTCCGGATAGATGCCCAAGAGTGGGATTGTGGGGTCATATGGAAGTTCTATGTATAGATTTCTAAGGTATCTCCAAACTGTTCTCCATAGTGGCTGTACCAGTTTACATTCCCACCAACAGTGCAGGAGGGTTCCCTTTTCTCCACAGCCCCTCCAGCACTTGTTATTTGTGGACTTATTAATGATGGCCATTCTGACTGGTGCCTCACTTTCAATTTATATATCCTTTGCCCTAAGGTAAGTCTCTGGTATGCAGCATATTGTAGGCTCCTTTTTTTTTTTTTTTAAATCCAGTCTGCCACTCTAGGTCTTTTAATTGGAGCAGTCAACCCATTGACATTTAAGATAATGATTGATAAATATGTATTTAATGCCATTTTAAACCTTCTTTTCCAGTTGATTCTTTATTTCTCCTTTGTTCCTTTCTTTTTTTGGTTGGAAAATTTCCTTTTATTTTATGCTTGTGTCCTCTTCTTTTTAGTTTTTGTGAGTGTATTGTTTGGATTGCCCTGTTTTTCAAGTATGTTAGCCCCTTCCTAAGATAAGAATCTTATCTTATTATTTGCTATTTTAGTCTAATAGTCACATTGGCTCAAATATATTCTTTTAAAAAAAGGAGTACAGATTTTCTTACTTTCCTTCCCCAATTTTATGATTTTGATGTCCTTTTTTATTTTTAATTTTGTTTATTTATTTTGCTTTTTAGGGCCGCACCTGTGCCATATGGAACTTCCCTGGCTAGGGGTCGAATCAGAGCTATGGCTGGCCTACACCACAGCCACAGCAATGCCTGATCTGCACCACGTCTGTGACTTATACCACAGCTCACAGCAAAACAGGATCCTTAACCTGCTGAGTGGAGCCAGAGATTGAACCTGCATCTTCATGGATACTAATCAGGTTTGTTTCCACTGAACCACAATGGGAACTCCCTGATGTCCTTTTTTACATCTTCATGATTATCCTTTTGCTGTTCCTTGTGTTTATCATTGCTTTTACAAATAGGTTTTCTTTTTTTTATCTGTATACTGGCTTATTTAAATGACTACTTTCCAGTTGTGATTTCCTCCACCCTATATCTTGTTACTTCTTTCCTATTTAGAGGAGAACTTTTGGTATTTTTTTAAGAATGGATTTAATATTGCTGTATTCTTTTAGTTTTTGTTCGTTGGAGAAATTATTTATTTCTCCTATTTTAAATGATAATTCTGATGGGCAGAGTATTCTAGACTGCAAAATTTTCCATTTTACAACTTTGAATCTATTTTGCCACTCTCCTCTGAGCTGTAATGTTTCTGTAGAGAAATCAGCTGATAGTCTTATGGGGGTTCCCTTATAACTGATTCTTTATTTTTCTCTTGCTGCCTTTAGAATCCTCTCCTTTTATTTTTTGCCATTTTTATTACAATATGTCTTGAAATGGGTCTGTTTGGGTTCAATTGTTTGGGGCCCTCCATGATGCCTATATCTTAATATCTGTTTCCTTTAGATTCAGAATGTTTTCAGCCATCATTTCTTCAAATACATTTTCAATCCCCTTTTCTTTTTCTTCTCCTTTTGGAATCCCTATTATGTGTATCTTGGCCCTCTTTCTATTATCCCATAGATCTCTTATATTGCTTTAATGTTTTTTCATTTGGTTTTCTGTCTGCTGTCCTGACTGGATGATTTCCATCATTTTATCCTCAAGTCACTTATTCATTCCTCTGCATTATTCATTCTGCTCTTCAGTGCCTTTAACTCACCTTGTGACTCTGCCCATGAAACTTTGAATTTTTCTTGGTTCCTCCTTATATTTTCTAGTTCCTTTCTAAAGTAATCTGTATAACTGTTCTTATCCACTCTAAATTCCTTCATATTTGCTCTTAATTCCTTCAGAATTTTCACTATATCCTTTTTGAATTCAGTGTCTGTTAGCCTGCAGAGGTCTGTTTCATTGTTTTCTCCTTCAGGGGAATTCTCCTGTTCTTTTAACTGGGAATGTTCCTGTGCTTCTTCATTTTGCTTATATTTTTCTTATTCCGTGAGTTTAGGGAAGACAATTACCTTGATCTTGGAGGGTTCTTTATATATGCTTTATATGCGAGAGCACTCCTAGGTAGTTTGGAAGGGATTTTGTTGTTGTTGTTCTTGTTGTGGGGGCTACTTTTGTTGGATGCTTGCTGTCTCTTTCCTCTGTGTGTGCAGGCTGTTATCCCCTTGATAGGGGGTGTGCTGGTATAAAGCCTTCACTTGCTTCCAGGAAGATGGAGGCAATGGATAGGGCTTGTAGCCAGTGGTGAGGACCTATGGGGCAGTAGTGCAGGCTTCTCCTGGTTGCAGGGCCCTGGAAAGTGGCAGAGACCCTCAGGGAGGTGTAGGTGGTACGTGGAGCCTTTGGCAGTGGCAACAGCAGGGCATGTGCATTCCCAGGGGAGTGAAGTCAATGAGTGGCACTCAGTTGAAGTGCCCTCCTCTGTGCCAACCCCTGAGGTGCCTGGGGCTGTAGGTGGTACCTGTTCACAGACCCCTAGCAGGGGTGGGCCACACCCACCTCTGGAGTCCAAGATGCCTGGTATAGTTTGTCTTCACTGCCCATATCCCACACAAGAGGCACCCTGCCACCTGAGAGCCCACAGTTGTGCAGAGAAAGATATTCCTATGGTGGTCCCACCCCTCCTCCTTTTGCCCTCTGAAACAATGGCACCATCTTTCTTCTGCAGGCCCAAGCCTCCTCTGACTCACTCCCTTGGCTGTGGTACCTTGCTCCCCTAGCCAGGCTGTCACCACACAGCCAACCCTAGTCCTCTCCTCAGAACTAGGTCCCCCTGTGGGACTTTGGCCTCCCAGGGTATGGGTTCCTTTTCTCTTTCACGGCTCCCTCTTAGGAGTGCCAGTACCATCTCAATTCTTTTTTTCATTCTTCTTTCTCTCTCTCTTTTTTTTTTCTTTTGTTCTACCCAGTTATGTGGAGTTTTTTGCCGTTTTTGGAGGTCTAAGGTCTTCCTTCAGCATTCAGTAAATGTTCTGTGCCAATCATTCTACATGTAGATTTTTTTTAATGTGTTTGTGGGAGAACATGAGCACCACATCTTATTCCTCCACCATCTTGATCCCGTCCCCCAAATAGAGAGATTTTAAACAATAATCATTTATTCTCCCCCACACATTTTTTTTTTTTGGTCATGTCTGTGGGATGAAGAAGTTCTGGGGCCAGGGATGGCACCATTGCAGCAACGTGCACCACAGCAGTGATGATGTTGGATCCTTAACCTGTTGAGCCACCAGGGAACTCCTCCTCCACACATTTTTGAGTCAGCTGGACCCAACTTATTTAGCCCATGATAAGGAGTCTTGTAAGCCAGTTATTAAATATGGCTATTTTTATTTTTTTTTTATTTTTTTTTTTATTTTTTATTTTTTTATTTTTTTTTTTTAATTTTATTTTCCCACTGTACAGCAAGGGGGTCAGGTTATCCTTACATGTATACATTACAATTACAGTTTTTCCCCCACCATTTCTTCTGTTGCAACATGAGTATCTAGACATAGTTCTCAATATGGCTATTTTTAAAAATTAAATTGTGTAAGCTTACAATTAAAGAAACTATATTAAAATCACAGATACTACATTTTTGAAACTTATCACTTCCTAATTATTTTACTACATTTTACTATTATTTATGATGATGAGGTTATTTATGCCTATTGTTAACCTGTATAATGGAAAGACTATAGAATAGTACGCTATTGCCAAGCTCTTCCCAACTCTTCATCCAGTGACATCGTGATGGTACTTTGAATTCAGTCATGGTGAAATCAGTATTTACACCACAGACATTGGCAAATGCTACAAATCCAGACTTTTACAAAAATTATACAGCATTATCAGCTGGTTGTTAAACTTTTACCCACACACCACTGGTTGGGAGTCACCGATCTAGGCTGAGTTGAGCTGGGCTTGGATCCAACAGGCCAGTCAGTGAGCACAGGTCTGCTCCAGGTGTCTCTCATCCTTTTCTCATGGTGATGGCAGAGGAGCAAGAGGGCATGCTTTTACAGCCTAGCTTGGAATTGGCCCACTCTCACTTCCACCAACATTCCACTGGCCAATGCAACCCACATGGCCAAGCCTAGCATCCATGGGATGGGGCAACATACACCATCTCTGGTGGGAGGAACTGCAAAATCCCATGAAGCGGGATGTGGATGGGGGACAGATGAAGCAGTGGAAACAAGAATGCTTCCTGGGAAAGTAGCATCCAGGGACCGAGAGCCTGGGCCTTCTCTCCTTAAGGGGAAGGCTGTCCTTTAGTTTGGCTCTCTGGTTCTGAGGTTTGGGTCAAGTGCAGGTGCAGGGGAGGAGCAGACTGCCAGAGGAAGACTCTCTTTCTCCTCGCCTCCTTGTTTTCCAGCCACAACTTGACCACCAAGGTGATCTGTGTTGCTCTTTCATCAGAAGGGTGTAGGCTATGTTGGCTCAAGGTCTGCATTTGCCTGGATCTTGGCAAATCTGGAAGAAAGGAGACTGTATTTTGAAAACTCATTGCCCTGATTTAAAGGAATCAGGGCATATTGGCATATTTGTTTTATTCTTCTCTATTTCTCAGTTGCCTCATCTGTAAAATGGGGACAATAATCTTACCTATTTCATAGGGCTGTTGGTGAGAATGAAAAGTTTATATAGGTTAAACTTCTAGCATGTTATCTGAAAAATAGGAAGTGCCGTTAAGTTTTTTGTTTTTGTGTTTTTGTTTTTACTAACACTTCATTTTTTAAGAGCTATTTTCAGTGCATGTCAAAACTGCAGAGAAGGAACAGAGAGTTCCCATTTATCCCCCATCCTCACACATGCAAAGCCTCCCCCGTTGTCAACAAGCCCTACACTGACGCATCACAATCACCCAAAGGGCATATTTTACATTAAGGTTCACTCTTGGTGTTGTACATTCTATGGGTTGGGACAAATGTATGATGACATGTATTCAACATTATAGTGTCATACAGAGCATCTTCACTGCCCTAAACATCCTGTTTCTTAACCCCTCTTCCCTTACCCCTGGCAACCCACCAATCTTTTTACTGTCTCCATAGTTTTGCCTTTTCCAGAATGTCATATATTTGGAATCATACAGCCTGTAGCCTTTTCAGACTGGCTCCTTTTGCTTAGTAATATGCTTTTAAGGTACTTCCATATCTTTTCATGGCTTGAGAGTTCATTTCTTTGTAATGTTGAATACTATTCCATTGTCTGGATGAACCATACTTTATTTACCCACTCACCCATTAAAGGACATCTTTATTGCTGCCCACAAAATTTTAGCTAGAGATTTTCTTCCTTTTCAAGAATGATTCTAAAAGCCAGCTTTTGCCAACCCCTTCCCCGTTCAGCCATCAACTCTCTTCTTAGCCTTCCTTAAATGTCGTGTCCAGAATGCTTTGGCTGGTTCTTTTGCTTTTTGGAATTGTATAAAATACACATAACAAAATTTATCATGGTAGCATTTTTTAAGATTAGTTCAGTAGTGTTGACATAGTTCACGGTGTTGTGCAATCAATCTCTAGAGCTCTTTTTTACCTAGAAAAACTGAAACTCTACCCATTAAACAACTACCCCTCATTTTCTCCTGCCTCCAGCCCCTGGAAACCATCATCCTACTTTCTGTCTCTGAACTGACTACTCTGGGAACCTCGTATAAGTGGAATCATACAGTATTTTTCTTTTTATGACTGGCTTATTTCGATTATTGTAATATCCTCAAGGTTCATCTCTATTGTAGCTTGTGTCAGAATTTCTTTTCTTTTTACAGCTAAATTGTGTTCCATTGTATGTATATATCACATTTTGTTTATCCATTCATCTGTTGATAGACACTTGTGTTGCTTCCACTGTTTGGCTATTGTGAATAATGTTGCTATGAACATGGGGGTATAAATATCTTTTCAAGATGCCTCCTTCAATTCTTTTGGATAGATACCCAGATGTAGGATTGCTGGATCATATGGTAGTTCTTAAAAAAAATTTTTTTTTATGGCTGCACCTGCAGCCTATGAAAGTTCCTGGGCCAGGGGTTGAATCAGAGTGACGGCCGAGGCCTATGCCACAGCCATGGCCACACTGGATCTGAGCCGCATCTGCAACCTATGCTGCAGCTTGTAGCATTCTGGATCCTTAACCCACTGAGTGAGGCCAGGGGTCAAACCCGCATCCTTATGGAGACTACTCAGGGTCCTTAACCCCTGAGCTACAATGGGAACTCCCTTTTTAAAAATTTTTTGAAGAACTACCATACTGTTTTCCATAGCAGCTGCACCATTTTACATTCCCACCAACATCCTAACCAACACTTGCTCTTTTCTATTTCTTTCTGATGGTGAGAGACGGTATCTTATTGCAGGTTTTTTTTTTTTTTTTTTTTTGGTCTTTTTGCCATTTCTTGGGCCGCTTCTGCGGCATATGGAGATTCCCAGGCTAGGGGTCTAATCGGAGCTGTAGCCACCGGCCTACGCCAGAGCCACAGCAATGTGGGATCCGAGCCATGTCTGCAACCTACACCACAGCTCATGGCAATGCCAGATCCTTAACCCACTGAGCAAGGCCAGGGATCAAACCCGCAACCTCATGGTTCCTAGTTGGATTCGTTAACCACTGAGCCACGATGGGAACTCCTTATTGCAGCTTTGATTTTTATTTCCCTGATAATCGTCGATGTGGAGCATTTTGCCTCTTACCGTCTTCCCTTTAGCCATATCGCACAACAGAGCAGTCCTCCACCTACAGCTTCTACTCAGTTTGTGCGCATTCCTGTGGCTGCAGGACAAATGAGATAGATCCATCTTCCCTCCTTTTCAGATTGTAATGCCCGGGGGAGGAGAAGGACTGTGGTTTTCTTATTCTCCCCAGTGATTTAGGGAAGTCTGCATCTAGGGCCTGGGGGTGTGCTGATTTCCCAGTGAACCACACGTGGTGGGAAGTGAGGTCCAGACCAGAAAGGGTAGGAGGTGCTTCGCTCCCCCCAGGAATTAGCCTGGCATCCACATCTTCCCCCAGAGCTCTCAGCCCTCATCCTCTGGGCCTCTCCTTTCCAGGTACAAGCCTCGGGAGAAGCTGAAAGTGAACTTCGGTACGCCGGAGTTCCTGGCCCCTGAAGTCGTCAATTACGAGTTTGTCTCATTCCCCACAGACATGTGGAGTGTGGGAGTCATCACCTACATGCTGTGAGTGCCCTGGGGCTGGCTCCCCACTGGAGATGGGGACCATTTGTCTTTGTTTGGGTACCCTTACAGGCAGCAAAATTTGAGTGTGTGTTTATTGGGGAGGTGTTCCAAGAAACATCCATCAAGGAGTCGGGAAGTGAAATGGGGAAGGAAGGCGACTAGTAAAGTGTGTGTCGTGGAGCCGGTAATTATCACTGGAGTTTAATTCTTGGGGAACCTGTGACCCCCTGTAGGGCAGCCGCTCAGAGCTCTTGCAGCTGAGGGGCGATGGAGCTGAGGTATTGATACACTGACTGTAATCAGGTGTTGCTAGTGGGCTGGTCCCAGGGGAATTAATTCCCTGAAACATCTGGGTGGATAAATCAGCTTCCACTGGAGAGAAAGCCCTCCAGCCCCGATGCATGGGTGCTGTGGTGCAGGTGGGGTGCACGGAAGCAGGAAGGAGAGGGGCGGGCAGGGCAGGGTACAGCTGCTGGGCTTCTAACCTGGTCTCTCCCGCCCTGCGTGCCCTGTGTGCTGTGGGCTGAGGAAGCAGAGTTAGGATGCGCTGAGAGGCGATCCATGCACAGACTAAATGTCTTCCTCTCTTTCTCTGACTGTGGATGCTCAGCTCGTTCCTCAGAGGCCCGACAAAATCAAGCTTTGCTCCCAGTCTTATCATTATGGCTTAACTGGTTCCCTGCACTTTGCGTCCTGCACCAGGTGGGGCAAGACGGTGGCCCAAAGGCCAGCCAGAGAGGTTGTCCTGTCTCTCCACCCTCTCCTAAAGGATCCTAATAAAACCAGGTTTCCTTTAGCCTCTGAGGCCTGGATAGTCCCAGAGACATGCCAAGCTGTTTTTAAATTAAGCCCAATGTACCTGATAAGTGAACATATTGGGTTGGATCCCAATTCACTCTCTCTCTCTTTCTTTTTTTTTTTTTTTTTTTTTTTTTTGGTCTTTTTGCCTTTTCTTGAGCCGCTCCCGCTGCATGAGGAGGTTCCCAGGCTAGGGGTCTACAGCCACAGCAATGCCGGATCTGAGCCGCATCTGCGACCTACACCACAGCTCACGGCAACGCTGGATCCTTAACCCACTGAGCAAGGCCAGGGATTGAATCCGAAACCTCCTGGTTCCTAGTCGGATTCGTTAACCACTGCGCCACGACGGGAACTCCGGGGATGTCTTCTAATACTTGTCCAGCCTTCGATTTTTCAGTCCTGCCACTTGCTCCCTTTGTCAACTGTCTCCTGCAGAGAAACAATGGGGCTGCTTTTCTTTCCAACCCTCTTGGTTCTGATTAGTCCTCTTTGACCTCGTAAGACTCTCTTCTGTCTTGGTGATGTGTGTTGGCAGGTGTGGCTCCCATGTGCTGACAGTCCTTTCTCTCCTCCGTAGACTCAGTGGTTTGTCCCCATTTCTAGGGGAAACAGATGCAGAGACCATGAATTTCATTGTGAACTGTAACTGGGATTTTGATGCTGACACCTTTGAAGGACTGTCGGAAGAGGCCAAGGACTTTGTCTCCCGGTTGCTGATCAAAGAGAAGAGGTAACCTTTATTGCTTGTCACCTGCGATCCACTCTGAGTTTGACCACCCGTCTGGGGGCTGTGAAGGTCAGGCTGCTGCTGGGCGGGGCTGCTGAAGCTAATGGTCCTTCCTTCCTGCAGACTGATTCTGCCTGGGATATCTTAGTTTGCTACTTCTTGGGGGTGGGGGGAGATAGGGAAAGGAACAAAGGACATCAATTAATAAAAAAAAAAAACAATAACCAACCAGGGGAGAGCCCATTGTGGCTCATAAGAAACCAATCCGACTAGTATCCTTGAGGATTCGGGTTCGATCCCTGGCCTCACGCAGTGGGTTAAAGGATCTGATGTTGCTGTGAGCTGTGGTGTAGGCTGGCAGCTACAGCTCTGATTCGCTCCCTAGCCTGGGAACTTCCATATGCCACGGGTAAGGCCCTTAAAAACAAGACAAAACAAAATGAAAAACTAGGAGCATAAAATGTAGGCAGTTTTAGAAAGGACCATATTTACAAATAAGGCTTATTTCCAAGCTATCACATTTTTTTTTTTTTTTTTTTTTTTTTTTTTTTTTTTACTGTACTCTCAGCCTGCAGAAGTTCCCAGTCCAAGAATCAAACCTGAACTACAACAGTTCCCATTGTGGCTCAGTGGGTTAAGAACCCGGCACAGTGTCTGTGAGGATGTGGATCTAATCCCCAGCCTCAGTCAGTGGGTTAAGGATCCAGCATTGCTACAAGCTGCATTGTAGGTTGCAGATGTAGCTTGGATCTGGCATTGCCATGGCGGTGGCATAGACCTACAGCCGCAGATCTGATTTGACCCCTAGCCTGGGAACTTCCATATGCCACAAGTGCACCCGTAAAAAGAAAAAGCCAGAAACCTGAACCACAGCAGTAACCCAAGCCACAGAAATGACAATGCTGAGTCTTTAGCCACTAGGCCACCAGGGAACTCTCCCATCACATTTAATAGGCTAATGTTGAAAAAAAGTTGAGATATGCAGCTGTTATTCTGCAGAATAAAAGACAGAAAACGTATTTCTTGCCAATGAAGATCTGCTTGATTTTCAGCAGCTGCATTAACGGTATGGATTGGACTGTGAGTTTTCTAATATTAGACATATGGGAATAACTACAAGTAGTGGCGCCTGAGAATCTGAGCTCTGAGACAGCTCATGGTTCCCTGGCTTTCACTGTGAAAAATTATGTGAGAGGGAAAATATTTCTAATTCAGATGAACAAGTTGGCAGTACTCTCTGGGAGGAGAGATGGGCTTCATTCAAGGCTCATAGTCTTTTACTAGTTTTTGTTTGTTTGTTTTTTGTTTTTATGCTGCGCACCTGCAGCATATGGAAGTTCCCAGGCTAGGGGTCAAGTCAGAGTTGCAGCTGCTGGCCTGCGCCACAGCCACAGCAACAGGGGATCCAAGCGGGGTCTGTGACCTACAGCACAGCTCACAGCAGCAGGGATCCTTAACCCACTGAACAAGGCCAAGAACCGAACCTGCATTCTCATGGATACTAGTTGGATTCGCTACTGCTGAGCCACAATGGGAGCTCCCTCTTTTACTTCTTCGGAGCAATTATGGGCTCAGCTGGCCCCCCTGCTGTCCTGTCTCAATCCCCCAGCACTCTCCAGGAGGTGGTGATGAATCACTGGGATTCAGCCCCTCTCTAGGGGGCAGGAAACATTCTGCTGATGACTTTCTTGCACTGTTCAGGATGGGATTTTAGATGGGAAAAGGTCTTTTTTTTAGCACATGACATGAATCTGCCTAAATGATTCATCTATTCCACCGACTGGGCTACCTACCCAATTGAACAAATTTGGGGACAACTAGAAAAGGAACCCCAACTAAAAATCTCAACGGCTGTTTGATTTCACAGCTGCAGAATGAGTGCCACCCAGTGCCTGAAACATGAGTGGTTGAATAATTTACCTGCCAAAGCTTCAAAATCAAAAGTTCGTCTCAAATCCCAACTATTGCTGCAGAAATACATGGCTCAGAGGAAATGGAAGGTATCTGTTTTTCTGTAAAGGCAGCGTTTGTCTTCTTAAAATGTCCTTTGAAACAAGTGTACTAAGTTTTTACTTACATTTTGATTCTAAATAGATTATTTAGGGGAAGCAAATCTCTTAGGTCAAAACCTCTTTCCTTGGAGTTCTTGTTGTGGCTCAGCTGTAATGAACCTGACTAGTATCCATGAGGATTCGGGTTTGATCCCTGGCCTTGCTCAGTGGGTGAAGGATCCGGTGTTGCCATGAGCTGTGGTGTAGGTTGCAGACACGGCTCAGATCCTGTGTTGCTGTGGCTGTGCCATAGGCCAGCAGCTGTAGCTCTGATTTGACCCCTAGCCTGGGAACCTCCATATGCCTCTGGTGCAGCCCTAAAACAAAATGAAACAAAAAAACTTGTGATTAAAAAATGCCACAGACCAAAAATGACTGGCATAAAAGTAGCATTTAATTCAAACTTATATGGACACTTGAAGAGACAGAATGAAATTTGAGCCCATGTTTTCAAGGACCACAGCAGTCAAGTGCTTAGAACAAATTGCCTGTTGTTTGAGGCTGATTCCTCCACATTTTGGAAATAGGGGCCTAGGAAAGCCCTATTCGATTTTAAAAGCTTTATAATTTTGTTCACAACACAATTATTTGGTAACCATGGACATAAAGTGTATCTTAAACACAATTGTCCTGCAGACAAGTGGCTTTCCAGCATTGACTCAGATCCTCGATTAAAAAAACCTGAAGTGCTTTTACCCAGAGAACCAGTACACAAGCATGTGCATATACACACACATGTGGAAACAGAAATACTGTGACATTTGCTCCGCAAAGTGTGATGCACTCTGATCTTTTCTTTTCTATGATATTTGGTTTCATTAAAAAAAAAAATGTTGGTCATTACCCACCAATTTGATTTTGGGACCCACTAGAGGACTGCAAAACACAATCTGAAAAGCACTGCACTAGGGTGCTCCATTTTTCACAAGAAAAGGGCAGGAGAACTTATTTTCTCACTTCATGCTTGCTCCAAACATGTCCCTGAAAGTCATATGATGACTGTTCTACTATAATTTTCTAGAATCTTCTTTTCCCCTTTAGCTTATCCATTTTTTCTTTTTTTGTCTTTTGTCTTTTTAGGACTGCACCCTAGGCATATGGAGGTTCCCAGGCTAGGAGTCTAATCGGAGCTACAGCTGCCGGCCTACACCACAGCTCACAGCAACACCAGATCCTAACCCACTGAGCAGGGCCAGGGATCGAACCCACAACTTCATGGTTCCCAGTCAGATTCGTTTCTGCTGCACCACAACGGGAACTCCTAGCTTATCAATTTTAAACAAACTCAGTTGACTAAGCTTGCTTAAGTCCTTTTATTGTTTCTTCTTGAAGAAATTTGTCTAAAAATATGCTTTTTACCCCTTTCTTTCTCTCCTTACTTTAAGAAACACTTCTATGTGGTGACTGCTGCCAACAGGTTAAGAAAATTTCCAACTTGTCCCTAATCCTCAACTCTGCTGCTCCCATGGGCCCAGAAATTATTGAGACTGGTGATGAAGTTATGGCTGAAGATTTTTAATAATCTGATCTTTCGCTAATAATCATTGACTCCACTTGTTTTGTTAAAAAAAAAAAAGGTTATGGCTGTTTTCTTCCTTGTGGATAAGAAGTGGCTGTAAAGAAAGTGACCTAAGAACTTTTTTCTGCCTTAAAATATCATTAAGTTGAAATGCTGTGATTGCTTTTCAAATATAACTACTTTTGGAGATAAGTATAGGTATGCTTTAGGTAGGTAGGAAAGCTTCTACTTTGCATATGTTCATTTAAATCTAAGCTTAGTCTGATTAAAGCACCCAGTGGACTATCACACAGGGCATGTTATTCAGTGTAACCTTCTCCAGTGAAAAGAATTCCTAGCATTTTGATTTGCTCAAGTGTGAGCTGATATTTTATACTACATGTGTTGCTCTAATATGAAGCAATTGTGGATATTGTGGATTTAGGGCAATGATCTTCAAACTTGTTTTAACTTGTGCTTTTTTTCTTTCTTTTTTTTTTTTTTTTTTTTTTTTTTTTTTTTTTTTTTTTTTTTTTTTTGCTTTTTAGGGCTGCACCTGCACCATTTGGAAGTTCCTGGGCTAGGGGTCATATCGGAGCTGCAGCTGATGGCCTACACCACAGCCATAGCAATGCGGGATCCAAGCCATGTCTGCAGCCTACACCTTAGCTTGTGGTAAATCCGGATCCCTAACCCACTGAGTGAGGCCAGGGATCGAACCTGCATCCTCATGGATACTAGTTGGATTTGTTACAGCTGAGCCACAATGGGAACTCCTTTCTTTCTTTCTTTTTTTTTTTTTAACTGTGCCCCCTTTTGAGAATCAAAACATGCATCTTTTAATATTCTTTGGAATTTCAAAGTATAATGACTATCATGGCTAAATCAGAGCACATCAGAGCCTTTTAAATCTTTTGTACATCCCTTGACTCTCTCCTAATTCTGCCCTGTCCTGACACTGGCAGTCTCCCTCCTGATCTCCCTTCCTCAGTTATGAACCTGTGGTCTAGTAAGTCTGGAAACCGATAGGCAATATGTGGAAGAGAGCTAAGAATGTCATGATGTTCATCTTTGGGAGAGAAACACAGAAATGGTGCATGATGAGAAAATAAATGAAACCCGCTCTCCTATTACTTTATCAGGGTCATGTGTACCCATTTCAACGTGGGCACTTAACTAAGTCAGGAGTTGATTACCAAGGAGTGCCGTATTATTCAAAAGTAAACAACCCTTTGAATTTCCTCACTCCTAATCTTTTTGTGCTTATTCCCATGACCTTCTCAGGTCAGCCTTTGAGGTACGTTTAGTTTTTAATTAGCCATGGAAAGTTTCACAGCCTTTCAGGATTTTTTTTCCCGTAATAAGGCCTTTTTTTTTTTTTTTTTTTTTTTTTTTTTTTTTTTTTTTTGTAGAGGACGTGGGTGTGGGGAGGGAGGCAGAAGATGGTGAGATTAATCCTGCTGCATTTCTTCAGTCATATGTTTCTCTGGAAAGCTAACCCTTGCTGGGAATCTAAGATTTTCAGTGCCAGCACCTCTCGGCCTGCTCCAAGCTGGCCAGCTAATGGATGAACATCAGAAGAGACAGCTGCTACAGACCTCCCATTCATGGCACAGTGATTTACAGTGATTCAGTAAAATGCTTTATTTTTAAGGTGTTTGGAGGGCAGCCTCCAGAAGAAGCTTGAGAAGATATCTGCAGTCCTGTCTGTAAGATGGTGATTCTTCCCCTCTGTGGCACATTCTTGGGGAATGCCATGAATTTTCTTCCCAGAAAAATGTACAGTTAGTTGCCCTGGTCTGGAGCACCACTGCCTAACAGAACTATGAGCCATATATATAATTTAAAAATTTCTGACAGCTCCTCTAAAAAAAAGGGCTGGTAATTGATTTAACATAATCTATAAAAATCTATTTAAGTATATAATCAGTATGAACATTATTGATAAGGTATTTAATATTCTTTTTTCATATTAAGTCTTCAAAATTTGGTGTGTATTCCACACTTAAAATACATGTCAGTTTAGAGTCTAAGGTTTCATCAGACATATTTAATTTTATTTAGAGTTCATAAAATTTACTGTGGAGAAATATACTCCCATACTCAAATCATCCCAAGCATCTTAAATGTTTTATAATAATCGTTTTTACATTTTCATATTAAAACATGAAATAAAATTAGGAATTCAGTTCTGCAGCTGCTTTAGCTACATTTTAAGTGCTTAATAGGCATATGTGTTTAGAGGCTTCTATATAGAACAGGGCAAATTCAGAGAAAATCCTATATCTGTCCAATTTGAATTTTTCCCCTGCATCCTGTTATTCTCTAACTAGAGAAACAACTTTCTCCCAAGTCCCTTGGAGAGATTGTTTAGGCCAGGCCCATATAAGTGATAGGTACCGCAGAAGTTAACTTCCCTTATTTAAAATTTGAGGGAGCTTTTGGGAAGCTTTAATTTTCTGGATATTTTTAGTTCTCTACTTTGCTAGTGTGCACTTAGCACAAAACATTTTTAGATTGCAACTTTGCTAGCATCAACTATTTTTAATGGGACTTTTTAATTTGAATGAACAGTCATTGAAAACTTCTGGGCAGAGAAATTCTAAAAGGTAGTCAGGACTCACTTTTTTCACCTATCAGATTTGGTGAAGATGTGAGAAAAATAGAATTCTTCACTTTTTATGAACATGTATCCAAATAAAAGTCATGCCCACATGTTCCCTGAGCAATTCCATTTCTAGAAATTTATTCCTCAGCAATACTTGAACAAGTGGGCTGAGATGTATGCAGAATGATGTTTACTGCAGCAAAATGCCCAGTGAAAACAACCTGCACATACTTTATCAGTATGGGTCTCCATCCATGTAGGGGAATACCTTGCAGCTATTAAAGACAGATCTTGATGTACCGATTTTCACTATGAAAAAAGTTATAAAAAACATATATATGGTATCAGGCTTATTTTCTAGATGTGCAAGAAACTTAACAGTGGGATGTGGAAAGTGGGTGATAAGAGGGAATTCCACTTTCCACTTTATAACTTTCTGAATCATTTGCATTTTTTAACAATGAGCATGTATTGCTTTTATAATTAAAAATTAGCAACCCATTGTCAAGTGTGGACCTTATTTTGACCCTGATTCTAATAAATAAACAATAAAAAGATATTTTAGAGATAGCTAAGAAATTCAATTCTAAATTATGTGTTTGGTAATAGAGTGTCTATTAATTTTATGAAGCATGATAATGGTAATATGGTTGTAATGTGTGTTAAATGACTTCAGGAAAAGGGGATATACAGTTAAGCAAGTGTGGCAAACTCTTAACTGTTGGGCCTAGGTTGTCAGTATTGGGTTTCATTATACTGTCCTCTAAGTAAAGAGATATATACATTTGAAAATTTTCAAGATAAAACATTTTTCAATTAGTTAAATAAACCAAGAGGTATTGTTAAAGAAATGAGTTACAAAAAGTCTTTATAATAGTACTGAAATATGTGGACATTAAGTAGTAAGCTTCCATCACTGGGAGTATCAATATGTTGGAAAATTACAGAAAGGATTCCCACACTAGGGGGGCATTTGGACATGATTCCTTTAAGGCAATTCTCCTACCTCACAACGAATTTAACAAATACCCAAGTACCTAATACTTTCCAGAAAATCAAAATAATTACCATCACTTGTTTTTTGTTGTTGTTGTTTTGTTTTTTTTCTTTTTAGGGCTGCACTTGAGGCATATGGAGTTTCCAAGGCTAGAGGTTGAATCGAAGCTCCAGCTGCCCACCTATGCCACAGCAATGCAGGATCCCACAGTAACTCAGGATCTGAGATGTGTCTGTGACCTACACCACAGCTCATAGCAATTCCAGATACTTAACCCACTGAGTGAGGCCAAGAATTGAACCTGCATCCTCATGGATCCTATTTAGGTTCCTTAACCACTGAGCCACAAAGGGAACTCCACCATCACTTGCTTTTAAGACATAATAGAAAACAAAGTCACAAATAGCACTTATATTTATGCTCATGAAATCAACAGTGAAAAGGCAATCTTAGGAATGGAAGAAAATATTTGCAATCTTTTAATACAAAGAACAACTCAACAACAAAATACAACTAGATTAAAAAATGGGCAAAGGGCTTACCAAACAAGATGACAGAGGAGTAAGATATGGCAATCACCTTCTCCCACAAACACATTTAAAAAAAAACTATATGTAGAATGACTTACACAGAACATCTACTGAACACTGGCAGAAGGCCTTAGACCTCCAAAAACAGAAAGAAACCCTCCATGTAACTGGGTAGAAAAAAGGAATAAGAGCAAAAGAAAAGAAAAAAAAAAAAAGGAACCAGGACAGGACCCCTCCTGAGAGGGAGCTGTGTAAGAGGAAAGGAATCCATACTCTAGGAGGCCACCTAACTGATCAGCTGGAATACAGGGGGAACCTCAAAGCCTTGGAGAAAAGCACAGCAGCAAGACTGAGGAGGGCAAAGCAGAAAGTGTTATGAACAGACCATTGGTACCACCACCTGGGACAGAACAGCCTGAGACCCTCAGGTGGGGACTGGATACTGAGACTCAGGCTTTGCAGAATAAGAAAAATAAAAGCAAAATGAAGCACAAGAACAAACCACTTCCAGTTAAAAGAACAGGAGAATTTCCCTGAAGGAGCAAACAATGAAACAGACCTCTGCAGGCTAACAGACATTGGGTTCAAAAATGAGGGAAAATACTGAAGGAATTAAGAGCAGATATCAACAGTAAAGTGGGTTACTTTAGAAAGGAACTAGAAAGTATAAGGAGGAGCCAAGTAAAATTAGAAACTTCATTTGTAGGGATGAAAGCTGGGTTCATCTGCATTGAAAAGAAGAATGAATAATGCAGAGGAACAAATACATGACTTGGAAGATAGAATAATGCAAATCACTCAAATCAGGACAGCAGACAGAAAACCAAATGAAAAAACATGAAATCAATATAAGAGATTTATGGGATAATATAAAGTGGGCCAATCTACATATAATAGGATTTCATAAGGAGAAAAAAAAAAGAAAAGGGGATTGAAAATATATTTGAAGAAATGATGGCTGAAAACTTTCCAGATCTAAAGGAAACAGATATAAAGACATAGGGAACCCAGAGGGCCCTAAGCAAATTGAACCCTAACAGGCCTACACCAAGATATATTGTAATAACAATGGCAGAAGATAAAGATAAGGAGAGGATTCTAAAGGCAGCAAAAGAAAAACAGAGTCAATTATAAGGGAACCCCCATAAGGATTTCAGCTGATTTATCTACAGAAATAGCCAGGGATTTCTGTTGTTGTTCAGCAGGTTAAGAACCTGACTAGTAACCAGGAAGATGTGGGTTCAATCCCTGGCCTCATTCAGTGGGGTAAGGATCTGGCATTGCCACAAGCTGTAACTCCAATTTGACCCCTAGCCTGGGAAATTCTACATGCCACAGGTGCAGCCCTAAAAAAAAAAAGAGAGAGAGAGAGAGAGAGAAAGAAAGAAACACTACAGGCTAGAAGAAAGTGGAAGGATATATTTGACATTCTAAAAAGGAAAAATTTGCAGCCTAGAATACTCTACCCAGAAAGATTATCATTTAAAATGAAGGAGAATAAAGAATTTCTCAAACAAAAACTAAAAGAATACAGTAATACTAAACCCATACTAAAATACTGAGACGTCTCCTCTAAGAAGTAAAGAAGTAAGAAGATATAGGATGGAGGAAATCACAACTGGAAAGTAATCACTTAAATAAGTCAGAAAGCAGATCAAAAAGAAAAAAAGCTATTTGTGGAAGTGATGATAAACACAAGGAACAGCAAAAGGATAAATATGAAGGTATTAAAAAAAGACATCAAGGAGTTCCCATTGTGGCCCAGTGGTTAATGAATCTGACTAGGAACCATGAGGTTGCAGGTTTGATCCCTGGCCTTGTTCCGTGGGTTAAGGATCTGGCATTGCCGTGAGCTGTGGTGTAGGTTGCAGACGCGGCTCAGATCCCATGTTGCTGTGGCTCTGGCGTAGGCTGGCGGCTACAGCTCTGATTCGACCCCTAGCCTGGGAACCTTCATATGCCATGGGAGTGGCCCTAGAAAAGGCAAAAAGACCAAAAAAAAAAAAAAAAAAAGCTTTAAAAAAAGACATCAATATATAAAATGCAGGGAAAAAGAGTGTAAGAAAAATCTATACTCTTTTTTTAAGAATGTGTTTGAGCTCTATGACCATCAGGCTAAAGAAAGCAGATAGAAGAATGTGTTAGCATACTTGAAAAACAGAGCAACCACAAATCAAAACCAAACAATACATTCACAAAAACTAAAAGGAAGAGGACACAAGCATAAAAAAAAAATCATCCAACCAAAAAAAGGAACATAGGAGAAACATAGAATCAACTGAAAAACAATGTTTAAAATTCAATAAATACATATTTATCAATAATTACCTCAAATGTCAATGGGCTGACTGCCTCAGTCAAAAGACCTAGAGTGGCAGACTGGATAAAAAGAAAAGAACCTCCAATATATTGCCCACAAGAGACTTGCCTGAGGGCAACGGACACATATAAATTGAAAGTGAGGGAATGGAAAAAGATATTTCATGTAAATGGAAATGTCAGGAAAGTGGGAGTTGCAATACTCATATAAGACAAAATAGACTTTAAAACAAGGACACTATTTAATGACAAAAGGATCAATTCAAGAAGAGGATATCAGTAATTCCCAGTCATGGCACAGTGGAAACAAATCTGACTAGGAACCATGAGGTTGCAGGTTCAATCCCTGGCCTCACTCAGTGTGTTAAGGATCTGGCATTGCTGTGAACTGTGGTGTAGGTCTCAGATGAGGCTTGGATCCTGCGTTGTTGTGGCTGTGGTGTAGGCTAGCAGCTGTAGCTCTGATTCAACCCCTGGTCTGGGAACCTCCATATGCTGTGGGTTCGGCCCTTAAAAAAAAAAAAGAGAGAATATTAAACTGTCAATATATATGCAACTAATATAGGTATACCCAAATACATAAAACAAATACTAACAGACACAAAAGGAGAAATTGATGGGAATGCAATAATAGTATAAGACTTTTAACACCCCACTCACATGAATGCCAGATTCTTTGCACAGAAAATCAATAAGGCAACAGAGATCTTAAATGACACAATAGAACACTTAGACTTAATTGATATTTTCAGGATATTACATCCAAAAAAAACCAGAATATACATTCTTTTCAAGCACACATGGAACATTCTCTAGGATTGACAACATACTGGGGCACAAAACTAACCTCAACAAATTTAAGAATATAGAAATTATTTCAAGCATCTTTTCTGTCCACTATGTCAGTAAAATAGAAATCACAGGGGAAAAAATGTGAAAAATCTGACTACAGGAGACTAAACGACATGCTACTAAAAAAAAACAGTGGGTCAATGGGGAAATCAAAATGGAAATTAGAAACTACCTTGAGACAAATGACAATGAAAACACAACCATTCAAAATCTATGGGATGCTGCAAAGGCAGTTCATTACAATACAGGCCTTCCTCAAACAAGAATAAAACTGCCAAATCAACAACTTAACTTACCACCTAAAGGAATGAGAAAAAGAAGAACAAACAAAACCTAAAGTCAGCAGAAGGAAGGAAATCATAAAGATCAGAGAGGAAATAATAAAACAGAGATTTAAAAAAACCATAGAGGAGTTCCTGTTGTGGCTCAGTTGTAATGAACCTGACTAGTATCCGTGAAGATGTGGGTTCAATCCCTGGCTTTGCTCAGTGGGTTAAGGATCTGGCGTTGATGTGAACTGTGGTGTAGGTCACAGACATGGCTCAGATCCTGCATTGCTGTGGCTGTGGCCGTGGCCAACATCCATAGCTCCAATTTGCCCCTAGCCCAGGAATTCCATATTGGACAGGTGTGGCCCTAAAAAGCAAAGCAAAACAAAACAAAACAAAATAGAAAAAATCAGTAAAACCAAGAGCTGGTTCTTGAAAGGGTAAATAAAATCGAAAAACCTCTGGCCAGTCTTACCAAGAAAAAGAGAATATAAAACCAAATAAACAAAATAAGAACTGTAAAAGGAGAAATCTCAATGGATACTACAGAAATACAAAAAAACATAAGAGATTACTATGAATAATAACATGCCAACAAGTTTGACAAGCTAAAAGAAATGGACAACTGAATCAAAACTGAATCAAAAAGAAATGGAAAATCTGAACAGAGTGATCCCCAGGAGAAAAACAGTCCCTACAAACAAAAATCCAGGGCCAGATGGCTTCACAGGCAAATTCTATCAAACATAACAAAGAAAAATTTCTACCCATCCTTCTTATACTTTTCAAAAGATTGAAGAAGAAGGAGCACTCCCAAAGATATTCTACAAAGCCACCATCATCCTAATACAAAAGCCAGACAAAGAACCCCCCGGAAAAGAAAGTTATAGGCCAATATCTTTGATGAATGTGGACCCCAAATTTCTCAACAAGATTTAGCCAACCAAATCCAACAACAAACAAAAAGAATCATACACCATGACCAAGAGGGATTAATCCCAAGTTCACAAGGAAGGTTCAACATACACAAATCAATGTAATATATCACTTTAACAAAAGAATAGTCAAAAACCACATGATCGGTTCAATAAATTCAGAAAAATCATGTGAAAAAAATCCAACATCCATTCATGATAAAAACTCTTACCAAAGTGGGTATAGAGGGAACATATCTTATCATGATAAAAGCCATTTATGACAAACCCACAGCAAATATAATACTCAATGGAGAAAACTTAAAGTCTTTCCACTAAAATCTGGAACAAGACAAGGATGCCCACGAGCACTTTTATTAAACATAATATTGGAAGACCTAGCCACAGCAATTGGACAAACAAAAGAAATAAAAGTTATCCAAATTGGAAGAGAAGAGGTAAAATTGTCACTTTATGCAGATGATATGATACTATATATAGAAAACCCTAAGGATTCTGGACAAAAACTACTCAAAGTGATCAATGAATTCAGCAAAGTAGCAGGATACAAGATTAACTTCAGAAGTCAGTTGTATTTCTGTTTACTAACAATAAAATATTACAAAATGAATATAAAAATACCTTTTAAAATCATACCCTGCAAAATTAAATACCTAGGAATACACCTGACCAAGGAGGTGAAAGACATATTCTGAGAACTATAGAACATTAATCAAGAAAATTAAAGAGGATTCAAAGAAATGGAAAAATATCCCATGCTCCTGGATTGAAGAATACTGTTAAAATGGCTATACTACCCAAAGCAATCTACAGATTTAATGTGATCCCTATCAGATTACTCTTGACATTTTTCATGGAATGAGAACAAATAATCCAAAAATCTATATGGAACCATAAAACACCAAGAATTGCCAAAGAAATCCTGAGGAAAAAAACAAAGCAGGAGATATAACTCTCCCAGACATCAGACAATATTACAAAGCTACAGTAGGGAGTTCCCGTCATGGCTCAGTGGCTAATGAATCCGACTAGGAACCATGAAGTTTCGGGTTCGATCCTTGCTCAGTGGGTTAAGGATCTGGCATTGCCATGAGCTGTGGTGTAGGTTGCAGATGCGGCTCGGATCCCGAGTTGCTGTGGCTCTGGTGTAGGCCAGTGGCTACAGCTCCAATTTGACCCCTAGCCTGGGAACCTCCATTTGCCGCAGGAGCAGCCCAAGAAAATGGCAAAAAGACAAAAAAAAAAAAAAAAAAAAAAAAAAAAAGCTACAGTAATCAAGACCGTGTGGTACTGGTACAAAAACAGACATACAGATCAATGGAACAGAATAGAAAGTCCAAAAATAAACCCAGACACCTATAGTCAATTAATCTTGACCAAGGAGGTAAGCATATAAAATGGGAAAAAGACATTCTCTTCAGAAAGTGGTGCTGGGAAAACTGGACAGCTACATGTCAATCGATGAAACTAGAAAACACCCTCGCACCATGCACAAAAATAAACTCATGCCTTAAAGACTTAAATGTAAGATAAGACAACAGGAGAACACAGGCAAAACATTCTCTGACATCAACTCTACAAATGTTTTCTTAGGTCAGTTGCCCAAAGCAATAGAAATAAAAACAAAAATAAAACGATGTGACCTAATCAAACTTACAAGGTTTTGCACAGCAAAGGTGGGGCGGGAGGAGGGAAACAATGAAAAGACAACCTACAGAATGGGTGAAAATAGTTGCAAATGATGCACCTGACATGGGCTTCATCTTTAAAATATTCAAACAACTCAACAATAACAAAACAAACAACCCAATTAAAAAATGTGCAGAAGACCTAAATAGACATTTCTCCAAAGAATATATATGGATGGCCAATAGGCTCGTGAAAAAATGTTAAACATCAGTAATCATTAGAGAAATAAATACAAATCAAAACTACAATAAGGTATCACCTCACACCAGTCAGAATGGCTATCATAATAAGTCTACAAATGGCAAATGCCATAGAGGGTGTGGAAGAAAGGGAACCCTGCTTCACTGTTGGTGGGAATGTGAATTGGTACAATCACTATGGAAAACAGTATGGAGTTTCCTCAGAAAAGTAAATATAGAACTACCATATGATCCAGCAATCCCACTCCTGGGTATATATCTGCACAAAACTTTCATTCAAAAAGATACATACAGGTACATAACGGCACTATTCACAATAGCCAAGACATGGAAACAACTTAAATGTCCATTGACAGATGAATGGATTAAGAAGATGTGGTATATACACAATGGAGTACTACTCAGCCATAAAAAAGAACAAAATAATGCCATTTATAGAAACATAGATGGATCTAGAGATTCTCATACTAAGTGAAGTAGGTCAGAAAAAGACAAATATCATATATTATTTATATGTGGAATCTAAAATGTGACACAAATGAACCTATCTACAGAACAGAAGCAGACTTCATAAATGGAAAACAAACCCGTGATTGCTAAGGGGGAGGGGGAGGGATTGTGATGGACTGGAAGTTTGGGGTTAGTAGATGCAAACTATTACATTCAGAATGGATAAACAATGAGGTCCTACTCTAGAGCACAGGGAACTATATCCAATCTCTTGTGATAGAACATGATGGAAGATGAGAAAAAGAATGTGTGTGTGTGTGTGTGTGTGTGTGTGTGTGTATATATATACATATGAATATATATATGAATTACTGGGTCATTTTGCTGTAAAGCAAAAAGTGACACAACATTGTAAATCAACTATAATAAAAAAGATTTTAAAAATTGGCAAAGGGTTTGAATAGATATTTTTCCAAAGGGCTAGCAAGCACATGAAAAAGTGCTCAGTTAAGCATTAGGGGAATACAAGTCAAAACCACAGTGAGATACCACCTCATACCCATTAGTATGGCTATTGACAACAAAACAGAAAATAAGTGTTGCTTAGGATGTGGAGAAATTGTAACCCTTTTGCACTGTTGGTAGAATGTACTATGATGTAGCTGCTATGGAAAACAATATGGTGGTTTCTCAAAAATTCATAAATAGAATTACCATATGATGCAGCAGTGTCACTTCTGGGTAAATGCCCAAAAAAATAGAAAGCTGGGTCTCCAAGATATATATAGATATAGATATATAGATATCCCTATGTTTAATCCAGCATTATTCACAGCAGCCAAGGGATGAAAGCAACCTAAATGTTCATCGGTAGATGAATTGATAAAGTGTGTTATATCCACACAATGGAAAAATCATTCAGCCTTAAAAAGGAAAGAAATTCTGACATGTGTCATAATATACATGAACCTCAAGGATATTATGCTAAATGAGAAGAGCAAATTACAAAAAAATACTGTATGATTCCACTTAGATGAAGTACTTAGTCAAATTCAGAGATGGAATTAGAATGGTGGTTGCCAGGAGCTGGGGGAGGGAGGAATGGGAGCTGTTTAATAGGTTTCATGCATAGAGTCAGTTCTGCAAGATGAAGAGTTCCGGAGATAACATAACAAGATGAATGCACTTTACTGAACTGTACACTTAAAAATTAAGATGGGGAGTTCCCTTCGTGGCTCAGTGGAAACAAATCTGACTAGCATCCATGAGAATGCAGGTTTGATCCTTGGCCTCGCTCAGTGGGTTAAGGATTAGGCGTTGCCGTGAGCTGTGGTGTAGGTTGCAGATGCAGCTTGGATCTGCTGTGGCTGTGGCTGTGGTGTAGGCCAGCGGCTGCAGCTCTGATTCCACTCCTAGCCTGGGAACTTTCATATGTGGCCCTAAAAAGACAAAAAAAAAAAAAAAAAAAAAAAAAAAATTAAAATGGACGTTCCTGTGTGGCACAGTGGGTTAAGGATCCAGTGTTGCTGCATCTGTGGCGCAGGTTGCATTTCCACATTCCATGGGTGTGGCCAATAAAAAGAAAAAATTTAAGATGGTAAAAATTTAATACGTATTTTACCACTATTAAAAAAAGTGAATATGCTTTAACTTTACCTGGTGATGACCCAATGCTAGAATCTAAATCTTGGCACCAAAATTATATACCTTCTTAAAATATAAGAGGAAAAGAATCACTTATCTAGATCAAAATAATAAAAGAAACACTATTTAGTGACTGCCTTCTATGTGTCACATACTTTAGAGCATTACCTTTAATTCTCACAAGGTAGATATTTCCATTTTATGAGCAAGGAAACTGAAGCTCATTATGGTTGTGAAATTTCCTTAGGGCATAAGTGGCAGACTCTGAATTTAAATGCAAGTACGTGTGGTTCCAAAGCTCACGAAGCTCACGGTCCTTCCTCTCTACCTCAGGACTGCGGGGCATTATGCCTGTGCTGAGATCATTTGATTATTGCACCTTTCTAGCCTTAGCTTGCTGAATTGTAGACTAAAATGGGGGCAGAAAAAGAGAAATCACTCTTTCAGTCACTCCCATTCTATGCAGCAGGTATTATGCCTTATTTGTAGCAGACAGAAAGCAACCACTATCATTACTGATAACATTCTGAATAGGTTTTAAAAATTTAAATGCAATCACTCTATTGTACTCCTCATGGAACTATTAGGTAATTTTTTTTCACCACACTCATGGCACATGGAAGTTCCTGGGCCAGGGTTCAAATCTGAGCCATAGCTACAACCTGTGCCACAGCTGTGGCAATACCAGATCCTTAACACACTGTGCCACAGAAAAACTCCAGGTTGTGAATTCTTTTATTATTATTTTTGCTTTTTTAAGGTCACATCCAAGACCTATGGAAGTTCCCAGGCTAGGGGTCCAATCGGAGCTACAGCTGCTGGCCTACACCACAGCCACAGCAACATGAAATCTGAGCCACATCTCTGACCTACACCACAGCTCATGGCAACACCGGATCCTTAACCCACAGAATCTGATTTGATTCTGCTGCGCCACGACGGAAACTCGTCTCTCTTTTTTAAGGTATAATTGATTTACAATATTTTATTAGTTTGGGTGTACAATACAGAGATTCCAGATTTCTGTACTTTACGATCACCTGTATAGTTACCATCTGTCATCATGCAGTCATTACAATATTATTGACCATATTCCCTATGTTGTTACATCCCTATGAGTGATTCATTTTGTAACTGCTAGTTTGTACGCCTTAATCTTCCTCACCTTTTTCACTCATCCCTTCTGGTAACCACCAATTTGTTCTCTATATCTATGCATCTGTTTCTGTTTTACGTCTATTCATTTGTTTTTTAGATTCCCTATGTGAGATCATACGTATTTCCCTGTCTCACTTACTTCACTTAGAATAACATCCTCTAGGTTCATCCATGTTGTCTGTTTGTTCTGTTTCTTAATTTTTTAATATAATGCTAATATATAATTCACTACGTGAGACCTCTTTATGTGTTTCTCTCTACATTTCAATACTTACTAAATACTTATGTCCGGAACTGTGCTAAATGTCTTACATCAATTAGCTCGGATACGCCTCCAAATTATTCTATGAGGTAGACGCCAATTTAATTCCTACTTATAGATGAGGCACAAAGAAGCTAATTAATTTGCTCAAGTTTTCACAGGTAGTAAATGGCTGGGCAGGGTTTTAAATCCAGAAAGTCTGAATTAAGAGTTTGTGCTCTAGTGAGCAGTGTGGTTTAGTGTTCAGCGAACTGGGTTTTCCTGCGATGGTTTTTTGGCATAGCAAGGATTCTCCCAAAATCATAACAAGAGCACTCTGAATGCATATAAAAATAACATTTATTAACTTAGGTTGTACCATATATTGATTTAGTCAAACCAAGAGATTTACACAAAAACTTAAGTAAAATCTTTAAGACTCCACTCAGACTGAATTTCACATTCTGGATAGGACAGCAAACTATCTTTGGCTTAAAACAAAGCAAAAAAGCAAAATGGCTCCCATTACATTTTGTAGGAGAGCACAGACCTGTGCGGAGCCAAGGCTAACCTAACCAGGCACTGCAGCTGAGCTAATGAATTTGTTGCTCATTTCAGAACCAGCCTGCTCAGCCCTAATGCTGGCTTCTTTGCTATTAAGGCAAGAGTCTTAGGATCCTTGTTCTAAAAGTTCAAAGAAAATTCCAAAGCCCTCCACATGTTCCTTGAGGTGGCAGATGCATTCGGTTTGCCGTACAAGGTAGCCTGGAAGCTGAAATTACTCTGTTGTAGCCTTTTGTGCTTTGGCAGCATTTTCCAAGATTTTCCTTTTCCATTCTTCATAATCCTGTGTCACATCTTCGTCTTTTTGTGATTTATGTGGGATCTCTACTATATTCTCTGTTTCTATGGGAGAAAAAAATTTTAATGTTTCAAAATCCTTATGTTTACTAATAAGCAAGAAAAAAGTAAGCTTGTTGGAGTTCCCACTGTAGTGCAGTGGGTTAAGAATCTGACTAGCTGCTTGGGTCACTGAAGAGGCACAGGCTCAATCCTGGCCTGATGCAGAGCAGTTAAAGGATCCAGCATTGTTGCAGCTGTGGCTTGGATTCAATTCCTGACCCGGGAACATCCATAGCCACAGGTGTCGCCATTAAGAAAAAACCTAAGCTTGTTTATTTAATTAATTAATTTTTTGATTTTTAGGGCCGCCTGCAGCACATGAAAGTTCCCAGGCCAGGAGTCGAATCAGAGCTATAGCTGCTGGCCTATGCCACAGCCACAGCCATAGCCACAGCCATGCGGGATCCGAGCCACATCTGCAACCTACACCACAGCTGATGGCAATGCTGGATCCTTAACCCACTGAGTAGGGCCAGGGATCAAACCCAGATCCTCACGGATACTAGTCGGATTTGTTTCTGCTGAGCCACTATGGGAACTCCCTAAGCTGGTTTACTTTAAAATGTCTATTTTAATTAAGGGACTAGGGAATAAGACACCAAAATGAAAAGTGGAAACAGAAGCTAACACATTGGTTTTTCACTCTCGCTTACACTCCAAGCATCCAAGACATTGTGATGATAGCAAACATTTACCAAGCACTGAACGAAGTACTTCAACTCTCACAACTGAGAAATAGGTGTTACTCACTTGTAGAGATTAAGAAAATAAAGTTTATAGAAATCGTCACTTTCCTAAAGTCAAGTGGCCAGTAGGTGGTAAAGCAGGACCGAAGCAGTTTGGCCTCTGATGTATTCTTTTTTTTTGGCCTTGCTCCCTGCATACAGAAATTCCTAGGTCAGGATTCAAACCTGAGCCACAGCAGTGACCCCAGCTGTTGCAGTGACAACACTGGATCCTTAATTTGTGGCACCACAACCCTGCCTCTGATGTATTCTTTTTTTTGTTTGTTTGTCTTTTTAGAGCCACACCTGCAGCATATGGAAGTTCCCAGGCTATGGTTCTAATCAGAGCTGCAGCTGCCAACCTAGGCCACAGCCACATTCTGAGCTGCGTCTGCAAACTTACACCACAGCTCACGGCAATGCCAGATCCTTAATCCACTGAGTGAGGCCAGAAATTGAACCAGAGTCCTCATGGATGCTAGTCAGATTCCTTTCCACTGCACCCAAGGGGAACTCCTTAGATGTATTCTTAACTACACAATACTTCTATAAACTTCTACTTGAAGACTGGAAAACTGGTCTTATCAAATGATTAACTGTCAGGATTTAGTTAAAATCTGACTCTTTGACAAGGCAAGCTATTAAAGCAGCACAGGGTGGTTCACTGCATTAAACTCACTGTACATTAATCCCATTGTACTAATTTCAATGTTCATCTGGTATTAGCATGCTCACCCTTTGCTGGAGGTTCAACCACTGTCTTCTTTTTCTTCCGTGGGGGAGTGGCTGAATCTTCAGGCTCTCCTTTAGGGAAAAAAGTATCATCAGCGTTCATTTTTTTCCTATTTTCAATTTTAGTTTGGAGGCATATTTTGGGTCACGAATAGAAATTAGATATTTTGACTGACCAAATACTAGAATAAGGAGAAGGCAAATGATCTTGTTCTTCTCTTTTCTTCAGCTTTTCTTATCAGACTTAAGAATCATTTCTATTCTAGTACACGGAGGCTGGCATTTAACATTGGAGCATATTAACAGAGAATCTATTTTCTAGCATGAATTCACAGAATCACAGGGCTTTTCTTAAAATTTATTAAGCTACTTTATTTGAAAAATAGAAAAAACAATTTTCTCACTAAAAATTTATCTTGTCTACATTATTTTTTTTCTGCTTTTTAGGGCTGTACCTGTGGCATATGGAAGTTCCCAGGCTAGGGGTTGAATCCGAACTGCAGCTGCTGGCCTATGCCATAGCTACAGCCACATGGGATCCGAGCCGTGTCTGCAACCTACACCACTGGTCATAGCAACGCTGGATCCTTCCCCACTGAACGAGGCCAGGGATTGAACCCGCATCATCATGGATCCTAGTTGGGTTCATTAACCACTGAGCCATGAAGGGAACTTCTATCTCATCTAGGTTAAATTTAGAATTCAGAAAGCAGCTAGTGTGGAGTTCCTACTGTGGCACAGTCAGTTAAGAACTTCCATATGCCATGAGTACGGCCATTAAAAAAAAGAAAGAATGTAGCTATTTATAGGTTTGAAAATATTTGACTTTTACCAGCAGGTTTACATTTTCGGATGACATGATCCGAACCATGGGATAAATACTCACTGTCGATCTGCTGCCCAATCTTCTCTAATTGTTTACAGAGTCGATCAAATATGGCTTTTTTTACACCAGATGTGGCTGTCATTTTATTTTTGTCCACCTTCAGCTTTAGAATCCTATGAAAGAATTTAATAAATTAATCTTCTTAAGATCAGTACAGTTATCTTCTTTGTGCAACCAGCTATCAACTTGTTTCCTTTCAACTCATGCTTTATGAAGAGCCCACAACTGTCTAGTTTTCCTTTACTTTAAACATATATATCATTAGCTACAACCATGCAAATTTGCCTTTTAAAGTTATTTATTTAGGTATTTATTGGACTGTGAGTAAAATGCACATGAGATCTGTTATGAAAAAAACAGGCTACACTGAAGTTCCCGTCGTGGTGCAGTGGTTAATGAATCCGACTAGGAACCATGAGGTTGCGGGTTCGATCCCTGGCCTTGCTCAGTGGGTTAAGGATCCGGCATTGCCATGAGCTGTGGTGTGGGTCGCAGACGCCGCTTGGATCCCGTGTTGCTGTGGCTCTGGCGTAGGCCGGTGGCTACAGCTCTGATTGGACCCCTAGCCTGGGAACCTCCATATGCGTGGGAGCGGCCCAAGAAAAGGCAAAAAGACAAAAAACAAACAAACAACAAAAAACCACCCAAACAAACAGGCTACATAAAAGACATTTGCTATAGTGCTTCATGCCTTATAGAGCTCTTTCTAGTAAATCTCAGATGTTACTAATTGCTGAATGACAATTATAGCATTTTTAAGTGTTCAACTTGCTTTTACCCATGATATTTACATTTATACTACATGAATATAAACCATCCTCTCCTCCAAAAAAAAAAAAAAAAAAAAAATCCCTAACAAAACTCTACGAGAACCACTCATGAAAAATTCAAAACAAACTTCTTATTCACAATAACAGCCCCATTCAAATCTTTTTTTTTTTTTGCTTAGTGAAACTTGGTTTCAAAAGTGAAGTTATTTGTCAATACTGTTTTTGTTGTTTTCTTTTTATTTTGTCTGCACCTGTGGCATACAGAAGTTCCTGGGGCCAGGGATTGAACCCATGCCACAGTAGTAACCAGAGCCAAAGCAGTGACAACATGGGATCCTTAACCCGCTAAGCCACCGAGAAACTTCAATACTGTTTTCTACAATAACAGCCACACTCCCTCCACACACCTTTGTTGAATTAAAGGGACATTTTCTATGGAGGCTAATTAATCCCTAATAGTAGCTAATAGAGCCAAACATACCAAAATGAGTGGTTAGGTAGTAAGAAACCTATTCTTTAAGGGCCAGCTACACTTTGTTTTCTCAAGTGTTTTCTGGCAAGATAAAACAAGACAATTTCAGGAGTTCCCGTCGTGGCGCAGTGGTTAACGAATCCGACTAGGAACCATGAGGTTGTGGGTTCGGTCCCTGCCCTTGCTCAGTGGGTTAACGATCCGGCGTTGCCGTGAGCTGTGGTGTAGGTTGCAGACGTGGCTCGGATCCCGCGTTGCTGTGGCTCTGGAGTAGGCCGGTGGCTACAGCTCTGATTCAACCCCTAGCCTGGGAACCTCCATATGCCGTGGGAGCGGCCCAAGAAATAGCAACAACAACAACAACAAAAAGACAAAAGACAAAAAAAAAAAACAAGACAATTTCAGACAAAAATAACAATTACTACTATTTCCAGGGTAACATTTCAGTAAACACATAGATAAACCCCAAAGATTCAAAGTAAGAATTTATCTAAAGGCTTTATAAGTTACTTAAAAAAAAGTAGCAATCAGTACTTTAAAAAATATATATAACTGGAAAATTGCAAACCACTGTTTTAATGACAAATTTCACTGCTTATAAAAGGCAGACCCTGAAATCAGAATATCCATATATATGTGATATATACATATACACATGAACACACACACACAGCTGTTTATATAACGTATATATACAGCTCACACTTGGCATGTGGACTTCAGGCAACACTAGTTCCAAGTTACTGGCTCTACTGTAGGAGGAAGAATAGTCGCTTGGCCACTACTCCTAATGTTATTTAGGAATATATGCTCTGAGTTGAAATCAACAAAATTAGAGGTATTCTTTGGAAATGAGAAATTTATTTATAAATATGGACTTCTCTGAATGTTAAAAGGAAAACTTACTTGCATGCTGAAAGTAATGCAGCAGTGGTGAAAAGCGGTCTGGATAAGTCGAGATCCACGTGCTGTGTCTGTGGAAGACTGGACTCATAGCTAAGAGAAAGCAGTATGTGCTGAGTTATTAGAAAATATTTCAAAGGGACTGAAAATGCAAACAAGAACTTATAAACTATTTAAATGTATAAGAGATGCATTCTGTCACTTTAGCATATTAGCTATTTCTTAAGACTGACAATTAACATTCTGCTTTATGTATCAGTATTGATTTTCAATTATATGCCTCATACCTTTGCAGTATCTTTGAAGCCATGTTCACTGCTTCCGTACAGCTAAACTGTACAGCTAGGTCTCTTATTCCAATATTTGAGTTCAGGCCAAGTAAATACTCAAAAGATTTAAGACAGTTCTGATACATCTTCTTGTTCAAACCAGAAAGTTTAATTAAATAAGCCTTAGAAAGGGGAAAAACAGGAATCATAAAAATCATAAGTGCTCTATATTAGTACCTTCAAACACTCCTTTAATAAGTAAACTTTTATTTATTTATTTATTTTTGGTCTTTTTGCCTTTTCTATGGCCGCTCCCACAGCATATGGAGGTTCCCAGGCTAGGGGTCAATTGGAGCTGTAGCTGCATCCAAGCCGCATCTGTGACCCACACCACAGCTCACGGCAACACCGGATCCTTAACCCACTGAGCAAGGGCAGGGATGGAACCCGCAACCTCATGGTTCCTAGTCAGATTCTTTAACCACTGGGCCACGATGGGAACTCCATAAGTAAACTTTTTAAAATTAATTATTTCTGTGGCAAGTCGCTCTACCTAAAGGTTTAGCTTCATGTAGTCAAAAACTAGTAATCATGTCAGGCAAGTTAAGTACTGCTTGCTCACAAGAAACTCACACTATAAAAAGCAGTCATGCATGTGCACAGATAATTTAAACTATAATCCAGTGTAGCCAAGCTGTGAATAAAAAAATAGGAGGTGCATATATGGTCACTTGTTTCAGCAATGGTGCCAATTCACTTGGAAAATGAAGGAGGGAAGTTGCCAGAGTGGGTGGTTGGGTGTGTGGAACAAGGAAAGGGAGAGGAGAGGGACCCTGAGAGAGAAACGGGAGGATCCACAATTGAGGGACACCAGCTATGCCTGGGCAGACAAAGCTTAATGAAGGATGTAACAGGGTCATTTTAAGACAAACAGGAGCTTGCAAGGAAAGAATTCCAGGTTGAAAAAATGGGGGGATTGCATTTACAAAGTCATAACTCATTAAAGTGCATGGTCTGTTAATGAATAGTGTGGCTTCAGGATAGGGTTTAAGAGGGGTGGGAGAACTGGATTGTGATGGGGAGCCAACCCTTTGAGAGCCAATGGTGTTTGGTATTTTTTTTTTTTTTTTTTGCCATGCTTGTGTCATATGCAAGTTCTTGGTCCGGAACTGAACCTGTGGCACAGTAGTTACCTCAGCTGCTGCAGGGACAACGCCAGGTCCTTAACCTGGTGCACCACAAGAGAACTCCAAGCCAATGGTGTTTTGAATGGCACCATTTAATCAGTGTACCATTATATAACAGGTACTGTGTTACAGGTGTTACATATAGTACTGTAAGGATGTGTTTCATCCTTACAGTAATCCAGTGAAATGGATATTCTTACCCCCAATTTATGAATGAGGAAACTGGAGACTCAGAGCAGGTAACTGGTGGTGTTGAGTTTTGGTCTCAACCTCTAAGCCTTGCTGACTCCACAGCTTGTGCTCTCACTCACTGTGACATTCAAAAATAATACATGGGTTTTAAAGTATGTGCTTTAGGAGGATGATGCCAGTGGCAGTGTAGAAGATGGCTTTGCGTAAAGAGGTGCTCGGGGAAACTAGATAGTAAAGAGTAAAGAGCACATGACAAAAACTAGTTTTTCCCAAACTTGACAAAATGATTCTAAAGTTCATCTAGAATAACATATGTGACTAGCCAAGAAAATTCTAAAACACAAGTTTTGATGGGATCTAGTCAAACCAAAAATTACAAAGTATGGTTAAACTTCAGTGTTGCACTAGAGCATTCAGACATGCAGTGGGACCTACTTACCCTGTCCAAGGGGCACTTCATGCAGGAAGCTGCAAGGTCCAGGCACATGACTGCATTGCTGGTTTCTGTGGTATGTGCAGACAGGCCAATACACTTCACGTGGGACAGTCGCAAGTACTCCTCTGCTTTCCTGAGCAACATTTTTTTTATTTTTTAGGGCCGCACCTGTGGCCTATGGAAGAACTTCTGAAGTTCTTTTGGCTAGGGGCCAAACCCAAATTGCAGCTGCTGGCCCACACCACAGCCACAGCAGCATGGGATCCAAATCTGTGACCTACACCACTGCAACGCTGCATCCTTAACCCACTGAGTGAGGCCAGGGATTGAACCTGCGTCCTTATGGGTACTAGTTGGATTCGTAACCCGCTGAGCCACAACAGAACTGCCTCCTGAGCAACATATTCACTAAAATTCTTATCTAGAAGTTTGGCCCTGCACTTTGGTAAACAATGAATTCAGCCTGGTGACTTCGCTGTGAGCCTAAGTCCTGTGCGAGTTTATTTGGGGCTGGGAAAGAAAGTCCTATCCTTTAGGGGAGGACAGGATTCTATAAGACAGAACAAGCTCTCTGACTACAGACACGACTGTGCTGAAGTTCTTTCAGGTAAAAGTTCTTGAAATCCTCCAAAAAACAACACTTCTCTCAGCCTTCCGTTTCTGGAAAAAGCATGAATTGTTACAGAGACAGGCAGGTGAGGCCAGGGTTCTGCCTTCCTCCGAATCAGTAGTTCTCAAACTTTAGTGTACAAGTCAGCCACCCTGGGGCTTATGAAAACACACTGCTGGATCCCAGACCCAGAGTTTCTGATCAGTAGGCCTGGGGAGGGGGGGGTTGGGGAGAGGCAAGCGTCAAGAAGATACTGATGCTGCTGGTCCAAGGACCACACTTTGAGAACCACTGTGCTAAATGATTACGAGTCCAGGAGGTCATACTTTTAATCTTTTAATAAGTCCTCCTTCCCTTTCCTCACCTAACTGACAGCCCAGGAACTAGGCCTAGTCGGGCCCTTCAGTTTAGCTACCATACTTTATTTCCAACTCCGGATCACGCTAAAATCCTTCCCACCCGAGGACTTTAGCACAGGTTGCTGCCTCTGTCGGCCTCTCCCCACATCTTCCCGGGGCCGGCACCTTCTATCATTCGGGTCTGGGTCTCAGCGCAAATGACATCCCTCCGTGGCTTTCCCGCAAGTTTTCCGCCCCACCGCCAGCTTCGTTTTCGGCGTTGTCGTTGCCAATAAAGACACAGCCCTCCATGGGTTCTGTATCCAGTCTACCTGCCTCAACGCCGTCAACAGACCCTCCGTAAGTTTGCGTAACGACCCAAGTTCTCCGCTTCTCTCCTTTTCCCCACTGTGCAGCCCCCAGATCCAGGACGTCTACACTCGCGCCCTTCCGGCCACCTCCACTGCCGGGAGGCTTTTCTTGAAGTAGGGCCTAAATCCCGCCTTCGCGCGAGAAAGGCCGGGGCCTGGTCCGAGGAGAGCGCAGGGCCTCTAGGGCGTGCGCGGCTGGACTCACCTCAGCACCTCCGGCTCGGCAATGCCCAGGCGCGGGGCTAAGCGCCGGATAAGACCAGAGTCCATGGCGCCAACAAGAACCACTCCCGCAAACAGCTGCGACACTACGAAACCCGCGCGCAGACACCGCGCCCGCCTGTGGGGGCCGGGCCCTAGCGCCCCGCTGCATCTGGATTGGTCCAGAAGAACAGTTAAGGCCGCCTCGCACGCCAATCCTGGTATTTCTTCTGCGCATGCGCGCTGCGAGTGCACGCTCCAAGGCAGAAAGTGAATGAGGTCGGGCGGCTCCCACTTCTTCCATTCCTCCCTTCTTGACAGACTCAAACCCTGCCTTTCACTCTTGCTGTCTCCTTCCCGCAGGAGAGATTCCCCGCTACTCTGCACTGCCCCGCCCGCCACACACTGTGGAGAGACTGGCTGGAACCTAAGTCCATCAGTCTAGCGTAAAGTGACAAGGGCCAATAAATACGCGAAACTCGAGGTTCCTAGAAGCCGGCCAATAGAGGAGCCGCCTGTAGGGTTCGAAGGCGGAGCTGGAGGGGGCGGGGCTTGGAGGGGCCGCAGAGTCACCTGACCGCGGGAGGCTCCGCGCGGGGTGGGTGCTGCTTGCTGCAGGCTCAGGGGAGTCGCCATGGTGAGTGCTGAGGGGCAGCGGGCCCGGGGCCAACCCTTTTCCCAGCCCCTGCTCGCTCCCACCACCCTGGAGCCCTGCGAGCTCAGTCGGGGCCCCGCGGCCTGATCGGGGCTAATACCAGCCTGGCTTGGCCTGTGGGATAGGGGACAGCCCGGGGAAGGCCGCAGACGGGTTGATCCGGGCCCGGGTGGGTGGGTGCGGCGCCTGGCCGCTGCCGTTGCTCTTTGAGGGGCTGTCTCAGCTCCTTGCCTGTGGGGGTCCCGGAAGGCCACCGCCCCGCCTTGAGGGGATCCCGAATACCGGGTCTGGAAGTCTGGGTGGAACGGGGGCGTGCGGAGGGCCTGAGGCTCAAAGGTGGGGTTGGGACCCGCCCAAAGGCTGCTTCCTTGCTGGCGTTTCCACCTTTGTGCCTGGTAGTGCTTTCTTGTCCCTTTCGTGTGCAAGGAATACCTTCCGGAGGGGCCATGATGGTGCCCTGGCCTTTCTCGGCCTCATAGCCCCCTGCAGTGTATGTTAGCGAATTCTAGGGACTCGCTTACGTGAATTTCCTGGAAGGACTCATGCTATCTGATATGCTTTCATTCTGAGAGACGGAAAGGAGACTGTTGTTTCCTTTAACATTTGTTCATTGGGCGCTCTGGCTCTCTTTCTGAGTTCCCCATTGATGAAATCCAAGTATTTTACTTACTGGAAGTGGGCATTCTCCTTAGCGCCTCTCCGTGATGGCATCAAGTCTGGCTTTTGGCCCGTGAGCTTGAACTTCCTCAAAATGTGAATCTTTGTGTCTAGTTTCCACAAAGGCAAGTTGTCACTTGCATTTTATTAACGCTTGACATAGTCTGCACCATGTAAGTAATGTTTTTGGATGTTGGTGTACAGTATGTCAGGTTTAATTATCTCACTATTCACTTTATATAGTCAGGCTTCTGGAAACCTGTAAGCCTGGAGACAGGCTTCACTTTAAATGTGTCAATTCCAAAAAGCAGTATTAAATGTTTGACATATATTACTTTCATATAATTTGATGTCATACAAAGTGATTTTGCTTATTTCTCAGAATTTTTAGTTGGGAATTGATATAGGAATGCTGCAAAAATTAAATTAGGACAAATGTTTGTTTCTCAACACTCAATCTACGACATTTATAGGGTTTCATAATCAGAGTATTTAACTGATGTTCTACTATAGGTCTTGGTTATGTGTTGGATGAACCAATTTGAAGCAATGAGCCAGACACAGAGTTCTGTCCTCATGAATTTTATGGGCAACAAAAACTTGAGGAGCAGACTCGTCATAGCCACTGTCTTTGTGACTTGGGCAAGTCACTCGATCTTCTTTGAGTCTCACTTTTATATCTGAAAACAAATGTTGGCCTCTTGGGCCTTTCCCAATCCTAAAATTTTAGGATCCAGTTCAATTCCTCATTCATCTTATATGCTTTCCAGGCTGGGCACTGGAAACTAACCCTTGCTTTCAAAGAACTTAAGAGTCTAGCAGGGAAGACATGCTTGTGGAATTTAATGTAATACAGTCATTACTAGCCCTGTCATCTTAGTGTTGTGAGGGCAAGGAGGAAGAGAGTTCTACCTGGGGAGCTCATCTTCTGAGACCCTGAAGAAGGTGAGCAGAAATTCTCCAGGTGGAGAAGAAAGTGTATTGCCAGTAGGGCAAGCTGGAGAAGTGAATGCTCATGGTGTATTCCTGGGGAAACTTACTGGTAAATGGAATTGGAGACACTTGAGTATTAAAATTATGTTTGGATGTTCTCATCCCTTCATCATCCTTAGTTCTCCCTAGCAGTAGTTCAATTGCTATTTTGGTGCCTTATTTTAAAAATAATACTTTCATTAACATAATGAAATTCTGTACTTTAGTGAGACTATTTTCATTTTACAGTTGATTTGCATTGCGTTGTTAGATTACATCTACAGCATATAGCGGAGGGATTGATGAACAAAAAAGTTTCTAGGATGGGTGGGGATAATTGCTGGTATCTAAGGGGAATATAATAATAATGGTAACACTTATGGGAAGTTCTTATTACCAAGTGCTAAGCACTTCTGGGGCTTTGTTTGTGTCATTTCATTTATTACTCATAACAGTGATAGAAGTGCTCATATTATTCCTATATGATACAAGAGGAAAGGAAAGCACATTGAATGGAGAATCGTTTTTGACCTTTGTTTTCTTGCACCTTTTAACTTTGTAAACTTGGAAGGGCTGTTTGGCTTGGGTCTCAAGCTCAGATGGGCCTTGACTCTGTAGTATTTCCATTTTTCTGTGATGTATGTTGCTGCTACATACAGAGTCATTTTGTAAATGGAGAACCACATTGGGTACCTGGCATGTGTGGTTTTGGGGGGTATTTTTGGCCACATCCTCAGCATGTGGAAGTAGGTTCCTGGGCCAGGGATCAAACCTACACCAGCAGCAACCCAAACTGCTGCCGTGACAATGCCAGATCCTTAACCTGCTGAGCTACAAGGAAACTCCTGGCTCATGTTAGTGAGAGTATGTTCATGTTATGACTAACACTGTTCTGTGTGACACTTCCCAGGATGTGTCTAGATGCTCCCTTAGAATAGCCATTTGTCCAATAACTACATTGTCTTAAAAAGTAATAAGTAAAAATACATTTATTTATCATAGCGTTATCTCTTCATTTGAAGCCTACTAATAAATCTATAATTTTCTACTTTTTATATATGTTTCTATTAATTTTAAACCCAGTTGATACAAAGTTGAAAATTTTTGCTAGTGTTTGTTTATAGAAGATTGACTCTAGTCAATTCTATATAAACATTTTTGAATTGTTTGCAGTCTCTTTATAACCACAGTTTTATTTGCTATATAATAAACAACAGATAAATGGAGAAACCCAATGGTGTATCCACACAATGGAATATTATTTATCCTTAAAAAGGAAGGAAATTTTGACAGTGGCTACAACATGGATGATCCTTGAGGATATGCCAAGTAAAATAAGCCAGGCACAAAAGGACAAATGTTGTATTCCACTTAAATGAAGTCCTAGAGAAGTCAAACTCCTGGAGAAAGTAAAATGGTGGTTGCCTGGGATGGGAGTGGGGGGATGGGGAGTTACTGTTTAATGGGCCCAGAGTTTCCTTTTGGAAAGATGAAAAAGTTCTAGAGATAAATGATGATGAGGACTGTAAAACAGTGTGGATGTACCAAATGCCACTGAACTGTACACTTAAAAATGGTCAAGATGGCAAATTTTACGTTATATATGTTTTTCCAGAATAAAAATTATAAAAATGTCCTGCTCATCTCTAAGTTGTCCATCTAAGCCTAATGAAATTAGGTATTAAGTATTGTTAAGTATTACTGCTTATCTCTAAGTTGTCCACCTAAGCCTAATGAAATCCATTGATTCTGATCATTGTTAAATCTATTGCATCTAGAGGTAAAAAGGCAAAAAAAAATCAAAACTATAGCTTGGTCTCACTGAAGTTCCCAGAGGACCACCCCATGATGAATAGTGAATTTCATTAAGTCAGAATCCTTAAGTGCTCATATCCTCCTTGTCTCTGAGACCAACATTTTACACTTATAGTTTTGTTGTATAAATTAGTCTTCTCTTTAATTTGACTGTTTCTTCGAAACTTATCTATGCTTATGAAGAAGTGTGGTCACAGAGAAACTCAGTTTAATAGAGTTTGCTACAGGAAAAAATAAAGAGATGCTTAGCATTGCCTATTCAATTAATGTTTTCGCTTTCCAAAATTAGACCAGCAAGTATTCAATTTTTATAAACTCTTCTAGTTCTGAAGTGGGTTTTAATGTTTTTTTTTTTTTTAATCTTGAAATTAAGTGTTGTTTTGAGTATCTTCATAATGGAGCAGATCAGATTTAACTTTCATGTTTATAAGTCCTTGCCTTCCAGCTTTCCCAGTTTATTTTATGAGGCATTCTATCATAAGTCATTTTATTTAAGAAAGTGAAGTTCACATAACATAAAATTAACCACTTTAAAATGAACAATTCAGTGGCATTTAGTATATTCACAGTGTTGTATGACTACCATCTCTGTCTAGTGTCAGAACATTTTTATGACCCAGAAGGAAACCCTGTACCCATCAAGCAGTTAGTCATTCACTCTCCCTCCTGGTAACTTATTGCTGGTCTGCTTTTTTGGGGGAGAGGGTGGCATCTGGAAGATCCTGGACTAGGTATTGAACCTGTGCCACCGTAGCACCCAAGCCACTGCAGTGACAATGCCAGATCCTCAACCTGCTATGCCACAAGGGAACTCCTGTTTTCTATTTCTGTGGATGATTTACCTATCTTGAATACAAGCATACTGCATTTTATTGTGCTTTGCTTTGTTGTGTGTGTATGTATGTGTGTGTTTTTAAACAAATTGAAGATTTGTGGCAACCGTGCATCTGGCAGATTTGTTGGTACCATTTTTCTAACATTTGCTCACTTCATGTCTTTGTGTCACATTTTGGTAATTCTCACAATATTTCGAACTTTTTCATTATTATAGTTGGTACAGTAATCATTGATCTTTGATGTTGCTGTTTTTGGGCTATACAAACTGCCTGTGTAAGTCAGCGAACTTAATTGATCAGTACTGTGTGTGTTCTGACTGCTCCACTGCCAGCTGTTCTTGTTACTGTCCCTCTCCTTGGCTTCCCTATTTTCTGAGACACAACAATATTGAAGTTGGTTCAGCTAATAGCCCTGCAGTGGCCTCTCAGTGTTCAAGTGAGAGGAAGAGTCGCATGTTCTCACTTTAAATCAAAAGCTAGAAGTAGAGTTCTTCTTGTCATGGTGCAGCGGAAGTGAATCTGACTAGGAACCATGAAGTTTCGGGTTTGATCCCTGGCCTTGCTCAGTGGGTTAAGGATCCACTGTTGCTGTGAGCTATGGTGTAGGTTGCAGACTCGGCTTGGATCTGGGGTTGCTGTGGCTCTGGCGAAGGCCAGCAGCCAACAGTTCCGATTAGACCCCTAGCCTGGGAACCTCCATATGCCGTGGGTGTGGCCCTAAAAAGCAAAAAGACAAAAAAAAGAAAAGAAAAAGAAAAGCTATAAATGATTAAGCTTAGCAAGGAAAGCATGTGAAAGTTGAAATCAGCTAAAAGCTCAGTCTCTTTCACCAGTTAGTCAAGTTATGAATGCAAAGCAAAGTTCTTGAAGGAAAATTAAAATTGCTACTTCATTAAACATGAGTGATAAGGCAAAACAGCCTTCTGGAGAAGGTTTTAGTGGTCTGGATAAGTGGTTTAACCAGCCACAGCATTTCCTTAAACCAAAGCCTGATCCAGACCAGTGCCCTCTCTTCAATTCTCTGAAGGCTTAGAGAGGTAAGGAAGCTGCAGAAGAAAAATCAGAGCTAGCAGAGGGTGGTTCATAAGGTTTAGGGAAAGAAGCTCCTCTATAACATAAAAGTGCAAGGTGAAGCAGCAAGTGCTGATGCAGAAGCTATAATCCAAAAGGTCTAGATAAGATAATTGATGAAGGTGGCTACACTAAACAGATTTCATTATAGACAAAACAGCCTTATATTGGAAGAAGATGCTACCTAGGATTCGTAGCTAGAGGGGAGAAGTCAACGTCTGGCTTCAAAGTTCAGGCTGACTCTCTTTTTAGGGGCTAATGCAGCTGGTAACATTGTAAGTTGGAATCAACACTCATTTACTATTCCTAAAATCCTGAGGTCCTTATGAATTATGGGTCTGTGCCCGTAAATGAAAAAACAAAGCCTGGATGACAGCACATCTGTTCACAACGTGGGTTACTGAATATTTAGAGCCTGCTGTTGAGACCTACTGTTCCGAAAAAGATTCCTTTCAAAATAGTAATGCTCAGTGGCAGTGCACATTAGTTACCCAAGAGCATGAATGGAAATATACAAGCAAGATTAATATTGTTTTCATGCCTGCTAACATATCCATGGTGTAGGCTGTGGATCAAAGAGTCATTTCAGCTTTCAGGCCTTATCACTTAAGGAATACATTTCATAAGGCTATAGCTGCTATGGCAGGTAGTGATTCCTCTGATAAATCTGGGTCAAGTAAATTGAAAACCTTTTGGAAAGGACTCACCATTCTAGAAGCCATTAAGAACATTTGTGATTCATGGGAAGAGGTCAGAATATCAGCATCCACAGGAGTTTGGAAGAGGTGATTTCAGCCTTCATGGATGACCCTCCTGGGTACAAGATTTCAGTGGAGGAAGTAACTGAAGATGTGCTGGAAATAGCAAGAGAACTAGAATCAGAAGTGGAGCCTGAAGATGTGGCTGAATTCCTGTAATCTCCTTTAATGGACCTTACGGATGAGTAAACAAAGTGATTTGTTTATTTGTTTGCTTGCTTCCTTCCTTCCTTCCTTCCTTCCTTCCTTCCTTCCTTCCTTCCTTCCTTCCTTCCCTCCCTCCCTCCCTCCCTCCCTCCCTCCCTCCCTCCTTCCCTCCTTCCTTCCTTCTCTCTCTCTCTCTCTCTCTTTCTATCAGGGCTGTACCCGCTGCATATGGAGGTTCTCAGGCTAGGGGTTGAATTGGAGCTGTAGCTGCCAGCCTTCATCACAGCCACAGCAATGCAGGATCCAAACCACATCTGCAACCTACACCACAGCTCTTGGCAACACCAGATCCTTAACCCACTGAGCGAGGCCAGGGATCGAACCTGTGTCCTCATGGATGCTAGGATGCTAGTCAGATTTGTTTCTGCTGAGCCATGAAGGGAACTCCCTAAGAAAGTGGTTTCTTGAGATGGACACTACACTTTTTTGTATTTTGTCCTTTTAGGGCCGCACCAGCAGCATATGTAGGTTCCCAGGCTAGAGGTCTAATCAGAGCTACAGCTGGGAGCTACAGCTGCCGGCCTATGCCACAGCCACAGCCATAGCCACAACAAAGCCAGATCTGAGCTGTGCCTTCGACCTACACCACAGCTCATGGCAACGCCAGATCCTGAACCCACTGAGTGAGGCCAGGGATTGAACCCGAAACCTCATGGTTCCCAGTCGGATTTGTTTCCACTGTGCCACAGTGGGGGAACTTCGAGATGGAAACTCCTCCTGGTGAAGATGGCAGTGAAGATTGATGAAATGACAGCAAAGGATTTACAATATTACATAAGCCTAGTTGATAAAGCAGTGCTGGATTCAAGGGGACTGACTGCAGTTTTGAAAGCAGTTCTACTGTGGGTAAATGGTATCAAACAGTATCACATGCTACATAGAAATTGTTCATGATAGGAAGAGTCAGTCGATTCGGTAGACTTCACTGTTTTAAGAAATTTCTGCAGTTACCCTGACCTTCAGCAGCCACCACCCTGATCAGTCAGCAGCCATCAACATTGTGGCAAGACCATCTACCGGCAAAAAGATAATGACTCAGTGAAGGGTTAGGTGATAGTTAGCAGTTTTTAGCGATAAATTATTTTAATATTAAGGTATGCCCATTGTTTATTTAGACTAATGCTATTGCACACTTAATAGATTAAGGTAAACATAACTTTTGTATGCATTGAGAAACCAAAAAGTTTGTGTAACTCACTTTATTGCAGTATTCACTTTATTATGGTGGTCTGGAACCAAACCTGCAGTATCTGAGATATGCCTATATTTCATATCAGTGGGATCCTACAACAGGTAGTCTTTTGTGTCTTGTTTCTTTTACTTAGTATAATGTTTTCTAGGTTATTTCACATAGCATGTGTCAATACCTCAGACCTTATGACTGGATAATATTCCATTGTTATGTATGTACCACAGTTTGTTTATTCATCCATCTGTTGATTCTTCATTTTTAAAAATTATATGCATCATCTTGGAGTTCCCATTGTGGTTCAGTGTTAACGAATCCAACTAGGAACCATGAGGTTGAGGGTTTGATCCCTGGCCTTGCTCAGTGGGTTAAGGATGTGGCGTTGCCGTGAGCTGTGGTGTAGGTCACAGATGCGGCTTGGATCCTGTGTTGCTGTGGCTCTGACGTAGGCCGGGAGCTACAGCTCTGATTCGACCCCTAGCCTGGGAACCTCCATATTCTTGGGGAGCAGCCCTAGAAAAGGCAAAAAGACAAAAAAATTAAAAAAAATTATATACATCATCTAAAACCAGCTTATTCATTCATACAGTGAACATTTCTGAAGGATCCATTATGTGTCAGGCAATGTATTGGGTCCCAGGATGTAAAAATGGCCATCAGTGATAATTAAAATGTGATACCTGCTATAGAAGTGGTATAAACACAGTGTTTATACAACCTAAGAGATGGAGTGGTTAACTCTGCTTGGCAGGTAAATCTAATTCATTTTCCAAGCAGATTTTTTTCTTTTTTCTTTTTTTTTCTTTTTCTTTTTTTGTCTCCTTGCCTTTTCTAGGGCCGATCCTGTGGCACATGGAGGTTCCCAGGCATGGGGTCGAATCAGAGCCTATACCAGAGCCACAGCAATGCGGGATCCGAGCTGCATCTGCGAGCCACACCACAGCTCACAGCAACGCCAGATTCTCAACCTTCCAAGCAAGGCCAGGGATCGAACCCACAACCCCGTGGCTCCCAGTCGGATTCGCCAACCACTGTGCCACGATGGGAACTCCCAAGCAGATTTTTTTCTGATGGCAAAGAGAAGACTAGATATATTTTGTCCAGTATGACTGAAGATCTTTGTATTTGAAATGATAAGATCGGTTCTTGAGGAGAGTACTGTTTATGGTGTTACACTATGCGTCACACTAATTTCAACTGTTTCTAAGCTGTCTGGTCCCTTGTTATATCCTTCCTAAGGGGATCTGTGTTCTCATTAACTGGTTCCTTGGTCTGTCAAAGAATATACTAAAATGCAGATAAAAAGTAGTTTAGAGAAAAGGAGTCTTTTAGAGATTTGGGTTAGACTCTGCGTCGCAACAGATTGGTTATGTTCTAGTTGGAGTTATGTTCTAGTTGGAGTGTATTAGTGGAATGCAGGCAACCATTAACTACCACTTTATGTTTCTTCGAGGCCAGTCTGCTATAGGAATGTTGAGTCCGTTTCTGAGAGAGAAGAAATTCTCTGCATATTACTTTTCAGTGACAGCCCAGCTCTCTGTTCAGTTGTCACAAATTGATACATGAATTTGAGATGTAAAACTGGAATGAACCTTGTATGAAAGCCTTGGAAGCATGAACCATGGCTGGAACTGTAGAAATAGCAGATGTGCTAGAAGAGAGTGCTAATGAGATACTAATGGGAGGGTTTAAAATTCTTACAGCCTACAACACAGCAGTCACCTCAGGATGAGCAAGAAAAGCTCTTGGATGAAGCCATACAGGCTGTGAAGGTCCAGTCATTCCAGATGAAGAGATGCCTGGTAAGAATGACAGCGTGGGGGAGACAGTTGCATCTGCGTGTTCCTAAGAACGCCCGCTGTGTTTTCTAAAGTCACATAGCATCACTGCTTCTGGAAAATCTAATCTTCACTTCCAGCTTGCGCAAGCACTGCATGGAGCAATTGCAACAGATAGCACTGTTGAAATATTTACTTACGTTTATATTTATGGTTTGGGATTGTCTGTCTTCTCTACCAGAATGTAAGCTCAATGAGGATAAGAGACCCTGCTTTCTATTTACACATCACTGTGTTATCACCATACTGATATCTGACCTGAATTACCAGCCTCACTGGTTCTGAACCTCAAACCTGAGGAGTACTTGGCATGAAATGGATGCTTAATAAACACTGATTGAACAAATGCACTTAAAGGCTTTCTATTTGAATTATTTAGCTTTTCCCCCTATCTCGAGGGCTTTTATTTGTCCTGAATAGATATATTTTTTGTAGGAACTAGCTAAAAATTAAACTTACACCTATTTATATGTTTTCATATTCTGAAAGGTTGGGTGGGAAATAATTTGTGTAGAAACTGTAGATTCTCTGGATTAAAATTTAAGAAATGAGGGCATTCTCATCATGGCTCAGAGGTTAACAAATCCGACTAAGATCCATGAGGATGCGGATTTGATCCCTGGCCTCACTCAGTGGGTTAAGGATCCAGTGTTGCCATGAGCTGTGGTGTAGGTCGCAGACGTAGCTTGGATCCCCAGTTGCTGTAGCTGTGGTGTAGGCCGGTGGCTGCAGCTCCGATTCGACCCCTAGCCTGGGAACTTAAATATGTCGCAAGTGTGGCCCTAAAAACGGCAAAAAATTAAGAAATGGATCTGAGTTCTCCATCTGGTTAAGGATTCGGTGTTGTCACTGCAGCAGCTTAGGTTTCTGCTCTATATTGGTTTAGATTTGATCCCTGGCCTGGGGTACTTCCACATGCCATAGGTGCAGCCAAAAAAAAAAAAAAGAAAGAAAAGAAAAGAAATGGAACCAAATAGGCTGGTACTTCAAGTTATAAGTTACTGTGTTGATGATAATAGTAATATCTTACCTTTGTTAACTGTCCTAGAGTTTCTAAAGCTTAGTAATATGCTCTTTTAACTGCTGGCATCTCTTATATTGCTTTTCTTCCAAACAAATTTGCAAAAACAAAAGTCATTGATTGGAGAAAGTGGGTGGGCATGGAGCTTGCTATTGCTTGCTTCTGTCTCTTTCTGTGTATGACTAGTGCTTCCTGCGTCTAAAGGAATTGTCTGCATTTACCTGTTAACTGGGAACAGGGTCTTTGTGAGGAGGAAAGCATACTTATAGGAACAGTCATTCCAGACATATCTGAAGATGATTTAACCTATGACTAAGCTATTGTTAGTTTAGTATCTTCAAAAGAATCAGTGTGCCAGCTTTCTTTTCTTTTCTTTTTTTTTTTTTTTTTTTTGTCTTTTTGTCTTTTTGCCTTTTTCCAGGGCCGTTCCCAAGGCATACGGAGGTTCCCAGGCTAGGGGTCGAATTGGAGCTGTAGCCGCCGGCCTAAGCCAGAGCCACAGCAACTCGGGATCTGAGCCTTGTCTGCGACCTACACCACAGCTCACGGCAACACCGGATCCTTAACCCACTGAGCAAGGCCAGGAACTGAACCCTCAACCTCATGGTTCCTAGTCAGATTCGTTAACCACTGCACCACAGCGGGAACTCCCAGCTTTCTTGATTTCAGGTAAAATGTGAATTAGTGGAGCTGCTAGTTTCATAGTTGCTAGAGGTTGTAGAGATTGGTGTTATGCCAGGAAGCTCATGGTCTTAGATATGTACGATTTGCTAAGCTTTGAAGCCCTGGTGAGGAATTATGTATCTTTTTCTTTTCAGTAAAGAGAAAGCAAGGTGAAACCAAACTCGATTTTTACGTGATTAAAACAATTTATACTGTTTAAATTAAAGGTGCTTTATACTTTTAAACTGTGTAACAGGTCCTTGATGAAAGAGTTTATATAACCAAGTTCAATGTTTATTTAAATTTAAGCGTTCTTACCAATTCTTTTGGTATTTCTGTAGGACAAAAACAAGCTTATGGATGCTCTGAAACATGCTTCTAATATGCTTGGTGAACTCCGGACTTCTATGTTATCACCAAAGAGCTACTATGAACTTTGTATCTTTTGAAAGTTGAAGAATGATCATTTTGAACATACTTTTTTCTTGATAAGGCCATATTTTATTTGTTCCTTATTTTTCTGAAATTCTCTTGTTCTTCATTGTCTTAATCAAATAGTATTCATTCTCCATGCAGATGTGCTAAATGAAAAAAAGAAAAATTTAGTGTCAGAAACCCTTTTTCTATGCTTAACTTCTTTAAGCAGGTTGTTATATTTCACTTTTCACACCCCTCCTGAAGGATATTGCTACAATTTTGTCATTCAGGACTCTGGAACGGAAAGGAATTCAGTGATTTGTCATTTCAAAACCTTTTCATCGTCTGTCAGGCTTCATCAGACATCTTAAAAACCCTTATTTTAAAGTAAGGAAAGCCCAACTGAAATTCTGTCTTCACTTAAACATGCTCTCTTCCAGGACTAACATTTAGGACATTTGCCCAGTAATTTAATATGAGTCCAACAAGTTGCAGAGTATTGCTTAGTTTGGCTTAGTTTTGAGTCCTTAATGATAATTAAAAGATATGGCTATTTCTGATGAACTGCACTACTTGGAAGTCTACCTGACAGATGAGTTTGCTAAAGGAAGAAAGGTGGCAGATCTCTATGAACTCGTGCAGTATGCTGGAAACATTATTCCAAGGCTGTAAGTTATTAAGAATCTGAGGGCTTTTGTTTCTGCCTTTCGTACTTTATCTTATATCCTTTAAAATCAGCAGCTTTTTTTTTTTCCTGTCTTTTCTAGGGCCACACCAGCAGCATATGGAGATTCTCAGGGGTCTAATCGGAGCTGTAGCTGCCGGCCTGTGTCACAGCCACAGCCACAGCAATGCCGGATCCGAGCTGCATCTGCGACCTACACCACAGCTCACGGCAATGCCGGATCCTTAACCCACTGAGTGAGGCCAGGGATCAAACCCACAACCTCATGGTTCCTAGTCGGATTCGTTAACCACTGTGCCACAACGGGAACTCCAAAATCAGCAGCTTTTTAAAAACAAATTTTAAGGTTATTTAATTTCTTACCAAATAGAAATTAACATTCTGTTAGTGATTTTTTTTAAGGTTTTAGAGTATAATTACTTTTACTTTTTATAGATTTTTGATGAACTTTGGAAGTAGAAAAAATGGACATATTTAAATCTCTTGACTATTAGAAAAATTAATATGATAATTATAGGAGACCAAACATGCTTAAAGGTGATAATGAGATACATTAATATAAATACACACACACACACACACACACACACACACACACACACACACACAGAGAGAAATATATATATAGAGAGAGAGAGAGAGAAAGAAATTGGGGGAGGTCAGTGAACAGTTTTATTTTATTTTTTTGCTTTTTCTTTTTTGGCTTTTTTTTTTTTTTTTTTTTGGCTTTTTAGGGCCGCACCTACCGCATATGGAGGTTACCAGGCTAGGGGTCAAATTGGAGCTACAGCTGCTGGCCTACACCACAGCCACAGCAGCATCAGATCCGAGCCGCATCTTCTACCTACACCACAGCTGGTGGCAACGCCAGATCCTTAACCCACTGAGCAAGGCCAGGGATCAGACCTGCAACCTTATGGTTCCTAGTTGGATTCATTTCTGCTGTGCCATGATGGGAACTCCCAACAGTTATATTTTAAATCAAATGATATTTTCTTCATCATGCAAGGGAAAACTTGATTCTTGTCTTGTTTATTTAACGTCTGTGTACAGTGTATTTGGATATAATCGAATTCTTTACCTGAATATATTCTATATATTTCTAATCAAATGTTTTCTCATAATTCCCCTAGTTACCTGCTAATCACAGTTGGAGTTGTATATGTCAAGTCATTTCCTCAGTCCAGGAAAGATATTTTGAAAGATTTGGTAGAAATGTGCCGTGGTGTACAGCATCCTTTGAGAGGTCTCTTTCTTCGGAATTATCTTCTTCAGTGTACCAGAAACATCTTACCTGATGAAGGAGAGCCCACAGAGTGAGTGGTTTTCTTTCTTGATTTAGTTCTAATGTGTTTTTCTCTGCTGTTGTAAAAGGTGTTAAAAGTATAGAAAAGTATAAAGTATAAAGAAGAAAGTAAATATTAATAATCCTCCTACCCAGAGTCAGATACTAGTAGCATTTTGTGTATAGATTTCCTTTGAGACATAAAATTCCTCAGTGTATGTGGTGTGATACAAAAATGTACGCTTATGAAAAATATGTCTGGATTATTTGAACCTGTGTTTTTCATTGAACATCATTGAGAGCATTTTTCCATTCCATTAGATATTCTTTGAAAATCTGATGTTTTGAATGACTTTTCGAAAATTGTATTGTGACGAACTCATGAAGTATACTTAACTTTTTCCACGAGCTAGCCAGATTTCATATTGTTTCTTGAATATCTATCAGTTTTCGTAATTTATCAGCTTCTAGTTACCTTAGAGTATAAGTGATTTTAATTATCTAGCCACATAAATATTAATTGTAAAACAGAAAAAAACCAAAAGCCAATCAGAGAGAGTCCTGTCTTGTCCGTGACCAGTGTTCCAGTATCCAAGTCCATTGTGCTTTCATCCCACAAAAATGGCAAATGGTCAGCCTGCTGTGGTCTTCACCCACCTTGGTGAACTATTCACATTACAGGTTCCCTAGATGGGGGAACTTCATTCCTTTTTTTTTTTAAAGGTTATTCATTTATTTGTAAGGCGTACAATTTAGTAATTTTTAGTAAATCTGCATTATTTCCTTTTTAAAAGAAAGACTAATGGAAATTTTACTGTGCATGGTATAGAAAGGAAAAAGATTTAACAGTGTAGAGAAAATGGTGAGGTTATTTTCTTTATTATGATTTGACTCAGTGTTGAGCATTTAATTAAGCAAATAGTAAAAAATTTTGAAAATTACTAAGTATCCTATCTCAGGAGCTATAAACATAAGCAGGAAATACTGGTCTCTTCCCTTACAAAGCTTACATCCCAATTGAAAACTTAAAATATTCAACAATGAAATGATGAGGTAACAGTACATTCTGTCAGGTTTTTTAGGCTTTTTGAATTAATGGAGCGCAACTCCAAGAACAAGTTTAGTTAGCTCAGCAAAAAGGGAGGGGAAAGTTTTGTCCCTTTAAACTTGAACTGGTCCTCTCCCTGGTATTTTTTTTCTCGAGCCTGCTCCCCTTGAAATGGCATACCAAGCCAGTGAAGTGGAAAGTGACTTTCAAAACGCATTGGTGTATTAAAGAGACTTAAGAAGGAAGTGTGCAAAGAAGAGGAATAGTAAAAAGTTGTTCCTATAATTTAAATACTGTATGTAAAGATTTTTCCAACTGTTTCTTTTCAGTGAAGAGATAACTGGTGACATCAGTGATTCCATGGATTTTGTACTACTCAACTTTGCAGAAATGAACAAGCTCTGGGTTCGAATGCAGCATCAGGGACATAGCCGAGATAGGGAAAAAAGAGAACGAGAAAGACAAGAACTGAGGATTTTAGTGGGAACAAATCTGGTGCGTCTCAGTCAGTTGGAAGGTGTAAATGTGGAACGCTACAAACAGGTTTATATCTTTTTACTTGTCATCTTTTCTTAGGTCATGACATACACATTAAGTCTGAATTTTTAAGTTGAGCATTTTTGTTAAATAATGTTGCATTGAAAACTATTGACAGAGTTCCTATTGTGGCTCATCGGGTTAAGAACCCGGCTACTATCCATGAGGATGCGGGTTCGATTCCTGGCCTCGTTCAGTGGGTTAAGGATCTGGCTTTGCTGCAAGCTGTGGATGTGGCTCAGATCCCATGTTGCTTCGGCTGTGGTTTAGGCCAGCAGCTGCAGTTCCAATTCGACTGCTATCCTAGGAACCATCCATATGCCACAGGTGCGGCCCTAAAAATAAAAACAAAAGCAAAAGCAAAAGCATTGACAGTCAAAGAAGACTTAAATAAACCAAAAGCTATATTTTATGGAGTTCTCTTCGTGGCTCAGCACTTAACGAACCTGATTAGGATCCATGAGATTGGAGTTAGATCCCTGACCTTGCTCAGTGGGCTAAGGACCCGGTGTTGCCGTGAGCTGTGGTGTAGGTTGCACACACGGCTCAGATCCTGAGTGGCTGTGGCTGTTGCTATGGCCGGCAGCTGTAGCTCCAATTTGACCCCTACCCTAGGAACTTCCATATGCCACAGGTGTGGCCCTAAAAAAAAAAAAAGGCTATATTTTATGTTTTCGGATTGGAAGACTCATTCAAAACTATCAAGATACCTATTTTCTTTCAATTGAGATTTAGTATATTTTACTGTAGATTTACTCTAAAGCCATAGTAATATGGTATTGGTAAAGGGGATAGATATATAAATCAGTGGACATTATATCAGGAATTAGCAAACATTTTCTGTAAAGGATCAAATAGTAAATATTTTTTGGTTTTGCAAGCCATATGGTCTTTAGCTACTAAATTCTGCCAGTGTAGTGCAAAAGCAGCCACAGACAATGTGGAATCAATTTACAAAACCAGGCATTCATTTTCCAGCAACATGGATGCAACTAGAGATACTCATACTAAGTGAAGTAAGTCAGAAAAAGACAAATACCATATGATAGCACTTATATGTGGAATCTAAAATACGGCACAAATGAACCTATCTACAAAACAGAAACAGACTCAATGGACATGGAAAACAGACTTGCGGTTGCCAAGGGGCAGAGGGGGAGGTAGTGGATGGGGAGTTAGGGCTTGGTAGATACAAACTATTACATTTAGGATGGATAAGCAGTGAGTTCCTGCTGTACAGCATAGGGAACTATATCCAATCTCTTGGGATAGACCATGATAGAACACACACACACACACACACACACACACACACACACACACACACACACACACACACACACACACACACACACACATATATATATAAAAAGAAAAACAGGCATTAAACCAGATTTGCTGACCCCTAGAAGAGACAGTCCACAGTAGACCTATGTGTATGTAATCAATTATTGTTGATAAGGGCGCAAAGACAACCTCTTCCACAGGTGATTCTGGAACAGTTGGACATCTATATGCAAACATAGCCCTGAACTGTGACTCATCTTCATGTTATGTAGGGAAATTCAAAAACACTGATCAGAGTCATAAGTGTGAAATTTGCAACTCTGAAACTTTTAGAAAAAAACACAAAGGAAATCTTTTATAACGTTGGATTAGACAGAGCTTTCTTAGGATACCAAAATTACAAACCTTCCTAAAAGAGAAAAAAAATTGATAAAATAGACTTAATCATAAATGCCTTTTATGAAATAGAAACCCCCAATTTTTTATTTAAAAATTCTTCTGGGAGTCTCCTCTGTGGAACAGCATGTTAAGGATCCAGCATTGTCTCTGCAGTGTCTTGGGTCACTGCTGAGGTGTGGGTTCAATCCCCAGCCCAACACAGTGGGTTAAGGATTCAGTGTTGCTGCACCTGTGGCTCAGATTCAGTCACTGGTCTGGGAACTTCCATATGCTGTGGGCGCAGCCAAAAAAAAAATATTCTTCTGTAAAATTTTAAAGTTTAGGATTTCTGGTGGTTTAGGGGGTTAAGGATTGGGCATTGTCACTGCTTGTGGCAGGTTTACTGCTCTGGCGCAGATTTGATCCCTGGGCCCAGAACTTCTGCGTCCCAATTTTTTTTTTTTTTTTAACTTTTTTATGGCCCTACTTGCAGCATATGGAAGTTCCCAGGCTAGGGGTAGAATCAGAACTGCAGCTGCCAGCCTATACCACAGCCACAGCAACACCAGATCCGAGCCACATCTGTAACCTATGCCACAGCTTGTGGCAATGCTGGATCCTTAACCCACTGATTGAGGCCAGGGATCAAACTCGCATCCTCACAGAAATTATGTTGGGTTCTTAATCTGCTAGACCATAGTGGAAACTCCTAATTCTTTATTTTTGAACATTAAAAAAATTGTAAACTACGGAGAATATACAGGAGAGGCACACAATTTTAACAAAACTATACAGAAATTCCCATGTGACCCCCTCCCCCGGAAACCCTCAGGCCCTCATGGATACTAGTCGGATGCTTAACCTACTGAGCCACAACGAGAACTACCCCCCAAAATTTTTAAGTTTAATTTGGAAATAAAATATGGCCCAGAAAAAATTTACAATATGATTCTAAAATTAATAGTTTAAGTGTGTTATTAGAGGAGTGACTTAAGTTTTTGAAAATAATCTTAACTCTTAAATTTTTTTCCTCCTAGATTGTTTTGACGGGGATATTGGAGCAAGTTGTAAACTGCAGGGATGCTTTGGCTCAAGAATATCTCATGGAGTGTATTATTCAGGTAGGTGAGAACATTCCATTTTTTTTTTTAAAGGACTGTGTTTTATTAATTTTCATTGTTTTGGAAAAATTCTTGATAGAATAGAAAAATAACCTTTCCTGAAGAAATCCCTTTTTCCTATTGATATAATAATTTGGTCTTTGTATTGATGTAGGAAAGAGTAAATCACCTCCCAGTTTTCTAGAGTATCAGTAGTTTTAGTTTAAAACTAAACTAGTTTAGTTTAGGTATACTTTGGTTAATAGGATAATTCTTTCTGGGCTTTTGTTTAGAGGGGCTTAAAAGTGATGTATTTAGGAGTTCCCCTTGTGGCTCAGCAGGTTAAGAACCCGACTAATATCCACGAGGATGTGGATTTGATCCCTGGTCTTGCTCAGTGGGTTTAGGATCCACTGAGCTGCAGCATATGGTGTGAGCTGCAGCATATGGTCTTAGATGTGGCTGGGATCTGGCATTGCTGTGGCTGTGGCATAGACTGGCAGCTGCAGCTCTGATTCGAACCCTAGCCTGGGAACTTCCATATACTGCAGGTGGGGCCGTAAAAAGAAAAAAATAAAAGTGATGTATTTGAATTTAGTCGTGTAAGATGAAAATGATTTTTTCCACAAATAGCAACTTGAAATACTAAGTCCAGAACATAGTGTGAAATGCTTTTACTTATATAAATTAATTATTATTGATTTTCAGGTTTTCCCTGATGAGTTCCACCTTCAAACCTTGAATCCTTTTCTTCGGGCCTGTGCTGAGTTACACCAAAATGTAAATGTGAAAAACATAATCATTGCTTTAATTGATAGGTAAGAACTTCCAACACTGGAGAGCAGTGTTTTAATGTGGGATTAATGAGTTTAAAACATTTCTGTGAATTATTTTTTCTGTTACATCTTTATTATGTTAATGATTTTGATTTAGTTAAACTAGTTCTGTAGGTATAAGTATCTTAAGTGCTTGGCTAGTTTAGGCATGAAAGAAAATTAGCTTTTAATTATGCAGGAAGCATGGGGAAAATGCTTTTAATCTCTGAATTTAATTGGCATTTAAAGATACTGTGCAGGAGTTCTCATTATGGCTCAGCGGAAACGAATCTGACTAGGAACCATGAGGTTGCAGGTTCGATACCTGGACTTGATCAGTGGGTTAAGGATCTGGCGTTGCCTTGAGCTGTGGTATAGGTTGCAGATGCAGCTCGGATCTGGCGTTGCTGTGGCTATGGCGTAGGCCGACAGCTGTAGCTCCAATTGGACCCCTATCGTGGAGACCTCCATATGCCGCAGTTGTGGCCCTAAAAAAATTTAAGTGTTTAGTATTATACAGACCAAACACTTAAATTTTATAAATCCAAAGATCACCAAAGAATAAAACATTTTTTACCATGGTGAAAGTTATCTTTCAGTGGGAACCAGTTTGACTTCTTTATCAAGTAGCCATAAATACAGATAATTACGAATGTTCAAATAATCGCTCTATCATCACGTTTTTTTTTTTTAAGAAGAATTTTCCTTTTTCTTTTTGATCTTTTTAGGGCCTCTCCCAAGGCATATGGAAGTTCCCAGGTTAGGGGTCAAATTGGAGCTACAGCTGCTGGCCTACACTATAACCACAGCAATGCCAGGTCCTTAACCCATGGAGTGGGGTCAGGAATTGAACCCATGTCCTCTTGGATACCAGTCATGTTTGCTACTGCTGAGCCACGATGGGAACTTCCAAGAATTTTCAAGTCTTAAAATGTTCATAAATCCCCTTGAGATGAAGTTTTACTTCTTTAGCCCTTGATCTTGATTAAAAGAATACAGCTTGGTGTCCAATAATGGCTTTAATGAGTGGTTGTTGGCTGCTGGTACACAGTATGTGTGCTGCTTGTGAGCATTCTCATCATTGATATTAATGAAACCAGAAACCCAGGCGAACATTTATTTCTGCAAGTACTTTTTATTATATTTTAAAAATCTAAGTTTTAAAATCTGAGAATTTATATAGCAAAATTCTCCAAATAATCAGCTCAATTCTGGGCATTAAGAATTGTAAGTTAATTGGGTATATACTCTTCACACTCGTGCACCCCCACTCACCCCCCGCCCCTATCCCCCTAGCCATGCTGAGCTGCAGCTTGATGTGGGATTTTAGTTCCCAGACCAGGGATTGAACCTGGGCAACAGTGGTTCACCACATGAAGCACCAAATCCTAACCACTATACCACCAGGGAACTCCCTAATTGGGTATATGCTTAGTGGAAGCTAATAACTGTGTTTTCCTATGTTGGGCATAATGTCACTTAACCATTTCTGTCAGTAGTGGTTCTGTGCTTTAAAAAAATATGAATTCAGTTGTAATCATGACAGTGATAATGGAACAGAACATTATTTTGAATAGTTTAAGAGGTGGGAAATAGAAGTTAACCTTACCTTTAGAATTAATTGTGTTTTAAACCTTGCAGTAGTAAAAATGCATTATCTTAAAATAGCCTATGTAGTTTTTACTCTTTTAGAGATTATTTTTTATAATCGTGGCTGTTGAATACATTTGTCCAGTTAATGAATTTCTATCCATATCTATTTAATTGGGCTTCAAAGAATTTGGCAAAATTGGCCTGATAAATATCTGTTTGGGTATGGTATAAAGTAAGAATGCAGTGAAATAAGGCATTGTTGGTAAAACTGTTCCATTAAAAATGAATTTGGAGGGAGTTCCCGTTGTGGCTCAGCAGGTTACGAACCTAACTCGTATCCACAAGGATGCAGGTTCGATCCTTGGTCTCACCTAAAAGGTTTAAGGATAGTGTGTTGCCATGAGCTGTGGTGTAGGTCGCAGTCGTGGCTCAGATCCCGGGTTGCTGTTGCTGTGGCTGGCAGCTGCAGCTCCCAGTTTGACCCCTAACTTCTATATGCCACAAGTACGGTCCTAAAAAGAAAAAAAAAAAAAAAAGAATCGAGAGAATGATCAGCTGTATTCCATGTCTTATTTTTAAACCTTTTTTTAATGTTTTGGGAGAAGTACACTTGGAGAAAAGACAGAAAAGCATAAAGAATCAACTGTCATTCGTGATCCCACTACCCAGGTCCCTGTATCTTTTTAAATAAAAAATATTTTCTTTTTCAGATTAGCTTTATTTGCTCATCGTGAAGATGGACCTGGAATCCCGGCAGATATTAAACTTTTTGACATATTTTCACAGCAGGTGGCTACAGTAATACAGGTTTGTATGGCTTTTCTCCTAAGTTCTCAACACTTTGAAACTTAGCTGGTGAATCCTTTTGTAATTATTGAAAATAAATTTCATGTTTTTTTAAACATTCCAGTCTAGACAAGACATGCCTTCGGAGGATGTTGTATCTTTACAAGTCTCTCTCATTAATCTTGCTATGAAGTGTTATCCTGATCGTGTGGACTATGTTGATAAAGTTCTAGAAACAACAGTGGAGATATTTAATAAGCTCAACCTTGAACAGTAAGTCAGTCATTTTTGTAAAATCCCTCCATGTGCCACATGTATGGTCCTAAAAAGAAAAAAAATTTTCTGTCCCAGATTTGTTTTCCTTTCACAATTCCCTTTTGAAATGCTTGCATTCGTCTCGTTATAAGCATGTGTTAAATTGACATGCCTGGTACTGACCAGGGCAGAGAGTGGCAACCAATTGCTTGGTTGTGTACTTTGACCGGGTCTTGGCACTCATGGACCATAGCAACCTTCAGGGACCAGTGTCTTCCAATTTAGACCTCTTTGTATTTATGCAGGAGTTTTGTTTTTAAAACTAGTAAGGAAACTCTTTGTGTCAAGCAGTATTTCCATAAGTGGTTTCCTACAGATGAGTAAGTTGTGAAAAATTAGGGAAGCATGTATGCGTTTGAGATGTGGAAATTAAATGGGTTTAAATTTTTTTCTATTTTGAGCTTTGGCTTTGATACCTTCAAGGAAAGCATATTCTTTTGCTTGTTTGGATCTTCCTCAGCTATGCTGTCCCAGACCTGTAACATCCTCTAGTGGCTGCTGTGGGCAGTTCTAATCCTGTTGTCTTTTCCCAGAAACCCCCTTACGGTCCCATCCTCCACTGTTTCTGAACATCCTAGTCAAGCTAGGTCTCTCCTTGCCCTATATTACTCATTTCACCTCACATTATCTTTTTCTTTTACCTCTCTCAGTAGTTTAGTTGCATCTGGAAGATTTCTTCTTTCTTTTACTTCTTTTTAGCCTCCTTTTTCCTTTTGGTCACTGCCATTTTTTTGTGAATTGAAAAACATTCCGAGAGTTCCCATTGTGGCGCAGCGGAAATGAATCCGACTAGGAACCACGAGGTTTCGAGTTCCATTTCTGGCCTCGATCAGTGGGTTAAGGATCCAGTGTTGCCATGAGCTGTGGTGTAGGTCACAGACGTGGCTCTCTGATCCGGCATTGCTGTGGCTGTGGCGTAAGCTGGCAGCTAAAGCTCTGATTGGACCCCTAGGCTAGAACCTCCGTATGCTTCGGTGCAGCCCTAAAACGACAAAAGACAAAAGAAAAAAAAAATTCCAGATCTTGAATTGGTAAGTGACATATCTGTCTTCCCTCACACAGTGAGTTTTATGGTAAAATTAGGCAAAATAATTAGAAATCCCAATCTCTGAAGGTCTTATAAATGCCTGGATATGTCTCGGTCTCCGTAGAATGTTCCAGTTTCATCCTGCTTTTCTTTAGTCACTAACACTGATGCAGAAGAAATAATTTGTGTATTTTTCTATTTTGTTGAATAGTTAAATTGTGTGGATTTTTCATCTTGACTCTACAGGACTTACTGGCTGCCTGCCCTAACCACCACTTAAAAAACACTTCCCTTAGAAATACTAGATTCTAAACAGTCATTTTATTAGGGGTTTTTTGGTCTTTTTTTTTTTTTTTTTTTTTTTTGTCTTTTTTGTCCTTTTAGGGCCGTACCCGCAGCATATGAAGGTTCCCAGCCTAGGGGTCTAATTGGAGCTGTAGCCACTGGCCTACACCAGAGCCACAGTAATGCCAGATCCGAGCCACATTTGCAACCTACAGCACAGCTCACAGCAACACCAGATCCTTTACCCACTGTGCCAGGCCAGGGGTTGAACCTGTAACCTCATGGTTCCTAGTCAGATTCGTTTCTGCTGTGCCATGACAGGAACTCCTTTTTTTTTTTTTTTTTGGCTTTTTTTGGTCTTTTGCGGCCCCACCAGCAGCATATGGAGGTTCCTAGGCTATGGGTCCAGTCAGAGCTGAAGCCGCCAGTCACAGCCACAGCCACAGCAACATGGGATCCGAGCCACGTCTGCAACCTACACCACAGCTCATGGTAACACCAGATCCTTAACCCACTGAATGAAGCCAGATTGAACCCGCATCCTCGTGTTTGCCAACCAGAGCCCACAACAGGAACTCCTCTAAATAGTCATTTTAACTTTCACTATACAGCCTCTTCATGAATTGGGACTCATATATAGTTTGTTGTATCAATAGGACATTAATGGATGAATAAGTGTTTGTGGTTAGATAGACATCTGACAGCCGTTTCGTGGAAGTCATTGGGGTATTTTGGGGTGGTGTGATTCACTCGACCCATTTCCATTAATGTATAAATGAAAATTTTCAAATTTTTAATGTATCAAGTACTGTTTGTATATATAGAATGTTATTTTTAAAGGGCTCTTGTTTTTCTTTTTGCAGTATTGCTACCAGTAGTGCAGTTTCAAAGGAGCTCACCAGACTTTTGAAGATACCCATTGACACTTACAACAATATTTTAACGGTCTTGAAATTAAAACATTTTCACCCACTCTTTGAGTACTTTGACTATGAGTCCAGAAAGAGCATGAGTTGTTACGTGCTTAGTAATGTTCTGGATTATAACACAGAAATTGTCTCTCAAGACCAGGTAAGAAAATATTGACATGCAATAATAGGAAAACCAAGATAATGTTGTTACAGCTTTAGACCTTGAGAAAGACATATGATATTGGGAGGGGGTGGTAGTTTACTATTTTAAAAAAGTTATAAGTAGCTTATTCATAATATAAATGAGTAAATTGGAGATGTGTAAAGAAGAAATAGTAAAATAACTGTAATTCCACCAGGAAGGGAATAACTACGATTGATTAACATTTGGTGCATCTCTTTTCTAGACTTTAATCTATATGTGTACCAATAGGCATATATTTTCTTACAGAAAAAAGAATTATGTCATTGATACTGTTTTGTAACTTGACACAACTGATGGTTTCACCACGGTGGTTTCTGTGTCTCCCGTGCTGCAGGTGGATTCCATCATGAATTTGGTATCCACGTTGATTCAGGATCAGCCAGATCAACCCGCAGAAGACCCTGACCCAGAGGATTTTGCCGATGAGCAGAGCCTTGTGGGCAGATTCATTCACCTTCTACGGTCCGAGGACCCTGATCAGCAGTACTTGGTATGAATTAACTCTAACTGTGCCCCTTCAGCAACTTCTAGTGAAATCACATGTATATGTGTCTCAAATGTTCTACTGCAGGTTGGGGTACTGGAAAGTTTTGAAAGAATTGCAAATGAATGAGAGATTCGGAGTTCCTATTGTGGCTCAGGGGGTTAGTAACCCATGAGGATGCAAGTTCAATCCTTGGCCTCACTAACTGGGTTAAGGGTCCAGTGTTGCCACGAGCTGGCCTTGCCACGAGCTTTGGTGTTGTAGGTCACAGACGTGGCTCAGATCTGGTGTTGTTGTGGCTGTGGCGTAGGCCAGCAGCTACCGCTCCCATTTGACCTTTAGCCTGGAACTTCCATGTGCCATGCTAGGGAAAACAAAAGAGATTACGTGGACTTTTACTTTTTAAATAAATGCATAATTTGTTGTAAACTTCTGGAGCTTATGAGGAACAAATTGATGGCTGTAGTTTCTTTTTTTTTAATTTAATTTTAATTTTTTTTTTTTTTACACAGCAGGATCTCATTGTTAATCCATTCCAAAAGCAGTAGTTTGCATCCGTTAACCCCAAGCTCCCGATCCCTCCCACTCCTTCCCCCTCCTTCCTTCTCCCCCCAAGCAACCACAAGTCTATTCTTAGTTTCTTAAGAATTATAGAAAAGCCTGTCTTCTTTTTGTTGGTGTCCAGTAATCATTCCATGTTCATTTTCTTTTTGAACTCTGGGCTGCTTTTAGAGCTGTTTAGTGATTTACCATAATAAATTTAAAATATAAGCAATGATCCTTATATTCAATCATGTTTATGTTTCCAAGGTTTGCAAACAGAAGTTTTATGTGTTTGCCACATTGAAAATGTGTGAGGACTTGAAGATTAAAATTGCCTTTGTCTTAGCCCCTCTTTCCTGGCAAAGAATAATCAGATGAGATTCTCCCTTTCTTTATAGGTAGTCCTCAGTAAGTCTTTGTGATGTGAATAAAATGTGCTGCTTGAGTAGGATTGTTGGTGACTGATACTGGATAACTTGTTTTAATGAAAGATAGCACAGATGGCTGCCTAATTTTTTTTTTTTTTTCTTTTTAGGACCACACCGGCAACATATGGAAGTTCCCAGGCTAGGGATCAAATTGGAGCTGCAGCTGCCAACCTGCGCCACAGCCACAGCAATGCAGGATCTGAGCTGCATCTGCTCCCTACACCCCAGCTTACGGAAATGCCAGACCCTTAACCCGTTGATTGAGACCAGGGATGGAACCCACATCCTCATGGATACTAGTTGGGTTCGTAACCCACTGAGCCACACAATGGGAACTCCTATGACTGCCTAATACTGTGTGGACAGAGTAGTTTAACTATGAGGCTAAGTGTTAGTCTGCCATGTACAGAGAAACCTTTAAGGTGAGGATCTTAAGCCGTGACTTCCCAAGGAGGAAGGCATTCTCTTTCCTATCCATCTACCATTATCAGAAATTCACGAAGTGAATATGTCACACGTTTTCTTACACTTATTTGAAAATATTTCATAAATTCTTGTGGTTTTTCTGAAATTATATGATATACCATCACTATACATAACTTTTTTTTTTCCTTTTTATGGCCGCACCTGTGGCATATGGAAGTTCCCAGGCCAGGGGTTGAATTGGAGCTGCAGCTGTGTCCTACACAGCTACAGCAACACCAGATTGGAGCCGTATCTGTGACCTACACTGTAGTTTACAGCAACGCCAGGGATTGAACTTGCATCCTCACAGAGACAGTGTCAGGTCCTTAACCCACTGAGCCACAGCAAGAACTCCTACGTAATTTTTTGTATCATAATGGCCAGTATTTGCTGAGTACATGCCTTGTGTAAGTACCAGTAGTACTGGACATCTGTTACTTAATCTTCCCAACAACCCTAAGAGAAATATATTACCCCATTTTTCAAATGAAACTCAAAACTGGAGTTCCCATCGTGGCTCAGTGGTTAACAAATCTGACTAGGAACCATGAGGTTGCCGGTTCGATCCCTGGCCTCGCTCAGTGGGTTAAGGATCTGGCGTTGCCGTGAGCTGTGGTGTAGGTTGCAGACGTGGCTCGGATCCCGCGTTGCTGTGGCTCTGGCGTAGGCCGGTGGCTACAGCTCCGATTCGACCCCTAGCCTGGCAACCTCCACATGCCAAGGGAGCAGCCCTAGAAAAGGCAAAAAGACAAAAACCAAACAAACAAAAAAAAGAAACTCACAACTAAGAGAAAGTAAATAGTAGTTTGCCCAGAGTCACACAAGTGTTAGAGTATCCTTTCAGAGCCTGAACTCTTTATCAATACAGCATACTTTGTACATGTGCATATGAACATCTGCTTACCCCTTACTGGCTGTGTAACCTTGGGCAGGTTATACAACCTCTCCGAACTTTAAGCTTCTCCATTTGTAAAATGGGGTTAGTATTTGTTTCAGGTAGTTGTGATGACTCAGTAAGAGAAGAAATGTCAAAGTATACCACGAAGGCAGGTATATTGTATATATTAAAAAAAATGGTAGCAATGATGATGATTACAGCCTCCCTGTAATTGTATAAATGATTGATTGATTATAGTTTCTATAATTATAGAAAAGATTGATGGGTTTTGTTTGTTTGTTTGGTCAGATTTTAAACACAGCACGAAAACATTTTGGAGCTGGTGGAAATCAACGGATTCGCTTCACACTGCCACCTTTGGTATTTGCAGCCTACCAGCTGGCTTTTCGCTACAAAGAGAATTCTAAAGTGGTGGGTTTACTTTTAAGTATGTCACTGCTTTTTCCCCTTTTTCCTCTGTGTGTGTGTGTGTTTTAGTTTATTATTATAGAAAATTTCAAACTTAATAAAGAGACAGTAGTATAATAAAATCCCAGTTTCAGTAACTCTCAATTCATTATTCATCCTGTGTTAGGTGTTCCTTACAGTGATTAGATTAGTTAGTAAATTGCATACGTATTGAGGGATCACATGAAAAGACTTAGAAATGAAAGATTAAAACAGTTTAAATTTATGCTTACAAGTTTTCCCTTATCAGTGTGAGACATTGATAAGTTTATTACAAAATTGGCTCAGAATGCTTTAATTTTTCAACAATGGTTTTATTTTCTTGGAATCTTTATTAAGTACCAGTTCTAAAGTGATGCAGTAATCTCATTCAGAGGTTGCAATACATAACAAGAAAGATCTAATTCAGGTTAGCTTTGCTTAATGAAAGGACCCAGAATTACATAACCAGTGCTTTCTAAAAGCCTATAATTTTATAAGTTGTGTACATTTTCTAATGAGCTTATTTATCCCTTTTACAATCAGAATCATGGCTTAAGTCTTCAGTGGTGTACTTTTGTTGAAAATATCCCAGTCTAATGTCCCTGAAAGTTGGGCAGACAGGTTTATGTAAAGGAACAAATGTCAGTAAATGATTTTCTAATAATGGGGACGCAAGATGTATTCTGTAGCCCTACCAGCATGACGTAGCATGCCTTTGGCCAGTCTTTCACGTTGGACCTTTTTTCCTAGCATTTTGTGGATAAGTATCTGTGAATGTAACAATAAAAAAAGCAACTGCTAAGAGCACCTGTTGTGGTTCAGTGGAAATGAATCCAACCAGTATCCATGAGGACATGGGTTTGATTCCTGGCCTTGCTCAGTGGGTTAAGGATCTGGCATTGCTGTGAGCTGTGGTATAAGTTGCAAACACAGCTCAGATCCCCTGTTGCTGTGGCTGTGGTGTAGGCTGGCAGCTGTAGCTCCAATTTGACCCCTAGCCTGGAAACTTCCCTATGTCACAGGTGTGGCCCTCCCTAAAGAAACCAAAAAAAAAAAAAAAAAAAAAAAAAGAAAGAAAAGAACTGATTGCTGTAACAGAAAATTTAGATAGTCAAACATGAGTGAAATATTTAACTTCAGGAGTTACCGTCGTGGCGCAGTGGTTAACGAATCCGACTAGGAACCATGAGGTTGCGGGTTCGATCCCTGCCCTTGCTCAGTGGGTTAACGATCCGGCGTTGCCGTGAGCTGTGGTGTAGGTTGCAGACGCGGCTCGGATCCCGCGTTGCTGTGGCTCTGGCTAGGCCAGCAGCTACAGCTCTGATTGGACCCCTAGCCTGGGAACCTCCATATGCCACGGGCGCGGCCCTGGAAAAGGCAAAAAGACAAAAAAAAAAAAAGTAAGGTTCAGCAATGGCAGTGGTGTGATGAGAGTTCCTTCTTATCTAGTAATGGTGGGAATGTGAATTACTACAATTGTTCCAGAAAACCCTGGCAGTATATAAATAGAGCCTTAAAAGATCCAATATTTCTACTTCTAAGGATTTATACTAAGGAAAAAAATTAGATATTCAATAAAATTTTGTGTTTATAGAGTATTTGTTATGATATTAAAATTATTTCCAAAAGGTAGCAGTTAAGTGAATTATCTTGTCTTGTCAATGGAATATTTTCTAGCAATTAAAGTGATTTTAATAACTTTTAGTATCATGAGGAAAATTATGACAAAATAAGTGACAGAAAAGAAGTTGAATGCAAATTATTTACAGCATGAACATAGTCTTTTCAGTGAGTACTTTAAAGTGGAAAACAAAACTATACAGAGAGATCCCAGTTACATCATATTTGAAAAGAAAAAACATTAACATCAGAATATTATCAGTGATTATTGCTGGGCGATAGATTTAGGGAAGATTTTAATTTTTGAAATTCTTTTGTGGCTTTTCCTAATTTTGTCCAATTTAGGAATGTGTCACTTTTCTGATGACAAAAAAACAAATACCAAACATGTAAAAACTGCAAAGCTGCTAACCTCAAATAGATGTTTTGAGAAGACATTTGTGTGCTCTGAAAATGAGACAAGATAGAAGGAAACTGTGAACTCCACTTAGTCACTCTGTCTGTTCTATATAGAAGTTTTATAGAAAAATGAACATTCTTGAGCAAGTTAATCTTGAACGTAAGGTCATTGAAACTATTTTTTTTCTTATTTTAGGATGACAAATGGGAAAAGAAATGCCAGAAGATTTTTTCATTTGCTCACCAGACTATCAGTGCTTTGATCAAGGCAGAGCTGGCAGAATTACCCTTAAGACTTTTTCTTCAGGGTGCTCTAGCTGCTGGAGAAATCGGTTTTGAAAATCATGAAACAGTAGCATATGAATTTATGTCCCAGGTGATGATCTGCTTTCTTTCTGGGTGGTTTTAATTCATTTGCTAGGAGTTCCTGTTGTGGCTCAGTGGTTAACAAATCCAACTAGTAATTATGAGGTTGCCGGTTCGATCCCTGGCCTCGCTCAGTGGGTTAAGGATCCGGCGTTGCCATGAGCTGTGGTGTAGGTCACAGACCTGGCTTAGATCTCGTGTTGCTGTGGCTGTGGTGTAGGCTGGTGGCTACAGCTCCAGTTCAACCCTCAGTCTGGGAACCTCCATGTGCCGCTGGTGCAGCCCTTTAAAAAAAAAAAAAAATTCATTTGCTGTGTTCAGTCACCTGTAGTTAGTGGTGATGGTACATATGGATTTACTCTTCTCTGAATTTTAACTACCCCTTTCCCACCATCTTGATGGGAAATGCTATGCCTTTTTTTTTTTTTTTTGGCTGGGCATGCAGTGGTTTGATGTGGGATGTCGGTTCCCAGACCACGGCTGGAACCAGGACCACAGTGGTGAAAGCACCAAATCCTAACCACTAGACCACCAGGGAACTCCCAAATTATTGACTGGTTTGGAGCAGGAAAATTGATCCGTTACTGGGTGCTAATAAGATTTAATATTTTCAAGTGAGTCATGGTAAAACTGTTTCATGGGGAAAAAAATTTCCTTTGTTAATCCAGTTTAAGAACCCTGGATTTAACAAAAGTTCATACAAGTGTCTTTACTGCAGCTTGTCACCCTCTTTGTCCTGTGCCCCTCCAAGAGAGGGTACTGTATCTCTTGGAGAGGGTGGGGGTTTGATGGGAAATACTTTGGAAAATGCTCTAGCAGACGGTTGGTCCCTAAAGGTCACTTCTGGCTTTGCGTGCACCAGGCATTTTCTCTGTACGAGGATGAGATCAGTGATTCCAAAGCACAGCTGGCTGCCATCACCTTGATCATTGGTACTTTTGAGAGGATGAAGTGCTTCAGCGAAGAGAATCATGAACCCTTGAGGACGCAGTGCGCTCTTGCTGCATCCAAACTTCTGAAGAAACCTGATCAGGGCCGAGCTGTGAGCACGTGCGCACATCTCTTCTGGTCTGGCCGAAACACAGACAAAAATGGGGAGGAGGTAAGGTGGCAGGGGTGGTCCTTCTGACCAACAGGGTTACCGAAGGGACCTTTAATAGGGAATGCTGTCTTGGCCTTGTGCCTTGGAGGTGAAACATGTGGAGGGCCGGGCAACCTGACAAAGAACAATTTTGGTTAAAAGGAATGAAATGGAGTAATGTATGGAGAGTTCCATCTTGTGGTGAGGCCTCCACTTTGAGGATATTCTAACAGAGCAAGTTGTACCGCTACGTTTAAAGAACATACCTCATCCAGTAAATACAAAACACTTAACATATACATATACAAAGCACCATTCTTGTTTTAAAATGTAGCTGTGTACGTAAGCAAATGAAGAGGATTTAAATTTATTGTGTCTCTTGAAAATATGAAAGAGCCGCTGTGTGTGTTTATTTCTTGGTGTGAAATGGGACGTTTGTGATTCATTAATCTCTTTCATGCTCCCCCCTCTCCCTTCTAGCTTCATGGAGGCAAGAGGGTAATGGAATGCCTAAAGAAAGCCCTAAAAATAGCAAATCAGTGCATGGACCCCTCTCTACAAGTGCAACTTTTTATAGAAATTCTGAACAGATATATCTATTTTTATGAAAAGGAAAATGATGCGGTAAGTGAACTTGTTAGTGAACTCATATTTTCCGTTCTTGCTCTTAGATTTGATAGATACAAAAGTTTTTCATCCCAATACTTTCTTTTTGGTTTACAAGGATCAGAGTTTGGAGAATCTACCTAAGTGGTCTCTTTTATTCTCCAAAATTCTTCTCTGTCTATATAGATGGAGCTCTCTAACAGAAAAACTATGTCCAAGAAAATTGTTATCTTTTTTGCTTATGAGTATATAATAAAAGTGTCACTGTTTAAAAAATACAAAATAATTTATAAATGCTGAATAGTAAGCCCATTTGTCATCACAAATAAATTTAGAGTAATTCCTAAATAAAAGATTGATCAAGACTTATAGATTAGGAGTTCCCGTCGTGACTAGGAACCATGAGGTTGCAGGTTCAATCCCTGGCCTTGCTCAGTGGGTTAAGGATCCAGCGTTGCTGTGAGCTATGGTGTAGGTTGCAGACGCGTCTCAGATCCTGCAATGCTGTGGCTGTGGCGTAGGCTGGCGGCTACAGGTCCGATTAGACCCCTAGCATGGGAACCTCCATATGCTGCAGGAGCGGCCCTAGAAAAGGCAAAAAGACAAAAGAGAAAAAAAAAATTATAGATTAAATAAAATTTTGCTTCTGTTCTTTTACTGGTTCATGATGTTCTATATTTTTCTACAAGTTTGTTGGTTGGGTTTTTTAAAAAAAAATTGAAGGTGAATAGCCAATAGCTGTTGCTCAAAGCAGGGATTGTATTCTCATCTTTTTTTTTTTTTTTTCTTTTCTTTTTTTGGTAATTTTGATAAGAGTAACACAAACTCCTCAAAACATTTTTATTAAATTATGGGGTTTTTTTGTGGTACATGCTTGACTGTGCAATTGTACATATCTTTTGTAGGTCACAATTCAGGTTTTGAACCAGCTTATCCAAAAGATTCGAGAAGACCTCCCAAATCTTGAGTCCAGCGAAGAAACAGAGCAGATTAACAAACATTTTCATAACACACTGGAGCATTTGCGCTTGAGGCGGGAATCACCAGAATCTGAGGGGCCAATTTATGAGGGGCTCATCCTTTAAAAACGGAAACAGGCTCACTACCCTCCTTTCCATGTACATCCAGTAAGGGTTTTATTATACTAGGCTTCCCTTCCATAGATTGTGCCTTTCAGAAATGCTGAGGTAGGTTTCCCGTTTCTTACCTGTGGTGTGTTTTACCCAGCACCTCCGGACACTCACCTTCAAGACCTTAATAAAATTATTCACTTCATAAGTGTTCAGGTCTGTCTGATCACCCTCAGTAGCATGATGGATCTGCTATTTAAATTTCCCGTGATCTGTTTAAAAAAATAAAAAGCCAAAAAAACCCCACTTATCTCTGTTACTAATGAAGCTCTCCTTCCTTTTTTTCTGTTTCGTTCCATCGTTGAGTGTGTGATTTCCTTCATTACTTGGGAGTACTAACCCGGAAGTGTCTGTCTCTTTGTTCCGAGATTAATTTAGAAAAAGGAATACTGTATGTGAAATTCAGCTTGGGCTTTTCCAGAAATGCAAGATAAGGCCATGTGTAATATTTTCCCTAAAGTTAGAGTATATTAATGCATGTTTTGAGAATTTTAAAGCACCATGGTCCCAACCAGAAGCTATATTTTGCATATTTGGACTCAGCCATCCATCAAGAACTTTTGTTGTCCTTTGGTCATATTTATCAAAATAATTTTTGTTCTAAATAGTATAAAATAGAAAATTTGTGATCTATATAATTTATGTATAACCTTCATTGTTGTAAATTTAGGGGGAAATGCATCATACAATTATGATTTTTTTTTTTTTTCCACCAGTGAAACAATAAAGTTGCTATTAACAATTGTGGACCTTTTCCCTTTCATACTATCTTGATTCATAAAGGAACTGGTAGAATGAGTATGGAATTTAATAGGCATCGTCATGTTCACAGCGCTCACTTGTTCAACTGTTCACTTGTTTTATGTATTTATTTGGCCACACCTGCAGCATGCAGAAGGTCCCAGGCCAGCGATCCAACCTGTGCCACAGCAGTGACAACAGCAGGTCCTTAACCTGCCGAGCCACCGGGGAACGTCTCGCTCGTTTTAAATGTTTATGAAGCAAGGCACCATCTGCTCTTTTAGTCATGCTTACTCGTTTGTTCTCCTCAGCCTTATGCTGCTGTCCGAGGCACGATTCCTCCACATCAACTCCCAAAAGGCTCACCCACCTATATTATCTATTGCCTGACAAATTATCCCAAACCTTAAAACGAATATTTGTACATTTGTCTGGAGCAGCTTAGCTGGCGGTTGTGGCTCAGGTTGTCTCTTGAGGTTGCAGTCAAGATTTGGGCTGAGGAGTTCCTGTTGTGGTGCAGTGGAAATGAATCTGACCAGTATCTGTGAGGATGAGGGTTTGATCTCTGGCCTCGCCCAGTGGGTGGGGATCCAGCCTAGCCAGTGAGCTGTGGTGTAGGTTGCAGACACCACTTGGATCCCAAGTTGCTGTGGCTGTCGTATAGGCTGACAGCTACAGCTCAGATTCAATCCCTAGTCTGGGAACTTCCATATGCTGTGTGGGTGAGGCCCTAAAAAAAAAAAAAAAAAAAGTTTGGCTGAGGTCACAGTCACCTGCAGGCCCCATTAGGGCTGACTTCCAAACTCATTCACATGGCTGTTAGCCAGCTGGAGGTCACTGTTCTCTGGTGGGCCTTTCCAAGGGCAGCTCAAGTGTCCTCAAATGTAGCAGCTGGCTTCCCTAGAGTGAGTGACCTGAGAGAATAAGGAGGAAACCACAAGGCCTTTTTATGACCTGACCTTGGAAGTGACCCACTGATTTTGCCTTATTGCTTTGTTAGAAGGAAGTCACTAAGTCTAGGTCATACTCAAGGGCAAGGGTTGAATTAAACTCCACCTCTTGAAGGGAGAAGTTACAAGGAATTTATGGACATTTTCGAACGACCACATCACCATCTCACCATTTGCCCCTCCCATTAATAGAGGTCTAGCCCCTGTTAGGTGCAATGGTCTGAATGTGTTCCCCCCAAATTCATAAGATCCTAACCTGCAAAAATACCAGGAGATGGCGCCTTTGGGAGGTTCTTAAGTCATGATGGAGTCTTCATGAATGAAACTAAAAGAGGCCTCAGAGAGCACCCCTTCCACTACGTGTAGTCACAGATTAGCAGCCTGAAACCCAGAAAAGGGCCCTCACCCCAGGTTCCTTGGTCTTGGACTTACAGCCCCCAGAACTGTGAGAAGTAAATTTCTGTTGTTTATAAGCTCCCCAGCCTGTGATGTTTTGTTATAGCAGCCCAAACAAAGACCTTAGGTTTTATAGGATCAAATGTTTCCAAAGTCAAAAAATTAGTACTATTAAAATCTATCAAGTACACTAAGCCTTCCTGTGGAAACTGTTAATCCAGCAAACTGTATTTTGCAGGTGTTTACTTTCTATTAATCTGATTATGGAATAGAGGTTGCCATGTGCATCTTCATTCACATGGTCTGTGAAATACAGCTGGAAAAGTAGACTATTCAAAGAGAATAGTCAAGTTTGAGCTCAGGAGAGGATGGGATGGGTCAGAGGTAAAAAGATGTCAGTACAGAGTGTAAAATATTTTTTTTTTTTGGTTGAGGTGAAGACACCAAATTTTAAAAATAACCAAAACTCTGCTAATTTTAATTTATAGATTTCTTTATTGAGCACTTACTATATGCAAGACATGGGTCCTAGATACTTTATACACTTTATATCTTAGCTTTGAGGATTTTGGTCGGGTGTAAAGTAACTACCCGTATCAGTATAGATAAAAGAGGTGTTCAACTCGGTCAGGCATCTCAGAGTGCTTTGAGGAGGAACAAGGAACAAGTTACAGATGATAAGGGTATGCCCAGGGGCACACAGAAGAGCTTTGGAGCTGGGGGGTGGGGAAAGCCTGGAGAGGGTTATCTGAGTTCTCACAGCCTGTCTAGCCTTGTGAGACTAATGCTTGACCTGCAATCTGTTTATAGCTAGAGCCAGGTTATCAGAGAGTGATCCATGGACTGAAGCAAGTTAAACTCTTGCCTATCTGTAATAAGATAAATGCCAAAAAAAAAAAAAAAAAGGCAACATTTAAAAACACTTAAAGCACTTTGGTGGTTTTATGTATTGAATCTAGCAAAAAATTGGGACTTGTGTTTTGTATGTCTTCTCCCCATCCTTTTTCTAGTAGTGTTTACTGTATCTTACCAAAAAAAGAGTGCCAGTTCTTTATTGGGGGAAGAATTCCTTCAGAGGTGGGATAGAAGCACTAAGCCTATGGCAGGCCTGGTGTTGAATGGCACTAACTCTAGGACCAGGGGACACACAGGAAGGTGATACAAGTAGACTTGTTTACTCCTTTTTTTTTTTTTTTTTTGTCTTTGCCTTTTTTAGGGCTGCTCCTGCGGCATATGGATGTTCCCAAGCTAGGGGTCTAATCGGAGCTGTAGCCGCTGGCCTACACCAGAGCCACAGCAACACCAGATCCGAGCCGTGTCTGCGACCTACACCACAACTCATGGCAACGCCGGATCCTTAACCCACTGAGCAAGGCCAGGGATCGAACCCAAAACCTCAGGGTTCCCAGTTGCATTCGTTAACCAGTGAGCCATGATGGCAACTCCCAGGCCTGTTTACTCTCAGATACATTCTGTGTTAGGACATCCTGCCCTTCCTTTCCTCTCTCAGGGAGGGAATTGGCAATTCTCAGAATCTAGGTGATCCTTTGCTTAACACATGCTTCTGACTGTCCTCTAGCCATGAGATTGGGGGTGGTTGAACTGCAATACCACCCTACCCTAGCAAGGTTGCAGGCTGATTACGTGTATCAGTGTAGATAAAAGAGGTGTTTGACTCGGTCAGGCATCTCAGAGTGCTTTGAGGAGGAACAAGGAGCAGTCATAGGAAGTGCATGTGCCACTCTCAGAGCCACCGAGAAATGTAAGACCGTAAGGAATGAATGTACCATCATAGTCACTGAGAGAGGATCTTAAAACAGTCTAGGGGTTCCTATCGTGGCACAGCAGAAACGAATCTGACTAGGAACCATGAGGTTGCGGGTTCCATCCCTGGCCTCACTCAGTGGGTTAAGGGTCTGGCATTGTCGTGAGCTGTGGTGTAGGCTGCAGACGCGGCTTGGATCTGGCATTGCTGTGGCTCTGGCAGCAACAGCTCTGATTCGACCACTAGCCTGGGAACCTCCATATGCCTCAGGTGCGGCCCTAAAAAGACAAAACAAAAAACAAACAAACAAAACAAAAATCAAAAACAGTCTAGATTTCAGAGGGCTCTTCCAATACGTTTGCTTGCTCATTATGAGAATACAAGGGAAGTAGTTCAAGTAAAATGGCGCCATAAGGCTTTCCCAACAAACGTCTTTGATGATGGGAATTCCAGCCCACATACCATAAATGCAAGGTGCCAGGTGACAAAATCTGAGGAGGGCTTCCTGCTGGCTAGGGTTGGAACTGGGGAGAGGCCTTGGGACAGACAGCAGACACTCAGCCTCACAGTTCTATCCATTTGCTACATACTTGAGTGACCTGCCCTAAGTTTGATTAAATATATGATTTCCTGGCCTTCGATAATTCAAAATAAGTCATTTGGAAGTGGGCTGCAATCGACCTTCTACTGCTGTTCACTCTTCTAGGTCACCCTGCCGAGTACCAAGAAAACTGGGTCCAAACCTCCAAGATTGCTAGGTGGATTGTCTAATTTACCACTCACTGTTTAACTTCAGATCAGAAATGTCTTCCTATGACTAAGAAAGTTCTTACGCTGTGACTTAAATCCATTTTCACTCAGCAGAGATGGCTAAATGCAAAAACAGAATGGCTTCCTGACCACTGGGTATAATCTCACACGTTCGTCTGATATGTTTTTGTAAATGTAAAATGTGTTTGCTGTGTTTTGAAAACAAGTTCCACCACTTCTTTTTTCAAGCCCTATTGTCTTTAATTATGTACACAAACTTTATATGAATATTCACATATAAAACTCCACATAGAAGAAGTGAGCCTTATCAAGGAGTAAAGTGGGTTGATAGAATAATGTGTGCAAATTCGGTAAAATTACATAAACTTGAGACACAGTGATTTTAAGGCTTAAGTAGGAAAACTTCACAGGCGATGAGCATCACAAAACCATTTTTGTCAACAATTTTTATCTCTTAACTCATCTCCTGGACCAATGATCTTCAAGCTTTATTAAACATGTAGATCACATAGGGGTCTTGTTAAAATGTAGATTCTGGAATTCACCAGGCCCGGTGAATTCTTCCTTCCTTCCTTCCTTCCTTTCTTTCTTTCTCTCTCTCTCTCTCTTCCTTCCTTCCCTCCTTCTTTTTTTCATCTTTTAGGGCCACTCTCACAGCATATGGAGATTCCCAGGCTAGGGGTCAAATCAGAGCTACAGCTTCTGGCCTACACCACAGCCACAGCAAGGCCAGATCTGAGCCGTGTCTTCGATCTACACCAGAGCTCATGGCAACGCCAGATCCTCAACCTGCTGATCGAGGCCAGGAATCGAACCTGCATCCTCATAGATACTAGCAAGATTTGTTTCTGCTGAGCCATGACAAGAACTCCAGAGACTACATTTCTAATAAGCCTCCAGGTAATCCTCATATTGCTGGTGCAGGGATCACACTTTGAGTAAAAAAGCCTTAGATGGAAGCTCCATAGACAACACTTTAACATACTTGCAATAACTTGTTTCATTTGTTTATTAGATGATTCTCATGTTTCCTCAAAGCAAACACTAAGGAGAAGGGAATGAGAAGGCCTAGGGTGGTTTGGGGGCTGCCTTTCCTCTGTGGAGTATAAGGGGTTTTAGGCAATCCAGTATAGGAGGCATTTCTGCCATGTACTATATGATGGTGGATCTTGGCTTCCCCAGGGCACAGCAATCGGGTGAATGCTTTTCTGAAACTCGGGTGTTAGAGCAAGTGGGTACAGAATAGAGCTGATAGCTGAATTCAACCAGAGGACTCAGAAGGACGTTTCCTAGAGAGGGTACTGGACACATATCCTATGGCAGGCAGCTCACATTATCATGAGCAAATATAGGGGGCTCAGCACAGGCCAAACACACACACACATACTCCCACACATGCACACATGCACATATTCGATGATGGCTAGCAACTTATCACTGGCTTAATTCCAGGAGAGCCGCAAGCTGCTGGCCTCAATGCTGGACAGGTCTAGCTGCCTCCCGGTACTACAGATGCTCTCCCATTCCGCCAGTGCACTGCTTTGCCTCAGATGTCCATCTGCAGAGGCAGTAAATCTTTAGTCCCAGGGACAGCCAAGGCTGGTACAGCATGGCATCAATGATGAGGCCAAATATTATTTAAGAGAGCCAGTGTGTGGGCGTTGGATGGGTCCTACTTCCTATCAGCCAAATCTTCCCCAGCCATACTCTACCCCTCCAGGTAGCCACCCAGCAATGGGTGTGGAGCTCCTTCTCTCCCTAAAGGTCTATCCCTTTGGACATAAGTGGTATTCTTTCATGTATGAAAACAATATCTTCAATACCTCCCAGAACATATATACATTATATACATATTTCACTCAACATCCACATGTGAAACAGCACTGTGTTATATACCATCTTCCTCTTTCAACTCTAAGTACATCCTACAACTTTATGTGCTCAGTCAATATTTTTACTCTTGCTCAACTCAGGCTCCACTATAATTCCTGCAGGTGGCACTAAACTGCAATGGCTAAGAGCAGAGGCTCTGTCTTGAGTCAGGTGGCTTGGATTCAAATGCCCAGTACCACTTGGCTAGCAGTTTGTCCTAGGCAATGTACTTAACTTCTGTGGGCCTCAGTTTCTTCATGTGTAAACTGGGACACTTTTACCATAGGGTTGTCATGACCTGATGCACATCAATCTCACGTAAAGTTCTTGGAAAAGTGTCTGGCTTAAAATAAGCCTTCAAACGTGGGCTATCATTATTACTGGGTATAAAGGAAGAAGCAGGAAATAAAAATTCTTGGCTTCCCACAGCTCTGTATCTTTGGTATGTGGAAAAAATTCTGAGATAACTGGAGAAATGAAAAGCTCTTTAAAGATGGCCATTTCCCTCCAACTGGGCTTTCAGAGTGTGAGTCACTGGTGGAGAACACCCATTCTTCATGTGAGTCAAGGCAGAACATTTAACACTGTAATTAGGTGATTTCACCGTATATATCTGCAATGTATGTGAAGCCTTTAATTCAGAGCGAAGAAAACCTAGTCTCTAAGAGGGGATCTAAGCAATGCTTACTCTGAGTGCCTGGAAATGTAGAAAATGCCACTTCAAGGGCGTTCCTGTTGTGGCTCAGCAGGTTAAGGATCGGATGTTGTCTCTGTGCGATGCGGGTCGGATCCCTGGCCTTGCTCAGAGGGTGTTGCCACAAGCAACGGAATAGTTGCAGAGGGAGCGCAGACTATGGTCCACAGCCAAGGCTGCCAAGACCTGTGCATTGCCTAGCAGCTCGGCCACCGACGCCGGGAAGTGGCCAGCCCTGGGGCGCATGTCTTGCCGGACGCGTTGGGCCCCAAGCGGTCTGTGGCTGAACGTCGTGAGGCCGGAGTAGGGAGGCTGGGACAAGGTGCGCTTGGCCGGGCAGCTGAGGACACAGCGGGAGAGAGTACAGCGGAGGGGCGGGGTCAGGGCGGGAGACGAGAAGGGGCGGGGCGAGGGCGGGGCGGGGCGGGGCGGGGCGGGGCGGGGCGGGGCGGGGCGTCCAGAGCTGGAGCCCCGCTGCTCCGCCTGCGGTAGAATCGCCTGAGCAGGTTATTACTGCTTTCCCAAATAGGAATAGTTTTATGATTTATTTAAATCATGAAAGTAACATGTGCATTTGCTTTAAAAAATACGGAGGGTCACCAAGTAGAAGTAAAATTTCCTACCATAGCTCCTTCCAGAGATACTTTAAATATTTCGGTTTAAATTCTTCCAGATATCAGGCTTTCCTCCACTAACTCTTCCTCACCTTCCGCCACATCCATATAGAACGTGGGTCACCATCATGTATTTAATGCCCCCATCGTTTTCCCTTTGTATGGAAGAGCATATTTGACCAATCTGTCGACCACTAACTGTTGTTTGTTTGTTTGTTTGTTTTGTCTTTTTGCCTTTTCTAGGGCCGCTCCCGCGGCATATGGAGGTTCCCATATGGAGGTCGAATCGGAGCTACAGCTGCCAGCCTACACCACAGCCACAGCAACGCGGGATCCTTAACCCACTGAGCAACGCCCAGGTATTGAACCCTCAACCTCACGGTTCCTAATCGGATTCGTTAACCACTGCGCCCCGACGGGAACTCTCTGTTTGTTTGGTTTGGTTTGCGTATCTTTTGTTCACCTGTGCCAAAATTTCTTCAGGAGAAATTGATAGAAACAGGAATGTTGGGACAAAGAGAACTGCGCAGTTACTATTTTATAACATGTTGCCAGGTTACCATCCAGAAAAGTTGTTCTAATTTATGATTGAGACAGCCGCTTGTATTTTCGCAGGGGGTGGTGATGGTGTGGAGTGTTGGTTTCCCCGATCCCTCTGCCTCTGAGCCTGGCCATTTGTTTCCCTAGCATAGAATGTCCTTCCCTGTGGGGAGCTGACTCAGAGTGGACCAACTGTCAGGATCACAGAATTGGGATGAGGGAGATGGCCTTTCCAATAATGACCCCTCAGGGAGGGGCAGGAAGATATACTGGTCGGGGGCTGCACTTAACAGTCTTATCTCTTGGGTTGCTTGGGGGAATCTGCCAGGTAGCTCCCCTGCTGTGGTTTGAGTGTGTTGGGAGTAGGGGGAGCTGTGTAAATTACCAAATGTTGGTTGCTTTATCTGTCCTGTTATTTGCCTCTTGCAGACCTGTTTGCCCCCTCGATGGGAAAAGGGATCCAGTGTCATGGATGCATATTCTTGGACCACAGAGCAGGAGCAGACCCTTGGGGATCATTTTGCACAGTAAACTCTCAAACTTTATGAATCACAGCTAACCTGGGAAATACTGTTTGTGTTATAACCCTGTGTACACACACAAACACACACACACACACACGTGCATGTACACATATGTGAAGAAAAGTTTCACGAAAACAGTAATTGCCCTTAATTACTGCATTCTGATACTTTGGGTTCTGGTCTGTTTTTATTAGTTTTTCATGTATGTGCTGCCTAAGTGAGCACTATTGTTAGTTTTTTTTTTATTTGTTTGTTTTTGTTTTTATTCTTGCTTTTGGGGGCTGCACCAGAGGCATATGGAAGTTTCCAGGCTAGGGATCAAATCAGAGCTGCAGCTGCCAGTGTAAGGCGTGTGTGGAGAAAAAGAGAACGAGCTGGGTATTCAGGCAAAGAGAAGAAAATTTATTAAAGGGAAAGGAGAGGGTTACTGACCCTTGAGAAGAGTCAGCCCCCCACCTGAAGATGGGAAATTGAATTTCCTGAAGCTGGGGGGTTGTTAGTTTATCTTTCGCCTGCAGCTGGACTCTGGTGGTCATGCAGTCCTGACAAAGTCATGGTAGGGTGTTCTCATAATCTTGAGAAAGCTGGAGGTGTGTAGTGTCCTACGGTAGGGGGATCTCCTAGTCTTGGGAAAGTAGGCACCAGAGGCGAAAACAGGATGTCGCTTGAGCAAGGTCTCATGGGTCAGCATAACGAGCCATTTTAACAACGAGCCCCCATGCTGGAGTTCCCGTCGTGGTGCAGCGGAAATGAATCCAACTAGGAACAATGAGGTTGCAGGTTCGATCCTGGCCTCGCTCAGTGGGTTAAGGATCTGGCTTTGCTGTGAGCTGTGGTGTAGGTCTCAGATGCAGCTCAGATCTGGTGTTGCTGTGGCTGTGGCATAGGCTGGCAGCTGTAGCTTCCATTAGACCCCTATCCTAGGAACCTCCATATGCCACAGGTGTGGCCCTAAAAGCAAAAAAAAAAAAGAAAGAAAAAAAAGAGCCCTCGATGTAGGCCCCAACAACTAGCCTACACCACAGCAACACTGGATCTGAGCCACATCTGAAAACTACACCATAGCTTGTGGCAACACCAGATCCTTAACCCACTGATCGAACACTTGTCTTCATGGATACTAGTCAGGTTTGTTTCCATTGTGCCACAACAGGAACTTCCAGTTTGGGATGCTGGTTTTGACCCACTCTATTTATTACATGATCCTCAACTGACTCCTAACCTGCATTTGAGAAATAGTCAACTAGTTGAACCTACTCATTTTACATGTAGGGAAACAGGCCAGAATGGGAACTCACCTGAGGGCATCCAGGGAGTTGGGGTGTTCTGGAAGTGGGATCCCTAGAAGTGAGATCTTCTGGCTTCAGACTGATGCTGACAGATCAGGCCATTTGGGAGATGACTGTCTTTCTCATGCTGACATTGATGTTCAGGACTGGAAACAACTCTGACAGCTGAAGAAGGAAGGAGCAAGCCAGCGTTTATCACCTTTCTTGTCCTCTAACTGCCTCTTCATTTGCTGAAAAGATACTTTGGAGCTGGTGGAAATGACACTTGCAGCTGGTTCCCATCTAGACCAGCCTCACCAGGAAAGGTGATGGCAGGTCAGGTGGAAACACAGGTAGTACTGTTGTCTATTTGTAGGAAGGCAGGCGAATGGGTCTAGCAGGCATACATCTCTCCCTCCCCATCAGATATTAAGTAACTAGGAGACCAAGCTTAAGAGTTAGTCCCTTTTTTGTTATGTCTACGCTGGGTTTGTTTCACCAGCCCAGTGCCTCAGGGATGGAGTTGATATAAAGAGCCCCTGGTTGACACAGCTGCCTCGATGGGCTGGAAGGTAGTATCCAACCAGAGGATCATTCTTTTTTTTTTTTTAGGGCCACACCTGCAGCATATGGAGGTCCAATCAGAGCTCTAGCTGCCGGACTACACCACAGCCACATGGCAGATCCAAGCTGCATCTGCAACGCCAGATTCAAGCTGCATCTGCGACTTACACCACAGCTCATGGCAATGCCAGGTAAGGCCAGGGATCGAACCCACAACCTCATGGTTCCTAGTTGGATTCGTTTCCCCTGCGCCACAATGGGAACTCCCAGAGGATCATTCTTAAGCTTTGTCTTAGTTCAGGCTACTATAATAATTACAATACTATAGGTTGAGTAGCTTAAACAACATACATGTCTCACAGTTTGGGAGGCTGAGAAATCCAACGTTAAGGTGCTGGTGAGGGCACACTTCCTGGTTTGCAGATGGCAGTCTTCTTGTCTCTTCATGTGTTGGAGAGACAAAGACATTGTGTCTCTTCCTCTTTTATAAGGACATTATTCCTTTATGAGGGCTCCACCCTCATGGCCCAATCTAACCCTAATTTCCTCTCAAAGACTCCACTTCTAAATACCTTCACATTGGGGATTAGAAGTTCAACATGTGAATTTTGGCAGCAGAGGAAAAAGGAGACCCAAACATTCAGTCCATAGCAAATCTTAATATCCAATGGAATTTGCCTTGCTAGGTTCTGGACTTGCTTGGAAACCATCACCCCTTTTTTTTCTTCTCAATTTCTCCCTTTTAGAATGAGAATGTCTATGCTATGCCTGTCCCACCATTGTACTTTAGAATCACATAACTTGTCTGGTTTCAGAGGTTCACAGTTGGAGAGGAATTTTACTCAGGATGAACCACACTTTGAGTCCCACCCATACCTGATTTAGACGATGTTTAGATGAGATTTTGGATATTAGAGTTGATACTGGAATAGGGGCGATTCTTGGAGCTGTTAGGGTGGGGGTGAATGTATTTTGCATGCAAGGACATGAATTTTGGGAGGCCAGAGGGTAGAATGTTATGGATTGGATTGTGTCCCCTTAATATATATTGAGGACCCTAATCCCCAATGTGACTATATTGGAAGATTGGGCCATTAAGGTGGTAATTAAGGTTAAATGAGGTCATGAGGGTGAGGCCCTGATCTGATAGGACTGGTGTCCTTTTAAGAAGATGAAGAGAGGAGTTCCCGTTGTGGCTCAGTGGTTAATGAATCCGACTAGGAACCATGAGGTTGCAGGTTCAATCTCTGGCCTCTCTCAGTGGGCTAAGGATCCGGCATTGCCGTGAGCTGTGGTGTAGGTTGCACACGTGGCTAGGATCCCGAGTTGCTGTGGCTCTGGTATAGACTGGTGGCTACAGCTCCAATTTGACCCCTAGCCTGGGAACCTCCATATGCCGTGGGTGCGGCCCCCAAAAAAAGACAAAAAAAAAAAAAAAGAGGACAGAGAGACAAGGTATCTCCCCACCACCCTGCCCTCCAGCAGCACAGGGGTAAAGCTGTGTGTGGACACAGTGAGAAGGTGGGTGTCAAGCCAGGAAGAGACCCTTCCCCAGAAACCAATGCTGACAGCACCTTGATTTTGGACTTCCAGACTCCAAACCTGTGAGAAAATAAATTTCTGCTGTTTAAGTCTGTCTAGGTCAGTGGTATCTTGTTATAACAATATTGCTATGGTTAGCAGACTAATATACAGGTTCACCCCTCGCCAAGTGAGAGATGGAGACCTTGGCCAAGGTTTACCCTCTCTGGGCTCCAGTTTCCTCATATATACAAGGGGACCGTATTAGGGCCTCTGTCATAGGGTTGCGATGAGGAATTGGTGACTATGTAGAAAGCACTTGTGGCATGGAGGTAAGTGTTCAGTAAGTGGGAGCTGTTACGGTTACCTTATCCACTTGGCGCATTATCAGCAGGAGGCTTGAAATCCTCGGCTCATTCTCTCCTGCTCCTCAGCACTTCTCAGCCTCCACCCCCCCCACCCCCCCACCCCCCGCCCCAATAAGTGTTCCCAGGAACACAGGTATTTCAAATTTGCCCTAGGGAGGCAAAACTGAGAAACCAAATCTGGTTACAAAAAAGAAAAAGAAATCATGAACTGTTTTTATTTTTATTTTTTTCGTCTTTTTGCCTTTTCTAGGGCCACTCCCTCGGCATATGGAGGTTCCCAGGCTAGGGGTTGAATCGGAGCTGTAGCTGCCAGCCTATGCCAGAGCCACAGCAACACCATATCCGAGCTGCATCTGAGACCTACACCACAGCTCACAGCAATGCCAGATCCTTAATCCACTGAGCAAGGCCAGGGACCAAACCTGCAACAAACAAAAATATCCAAAGAATAAGAAAGAGTTATTTATAGAAGACCTAAGCATGACTTGTAGACATGTAAAATTATGTCGCATTCACCATTAATCAAGTTAAATGAAAATGCAAACAAAAAGATAGCTTCTATTGTCCATGACAATTGGAATTTTTTTTTTAATGATTGACAATAGCTGTGGTTGAGAAAAATGCAGGAAAATGGGTACTCTCTTAGCGGTGGTAATATAAACTAGTATCAAAATGTAAAATTCTCAAATTCTTTGACCTAGCAATTTCAGTTCTAGAATTTATAATGATGTATGTCAAATGTCTGACACTTCTTGTAATTATGAAGTGTGTTGGAAGCAACTTAAATATTCATCACTATTCCCATATTGATGAATAAAATACGATCCATCCTACAGTAGATTGTAAATCTGGTCATAAATTCTTCTGCTTCCTGCATCATCTTTGTTTTACTATGTAATGTAGCAAATAGCACTGACAGTAATTGGAGTCTCTTTCTTCCCTCTTTGAATCTGCTTGGCAATGTGAAATTTTTTTTTTAAATGGAAGTATAGTTGATTTACAATGTTGTGTTAATTTCTTTTGTCCAGCAAACTGATTCAGTTACACATATGTACACTCTTTTTAAAAAGTATTCTTTTCCATTATAGTTTATCATAAGACATTGATTATAGTTCTCTGTACTATAGAATAGGACTTTGTTTATCCCCTCCATGTATAATAGCTTACATCTGCTAGCCCCAATCTCCCGCTCCATCCTTCTCCCAACCCCCTCTCCCTTGGCAACCACAAGTCTGTCCTCTGTCTGTGAGTCTGTTTCTGTTTTGTAGATAGGTTCATTTGTGTCATATTTTAGATTCCACGTTTATACACATATAAGTGATATCATATGGCATTTGTCTTTTTCTGACTTACTTCACTTAGTAAGGTAATCTCTAGTTGCACCCATGCTGCTGCAAACGACATTATTTTGACTTTTTATGGCTAAGTAATATTCCATGTATACACACACACACACACACACACACACACACACACACACACTCATACATACTACATTGTATCCAATCATGAATGTTTAAGATGTTTCCATGTCTTGGCTGTTGTGAATAGCGCTGCTGCAATGAACATAGGGGTTTATGTATCCTTTTGAATTATAGTTTTATCTGGATATATGCCCAGGAGTAGGATTGGTGGATCATATGGTACCTCTCCTTAGTTTTCTGAGGAACCTCTATACTGTTTTCCATAATGGATGCATCAACTTACTGTCCCACCAACAATGTAGGACGGTTCCTTTTTTTCCCCAGAGCATATTCATCTTTATTGGTTCCCTTGTTCGTGGTCTCCCCTAGCTAAGACGAGAGCTCCGTGAGAGCAAGGACATCCACCATTGTACTGTACCTGGCACAGGATGTGTGCTCGATATCTGTTGAATGACCGACCAGTCCTTTTTGCTTTTCAAAGCTTTTCCACATATGAGCTTGTATAATCTCAGTTAAATGAAGTTGTGGATTATGAAATTCACTTTCTAAGTGAAGGAAAAGAGGCCCAAGAGATGGAGGAATCTGCTTGAGGTTACAGAGCCAATACCCATTGGCATGGGCTTGGAACTCAAGTGTCGTAACATCCAGTTCAGTGTGCCCACTCTTGGGTTTGCAGTGTGTACCAGCTGGGAACACAGTTCCTGTGTCCCCTCCTGGGCTGACTCATGGACTTAAGCTCCACCTCCCTCATGCAGAACCAGGACCTGCCAGGAGCCCTCTGGAGGTAGGTGTAGGCAACAAGGAGCTTTGCAGGTGCTGGCGGGCCTGAGAGGTGATGGGGTGGGAGGCATGTGGGCGGTTGGCTTCTTCTCTACAGCAAAATCTAGAACAAAGCCATCTGTCTGTGCTGCGGATGCATGCATTAGGGATTTTACCTTGTCAAAATTCCCTTCTCTTTAAGGCTCTGCAGATGGAGTAGGCATTTACTGGGGCTGGAGGAGAGGACAGGGAAGGGAGCGCAGGGAGTACAATGGTCCTGAGGTGAGTGAGAGTGTGATGTTTGAGCCTCTAAGAGAAATGAGGGGGAGAGTCACAGAGATAGGCTGGAGGAGGCAGAAAGCAGGTGGCTCAAGGTCCAGGTGGCCCTGGTAAGGATGCTGAGCCTGATTGTGAGACCAGTCGGAAGGCTCTGAAAGGCTTGAGGAGACATTACTGGACCTGGAACTTGCTGCAGTGAGGAGAAAGAGTAGATCCGTGGTTGTGTGGTTTTGGGTGGGACTTTAACCCAGTCACATAGCCAGAGGCAGTGGTGCCTTGACATGAGAGTGATGGGGCAGAGATGGAGAGAAGAGGATGGGTTTGAAATATACTTAGGAAGAGAACCCATTTGACCCTGACTTGGCTACAGAGGGTAAAGGAAAGGAAGTTATCAGAAGTAACTTTTTGAGTCTCTGTGCTGCAGCTTGTGGAAGGTGGTGTCATTGGCAAGATGAGGAACTCGGGAGGAGGAAAAATCTCGGGGTGTTCTCAAATTCAGCTCGGTTATAATGAGCTCATGGTCCATTGGGACGTTGAAGTGGGGTTTTGTTTGTGGGTTAAGTGGATCAATGAGGCATGCAAGTGTTGCTGGCTCATTGCACCTGCTTCTGAGAGCAATGAAAAGCCTTTGGAAGTTTCAAGCAGAGGGGGACCTGCTTTTGACTCAGGTGTGAGAACAGATTAAAAGGGAGCCATAGAGAATGTGGGAGATCCTTTTGGGAGGTGAAGGCAACTTTTAACACATGGCAATCAGCAGGAATGTTAATGACACCACGAAGAAGAGGCTAGAGGGGATTCCTGGCTGCTCACTTTCACATGGGATGTGGGTGGCCTTACCCTCTGTGGACCTGGGTCTCTCCATTGAGAATGAGCCTTGGTCTGTGAAGTCAGGCTTTGCCAGTCTCAGGCACCCAAGCCTGTGATGGCTGCATCGGCTGCCCCCAGGCATCTCTCAGGAACAGATGAGTGTCTCCATGGTCGGAGAGGCTGGAAAAGTTTCTCTGCAGGGTCAAGAAAAGGATCCCCCAGGCTGCTGGGGGCCAGAGGGCAGCAGAGCTCCCTTGTTCTGGAGGAGAGAGTTAGGGTTTGTAAGAGAGAGGAAGGCTGCAGTGGGCAGATGGCAGGTCTATACTTGCATTTTTGTGCCTTACAACTCCCAGAGCACTGCATCTAGGAGGCTGCCAGGTCCCTACTGACTTACCACAGAGGGAAACTGGCTCCAGTGCTGGTACAGCATTCAAACCCAATTCCAGGGAGACCAGGGCTGGAAAGGGGCCACCTGCTGATGGCTCCTTCCTGCACGTACATGGAAGAGCTTTGAGGCCAAGTCCTACCTAGGGATGAGGGTGGGGTGGGATGGAGTTCACTGGGTCCCCTCTTTGACGGTTTATGTCAGTGTCTCTTATTGGTTCAAGGCAAAATAAGCATAGAAATTAAATTAGCCATTAGAAGTATTTAGAGATTTGCCAGAACAATTTCACTTCTGCGGAATCTAATGATAAAGAATGTGGGCTCATATTGTGTAGGTCTTTGTATTTTTATTTAATTTTTCTAGTAAGTCATTTTTATTGTATATTATTAATATTGGTCTGCAGCAAATTGCAAATAAATATGAACCATGGTGCTTCAGCCGTTTATTCTGAGAAGCACTGGTCTTGGTTGTCTTGGGAAATCACTCTCTCTCTAGGCCTCAGTTTCTTTACAGGTAAGTAAATGAACAAGTTTGGAGGCTTGGGGGAGATTTTAGCTCTGGATTCTTATTCATGTATTCTTTTGTTCAAGAAATATTTATTGTGGAGTTCCTGTTGTGGCTCAGTGGAAACGAACCTGACTAATATCCTTGAGGATATAGGTTCAATCCCTAGCCCTATTCAGTGGGTTAAGGATCTGGTGTTGCTGTGAGCTGTGGTGTAGGTTGCAGAGGTGACTCGGATCCCTAGACTTGCTCTGCCTGTGGCTGTGGCTGGCGGCTGCAGCTCTGATTGGACCCCTAGCTTGTGAACTTCCATATGCTGCAGGTGTGGCCCTAAAAAGCACAAAGAAAGAAAGAGAGGAAGGAAGGAAGAAAGAGAGGAAGGAAGGAAGGGAGGAAGGAAGGAAGGAAAGAAGGAAGGAAGGAAAGAAAGATAGAGAACGAAAGAAAAGGAAAGGAAAGAAAGAGAAAAGAAAAGAAATGTTTATTGGGCATCTACTTTGTGCCAGGCACAGTATGAGATGCTCAGAATACAGTGGTGACAAATACAGGAAGGGGCCTCTGCACTCTTCCAGCTTATCCTCTGGAGGGAGAACAGACATGGACAAAGAGGCACACCCACCAGAGTACAATTACAGACAAGTGAGTGCAAATAAGGGGAGGTCCAGAGAGACTTGTCCACCCGGAGGGTCCAAGTGAGATTTTCTGAAGAAGGGATGTTTGAGCTGGAGTCTGAGTTTTGGGGGGATGTTCAAGTGGGGAGAGTACAAGAGGAAGTGTCCTCATGCCCCATCTCCAGTTTGCCCCTCAGGATTCATTTTCTACCCTTCTCCATCTCTATGCCCAGAGAGGGATGACCTCCAGGGACTGCCTCTCTAGGCTCTTACTTCCAACTGGGTTTGACCAATGGGAGGTAAGCCCAAGAGAGGAGCAGGAGGGAGCAGGTGAGGTGATGGTGTTTATTCCCTTGGCTCCCTCCCTGCCTGGGGTGGCATTCCTCTACCTTATGGCCACAGGGCCTGTGTCAGCCATCAGTCAAACCTCTGAGGGCAGGAAACATAATTAACCAAGGGCCTAGCTGCTGTGCTTTCGAAATCCATCCCTGCATTGCTCCAAGACCATGTCTTGCATGGGTTTCTCCAGCCAATGACTATGTGCAGTAGGGACAATAAGGCATTCTTGGGAGACATGGCCAATTTTGGCTCAAGGATTCCCAACAACCTAGAAAAAACTTCCTTAGTCTGCACAGCAGTTAAGGATGCTCTTTCCCATACTTCCTGCCCTTTAGTCTTCATTTGGAGTCAGAATTACATCATGGCTGATGGTTTTCCCAGCCTTTCTGAGATCTCTCCCTGTTTTCGCTTTTAAGCATTTTCCCTGGTAAAATCCTACCATGTTTAATCTCATCCTGCATCTGCTTTTTGGAGAAACTGCTCTCCCCTACCCAGCTCTGCTTCTTGTTTCAGGGCAAAGCTGTGGGTTTGTTTTTTTCCTGTTTTTTGTTTTGCCCATTCCTGTGGCATGCAGAAGTTCTCGGGCCAGGGAATGAACCTGTGCCACAGTGGTGGCAATGCCAGAGGATCCTTAATCATTAGGCTACCAAAGAACTCCTGAAACTGCTTTTGTTGAGAGGCCCTTCATCTTCAACTGTCAGTTCCTGGGAAAGGCTCCCCCCCTCTTGCTTCTTTAGACCTGGCTGTGATTCCAGATGTTGTTGGTCCCTAGGTGGTGTTTCCCTTAGCCCTACTTGTAATTCTGCAAGAAGTCCCAACATTAAACTCTAAGTTACCACTATAGACTGAATGTTTATATCCCCCCCCCCCGCCATTCATGTGTTGAAACCTAATCCTCAATGTGATGGCATTGGAGGTGGGGTTGGGAGGGATTAGTGCCCTTATAAAAGAGAACCCCTCCATCATTTGAGGTCACGGTGAAAAGACAGCTTTCTGTGACCAGGACATGGGGTCTGCTGGCACCTTGATCTTGGACTTTCTACCCTCTGGAACTGTGAGAAATAAATTTCTGTTGTCTACAAGCCACCCAATCTCTGGTAGTATTTGGTTATAGCAGCCTGAATGGACTAAGACAGTTATCCTTTTGAATGTACAACTTGTTTCCTGCCAGGATTCTCACTGATTATTTTGGCACAGATAACAGCCTGCTGTAAGGGAAGACTTGGTGTGTGTGTATGGAACTGAGGATGGTCAGAGAGCAAGGAGGGCAGGGGGAAGGCAATCCAAGCTGACTTGGGTTTATATCCAAAAAGCATTGCCAAAAACCTTTAAAGAATTTTAAGCAAAGAGGTAATAATATCACATATGCATATCGAAATGATGATCTGGTTGAAAAAGTTTTTCCCCACATCTGCGGCATATAGAAGTTCCTGGGCCAGGAATCAAACTTGCACTGTGATTGCAACCTGCATCACAGCTGTGGCAATGCTGGATCCTTAACCCATTGTGCCAGAAGGGAACTTCCTGAATGGTTAAGAATAGATTTGGAGTGAGCACAGAGTAGATGGGGGGAGAGTAGTTAGAAGGGGCCATTGCAATGGTCCATGTGAGAGATGACAGCGGCTAGGACTAGGAAAATGACAGGGACAATGGAGAGTAGAAGGTGGAATTGACAGCCGTCACTGGTAGATTGGATACTGGGGTTCAGGAAAAGGGAGAGGAAAAGAATGACTCCTAGACTTGAATGGAATTGCATAAATGCCATTTATTGAGATACTATATATTGGAAGAGGACAGCTTTTGGGGGTAGGGTGGGGAGATCATGAATTTGATCTTGCACATGCTAAATTTGAGATACCATGGAGACTACAGAGTAGAAAGACAGGGAGCAGCTGAACTCAGGTATATGCAGTCAACAGAGAAGTCTGGAGTGGAGATAGGTCTTTGGTGTCACTTGAATGTACATGAGATTTCTTGGAGAGAGAAGAAAAATCAGAAGGAACGAGGTTTTGGGATCTTCATGACCTCAGATTTGGCAATGGATTCTTAGATGTGACATCAAAAACATGAGCAACAGAAGAAAATATATATTGGACTTTACTAAAATTAAAAGCTTTTGTGCATCAACATAGTAAAAAGACAGCCTACAGAATGGGAGATTTTGTTCAGAAATCATATATCTAATAAGGGTTTAATATCCAGAATATGTAAAAACTCCTACAATTCAACAATGGGCATAGAACTTTAATAGATGCACAAATGGCCAATAATCATATAAAAAGATTCTCAATATCACTGAGAATACAAATCAAGGGAAATACAAATCAAGCCACAATGAGATACCACTTCACATCTACTAGGAAACATAGTAATAGATGTTGAAACAGTGAAAATAGTGTAGGTAAGGGTGTGGAGAAATTATAGTTCTTGTTCATTGCCAGTGGGAATACAAAATGATGCTGCCACTGTAGAAAACAGATAAGGAGGCAATCGATTAGGGGAGACATGATAGCAGAAGCTGCAGAGAATAAGATGCCATTCAATCTGGGCCTTGAAAATTGAATAGGGGTTTATAAGGCAAGGAAGACCAGAAGACTTAGTTCTGAAAAAGAAAATGACTTAATTTAAATCACAATCCTCACATTCACTATTCTTTGGTCACCAAAACTCAAATCTGTGAAGTAAAGCAATTTTCCTTTTGACAACTGCCCCTCTCGGTACTCAGTCCTTCTGCATGGGAGCTGCCAACTGTGGAACTGCCCCAAACCTGCCAACACCGGACAACACATGCCTCTGGTCACTGAAAATTGGAAGTGAAAGGATGTGCACAAAGAGAACTAGGACAAGTGAACCGATGGGTTTGTGGGACGGAGTGGGGGTAAGAGGGATGACAGATGATAGAATGGATTGCACAAAAAAGGATGAGAGGAGTTTAGACCTCATCAAACCTGGGCGATCCTGTAGTGCACTTGGACCCTATGGTGCACTTGGACTGCATCCTTGGTGATTCCTGTATCCCCATCCTTATAGTCGTGGTTGTTTTTCATGTCAGTTATATCAAGAAATCTGCACTTCAAAAAAGATTTTAAGACTGAGCCTTGACGAATTCCCTCATTTAATGATACAGTAGAAGAAATTGGCTCTGCCAGCCACCTGAGCATGAGAGGCCAAATTGACAGAAGCAAAATCTGGAGAGCAATGTGTCACAGAAATCTGTGAAGAGGGTGTTTTAAGCCTGACAGAATGACCAAGAAGTCAAATACTGCTGCAAGGAAAGACAACATGAAAACCACAGATGAAGTTGGATTTAGCCAGATGGAGGTCACTGGTGAACTTGGTGAGAATTTTTTGGTGGAGTGCCAGGTCAAGATGTCATATTTTAGTGGACTGAGTGAGTGGGAGGTGAAAAGTGGTAAGCCAGAGTGTAGCAACCCTTTCTCTCTTCTCTTCTCTCCTGTGTTGGGGCTGAAGGTGAGGACCTGATGGAGGTGAATGTCCACACTCCATGCTTGCCCTGAGTCTGTTTGGGCTCCCTCTAGGGTGAGGCCCTATTTATCCCAGCTTTCATGACTCCTACCAACTCCAGATTCCAGTATACTTGACCTGAAAATATAAAGCCTCCCTGATGCTTTATATTTTAAAATCAGCAAGGGGCACTCATTTTATAATAGGGGTTGATTGAGAAACAAAGGAATAGTAAATAAGAGACTGCAAAGGGTCGTGGAAAGAGGTCCAGAAGTTTTGATTTGGCCACTGGCTCCATGTGACTTGGGACAAGGCCACCACAGAGATAACGTACGAGAGTCTGCTCTCCATGGTGCTGGCCCACATTGCTCACTGGAGGCTGAATCACTTGTCTCTACAATTTGGGAAAACACATGGTCCCCACACTACTCTTGCTTCTCTGCTGCCTCAGGCAGGCCTCCAAATTTCTCTTGGCCTCAGAGTATAACTAGGTGGTTTCTATACTGAACATCTCTTATTTTTCCTGCTAAGCATCAAGTCCTCTTCTAATAATTATACCTTGATTTTCCTTTTGAGAATTGTTTTTCTACTCCTAGTCCATGTACATGGGGTGAGCATATGTACTAGGATACTGTTAAATTAGAGATTACAAATGTGGGGTTTTTTTTTGTTTTTTTGTTTTTTGGGTTTTGTTTTTGTTTTTTGTTGGTTTTTGTTATTGTTTTTTGTTTGCTTTTGAGGGCTACAACCTTGGCATATGGAAGTTCCCCAGTTAGGGGTCGAATCAGAGCTACAGCTGCTGGCCTACCCCACAGCCACAGCAACACAGGATCCAAACCATGTCTGAAACCTATACCACAGCTCATGGAAATGCTGGATCCTTAACCCACTGGGCGAGGCCAAGGATCGAACCTATGTCCTCATCATGGATACTAGTTGGATTTGTTTCTGCTGAGCCACAATGGGAACTCCTACAAATGTGGTTTTTTGGGTTAGTAAAATCAATCTGGGATGCTTTTGGAAACAGATATCCCATGTTTAGGAAAGAGGAGCTCTTTTCTTTGGGCTTTTTGTAGTGGTAGAACTTTCTGGGGCCATCTCATGGATACAAACAGGAGGAAATCTGAGTCCCTGGATGCAGATGTGTCTTGAAACAGGCCCCTGAACTTTTCAATTACATGAGATAATTGATACTGTTATTTTGTCTACAGCATTTTGAGTTGGATTTTTGTCACTTTAAACAAAAGAGAATTCAACTAATACTGCCATAAGGGCCTTTCTAGTTCTATTGTTTTAGGAATTTACATGTCCTTCATACCAGGGGCATAATATTTAATGCCAGCTACAGTAGGTAGAAAGCATTTTTCCAAAATAAGCAGAACACACATTCTTTTTAAGTGCACATGAAACATTCTCCAGGATAGATCACACAATAGGCCACAAAACAAGCCCCCCAAATTTAAGAATAGTGAAATCAAGCATCTTTATTGACCACATGGTATGAGACTAAAAATCATCTATAAGAAAAAAAGAAACTTCAAAAAACACAAATATGTAGAGGTTAAACAATATGCTAATAAACAAATAATGAGTCACTGAAAAAATCAAAGAGGAAATCAAGAAATACCAAATCTGAATATTTTTTCTTGTAAAGCTGGCTTAATGGCACTGAACTCTTAGCTTTTGCTCCTCTGTAAAACTCTTTATCTCTCCTTCAAATATAAATAATAGCTTTGCTGATAGAGTATTCTTGGTTGTAGATTTTTTTTCTTTCTCCACTTTGAATATATCATGCTATTCCCTGTAAATTCTCTGCTGAAAAGTCAGCTCATAGTCTTATGGGAGTTCCATTTTACATGGCTAGTTGATTTTCTCTTGCCGATTTTAAGATTCTTTATCTTTAATTTTTTCCATTTTAATTATAATGTATCTTGGTGTGGTCCTCTCTGAGTTCATCTTGTTTGGGACTCTCTTTGCTTCTTTTAATTAGATGTTTGTTTTCTTTTTCAGATTAGAGGATTTTTCAGTTGTTATTTCTTCAAATAATTTTTTGATGCTTTCTTTCTTTCTTCTCCTTTTGGACTCCTATAATGCAAATATTAATATGCTTGATGTTGTCCCAGATGTCTTTTAAATTATGCTTTTTTTTTTGGCCTGTGCCTGAGGCATATGGAAGTTCTCAGACCAGGGTCAAATTGGAGCTGCCGCTGCTGGCCACAGCCACAGCAACTAGGGATCAGAGACTTGTCTGTGACCTACAGCACAGGTCATGACACTGGATCCTTAACCCACTGAGTGAGGCCAGGGATTAAACCCACATCCTCATGGATACTAGTTAGTTCATAACTCACTGAGCCAAAATAGGAACTCCTAAATTATGCTCATTTTTAAAATGCCTTTTTTTTTTCTTCAGCTTGGGTGATTTTCTTTACTTTATGTTCAAATTCTTTGACTTATTCCTATCATCTAATCTAATGTTTATTCCTTCTAAAGTATTTTAAAATTTCAGTTATTGTATTCTACAGCTCTGTTTGGTTCTTCTTTATATTTTCTAACTTTCTGTTAAAGTTCTCATAATGTTCATCCATTCTTCTCCTGAGTTCCTTGAGCATCTTTATGATCAGTACCTTGAACTCTTTATTAGACAGATTGCTTACCTCCACTTCATTAATTTCTTTTTCTGTTGTTTCATCTTGTTTCTCATTTGGAACATGTTCTTCTGTCTCCTCATTTTGCCTAATTATCTGTGTTTATTTCTATGAATTTATTAGGTCAGCTATGTTTCCCATTCCTGGATAAGTGGCCTTATAAAGAAGATGTTTTATGGGGCCCAACAATACACTGCCATCTGATCACCAGAGCTATATACTCTGGGCTAGGTAACCCTATGTGGGCTGCATGGGCCTTTCTGTTGTGGTAGAGCTGACTATTGTGTGTACACTTGTAAGTGGAGCTTGTTCCCAGCCTGGTTGCCTGCCAGGCTCTGCTTCATGCAGTGACTGCTGATCCACTGGTGGATAGGCCCAGATTCTCATGTGGCTGGGCTGTGCAGCTTGGGTGTCCCAGAACAGGAGCCATCCCACTGATGAGCAAGTAAGCCCTTGGTGCTAATAGGCTAGAGGAAGGACTCCAAACTGGCTCTTTTTTTTTTTTTTTTTTTTTTTTTTTTTTGGTCTTTTTGCTATTTTGTGGGCTGCTCTCGTGGCATATGGAGGTTCCCAGGCTAGGGGTCGAATCGGAGCTATAGCTGCCAGCCTATGCCAGAGCCACAGCAACGCAGGATCCGAGCTGCATCTGCGACCTACACCACAGCTCACGGCAATGCCGGATCGTTAACCCACTGAGCAAGGGCAGGGATCGAACCCGCAACCTCATGGTTCCTAGTCGGATTCGTTAACCACTGCGCCACGACGGGAACTCCCAAACTGGCTCTTTCTAACACCAGTGCCCTCAAGGTAGAATGAGCTCCCTAAAATGGCTGCCACTAGCATTTATGTCCCCAAGGTGTGTGCTGGTTGCCTCTTACCTGTCCAGGCGGCACTTTAAGATCAGCAAGTGGGTCTGACTAAGGCTTCTTTCCAATTACCACATCTCTTCTGGAATTCAGAGAGTGTGAGATTCATTTTATGACTTAAGAACAGAGCCTCTGTTTCCTACAGCCCTCTGACTCTTCTTCACTATGAAGTCTGGCTGTCCTTCAAAGCCAACAATGCTGGGGACTTTTCCTGGTGCAAGATCCATGGACCAGGGATCCCAAAGTGGGGCTCAGATCACTTGCTCCTTGGGGATAACCTCCGCAATTGTGATTACCCTCCAGTTGTGTGTTGCCTACTTACAGGTTTGGGTCTTGACCATACCACATCTCTGCCCCTCCTACACATCCCATGGTTTTTTCTTTGTATATTTAGTTGTGGAAAATCTTTTCCACTAGTCCTAAGGTCATTCTCATTGATAGTTACTCTGTAAATTGTTATAGTTTGGGTGTGCTTATGGGTGGAGGTGAACTCAGGGCTTCCTACTCCACCAACTTGCCCACACCTCTGGCTGGGTGTTTTCTTCAATTCACTAACCATTTTCCTTGCTCTGACTTTTTCTTGTTGTATTATGTTGCTTTTCTTCTGCATCCTCCATCAGTCCATCAGAACTCCTTTTAAAAGAAGAAGATGGTGCTGTTTTTTAGAGAGGATATAAGTCAGGTGAATGGAGAGAGACGTATCTATCTCTTTTTACTCCCAGGATACGTTTTCCAGAGAGCACCATCTCTTTTTCCAAGTAGACGACAAGCTCTCTGTGCGTATTAGATGTCCCCTGCAGCCCCTTACCTCCGGAGAACAGCCTGTATCCAACAGCCCTTGGAAGCCCAGAACCCTCTCTCCAGTTTCTGCGTGGGTCCTCCCATGCCTGGGTCCCTGGGTGCCTCTGCCTCACAAAACATCTGCTGGGTACAGAATGGACCTTTTTACCAACTTTCAGGATAAACTAATTCCCACCAGGCATTTTATGAGTTTAATAAGTTCTACTGAAGATTTAAGGGTCACATCATGGAGCCTGTGATAAAGATTCTTTCATTGATCAAGCTCTAATCAGGCTTCCAACTCAACTTTCTTCTCAGAGAGGCCTGGCTTTTGGACTTCTGTGTTCATCTCTGCATGGTCCAGTTTTAGCAAGAACCCTGCAAAGTCAGTCTGCCCAGAACTCCCCATACCCCCATCCTGGATATCTGATTACCTCCAAACTCTAACCAAATTCCTCACATCCACCATCCTCTAGGTGATGTTTGATCACCATGGTCTGCCTTCAACAAGTATCCTGTTAGGTCAGTTTAGTCATAACCTACACTTACCCCATAATATTGCCTCTTAGTTATTTTCCATCCACTGACCCACAACTTTGCTCTTTGGTTAAAATTCCCACTGGTCCCTGCTATATTTGGAGTTACCCCTTGCAAAATTCCATGACAATGATCCTTATACCTATCTCTGTAGATTCCCTTTGAATAAACTCTTCCTTACTGTGCTTTATCATGTGTCACTGAGTAATTTTTTTCTTTAATTGTTAGAATGAATTTTTTTTATCTCTGATACCTGCCACCCTCCTGGGTCTCCCTTTCCTCTGTCATACAATCCTCACTCAGCAAAATATGGGCTAGTATGCAAATGTGTTAGGAAATAGGCACTCTCATATATTCTTCGTGGGAGTATGAATTGGTAAAACACTTTGGGGGGGCAATTTTGCAGTATCTATTTAATTTTAAAAAGCACTTACCTTTAGCTCAGCAATTCCACATCTAAGAATTTTCCTCCATATATTCTTATACGCATATGAGCTAAAGATTATATAAGATTGTTCAAATGATTGAAAATTACTCAAAATGTTTAGAAGCATATGAATGTTTAAATAAATTAAAGTTCTTTCATGTAATGAAATAATATATGGCCATAGAGAGAATAAGTAAGCTTGAGACAGGAAGGAATGGGTCAGGGCACAACCTTTAAAAGAATGACATAAACTGGTGAGAACCAATTAGGCTCAAGGCAATGGAAGATTTGACTTCCAGTGGACTTGAGCCTAATTATATGCTCATTGTGATACATCAGCATGTTAAATGACATATTAACAGGTGCCATTATTGTACCAAGGCTGACCATAATAGGGCAAAAAGTGCCTGGTGGCCCAATTCCTAGAAATCTCTGCCTCTTCCCCAAATAGTTGGAATAATTCTCCAACTCATTAGGCTATGAAATTACCCAGCCCATAAAAACTAACCATCCCATATTTCAGGGCCACTCTTGCCTTCTGAGATAGACTGCATTCTACCTATGGAATGCATACTTCTCCCAGTAAACCGGCTTTCGCTTTACTATGGCTCATCCTTGAACTCTTTCCAGCATTAAGCAAAGGACTCTCACCTGACACCTTGAAACCTGGGACATGATCATCCTCTCACACCCCATTTTCCTACAACATTTTTACAAAGGAAGAGGAAGAAGTGGTCTTTTCTCCCTCCCTACTTCTCCTTTGATTATAAGAATATAGCCCACTTAGTTATTGGGGCAGAGCCCTCTTGCCTGCCTGCTTGCATGTATCCTTCACAATTGTCCTATATTAATAAATCTGCTTCTTATCTATCATTTTTCTTCTCACCGAATTCCTTCTGGGCTGAGACATAAAGAGCATGGGCTTCATTAAGGCCTGAGATGGATTGTATGGTTTCACCTGGAGATTGTGGATTTGAGTTCCATCTGAGGTACATATCCAAGCTCTTTATGAACTACTATGTGAAATCGAGTCCCCCTAAAACTGAGTTCCTCTGCAGAGTATATGAATAACTTCTTTATCTAAAATGTTATTCCCTTTCTTGTCCAATACCTGTTCAGGGAGTGTCAAAGAAAAGGAGACTGAAACTGAGCATGACAGTGTGGGGGCCTCTTGGGTACAAAAGCCTTTCTGTGTCCCCCATTTCTTGCTTGTAGGAAAAAGCTTTCAGCCTCTGATACCTTCCCTGAATTCCAAAGGGCAGATTCCAACAATTAGTAATCAGGGGAGTGAGGGAATGCAGAAACAAAGGAAATGCAGTCAAGAAACAATAGTACAGCAATAAAGCAAGGTCCTGGTTCCTCTCAAGGAATATATATAACAATCTGACACAAATCTCTGAATTCTTCTACAGGAACTAAGGCCCCCCCCCAACCCCGATGGTGGAAAGCTGAGCACAAGCACTTTGACTTCAGACTGGTTAGAACCAGAAGGCTGATGATTGAGTTTCCTGGACCACCACCTAGCGACCTCACCACTGGCCAATCAAAGAAAGGTTACACATCTTGCAGCTCTCCTCCCAAGTTTTGCCTATAAAAACCTTGGAAAAGTTTGGGTATTTTGGACATGGGCCACCCATTCTCCTTGCTTGGCCCTTGCAATAAACCTTTCTCTGCTCCAAATTCTGACATTTCAGTTTGTTGGCCTAACTGTGTGTTGGGCCTGTGAAATTGGGCTCAACAACATACAGAATGATTTCCAAGAGATATTAAATGAGCACAGCAAAGTGCAAGTTACACACCCACACACACACCCACACACACACACATTTGCTTGTATGTGTTTAAAATATCTCTGGGAGCACATAAAATACCATCAGTTATTTGCAGGGAAGGAAGATAGGTGAATGCAGGATGAGGATAGCGGGGGAAATTTTTATTGAAAATCACCACACTTAAAATTTGGAAGCTTGTAGTTTATTATTTGCTCAAAAACTAAATTACAACTAATAATCAAAAAGGACTTAGCACAGTGCCTGGCACATAGTATGTATTCAATATATGGCAGCTTATTAGTATTATCATTAGTATGGGATGAGAAAGACTTAGTCCAATTTGGAGTCAGATATGTAAATCAACAGCAATTATGACATGAGAATGTTGTAGAGGGAAACAGTTCTTTGAGGGCAATTGTGCATATACATTATGACTGGCATTTGAGGTGGACATAATTTTTTCAATGCCTCTTCAAACCATCTAGAGAGGCATTCTGAGTGGTCTATGCTCATCACAGCAAAATGAATGGCAACTGCCTGATTGAGGATGCAGAAGAAGAGCAGCATAATGCAACATAAAAGTGAGAGCAAACTGTAGTGGGGGGTGAGAAGATTGCAATTTAATGGGGCTCAATTATTTGATTACAATAGACCTTTCAGTTGCCATAGAAACAAAACCATCTCTCTGAAAAAGACACTGATGGGGCCAGGCAGGCACAAATCTTTTTTTTTTTTTAAAGACTAAATTAAAATGATGCACAGAATGGCAAAAAAGAAAAAAATCCCGAAATTGGTCTATCCGGATGGATAGATGAGGAAAGCAAGAAGATAATAGGCAGTGTAGAATGCAGACACCTAATGCAGGCTGATCAAAGCAGCCTCCAAATTGCAAAAGAAAAATTGAATATTGAGCTCCTTTTCTGTGACCAGACCCTAGGTCCTGGTTTCCTCTGAGATTGTGGATGAGTGGACCATCTTGGAGGCCTGGGGTCAGGGCAACATCAAAACAGGAATCTGGATGACTGGGAGAGAGAAAAAAAGGAGGGAGGGGCAATGAGACCTTGTTGTTAATATAGTCAACCTTTGAACAACATGGATTTGAACTGTGCAAGTCCACAATTTCTATAGTGAATAATACCACAGAAGTACACAATCTGCTGTTGGTTGAATCTGCAGATGTGGAACTGTGGCTATGATGGGCTGGCTGTAAATTATACCAGGATTTTCAACTGTGCAGAGGGTTAGCACCTCTAACCAACATGCTGATCAAGGGTCAACTGTAATCGAAAGTCTGTTGAGTGAGGGAGCCCGCCTTTTAGGAAGTCAATCTGGCAAACCATTCTGAGAGCCTTGAAGATTAACTGCACAGCCGGGAATTCTAATTCTAGGAATCTCTGTGTTGGGACTTTCATTACAGAGTTATGTACTTTTGCAAAAAGTTGAAGGAAAATAACTTTCTAATAATAGTAATTTTGGAGAGGCAGCAGTGAGTGATGGCTTGAAGGGAGATCTTAATTCTCTGTGAAGGAACTGAACCTGGGCAGCCTGGGTGAAAACCAGGAATCTGAGCCACAAGACAAGCTAGAGGCTAAGAGCAAACGTGCCCAGATTCTTGCCCACTGTTGAAAGCAAGAATGTTTCAAGGAAGTAAAGATTGTAAAACTAGGTTTAATAAGTTTATTGTTAGAAACACAATACAACAAGTGGGAGAGCACACAGAGAATCGTCTATTTATCTGAGGCAGAAGTAAAACAGTAATACAAACTCAAAGAAGCATGGGTGTGGGTGTCCCCCTGAATGAGGAGTGTGCCAGAGAGGTGATTTAATTCACTTATATGGGACAGTTCTTCCAGGTCTTTGTCTTCCTTTGGTCAATTATCTTGTTTTGTCTTTCACACCTGAACAGACCCAGGGCCCTCCCCCGATCTGCGTGCACATCATTTGGCCAAGATGAATTTCCAAGCGGAGCATGGCGGGAAGGTTGTCTAGACTTATTATGGCCTGGCACCTCCCCCCCCTTCTGACTCAGAGGAGTCTCTTTGCGCATGTGTAGTTGGGGTCTCCCTGACCCTGAGGATGGGGAGTGTTAGGGGCTACAAGGGGGCTCCTTGTTCAAATGGCTCATTGTGCTGACCTCGCAAGTAAAATATGAGGGCACAGTGACCCACGAGACTGACCACCTTGCTCAAGTGACATCCTGTTTTCGCTGCTGGTGCCTACTTTCCTAAGACCACCCTACCATGGGACACCTCACACCTCCAGCTTTCTCAAGAATACGAGACCACCCTACCACGTGGGACACCTCCGACTTTCTCATGACTACATGACCACCAGAGTCCAGCTGCAGGCGAAAGAGACACTACCACCACCCACTTCAGGGGATTCAATTTCCCATCCTCGGGGTATAAGAAGGACCCACCAGGGCGGGGGGCTGGCTCTTTTTCAAGGGTCAAGCACTCTCTCCTTTCCCTTTAATAAATTTCCTTCTCTTTGCCTGAACACCTGACTCGTTCTCTTTTTCTCTGCACTCACCTTACAGGGAGTACATGACATCTTTGTTCTTCTGTCCGAGCAGGGCTCTGCCCCCTCTTTTCATCCTGATTACCATTGTTTAACAAGTTTACAGAAGACAAGTACCAGTTATATGCCTTGTGCCTGTTGTTATTTCTTTTTCTTTTTTCTTTCTTTCTCTTCTTTTATCTTTTCTTTTTCTTTTTCTTTTTTTCTTTTTCTCTTGGTCTTCTTAGGGCCACACCCATAGCAGGTGGAGATTCCCGGGCTAGGGCTCAAATCGGAGCTGTAGCTGCCAGCCTGCACCACAGCCACAGCAACTTGGGATCTAGGCCATTTCTGCAACCTACACCGCAGCTCACGGCAATGCCAGATCCTTAACCCATTGAGCGAAGCCAGGGACTGAAGCTGCGTCTTCATGGATCCTAGTCAGATTCATTTTCTCTGAACCATGGCAGGAACTCCTGTGCCTATTGTTATTTATATCTTGAAGTATAGATAGGTGGCTGGTTGTAAATATTTGTCTAAAGGCCCACCTATCTCCTTCCTCGGGAGGCTAGCCTCTTTCTCATAAGAGGCTAGTGGTACCTATCTCCTGCCTCAAGAAGTGTTAGTAAGAGGCTAGTTTCAAATGTCTATCCTGGAGCCCAGCTATTTCCTGCCTCAATACAAGTGAAAATTTATAGATGCTTACTCTGTGTATCCTTGTGTCAAGAGCTTTACATGTGTCCTCTTATTTAATCATAATCATCCTGCAACTGGGAATGACGAATGTTCCCTGCCATATCTGTAAACAAAGGATGTTGCAGCCATCAAGCCATCACAGTACAGCTGTCCCTGAAGGAACTCATGTTGGAAACAGGATGTTCATCATTATGCCATCAGCCACGGCAGCCACGCTCCAATAGTGCACCCTGAGGAGACCCAGGATGGTAAAACACAGGATGCTGGCCCCAGATAGCTGACATACAAAAGGGATGATTTCAGTGAGCCCAGGCTTTTGCATGTTCCCATAAATAGGAAATGCTGAATTCATTAACGAGATATATATATTTTTTAATTAACAGTAATCTTTTGGGAGTTCCCGTCGTGGCTCTGTGGTTAACGAATCCGACTAAGAACCATGAGGTTGCGGGTTCGATCCCTGGCCTTGCTCAGTGGGTTACGGATCCAGCGTTGCTGTGAGCTGTGGTGTAGGTCGGTGGCTACAGATTAGACCCCTAGCCTGGGAACCTCCATATACTGCGGGAGCGGCCCTAGAAAAGGCAAAAAGACAAAAAACAAAAAGCAAACAAACAAACAAAAAAGCAGTAATCTTTTGCTATTCCTTACCTGGTTTTTGTTACAAAACCCCTATGAATCCTGGCTTCTCCCTTACCTCTACAGAGCAGTCTCTCAGAGCTTTTGAGAGGCTGTGTCCTGGGCTTAAGTCCTCAGTTTTGTCTGCCAAATAAAACGTAATTCTCAAATTTTAGGTTGTACAGTTTTTTCCAGTCCACACAAGCTAGGAGGGAGGTTTCATTATTATCTCCATGTTGCAGATGGGGAAACTGAGATGGGTGGAGGATAAGCAATATGTCAATAAGTAAATGGTAGGATTTGAACCCAGGTCCTTTCAAGTAGAGACACCAAGCTCTTAACCATTGGAATGAAATGAATTACAATGTCAGTGTAAGATGGAATATTGCACAGACATTGAAATTATGTTTTTGAAGAATTTTAGTGGCATGGGAAAATATTTTTGTGAGAAAAGCAGGTCATAAAACCTGCATATTGCATAATTTCAACCACGTCACATTATTTTTACAAATTTACAAACAAAAAAACAGGAAGAAAATTGTAACTTTTAAAATATTCGACTCTCTGCTCTTCTATACTTTCAACTTTGTCAATTCTGTGCTAATCAGAGGCTGCGGGTATGGGTACTATTAGAATATTTTATCGCAGTGTTTTTTTCTTTTCTTTTATTTAATTTTTTTGTCTTTTGGAGGCCACATCCATGGCATATGGAGATTCCCAGGCCAGGGGTTGAATTGGAGCTGTAGCTGCCAGCCTACGCCACAGCCACAGCAATGCCAGATCCTTAACCCACTGAGTGAGGCTAAGGATTGAACCTGCATCCTCATAGATACCAGTTGGGTTAACTGCTGAGCCATGATGGGAACTCCTGCAGTGTTACTTTCTTAAGACCAGACAAAACATATGGAAATCCAGATAACTGTCCAGAAGCAAAGAGAACTTCCAAAGTGGCGGGTCAGAAGCTGGGTGACTACCAGGGCAATTTCTAGATGGAATGATGGTCACTAGACGGGGGTGTAGACTGGGAAGGCAGCACAGCAGGGGGGGCCCTTCTTTTCAGGTCCCCAGGGCCCTCAGCACATTTCTTGATTCTCTCCCCAACATTTTCTCCTGCCTCCTTTTCTCTTCTTTGTCTTCTTTGTCCTCCACCCACTTCTTTCTCCTCTGGCAGATCTCCATCGGGCACGGAGATCAGTCACTAGTTGTGAATGGTTGTGTCTAACAGAGCGGGCATCTGTTTTTTTCCCCTCCTCAGCACATACCTTCCCTCCTTCTGGTAACAGTGGGACCCTGAGATCTCTTTGCAAACCATCTCTTCCCATAGGAGCTGGTGGAGCTGTCAATCAAGGTGCCTGCCCTCCCCTAGCCAGAGGATGGGCTTGTGACTCTGAACTTGGTTGGGTGAAGTCTAGTAAGACTCTGCCTCTTGAGCGGATGACACAAGGATAGAAAATTGAGAAAGCAGATCATCCTGGAGAAGACACCTCAAGGGGGCTGCTCCCTTGAAATGCTGATCTTCTTTGGGACCGATCCTTCTTGAAGCCTTGTCCTTTTGCTTTTCTTCCATCCCATAAACTACCCCAGACGCTTCCAAGTTTCATTTCTGTTGTTGCTGAGTTTGGCTTGAGTTGGCCGGTCTGACTCAGTGACTGTTTATACAAGAGTCTCGGTAAATTGGTTCAGACACGCAAAGGTTGTCATTTCCTCTTCTCTTCATTCGAGATCCTGTGGCCTGGACTTAATGTACCTTGTGTACAAATTGAGGAAAAGGCTGCCAGTTTGGCCACATGTTGTCCAGTCAGGGAGTGATCTTGTTTTGTGGTCTCTTCTCTTGACATTTTATCTTAAAAACTGAAGCCAAGGGTAAGGGTAGGCTGGCAAGGCAGCTGCTAATCTGGAGGGAAAGTTACATCATCACTTGGAAATATGGGGCCAGTGAGCTCAGGTATCCCTGGGAGCAACCTTACAGAACTGGTGGGAGGCTAATGAGTCTGCTCCACTGAGAGCAACCTTGCCCTCTGGGGACGATCAAAACACTCTATATCTTTTGTTGGTATTTTTTGAGATGCACACATAAAAAAAGTCCAGTGAGGAGTTCCTGTCATGGCTCAGGGGAAACTAATCTGACTAGCATCCATGAGGTTGCAGGTTCGATCCCTGGCCTTGCTCAGTGGGTTAAGGATCCGGCTTTGCCGTGAGCTGTGGTGTAGTTTGTAGACATGGCTTGGATCTGATGTTGCTGTGGTGCAGGCTGGCAGCTCCAGTTCCGATTCCACCCCTAGCCTGGGAAACTCCTTAAGCTGCAGGCACAGACCCCCAGCCCCCAAAAAGTTAAAAAAATAAAAAAGTCAGATGAAGTTTTAATTTTGAATAATGTATATCATAAGGACATTTACCTTTCATAAATGATTTTTTTTATCATCTGTTAAACCCTTTAATGTGATTCTATGTGGTTTTCCACTATGGGAAACTATGTCTTTTTTTTCCTTCTTTAGGGCCACACCCACAGCATATGGAGGTCCCCAGGCTAGGGGTTGAATGGGAGCTGCAGCTGCCGGCCACAGCCGCAGCCACAGCAACACCAGCCCCAAGCCAAGTCTGTGACCTACACCACAGCTCATGACAATGCCAGAACCCTAACCCACTGAGTGAGGCCAGGGATTAAACCTGTACCCTCAGAGAGTCATCAGGTCCTTAAAATGCTGAGTCAAAATGGGAACTCCCAAAGTTATTTTCTTTTAAAAAAATTAAGAGAGCTCATAGATATAAACAAGTACTATCCATTTTCTAAGTGTTTATATCTATGTGGTAAGTATTAAAGGCCTGGAAATGTAAACTTCTTCCAAACTAATATGTTACCCCTGGGGGTGGAAGAGGGAAACCAGAATTAGGAGCGGTAGTCAAGGAAACTTAACCTTGTTATTGGATATTTATAGTGGGAATGTATTTATATGTTGCCGATGAAATTAAAAACAAAATTTAGGAGTTCCCATCGTGGCTCAGTGGAAACGAATCTGACTAGCACCTGTGATGACACGCGTTCGATTCCTGGCCTCACTCAGTGGGTTAAGGATCTGGCATTGCCATGAGCTGTGGTGTAGGTTGCAGATGCAGCTCGGATCTGGTGTTGCTGTGACTGCAGTGTAGGCCGGCGGCTACAGCTCTGATTCAACCCCTAGCCTGGGAACCTCCATATGCCATGGGTCTGGCCCTAAAAAGACAAAATAAATAAATAAAAAGCAGGTAAAATATAGCAGCTCTGGTTGAGGAGGATGGGAGCCCTGCACCCCTTACCTGCTCCTGGAAATTTTCCAGATGTCTTGGCACTGAGTTTACTCCAAACGGTTCATGTTTCATTTGGGGAAACAAGGGCCACGGAATTCACTAGATGGCTTGTCTGAGGTCTGCAGTGTTATTTTCTTGATATCAGTCAAAACTCAATGAAAGCCAGAGAAATGTCTTTCTCTGCACCACTCCTCTTTCTGGATAGTTCTCGCAAAAGTCCTGGGGAGAACTCTGACTGGCCAGCTTTGATGATATCTCCATCCTTGAGTCAATCCCTATAGCCAAGGAAATGGAGCTCCCCAGTTGCCTTGGCCTGGTTCATGTGCCCATCCCTAAAGTGGATAGCCTGAGTGAGGATGAGGGGTGGTTCCCTAAAGAGATGCTGATCAGAGAGAAAACATAGGACCACCATATGACTGATGTCATGTCTGGCAAGAGTTCATGGATCCTTTACAATCCATCTTGGGTCACCTGTCCCAGGGACCCAAGGCAACATTGCTGTCTCAAAAGATGGGGCTGCTCCAAATGAACATCTCCACAGAAAAGAAAATCATGGACTTGGGAAACAGACTTGTGGCCATCTGATGGGAGAGGGAGGGAGTGGGAGGGATTGGGAGCTTGGGCTTATCAGACACAACTTAGAATAGATTTACAGGGAGATCCTGCTGAGTAGCATTGAGAACTATGTCTACTCATGTTGCAACAGAACAAAGGGTGGGGGAAAAAATGTAATGCATACATGTAAGGATAACTTGATCCCCTTGCTGTACAGTGGGAAAAAAAAAAAAGATGGGGTTGCTCTTTGGCCTGCACACTTTGGACAGAATGCTCTACTTGTTACTGTGGTTAGCTGCTCTGCCTGTTGCAGCGGGCTGGGAATACTCTTGGCCACAAGTGAACATAAAGCACCCAGTATTAAGAGCAAGTGCTAAGTAAGTGTGTGGGCAAGGATGTGGTCTTTACCTCATGACAGCAGTTACCTGGTTGCTAGTCAAAGAAAAAATATGTTGAAAATATGAGAGGGCATAGCCTTGCTGTTTTGTAATTTTTAAAATTTATAGCATTAAATATCACCCATTCTTCTTTTTACAGTAGATCATTTCATATATAAAGCCAAAGTCCAAGTTCCCGATGTGGCTTAGTGGAAATGATCTGACTAGTATCTGTGAGGATGCAGGTTCAATCCATGGCCTTGCTCAGTAGGTTAGGGATCCGGCATTACCATGAACTGTGGTGTAGATTGAAGACATGGCTTGGATCCAGCATTGCTGTCGCTGTGGTGTAGGCCAGCAGCTACAGCTCCAATTCGACCCCTTGCCTGGGAACTTCCATATGCTGTGGGTGCAGCCCTAAAAAGACAATCAATCAATCAATCAAAGCTAAAGTCCAACCACCACTCCTAATTCCATGACTCACTACTATTGCCAGTTTTTTTAAGTTTGACCTGTTAAATATACTTTTAAAGTAAACATATTTTTATTTAAATATTTTAAACATAAAATAAACTAAAAACTGTGTGTGTGTGCATGTGTGTGCACATCTATTTGTATTGGTGTGTGTGTATCAGTCAGGATGCGCTAGGCTCTGCTGTGGTAACAAATGATTCCAAAATTTCAGTGGCTTAACACTCATTTATTTGTCACTCCAGCATATATTTGACAAGTATTAAAGGGGATCTGTTTATTAGTCACTGAGGGACCCAGGCTGACGAAGGCCAAGAGAGGAAGGAAAAAATGATGAGATGTGCTGTTTGGCATCTTCCACCCAGAAATGAATCACGTCACTTCTCACATTTCACTGGCCAGAGCAAATCACATGGCCTTACCTAGCTCCCAGGAGAGGGAATCTTGTGCTTGGAAGAGCTGGAAATAATTGGTAAATAACACTAATGACTACTCCAGCAGATTTGGCATATTATCCACGATTTGTTATTTTTATTCAACAAAGTTTCTAGAATGTATCCATGTTGATCTAGTTCAGAATGATGAGTCAATAAACTGGACTAGGGAGTAGATGCAATATGATTCCAACATCCCTGAAGCTTTTCATCTCCACTTTAGTTCTCCTAACTATTCTTGGCCTCCAGTCCAGCAGTTGGTGAACTAAGCAATTCAGCCTGAGTGGGTTATTTAATCAGTGCTTTACAGATGCCCTGTGCCAGAAGATACTAATGATCCAAGAGGGCAAGGGAGCTGTTGTTCTGCCCTTGAGGTGCCTAGGGACTGATTCAGGGAGCAGTGGGAGGCCTCCTGCTGAGGTATGCATTGCCAGGGCTAAGAGCATCATGGCAGAGAGGAATCCCAGAGATTGGAACAGCCAGAGTGGGATTCCGGGAGGGGGTGGGGCTGAGGCTGGAAGGATGGGTAAGGCAAGGAAGGGCAGGAAATGTACAGTGGTCTTCAGATGACTCCAGTCAGATGCATCTCTAACCTCATTATTATCTGACCTTGAATGCATCTGTGCATCCAAGGCCCAACTGTGTCCCCCGAACCCGGTGTCATCATTGTCGGCAATGGCTACTCCAGGGTACCTGCACTAGAGTGTTGAGCCAAGGCCCTGCGGCAGGAATTTTCTTCCACATTGGGGCTTGACTAATCTTCTAAAATCCGTTCTGTGCCTAGAGCTAAAAATCATGGTCAAGATGACTTAAGAGGGTCATTGTTGAATGCTCAGTCTGTGTCAGCCCACTGTGAGGTGGGTACAACAAGCTCCATGTCACTCAATGAGTGAGCATTATGCGAGGAGGGGGAACAACACAACTGGAACTTACACACTGCTTGCTGCACGCCAGGCTCTTTTCTAAAGGACCTGGTGCGTGTTAATTCACACTTGCCTCCTGGCAGTCCATGACACAGCTGCTTTTATCATCCTGACATTACAGGTGAGGACGCAGGGCACAGACTGGTCAACACCAGCCCAAGGCCACATCACTGGGAAGTGGCAGGCATGCGATCCAGATATGATTTGAATGCAGGGGAGACTGAAGAAAGCTCTGCCTCTGTCTTGGACTGTTCAGGCTGCTATCTCAGAACATCACAGCCTGATGATGTGTAGACAAGAGAAGTGTATCACTCAGAGTCTGCGGGCTGGAAGTCCAAGGTCAAGGCACAGACAGATTCCATGTCTGATGAGGACCCACTTCCCAGTCATGGATGGCTGTCTTCTTCCTGCAGCTTCATCTGGCAGGAGTGAGGATGCTCTCTGGGGTATTTATTCACTTTTTTTTTTTTCAGGGCCACACCCACAGCATATGGAAGTTCCCAGGCTAGGGGTCGAATTGGAGCTGCAGCTGCCAGCTTACACCACAGCCATAGCAACACGGGATCCTTAACCCACTGAGAGAAGCCAATGATAGAAACTGCATCCTCATGGATACTAGTCGGGTTTGTTAACTGCTGAGCCATGAAGGGAACTCCCTCTGGGGTCTTTTTATAAAACATATCCATGAGAATGCGGGTTCGATCTTTGGCTTTGCTCATTGGGTTAAGGATCCGGCATTGCCATGAGCTGTGGTGTAGGTTGCAGACATGGCTCGGATCCTGTGTTACTGTGGCTGTGGTGTAGGCCACCAGCTGTAGCTCCGAGTCGACCCCTAGCCTGAGAACTTCATTATGCCACACATGTGGCCCTAAAAAGCAAAAATAAATAAATAAATAAAAATTAAAAATAAGAGAGCACTAATCCTAGACCATGAAGGCTCTATTCTCATGACCTGACAACCTCCTAAAGGTCCCACCTCCTAACATCATCACTAGGGAGTAGGTTTCAACATATGAATTTGGGGGAACACTCAGATTCAGTCTATAGCTGCCTCTCTCTGCCCACCTTGCAGTCCAACAGGCAGCAGCATTGTCCTGGGGCCCTAGTGTTACTGGCAGGTCCAGGTGGGGCTCTTTGGGCCTGGCTGGGGGTGCCCAAGCTGCCTGAGCCCCCAGTTTTCTTTTCATCTGACAACTCCTACTCCCAGTAATGTTGCCTGGTGAGTAGCTGGAACCATCTGCCTGTGGTTAATCAGACCATCTTTGCTGGTCTGATTAACCACAGGTCCTACTTGTAAATGCTTTCCAGGGGGAGGCAGAAGAGTGAAGCTTCTGGAAGGGGAGGGCACTTTCCCCACAGCAACCTGATGGCCACTCCTCCAGCCACTCCAGACCCCAGCCTGGCCTCAGTGGAGCTGATAGGAGAGTCAAAAGTAGGAGCCTAAGAAGAGATTCTTAACCTTTTTGTGCCATGGTTCCACTGGGTGGAACTTCCAGACTCCTTTGCGGAATAATAATGTGTACAAGTAAAATACATAGGACTGCAAAGGAAGCCAGCTATAATGAAATGCATTTACTGAATTGTTAAAAAAAAATCTGTGATATAGTAGTAGAGGTGTTACTTTCTTAACTCATAGAATAAGATCTAGAGGCAAGATTAGTGACTATAAAAATTTCAGAGGAGAGCAGACAGGGAAGGCCTTCCAGAGGATGTGGGCTTGCTCTGTGCTGAAAGGATGGGTAGGATTTGCAAAGACAAGGAGAATGGCACAGGATACTGAATGGAAGAGACTGGATCAGTGTCAGAGAGAAGGTGACTGAGCTCAGCAGAACAGAATAGGGGAGTTCCCGTTGTGGCGCAGTGGTTAACGAATCCGACTAGGAACCATGAGGTTGCGGGTTCAATCCCTGCCCTTGCTCAGAGGGTTAAGGATCCGGCGTTGCTGTGAGCTGTGGTGTAGGTTGCAGACGCGGCTCGGATCCTGCGTTGCTGTGGCTCTGGCATAGGCCAGTGACTACAGCTCCGACTGGACCCCTAGCCTGGGAACCTCCATATGCCGCCGGAGCGGCCCAAAGAAATAGCAAAAAGACAAAAAAAAAAAAAAAAAAAAAAAAAATGAACAGAATAGGACACAGAAACCCGGGGTATGTGAGTCACTATAATTGAGGCTGCAGGTCAATTCTAATATTTTGACTACTTCATATTACTATCAATGCACCTCCATTACAAGTACCTAAAATAATAAAAAGGCATTCAATTAAAAATAGTTATGTGAGTTCCCACTGTGATGCAATGGGTTAAGAATCTGACTGCCATGGCTTGGGTCCCTGTAGAGGTATGGGTTCCATCCCTGGCTTGATGCAGTGGGTTAAAGCATCCAGTGTTTTTTGTTTGTTTGTGTAGGTTTTTTTTTTTTTTTGTCTTTTTTGTCTTTTTAGGCCTGCACCCATGGCATATGGAAGTTCCCAGGCTAGGGGTCTAATCAGAGTTATAGCTGCTGGCCTATGCCACAACCACAGTAACTCAGGATCTGAGCCATGTCTGTGACCTACACCATAGCTCACAGCAATACCGGACCCTTAACCCACTGAGAAAGGCCAGGGATCAAACCTGCATCCTCATAGAAATCATCCAGTGTTGACATAACTGTGCTGGAACTCACAGCTGCAGCTCAGATTCAATTCCTAGCCCTTAGATATAGCAACATAAGCACAAATGAGAGAAGAAAAATAAATAATCTGAATATCATCTAAGTTAAAAACTGAATGTAAAAAGGCAAACCACAGAATGGGAGGATATATTTACAAATTATATGTCTGATAAGATATTTGTAATAGAGTATATGAAGAACTACTACAACTCAATAATTAAAAGACGAATCTTTTTTAGAGTTCCCTAGTAGACTAGTGGGTTAAGGATCAAGTGTTGTCACTGCTGTGGTGTGGGTTCAATCCCTGGGCCAGAAACTTCTGCATACTGTAGGCACAACCAAAAAAAAAAAAAAAAAAAAGATAACTCAATTTAAAAAATGGGCAAAGGATTTGAACAGTCAAGGTCAAGTCAAGTTCAAGGAAGATACACAAATAGCCATAAGTGCACAGAAAGATCGTCAACAGCATTAGCCATCAGAGAAATGCAAACCAAAACCACAATGGGATACCACTTTACACTCACCAGAATGGCTATAGAAAAAAAAAAAAAGATGTACAATAACATGGGATGGCAAGGATTGGGAGAAAACATACCTCATACACTGCTGGTAGGAATGGAAGATAGTGCAGTCACTTTGGAAACAGTTTTCCAGTTCTTTAAATGGTTAAACAGAGTTACAATGTGATCTAGCAATTCCACTCCAAGGTATATACCCAAGAAAAATGAAAATATGTTTCTACACAAAAATTTGGTCATAAATGTTCATGGCAGCGTTATTCATGATAGCCAGAAGTGGAAAAAATCCAAATGTTTATTAATCAATGAACAGATACACAAAATGTGGTGTATTCATACAGTGGAGTATTATTCAGCAATAAAAAGCACTGAAGTGCTGTTACATACCATAATGTGGATGAACCTTGAAGACATGTTATGTGAAAGAAGCCAGTCACAAAGGACCACATACAGTCTGGTTAGATTTTTTTTTTTTTTTTTTTTTTTTTTTTTTTGCTATTTCTTAGGCCGCTTCCACGGCATATGGAGGTTCCCAGGCTAGGGGTCCAATTGGAGCTGTAGCCACCGGCCTATGGCCAAAGCCACAGCAACGTGGGATCCGAGCTGTGTCTGTGACCTACACCACAGCTCACAGCAACGCCGGATCCTTAACCCACTGAGTAAGGGCAGGGACCGAACCCACAACCTCATGGTTCCTAGCCGGATTCGTTAACCACTGCGCCACGACGGGAACTCCCAGTCTGGTTAGTTTTATGTGAAATGTTAAAAATAGGCCAATCTGTAGAGAAAGAAGGTAAATTAGTGGTTTCCTGAGGATGGAGAAGATGGGTTGGGAAATAGAGTGGTAATGGTCAACAGATGTAGCATTTCTTTTTGAAGTAATGATTTTTTTCTAAAATTGTGATGATGGAAGAATGACCCTGTTAATACACTAGCAGTCACTAGACTATACACTTTAAATGGGTGAATTGCATGACAGATGAATTATATTTCAATAAAGCTGTTAAAAATACCAAAAAAAAATGGCAAAAGACCTTAATGCATACCTCACAAAAGAGGATATACAAATAGTCAATATGTACATGATATAATGTTCAACATAATTATCAAGGAAATGCAAATTTAAGGCATAATGAGATAGCACAATATACCTCCTAAAGTGCCCCCCAGAAAAACCCAACAATAGTAAAAAACAAGTGTTGATAAGGATGTGGAACAACCAGAACTCGCATTTATTGTTGGTAGTAATGGAAAATGGAATAGCTGCTGTATTTGAGTTCTCCAGAAAAACAGAAATTCACACACACACACACACACACACACACACACACATCCCAGGAACTGCAGGGTGAGTCAGCAAGCTGGAGACCTATGAGTGCCCACTGTAGTTCCACAGTTTGCGTCCAGAGGTCTGAGAACCACGCGAGCTGATGGTATACTTTCAGACCAAAGGCCAGCAGGATCAAGACCCAGGAACATCCAATGTTTCAGATCAAGTCTGAAGGCAGAAAAAAGCTATTGTCCCAATTTGAAGGTCATCAGGCAGGAGGAATTTTCTCTTACTTGAGGGAGAGTCAGTCCTTTTTGTTCTCAAGCCTTCAACTGACTGGACGAAGCCCACCCACAGGGAGGACAATCTGCTTTACTCAGTCCATTAATTTAAATGTTAATCTCAACCTAAAACACCCTCACAGAAACACTGAGAATAATGTTTGATCAAATGGACACCCCAATAAATTTGAGACATAAAATTAACCATCATGCCACTTAAGGAAATAATTTGGCAGTTTCTTCAAAAGTTAAGAACCTGCTTATATAACCCAGATATTCAATTATCAGGTATTAAAAAGGATGAAAACATATGACCACAAAGTGATTTATATTCAAATAGTCATTTAAAGTTTATTCATAATGGTCAAAATATTGAAACAACATAAATATCCACAAATAAGTGAGTAGTTAAATAAATTGTGTGGGCAAAACTCCTATATACTGGGAATAAAAATGATGAACCACTGTTGCATGCAATAACATGGGTGAGCGTAAAAAACATTATCCTAAGTGACAGAAATCAAAAGCAAAAAAAGTACACACTGTATGATTTTGTTTATATGAAACCGAGAAAAGGTAAACCTATAGTGGCAGCACATCTATAGTTGCTAATGGCTGAAAGCAGCAGTTTGAGGGGACAGGTGACTAGGAACAGGCATAGGAGAACCTTGGAGGGTGAAGAAAAAATTCGATATCTTTATTATAGAGGTGATTATACAACTGCATACACGGTCAAACTTATAGAACTGTATACATTAAACAGGTACTCAATTTACTTATGTAAATTATAACAATAAAATTAAGGTGAAAAAAGAAATGAATACTTTGGCTTCTCAGGTTGCCCTGTTTTCTCCATTAGTAACATTAACAAAACTATGTTATAACACAGAACATATTATACCAGGATATTGACATTGGTACAGTCCACTGACCTCATCAGACCTCGATCAGATTTCCAGTTTTACTTGTGCTCATTGTGTGTGTGTGTGTGTGTGTGTGTTAAGTTCTACATAACTTTATCACCTAGGTTGATACATCCAACACCACCTTAAGACAGCGACCAGCTGCAACATCACAAGGGTCTCTCCTGTTGTACTTTTATAACCCCTTCCTACTGGCTTCCCTTCACTCCTTACTTCTCCCCAATCCTTAACTCCTGGCTACCACTAATTACACCTCCATTTCTAAAATGTTGTCATTTCAAAAATGTTATACAGGTATTCCCGTTGTGGTGCAGTGGTTGGTGAATCCGACTAGGAACGATGGGGTTGCAGGTTCGGTCCCTGCCCTTGCTCAGTGGGTTGACGATCCGGCGTTGCCGTGAGCTGTGGTGTAGGTTGCAGATGCGGCTCAGATCCCGAGTTGCTGTGGCTGTGGTGTAGGCCGGTGGCTATGGCTCCGATTGGACCCCTAGCCTGGGAACCTCCATATGCCGTGGGAGTGGCCCAAGAAATAGCAAAAAGACAGAAAAAAAAAGTTATACAAATGGAAGTGTACAAAATGTAACCTGTTGTGATTGGATTTTTTTTTTTTTCACTTAGCGAAATTCTCTGGAGAGTTATCCAAGTTGTTATGTGGATCAGTTGCTCACCCCTTTATATTACTGAGTCGTGTATGGTGTGGTGATTAGTTCCATGTGTCAACATGGCTAGACTATACAGCCCAGTTATCCAATCTAACAGTAGTTTAGGTATTGCAGTGAAGGTATTTTTAGATGTGGTTAACATTTACAATCAACATTAACTAAAAGAGAATAACCTTGATAATGTGGGTGAGCCTCAACCAATCAGTAGACCTCCTTAAGAACAAAAACTGAGGTTTCTCAGAGAAGAAATTCTGGGAGTTCTTGCTGTGGTGCAATGGGATCAGCAGCATCTCTGGAGTGCAGGGACATAGGTTTCATCCTCAGCCCAGCACGTGGGTTAAGGATCCAGTGTTAAGTGGGTTAAGCAACTGTGGCTCAGATCTGATCCCTGGCCTGGGAACTCCATATGCCTCAGAGTGGCCAAAAAAAAGGAAAAAGGAAAGAAAAATTCTGCCTCAAGACTGCTGCATTGGGAGTTCTTGTTGTGGCTCAGCAGAAACGAATTTGACTAGCATCCTTGAAGAGGCAGGTTCAATCCCTGGCCTTGCTCAATGGGTTAAGGATCCGGCATTACTGTGAGCTGTGGTGCAGGTCACAGACATGGCTTGGATCTGCTGTGGCTGTGGCCGGCAGCCACAGCTCCAATTAGACCCCTAGCCTGGGAACCTCCCAGGTGCATCCCTAAAAAGACCAAAAAAAAAAAAAAAAAAGTTTCCAAGATATTTGCCTCCCCTGCAAATTTTGGACTTACCATCACTCACAATCATGTGAACAAATTCCTTAATAAAAATCTTTCCCTCTCTCAATAAAACATGTATATGTTTTCTGAAGAACTCTGGCTGATATACATGGCATAGTGGTATCACTGTTTGCTTGACTGTTCACCTGTTGAAGGATATCTGGGTTTTTTCTAGTTTTTGGCAATTGTGAATAAAGCTGCTTCAAAAGTTTGCATACAGGTTATTAGGGGAACACAGTTTTCACTCCTCAGGAATAAAGCCCAGGAGTGGAGTTGCAGGTCATAAGGTAGGTCCCTGTTTAGTTTTTTAAAAGAAACTGCTAAACGGTTTTCCAGAGTACCTGTAATATTTTACGTTCTTACCAGAATGTTTGAGTGAACCGGTTTCTGGGCATCCTCACCAGCATTTGGTGTTTTCACTATTTTTTATTTCAGCAATTTAAATAAGTGTCAGCAATATCTCATTCTGGTTTTTAATTGACATTTCCCTAGTGGCTAATGATATTGAACTTTTTTTTCCCCCTGATGCTTGTTTGTCACCCCTCCATCCTCTTCAGTGAAATGTCTGTTCATGTCTCTTCCCCAGTTTCTAATTGGATTGCTTGGCTTTTTCCTGTGGAGTTTTGAGAGTTCTTTATATATTCTAGACACTTGTCCTTTGAGGAGACTCCTCTCCAGCTGATCTGAACCCAAATATCCTCTGGGCCTGTGTGTGCTGTGGAACTTGTTTAACTTATGTCTTCGTTGCCTCCTGGAGTCTCAGCCTCTGCATGTGTTGCTCAGCACCCCGGAACAGGCTAGAGCAGAGCCCTGGGCCAATTTCTAGAGCTCTTTTTGTGATCGGTCCTCCTTCCTGGTCCTCCTTCCTTAAGGGAGGGCTTCTATCTCTCCAAACTCTGATCTGTTTCCTGAGCTCACTGACATGCTGTGATCTGCTGAAATTCTCCTCCGTGGAGTGTAGCCTGGGAGCTGCCTCCAGGCAGGAAGCCAGGGTGATGACAGGACCCATGCCATTTGTTTCCCTTCGCTCAGAGATCACAGTCCTGAAAACTGGTATCTCCTGGTCTTCTAGTTGTTTATGGTGAGAAGGTAAGTTTAGTCCCAGTTACTCACCCATCACAGGCGAAAGCATCAGTGTTGACTTGTGTACTTACAGCTGGTTAAGAACAGGGGAAGCACTGGGTTGTGCAGGTCTGGGGGTGTCTAAAGGTTTAGTGAGAAGGTGGATGAGTGGTACTAGCTTTCTTCCCCTCTTCAGAGCTCTTTGGAAACCAACTGGATCATGTCTGCCACAAAAATGTGAAAAATATCAAGGATCAGAGCTGAAGATGCAGATTTTATCTGGGCATGCTGGTCTTGCAGCAGAGAGGAGAGAGATTGCAAGGGCATGGCAAGACTCTTAAAGCCTCTGTTTTCAAGTGGTACATATCACTGTATACCCACATTCATTAGCCAAAACAAGTGACATGGGGTTAGGGTATATAATCTCCCATAGGTGAACCTGGTAGGGAGGGGAAGCAAATATTTTCATAATGAACAGTCTGCTGCACCAGTTCCCCAATCCCTTTTGTGGTTTGTGCTATTTATGCCCTGTTGAAATAGTTCTCTAACTAAATGTCATAAAAATATTCTAGGTAGGGAGTTCCCTGGTGGCTCAGCAGATTAAGGAACTGGTGTTGTCACTGCTATGGCTCAAGTTGCTGCTGTGGCACAGGTTTGATCCCTGGCCCAAGAACTTCTGCATGCCATAGGGCAGGGCAAAAAAAAAATTCTCCTATATGTTTTTTGGAAGACAATATTTACATTTGTAAAAAAAATTTTTTCAGTTCTGTCCTGTACTGGTTCCCTAGACTATATGTGTCCAGACATATGGAGAGTTAAAAGTCTGACTTGCTCTCTGCAGGATTTTGAAGATCAGGATATGGGCATTGCTTTTTGTTATGTGTAGACAAAAAATGCATAAATAAATAAAATGCAGTTATAAATATATTTATATTTATCTACACGTATCAAGTCACATACATTTGAGCCACATGGCTAAAGTCAAAATTAAAAAGCCCTGGGAGTTCCCATTGTGGATCAGTGGAAACAAATCTCACTAGCATCCATGAGGATGCTGGTTTGCTCCCTGGCCTTGCTGAGTGAGTTAAGGATCAGGCATTGCCGTGAGCTGTGGTGTAGGTTGCAGATGCGGCTTGGATCTGGCATTGCTGTGTCTGAGGCATAGGCCAGTGGCTACAGCTCCGATTTGACCTCTAGCCTCGGAACTTCCATATGCCTAAGGTGTGGTCCTAAAAAGACAAAAAAGATAGATAGAAAGAAAGAAAGAAAGAAAGAAAGAAAGAAAGAAAGAAAAAAAGAAAGAAAGAAAGAAGCAAGCAAGAAAGAAGCAGGAAAGAAAGAACAGAAAGAAAAATTAAAAAGTCTTGAAGGGAAGTCCAGCAGATCTTGGCGACAATCCAGACTCCCCCTTTTACTGATCCCTCTGAGTTTTGGCAAAAACTCATGAGAACTTTCCTCTGGGAAAACATCTCATAGTAAAGTTGGGGAAGGGGAAGGAAAGGCAAGGGGAGGCCTGAGGATCAAATGAAGTCCCTTTTGTAAATTGGACAGCACAGAGCAAAGGTGGAGGTCCTATGGATTTCACACAATTTCTGTGGGCAGGAGGCAGATGTACCCAAATTCCAAAGGCCCTCTGAGATGCCTTCTCCACACGGCAGCCAGAACACTTTTGCAAGAGTGTCCATCAAAGCACATCTTCTTCCTTGAAGCTCATCGGTGACATCTCATCATGTGTTGAATAAAATCTGAACTTTTCATGAAGGATGGACTTTGAGGCCTTGTTCCACCTAGAGCCTCATCTCCAGACACTGCCCCCTTCACACTTTGTGCTGAAACCTCAAGGACATTTTCTGTTTCTCAAACACCCCAAACTCTCCCCTGTCTCGGGGCTTCTAGAGCTGGGCACCCTTTTTCTTGGATCACCCCACTCTTCCTCCTGAACCGTGTCCACCTCCTGCCCATGACTGCTTCTGTCTTAGCCTGAAGGTTTTAGCCCAATACCCTCTCCTCTGTGAGGTCTTCTCACAGCCTCCCCTGCAAGGTCTCGGCCTCGGATTCTCTCTCCTTTTTTTTTTCTTGCCTTTTCTTGGGCCGCTCCCGCGGCATATGGAGGTTCCCAGGCTAGGGGTTGAATGGGAGCTGTAGCCACCAGCCTACACCAGAGCCACAGCAACGCAGGATTCGAGCCACATCTGCAACCTACACCACAGCTCACGGCAACGCCAGATCCTTAACCCACTGAGCAAGGCCAGGGAACGAACCCGCAACCTCATGGTTCCTAGTCAGATTCCTTAACCGCTGAGCCAGGATGGGCACTCCTCTCTCCTTTTTTTTTTTTCCTTTGGCTGGGCCCACAGCATGTGGAATTTCTCAGGGTAGGGGTTGAACCCACGCTGGAGCAGTAATCAGAGCCATAGCAGTGACAACGCTGGATCCTTAACCCAATGAGCCACCAAGGAACTCCTGGATTCCCTCTCCTTGATGGCATTTATTCCAGGTATCCACTCCCCAGGTATTCTCTCGCCTAATATGTCTCTCCTCTGCCGGACCGTGAGCTCCATGAGCTAAGACCTAAGTGTGTGTGTTCCCTTCCAATCCCCAGAACCTCCTGCAGGACGTGAAGTTGCAAAAGGAAACTTTTCTGATGTCTTTGGATGTTTTACCAAGTGCCAAAGTTTATTTAGTTTTAAAGGTTTAGGCTGCCCTCTAGTGGAGAATACAAGCCAAAATTCAGGCCAGGCTTTTGTTCTCTGTTTCTGTCATTGGGAGCCCCAGACTCTCAGCTCAGAGAAGCGGGGACCTAGCATCTCTCCTCTCCCTGCGTGGAGTGGATGTCGCGGGCTACCTGCCCACCGGGCCCACGTGGAGATCCCCACAACGGCGGAAGGAGGGACCCGCCTCCCCCACGGGGATGCCTCCCAGGATCTGGGGCCCTCCCCACCCTTCTCCAATGTTCAGAATTTGCAGTCTGTCCTCATAAACCCATTCACACGAATGTGCAGACACAGTCTAGTGTGGGACAGGGGGGCCACGCTGGGCTTCTGTCCCTCAAGGGTCAACAGCCTGAGCTGCACACTTTACAGTGTTTCTGTCCTAAGGGAACAGGTGGGCTGGTTTGAGTGGGGCAGAGGGTCCCCAGTACTGGCAGTGTTGATCCTAATTAGGTGACAGTACCAGTGATGAATCTGTGGCTCTGGGTCGTGGCGGGGGGCGGGGGGGGGTCCTCTGGGCAGCAGCAGCGGAAATAACCCAGACCTCGGCCACTTGACTCTAAACTTCAGCCTTTGGCTAATGGTATCATAATATTATATTTGTCCCTTTACTAAGCAACGTTTAGTAGAAGGTGCTAGCAACACAAAGACAAACATGACCAGGCACTTGCCTTCAAAGAACCCCAGACTCTGAGGCAACATCACGAGTAGAGTCGGCCTCCCTGAAATTGCAAACTGGTGGCTTACAGACGCATTTTATCTGGCTGACACAGTGCCTAAGTTTTTTGTTTTTGTTTTTTGTCTTTTTGCCATTTCTTGGGCCACTCCCGCTGTATGTGGAGGTTCCCAGGCAAGGGGTCCAATCGGAGCTGTAGCCATCGGCCTACACCACAGCCACAGCAACGCAGGATCTGAGCAGCGTCTGCAACCTACACCACAGCTCTCGGCAACGCCGGATCCTTAACCCACTGAGCAAGGCCAGGGATCGAACCTGCAACCTCATGGTTCCTAGTCGGACTCGTTAACCACTGAGCCATGATGGGAACTCCACAGTGTCTAAGTTTTTAAAAAGTAGTTGCCAACCTTTTAATATGGGAGATTTCTTATAAAAATCTAAATCTCTGGCTTCGCTTGGAAAAAACGTGACAACATGGGGTCCATTCCAACCACTTTCCATGGGACTTGCACTAATGTCCACTTCTCTTTGATTTTTATTTTTATTTTTTTGGTCTTTTATCTGTTACCAGGAGAGTGAGGGCCCAGAAGCCAAGGGAGGAAAGGCTGTGGTTGGTGTGTGTGTGTGTGTGCGCCCGCGGGTGCGCATGCTAGGCTGTCAATGTTGCAGCAGGTGCAGGGTGATGGAAGCCCAGTAGCAAACCACTGGCTGTTAAGAGAGGAGAGGAAAGCCGCTACCCCAGCGCAGTTTGGCACTATCCAGAAAGTGTGGAGGCGGCATCTCAAAATTGCAACTAAGCTTTGGGAAATATTTAGGGAAGGGCAGTGATTTTGAGTCCGTGTGTAGACAGCATATAAGGACCTAATGGTGATAAAGAGAGTGGACCCATTACTAGCACTGAGTCAGACCAGATATGTCAGTTGATCTTGAGTTCCTAGCCAGGGATCCATTCCCTGGAAGATATGAGGGGAGATTCCATGGCCTCTACAAAGGATCCTATTCTGCTCCAGTTATGGGGATGTAGTTTCCCCCTCCTTTTTTTTTAATGCTGTAGCCATAGCAACACCAGATCCAAGCTGTGTCTGAGATGCAACACCACAAATCAGGGCAATGGTGGATTCTGAACCCACTGAGTGGGGTCAGAGATTGAACCAGCATCCTCATGGATGCTAGGTGGGTTCGTTCCTGCTGAGCCACAATGGGAACTCCTTTTCCACCTTTTTTTTTTTACATGACCATTTTAAACAGTTCACTTGTCAACTACAGCTATATGTCCATCACCGTGATGAATACCATTATGACCACAAAATCAATAGAAGACACTCTCTAATGATGAGGAGCTTAATGTCTAGTTGGTAATTCCTATAGAAAGCAAACAAACAAGCAAAAAACCTAGAAACCAAAATAAGGGTGCATGATCATGTTATAGATTGTGTACAAATGTACCACATGGGACATTGAAGTATAAACAAAAGTTTCCCGAACCTTCGATTTCTCATATGTAGAAGGAAGAATTAATCCTCACTTCACAAGGCTGTTTGAAGATTAAAGGTTATAACTATTGTTATAGCGAAGAGCCAGGTACATTATATACTCTTAATAAATGTTAGTCAAAATATTAAAAAAAAAAAAGAGTGGAGATACAAAAAAGACTGGGAATAATGGATGCCACCCCACCTTAGGGCAGGTGGAAGGCTGTGATGGGCTGCAAGTGAAGGGATTGGAAAGGAAGAATTAAAAAGCCCTTTCCAGAGTTTCCTTGTGGCTCAGTGGGTTAAGGATCCAGCCCGGATTGCTGCTGTGGCACAGGTTGGATCCCTGGCCCAGGGAACTTCCACATGCTGTGGGTGTGGCCAAAACCAACCAACCAACCAACCAAAATCTTCTCCTTAGGATTAGGGGGAGGGCGCAGGGAAAGCAAACTCCCAAGATGTGTGCTCCTAAAAGGTCTCCACTTAGGGGAAAACTCTAAAACTTTCAATATAATCCATGCAAATATAAGTTTGGAAATGTAGCCCGTGTAATAAATGATTTGTCTTTAATAGAATTTGCAGCAGCACAGGTGTTTTTTTCTCTGACCCTGTGGCTGCATGTTCTTTTCCAAGACTTTTCCAGAAGCATTAGTTTGGGAATTCTCTTGATGACTGAGGAAATATTCTATAATTGAACTACTGAAGAGCTATGCTGTCTTCAAGGCCAGGGAAGAGGGCTGAGGAGAAATCCTGCCCCTTGTGGGGTTTGCGGGTGGAAGGGTTAAATGGAGAATTATAAGAAAGTCCCAATGCTAGTCTTGATTTTATTGTTGCGTGTGTTTTCACCTCCTGGTGCTCAACAAATATTTGTTCAGTGAACCAATAGCCATAAGGTCGACATTGTACTTGAGAGACAAAGAAATCTTGTTTCCTGGAGAAGCCAGCTGAATTAACTGCAGGTTGCTACAATCACCTCTCCTGGCTCCATTTTGTTTCAGCTGTGGGGGCATGAGAGACGCTAGTCCAAAGTTTTCCTTCAAGGCAGCAAGTGGAAATGTCTTCCCCGTGATAAATCTGTTATGACCAGGCTCTCGGCTTTTGGTGGGACTCAAACCACCATGTTCTGGTAGCCTCCGCTGTCCCTGGCCACCTCAGCTCCCACTACTCATGGCCTGGCAGAGGCATTAAAGGGTAGATGCAAGAATTTGACTGGTTTCTAATACAAGTTGTGCTGGGTTAAATTGGGCATTGCTTAATTGATTGGCGATTCCATTTGTTCATCTGTAGACTGGTAATAATTATATTTCCTGTCTCATCGGATGGCTTTTGAAGGTTGATTAAGATAATGCAGATACAATATGCAGGAAAGTATCTTGAACATAGTACTCAATAAATGTTAGCCATTATTACTGGAATTATAGTTATCTTTGATTAATAAGCATGGATAAAACATGCTTTTTATTTATTTTGCTTTTTAGGACTGTACCCGAGGCATACGAGAGCTGCAGCTGGTGGCCTATGCCACAGCCACAGCCACAGCCACAGCCACAGCAACTTGGGCTCCCCGCCAAGTCTTTGACCTACATCACAGCTCATGGCAACGCCAGATCCTTAATCCACGTAGTGAGGCCAGGGATTAAACCTTCATCCTCATGGATCTTAGTCAGGTTCATTACCACTGAGCCATGGCAGGAACTCCAAAACATACCTTTACATACTAGATATAACTTGACATTCTTTAAAAATATCTTTTATGTATAGGCAGTGAATGAAAGAGGGGAAGAGAGAAAAAATGAGAGAGAGATTGGTTTTTTTTTTTTGTTTTTTGTTTTTTGTCTTTTTAGGGCTGCACCCACGACATATGGAGGTTCCCAGGCTAGGTTAATCGGAGCTGTTGCTGCTGGCCTACGGCAGAGCCATGGCAATGCCAGATCCAAGCCGCATCTGCAACCTACACCACAGTTCACAGCAACGCCAGATCCTTAACCCACTGAGCGAGGCCAGGGATTGAACCTGCAACCTCATGGTTCCTAGTCGGATTCGTTTCTGCTGCGTCACGACGGGAACTCCCCAGAGATTGATTTTTGATGGTGAAAAGTTTGGAGCTGTCTAGGCCAATATACTGTTAGAACTGCAGATGATCTGTGAGGTGAAGTGACTTGCTCAAGTTAACACCAGTAATAATGGCAGAAACAAGTCTAAACAGTGTTTTTTGACTCTCAAGCCAGTGCCTTTTCCGCTCTACTCCATTTCCAGGTATGACTTGTCAGGTTTTCGCAAAACATCCCTAATTATGTCCTAATTCAACTTTGTTCAAGTGCCTTCTGCTCATCAAGAGCTTGGACCAGAATAGCAGTCCGCCCGGCCAGTAGATGGCGCCAAGGCACTGTCACTGGGGTGGGGGGAGGCTGAAGGGGGCGGGGCTCGTATGGAAAGAGGACCAGGCAAACTTTCTTTTAATTGGTCCAAGCGCCTAGGCCCATTGTCCAATCGGAAGCGCCTGCGTCATCACCTTACCCGGCTGGGCGGCCGCCCGCGGAAATTTGAAATGGGTGACGGGTTGCTGGCCGGTGGCGGCCTGGGGTCGGAGGCGATGGCGCCCGAGCGCACCCGCTGGTCAGCGGAGGAGCATCCGGCGCCTCTCGAGAAAGGTGAGTACCCGCCGAGTCAGGCCGGAGGAGCCGCTGCCTTCAGCGGACCGTGTCAGCGGCGGCCGGGGGTGGTGTCCAGACCCTCCGAGGGCGCTTGGGGCGTAGGCCTTCCGGACCCGGCTGGATTGGGTGGCGGCGGTGGCTGGGCGAGGCCCTGACTCACTCTCTGGACGTCGAAGTCGGACAGTACCCTTGGGCAGCTCCTGTCCTCCCTGCCCAATCTGGCCTCAGCTTCCTGGGGACCGGAGGGGGTTGGGTGGGGTTGCGAATTCCTACCCTGGCTGCCTGGGTGGGCCTCCTCGGGGCGTTTGTCTGTGCAGAATGGGCGCGTCTTTTTTATTTGCATCCTAAAGGAGATTATGAACTACACTCCCCTTTGGCGAAAGAGGAGAAATTTGTACGCTTGGCCTAGACAGCTGCACTCTACTTTAAAGGCAGATGACAGGCCCAGGGAGGGGAGCCAATTGGGGACAGTGTCTAAAGATAGAACCCAGGTCTGATTCTCACCTCTTACCTCTTCACGGAGATTCCACCCCACCCTCCACCCCCGATATTTTAAGCTGGTTCAGGTTTTGCTTCAGTATTTTCAGTTGTGTTGGTAGTGGAAGGAGTCCTGGAGAAAGAAGATATAAATGACTTGGAAAATTCCTCTACTAATCCCTCTTGTGGACTGTCAAAAGTCACTTGGCTTCAGTTTTCCCATCTGGAAAACAGGCAATGGTGCTATGGAGTGGTAAAGATGAAGTGAGATAATGTGTGAAAAGTGATACTTTCAAATTGGCTCTAAAGGATTGTGCTGTAGTAAGATATTTTTGTTGTTGTTAAGATACACATAACATAAAATTTACCATTTTAACTGTTTTTTAAGTGTACAGTTCATTGGTATTAAATACATCCAGATTGTTATGCAGCCATCACCACCATCCAGTCCCATAACTCTTTTCATCTTGTAAACTGAAACTATTCCTATTGAAAAATAACGCTCCAATCTCCCCTCCTCCCAGTCCCTGGCAACCACTTTATACTTTGTTTTTATGATTTTGGCTATTCTAAGTACCTCAATCAGTGGAATTACAGAATATTTTTCTTTCGGTGTCTGGATTATTTCCCCCAGCACAATGTTCATGCATATTCTAGCACTTGTCATAACTTCCTTTTTTTAAGGCTAAATTATTTTTCATCATATGTATATACCACATTTTACTTACCCATTCATCCATCAGTTACTTCTATGTGTTAGCTATTGTGGATAATGCTGCTGTGAACATGGATGTACAAATATCTCTTGGAGACTCTGTTTACAATCCTTTGGGTATATACCCAGAGGAGAATTGTTGGGTCATATGGTAATTGTATTTTTAAATTGCTAAGGAACCACCATACCAGTTTCCACAGAGGTAATACCATTTTACCTGCATACCAACAATGCATAAGGGTTTCTATTTCTCTACATCCTAGCCAACACTTGTTTTCCTGGTAGTTTTTCTTGGTTTTTTTTTTGGGGGGGGGATAATAACCACCTAATGGGTGTGAAGTGAAAGTATTATTTCTTTAACAAACATATCTGTATGTTATGTGAGGGGTATTGTTGTGGTTAACAACTAATTTGTTTAATTCACTTGATTGAAGTAGACATACGATTCTCACCTTCCCTTTTTAAAGGAGGTAACTGAGGCACAGAGATTGTCACACAGTAAGTAAGTAAGGTACTGATATCCTCGGAGGCTCAGGTGCATTGGTGTCTGTGAGCAGGAGACCCTTGTACACTTTGGTCATCTGTGGGGTCACATGATTCTGGTGGCCTGAACTGGGGCAAAGAATTGGAAGGAGGGAGGAAAGGAAAGAGAAATTAAAGGGGTGAGGGAAGAGAAAGACTGCTGCTAATAACAGCCTCAGACACCCTTCCTGGAACCGCTGGAAAGGACTTTGCCAGTCTAAATGCCACCCTCAGCATTGTTTATTTAATGGTCGTTTTGTCTATTAAAAACATCTTATTCCACAGAATTAGATATACCACTGGCCAAATAATGCCTTGTGAAACATAATTACATATAGCCCAGACCTAACACGATTAGCATTTTCTAATCCCTCCTTTAGCCACAGGCTTTGAAATTAGTGAGGAGGAACCTAGTAACTTTGGTGAAGTAAGCCTTATGCATTATTAAGACTCATGCATGTTTATTCAGGGGCAGTGACACGCTGATCTTATAGAAAATAAAGGGGGGGGTTCAATTTGAAAGGGAGTGTAGGAAATCACCTCCTTATTTTAATGCAGATTTGTGAAATTGTTTGGGGAGAGAAAATGACTGAAAGATATTTGACCATTGTAAGTTCTAGTAAGAATCATGGCTGAGTGATTTTCACTGAATTGAAAAACAACCCTCTTTCTTTGCCTCCCTGAGAAACCACATAGAACGGCAACAAAAACCTAACCCATGAAGGATTTTAAGTTCATATTGTTTTGAAGTAGAAGTTGGATTTGAGACATTTTCAAATTTGGAAAACTGTTCTTTCTTTCCTGACAATGTGAAAAAAAAAAAAAAAAGGGAAGTAAAGCATCATGCCCAAATATTAGTTTATATTTTGTTTGGGATCTCTTTTTTAAAATTTTTATTTTAAATTTTAATTTTTATTGTCTTTTTAGGACCGCACCTGCAGCATATGGAAGTTCCCAGGCTAGGGGTCAGATCAGAGCTGCAGCTGCCGGCCTACACCACAGCCACTGCAATGCTGGATCCAAGCTGCATCTGCAACCTACAACGCAGCTTTCAGCAATGCTGGATCCTCATCCCACTGAGCAAGACCAGGGATCAAACCCTCATTCTCAGGGATACTCCTCAGGTTCTTAACCTGCTGAGCCACAAATGGGAACTCCCTTGTTTGGGATTTCTATGCAAGGATGTAAAAATAAAAGTAGTTGATAAGCATTGGAAGTGTCTGGGATAGTCGAGCCTGCCTGTTTTGTTATTTTTCTTAGGTTTGTTACAAGATGACGATTCATGCAGTGATTGCAGCAGTCACGATAAACCAGGTAGTAGTTTACAAAGTTTCGTGCCAGAAGGAAAAATTCATTTCCCAGAAATGTTCCAGACAAGTCACCTTTTGTTCTATGAGCGATTCAGAGCTTATCAAGATTATATTTTAGGTGAGTAGGCCCTCTTTTTTGCTGCTTCTGTCTTTTACCAGTAGATTGTTTCAGTTCTTCAGACTGCCATTTGTTGGTTCTGAGAAAGTAGATTTAGGTGAATTTATTAACTTCATGCTGTCTGCTTTATGCAGTCCCAATTCTTACTGTGTTTAATTTGTTTATAGCTGACTGCAAGGCCTCTGAGGTAAGAGAATTCACAGCTGAGTTCTTAGAGAAGGTCCTTGAACCATCTGGATGGCGGGCAGTCTGGCACACTAATGTGTTCGAGGTGCTGGTTGAGGTAAATTTAATTCTGTTACTAAGACATTTGTCTCTGGCTAGAAACACTTTCCTTCGGACTATGATAGCCAAAGTGCTTATTTTTAATTAAGGTTTATGAGCTGATTGAAAAGAGCATGTTTTTCACATCTAATTGCCATGGTGTATGAAGAAGTATTCCCCACAAATTTTAAAGGCAGCTAAGGGGCTGCCAGGGAATTGAGGTGGTTTGTTTCCTTGTCCATTTTCAAGGGGAAATGGATTATAAACCTGTGACATGGGGGAGGTATTTGAGACCATTTAAAAAACAAAGAGGCTTAATTATAAAGTAGGTAAGGTTTGAATTAATTTTTTGCCTTCTTAGTTGTAGCTCATTAAAGTAGCTCAAACCAAACAGGCATTTAAAAACTAGCCTATTTTTTGCCCAACATGTTTGTAGGTATGTGGTACCTCTTAATAGTGTGTCCCATAGCAGAAAGTAAATGCAATCTTATTCTTCAACAGACTGGGCCTTTTACATTAAATTTGCACTCTAATTACAGCTGTGAATTTTTCTCAGTGTTTGTTAATTGGACCACAAAACCCCCTGTTAAACTAAAATGTAAACCAGAGAGTATGAATACAAGTTGCGGCTGTAGCTCCTTTAGGAAATGACATCACATCCTGCAGTGATTATGTACAAGGGCATGGTTTGCAAGCAGCCATGGATTTAAAATTTCGGGGTTGTGCTAGTATCTTTGGTTGCACTTCAGGCCTATTATTTTGGTTATGACAGTACCTGCCACTCCCCCACCTCAATTCTCTAAAAGCCATCAAAGTCATTGTTTTAAAAGAGAAGTGTGCCATTCCTCTGCTTAAAACCTCTAAAGCATCGCATTTACCAAAGACCTGGTGTTGGCTTGATGGCTTCTCATAGCACTAGTCACCCGTGAAAGCTGAGCTCCTTCCCAACAGTCCTGGTCTCCTTGCTCCTCCTCTTACCTTACCTCTTGCAGCCCCCACCCCATTTCCTTCCTTTGGCAAGAAACACTGCCTCTCTGTGCCTCCAACGTCCAGGCTTGTCTCTGCCTCAGTTCTTTTCCATCTTTCCTGCTCTTCAGATGGCTGCTTCCTTTTCATCCTTTTCATTGCAGTGCACAAGTGACTTCCCCTGACCCTCCCACTGAAGCCGGACCACCACCCCTGCTCATCATTCTCTGTCCCATACTTATTGCCATTTTGTTTGTTACAGTGTTAGCTCCATATGGGAACAAGCTACGCCTGCCTTGTTTATCCTTTACATTATGGAAGAAGGCACCTCACTCCCACTTCCTGCTTTAAAAAATTAAGCCTATGGAGTTCCTGTTGTGACTCAGTGGTCATGAACCTGACTAATATCCACGACGACATGGGTTCAATCCCTGGCCTTGCTCAGTGGGATAAGTATCCAGTGTAGCCATGAGCTGTGGTGTAGATTGCAGACACGGTTCGGATCCTACATTGCTGTGACTGTGGTGTAGGCTAGCTGCTGTAGCTCTGATTTGACTCCTAGCCTGGGAACTTCCATATGCTGGACATGTGGCCATTAAAAGCAAAAAAATAAAATATAAAATAAATTTAATAAGCAGCCTGTAAGTAGTGTTTTCGATGTGTCTGAATTTTTATTTCCATATGTTAAGTCACACTATTTTAAATTTCAGGTCACAGATGTGGACTTTGCAGCCTTGAAGGCGGTGGTGAGGCTTGCTGACCCGTACCTCTGTGAATCTCAAGTGAGCACTTTTACCTTAGAGTGTATGAAAGAGCTCCTGGATTTGAAGGAATACCGGTTGCCCCTGCAGGAGCTGTGGGTGGTATTTGATGATTCTGGAATATTCGACCAGACAGCACTTGCAATTGAACATGTCAGGTAGGAAGAGAGGTTGCTAAAAATAACCTTGTGGCCAAAAGCTTTGGATGAAATGCAGTAATTCTGGTCTGTGTCATACCTGAATTTAAAACTCAAACTGTAAGAGTTCCCATTGTGGTGCAGCGGAAACAAATCTGATCAGGAACCGTGAGGTTGTGTGTTTGATCCTTGGTCTCACTCAGTGGGTAAGGGGTCTGGCATTGCCGGAAGCTGTGGTGTAGGTCGAAGACTCGAATCAGGTCCTGTGTTGCTGTGGCTGTGGTGTAGGCCAGCAGCTGTAGCTCCGATTTGACCCTGGGAACCTCCGTATGCCATGAGTGCGGCCCTAAAAAGCAGTAAGACCACAAAACTCAAACTGTAAACTTGGTCACTGCAATATATTAAAATATTCAAAGATGGGGGAGTCTTTTTAAATTAGAAATTTTTAAAAAAATAGTAAAAAAAATTTCAGTTTCTGTTGGGGCTCAGTGGTAATGAACCTGACTAGGATCCATGAGGATTCGGGTTCGATCCCTGACCTCGCTCAATGGGTTAAGGATCTGACGTTGCCGTGAACTGTGGTGTAGGTTGCAGACACAGCTTGAATCCTGAGTTGCTGTGGTTGTGGTGTAGGCTGGCAGCTGTAGCTCCGATTCGACCCTTAGCCTGGGAACTTCTATATGCTTCGGGTGCTGCCCTAAAAAGCAAAAATAAATAAATAAAAAATATATATATATATATAATTATATATATATAATTTTCATTTTGAGATAATTTCAGATGTAGATAAAAGTAGTACAAGGGATTTCTGTATAGCTTTCTCTCGGGGTCCTTAAATGTTAACAAAAGTTAGGAGTTTCTTATTTTGGTTTGCATATGTTTAGGAACTGTCAGAAGTTCTGGATGCTAAGGCTATAGTTGGATATACTTGAGTATAAGAGGAAAGGAAAGAAAGTGAAGAAGGTGGCATAGCACCGCCTGGACACTGGTAAGACTGGCACACAGTGTTTTCAGGGAGGTGTCTGGCCAAGGAAGGCTTTTTCTCAGGCCATTTCCAGGACCCTTATGGGCTGTGAACATGCCTTTCAGCCGTCTTGGGTAGAGCTGTTTGCACTCGTACAGGCACATGCCTTGTCCCTTCAGTGGGAAGGAAAGCCCATGCCTGGATTAATAAGGTATACTTCTTTTAGTTTTTCAGATAAATTTTTTTTTGTTGTTAGATAGCTCCTAATATAGATAGTTCTTTTGAATCTTCTTTTTATATTTACTAAGGAAGGCTTATTTTTGACCATTTAAAAATGGACTTATATTCAACTATGAACTGGAAGACTGGAGAATATAGTGGTCGTATTAATAATGTTGCTTGGTGTTTTGTAGTTCAAAAGGTATTTTCCAATTTCTATACCATTAGTGACCCGGTTTTGCTGAGCTTACTATGATACTCTACCAAGAAGCAGAGTGTCTTAGGCTCTGATTCTGACATCTCATGGAAAATTTCTAATTGGGTAAAGATATTTAACCATAGGTATCCAGTATTAGGTCAAACAATCTAAATCTGAAGAACTGGCTTATATCCAGAACTAAAATAACTCCGTTATGTTTCTCTTACTTTAAAATCTGTTCCCCCGCAAAAAACGAGTTCTCTGGTGCCCTAGTGGTTAAGGACTTGGCATTGTCACTGCAGTGGCTCGGGTTATTGTTCTGGCTTGGGTTTGATCCCTGGCCTGGGAACTTCCACATGCTGGGAAGGGGGGGGAATCTGTCAACTGAAGCATGTGAAGGTAAAGGGATAATTGATGAGTTTAGGAAATGAGGAATCAGCTAATCACTTATGGGTATAGAAGCTGATAGAAAGACAAGTGTCTGGAATTAGTAATGATATTATTTAAAGGGGAGCCTGGCTAAATTTTTTAGATTCTGGTTAGTGTACAGGAAAGGTCAAATTATGAGAAGTTTTATTCAATAAATATTTGTGTCAGGTCCTGAGTCGAGGATGAGATTTGACTGGCACCCTAAACAGACACAGTAACATCACCTGGGAGCTATCAGTCTAAAGGTGGATGGTGAACCTTAATGAAATAATCACGTAAAGATATGTATGCAATTGGAAGCTGCAGTGAGAGCTATGAGGGATTACGGAGTGTTCTAAGACTAGGTCAGGTTGCTGTAATATGGTTATTTCCTGAGGAAGTGGTATTTGAACTTGCGTCTGAAGAGTTGGCTAGGTGAAAGTGGTTGTGGCAGAGTGGAGGTGGGGAACAGGCTCAGGAACTCAGTTTAAGGAGCTGAAAGGCCAGCGTGGTTGGAACAGAGTAATAGAAGAGACCTAGGAAGCCAGCTTAGAGATTATAGGAGTCAGAAGATGCAGGGCTTTGTCAGCCAGTGAATCAAGAGCAGTGGCAAACCTTTGAAGGCTTGTTTTTTTAGTGATCTTGGCCGCTCTTCCTCTCATGCTAAAGCTTTAGATTGTTCCTATTACCCAGAATCAGATCAGGCTGTCTACTTTTCTGTTTCTCTCTCTTCTCTCTCTCTCTCTCTCTCTCATTAGCTTTGGAAGCACATTAGAATCTCCTGGGAATTTTCTTTATAAGGGTATTCCAACTAATATATGAAGAATGAAGTATTTTGCAGCCCATAATAAAGTAGAGGTTCTAGGTATGATTATCAATGGCTGCTACAACCATCGGTGAGACTCTGATGGGGAACTTTGCAGCAGATGGATCAGACTGACTGTTGATCATTCTTGACCTCATCATCATAAGAGATGAGCAGGTATCTTGTGCTTCCTGATGAAAGTACACTATACCTACCTTGAAGTATTGCCAAAAAGTCTTTCCTAAAGATCATCAAGTCTAGCTCTTGCTATCAGTTTACTAGAAATAAAGGAAATAGAAGAACATGTGAAAGGATCCCATGGGGATGCAATCAGTAAAATTCAAGTGTGGCAAACTGTTAAATTGCAGGAGTTCCCTTTGTGGCTCAGCAAGTTAAGGACCTGATGTTGTCTCTGTGAGGGTCTGGGTTTGTGTTCCATCCTGGCCTTGCTCCATGGGTTAAGGATCTGGTGTTGCTGCAGACTGTGGTGTAGGTCGCAAATGCTGCTCCAATTCAATCCCTAGCCTGGGAATTTCCATATGCCACAGGTTCGGCTGTAAAAGTGAAAAAAAAAATTTGCAGGATGAAAGAGAGGGAAGGATAATCTGTAGAATAAAAGTGATTTGATTAAATTCCATGTCTGACCCTTGTTTGAATCCTGATTTGAACAACCTGACTGTAAAACAACAACAACAAAAGATAATTGGGGAAAATTGAACACTGACTGGATACTTGGATATCAAGAAATTAAAACTTTAGATTTATTTTAGAGATGCATAATAAAAGTTAATGAGTGGTATGTCAGAAATTTGCTTTAAAATAATCCAGTGTCAGGATGGTGGGGATAGGAAAACAGAGAGGTAAGTGGGTAGGGTAGAGATAAATAAGCTTCCCATGAGTTGATAATTGTTGAAGCTGGGTGATTGGTACATGGAGTTCATGATGCTACTTGCTCTTGTGTATGTTTGAAATTTTCCACGATAAAAAATTTGTTAAATCACTTGGGGAGCTGTATAAAGGTATGGATCCTGTACACTCCCTACGCCTTTCCCCACCCAAGAGAGTCTGATTTAATAGTCTGGGATAGCTTGCAAATTCATTTTCAACAGCTTTGCAGGGGACTCTAACGTGCAGCCTGTGTTGAGAACTACTGCTTTATATTATGTCCCAGGATAATCTCATCTTTTGCTTTAGCACCATCAGTATGCTGATAACTTCCAGATTTATGTCTCTAGCCCTGACCTTTTTCCTTGAGCTCTGGACTTGTACATTCATCTGCACTCTTGACATCATCCACTTGGAGTTCAAATAGGCATCTCAATCTGAACATGGCGAAAACTATTTTCAACCCTAAACTTGTTTCTTCTCGCCCAGTCCTTTCTATTTTAACAAATGGCACCACCTTCCACCCAGTTACAGTTGGTCAACAAATTGTTCTGATAAAAAGAAGGTCCTGTTGGAACAATGTTGTAGAAAAACTTCTTTATTCAGTCCAGAGAAGTTCTCATGTGACTCATGACTATTGAGCCTAACAAACACACAGTCTTTTTTTTTTTTACCATAGTTGATAGAATTGTTTTGATTTATCTTTAGCTCTCACCCCTCCAAAACCCCAACGTTTTGAGCCAGTGATTAAATTTGAGGGATGCTAATTTCCTTTTCAGGTTTTTTTATCAAAATATTTGGAGGAGTTGGGATGAAGAAGAAGAGGATGAATATGATTATTTTGTCAGATGTGTTGAACCTCGATTGAGATTGTAAGTATTTATTTATTTTATTTTTTGGTTTCTTTTATGGCCATACCCACGGCATATGGAAGTTCTCAGGCTAGGGGTCAAATTGGAGCTGCAGCTGTCGGCCTACATCACAGCCACAGCAGTGTGGGATCTGGACCGCATCTGAGACCTACACCATAGCTTGTGGCAACGCTGGATCCTTAACCCACTGAGTGAGGCTGGGGATCAAGCCCCAGTCCTCATGGATACTAGTTGGGTTCGTTACTGCTGAGCCACGATGGGAACTCTGAGATTGTTAAGTATTTATTAGTGGCCTTATACATGATGGGAAAAAAATAGCTATTTGTGGTTTAATTTCACTTGTGGTCTGTGTGGGTGTGTGTGTGTGTGTACACTCCAGAGTCCTGCAGATGGAAACAGACTGATATACAAGGAGTATAACCCATGGACAAGTTATTAAACTTGTACAAGTTCAGAGAAACCTACTTTTATCTATTTTTTTAAACTTTTTATTTTTTTACTTTATTTTTTTCAGTTTAGGCTACCCTGAGGCATATGGAGTTCAGATCCGAGCCATAGTTGCAACCAACTCTGGATCCTTTAACCCATTGTGTGGGGCCAGGGATTGAAATTGCATCCTGGTGCTGTAGAAACACCACCAATCCCACTGTGCCACTGGGAACTCTGAGAAACCTACTTTTAGTGTTTCTAAACCTACTTTTAGTGTTTCTAAAGTCTAAAAGCAGAGAATTCAAGAACATGTAAGTTAATAACTCACTTGTAAATTTGAATAAAACTCAATTGAGCCAATATGTTTTAAAAAATTTGTTAAATTCAAAGACAGTTCTTTGAAAACAGTGAAACTAATTGAATTATAGGAGATATTTTTCTTTTTGGCCACTGTGTGCAGCAGCTTGATGTGGGATCTCAGTTCCCAGACCAAGGATTGAACCTGGGCTAGGCCACTAGGGAGTTCCCTAGGAGAACTTTTTTTTAAAAAAGAATACTTTTAAAGACATATAGCTTAAAGTTTCTATAGTAAAACATACTAGGCTACACAGACTAACCTCAGAATGTTTTGTCAAGTTCTTATCCTTAAATCTTATTTGACAAATAGATGAAAATATTAAATAGTTAATGGTGAATAAAAATTTCCTAAATACCTAAACACATACCTAAATAAACAAAATACAGAAACACATTCTCCTGATTTATCATATTTTGGTAGGGAAAAACCCTTTTGTTATAAAAATACCCCCAAATTAACCGTGCACCTCAAATAGCTGTCCTGAAGATTTTGTTAAATGTGGCATTCAGTCTTCCACTAGATGGTACTGTAAGACCAGGTAATTTTTTGGTGCTTATACGTGTTAATTCAATAGGCAGTGCTGCAGTAAGAATATATTTAGACCTTGCATGCCCCCCCTTTCCAAATTTGTAGAAGGTAATCTTTTTCCTTACGTAAAAGATGATTTGGTTATATAAGACAAGACAGTAACCCTTTACATTTGTGTGGAACCCAATTCGATAAGTTGCTCTTAGTTTAAATAGTAAATAATAAAGAATATGTGAGGAGTCTAATTAATGGTTCTACCTGGTTTAGAATTTTGCATGTCTAATTTTTCAGCTTTTCATAAATCAGCTATGATTTCTATTTAGTCTTTCCAATTTTTTTCATTGTGCACTTCCTAGTTTCCCATAGTGTATTCAATAAAATGCCAGAATTTCAATAAGCTTGCATATTTTCTAGTTTTGATACACTTGCTCTTAAAGAGCAATGATTGGTTTTGATTGAAGGGGAATGTAGTGGTAGATGAATATCGTGTATCTGGCAAATTTGGTCTTTACTTGGAAAAACTGTATTTTGATTTGACAGCCTTACATGTTCAAACAATAAGAAATGATTTACATACACATCTTGTACATCACTGGCAGATGGGAAAGCATAATGGAGGAATTGTTCTCCGTTATGGAGAAGAAACCATGGTACTTAATGGGGAAACTGGAATGTTATCAAATATAGGCAGATTCTTTGTAAGGTCCCTAGGCTAAGACAGGAGTAGAGTTTTATCCACAGGCAAGATTTAAAGGGAATCAAACCATATTGTTTTGATTTTGCTCTGTGAAGTAAATATTTTTCCTATCTAATTCAACACACTGTGCTTCAAAGCTTATGGGTTTGAGACACAGATGTTGGTTCATTTCTTTCAGACTATGAGGCATCAGTTTAATGAGAAGAAATAAGCTGATTGGCATGGATATTGGAAATGCTAAGAAACTTATTTTGAAATTTGAGTCTTAATCTTCATAACTTAATAGACCTGATCAAGCAATCAGTGGTTTGGTCCCCAATTTCTTGTTTGCCAAGTGGATTTCTAGAATATCTTTAAATGAGTACGGATTAACCAGAGCAGACAAAATCCTTGCTTTTCAAGCTTCACCTAATTCATGTACTTGAAAAGTGGAGAAAACCGTTGTTTTATTTATTTTAAATATTTAAATATTCGCTGCATTTTGATGTAAATTTGTTTAGGATGTAGTTCTGTTTTTTCCCCCTTTATCTGTTTTAGAGCATGATGAAGTTAAGAAGACATATCTAAGTTCTCAACCTTGGCTGCACATTAGAATTCCCCAGGGAACTTTAAAAAACAAACAAAAAAACCCTCTGCTTCTAAAAACCAATTTGATTGGTCTGGATGGGAACCTGGGCACCTATATTTTTAAAAGCTCCCCAGTGATTCTAACATGCAGCCAAGGTTAAGCAGCTGTGGCCTGATTGAGTGTACTTTTAACTGATAAATAAAGCAATTATGTTAAAGCTACAGGTAATGACAATAATATTGCAGTTTATTTTTAGATCCATTAATTTCATATACATTAACTTGATTATTCATGAATTATTACATCTAGAAGTACATTTTTGTTCTGTCTATATATTTGAGAAGGTATATAAATAATAAACTTTTAATGCCAATAAGGGTGTCCAATACAAGGTTATTTTGTTTTAATCACTCTAGTAATAACAACTTATTTTTTTTCTCAGAATCTCAAGGCTTATGTTTTTGAAAAACTCTAGCAATATCCTGAGGGAATACTCAGCATAATTTTGCTCATAATTTTTTTTTAAAGTCTGTGGGAATGATAGTTTATTAAGCTACCTAGGGTCAGCTTATGCATGTGGTAGTCACAGATTGGGCCTTGAGAGGCTGACAGCAGTATATGGATGAGAGAGCAACAATTAGTGATCAGCTGTATGCACATTTGCCTCTCAAAGCAAGAATGTCCTTGAGGTCAGTGATCAGTCTTTTCACGTTTCACTTGAAATCTTACACAATGTCTTCTATTTCAATCGAATGTTCTTTTTTTTTTTTTTTAAATGGTTGATTTACAATGTTCTACCTGCTCCATAGTGTTTTTTTTTGTTTGTTTGTTTTTTGTTTTTTTTTGTCTTTTTGCTATTTCTTTGGGCCGCTCCCACGGCATATGGAGGTTCCCAGGCTAGGGGTCCAATCGGAACTGGAGCCACCGGCCTACGCCAGAGCCACAGCAACGCCGGATCGTCAACCCACTGAGCAAGGGCAGGGACCGAACCCACAACCTCATGGTTCCTAGTCGGATTCGTTAACCACTGCGCCATGACAGGAACTCCTCCATAGTGCTTTAAATACAGGGAAGGACAAGGTGATTTGAATCATTTTATATTTTTGATCCTCTAAATGTGGTCATGTAAACATTGTTATGAAACTGTTTGGGGTATCTTCCTCTGCATCCCTACTTCCAGATTACCCTCTGCCACCTAATTATTGATTTGAATCTAATATATGGAAAATAGTTTCTCATTAAGTAATGATTACAAATTGTACACCATGAACTTTCAGTGTTTCAAAAGCACAAATGTGGAGTTCACTTTGTGGCTCAGCAGAAACGAATCTGACCAGAAACCATGAAGTTGCAGATTCAACCCCTGGCCTCTCTCAGTGGGTTACAGATCCAGCATTGCCATGAGCTGTGGTGTAGGTCACAAATGCGGCTCAGATCTGGCGTGGCTGTGGTGTAGGCCAGAAGCTACAGCTCCGATTTGGTTTGACACCTAGCCTGGGAATCTCTATGTGCCTCGGGTGCAGCCCTGAAGAGACAAAAAGACAAAAAAAAACCCCAAAAAACAAAAAACACAAATGCTTGGATCTGAGGGGAAAATAGCAACTCCTCAAGAGAAAAATTAGTGATGTTAATGAAGTGGTTTTTAAAACTTTCAGTAGCTTCCACCTATTTAGAAAGATTTAACATGTTCCTGAGTTTTATGCCGTAAAACACCTTTCTTATGGGTGTTAGCTTCACAGTTTTCCGAAGCATATCCTCACTGTTACATGGGCTGTCTTAATGATGGGAAAATGTGTCTGAAAGGCAAAGAGATTTCATTTTGCTTTTAAACTTTCAGGCATTATGATATTCTTGAAGACCGAGTTCCTTCAGGACTTATTGTTGACTACCAAAATCTGTTGACTCAGTGTGAGGAGAGTTACAGGAAATTTTTAAATCTGAGAAGCAGTCTGTCAAATTGTAACTCGGATTCTGAGCAGGAAAACATCTCCATGGTGGAAGGGTTAAAATTGTATTCAGAGATTGAACAGTTGAAACAAAAGCTAAAACTCATTGAAAATCCTTTGTTGAGGTACGTATATCTTTGTCATTCTTAACTAGTTGGCATCTTTTCTAACCAGCTGTGTTACTGAGAACTGACAGGTCTGTTTGGTTGTTTTTTTTTTTTGTTGTTTTTAGATATGTATTTGGTTATCAGAAGAATTCTAATATCCAAGCGAAGGGTGTCCGTCTAAATGGTGAGAAGATCACTCACGTGGTGTCTTCCACTGTGACAACGGGTCTGCTGCAGTCCCTGCTCAGGGACAGGCTTTGTCCAGAGCCTTGTAAGGAAGAAATAGAAATTCAGGTAAAAGTAGGGCTTCTTGCTCCAGGTAGCTTTATTCCTTTTGATTTACCCCAGGCTTTCTTGAATTCTGCAGGGTGTTCACAGGCGTTTCCCAGAGCTGGTTTTCTGTGAAATGAGAAGTAGAGAGAGCTCTGCTTTTCCATAGCACTAGTCACTTATCAAGCATGCAGTGGGCTCAGTGCATAGCCAAGGAGCTACCTACATATGCCGTTTTGGCTCCTTTTTCAAAGTGAAACATGAAGGCACCTGGAGTATTGCTCAGGTTGCATTTGGGGATATATATCTGCAATATGTTGTTGTTGTTTTCTAGTTCCATAGTGATCCGTTGTCTGCTATAAATGCCTGCTATGAGGGTGACACTGTTATTGTTTGTCCTGGCCATTACGTGGTACATGGCACATTCTCCATTGCTGACTCCATTGAGTTGGAAGGTGAGTATGAAGAAGACACAACCAAACTCTTGCATGATATACTTAGGAAAACCATAAATCTCTGATCTTGTTGAAGCTCCAAGAACTTGATTTCAAATGAGTTGCCTTGAAACGTTAAGGGCTGTTGAAACATACAGGGGATTGACTCAGTGTTTGAGCAACTTGAGGTATGTTTCTTTGTGACATTTTAAGTGTTGGGAAGATGAAAATAAAGAGAAAAAAGACCATTAAGAAGAAGCATATTTCCAGATCGTAGGTGGTTGATGAAAAGGAAATCTAATTTCTAGAATTAAAAAAAACACTCCCAGCAATATTATTTTAAAGTTTCGTACTTTTAAATTTGTTGTCACTCTTACTTCATATGTGTTGTGGATATGTTGGTGCATAGTTTTTGTTTTAAATTTAGCTTATTTTTGTGAGAAGTCTAGGTCCAACTTGAAATTAGACCAACAAATTCTAAGGTGTACTTTTAGAACATTGATGTTGAAAGATTCTATTAAAAATAAATAACTTTATAGCAGTTATAATCTTTTTTTTTTTTAAGAGCCAGACCCATGACATGTGGAGGTTTCCAGGCTAGGGGTCAAACTGGAACTAGCTGCCGGCCTACAAACAATCACAGCAATGCCGAGTCTGCAACCTACACCACAGCTCATGGCAGGGCTGGACCATTAACCCACTGAGCGAGGCCAGGGATCGAACCTGCATCCTCATGGATCCTAGTCAGATTCGTTAACCACTGATGGGAACTCCAGCAGTTATAATCTTATTGTACATTGAGAGTGAGTCCTAAATGTAGGTTATTTTACACCTTGGTCCTCTGTATTTCCAGAGCACTCCACATTTAGATGCACCTGCTCAACTCTTTACCAAAAGAGCTTCAAGTTAGCAATAAGGCTTGTAATGCAAAAAATTGTATATCATTATGGGACTGGTGCAGCTGTTCACAAACTGCTTAAGCCATGTTCTTTATCTTTATCTTGTCAAAACTTCTTAATGGAAGCAAGACTGGGAGTTTAATGTCCTGCTGTTCACTAGTATATCACCTCACCCCCTTTTTTGTTTTATGTATGTAATTTTTGTTCTTTTTCTTCTCCAATATTTGATATATAATAGATGAGTGCTTATAAATAACACATCTGCAGGATAAATCATTGCAATAAAAACACTTTATTTTTTTGGCATAGTGCAAACAGCATTGCTATTATAGATTGTGTGCGTAAGCATTCTTCCTAGATTGGTGAGGAAATTATAATGTAATTGCCAAAGTATCATAAATAACCATATAGAATTCTGAAAGTTAAGTGTAAAAATGACTAAATTTGTGAGCAGAGGGCATTTCTGAAAATTTAGGAAATCCAGATGGTATCTCTAGTGTGAATATATGGGGTACTTGTTCATGAGTAAAATAAAAGTTTATCTGATAGCTTATCTGATCTACATCTGTACTTATAACGAGTATGTATTGAGTACCTACTCTGTGCAAAGTATTAACAGAATAGGATTTTTCTTTCTTGTTTAGATTCACTTAAGTGATAGCTTTGTGTTTTAAACTGCTAAGAATATATAACTTTGTAACTTTGTTTATGTGATAATCTGTTTATTCTCAATATTGGCTGTTCTTTTCATATTTTAATTTTTCTAATGATAAGTGATAGTTATAAAAATGTGCAAAATAGGTGTGGACACAAAGAATCAGGCAAAAAAAATAATTTACTTATAATCTAGTCATCCAGAATCCACATAGCATTCCCGTGTGTGTGGAGTCCTCTAGCATTCTCCAGTGCCCCTAAAGGCTTGTCTGTACTTTTTTCCCCCCTTTTTATGGCCACACCTATAGCATGTGGAAGTTCCTGGGCCAGGGGTCAAATTGGAGCTGCAGTCTACACTATAGCCACAGCAACACCATATCTGAGCTACATCTTCAATCTATGTTGCAGCTTGTGGAAATGCCAGATCCTTAACCCACTGAGTGAGGCCAAGGATCGAACCTATACCTTCACAGAGGCAATACCGGGTCCTTAACCCTCTGAGCCACACAGAACTCCTTGTCTGTACTCTTCAAACAGAAAACTTTATAGGTTTTGCCTGTTTAATGTAGTTAATTCTTTCATTTATTCAATTAAAGACTCAGCTTTAGGCCTTCTCGTCGTGGCTCAGTGATTAGTGAAGCCAGCTAGCATCCATGAGGACCCAGGTTCGATCCCCGGCCTCGCTCAGTGGGTTAAGGATCCAGCGTTGCCGTGAGCTGTGGTGTAGGTCACAGACACGGCTTGGATCCCTCATTGCTGTGGCTCTGGCGTAGGCTGGCAGCTACAGCTCCGATTGGACCCCTGGCCTGGGAACCTCCATATGCCATGAGTATAGCCCTAAAAAGACAAAAAGACCGAAAAAAAAAAAAAAAAAAACCCTCAGATTTAGACAGAGTTATTTCTCACAGCTTTGTCTTATGTGGTTCTTTTTTACAATGAAAGTCAGACAAAGTTCTCCAGTTTTCTGATGCTCCAATTTTTTTTTTCTTTTTAAGGCAGCACCTGCTGAATGCATATGGAAGTTCCCAGGCTAGGGGTCAAATGAGAGCTGCAGCTGCCAGCCACAGCCATAGCAACACAGGATCCAAGCCATACCTGTGACCTACATCACAGCTCACAGCAATGCCAGATCCTTATCTCGCTGAGCAAGGCCAGGGATGGTACTTGCATCCTCATAGATAATAGCTGGGTTTGTAACCTGCTGAGCCACAGCAGGAACTCCTTGATGCTCTGCTTTTTTATAATCCTAATTCAGAGGTCTGGTCTGCATTATTAGTTTAAGTTTTGTAGAGAACAATGTTTTTACTGGTTCGCAAGGTAAATTTTTCCAATAGCTAAAATTTTTAAGTCAGTTTGTCAGATTTTTAAGTCGATCTGTTTCAGAGAGTATAAAAATTAGAAAATCTTGAGCAATGCTTAGGCTTTTTTCAGACCTAATTACATTAGAAAAATGGAATCTCAGAGTTGGACTCAATAAAGGCTAAATACTTTACAGCTCTTTGACCCAGCTGTGAGTACTTAGGACTATTATCATTATAATTTTTATAGCAGTTTTATAAGTGAATTTAGTGTTGGAACTGGTATGAGATGGTTGATGGCGGGGTAGTCTTCTGATACATGGGCAAATTGAGGAATTGTTGTTATTGAAAATTGTATACTTTGGTATAAATTAAACAAGATATGTAGAGAGATAACTAGATTTTATTTAAATGCAGATAGGTTGACTGATGTCAAATATCATTTGAAGTCATTTGAAATAGGCAAACCTATCATAGTAGTTTTGTGCTTAAGACATTTCCCCTTTCCCATCTTAAACGTTCTTGCTTTCTTCCTTAGGATATGGTCTACCAGATGATATTGTCATAGAAAAGAGAGGCAAAGGAGACACTTTTGTGGATTGTACGGGTGCGGATGTTAAAATCTCAAGCATAAAATTTGTTCAGCATGATGCTGTGGAAGGAATATTAAGTAAATATCTTTATATTTCATTTACTATTTGTTGAGGCTTTGAAGGAAAACTTTACTTTCCCTGGAAGGTAGAATTTAATAAAATACCACTCTTGAGTAGTATGGAAGGCTGATTAATTATTTATGTGCATAGCTGGATGACTTAGGAAGCTTACTCTAAAGTGAAAAATAGTTTAGGCTACTCTTGAAAATTATTTGTTAGTTTAATATTTGTTTCTGTGTGGTCCTATTTTTCCTTCCAAACATTCTGGTATCATTCTTGGTATCCTTGACTTAGTCCTGGACTCAAACTAGCTATCTTCACATTGAGATAGTATTTGTTTACTAGGATCTGTTTCCCCTGTCTTGAATCAGGCCTCCTCTTCTCCCTTCTAGGATACTCATGAAAATTACTTGCTGATACTTTTTTTGTAATGAGTAGTGCTTTTTTTTTTTTTTTTTTTTTTTTGCTTTTTAGGGCCACCTTTGTGGCATATGGAGGTTCCCAGGCTAGGGGTTGAATCAGAGCTACAGCCTCCTGTGGCTCAGTGGTTAATGAAACTGACTAGTATCCATGAGGACATGGGTTCAATCCTTGGCCTTGCTCAGTGGGTTAAGGACCTAGCATTGCCATTGCCCTGAGCTGTGGTGTAGGTTGCAGATGTGGCCTGGTTCCCGAGTTGCTGTGCCTGTGGTGTAGGCTGGCAGCTACAGCTCCAATTTGACCCCTAGCCTGGGAACCTCCATATGCTGCGAGTGCAGCCCTAAAAAAAAAAAAAAAGACAAACAGAGCTACAGCCACCAGCCTACGCCATACCCACAGCAACATTAGATCCGAGCCACATCTGTGACCTACACCACAGCTCACCACAACGCCAGATCCTTAACCCACTGAGCAAGGCCAGGGATCGAACCCACAGCCTCATGGTTCCTGATTGGATTTGTTTACTCTGTGCCACAATGGGAACTCACAGTAGTGCTTTTTTTTTTTTAATATGATTTTTATTTATTCCATTATAGCTGGTTCACAGTGTTCTGTCAGTTTCCTACTGTACAGCAAAGTAGCCCAGTCACCCGAATAGTGCTTTTGAACTTGATTTTGCATTTTCGAGATCAGGCATTCTTTTTTAAGAATTCTGCTTTTAGATTTTGGAAAATAACTCAAAGTCGTCATCGTTTTATAAATTACGAATTTGTAATTCCAATAACAGAGTTTAAAAGAGAAGTATTTAGACTGTATCTAGTATCAGCTCTACGTTATTTCTAATATTGGAAAAGATATATTCCTTCTTAAAGCATTTGATTGCATGTTTTCATCATAGTCATTCATCGTGGCAAGACTACATTGGAAAACTGTGTTCTGCAATGTGAAACTACAGGAGTCACTGTACGAACATCAGCAGAATTTTTAATGAAGAACTCAGATTTATATGGTGCCAAGGTATGATAATCTGTTATCCTTTGGGAAAGTAGTTTAGGTTTATGCTGTAAATAAGTAAATAAAATAAGAAAATACATTTAAAAAAAGAACTCTTGTTCTTCTTTTTTAAAGAGGTTCAGATACTTACATGTACTAAGTTGGCCAAACTCAATTGTAAAAGGTTCTTCTTAGCATTTTCAAAACAGAGATTAGGAAGAATATAATAAATCTCAGTTATCTGTCTTACCTTTTTTCCCCCCCTCTTTTCTTATTGTCATAACTTTAAAAGAAATTAGACTCTTAGAGTTGTAACTTTGTAAATGATGTTGTAGCAGTTGAAGTTTGGTTGCTTTTTTTAAATTAGATTTATATTTTGAGATAACTGTAGATTCACATGCTATTGTAAGAATAGAGAGAGAGCCTGTTTGTGTACCTTTTACTGGTTACCTCTAATTTAATATCCTCCAAAAATATAGTACAGCATCATAACCAGGATAGCATTGATTCAGACAGGTCGAATATTTTGATCACTATAAGCATCCATCATCTTTCCCTTTTATGGTCATAACTACTTACCTGTCCTTGTGACACTTGGCACAGTTCTCTGGAGCTCCATCCAGGTTGTTGCATGTACCAATAGGTTCTTCTTTTTTTTTTAATTGCTGAACAGTGTTCTGTGTGTGGTTGTTCCACAGTTGAACTATTCACCTGTTGAAGGACATCTGGGTTGTTTCCAGCTTTTGTCTTTTGTCAACAAAGCTGCTGTAAACAGTAATGTACAGGTTTTTGTGTGAACATTGTTTTTAGTTTTCTGTGGTAAATGCCTAGGAGTGCAGTTGCAGGTCATATGATTAGTTGCATGTTCACTTTTGAAAAGAAACTGCCAGGAGTTCCCGTCGTGGCACAGTGGTTAACAAATCTGACTGGGAACCGTGAGGTTGCAGTTCGATCCCTGGCCTTGCTCAGTGGGTTAAGGATCTGGCATTACCATGAGCTGTGGTGTAGGTTGCAGACGTGGCTCGGATCCCCGTGTTGCTGTGGCTGTGGCGTAGGCCAGTGGCTACAGCTCCGATTTGACCCCTAGCCCGGGAACCTCCATATGCTGCGGAAGCGGCCCAAGAAAAGGCAAAAAGAAAAGAAAAAGAAAAGAAACTGCCAAACTATTTTCCAAAATAGCTGTACCATTTTATATTCCCAGTACGATCCAGTTTCTCCATATGCTAAGCAGCATTTGGTATTTTCACAGCTTTTAAATTGTGTGTAGTTTTAATTTGCATTTCCCTAGTGGTTAATGATGTCAAACCTTTTTTCATATACTTATTTGCCATCCTTATCTTCAGTGAAATGTCTGTTCATGACTTTCACCCATTTTCTTTTTCTTTTTTTTTTTTTTTGTCTTTTTTGCCATTTCTTGGGCCGCTCCCGCGGCATAGGGAAGTTCCCAGGCTAGGGGTCTAATAGGAGCTGTAGCCACCAGCCTACGCCAGAGCCACAGCAACGCGGGATCCGAGCCGCGTCTGCAACCTACACCACAGCTCACAGTAATGCCGGATCCTTAACCCACTGAGCAAGGGCAGGGACCGAACCCGCAACCTCATGGTTCCTAGTTGGATTCGTTAACCACTGCGCCACAACGAGAACTCCTCACCCATTTTCTATATGTTTTTTCTTTTTTCTTTTTATATGTTTCTATATGTTTTTTCTATATCTTTCTATATGTTTTTTCTTTTTTACTGTAGAGTTTTTAAGTTCTTTATATATGAATCTCCAATTGGGTATGTGGTTTATAAATATTTTATGCTCATGTAACTTGTTTTTTTCATTATCTGCACATGGGCTTTTACAGAGCAAAGTTTTAAATTTTGATGAAGCCCAGTTTATCAGTTTTTCTTTTTATGGGTTGTACTTTTGCTATTAAATGTAAGAACTCTTTGTCTAGCCCTGGAGTGTAAAGATTTTATAATTTACATTTTACACTTAAAGTCATGATGTATTTCTGAGTCAGTTTTGGTATAAAATGTGAATTTTAGGTCAAGGTTCATTTATTTGGTTATGGATGTCCGATGGTAACTGTACCATTTTTTGAAAAGTGTCCTTCCTCCAATAAATTGGTTTTGTATTTTTGTCGAAATTAATTTGAGTATGTTTGTGTGGGCCTTTAAAAAAAAAAAAACAACAATAAACTCTTTTTTTACTCTTTTTTGGCTGCCCTGCTGTATATGGAGTTCCCAGGTCAGGGGGCAGATCTGAGCCATAGATACAACCTCAGCCACAGCTGTAGCAATGCTGGATCCTTAACCCACTGTGCTGGGCCAGGGATTGAACCTGCATCCCAGCATTCTCAAGAGGCAGCCAATCATTGCACTACAGTAGGAACTCCTGTGTGGACCTGTTTCTGAATACTCTATTCTGTTCCACTGATCTCTGTGCTTACCCCTCCAATACTTTCGCTATATATTAAATTTTGAAATTCTATCGACTCTCACTTGTCTTTTTTTTTCTTTTTCTTTTTTTTTGGCTTTTTAGGGCTGTACCCGCAGCATATGGAAGTTCCCAGGCTAGGGGTTGAACTGGAGCTGTAGCTGCCAGCTACAGCCACAGCTACAGCAATACGGGATCCAAGCCATGTCTGTGACCTGTACTACAGCTCACAGCAATGCTGGATCCTTTAATCCACTGATTGAACCCGTGTCCTCATGGATACTAGTCAGGTTTGTTACCACTGAGCCATGGTGGGAACTCCTCACTTGTCTTTCTAAAAATTGTTTCAGCTATTCTAGTTCCCTTGCCTTTCAGTATACATACATTCTAGAAAAATCTTGTCTATATCTACAAAAAATCTTGCTAGAATTTTGATAGGTCTTTCAGTAAATCTATATATCAGTAGAAGGAGAATGGGCATCTTCTTTTATTTTGAGTCTTTCAATCTGTGAACATGGTATATCCCTCTGTTAATGCAGATCTTTTATTTCTTTCATTAGCATTGTGTAGTTTTCCACATAGAAGTCTTGTATGTGTTTTTTTAGGTTTGTACCTAAATACTTCATTGTAAGTGATAATATATTTTTAATTTGTTGTGCTTATTGCTAGTATATAAATACAATTGTTTTCATATTCATGTTTATATCCCATGACCTTGCCATCCCTTCTTACTAGTCCTAGAAGTGTTTTTGTAGATTGCATGGAATTTTCTACATAAATATGTCATCTGTGAATAGAGACCGTTTATTTCTTCCTTTCCCATCTGTAAGCCTTTTGTTTCCTTTTTTTGATTTATGGCACTGACTAGAACTTCCAGCAACATGCTGAGTAAGAGTGGTGAGAGGAGTAATCCTTAACTTGGTTCTGAAACTAGGGGGACTATATTCAGTATTGTACTATCAAGTGTGAAGTTTTTTGGGAAGTTCCTTTGTGGTGCAGCTGGTTAAAGATCCAGAGTTGCTACAGCTGTGGTGCAGGTCACGACTGTGGCTCAGGTTCAACCCCTGGCCCAGGAACTTCCACATGGCATGTCCAAAAAAGAAAAAAGTGTGGAGTGTTTTTTAGTTTTATTGAAGTGTGGTTAATTTACAAGGCTGTGATAATATTGCAGTACAACAAAGTGACCCAGTCATACAAATATACACATCCATTCTCTTTCAGATTCTTTCCCACCTAGATTATCACAGAATACTGGGTAGAGTTCTCTGTGCTATATTGCAAGTCCCCATTGGCCAATTGTTCTATATACCTCAGTGTGCATATGCCAGTCCCAAACCCCTGGTCTAGTCCTCTCACCTTTTGGTAACCATAAGTTTTCCAAAGTTTGTGAATCTGTTTGTGTTCTGCAAATAAGTTCATTTGTATCTTTTTTTTAAGATTCCACACTTAGGTGATATGATGTTTGTTTTTCAATCTAACTTCACTTAGTATGATAGTTTCTAGTTCTATCCGCATTGCTGTAAATGGCATTATTTCATTCATTTTCAAAGCTGAGTAATTTTCCATAGTATATATGTCCCACATCTTCTTTATCCATTCCTCTGTTGATGGACATTTAGGTTGCTTCCATGTCTTGGCTATTGTAAATAGTGCTATAGTGAGCACTGGGGTGCATGTATCTTTTTGAATTATGATTTTTCCTGGATAGATGCCCAGTAATGAGATTGCTGGATCATATGGTAGTTCTATTTTTAGATTTTTGAGGATCCTTCATACTGTTTTCCACAGTGGTTGTACCAATGTACATTCCCACCAACAGTGTAAGAGGGTTCCCTTTTTTACACACCCTCTCCAGCATTTATTATTTGTAGACTTTTTGATGATGGCCATTCTGGCTGGTGTAAGATGGTACCTCATAGTAGTTTTGATTTGCATTTATCTAATGATTAGTGATGTTGAGCACCTTTCCATGTGTTTTTTGGCCATCCATATGTCTTCTTTGCTTTTTTTTTTTTTTTTTTTTAGGGCCGCATATGTAGTATATGGAAGTTTCCAGGCTAGGGGTCAAATTGGAGCTGCAGCTGCCAGCCACAGCTACAGCAATGCAGGATCCAAGCCATGTTTGTGACCTATATCACACACAGCATATAGCAATGCCAGATCGTTAACCCACTGAGTGAGGCCAGGGATCAGACTTGCATCCTCAAGGATACTAGTCAGGTTCTTACCGACAAGCCACAATGGGAACTCTTGCCATATGTCTTCTTTGGAGAAATGGCTATTTAGATCTTCTGCCCATTTTTTGATTGGGTTGTTTGTTTTTTTGATACTTAGCTGCGGGAACTATTTGTCTATTTTGAAGATTAGTCCCTTATTAGTTGCTTCATTTGCAAATATTTTCTCTCATTCTGTGGGTTTTCTTTTTATTTATGGTTTCCTTTGCTGTGAAAAAAAATTTTTTTTTTCTTTGTAGGGCTGCACCTGTAGCATATGGAAGTTCCCAGGCTAGGGGTTGACTCAGAGCTGCAGAGCTGCAGCTGCTGGCCACAGCAACAGCCATAGCAGCTCAGGATTTGAGCCACGTCTGCAACCTACACCATAGCTCGTGGCAATGCAAGATCCTTAACCCACTGAGCAAGGCTAGGGATTGAACCTGCATCCTCATGGATATTAGTCAGGTTTATTACCACTGAGCCACAATGGGAATTCCTTTATCCCTTTATTTTCATCCTGTATTATTGTGTTTGAAGTGAATTATAGGAGTTCCTGATGAAGCTCAGTGGGTTATGAACCCAGCTAGTATCCATGAGAATGTGGGTTCAGTCCCTGGCCTCGCTCAGTGGATTAGGATCCAGGGTTTCCATGAGCTGAGATCCAACTTCTAGCCTGGGAACTTCCATATGCCACACCTGCAGCCCTAAAGAAAGAAAAAAAAAAAGAGAGAAAAAGGAAAAAAAAAAATTAAGTGAATTTATAGATAGTGTGTAGTTTGGTCTTTTTTTTTTTTTTTAATGATTTTTGGTTTTTTTTCACAGTCTTTTTTTTTTTTTTTTTTTTGGTCTTTTTACCTTTTCTAGGGCTGCTCGCATGGCATATGGAGGTTCCCAGGCTAGGGGTTGAATCGGAGCTGTAGCCACTGGCTGACGCCAGATCCATAGCAACACAGGATCCAAGCTGCATCTGCAACCTACACCACAGCTCACAGCAATGTTGAATCCTTAACCCACTAGCCAGGCCAGGGACCGAACCCGCAACCTCATGGTCCTAGTCGGATTTGTTAACCACTGCGCCAGGATGGGAACTCCCCACAGTCTTATTTTTTAATCCACTTTACCAATCTCTGTCTTTTAATTGGGGAACTTTTAATCCACTTTACCAATCTCTGTCTTTTAATTGGGGAACTTAGGTCATTTACATTTTTTGTAATTAATGTAAGTCTTTATTTGGCAATTTTTAAGTGCTTGTCTGGGTATTATAGTATATATGTGCATAACTTACCACTGTTTACTGATGTCATTTCACCAGTTTAAGTGAGGTATAGTTACCTCCCTCAGCATTTCTTTTCTTTCTCTGTCTATAATGTAATTTTCTTCAATATTTCCTCTCTATACGTCTAGAACCACATTAGATAGTATTGTTTTTAGTTTAAAAAGTCAAACATGGGAGTTCCCTTTGTGGCTCAGTGGTAACGAACCCAACTAGTATCCATTAGGGTGTGGTTTCTATCCCCAGCCCTGTTCAGTGGTTAAGGAGCCAGTGTTGCCATGAGCTGTGGTGTAGGTCACAGATGTGGCTTGGACCCCTCGTGGCTGTGGCTGTGGTGTAAGCTGGCAGCTGCAGCTCCGATTCAACCCCTAACCTGGAAACTTCCATATGCCACAGGTGGTGTGGCCCTAAAAGGAAAAAAAAAAAAAAAAAAAAATCAAACATAATTTAGAAACTCAAGAAAAGGAAACCTATTTTATTTACTCATATAATTTTTCTTACTGAGTATTTTCTTCCTTTTTGATGTCCTAAGATCTCCCCTTTAATTGTATCTTTTTTGTTATTAGGCTTGGTCTACTGATGACAAATTCTCTTCATTTTCCTTCATCTTAGAATGTCTCAATTCCCTTCATTCCTGAAGAAGATTTTCATTGGCTATAGGATTCTAAGTTGACAGTTCTTTTTTTTCAGCCCTTTCAAATTTCTTCTATGTCACTTTTTTCTGGTCTCCATGGTTTCTGACGAGAAATCCTCATTTGAATTTTTCCATAATAAATAAGGTGTTGTTTTTTCTGTAACTTCTTTTAAGATATTTGTTTTTTGTTTTTCTTTTTTTCTCTATTCCCCCCCACACACCCCTCCCTTTTGTTCTTAAGCTTTCAGAATTTTGATTATGATGTATCTTATGGATTTCTTTGAGTTTATCCTGTTTGGACTTTTCTCACCTTCTTGAATCTGTAGGTTTAACATCTCATACCAAATTTGGGAGTTTTTAGCCATTTGTTTGAATTTTTTTTTAGCCTTACCTTCCGTTTCTCCTCCTAAGACTCTGTTGACACAAATTTTGAATCTTTTGTTATTGTCCCACAAGTCTATGAGGTTTTGTTCACTTTTCTTTTTCAGTATATTTTCCCTGTTGTTCAGACTGGATAATTTCTATTGTTATTTCTTCCATTTTACTGATTCTTTCTTTTCTGCTATTCTAAGTTTTTTATTTCAGTTATGGTATTTTTCAGTTCTAAAATTTCCTTTTGGTTCTTTATACTTCTGTTTCTTTACCGAGGCTTTCTATTTTCTTGCTCAGCCTTCTATTTTTCATTTGTTTTAAATATTTTTATAATTGCTCATGAAAGCCTTTTTAAAGTGGCTTTTAAAGTCATTGGCAGCTAATTCCTACATCTCAGACATCTTGTTTTTGGCTTCTATTGATTGTCTTATTCAGTTTGACATCTCGTTGCTTGGTATGACAAGTGATTTTCAACTGTAACTTGGACATTTGTATTATATTATGAGATTCTGAATCTTCTGTTTTAGGTGGGCTTCTCTTACACCACTGCAGCAGGGTGTAGAGTGGAGGGTAGTACTTTGTTACTGCCAGGTGGAGGTCGAAGTCCAGGTACCCTCTTTGGCCTCCACTGACATCCAGGTTGAGTGGGAAAGCTTGTTTCTGCTGGATGGGGGGTGAGAATTTCCGCTTTCCACATGTCTCTATGACACTCTGGCACATGGCAGTGGCCTTGTTACCGTGGCAGTGGTTAAAGTCCAGATCCTCCCCAAGGCCTGCTCTGACACCACCTGAATAGGGAAGAGGTGAGGCCCCTTGTTAAAGGTCAGGTGGGGGTACAAGACCAGGCTCACTGGGTAGTCTCCACAGGGAGGGGGCCTTGTTATCAGCTGGTGTGGATGAAAATCCTTTACCTACCCCAGTGTGGCTGTTGGGGTGCCTGGTCATGGCCTCAAGAGGGTGGAAGTCTAGACTCCCCTTTGGAATTTGCTGGCATAGGTTGGGGGTGAGCCTCTGTTTTTTTTCTTGTGGTGTTTGGTTAGAATAGAACTGTTATTGTTTCAAAGTTTTCTGTCCTTCCAGACTGCCTGGTCCTTTGACTGGCGAGAACAGGCTTTAAAGAGGCATTCTGGTCTGTCTGTCTGGTGTTTATGGATTGCAAGTTTCTTTAGCTTCATGCCTGAGAATATCAGATGAAAAGAAAACCCAGGAAGTGCACCACTGTTTTGGTGTCACTCCTCAGGTGTAGAAGTGTCTGGCTGGTCTGCCTTCTTTACTGCATTTTTCAATCTTTCTATGTTGGTTTTATATATATTGTCCATGCTTTTTACTTGTTCCATCATCTTAGAAGTGGCAGCCTCAGAGTTCCCATTGTTGCTCAGTGGGTTAAGAACATGACTAGTGTCCATGAGGATGTAGGTTTGATCCCTGGCCCCGCTCATTGGGTTAAGAATCCCGCTGCACGCTGTGGCGTAGTTCACTGATACAGCTCAGATCTTGCGTTGTTGTGGTTATGGTTGTGGTGTAGGCCGGCAGCTGCAGCTCCAATTCACCCCTAGCCTGAGAACCTCCATATGCTGCAGGTGCGGCTGTAATAAAAAGAAAAAAGTGGCAGCCTCTTCAGTTCTTTGTAGTTACCACATATTCGTTCAGTTCATAGTATATTTTGTACATGATTGTCCCATTAGGTGGCTGCTGATTTATTCTTCTAAGTTTTTCAGTATTCTTGATAATTTGCTATTTAACTGTTTTGTTGTATATGTATTTTTTAGTGTTATAACTGTTAAGTCTTTTTTTTTTTTTTTTTTTTTGTACATAACTACAAATTGAAGATCTTAGCTGAAGGCCCATTTTGTAGATATTTTTACCTGTGTAAAAAGAGTTATACTGGTGTGTAGTGGACCATCCCACTACATACATGTTTTAGTAATTGCTAAAGGGGGAAGTAATGAATATGTTCTCATGGCATACTGCTATTCTTAGGGAAAAAACTCAACGTACACGCGATAGATGTGTCATAAATGGTTACTAGCAACTCTTATTCCAAAAATTATTTTATAAATAGTTTTAGAGGTTTGAGTGAACCATTTTTACTTACCAGAGTGCCTAGCATGGCATCAGGATATAGTGTATTCCTAATACTATTACACTTTTTTGTTGGTACCATGTGGTGCTAAGGGACATTTGAATTTGCTACTAATTTAACAGGTGTGTGGCCATGGGGACATTAAATGTTTTAACTCATAGAAGTGATTTTCAAATTAGATTGGGATATCTTTAACCTGGTATACTTTAAAAAATACAGGGTCTTTTTTCTATCTACAACCTAACAATATTTTACTAGAGTTGAATACTGTTCTCCAACCAATTGAGTATTTCTCAGAGGATGGTCATTTTTATTAGTAAGTGCATCTTTCAACATGATTGTTAAATGACTTTGGGGTGAGCAGAGTCAGAAGACTGATTTGTTCAGAATGGAAGAGAGTGAAACAGTAATCAAGTGTTGATACTCTGAGCCATGGTTTTGTGTGTGCATGTGTGTGGTATTTGAAAATGATAAATGATAGACAACTTGCTGGAAGCGAAACAAATGGGAATGTTGATTAGGAATTTCTAATGAAACTTTCTATAATCCACTTTACATTTGCACTGTGTCAAAGTCTAGGAAGAGATTGTAATAAACCTTCTTTTATAGTCCTGCCTCTTTAAAACTGATTGTCGGAGTTCCCGTCGTGGCGCAGTGGTTAACGAATCCGACTAGGAACCAAGAGATTGCGGGTTCGGTCCCTGCCCTTGCTCAGTGGGTTAATGATCTGGCGTTGCCGTGAGCTGTGGTGTAGATTGCAGACGCGGCTCAGATCCTGCATTGCTGTGGCTCTGGCGTAGGCCGGTGGCTACAGCTCCGATTCAACCCCTAGCCTGGGAACCTCCATATGCCGCGGGAGCGGCCCAAGAAATAGCAACAACAACAAAAGACAAAAGACAAAAAGACAAAAGACAAAAAAAAAAAAAAAACTGATTGTCACTCCCTTAAAATGTAACTTGTAGGGTGCTGGTATCGAAATATATCCTGGGAGTAAGTGCACCCTGTGTGACAACGGGATCCATCACTGCAAGGAAGGCATTCTCATTAAGGTGAGCACCTGCGGAGACACCCTCTTTCCAGGTTAGAATGGTTTTACCTAAGAAATAATTATGTTTTATTAAATTCCCATTTTGGATTCTATTGGGTTTTGGTTTTGAAAAGCATAAACAGTATATAAATCTTAATCATATAAGTAGTTGGTAGTTGATAGTCTTTTGTGAGGATTCTTTGCTGTCTCTAGATCTGCAAAAGTGACAGAGGACTGCTGTGTCCCTCAGAGCTCAGGCTGCGCTACCACATATTAATAAGCATAACTTTCTATTTTATTTTTAGATTAGCCTGAAAAAAAGTGAGAAGCTTTTTAAAGTAGGCAGTGTTGAATGTACCAATTTCTTAAAACGTTTGTTTTCAATGTCACAGGACTTCTTAGATGAACATTATGACATTCCCAAAATATCCATGGTGAACAACGTCATACATAATAACGAAGGTTATGGTGTTGTCTTGGTAAAACCTACAATTTTCTCTGACCTGCAAGAAAATGCCCAAGATGGAACTGAAGGTATGCTATATTTAGTAATTTTCAAAACAAAAACCAGATCTGATTTATTTTATTTCACCATTAAATTCTGATCAAAGATATGATCTTCTCTTTAAAAAAGAATAGCTGGCATATGCTTGGGCACAGAGATAGAGAGGCCTGGTAAAGCTATAACATTATGGAATCTCAGAGTAAAAGAAACTTTCTAGATCACCTAGTTCAGCTATTTTTTCAAAACCTTGATGTGTGGTTTCTGTGGTCATGCAGTTCCCTTCTTATCATGCTTGGCTTTCTGTGAGTTTGTAGAGTAAGGATAAGCCTATGATGGCAATGCTGGCTCCTGCTGGCATTTGTTAAGGATGGAGGCAGATAAATGAGTGTGCCAGGTTGACGACTGCATTTGTGGAGGGGATCAGAGTTTGCCTCTATTTTTTATTTGTAGAAGTAAATGCTTCCTTGTTAGCTCTCTTTCTTGGCAACAAAGCTGAGCTACTCAGTGGGAAATTCATGAATTTCAAGCCATGACCCAGATCATTATGATATCTCAGTCACAGAGAGGTATTATGCATTATCATGAGTGAAGAAAGTTTAAAGGATGATAAACAGTCCTTCATGCTTCAGGATCCATTCTGGCTATCCGGTCTTTTTCTCCTTAGTTCTCTAGGTCAGAAGTGCAGGTGGGCTTGGCTGGGTTATCTTCTTAGGGTCTCACAAGGATGAAATTGAGGGATCAGCTGGGTAGGCTCTTATCTGAAAGTTCTGCGGGGAGAATCTCCTCCCAAGCTCATTTATGTTGTTGGCAGAATCAATTTCCTTGAGGTTGTAGGACAGAGTTCTTGCTCTCTCTCTCTCTCTCTCTTTTTTTTTTTTTTGCTGGCTGTTGGCTGGGGGTTGCTCTCAATTCTTGCCCCATGACCCCCTAAGCAACAGAGAACCTTCCTTAGCAAATCTCTCATGCTTTGAAACTCTTCATGCTTTCCTCTTCTTCATCCAGTCAGGGAAAACCCTACTATTAAAGGGTTTTGTGATGAGGTTAGGTACACCTGAATCGCCTCCTTTTTCTTAAGATAGCTGATTAATAACCTGAATTACATCTGCAAAGTCCCCTTGCGATTGCTATTTAATGGTCATGAACATAACACCAGGGAATAAGCATCATGGGGCCATCTAGACTTCTTCCTGTCAGAATTCTGGCAGTTACTTTAGTGCTGTAATTAGCTGCTAGATTGAGAGTTCCTTTAGGGAAAATAGCACTGTTTTATTTATCTTTGCTTCTAGCTTCTAGCACGGTGCTTAGTGTAATAGTAAATGTCCAGGAGATGTCTTCTGAGTGAATGAAATTCAAAATAGGTGGTTCTGGAGTTCCCGTCGTGGCGCAGTGGTTAACGAATCCGACTAGGAACCAAGAGGTTGCGGGTTCGGTCCCTGCCCTTGCTCAGTGGGTTAACGATCCGGCGTTGCCGTGAGCTCTGGTGTAGGTTGCAGACGCGGCTCGGATGGCTCGGATCCCGCGTTGCTGTGGCTCTGGCGTAGGCTGGTGGCTACAGTTCCAATTCGACCCCTAGCCTGGGAACCTCCATATGCCGTGGGAGCGGCCCAAAGAAATAGCAAAAAGCCAAAAAAAAAAAAAAAAAAAAAGGTGGTCCTGGAGTTCCTGTCGTGTCGCAGTGGTTAACTAATCCGACTAAGAACCATGAGGTTGTGGGTTCGATCCCTGGCCTTGCTCAGTGGGTTAAGGATCCGGCGTTGCTGTGGCTCTGGTGTAGGCCGGTGGCTACAGCTCCGATTCGACCCCTAGCCTGGGAAACTCCATATGCTGTGGGAGCGGCCCAAGAAATGGCAAAAAAAAAGGACAAAAAAAAAAAAAAAAATAGGTGGTCCTATATGAGGGTCACGAACCTTGGTATGAACTGAAGACAGCTGCTCGTTGAGATTCTTAATGGCAGAGAGTTTATAAACTCTAGTCAGGTGACAGCAGGAATCCTTGGCAAAAAAAAAAAAACCTTGAAAGCTATGATAGACTGTGGGAGGAGATATGTTTTAGTTGGCTAGTTTGTATATTTAACTATTTGTTAAAATTTTTTTGTTTCTTCAGAAAACAAAGCACTTAAAATTCAGACAAGCGGAGAGGCAGATGTAGCTGAAAGAGTGGATCTAGAAGAATTGATTCAGTGTGCAACTGGCAAAATGGAGCTTTATGCAAGAGCTGACCTTTCTGAGCAAGGCGAAGGCAATTATGAAATTGTAAATGAACTAGTTGCTGCCTCCACACAAAAAGGCCAGATGAAGAAAAAAAGGCTGAGTGAACTTGGGATCACTCAAGCCGATGACAACTTAATGTCGCAGGAGATGTTTGTTTCAATTGTGGGGAACCAGTTCAAGTGGAATGGGAAAGGCAGTTTCGGCACATTTCTTTTCTGACCACTATGATGTAAATAGATAGCAAAATATTGGATTTTTGCACATGCTGCCCCAAGAATCACTGCTGCTATTGTACTTTGCTTCATGTCCATATTTTGTGTCTGATATATTCAATTGGGTATGAGTGAAATGTAGATTTATTTCTGTCTGCAGATGTTGTACATAAAACACTCTTTACAAGCAGGATCATACAAACACGTAAAATAGAAAATATTTGGAGATTTCTTCTCTGGAAAGTCTTGCTTGCTCAAACACATAGTTCTCATGTTAAGCATATTAATAACTTTCTAGTAAAATACACTTTAGCACTTCATAGAGGAGGAAGAGAGGCAGGGAATGCAAGGTGAGTGTACAAAAATGCAATATGTTGTCCAATGTGCAGTATTCTTATAGTTATCTTTTTATCCCAATTATAACGAGTCTAATCTCCATGCTGTATTTGCAGAATACTTGTGTTAAAAGCTTTTGTGATTGGGAGGTTATCTGCCTAATCAGACTTATTACTGAGAATCTGAGTGGGATACCTTTTTATGTTGAACTATGTAATAATCAAAATAGCAATAGATAGCGTGGCAGGTTTGAAACAAGTGAAATGCATTATTCAGAGCTAATGCATACATAGAGCATTCTTGCTGTCGCTGAATATGAATGATTAAAAAGAAGGTGCTTTTCTTTCACCATAACAGTATTCTGATCAAATTTGTTCCATAGTCAAAGGGATTACCTGTACAACCTACACCAGCTCTGTGTGCTTGGTATTATATTGTAAAACACAGCTTTTAAAATATTTATATTTTTAAAAAGTATATGTGACATTAATATTCCTACTGATTAAAATTGTAATGATGAAATAATAAATTGAATCTTGTTATATTTTCCAAATGCATCATGGACATGTGCCTGTCGTAGCATGTGTCATCCTTTGAAGTACATATAATAGTTTAATGTTTCAGAAAGAGTATTAAAATTTTTCCTCAGCGCAGTTGTGTCTTAAATTTCAATAAATTGTAATTCTTTTCAGGTGCTACTAAATGTAGAAGGATATATGTTAGATTTTTTGTTTGACCATTGAAAGGCATTTTTCTTTTACTCTTTAAACCTATTGCAAAAGTAATGCTAATTAATTCTGCATTGGAGTTCCCATCGTGGCTCAGTGGTTAACGAATCCAACTAGGAACCATGAGGTTTCGGGTTTGATCCCTGGCCTTGCTCACTGGGTTAAGGATCCAGCGTTGCCGTGGGCTGTGGTGTGGGTCACAGATGCGACTCGGATCCCGCGTTGCTGTGTCTGTGGTGTAGGCTGGTGGCTGCAGCTCCAGTGGGACCCCTGGCCTTGGTACCTCCATATGCCACGGGAGTGGCCCTAGAAAAGGCAAAAAGACTAAATAAATAACTAAATAAAAATTCTGCATCAACTTGAGCCAAGTAGTTATTTAAGAACCATTTACTCAAAACAAAACAAAACAAATCAAACTGGCTTTCTGATTGAATTTCCATTTTTATCTTTAGTTTAGACTGTGTATTTTCTTGTAACTTGCTACAGTGTCAAGAGAATGACAGGTAACAAGGTAAGGAAAATTAATGCCTTCTTTGTTCCTTGTTAGAGCATGATGGTTCTTCAGGTTACATTTCTATCTTAGTTTAAATCTAACCTTATATTAACTTTTCAAATTACAAGTTAATAATGAATAGGCCTACTGTATTCTTATTTAAGTTACATAGTGTACATATTGCCTCACTGGGGAGAGTTGAACATCTCAAATAACTTAGTGCAGGGGGTATAGAGAGGGCCCTGGAGGGATGTAGATTTGACATTTGAGTGAAAACACTGATGTGGAAAAAAGACTGTCCTGTCCTTATGGTCTACCCTTAGTGTGACCTTGAATTTATGGTAGGTAGCAAAAGCGCTGTACCTTGACTTGAGTATTGCTTTTTTGAGATTCTCTAGAATATCTCCTTCAGTTTCTTATTCTGTGGTTGTGCCACAGATGAATATATTTTCATTCATCAGCCAGAGGTCATTTGATCTCAAGTGTGTATATCCTACTTTTCTAGAACTTCAACAACTTCTAAGAGTGAAATGTCCACCTTCTAGATTTGGCTCTTTAAGGGACAACTGAAGAAGATACATATGTAACTCCGATGAGCACCTAAGGAGTAATTCCACTTATGTTTCTTTATAATTCTATTTGCTGTTTCTATTTTTATTTCTTTCTAGGAAAGAAGGTTCCACCGGCTTCCATGGAAGATGGGATGAAATTGATAGGTCTTGATGCAGATGTTATGCATGGCATTTACCTTTATAACATTTTATTCTGTGAGTAAGAATTTTTATATGTATACATGAAATTTTTAAAGTTGTAACGTGTTAAAAGTGAACATTCTCTGCTTTTCCCAATTCTCACTATTAATGGAAAAAAATACATCCTTTAATTAAAAAAAAACAAAAAAACACATGGTATAATAATGCTCTGAAAATTACGTTTGCTATTTTCCCTTAACCTATTATAGAAATCTGTGCCTGTGCATGCAGATCCACCCCATTCTTTTTAATGATTGTGCTATACTTCTTTGTCAGAATTCCTTCTTTTGTAAGTGATAAAAACCTGACTTACACAGGCTTATGAGGATTGGTTCCTGGAACTAGGAGGTCTGAAGATTGGAAGCTGATTTGGGGCATGGTTGGGTAGATCCACCCTTTTCTTCGTTTTGCCTTTCCTGGTATTGGCTTCATCCTCAGATTGGTTTATTTTGTGTTGTCACAAAGATGACCTTCAATAGCCCCAGTTTTTGTGGTCTCAGAAGGGAGAGAGACCTAGCACTTAGTTGGCTCTGCTATCTTTCTGCTTATCCTTTGATTAGTCACTGTAAATCTGAGGGCTGCTGTATCTCTTCCCATTGAATTACATTCCACCTTCATGGAATAAGCCTTATAACTGACTCTCTCTCCAGGTGGTAGAAGAGTGGTTTCTAGAAAAAAGGGGACTTCTGTTACTAGAGGAAGAAGGAAGATCTGCTTGGCAGGCAAAAACATGGATGCCTGCTAGAGTTGGGTGATTCATAACAACCTATTCCCCTGCATTTGATGGGTACACAGATTTCTAGTTTTTCATTATTACAAATAGATACACATAAAAGGATGCTCGTGCAATAATTGTGATTTCTCTAAGATTTTCTATGGTTGGATTATTGGATGAAGACTTTTTGGGTTGAGGATTGTGGATTTAAATTTTGATAGCTATTGCCATGTTGTCCTCTTAAAAAAAGAAAGAGCACTGGTTTACACTCCTATCAAACAGTGTATGGGGGTGCCTGTTTGCATACTCTGATAACACTAAATATTGTCACTTAAAAAAAATGCTTATGGAGTTCCCATCGTGGCTCAGTGGTTAACAAACCCGACTAGTATCCATGAGGACACGGGTTTGATCCCTGGCCTTGCTCAGTGGGTTAAGGATCTGGCATTGCTGTGAGCTGTGGTGTAGGTCACAGATGTGGCTCACATTCTGAGTTGCTGTGGCTGTGGAATAGTCCGGCAGCTACGGCTCCAATTAGACCCCTAGCCTGGGAACCTCCATATGCCTTGGGTGTGGCCCTAAAAAGACAAATTTAAAAATTTAAAAAATACGGGAGTTCCTGTCGTGGCGCAGTGGTTAACGAATCCGACTAGGAACCATGAGGTTGCGGGTTCGGTCCCTGCCCTTGCTCAGTGGGTTAAGGATCCGGTGTTGCCGTGAGCTGTGGTGTAGTTTGCAGACGTGTGGCTATGGCGTAGGCCGGTGGCTACAGCTCCAATTCAACCCCTAGCCTGGGAACCTCCATATGCCACGGGAGCGGCCCAAGAAACAGCAAAAAAAAAAAAGACTGAAAAAAAAAATTTGACTTGTGTTTATTAGATTTGCATCTATCTTTTTTTTTTTTTTCTTTTTTGGCTACCCTGTGGCATATGGAGTTCTGGGCTCGGGATCGGATCTGAGCTGCAGTTGTGACCTATACTGTGGCTGTGGCAACATCAGATCTTTTAACCCACTGTACCAGACTGGGGATTGAACCTGCATCCTGGCACTATAGAGATATCACTTATCCCATTATGCCACAGTGGGAACTCAGAGATTTGAATTTTATCATTATATTTTCATATATCTATTTTCCTGAAAATTGTCTGTTCATATCCTTTGCCTATTGTTCTATGAGTAGTTTGGCTTTGTTATTGATTTATAGGCAATTTATATAGTGTGGCTTTTAATCCTTTAATATTATAGATATATATGTATATATGTTGTATATAATATATAATGCACATGAACACATACAAAAAATTCTTGAAATTCCATTGTGGTGAGGTGGATTAAGGATCTGGTGTTGTTACTGCAGCGGCTCGGGTTGCTGTTGTGTGGGTTTGATTCCTGGCCCAAGAATGTCCACATGTTACGGGTGTTGGAGAGTCTGAGCTTTGTTTATGGTATAGTCATCCTTCATATCCATTGCAGGGGGATTGGTTCTAGGAATCCCCGAGATACCAAAATCTGGGGATACTCAAGTCCTTTATATTAAACTACATATTAATTATGTAGTATTTGCACATAACCTATGCACATCCTCACACATACTTTAAATCACCTCTAGATTGCTTATAATACCTAATGCAAGTGTTGTGTAAATAGTTGCTGGCATGCAGCAAATTCAAGTTTTGCTTTTTGGAACTTTATGGAAATTTTTTTTCTTAAAGTTTTTGATCCACGGTTGCTTCTATCTACAGATGTGGAATCCACAGATGTGCAAGGCCAACTGTATTTTGTTTTACTTAAGTTTTAAATATTAATGTATAATCAAATCTACTTTTCTGAACCTTGTGACTGGTTTCCATAGGGCTTGTCTACTGCAAGGTTATGAAAAGATTTTATGTTACCTTCTAGTACTTTAATAAGCTTTTTAAATTTATATTTCTAATCCATTTATAATTTGATTTTATGTATATTATGTAGAACTCTTTCTCTAAATGGTTAGCGAGTTCTCTTGGTATTGAATATTGAATAGTTCATTTTTTTACCCACTTAATTGAAATCATACTAAATTCTCATGTTTGGGGAGTTCCTGTTGTGACTCAGTGGTAACGGACCTGACTAGTATCCACGAGGATGCGGGTTCGATTCCTGGCCTTGCTCAGTGGGTTAAGGATCTGGTTTTATGGTGAGCTGTGGTATAGGTTGCAAACACAGCTCAGATCCTGTGTTGCTATGGCTGTGGTGTAGGCTGGCAGCTGTAGCTATGATTCAGCCCCTAGCCTGGGAACCTCCATGTGCCAAGGGTGCATCTCTTAAAAAAAAAAAAAAAAGAATTGTGGAGGTAGCCCTATACAAACTCCTAATAAACTCCAGCTAAGTATATATATATATATATATATATATATATATATATATATATATATTCTGTTACAAGGGTCCACATCACTAGCACTCAATCTGGATTATCTAGAACTGTTTTCCAGCCATCCTGCCTAAGCAAGTTGTTTTTCCTACTAGGGACTTGAGGAAAATGTAGCTTAACTCCTATTCCATTCTTATTTTTCGAAACCTTGGCTATTAAGCTGCTTTTTTTTTTTTTTTTTAATTACTGTTTATCAGCTTTTTTTTTTCAGCGCCGCCGCACGCATGGCATGTGGAAGTTCCCAGGCTAGGGGTTGAATCAGAGCTACAGCTGCTGCATGAGGCCAGGGATTGAACCCGCATCGTCATGGATACTAGCTAGGTTCTTAACCTGCTGGGCCGCAACAGGAACTCCTCATTGTGGTTTTAATTTGCAATGGCCTCTTGATTAATGAAGCTTAGCATCTTTTCCTGTGCTTAGTTGCCATTTCTAGTTCTTTAGTAAAGTGTCTATTCAAATCTTCTGCCTACTTTTTTCCCTTTCAAATCAGGCTGTCTTATTGACTTATAAGGTGGGGTTTTTTTGTTTGTTTATTGATTTTAAATTCTGGATACAAGTTTTTAATCAAATATATGTTTTGCAAGTATTTTCTTTCTGCCTGTGGTTTGGGTTTTAATTTTCTTAACAGTACCGTTTGAGCAGCAGAAGTTTAAATTTTGATCCAGTTTATCAATATTTTCTTTTATGGTTCATGCTTTTTATGTCTTATCTGAAAATCCTTTTTTCTTTGATTTTCTTACCTTCTTTTGGTTGAGGGTTTTTAATTTTTTTAATGTATCCATTTTATCTCTGCTATTAGCTTATTAGCTAGTTATATATGTTATATACACATAAATTTATATATATATAAATTACACATCTATATTATAGATAAGTATAATAATTACATATTATATATATGTATATATCTATATTACATATAGATACGTAATTTTTTTTCTCCCAATTAGGCTCCAGGTCAATAGTTCTCAACCGGAGGCAAGTTTGGCCTGCTATCCCCACCTCAAAGGGACATTTACCAAAGCCTGAAGATATTTGTGATTGTTACAACTGGGAGTGGGATGCTAAGGTATTTATTGGTAGGTAGAGGCCAGGGATGCCATTAAACACCTTACAGTACTACCCTCACATCATGGAATGACATTTTGGCTGAAAATGTCAATTGTGCCAAGATTGAGAAACCCTGCTCTAGGATGGGGTTCAGCAACTTTTTCTGTAAAGGAGCATATAGTAAGTATTTTATGCTTTGTATGTGTGCTCTGCCTACGTGGTCTTGTATCTCCTTTCATCCACCCCCCTCTAATATGTAAAGAAAAAAAATTCTTAGCTTCCGAAATGTACAAAAGTAAGTAGTAAGAAAGATTTGGTCTTTCGACCTGAATTTGCTGATCCTGCTCTAGGGTTTACAGTATACATAAACTATCTTCAAGGAGTTCCCGTCGTGGCTCAGTGGTTAACGAACCCAACTAGCATCCACAAGGACAGGGGTTCCATCCCTGGCCTCACTCAGTGGGTTAAGGATCCGGCGTTGCTGTGAGCTGTGGTGCAGGTTGCAGACACGGCTCAGGTCCTGTGTGGCCGTGGCCGATAGCTACAGCTTCAATTCAACCCCTAGCCTGGGAATGTCTATATGCTGTGGGTGTGGCCCTAAAAAAAAAAAAGAGACAAAATAAAAATAAAGATAAAATAAACTATCCTCAAGTATTTTATCACCTTATGTGTAAGGTCCATTTTCTTCTTCTATCCTTTGTGCTATTATCAAACATTTTTCTCTTACATATGTTATAAGCCCCTCAGTATTTGGCTGTTATTTTTGCTTAGAACTATTAATCTTCAAAAAGATTTTAAAATATGTTTTTCATAATAATGTATTTACCATTTCTGGCATTCTTTATTCGTTTGTATAGATCCAAACTTCTATTTGGCATCATATCCCATGAATAACTTTCTTTATCGTTTCTTTTGTTGACAGTGAATTCTTCAGCTTTTGTTTGTCTGAAAATGCCTTTATTTTGTCTTCAATTTTGAAAGATGACTTTTGCTGCTTAGAGAATTCTAAATCGACAGCATATCTCAGTAGTTACAGATGTTGCTCCTCTGTCATTTGGCTTGCATAGTTTCTGGCAGGCCAACTGCTATTGTGAATTTTTTTCTTCTGGCTGTTCTTAAGATTTTATCACCGGTTGTCAGCAATTTCATTACTCTGTATCTTTGTGTGGATTTCTTTGCTTATTCTACATGGCATTCCTTGTATTTCTTCATTGTTTGAGATTATTTTTTTCTGTCCTATCTTCTCTCTCTAGTTTTTCTTTCCTTGACTCTAATTACATGTATGTTTCTCGGTTGTGTTTTGTCCCTCAGGTCACTAATGTGTTATTCCTTTTTCAGTCTTTTTTTTTTTTTTCTGTGTTTCACTTTGGGTGGTTTCTAGTGCTGTGTCTTCAAGTTTACTGAAATTTTCTTCCACACAGTTTAAGCTGATATTAATTCATCCAATGAATTATTCATTTCAGATATTATATTTTTTATCTCAAGATGATTGGGAGGAACCTCTTTATATTTACTTTCTCTCTTAAACATGATCATATTTTCTTCTATTTTCTTGATCATATAAGGTGTATTTATAATAGCTGTTTAGTATCCTTATTTTATAGCTTTATCATCTCTGCTGCTTCCGGGTCTATTTCTATTAATTGATTCTTCTCTTGATTACTGGTCATATTTTCCTGTTTCTTCACTGTTTGCATCTTTCTTTCTTTTTTTTTTACACTGTTTTGCGAAGCATGTCTTCAGATTCTTTTCCCATAAGACCATCACAGACTATTTAAAGTGTTGGCTTGTTTTTGTTTGTTTGTTTGTTTGTTTTTAGAATGCAGTTATTTAGAATCATTTGAATCCTTTCAGTGTTTGCCTGTAAGCTCTGTTTGGGCAAGTCCAGAGCAACCTTTAGTGCTAATTTATACCTCCTCCCCTTCTGAGAAATCTATCTGGTGCCCCATGTATTATGAGGTCTTTTCACTCTGGCAGGTAGGAGTCAAGTTTTTTCCATTTATTCTTTTCTGGTGGCCCTTTCCCCAGCCTTGAGTAGTTTCTTCTCACACATAGTAGGTTGATACTCAACCAAAAAAAGGGGACCTACTGCAGGTTTCTGGCGCTTTCTGTGCATCTCCTTTTCTAGGACTCTGCCTTCCTTCTGAGTGGCTTGGCCTCTAAACTCTGATTTCTGTTTCCTTATCTTAGTGAATCTACTGTGCTCTTTGCCCCTCCCTATACAGAGGCCTGGAAATTGCTTCCAGGCAGTAAGTTGGTCTAGTTGTGTTTCCTTTCTCAGGTATCACAATCCTCTGTTGTCTGATGTCTGGAAAACCATTGTCTCACGTTTTGTCCATTTTTCTAGTTATTTAAGGCAGAAGGGTAAATCTAAAACTTGTTACTCAGTCTTGGTCAAAAGTGGACGTTTTCTTGATCCTCCAGTTTGGCACCATATCCAAAGGAAATGGGGGACTCCACATTAGTAGCCAGTTAGTAACCAGGTCATGTTTCTGAGTTTCACTAGCTTGTTTATGTTGAAGTCTTTAACTGGAATGGTTGGTATTTGACCATAAAAACATTTTTGGAGCATTTAAATAAAGGGGGCTGGGGCTAGGGTGGCTTTACAGGGCATTAAATCTTTAAGTTGAACGCATTCACATTTTAGAATCTTAGCCAAACCTAAACTGCTTAAATCCAAAATTAGGAGTTTTCTGCATTCAGACCTATTTGTGTGGGTGAGGTCAGATTTCATTGGTAAATAAAATCCTGTCTTATTAAGAGCATGTGTAAGCTCACCATGTATGCTTTTGGAGTTCAGCTTACTTTTAGGCCAGCTGGGCTGACAACTTTCTCACTGAAATAATCTTGGTGTATAGCTCTTTAAAGGCCATTTTGTATAAAATTGGACCAATTTAGCAAGCAATTAAAAACCAATTAGAATCTTTGCATTATTTTCATGGGAATCATAATGCATTGTGAATGTTCTTGCAAAATCAAGTATCCCTAATTTATAGTTAGTCCTCGAGCTAGAGGCAGCTCTCTAGGTGATAGCTGGTGATATTTTCCATCAAGGCTTTTAGGAATTCAGAAACTTTTATTTTAGATCTCTCAAACTTTCTGAAGGTGTTAGGCATACTAACATTGATGTGACTTCTGGTGCATTAATAAAGTGCTCCTGCACTTCGCTTTTCTTTAGTGCTTGCAAGATACCAAATGAGTTGCAAGGAAGATGAGCAGTTTAACACTTTCAAAGGTAATATTAAGCTTTACAGCCCTAGGAATCTATTTAATTCCCTTTCATTGCTTCTAAAATGCATTTCAAATCTGTTGTCATTGGTAAAATGCTCAGAGTCATTGGAGAATTATTTTTGACTTGGTGTTTATATCTAAAATTTGCTAGTGAGACAAATCCTCTCCACTCCTGGAGGAAATTAACATTTTGTCTTTTCAATATGGTATTGATATTAGGTTAGAGCTTACAGTTCCCTGGGTTCTTTCAATTTTATGGGTTTAGAAAGGCTAACTGATTTCATATTTCTGGTTTTTGGAAAGTCACATTGTCTTGGTCACAGTTTTCCCTCTAAATCCAACTTTCTATTATTTGAAGTAACCATTTTGTTAAGCCAAGTCTCTGTAGTTCCCTATTACATAGATGTTGTCCATTAATTTGAGAAGCAGAATCAACAGCTGTAATTCTTTTTTTAATCAGTGTAAAACACATTTGTCCAGACTGTAATTGACGATTCAGCAATTGACAAGGGAGGGTTCTGCCTGGCTCTGTGGAATGTAATGACTAATTTGCTGATAGAGGGATGCTGCGATGAGGGGAGGGGGAAATCTGCTCTATTGAACACTATCACCTAAAAGCCTTTCTGGAGGGGAGGCTGCTGTGCACCGGTTATGTTAGATAAGTGCTTACACTGTGAAATTAACTGCATAATGTCATATGGAAAGATCTGAAAATATTAAAGCAAATACTGACAATAGTAAAGCTAAATCACTTCTCTCAAGACAGAAATGTTGGCCTACAGGTATTTTTCTACAGTATGTATTAGAGCATCTGGGTGCTTCAGGAAAGAGATTGGGTCTCTCTCCATATCCAATTTGTGAATTTTTTAAGGATGTGGAAAATGGCAGGACTGTAGAAGGCTCTCAGAAGATACTATTTTAGAGATCATGGAAGTGTATGAATATCTCAGCACCTTAGCTTCTAGAGAGTTTAAGGATAATTTCCATGGAAGATGAAGGTGAAATTATTTCAGGCTCATCACTCACGGTGTTTGCCGTGAATACACATGAGTTTGAGTACTGCAGTATATTACCCAGCCATTTCCAGAGACCAAGCATGTAGGGTCATTATTTTAGCCCCTTTCTGTTCTTTCTCCATGCCAGCTCTGTAAGATGACAAGGATAGGGCATTAGACAGACGATGTCTCTCAGCCCTTAGCTTTAGAATCACTTGGTCCACTTAAAAAAACCTTATGCCTAGCCTCCCCCCAACCCCCATCCTCACAAGATTCTGAATTAACTGGTCTAGAATCAGTTCAGGCATAGATGATTTAAAAGCAGGAAGCTCCCATGTGGCTAAGCAGTAAGGAGCCCAACTAGTATCCATGAGGATGCAGGTTCTCGCCCTGGTCTCGCTCAGTGGGTTAAAAGATCTGGCGTTGCCGTGAGCTGTGGCGTAGGTCTCAGATGCAGCTTGGATCTGGCGTTGCTATGGCTGTGGTGTAGGCTGGCAGCTGTATCTCTGATTCAACCCATAACCAGGGAACTTCCATGTGCCACAGCTGCTGCCCCAAAAAAGAAAAAAAGAAAGGGAAATACCCGAGGAGATTCTGATGTGCTATTAGGATTAACCACTGGTAGAGGGAAGATTATGCAGTAGGAATAATACAGCTTTGCTGACATGCTTTGAGTTGATTTCAGAAGGGTTAATGTCTAAGTCTTTTCACTATTTATGACATGTCTGAGTATAATAACATCCCCCAGGGACTTACCTGTAGAGTGCTCTATGTGAGGCGTTCTGCTGGACATTGAGAGAAAGTAAAGGATGTGTGAGATCTAGCTCCTGCGTCCAAGGAACTTGGATAGGGAAGTGGGGAAACTCCTAGAAAAACTCCCATGCTATCTCACATGAAGTGTCAAATGATCGGCCAAGGTATACAGACAAGGAGAGAGTGCTGCAGCCTGGGTGGTAGTGTGACCAACTCACCAGTTTACCGGGGGACATTCCTGGTTCTAGTTCCATGTCCTGGGAAACCCTTCCATCATCCTACAGTGTTTAAGGCTTCTTGGCAGTCATTGGAATATGTCTTAAAGGGGCGATTTAGGTCATGGTAAAAATAATAATTGCCTCTATTAATTCTCCACACACATGCCTCTTATGACCCAGCAGTTTTACTCTCAGCCATGTAGACCTGCAAGAAATGGATTCACAGCAGCATGGTTCATACTAGCTCCAAACTGCCAACAACCTAAACCTCTACCAACAGGGGAATGGATACATAATTGTGGTGTTTTCACTGACTGGACTATTACATATGCCATGGGTGAATTTCCCAGATATGGTGTTGAGTGAAAGAAGCCAGACATATGGAGTTCTCATATGGAGTGGCACAGTGGGTTAAAGTTCTGATGTTGTCAGTGCAGTGGCTCAGGTTGCTGATAACAGCGCAGTTTCAATTCCTGGACCGGGAACCCCTGCATGCCATGGGTGTGGCCAAAAAAATAAATAAGAATCCAGACATATAAAATAGCAGAATCCATTCAATTCTATTTATAGAAATTTTTTTTTTTTTAAGGCAAGCCTAATCTATATGATAGAAGAAAGAGTAATTGGTTATCTTTGGTTGGGGGCTATTCTACAGGAAGGGAGCTTGAGGAAGAACTCTGGTGTGCTAGAGAGATTCTTTTAGATCTTGGTGGTGGTTACATGGACTGTGTGTGTGTGTGTGATTTCATCAAACTCTTCACTTAAGATTTGTGTACTTTATTGAATGTATTATTTCTCAAAAAAAGTTTTTTTTGAGTGCTACTATTTCTTGAGTGCTGCCTTTGTGCCCTGCACCGTGTTAAGCGTTTTAATCCACACAAGAATCCTGCCCAGTGTGGGTATTGGCCACTTTAAGTATTAAGCCCAGAAAAGGTAAGGGAATTTCTCTTGCCCACTAAGAAAATATTTCTCAAGGAGCATTTCAAGAAAGAGCAGTGCTGGAGTTCCCGTCGTGGCACAGTGGTTAATGAATCCGACTAGGAACCATGACATTGCAGGTTTGATCCCTGGCCTTGCTCAGTGGGTTAAGGATCTGGCGTTGCCGAGAACTGTGGTGTAGGTTGCAGATGCAGCTCAGATCCTGCATAAGCTGGTGGCTACGGTTCTGATTAGACCCCTAGCCTGGGAACCTCCATATGCCACGGGAAGCGGCCCTAGAAAAGGCAAAAGGACAAAAAAAAAAAAAAAAAAAAAAAAGAAAGAAAGAAAGAAAGAGCAGTTCTGTCAGTGTTATCTGTCAAAAGGACTTGTGGTGAAATAAGTTTGGAGGGCCCTGTGTCTGAAAGCGTTCTGTGTACCCCTTTTCCTGCGGGGTGCATGTGTCAGTGTGCATCGTGAATTCCCAAAGGATGGATGTGTGGGAAAGGGGTAGAATAAGCAGCATTTGCCAAACCTACTTGATCACAGATATTTTTTTGGGGGGGAGGAATGTTAGGGAAGTTTCAGAAACCCTTCCCTCTGCCATTTAAGCAAGGGCCCTTCCTTGGGAAAGATTTCCAGCTGTGGTGCCGGGCTGTGCAGGGAAGCAGTAACAAGGAAAGCCAAAGGAGTCCCCATCATGGTGCAGGGAAAAGGAATCCGACTAGGAATCATGAGGTGCGTGCGTTGCCTGTGGCTGTGCTGTGGGCTGGCCGCTTACAGCTCCGATTGGACCCATAGCCTGGGATCCTCCATATGCTGCGGGTGTGGGGCCCTAAAAAAGCAACAACAACAACAAAAAAGGAAAGTATCCTAAGAGGCTTATTGTGGTCACGAGGACTTGGAGGGGAGAGGAAGGGCTTTAATTAGGAAACTTCACTGTGATCTCAGGGTGAGTCAAAAAGGTTTCAAGTTGGAGAGCATAGCAGTCATGAGGGCATCACCTATAGCAACTGCCCTGGGGAACCTGATATCAGGTCAATAATAACTTCCTAAGAAATGTTTCACTTTTATTCTCAAAAGTCTGACAGGCCCTGTTAGATCTGAAGTCACTACCTAGGAAATTTTTTTCTAGGCTTGACTCTTTTTCATTACCATTTAACCTATTCTCAGAGTCACCAGTTTTCTAATGGAATGGGCCCAGGACTTTGGTCCAGATCTCCCATCCCCTGGGCAGGGCTGGTGGTTGTAAATGGAGCAGGGTGGCGAGAAAAGTTGTCAGGAGGCATCTTTTTGGGGAAAATCTTGTCTCACTGTCTACACTGAAGAGCAGGGGAGTTGGGGGGCCAGGATGAGGGGCTCCTGTGTAGGTGGTCACTTTTGGCTCCTCCCAAGGTTAGCGAACCTGTCCTCTGAGCTGCTGGGTTACAAAACTGGTCCTCTGGAAAGGTTATGAAGAATAGAACTCAAGATGTGTTGCAGGAAACAACTTAATCTAGTGGGAGGAATGGAGAATTGGGGAGCAGAAGATCTGGACCCCAGACCTGGATTTTCTGCCGCCTGGCCCATGTGGCCTTGGGCAAATCCCTTCCCATTTCCCAGATTCCCCCACCTGTGGAATGGTTCCCATCCTGCCCCTTTCACACATTCACCAGGACAAAGCCACAGGACGTCAGTGCCAGGGCTCTCTCCTTATGTTACTTTTTTGATTAATTCTAAAACTTTTCTTTCTCCCTCTCTTTTTTGGGGCAGTTAAGTGCCCACTGACTAATTACTAGTGATGATGTTATTCCGTCCTCAGTAAATGTTGGCTGGCAGTTACTATGTTCCAGGCACTGAAGGAAGAACTTGGGGGACAAGTTGGCTTGTGGGACAATTGTTAGTGCCTTCTTTTGCGAGTGTGAGCCAGTGAGCCTCAGGGATGTTAGGCTGTCCACCTTGGGTCACACAACTGAAAGTCCAGCTCAGAGCCGGCTGACTCCAGAGACTGAACTCTTAACCCTTTTATTGGCTTTGCTGGGACAGACCTGACGGTATAAACCGAATTTGGGGTGCGGGAAAGAACTGTAGCAAGGACCCCATACCCCACCTAGGGACCAAGTGGATGAGCCAATTGAGACTCCTTCCCCCCCTTTTTTTAATTGAGGTATCATCGATACACTATTACATATGTTTCAGGTATACACCATAGCGATGCATGATTTTTAAACATGGTCCATTTATAGTTATTATAAATATTTTAAACACAAAATTTATAGCATTATAAAATATAGTTATTATAAAATATTTCCCTTGTTTTACAATATATCCTTGAAGCTTATTTATTTTATACATAGTTGTTTGTACCTCTTAATCCCCCACCCTATACTGTCCCTTTCCCACCTCCCCTTCCCCCATTGGTTTGTTCTCTGTGAATCTCTTTCTTTTATATTTGCTAGTTTGTTTTCATTTTTAGCTTCCACATATAAGTGATATATAGTATTTTTTTTCTTTGTTTGACTTATTTCACTCAGGGTAATACCCTCCAAGTCCATCCGTGTTATTGCAAATGGCAAAATTTCATTCTTTTTTATGGCTGAGTGGTATTCCATTGTGACTATATAAATATATCACAGCTTCTTTATCCATTCATCTGTTAATAGACACTTAGGTTGCTTCCATATCTTGTAAATAATGCTGCTGGGAACACTGGAGTGCATCTGTATGGTTTCTTTGGGAAATGTCTTTTCAGGTTTTCTGCCTATTTTTAAAATTGGGTTTTTTTAATGAGGATTTTTATTTTTATTTTTTCCATTATAGCTGGTTTGCAGTGTTCTGTCAGTTTTCTACTGTAGGTGACCCAGTATACATTCTTTTTTTCTCACATTATCATGCGCCATCATAAGTGACTAGATGTAGTTCCCAGTGCTATACAGCAGGATCTCATTGCTTATCCATTCTAAAGGCAATAGTTTGCATCTATTAAGCCCAAATTCCCAGTCCTTCCCAATCCATCCCCCTCCCCCTTGGCAACCACAAGTCTGTTCTCTAAGTCCATGAGTTTCTTTTCTGTGCAAAGGTTCATTTGTGCCCTATGTTAGATTCTAGATATAAGTGACATCATATGGTATTTGTCTTTCTCTTTCTGACTTACTTCACTTGGTATGAGTCTCTAGTTCCATCCATGTTGCTGCAAATGGCGTTATTTTGTTCTTTCTTATGGCTGAGTAGTATTCCATTGTGTATATATACCACATCTTCTTAATCCATTCCTCTGTCGATGGACATTTGGGTTGTTTCCATGTCTTGGCTATTGTGAATAGTGCTTCAATGGACATGTGGGTGCATGTGTCTTTTTCAAAGAAAGTTTATTTGTCTGGATATATGCCCAAGAGTGGGACTGCTGGGTTGTATGGTAGTTCTATGTATAGATTTCTAAGGTATCTCCAAACTGTTCTCCAAGTGGCTGTACCAGTTTACATTCCCACCAACAGTGCAGGGGGGTTCCCTTTTCTCCACACCCCCTCCAGCACTTGTTATTTGTGGATTTATTAATGATGGTCATTCTGACTGGTGTGAGGTGGTATCTCATGGTAGTTTTGATTTGCATTTCTCTTATAATCAGCGATGTTGGGCATTTTTTCATGTGTTTGTTGGCCATCTGTGTATTTTCTTTGGAGAAATGTCTATTCAGGTCTTTTGTCCATTTTTCAATTAGGTTGTTGGCTTTTTTTGCTGTTGAGTTGTATACGTTGTTTGTGTGTTTTAGAGATTAAAGCCCCTGTCAGTTCCATAATTTCAAACTATTTTCTCCCATTCTGTAAGTTGGCTTTTTGGGTTTTTTTTTTAATGGTTAAATTGGGTTATTTTTGAGCTTTTTATGTGTTTTGCATATTAACCCCTTATCATATTTGCAAATATTTTCTCCTATTCAGTGGATTATCTTTTCATCTTGTCCATGGTTTCCTCTGCTGTGCAAAAGCTTTTAAGTTTAATTAGGTCCCAATTGTTTATTTTGCTTTTGTTTTCTTTGCCTTAGGTGACAGGTCCAAAAAATATTGCTACTGTTTATGCAATGGGGACTCCTCTTTAGCACGCCACTCTCTGTTCCAAATCATATCACCAGCTTATCCTTAGGAAAGTCACATATGGGCATATGTCTGAGTTTTCTGCTAATGGTGAAAACTCAGAAGACCAAGGCATAGGGGGTTTAAAATGCTGATTTTCTGCTTTTCATCTTTAGGATATGGACTCGAGTTTCTAAGTATCTTTTTTTTTTCTTTCTTTTTTTTATGGCCACACCTGCAGCATATGGAAGTACCTGGGACAGTGTGGTTGAAGCGGAGCTGCAGCTATGGCCTATGCCACAGCTATGGCAATGCCAGATCCCTAACCCGCTGAGTAAGGGCAGGGATCAAATCCATATCCTCAAAGAGACATCGTTGGATCCTTAACCCACTGAGCCATGATGGGAACTCCTCTAAGGGTCTTTTTTGGAAACCATTGGAAAAATCTGCAGTCACTGGTGAGGTAGGCAGGACTCTAGACCCTGCATGGAGGTTTAGAAGGTTAGGAACAGAAAGATAAATTGGAAGTTGCCACGTCCGGCTGGTAGGCTCTAAGGCCTCTTTTTGCCCAACAAACAGTACAAGGGATATTCCAGAGGGGGCCTATAGTTCACCTCTTCCAGGTGGGGTCTTGCACTGTGATGACTCTGCCCTGCTGCCATTTATTAAAAAATTCCATCTTGGGGAGAAGCACTTTCCTACCTTAGATTTTGTTATAACAAGGAAATCTGTCAGTTGGGGCTGCAGATATTAGGAGAGTGAATAAACTGACCCAATTTATTTTTTTTTTAAGGTTGCGAAGATGAAATTGATGGAATGAACAATTCAGTTGTCTCAGTCCAATTTACAAGGTTTTGTTTTTTATTTAAAACAGAGAGATGTAGTTAGATTAGATATTAAAACACAAAAACAAAACAAAACCCCCAAATTTATTAAGTCCAAAAACAGCATAGGAGATAAATGGCAACAGCCTTCGGCCTGGAATGAGTCCACCTGGAGGGAAGACGAGGTGAGCCAGAGAGAAAATCAGTGCCTGTGTTGTGAGCTGGGCAGACCCCTCTTGCCACCCTGCCCAGCTCCTGCCTCCTGCTGTGTGAGGTCTTGTGTACCTGGGGAGTGTGTGCATTTTATATGTGGGAGAGGGGGAGGGGCTGAGAATGTGCTAGTTCCGCATTTCTTTTTTATTCTTCTTTCTTCTTTTTTGTCTTTTTAGAGCTGCGTCCGTGGCATATGGCGGCTCCCAGGCTAGGGTTTGAATCAGAGCTACACCTGCTGGCCTACACCACAGCCACAGCACCGCAAGAGCTGAGCTGCATCTGCCACCTGCACCACTCCTCACGGCAATGCTGGATCCTTAACCCACTGAGTGAGGCCAGGGAGCGAACCCACGTCCTCATGGATACTAGTCAGATTCATTAACCACAAAACCATGACAGGAACTCCAGTTCAGCATTTCTCAGTTTGATCTTCAGACCGTTCCTGTATCGAGATGTTTCTAGGTATTCTTTATTAAAGTATAGTTGATGTACAGTGTTGTGCCAATTTCCACCGTACAGTAAAGTGACCCAGTCATACATATATACAGATATTCTTTGTAGCAAAAAATAGGCGAGTAAATTTAAACATGCCTTTAACATGTTAATGACTCTGAAAGGTCCCACAGAAAAGTGTCTTGTCAGACTCCCAGAGGAGGATTATGCAGCTTTTCCTAAGATGTCTGGCCACTAGCTCTTTTTCAGAATTCTTGTCAACATGTTCTACCACATCAGTGTCACTAACAGCAGCAGGAGGAGTTCCCGTTATGGCTCAGTGATTAAGGAACCTGACTAGGAACCATGAGGTTTTGGGTTTGATCCCTCATCTTGCTCAGTGGGTTAAGGATCTGCGTTGCTGTGAGCTGTGGTGTAGGTCACAGATGCGGCTTGGATCCTACCTTGCTGTCGCTCTGACGTAGGCCAGCAGCCACAGCTCCAATTAGACCCCTAGCCTGGGAGCCTCCATATGCCGAGGGAGTGGCCCTAGAAAAGGCAGAAAAACAAAACAAACGAAAAAGCAGCAGAAGGCATCATATTACTGGGCTGGCATTTGCTGAGCACTGACTACTGTGCTAAGTATTTCCTCTCTTTTCCTAAGGCTTTGAGATAATGTGAGGATTGCTTCCTTTACAAACTAGAGATAGCAATAGTGTCTACCTGCAGGATTGTAAAGAAATTACCGCCAAGATTGCACAGCTGATGAGGAGTAGGTACTGAGATCTGAGTTCAGAAAATAGTGCCAGGAAGTTCCCTGGTGGCCTGGCAGTTAAGGATCTGGTGGTATCACTGCTGTAGTGTGGGTTTGATCTCTGGCCTGGAAACTTCCACATGCTGCAAGTGAGGCCAAAAGAAAGAAGGAAGGAAGGAAGGAAGGAAGGAAGGAAGAAAGGAAGGAAGGAAGGAAGGAAGAAAGAAAGAAAGAAAGAAAGAAAGAAAGAAAGAAAGAAAGAAAGAAAGAAAGAAAGAAAGAAAAATAGTTCCTGATGATCAACAGGCACATGAACCGATGCTCAGTATCACTAACTATTAGAGAAATGCAAATCAAAACCACAATGACGTTAACACCTCACACCAGTCAGAATGGCTGGTCACAAAGGTCACAAACAATGAATGCTGGAGAAATGCAAACTGGTGCAGCCACTGTGGAAAACAGTATGGAAGTTCCTCAAAAAACTAAAAATAGAGTTACATCTGATCCAAAATCTCATTCCTGGACATATATTCAGACAAAACTCTAATTTGAAAAAAATACATGCTGGGAGTCCCTGTTGTGGCTCAGCGGGTTAAGAACCTGACTAGTATCCATGAGGACACAGGTTCAATCCTTGGCCTCAATCAGTGGGTTAAGGATCTGGCATTGCTTCGAGCTACAGCTTGAGTGGCTTGGATCCAGCGTTGCTGTGGTTGTGGTGTCACCTGTTGCTGCAGCTCAGATTTGACTCCTCACCTGGGAACTTCCACATGCCACAGCTGCAGCCCTAAAAAATAATAAAATAAAAATTAAAAAAGATACAAATGAACTTATTTACAGAACAGAAATAGACTTGGAGACATAGAAAACAAACTTATGGTTACCAAAGGGGATTGCGGGGGAGAGAGGAGATGAATTTGGAGTTTGGGATTACCATGTATACACTACTACGCGTGAAATAGGTAAACAACAAGGACTTACCTTATAGCTCAGGGAACTATACTCAATATCTTATAATATATATTGGAAAATAATCTGAAAGAGAATGTGTATATACGTGTGTGTGTGTGTGTGTGTGTGTATATAACTGAATCTCTTTACTGTACACTTGAAGCTAACACAACATTGTAAATTAACTATACCTCAGTTAAAAAGAAAAGAGTGCCTGGCATTTGGCCATGCTTCCTGGCCTGCCCACTCCCCAGCTGTCAGACTCTGACCTGTCATGACCTGAGGTTGCTTGGTAGGAACCTGCTCCTTGCAGGCTGACAGAGCAGCTGACTTTCTGTGCATGGTCATGATTCCGTGGCAGTGTATGGCCGAGAGCCCTTTGGACCTGTAGCCACGTACAGATCTTCACCGAGCCCTGTTCTACTCTAGTGCTGACAGCATTGTGGTGGGTATGCAGGAAGGGAGATTGGCTTTAAACTCAAACATCTCTAGTAACCAGCAGCCCTCAGACATCCAAGATGCGTGGGAAGTTTGCTGGTCTAGCTATGGAGTTCCCTGGAAGGGTTCCTGCTGCCAAGCCTCTCCCAAGGTCACAGATCCCTTCGAAAGAGCTGTGTTGGGGCTAAGCCAGGGGGAAAATAGCAACATCTTAGAAGAGTGCTGAACTTGGCTCTAATTGAGCTCTTCCTGGTGATTAGAATCTATTTGCATTTGTTTTCCTGCAGAAGGTTTTCTGTGCTTCCTCAGAAGACGCAGAGCAGAGCATCAAAGCACGGCTGCCTGTGCCGCTGAGGATGCTGTTTGAGCAAAATTAGCCAAGGCGCATTAGGCAAAGGATTAGAGACCTTGGGAGGCCGTAGGTCATGTTCTGTGAGCTGGCTGCCTGCGGTCCTCTCCTCTTGGAGGCAGTAGTCTTGGTGGGGTTGGTTAGGATTAGCAGGGTAGGAAGAGAGAGACTGTTTGGGAAGATGAAAGGCTGCTTTGTAGTGCTGCATCTGCTCCCATCAAAGTGCTTAGAAAGCCTTTGAAAACATTAACTCATTAAGCCTCCCTTGTCTTGGTCTCCTTCACTGGGAAGCCACCTTCCCAGACCCCATTAGGGAGCCCAGAAACAAGGTGGTGGGCACTCTTCATCGCCGTGGGCCATGGCTGTGGTGCACAGGGTGTGTGGCAGGGTTCTGACTCCAGAGATTTTTTTGAAATCCCTCATTCCCAAGGGATGTATTTTAAAATTCTCCAAGAGCGTTTTTGAGTTCAAGGTTGGTTGGTTGCTTATTGACTTGGCAATCACTTGGGAGTTGCTTGAACATTGCACTAAACTTTGAGCGTGGCTTCAAACCCATCCCTAAGTGTTTGCTCTACAACTGGTCTCCCCATTGTCTCTGCGTGGATTTGAGAAGACGAGGGGAGAGACCCTCTGGGCTTCATGGTGTCATCTGCTGAGACTAAACGAGTGGTCGCATGTGAGCTCCCATGCAAAACCCTCCCCCAGAATCAGCATGGTTGTCTCCAGATGAGTGGTTAAGATCAGGCACCTTGGTTTTGCTAAGGGGAACTATCCCTCCCTCTCATTGGATGCTTTCTTTCAGGGGATGCTCATTGTAGATTTCCTGATGTGTGTGGAATGTGCCAAGTGCATCCTTGTGATGCAACACAACCTCGACCTTTGTTTCTGGCAGTCTTCCTAACATTATTATCACATTAAAGATAAGCAATAGGAGTTCCCATCATGGTGAAGGGGAAATGAATCCAACTAGGAACCATGGGGTTTCTGGTTCCATCCCTGGCCTCGCTCAGTGGGTTAAGGGGGGTTAAGGGTCCGGCGTTGCCGTGAGCTGTGCTGTAGGTCGCAGATGCAGCTCAGATCTGGCGTGGCTGTGGCTGTGGTGTAGGCCAGCAGCAACAGCTCCAATGAGACCCCTAGCCTGGGAACCTCCATATACCTCAGGTGCAGCCCTAAAAGGACAAAAGGCAAAAAAAAAAAAAAAAACCCAAAACAAAACATAAGCTATAGTTATATTTCACATCACATCAAGGATGTTAATTTGGATGAAACTGGTGGCAAGTGGGCATAATGCAAAGTGTCCGGCCATCTAGGATCACATGTGGTCTGAGACTGACATACACAAGGACGTCAGAAATAAAAAATTAGATTGCAACAAAAGAAATGAAGATGCAAAGTAATGAGTGTTTTACTGTGTGAGAAGCTGCATATGCATATAGGGCTGTGGAGGGCTCAGCCCTATAAGGGGTTGGCCTGTGGAAATGTCCCCACAGTCAGGCCAGGAAGACTTCTGAGGTAGGGGAGCTTGAGTCATTCTAGGTCCTGCCAAGTTGTCTGGACCCAGACTCTTAACTTTCTTCTGGAAAATGGGAATATTATTACCCCTTTTGCTGTGATCTTGGGAGGCCCTTCCTAGAAATCCATCTGTGGATCGCTACGCACCCCCCACACTCCCTAGAGCTTGGTTCCTGAGCAGTCACTGAAGAATAAAAATGGTGCAAATTTGCTCTTTCCAAGGATGGTGCTTAATCCACATCCCTGCGCCTGGATCTCTGAGGCTCCTCTGGTTCTGTCCCCTCAGACAGCTCTGCCTGAGCCAATGAACAGAAAGGAGCTTCCTGGAAGGATATGTGGTAGGAGATCAAAAGGCTCAGAACCTGTTTCTTCTGCTTTGTGCAGTTGCTGGCTCTTTTTGCTGGTTACATCTGTGCAAATGACTTCAGATGTAATCTTTATGCAGAAAACTCTCAGAGATGGGTCTTTAGCTCTGACCTTTCTCCTAGAACAACAGGAAGAACAACTCTGCAACATTATTAGCAAGAGAATAAATCTCCCCCTATCCTGAGGGGCTGCCTCCTGTCCTAGTGCCCCCACCCTGCCCTGCCCCCTCTGTCCTAATCCCATTCATTCTACCCTGAAGGGTTCCCCGCAGGCCTCCCAGCCTTGCTCAGTGCCGTTGTCTTGGTTTAGGCTTCCCTTATCTCTTGCCTGTTGCATCCCTCCCCCTGAGGGGTCCCCCGCACTGCCATGCAATGTCATACAAACTCAGAAGCTTTCAGGGGCCCCAGCAGGTCACGCAATGTGTGAAGCAATAGGGCTTGATGAGAATGAGGTAGGAGGCAGATGGGCCCCTGGGCTGAGAACAGCTGGGGCTTGTTCGGCTGAGTAAATTGGGTCTTGCTCCCCTTTGATACTTTAAGGAGAAAGTTAATGGTAGGAGCTGAGCTCTAACTGGAGGAAGAAAAAGACAAGATGACCATATCAATCGCTCTGGGGGTCAAGGAGACCTCCCCAATTACACATATGCCGAAACACTTCTAAGGATCAAAAAGGGAGAGGGCTCCAGGACATCCATCCTGATACCTTCCCAGAACTCTTTGCTCTGGAATCCATCTTGGCCAAAAGATGTGCACGCACTTCGGGGAGGGCCTTGGGTCTGGGCAGGCATGAGAAATAAGATAAATGGCCAAAGGAAAACAAGGACCTGGAAGAACTGTCCTACATAAGTGGTTTAAATCATCTCTCTGGCATGTTCCTCGTTCAGGGGAACGCCTGCCACGCACGCTCCTCCTTTGGGAGCAAATTAACTGCTTAGCTTCTGCCTTAGATAAACAGCTTCTCTGTGTGCTCTCCCACGTGTTCTTTTGTGTTTCTAACAATACATTTTACACTTAACCTTTACAGTCTTTGCCTCCTTGAGAATATTGGAATCATTCTTGCTTTCAACAGGGGGCAAGAATCAGGGCAATTCGGCTCTTAGCCTCTAGCTAGTCTGGTGGCTAGGATTCCTGTCTTCACCTGGGCTGCCCAGGTTCAAGTCCTGAGCAGAGGATTAAGATCTCACTCCAAGCCATCCCTCACTGCTGTCTCTCCGAGATTAAGAATGGGAGCTGACTGCCTTTAGATGTGGTCTTGTTAGGCTGCCATCTCTTCTGCCCTACAGCTGTCTGGGTCCTCTCATCATGCCTGCTCTAGTCTTTAGGTGCCAAAAAGAAGTGTCTTTTGGGATGAAGCTTCCCAAAGCCACCAATGGTAGATCCATGCAGCTGGAGAGCTGGGGGCTTGGTGGGATCTAATAACAAGAGTGCCTTGGAAAACACAGGTTTGGATCCATTTACTGTTCTCCCAACGTGCCCCTCATAACCTCTGCCCTGATGCCGGGCTTTGGACTCAGCTGGAAGTTGACCTTCTCCAAGAAGTCTTCTCTCTTCCCTGTTAAATTAACCTCTCTAAGCCTCCACTCCCTCCTCTGTCGAAAGAGCATAAAAGCTTCCCTTCAGAGTTCCTGTGAGCATTACAAGACAGGTGGTGTAGGCACAAGCACTTTATTCCCATCAAACACTGTGCTAGTATAAGGCTTTGTGGTTGAAAGTAATGGCTGGATGGCCACAAGGTCCAGCCTCCCACCCGGGGCAGCGGGGGTGTCAGAGACTTCTGCACTAACAGCGGGTGTTTGAATGCCTCCCGTGGTGGGGAGCTAAGCGTCTTGCAAGGCATTCAGCTTCATCATTGGCTGCCTCAAGTTAGAGGGTAGAAAAGACTTCTTTGGGACAGATGTGAATCTTATTTTTCACCTTGATGCTGTGTGCTGTGTATAACCATCATGTTGGATCCCTTCTGCTTATAGGAAGGTTTCTGTGTGCTCCTTCAGGCCCTGCAAGCCTCTCCAGGATGGAGAAGTCACCTGGAGATGTTCTCTGTGTTTGACACAGGAAGCTTAGGGGTGGAGAGGAACGCTGGAGAGGTATGGGGGTGCAGGCTGAGGGCTGGGCATGTAGGGGAAGGACACTGGAGTGTCTCTGGGGGAATAGCTAGCACATCATTCCTCTCTGCTCTCAGGCTGCTGAGGGTCAGCCATTCATGTCGTGCTCCAGCCAGTCTGGTTTCAGGTCTGCGCTGGCTGCCCCACCTCTGTTGGAATCTAGGGTAATATGGGGCAGGGGAATCAGATATGATAATCTTCGAATATTTTTCTATGTGCCCTTTCTAGGAATAGGGTCTGTAATTCTATTATCCAGTTGACTAGAGGGGAAAATTGATTTCAGGGGTGTAATTAATGTGCCTTCCAAACACAGAAGGGATCTGGAGAGAAGACCACTACTTAGTCTTAAGAGGGGCCTTTCCCCTGGAATTGTATTAGGAAACTCATGAGATAATGATGAAAAGCAAATTTAAGCCAAAGGGTAGGATAGCAATTTGTCCCTCTGTTCAGGTGACTTCTCAGGAGTGGAAAGAATTGAAGGCAGCCTCAACCTCAAGGTAAGATGCTCAGAGTTTGCACACCAGTGGACCACAGAGGCATTTGAGAGTGTTTTAAGATATCTAATTAGGAATTAAGAGAAAAAAGATCAAAGGCATTTAGATAAGAATCAAAATTTCCATTTTCTTCTAAAAATCTAGAGGACCAGGCAGTTCCTGTCGTGGCTCAGTGGTTAACGAATCCGACTAAGAGCCATGAGGTTGCGGGTTCGATCCCTGGCCTTGCTCAGTGGGTTAAGGATCTGGCTTTGCCATGAGCTGTGGTGTAGGTTGCAGACTCAGCTTGGATCCCGCGTTGCTGTGGCTCTGGCATAGGCTGGCGGCTACAGCTCTGATTTGACCCCTAGCCTGGTCACCTCCATGTGTCACAGAAGCAGCCCAAGAAATGGCAAAAAGACAAAAAATAAAATAAAAATCTGGAGGGTCAGGTGGCGGCTCGGCTCTGGCACTTTGGGAGCTGAGAGACAGTGGGTCCCTCCATCCATCTGACGCAGGCTCCTCTCACCTCCCCGATGAGGGGGGTGGTCGATGAGGGGGGTGGTCGGGTGTGAGACATGCTGCCCTGTAGGAATTAGAGCTGACACTCTGCACTTCACAGCCTCCCTGCTCGCCTGAGTCCTGCCAGGAGATTTTACATGTGGCCCATCAGGACTAAACGCTGGTGGAAATTCCTCATTTAATTTTCCCAAGGTAGGAGGCGTGGAGCGCAGAAGGGACAGAGAAACTAAAACAATATACAAGATGCTCCACTGTGTCAAATGGAAAATTGTTCTCGGGTTTACTCTTTTGTTCCCAAGGTGATACTCAAAACTATTGTCGTTGTTTTTATTGTTTTTAAGAGCCCTTAAGAGAATAGCAGCTTTCCAGTAGTTTGGGAATAGCAAGCTCATGAATTGTTTTTCTGTTAACTGTGTTGTCAATGACAGACTGAGTTGTTCCTTCCTCTAATGACACACATCAAGGACCTCTAGCCAGTTAATGTCAATAACTGAGTCGATATGGAAAGTCTTTTTTATGGTACCCAAATGCAGACAGATGCTTGATAACTGGATCGTCAAAACTGTGCTTGTGGTTGAATGTTCCTAATGTGAATTTGGATTTTCTAAGTAGGTTTGGATATCTTTGGATAAGTCCATTATGTCAAAGAGCCGGGTGGATTTAGATCTTTAGAACAATGAAAGCAATGAAAGCATCTAACATGTCCAATTAGTTGTCTTCAGAATTGAATTATAAAAAAACATAATGCAAAGCATTTCAAAACGGAAATATTTTCCTTGTCCAGAACTTTTCCTTAAAAACTTGAACTTTAATGGATGTTCAGAGATATTCATTCATCCAAGACTTATTGAGCACCTACTATGTGCCCGGCACTGTGCAGGGAACTGCAGACATGTGGACGAAGCTGGGGCAGAAAGCTAGTCGACTTTGCCCACTACCAACAGGTGAGCAGTGTCATTTTGACTGGTCAACAATTATAATTATTTTTTGTTTTTTATTTTTTTAAACAATTACATTTATCAACAAGTAAAGCCTAATGTATTCCTAAGTTAAAGGACTTTCTGCGTGTATCTGCATCATTGTCTTTATTGTTTGTTATTCCGATGGATGAATCCTAGTATATTTGGTTACTCTTTGATGGACATTTGGACTATTTACAGATTTTTGCTATTTTATAAAAATGTAACAGTGAACCTACTAAAGTGAACGTCTGTGCCCCTGTGTCACTGTGTACTTGCCTGATTTTTTTTTTTTTTTTCCTAGGGCTACACCCGCAGCATATGGAGGTTCCCAGGCTAGGGGTAGAATCATAGGCTGTAGCTGCTGGCCTACACCACAGCCATGACAGATCTGAGCTGTGTCTGTGACGTATACCACAGCTCATGGCAACACTGGATCCTTAACCCACTGAGCGAGGCTAGGGATTGAACCTGCGTCCTCAGGGAATCTAGTCAGATTTGGTTCCACTGAGCCACGACAGGAACTCCTGATTATTTTCTTAAGATGGGTTCTTAGCCTTGGTACCTCCATACTACTGACACTCTGGCCTGGACAGTTCCTTCTTGTGGGCCTGCCCTGTGCACAGTGGAATGTGTAGCAGCATCCCTGGCCTCTTTCCACTAGATGCCAGTAGCATCTCCCCACTGCAACAAACAAAACTGTCTCCAGACATTGCCAAATGTTCTGGGGAGGAAACTGCCTTTGCTGAGAACCAACCACTGCCTTAGAATAAATTCCAATCACTAGAAATTCTGGATCACACAGGTCTAAGGTTTTGCTTACATGCCCCAAATGAAAGGCTATTTTTTGAGGAGGCACTCACTGGTGGCCTAGCTGTTAAGGATCTGGCATCATCATTGCTGTAGTTCAGGTCACTGCATGGTATGAGTTTGATCCCTGGCCTGGGAACTTCTGTGTGCCTCGGGCACAAGAGAAAAAGGCCTGTGGGAAATTACTCTTCTTAGTGTAAGTATCCTCCAACACTGCTGGGAATATATGTATTTTTTTAAGTTGAGGTGAAATTCGCATAACATATAATTATCATTTTAAAATGTATGATTCAGTGATATTTAGTATATTCACAACACTGTGCAAACATCAGTTTTCTCTGTTTCAAAGTTATTCATTGGCCCCAAAAAAACACTCTGCACCCATTAAGCAATCACTGCCTGCTTCCTCCTCTGCCTCTGCTTTCTGTCTCTGGATTTGCCTCTTCTGGATATAGCATATCAATGGATTCATGTAATATGTGACCCTTGTGTCCAGGTTTTTTCATTTAGCATTATGTTTTTGAGGTCCTTCCAAGCTGTAGTGTGTTTCAGAACTTTCTTTCTTTTTATGATGGAGTAGTATTACATTTATTTGTGTATCACAATTTATTTATCCATTTATCCATTGATGGACATTTGGGTTTTTTCCGTCTTTTGGTTATTATGAATCATGCTCCTATAAGGCGTATAAATTTTAAAATTTCCACCTATCAGATTGACAAAGATCGAACACAACATTGAGACAGTTTACATTTCTTGGATGTTATAAGGTTATTTGTACCAGTGGCCACTGAATATGTTCAAGGATAATCAGATTCCTTCATGTGGACAAGAGCAGCCATCTTTTTTGCTTTTTAGGGCTGCACCCGTGGCATATGGAAGTTCCCAGTCTAGTGGTTGAAATAGGAGCTATAGCTGCTGGCCTGCACCACAGCCACAGCAACACAGGATCCAAGCCGCATCTGCAACCTACACTGCAGCTCACTGCAACCCTGGATCTTTAACCCACTGAGTGGGGCCAGGGATCAAACCTATGTCCTCATAGATACTAGTTGGGTTTATTACCACTGAGCCACAGCAGGAACTCCCAGTAGCTATCTCGATGTTTGTCATCAATCAGTGAATCTGGGAGTTCCCATCGTGGCTCAGTGGAAATGAATCTGACTAGGTTCGATCCCTGGCCTCGCTCAGTGGGTTAAGGATCTGGCGTTGTCGTGAGCTGTTGTGTAGGTTTCAGATGTGGCTTGGATCTGGCGTTGCTATGGCTCTGGTGCAGGCCGGCAGCTACAGCTCTGATTGGACCCCTAGCCTGGGAAGCTCCGTATGCCACCCTAAAAAGCAAAAAAAAAAAAAAAATCATTGAATCTGCAAATGTGTGCTGGGTACTTTCTCTCTGGTCTTGTGTTAGGTGCAGTGGCTGGTGGTATTTCCAAAAGAAGCATAAAGTAGAGTTATTTACCAATCTACCCACACACGGCCCCTGCCCCCAAGGAATTTATTCTTCAGGATTGTATGGGGGACAATAATTCTGAGTTTGACTTGTTAATAGCTATCGATTATGTACCTCTTGGCTTTAAACATCTCTCATGAGGCAGATGATCCTCCTGTGAATTATCACAGTTACTGAAGTTACACAAAGTTCATTTCCTCAGATTTGCCACACAGAATAGCCTGTGGTCATCACATCTGCAGGATTCTGGACAGCCATCTTTCTGACGTTTCCCTTTTAAGCATCAGCAGAATTTGCAAACTGCTTTTAAAAAAAACATTTTTTTTTTGTATTTTTTTTTTGCCTTTTCTAGGGCCGCTCCCGCAGCATATGGAGGCTCCCAGGCTAGGGGTCCAATTGGAGCTGTAGCCACCGGCCTATGTCAGAGCCACAGCAATGTGGGATCCAAGCCGCATCTGTGACCTACACCACGGCTCACAGCAACGCCGGATCCTTAACCCAATGAGCAAGGCCAGAGATCGAACCCGAAACCTCATGGTTCCTAGTCAGATTCGTTAACCACTGCGCCACGACCGGAACTCCAAAACCATTTTATTTTTTAAGAAAGAGGTTCATTTTTACCTGAAGAAAACTCCCCATTAGAATTAAGTGCTGTATTAATGATTTAGGGAAATAGGATAAAGACCCCTGTTAGTTCACTTTTTGCTAGTTTATTGTCATGTGCTTCAGCGTATGATAATTATAATTTTTATTAAAATGTAGTTGAAGTACAATATTATCTTAGTTTCAGTTGTACTACATAGTGATTTGACATTTATACACACTATAAAATGATCACCACATTAAATCTAAGATACCATGTATCTCCGCATAAAGTCATTACGATATCATTGACCATATGCCGTCTGCTGTATATTATATCCCTGTGGCTTATTGATTTTATAACTGGAAGTTTGTTCCTCCTCATCCTCTTTATTTTGCCCAGCTGACGACCAGCAGTGTATTCTCTGTATCTATCAATCTGTTTTTGTTTTGTTTTTTAGATTCCACTTATAAGTGAGATCATACAGTATTTTTCTTTCTTTGTCTGACTTATTTCACTTAGCATAATACCCTCTAGATCCATCCCTGTTGTTGCAAAGGGAAAGACTTGATGTCACTTTTTATGACTAATATTCTGTTGTATTAATATATATACCACATCTCCTCCAGCCATTCATCTACCAGTGGACACAGGTTGATTCCACATCTTGGCTATTGTGAATAATGCTGCAGTGAACATAGGAATGCATAAATCTTTTCTAATTGGTGTTTTTGTTTTCTTTGGAAAAATGCACAGAAGTGGAATGACTAGATCATATGGTTGTCCTATTTTTAATTTTTTGAGGACCCTCCATATTGTTTTCCATAGTAGCTGCATCAAATTTACAATCCTGCCAACAGTGTACAAGGGCTCCTTTTTCTCTACATCCTCACCAACATTTATCATTTGTGGTCTTTTTGATAATAGCTGTCCTGACAGGTGTGAGGTGGTATCTCATCCTGCTGTTTTTCTTCCCCTCCCTTTTTTAGCCACCCCGTGGCATATGGAATTCCCAGGCCAGGGATCAGATCTGATTGCAGTTGTGATCGATGCCATAACTGTGGCAATGCTGGATCCTTAACCCACTGTGCCAGGCCGGGAATCAAACCTGCATCTCTGCCACCGGAGAGACGCCATCGGTCCTGTTGCACAGCAGGAACTCCATCTCCTTGTGGTTTTGATTTGCATTTCCCTGGTGATGATTAGTGATATTGAGCATCTTTTCATGTGCCTTTTGACCATCTGTATGTCTCCTTTGGGAAAATGTCCATTCAGATTTTTTGCTTATTTTTTAAGCATCAGGTTGTTGATAATTATAATTTAAAGAGAAGAGTTCCCTGGTGGCTTAGTGGATTAGGGAGCCAGGGTTGTCACTACTGTGGATCAGGTTTGATCCCTAGACCAGGAATTTATGCTGCAGGCATAACCAAAAAAAAAATAAAATAAAAAAAAAATAAAGAGAATCACATACTGAATTTAATACATTGACACTTTCTATATTAGTTTGCTAGGGCTGCCACAGCAAAGTACCACAGAATGGGTGGCTTAGACAGTAGATATTTCTGACATTTTTGGAGGGAAGAAGTCCAAGATCAAAGTGTTGGCAGGCTTCATTTCTTCGGGGGTCTCTCTTTGATTTGCAGATGGTCATCTTCTCTGTGTGTTTTCACATGATCTTCCCTCTGTGTGTGTCTGTATCCTCATTTCCTCTTCTCGTAAGGACACCAGTCATATTGGATTAGGACTCACCCATATGACCTCATTTTGTCTTCATTCTCTTTATTAAAGACTCTATCTCCCAATACAGTCACCTTCTAAGGTACTGGGCTTAGGACCTCAACATAAGAAGTTTAGGGGGGAGACCGTCCATCCCATAACCCTCCTAGTGTGAACAGGTAATGGAAGCCAGATAGGATTTATAAAATGCTGTCACTCCAAATATTCCAAAAGTAATCTTTGTCACTTTCAAGTCCCATTTGGTTAACTTTAACCTACCTACTTCCGAGTGTTGCTAAATTGGGCTTACTTCATTAAATAGATATCATATTTGTGATTACTGCAGTTTGTTTATAGATTTGTGGGTTTTTTTTTAAATTATAGTTGATTTGCAATGTTGTTCCAGATTCTGCTGTACAGCAAAGTGACCCAGTCATATGTATATATATATATTTATATTCTTTTTCTTATGTTATCTCTTCCATCGTGGTCTATCCCAAGAGACTGGATAGAGTTCCCTGTACTATATGGTAAAGACCTTACTGCTTATTCGTTCTAAATGTAAGAGTTTGCATCAACTAACCCCAAACTCCCAGCGCTTTGTTTATTTTCAAATGATGTGAAAATAAATCTGAGAGGTCAGTTAACCACCTCTACCATATATATTCTGTTTTTTCCTTTTGCTGAAATGTATTCATTCATTATAAAATTCCCTCTTTTAACGTGTACAGTTCAGTAGTTTCTAGTATGTGCTCAAAGCTGTGCAACCATCAGCACTAATTAATCCCAGAACATGTTCATTATCCCCCAAAAGGAACCCGTACCCCTTAATAGTCACACTCTATCCCTCTCCCCGTAGCCCTGGAAATGACTAATCTAGTTTCTGTGACTATGGATTTGCCCCTTTTGGACTTTTCATGTAAAGGTAATAATACGATACATGATTTTTTGCATCTGTTTCTTTCACTTAGCATAATGTTTTCGAGGGTCATCCATGTCATAGCATGCATTAATACTTCAGCAGTTTTTGTGGCTGAAAAACATTTCTCTGTAGGATGTACTGCATTTTATTTATCCATGCATCAGTTGATGGGTATTTAAGTTGGTTCCACTTTAAGGCTATTTAAGGCTGTGTTCCTACAAACATTCATGTATAAGTTTTTATATAAACATTTATTTTCAATTCCCTTGGGCATATACCTAAGAGTGGTGATACTGGCTTATAACCTTTTTTTTTTTTTTTTTTTTTTGTCTTTTTTCTAGGGCCGCACCCACGGCATATGGAGATTCCCAGGCTAGGGGTCCAATCGTAGCTGTAGCCACCAGCCTATGCCAGAGCCACTGCAATGCAGAATCCAAGCCACTGTCTGCAACCTACACCACAGCTCACAGCAACGCCAGATCCCTAACCCACTGAGCAAGGCCAGGGATCGAACCCGCAACCTCATGGTTCCTAGTCGGATTCGTTAACCACTGTGCCACAACAGGAACTCCTGTTTAGCTTTTTGAGGAAACTCTTTTCCAAAGCAGTTGCACCATGACCACCAGTAATGTATCAGGGTTCAAATTTCTCCATATCTTTGCCAATACCTGCTATTATCTGTCTTTATTATTATAGCCGATCTAGTAAGCCCGCTTTTATTTTTAATTTGCTTAATTTAATGTGCTCTTGATAGTAAAACTTTATTCACAGATAATGTGTGACTCCTGATTTGGAAAGTTCTGGCTGCTTTGTCTTAGTTTCCCTGAGAGCCTGCGTTTGCTATTGTCTTGCTATTGTTTGCTATTGCCTCTATGTCCCATTTCCCCCTTGTGAGTTTGGGGCTCACAGCTAACAGTTCAGCTCCTGCCTTAGAAGCTGATGAGAAGCCACTTGCAGGCCCCGCCCACACTCGCCCAGGGTTTGATGAATGAATGAATGCTTCCACAAGGCAGCTCTTTCCCGAGTCGTCACCCTGCCCTATAGCATTAAGTGAGGCATTAAATGAAGATGTTGACTCTTTTTTATTGCATTTTTTTTCTGAATCAATAAGGAATTTACCCCCTTCTACTCTCTCACCCCTCTCCCAATTACGTAGTTTAACATTGATTTTTTTCCCCCCTCTCCTTCTAGGCATATAAAATAGTTGTAGCTCCCTTTTTAATGACAAAATCAATTCCACCACCTTAATGTTACAGACTTGGGAGAGCAGTTGAATTTCAAGCTCCTGCTCTGTCTGCTGGCGAATCTTTTTGTTTAAAAAGCTCAAGTCATCCGTGATGGATGGAGGACATTAGTGAGAGAAGTTAGGCCCATTTTGATTTATTTTGTGTGCTTTGAAAATAGTTTTCTCACTTGTCAAATGGATTAATTATGAGAAACGAATTGTGGGACCAGCTGGGGGGGGGGGGAAGAGCGCAGGGCTGCAGTGTCCCCTCCCTCACTGGCCCAATGCTATGGCCTTGGGTCGCCTGCCCTGCGCATTGCGCACTGCTGCGCACTGTGGGGGTGTGGGCGGGGTCCCTGACTTTACTGTCAGGAGGGAGAGGGGCTGGGGAAGAAAAGCATCTGTGTAACTTTCTGTACCGCTTTCATTCCAGTCACTTCACTTCAGGTTCTTTGCATATTATTTCCTCATATCTCAATATAAATATCAAATACTGTCAGAAAATATTTGCCATATGTAAAATGAATGCTCTCTCTCTCCCTCTAGATGACAGACTCCCAGAAGGCATGAACTGTTTGTTTCTTGACCGTGGCTAGAGTCTCAAGGCCTAGCTTTGTGCCTAGATGCTCAGTAAATATTTGTTGAGAGAAGGAATAAATGTCAGGAAGGTAAAAGAGTGTGCATAATGGGGCACTGGATATAATGGGCAGCAGGGTGGCATGCCCATTGGTCTCTGAAGAAATGATGAGCCGAGTTATGTGGTGAGTTGTGGGGAGGGGAGTTCTAGGAACACTGGGAACTCAGAGAATAATAAGTGAAACCACGGAGTTCCCATTGTGGCACAGTGGAAACGAATCCAACTAGGAATCATAATCTTGAGGGTTCGATCCCTGGCCTCGCCCAGTGTGTTAAGGATCTGGTGTTGCCGTGAGCTGTGGTGTAGGTCGAAGACATGGCTTGGATCCTGCGTTGCTGGATCCAAGGCCAGCGGCTGTGGCTCTGATTCGACCCCTAGCCTGGGAACCTCCATATGCTGCACAGCCCTAAAAAGCAAATAAATAAATAAGTGAAATCACAAAAGCTTAAGAACTGGAGTTCCCATCATGGCTCAGTGGTAACAAAGCCTACGAGAATCCATGAGGTTGTGGGTTTGATCCCTGGCCTCGCCCAGTGTGTTAAGGATCCAGTTCCATCCCTGGTTCTGCTCAGTGGGTTAAGGATCCAGTGTTGCTCAGTGCGTTAAAGATCCAGCTGTGGAATAGGTCACAGATCCAGCTTGGATCCCGTGTTGCTGTGGCTTTGGTGTAGGCTGTCAGCTGTAGGTCTGATTCGACCCCTAGCCTGGGAACTTCCATATGCCTCAGTGTGGCCCCCAAAAGCAAAAACCAAACCAAAACAAAAACAAAAGCATAAGAACTACTCAGGACACAGGAAGCTGGAGCTCCAGGGAGTTCCAAGGTGCTTGGTGGGCCTGTCTTTCTTACTTTGGGGGATAATTTTGTGCAGGACAATAAACCAGGCTCTGCCTTAACCCATGAGCTCCTGAGAAAAAAGAGAATTCTGGAATTTGGGTGCTAGCAAGAAACTGCAACCCAAAGTCAGGGAGCTGGCTCCCAGCCTGGGAAGGCTGGGGTGCTGGGCTGCTTATTTTAGAGGCATCTCCACAAGTGAGAGCTGAGCTGGCTGCGGAGGGCAGGGACCAAAGGTTTTTTTTTTGCAAAAACATATTTTGAAATTCAAAGACCAAGATCATGGTGGGTTCTGCACACCACATGTGAGGCATCTTCAGAACTAGACGTTCTGCTGGAGCCAGACGCTCTTCTCTGGAAGCAGAGTAGAGCTTGGTGAAGCAAGAAGTGTGGTATTTCTTTTCATTTGCTTGACCGAATGTGAGAGATGCTACCTTCGGGGAACTTAGACGGCTGACTTGTACTATTTGGCAAACTTATTCATAAGCTATTGCATGTTTATTTAATTTTTTTTTTTTTTTTTTAGGGCTGCCCGCACCTGCGGCATATGCAAGTTCCCAGGCTAGGGGTAGAATCAGAGCTGTAGCTGCCAGCCTGTGATACAGCCACAGCCCACCAGATCCAAGTCACTCTGCAAGCTACACCAGCTTACATAGCTCGTGGCAACACCAGATCCTTAACTCACTGAGCAGGGCCAGGGATCGAACCCTCATCCTCGTGGATACTAGTCAGATTCATGACTGCTGAGCCACGACGGGAACTCCTCTACTGCATTTTTAAAACCAGGTAGCAAATATCTGTTTGGTAAAAAAACGGACTAGACCATCTCATGAACATTGACTTCATATTCACTCCTAAATGTCGCTTTCTTCATAAACTGTCTACAGATTGAAACTTTAAATGGCCATCTGTTTTGCTAATTGTAGTTTTTCCATATTCCCAAACATTTGGAGTTGCAGAAACCAGCACTAGCTCTAGGCTTACCCCCTATGTTTCCAATAGGGCGAAGAGCCATCCCTCCTTGGTCCTCTTGATGCCTCCCCTCAACTGTCCTGGTGAAGCCCCAGGGGCAGAAGCCCCAGCCACGGCCACACTCTAACCCACATTCTTTCACTGTGATTCCAGGGCTTTGCCTTTGTTCTTCCTCCGGCAGAAATGAGGCAAGTGGGTCCTTAGGGCTGATTCAGCCTGGGTGGCATTCCTTGCCACTCTCCTTCAGTCCTTGGCTCACCCCGCTCCAAGCCCCCCTCCTAGTAGAGTGAATGCAGGTGGATGGCTTTGCTTCCTGGGGAAGGAAGTCCCCCAAACCACCCTGGTTTCTCCTGGTGCCTGAGGGCTGCTGGCTGTCACCTCCTGTTGCTGTCTTCAACACTTGACTTCACATTTGCCTGTCCTCTGTGCCTTTCCCAATTTGTCATTATTATTTTAGTGATAATAGAGAGACCACTGGGAGTGGAGGCAGCCAGCAGCAGTTTTACAGTTGATTAAATGCCTAAAGAACTAATGGAGATGGGGGTTGGCTTGGCCTTTGTTCCCCTATAGCCCATCCCCTGGTGTCACATGTCGCCTGGCCTCCAGTTTCCTCTCTGCTCTGTGGCTCTTGGTAGCCACAGTCCACCTTACCTGCATCACACAGGCACTTGCTCCAATTAGAGGACCTGGCTTAACATTTCCCTCAGTGTAAACGTTCTGAAAACAGACACTGAAAAGGATATAATTTCCTGGGCTTGTGTTGCCTCTCGATACATGTTAACACTTCTTGCCTCTAACAGAGAAGCTTTTGACTAGAATGAAGATGAGATTCAGGCAAGAAAGAGGGCAGATGCTCTGGTCAGGATATGGCATATTTCGCCTAAGTGAAAGTTAACCTTTAGTTTGATTATCTCACATGAGAGATGACAGCATGCATTTCAGTTTGCTTACTGGAAAAGTCACTGCTCAGACAGATGGGATTGCCACTGAGTAGATCATGTGGTCATAACTATGAAAGGCAGAGACAGAGAGGCTTTGCCCTGCGACGTGTTTTCACCTTGACCCCTAAAGGTGCCTTCCGATTTTCTACAAGTGGGCTACTTGTTACCTGCTGTGGTGTAAGTTGATTGTCCTGTGATAGGACTGGGATGCTCAGCAATTTAGCCACTTTCCCTTTACTTTTTGTAAAGTCTTCCCACTCATTCGAAGTTGTCATAATCCCCAGAGTTCCCTTTGTGGCTCAGTGGTTAATGAACCCGACTAGTATCCATGAAGATGTGGGTTTGATCCCTGGCCTTGCTCAGTGGGTTAAGGATCCAGCATTGCCATGAGCTGTGGTGTAGGTCACGGACATGGCTCGGATCCCTCGTTGCTGTGGCTCTGGCGTAGGCTGGTGGCTACAGCTCCAATTCGACCCCTAGCTTGTGAACCTCCATATGCCGCGGGTGTAGCCCTAAAAAGAAAAAATAAAGGCAGGCTATGCACAGGGAAAGTGGCTAAATTGCTGAGCAGATCTGGCGTGGCATAGGCTGTGGCGTAGGCTGGAGGCTACAGCTCTGATTCATCCCCTAGTCTGGGAACCTCCACATGCTGTGGGTGAGGCCCTAAAAAAAGAAAAGAAAAGAAAAAGAAAACAATGCTGGGTTGTGTGTCTTTATCATACAGAGTGGTCCAGGTGACCAAGCTGAGAATGCAGTCTGTTTTGGTCCTGGTGCAGTACGGGCACTTGGTGTCTGGGGAGGTCGAGGCACAGAGAGGAAGATCGCAGCAGCTAATGTGGGCAGGGGGCACCCAGGCATGTGCACCCACGGGAATGAGAATGAGACTGTTTAGAAACATTAACATGCAGGCAGCACTGAGTGGAACTTTCTAGCCAGCTTTTGATGTCCACGAATGAGAATAAAGTCCTCCTGGGCAAGAATGAAACTTCTGAAAGAATTGGAGATGAAAAAGAATTACAGAAAGAGGCCCCCCACATACTTCAGGCAGGGAACGCCTGTTTAACACAGACGTGGCTGTGCACCTTGGCACCGTTTATGGGTGGAATGCTGAGAACCATGGGGCTCTAGGGTTCTGTGCCCACATGGCCAGAGTCACAGGTTGACTTGTGGCAGCAGGAAAGAAGAGCAAAGGGCTACAAGGAAGGATGGAGGGCATCTGGATACCAAGGAGGATATGGCAACCTGGCTTTCCCAGATCTGCGCTGGGAGGAAGGGCTGGGATGGCTTCAGAGCCATCAGAACTGTGGGAGGTAGGTGGGGATGGGGCCACAGGAGTCGCTTGCTGGGCCAGCAGGATGCCATGGCAGATGCACGCTTTATGGGGAAGCTGGTGTTGCTGTGGCTGCAGCCTAGGCTGGCAGCTGTAGCTCTGATTTGCCCCCTAGCCTGGGAACCTTCATATGCCGTGGGTGCACCCCTAAAAAGCAAAAAAAAAAAAAAATGCACACACACACCTGTGTATTTTTTATTTAAAAAATAAAATACTGCTGAGAAAATTAAAATTATTCATGTTCTCACTCTTCCAGGGATAATCACTCTGAACTGTCTGGACTTCTTTGCACTTACAGAAACAGCTAGAAATCAGTAACAGTGGTGCCGACTGGTCCATGCTATTCCGCCTGGACTTCTTGTAAATCATGCCTCCCTTACAGGGTCAAGGATCAGTGCACAGCCCCTAAGATGGGAGTGTCCTAGTTTCCCGTCCCTGGGCAGTTGGGTTGTTGCCAGTCTTTGCATCACTTTTGCAAATGATCCTGCAATGAACCTCACTGCAACTAGATTCCATTTCTAGGAATTTATTTTAAGGAAACAATTAAGGACATAGGCAAAGAAAGTTTTGAAGACTTCTGTTACATATCACATTGCCTTGACTTTTTTTTTTCTTCTTTTTCTCTTTCTTTCTTTCTTTCTTTCTTTCTTTCTTTCTTTCTTTCTTTCTTTCTTTCTTTCTTTCTTTCTTTTTTTTTTCTTTTCTCTTTTTGCAATTTCTTGAGCCACTCCTGTGGCACATGGAGGTTCCCAGGCTAGGGGTCTAATCAGAGCTGTAGCCGCCGGCCCACACCAGAGCCACAGCAACATGGGATCCGAGCCGCGTCTGCAAACTACACCACAGCTCACGGCAATGGTGGATCCTTAACCCACTGAGCAAGGCGAGGGACTGAACCCACAACCTCATGACTCCTAGTCGGATTCGTTAATCACTGAGCCACAATGGGAACTCCAACTTTTTTTTTTCTTATCTTTTTTTAGCCGCCCCGTGCCATATGGAGTTTCTGGGCCAGGAGTCAGATCAGTGTTGTGACCTACACCGCAGTTATGGAAACACTGGATCCTTCAACCCACTGTGCTGGCCAGGGATTGAACCTGCATCCTGGTCCTGCGGAGGCACCACCAATCCCCTTGCACCATAGCAGGAATTCCATACCTGGACTTTTCGTCACACACCCCTGAAGCAGACGGATGTGAGTCAGTGTGGCTGATGCCCTCAGGGGAAGATGCCAGGAGCCTGTCTCCTGCTCATCTGCCCTTCAAGAGATGGCAGCCTTCCTCTCCTTTAACTGGCACAACAGAAACCAATAAAACACAACCAAAGCAATAAAAACACCTTGAAGTTGGATGTTTAATAAAAACAAGCGTTCCTTTGGCTAGAGAGGAAGCTCTGCTTTACTGGGTGTTAAAATTTTTACTAGCAGGAGTTCCCGTTGTAGCTTAGCGGTTAATGAACCCGACTAGTATCCACGAGGATGAGGGTTCGATCCCTGGCCTCGCTCAGTGGCTTAAGGATTCGGAGTTGCCGTGAGTTGTGGTGTAGGTTGCAGATGTGGCTCAGATCCCATGTCGCGGTGTCTCTGGCATAGGCTGGCAGCTACAGTTCCGACTGGACCTCTGGCCTGGGAACCTCCATACGCTGCAGGTGCGGCCCTAAAAAGCCAAAACAAAACAAAACTTTACTAGCAGTTTCATTTAGATTTTGGCAGTGGTGTCAAGGTTCACAACTGGCCTTTCTGACCTTGGAAGTCTTATTCCTGGGGAGGATGGAATGGAGGCTGCTAGAACCAGCAGGTGAGAGTAAAACTGACAGCACTTATGAATTGAACCCAGCCAGAACCCAGATTGGGACTTGAACCCATGTTTTTTATGGTTTGTTTGTTTTTGTCTTTTTAGGGCCGTCCTTGAGGCATATGGAGGCTCCCAGGCTAGGGGTCGAATCGGAGCAATAGCCACTGTCCTTCGCCACAGCCACTGCAACGCCGGATCCTTAACCCACTGAGCAAGGGCAAGGATTGAACCTGCATCCTTATAGATGCTAGTCAGACTCAATTCCGCTGAGCCATGATGGGAACTCTGAACCATGATTTGTAAATTAGAAGCAGTCACTTGGTGTTTGGAATTACTGAGGTTCAGGTTCTTTGTGCCTCAGAGTAGAAGGAATTCAGTGAGAGACAAAGTGATAGGCAAGAAATAGATTTATTAGGATAGGATGCTTGTGAGAGATGCAAGCGGGCAGCCAAGGAGGCTCTGCCCCCAGGATTAAATGGGCTACAGTTTATCATCCAAGAGGAGTGGGGAGGGGAAAAGACCACCTCTTTCTCTTTCTTCGAGGAGTAGCCCCTCCTTGGTATCTAGTAAGAGAATGTTTGACCCTATAATGTCAAACTAGGCCTGTCATAGTGCTTAGTCAAGTCAGCAGAAAGGTGGTGCCTCAAACTCCTGCCCTTGCTCTGATTCTGAATGCAGGCCTCGCCCCATCCCCGACCCAGTGACCTGAGGCATATTTGTACCTGCTTTGTGCTGATGGCTTTCTTGAGCAATTATTAACTCACAGGGATCTCCCAAAGTTCCCTAGGTTTCCCCGTCTATCTTATGGTCCCTTATGGGTCTTCTACAACTACCTGTGTAACTACTCCATCCCTATCATGAGGAGTCTCCTGGAGAGCCCTGCCTATCTCCACATGGAAGCATTCTCTGTCTCCCCTCGGCCCAGTCACTCTGGGGCGCACTTCTGACCTGCCTCCTCAGTCCTTCCAGGTCAGCAGAGGTGCTGCTCTCCTCCACTGAAAAGATACATTCGGATTAGCCAGAGGTTGCAGTGCCAGCACCCTGAACCTTGCCTGATGCAGCGTAATCAACCAACAAATTGTTGAAAGAGTGACTACAACCACATCCCTTCAAATGTATCTTTGGCCTGTGCTGACTTTCTACATCCTAGGCTGAAGCAGGGCAGAGCATTTGGGGAAAGCAATTCCTGGTGGATTTGTCCTTTTCCAAAATGAATGTTTTCCGGAGCTCCCGTTGTGGCGCAGTGGTTAAAGAATCTGACTAGGAACCATGAGGTTGCAGGTTCGGTCCCTGGCCTTGATCGGTGGGTTAACCATCCAGCGTTGCTGTGAACTGTGATGTAGGTCACAGACTCGGTCGGATCCCGCGTTGCTGTGGCTCTGGTGTAGACTGGTGGCTACAGCTCTGATTCGACCCCTAGCCTGAGAACCTCCATATGCCATGGGAGTGGCCCTAGAAAAGGTAAAAAGACCAAAAAAAAAAAAAAAAAAAAGAATGTTTTCCCTTCCTTCTAAACATTTTATGTCTGGGCTCTGCCCTCAGGGTGCAGCTGTCTGAGGCTTTTTCTCTCCATTTTTGCCCGAGCCCAGCATCTCAGAAAATCTATGCAGGGCTGGCAGAAGGTGGGGAGGGGTGGTCAGAGAAGCTGCAAGCAGGCTTCAGACGGGCCTCTGGGCAGCAGTGCCCAGGAGCACAACATTGTCTTCATCTCTGAGGAGGAGACACTCCAAGAGCTGGTGTTTGTGGCGAGAATGTCCTTCCAGTGTAAACGTGTTTTGTGTTCGCTGCTGTTACAGCCTGATGTCATGGACAAGGCCTTAGGGACAGCCCTGTAAGGCCTGGCTTGCTTTCCTCAGAGGACACAGCTGCTCAGGGGAACTCTACAGGGCAGGCCTATCAGGCTCAAGCTCCAAAGGCAGGGGCTAACTAGTTGCTCCATCTCAGCTAATGGAACCAAAATGGAAGTGGAGATGGATGGAAGAGCGGGCTTCGCTCCTCATCATGATGGAGAATGGCATATTGATCACACGGGGAAAAAGGTGTAATATGGAGAAATAATAACCCAGTGAGTCAAGTGTCTGACTTTCCCAAAGATTCAAGCCAGTCTGTGACCAGGATAGGAAACAGCTGGCAAACATTTTATTTTTTTATTTTATTGATTTATTTTTGTCTTTTTTTCCATTTCTAGGGCGGCTCCCATGGCATGTGGAGGTTCCCAGGCTAGGGGTCGAATCGGAGCTGTAGCCACCAGCCTACCCCAGAGCCACAGCAACGTGGGATCTGAGCCACATCAGCAACCTACACCACAGCTCACGGCAATGCCGGATCCTTAACCCATGGAGCGAGGCCAGGGATCGAACCCACAACCTCATGGTTCCTAGTCGGATTCGTTAACCACTGAGCCACAACGGGAACTCCTGGCAAACATTTTAATCAAGAGAAGACAGCTGCTCTGCCCCCACAAAGAGGGAACTTTTAAATCAAGCCCTGTTGCCTTGCTTATGAGAGGAAATAAGAAATGGCTTGGTCGCCAGGATGGAGAGCAGCTTCAGAGAATCCCAGCTGAGCTGAAGACTCTGGTTGCCTGGGACAGAAGACAGCCTGGGAGCACTGGAGGACAAGATGCCAAACAAACCGCAGGATGCGGTTATTTATCATAAGGACCTCGGGGTGGGGTCTTGCAGGGAGGGGCAGGAGGATGCCGCAGTGGAGGCCACACCCTGCAGTGGGCATGGCTGTGCAGGTGGGCCCAGCAGGTGCACAGTGAAGGGTTTTGTCATTTGAACTTCTACTATTATTTCCCTCCTAGGGCTCACGGACCTCGACCACACTGTCCTGTTAAGGCAGTGGAAAATAAAGTGATGTTTTTTGTTTTTTTTTGTTTTGCTTTTTAGGGCTGCACTGGCAGCATATAGAGGTTCCCAGGCTAGGGGTCAAATCAGAGCTACAGCTGCTGGTCTATGCCAGAGCCATAGCCATGCAGGATCCGAGCCGCATCTGCAAACTACACCACAGCTCACGGCAATGCTGGATCCTTAACCCACTGAGTGAGGCCAGGGATCGAACCTGCAATCTCATGGTTCCTAGCCCGATTTGTTTTGGCTGCGCCACAACGGGAATTCCAAAATAACATGATGTTATTTCCCCGTGAACTGGAGTTTGGCACCTGCCCTCTGGCTCTATATAGATTAGAACTCGCAGCAGCCCCTGAGTGGAGCTGAGGGTGGAAACTCTGCACTCTGGGAAACCTGGGATAGATATTTGCAGGAGAAGATTTTATGTGTTCAATTCTTGAATCTCCTCATATCTAGAAAAACACTAAAATCCTTCATGGTGATGTCTTCTCCTCGTGACTAGTAGTAACCTTCACAAGACCATCAGCAACCTTTTGTAAAGTGTGTGCCTGGCTGCATGCATCCCCCGCCCCATTTTTATCATACACACTGATATTATTTCCCCCTGCCTCTTTGGGGCAGGTCTCAGAGCTATCTGAAATACCGCCACCCAGACTGTAGTTAAGTCCTAAAACAAAGGATGTCACCGTCATTGGCAAATTGCAGCTACCTCCAAGGGTGAGAGCCAGTGAGTCCTGAGGGAACTCAGGAAAAAAAGAATACCTGCCATCCAGCAGCCGTCAGACTGCAGCCACTCCTAACAGTGAGTCCTGATGAAGCTCAGGCTGTGAAAACACAGGATATTGGCCCCTGTATCAGTGAGCCCGGACCTATTTTGTTCCTACTACCTGCCTTTGTTGCAAAAAATTCCTGTGTATCCACACCCCCACTTTGACTCCTCTGAGTGGTTTTCTCAGAGCTACCTGAGATGCTGTCTCCTGGGCTTAAGTCCTAATTTTGCCCCAAATAAAACCTGACCTTCAACTTTCGGGTTGTGCATTTTTTTTTTAAGTCAACTCCCCTTTGTCTTTCTTCTCATCTTCCCTTCTGATGATTGCTTTTTTTTTTTTTTTTTTACTTTTTAGGGCTGCACCTGCAACATATGGAAGTTGTCAGGCTAGGGGTTGAATCGGAGCTACAGCTGCCGGCCACAGCCACAGCCACAGCAATGCGGGATCTGAGCCGCATCTGTGGGCTGCACCACAGCTCACAGCAATGCTGGATCCTTAACCCACTGCTCAAGGCCAAGGATTGAATCTGCATCCTCATGGATCCTAGTCAGGTTTGTTGACTGTGGTTCTCTGAGCCACAACAGGAACTCCCCCTTTGGGTGTTGTAACAGGGTTCGTTGCTGAATCAAGATTCTGCGGTTGAGGGAGGAAGGGACAGAGCGGTGCTGGTGCTGGTGCTGGTGCCAGGTTGCCCAGAAGGGCTTTCTGCGGGAGGCAGGGGGCAGGCGGGGAGCGGTGGCAGGCAGGCTGGCTCTGCCTGGATCTTTCCCTGGACCTGGAAACCTCTCCACCAAAGGCTGCCCTTTTCCTTCAAGATATTCCCAGCTCTGGTTATCCCTTAATTCTTTCCTTTTAAAAACCATTCATTCATTCATTCATTCATATGCTGTGTATTTTCCTGGTGGAGGATTTCACCCCCCCCCCCACTGTCCATCTTTCTCTGCATCCCACAAGCATCGGAGGAGGGCTGCTTCCTAGGGGGCTCTGTGCCCAGTGTGGGGACCACTCTTTATTTTTTTATTTTATTTTATTTTATTTTTGTCTTTTTGCCATTTCTTGGGCCGCTCCCATGGCATATGGAGGTTCCCAGGCTAGGGGTCAAATCAGAGCTGTAGCCACTGGCCTACGCCAGAGCCAGCACAGCAACACAGGATCCGAGCAGCATCTGTGACCTACACCACAGCTCACAGCAACGCCGGATCCTTAACCCACTGAGCAAGGGCAGGGATCGAACCCGCAACCTCATGGTTCCTAGTTGGATTCGTTAACCACTGTGCCATGACGGGAACTCCCAGGGACCACTCTTCAAATAAAACATTACCCCACAGTCTGAACTCATTTCTTCCCTCAAGGAGCTCAGAATTACTTGCATTCTCATTTAAAGCCTCTACCTTTCCCAGAAAGCTTATTAAAGATGTGATTAAACAAAATGATCATGAAACTTTACTTACTTGTAGAATAAGCCTCTTTCTCCTGGTCCTGAATGTGAGATTTGAATGCCAAATGACTGAAGGTTTTTTTTTTTTTTTTTTGTCTTTTTTGCCATTTATTGGGCCGCTCTCGCTGCATATGGAGTTCCCAGGCTAGGGGTCCAATCGGAGCTGTAGCCACCAGCCTACGCCAGAGCCACAGCAACGCAGGATCTGAGCCGTGTCTGCAACCTACACCACAGCTCATGGCAATGCTGGATTTCCAACCCACTGAGCAAGTCCAGGGATCGAACCTGCAACCTCATGGTTCCTAGTCGGATTCGTTAATCACTGTGCCACGAAGGGAACTCCGTTTTTTTTTTTTAAGAGATCTTTAAGGCCCTTGAAGATGCCCTGTACTATAGTGGTCAGAAGCTATCCACATTTCAAGGCTTGGGGTCACTGTCAGACATGGCACTTGGCTCTGGAAGGGTGATGTCTGTGAAAATGACATTAGAATGTCTACAGAAAGCCCCTGGGTGAGGAAAAATCAATGCGGCCCAGTCCTGACCCAGCTCAGGCCCTTTGGGGGAGAAGGGGGTCTCATCAACCCCCCTGATCACATCCTCCTCCTGAAATATCCAGTTATGACCCTTCTCAATCTTCACTGCAAAATGAAGGTGTCTGGTCCCTCTCTGGTCCCCTCCGTGCTGACATGCTATGATGACTAAGGGTCTTGAGCTTGAAAAAGGAGAAATAAAAAGTAGCCCCTCTCTCCACCAATTTGGGAAGTAAAAGGACTTGAGTCCTGAAGTTCTTTGGAATGACCCCAGACTCTGTGTGCCACCTTGCTTTCCACTTTCTTCTGGAAGTGACATGCACTGGGCTAGAGAGTGAGGGGGACAGAGAGACTTGCTACATTCACCTGATGTACCTAAACCCCCATCTCATCTGAGACTCACTCATATTTTATATGAAAGCAAAGCTCTTTCTCCTTATGCAGTGCAATTACACATAAATACTTCATGTCATCGGCTCTTGAAATTTTAACAGCAGGACTTAATGCTGCTGGTTACCATGGCAACAGGCAAAGTTGGCGATTTTGAATATTAGTGTATTAGTCCACGGTGGGAAAGTTCATTTCTGGGTGTGGGGTGTGTGTGTGTGTGTGTGTGTGTGTGTGTGTGAGGTGTGATGCTACTTTGAGGGGATAGTTTACTTATGGACCACACGATGTCAGAAGGGTCAGGAGGTGAGACTGTCACCTTTATCCAGGTGAACACAGGAGAAAAGTCAAGTCCAGCACATATATTGTAGATACTCCTTAGCCATAGACTTTCTTGAGAAACATTCACTAGTCACAAAATGGACACATGACAGTTTTGTTTTCTTTTTGAAATGGGGACAAAGATGCTGGCATACACCACACCTACTCTGGAGCTCAGGTTTTTCATTTTTTCTTCTTTGGTTCTGTGGCTCCTCTGAAAGCTCCACCCTTCTCTGGCCTCCCAGTTCTCCTTCCCTCATTGTGGCTGCTAACACCCCCGTGAGCCACGTATTTGAGGCTCTAGGGCTCTACTGTCTTCAGCTTTTGGCAGGTTTCTGCTTCCCACCTGTGAATGTTGGTGACTTGCCTGCATGTCCATGTTGCCCAATTCCTTCCAAATTATTCCAGAAATTCCCTTCTCTTTCTTCTGCTGCTCTCTTTGCATGCTATCAGCATTCATTGCCTCTTTCTTGTGTTCATTATTATTTTTTTTTGTCTTTTTTTTGTCTTTCTAGGGCCACACCCACAGCATATGGAGGCTCCCAGGCTAGGGGTCGAATTGGAGCTGTAGCCTCCGGCCTACGCCACAGCCACAGCCACAGCAACACCAGATCCGAGCCGAGTCTGCAACCCACACCACAGCTCACAGCAATGCCAGATCCTTAACCCACTGAGCGAGGCCGGGGATCAAACCCGAAACCTCATGGTTCCTAGTCAGATTCATTTCCACTGAGCCACAATGGGAACTCCTCGTGGAGCTGTGTTCATTCTTTCTCTCCCCCTCGCATCTCTTCTTGGCTTTATTTTTTTCTTATTACACACAAGTGTTTTCCATGGGGTAGAAAAGATAGCCCCTGGTGGCTCCAAGTCAACCTCCTTCCACTTAGAAGATCTCTTTCTATTGTAGTTGCTCTTCCCAATATAAATCCTGGTGAACCACATGTCCACTCCTAAGACAATCATGGCCCTGGGTGGGGAGATACTGTGACATTAAGGCTCCATCATATGTCCATCCGCAGAAGGGGGTGGAGCTGTTCAGCCCCTGACAATAGCTCACATGACCCACGTGACTCCCAGGTGTTGGGGGACTGGGACCTTTCCTCTCTTTCAGAGTTCCCATGGGGAGAATATTTGGTGGGTGTCAGGAGACAAAAAGGCAAATGAGGTGTTTTGTGCTTCTTAACTTAGGACTGAAGTTCAAGTGTTTTGAGTCAGCTTAGGTTCTCAGTAGAGACAGCTGATGGACATGTACCCTAACGGGTCTGTTAAGTGAAGTTTTGAGAGTAAACAAAAAGTAACAAGATTGAAAGAAGACCAACTCAGAAACACAAAAAGGAAATAAAACCAAAAAAATATATAGATTTTGGAAGTCAAAAAGCACATGGATAAGTGATAACTGATTTGGTTTCCCCACTTAGGGGTCATCATACCGCTCTGCTGAAAAGCAGATCAATTTATACTGAAGAGTCACTAAACGGCTCAGGCGTTGTCATTTTCAGGTACCTCTGGAGGTGGAGGTAAAAGCCAGGCAGAAAATCTATTCTAGAAGCAGTTAGAAGTTCTAATTCTCTTCCACTCCGTGATAGTGGTCATTGGCCTCCCCACCCAGGGCAGGAGGGCGGTTTCTTCTCAGAGAAAATACAACAAGGGTGTTCCTGTTGTGGCTCAAAGGAAACGAACCCAACTAGTATCCATGAGGATGCAGGTTTGATCCCCGGCCTTGCCCAGTGGGTCAAGGATCCACCGTTGCCATGAGTTGAGGTGTAGGTCACCGGCAGCTGTAGCTTTGATTCAACCCTTCGCCTGGGAACTTCCATATGCTGCAGGTGCAGCCCTAAAAAAATAAAAAAAAAATTTTTAAATTAAAGATACAACAAGATCTTAGACTGGGGGTAACAGGCATAACATACAGCAGAGATGTTGCACTGAAAATTGATTGTTTTGACTTTTTTTTTTTTCTTTTTTAGGGCCACACCTGTGGCATATGCAAGTTTCCAGGCTAAGGGCTGAGTAGGGGCTGCAGCTGCCAGCCTACACCACAACCACAGCAACATGGGATCCAAGACTTGTCTGTGACCTTGAGCCTCGTCTGTGATCCAGGCCCCGCTCAGTGGGGCCTGGGATCGAACCTGCATCCTCATGGATACTAGTCAAATTCATTTCCTCTGTGCTGCAGTGGGAACTCCCTATTTTGACTGTTTCTAACCAGCTTTCTTCTCCCACTCAGCTTCCAGGATGATGACTGCCAGGCCTGAACAGATGTTTAGAGCAATATTCTGGGCAGGTTCTCCTGGGATAGTGACCTTGTGGTGGAATGATCCTGCAATCGCCCTCCAGTAAAGCCCACAGTTGATAAGTTCCTACATGTGATTGAGCTTCCAGTCAGTATGGGAGTGTCCAGACTTTAAATAGAGCTGACAGCTTGGGGCCAGCAGACTATGAATAATGCTTCCAATATGAAAGTGGTAAATATCCTTATCCTGTCCTTGTCCGTTGTATTTTATAGTAGATTTTTTTTTTTCGGATTTGTCTTCCAACATGAACAATATGAACAAATGTTTGTCAACATGAACATGAACAAATTTTCAAGAATATGTTCTTGTTCTCAGAATATTCTTTTTAATAACTTTTTTTAAATAAAATTTTATTACACTGGGGACAAAAGAAGATCCTAGAAGCTTCCAGAAAGAAAAAAAATGTACCACATCAGGAAACAGAATGACTTGGGATTTTTCAATAGCAGTACCAACAGCTAGAAGATAATGATAGATCAATGTCATTGGAGATTGGGAGGAACGTGGTTCCCAATGTAGAATTCTATATCCAGCCAAATTATCTTATAAGTGTAAGGATGGAATAATAGCATTTTGAGACATTTAAGTCTCATGGGCTGCTCATCACAAACTGGAAGATGTGATCCACTAAAGCTAGGTTTTAAAGAGAGAGAGAATTGTAGGATACAGGAAGCAAGGGTTCTGACTCAAGAGAGCTTTGAACAGAGATCTCAGGTTGAGGATGAAGGGAGATCTTGGGGGTGATAGATAGGAGGGCTCCAGTCTGGAGCAAGTCAGAAGGCTCTGGGAGAGATTTCCCTTCCTTTCTTCCTTCCTTCCTTCCTTCCTTCCTTCCTTCCTTCCTTCCTTCCTTCCTTCCTTCCTTTCTTCCTTTCTTTCTTTCTTTCTTCCTTTCTTTTTCTTTTTCAGGCCACACCCATGGCATATGGAGGTTCCCAGGCTAGGGATCTAATCAGAGCTACAGCTGATGGCCTACACCACAGCTCACGGCAACACTGCTGAGCAACGCCAGGGATAGAACCCACAACCTCATGGTTCCTAGTCAGGTTCGTTGCTGCTGCACCATGACGACGGGAACTCCTGGGGGAAGATCTCCGTGGGAAAATGGCAGGAAGGGAAGTGTGGTAGAGTGGGGGTGGGAACACTCTGAAAGAGGCATGTCCTGACTGTGAAAGTTCCAAATAGATAATGCCTAAAACTAAAAGCACACTTTAATTCCCCCTTCTTGATATTTCAGAGATATCAAAGATATAACAAATCAGAGATAACAAACGAATCATCAAAAAAGAATTGAAAGTGGTTGCCTCCAGGATTTGGGGGTGCGTGGGGCAGAGGGGCAGAGGCTGCAGTTTTCACAGCAAGCCTTGTAAAGTCATTTGATTCTTTTTTCTTTCTTTCTTTCTTTTTTTTTTTTGGTCTTTTTAGGGCCGCACCCATGGCATATGGAAGTTCCCAGGCTAGGGGTTGAATTGAAGCTACAGCTGCTGGCCACAGCCACAGCCATAGCATTGCAGGATCCAAGCCACATCTGCCACCAACACCATAGCTCATGGCAATGCAGGATAGTTTAACCCACTGAGCAAGGCCAGAGATTGAACCTGCAACCTCATGGTTACCAGTCAGATTCATTTGGCTTCACCACAATGGGAACTCCTCTCCTATCTCATTTCAATATTGAAACGGTTTTGAACACATCCCCAAGTCTGGAGCTGAATGGCTCTGGACAGAAGCTGTTAGGAATGCTGTGGAGAGGAGGGGCATGGCGGGTGCACTGGGGGCCAGGGTTGTGTGGGGGAGCTGCCCCCAGACTGGGCATTCTGGATTGTGGCTTGGTATCCAGCAATCTGGCCCTAAGGCCACCTAGGTGGAGGTGTGGTCCTGACCAGCATGATGCCTTACTGAGCCTTCTCAGTACAGGTGGCCAAGAGAGGACCCAACGAATCCCTATGTCTGAACTCTTGAGTGGCCTTTTGGGGCAGCTTCAGCTGCTGTGCCACTGAGGGGTGGGATGTCCAGGCTGACCCTTCCCAGGGATCCTGCTGGTCCCCCTTTACAGGGGAAATCCTTTCTTCTTTGTACTCTCATGTCTTTGGGATTTGGCCTCTTCGAGTATGTGTCTATTGCAAGCTTGCATGGTCTTAATGAGTCCCTGTTGTGCCCTGAAACCTCCCCAAACTCAGTGGCTTAAAATGATAATCGTGAGCCTTGCCTGTGAGTCTAGGGGTCAGCTGGGCAGCTCTGAAGGTCAGAGCCTGGCATAGCTGATCTCTGCTGAGTTCACTCAAGGGTGTGGTCAGTTGGGGGTCATCCAGGGCCTGAGTGGTCTAGAATGGCTTCATTCACATGTCTGGAAGTTGGCTGTGTCTCCCTCATTTTTCAGCAGGCTAGTTCAGGTTTGTTTGCATAGGAGCCTCGGACTTCTGAGACAGGAAACCAGCAATGTTCTTTGAGGCCTTGGCTCAGAACTGGCAGAGCATGTGTCTGCCCCATTCTGCTTGCCCAGACCAGTCACAAGTCAGCCCAGCTTCAAGAAGTGGGAATTAGACTCCATGTTTTGATGGGCATTACTGCAAAGGGATGTTGAAAATGGCATGGGGACGGGGAGGGGGGAAGGCCTGGGACCAATTTTGCGATTGACCGCATCAGGGTAATTGTACATGGAGAAATGGTTTTGAACACTTAACATAGTGCCTGACATATGGTAAGTGATTTTATGTATTAACTTAATTGTGCCTCAGTCTCCTCATCTTTAAAATGGGGATAGGAGTTCATGTTGTGGCTCAGCGGGTTATGAACCCTACTGATATTCATGAGGATTCGGGTTTGTACCCTGGCCTTGCTCCGTGGGTTAAGGATCTAGCATCACCAGGAGCTGTGGTCTAGGCCAGCAGCTGCAGCTCCAGATTGACCCCTAGCCTGGGAACTTCCATAGGCTGTGGGTGTGGCCCTAAAAAGCAAAAATAAATAAATAAAATTTAAACAATAAAATAAAACAGGGATCGTAACAGTACTTATGATATAGGGTTGCTGTGGGGATTAAGTGAGCTAAGGATCATGCCCCGGGGCATGCGGCTGGTGAGTGGCAGAGGCTCTGAGACTCAATGCAGCACAGTGATTATTTATCTACCTCTTTCCTGTCTTCTGCGTGGAGCTTTCCCAGGGCCTGGCACAAAGCAGACTCTTCTAAACCCATATCTAATTGAATGAATGGATGCAAATTGCCACAGCTGAACAAATAGTTTAGGACTTGAAGGATGTCTTCCCATGCCACATTTTTTTTTTTTTTTTTGTCTTTTGTCTTTTTGGTTGTTGTTGTTGTTATTGTTGCTATTTCTTGGGCCGCTCCCGCGGCATATGGAGGTTCCCAGGCTAGGGGTCCAATCGGAGCTGTAGCCACCGGCCTACGCCAGAGCCACAGCAACGCGGGATCCGAGCCACGTCTGCAACCTACACCACAGCTCATGGCAACGCCGGATCGTTAACCCACTGAGCAAGGGCAGGGACCGAACCCGCAACCTCATGGTTCCTAGTCGGATTCGTTAACCACTGCGCCACGACGGGAACTCCCCATGCCACATTTTTTTTTTCTTTCTTTCTTTTTTTAGGGTCACACCCATAGGTTCCCAGGCTAGGGGTCGAATCGGAGCTACAGGTGCTGGCCTACGCCACAGCCACAGCCACGCCAGATCCAAGCCGCCTCTGTGACCTACACCACAGCTCACGGCAACGCTGGATCCTTAACCCACTGAGCGAGGCAGGGAACGAACCCACAACCTCATGGTTCCTAGTTGTATGTGTTTCTGCCGGTCCACAACAGGAAAGCTCATTTTTTCTAATTTAATTAACAGCAACAGTGGACAATTTATCACTGATAGTCTCTGACAGAGACAAGTTGTCTCAGGGAAGCAGAGAGGAGAGGGGACTTCCTTACCCAGAGGGGGAAGAGAAGAGGCCCCCCTAACCCACCTCAGCACAATGTTTTGTTTACTTCTGTGAATGAACCAGCCTCCTCATAAAGCCTTCGTGTGTGACTGCCGTCCCAGCCGATACCTCCTTTCAAGGTTTCACACAGCATCACCTAGGGTGCCTTCCAAGACAGCATCCCAAAGTGGCTGGAGGCAGTATCAGGCCAAGCTTTGTGTGCTGCACTCTAGCCTGTTAAGTTGCATGCAGCATCTTCTCACTCATACCTTAGTTGAATTTTTTTTTTTTCTTTTTTGGTCTTTTTTGGCTGCCCTGAGGCATATGGAGTTCCTGGGCCAGGGAACAGATCCGAGCTGCAGTTGCAACTTAAGCTGCAGCTGTGGTGATCCCGGATCCTTAACCCACCGTGCCAGGCTGGGGATCAAACCTGCATTCCAGTGCTCCCAAGACAGTGCCGATCCTGTTGTGCCACAGTGGGAACTCCTGAATTTTAATACATCAGTTCATCACCCACTGAACCAGATATTGATGCAGATTACTCGGATTCACAATCCTACCCTTCCCTCTAACCATGTGAACCCTATCCATCCCTACCTCCATTACTTTAGCCATGACTTGATCTGGCTGCTCATCATCCTCTCAGTCACCAATTTATCCATCCTGCATTCGCCCATCTAGTCATCTATCGATCTTTCCTTACAAATGTCTGTAAAACTTCCTTACCTCCATCTCTTTCTCAATTTCTCTCTTCCTCCATCCAACTAGTCATTTGTCACTAATCATTATGTCCATCTAGCCATCCATCTCTCCTTATATGACCCACCCACTCAACACTCTGCATCCATTCTTTCCTACATGTCTCTATGATTTTTTAGTAACATATCTATCCACACATCCCTTCATTCCTTTTTCCTTTGGTTTAATCCTTCCTCCAACTCTCCATCTGTTTATTCATTCCTACAGTAAACCTTTCATGCATTTATTTACTCATCCATCCTTCAATCTATTCATCCATTCTTTTCCCCTTTCATTTTCTATCCTTCCTTTCTTTCACCCATTTATTTACCCATTCATCTATCAATCTAGCTCTCTATCCATATCTCCTCTCATGTTCATGTTATCCTTTCTCTCTATTCATCTATCCATTATTCATCTATTTGAGCATCCATCTATCCATCCATCCATCCATTCATCTTTTCCTTTATGCATAGGGAGTCCCATTGAGAAAGTCTCTATTCTAGGCTTGTTTGAACGTGGATTCTTATAAAAGATTTAATGGGGGCATTACGATGGGCATTTGGGGAAAGGATACAGAAGAGAAGACAACACATTTGGCTGAACACCCTGTGTGCACATGTGCATGCATGTGAAGTTCAGGGGGTGGGTTTCATATGCTATGACCAACATCATAGAAAAATCTTCGATATGGATATATGTTCCCTTATTAACTAGGTAATCAGAGCCTAGTAAGAGAAGCACATTGGTTACACATTTCTCCAGTTAGATCTTAATCCCCATGAGTACCAAGACCATGTCTAGCTCGCCATGGCTGTGTCCCAAGCAGTTTGCAGATTGTCTGGCATGCTAGAAGTCCTTAGTGAATTTTTTGGAAAAAAGATTGTGGGATTTGTGAACATTTTCAGCCCCCATCCTGGTCAAAGTATTAGGGATGATTTAGCAAGGTCTAGTGTGAGATGGAGGTAGGTCCTTGATCAGGAATGGAAAGGACCCTTGCTCTCCTCTGCAGAGCATACAAGTTTCCCTGGTGGGGGAGTGATGCAGGGCTGCATTATGACTTTCATGGTTTTATTGAATAACTGTGTTGATATAAAGACAAATACTTAATAAACATTTGCTTTTTTGCTCTTCAGAGCTGCACCTGCGGCATATGGAAGTTCCCAGGCTAGGGGTTGAATCAGAGCTACTGATTCAACTACTGGCCACAGCTACAGCCACAGCGATGCCAGGACTGAGCCAAGCCACATCTGCAGCCTACACTGCAGCTCATGGCAACTTGGGATCTTTAACCCACTGAGCAAGGCTAGGGATTAAACCTACATCCTCATGAATACTAGTTGGGTTCTTAACCAGTGGAGCCACAGTGGGAACTCCTGAATAAACATTTTCTTAAACTTAAAAGTTTATTTTTGGTGTTACCCTGTGGTGCAGCAGGTTAAAGATCTGGCATTGTCACTGCAGCAGTTTGTGTAACTGCTGTAGCACAGGTTCAATTCCTGGCCCAGGAATTCCCACATGCTACAAGCACAGCCAAAAAAAAGGTCTCTTTTTTTCTTCAATATTCAAACCATTTTCATGTTCCTCAAACAGCATCATGGGCCCCAGGCCCCCTAGTGTGGCCTGGACAATGGCAGTTTGGGCTGCAGCAGGAAGCCAGGGCTCTTCAGAAGCAAGTGCCAGTAACAACCCTGTTAATTCACCTCTTCATTTCTTCCACTGAGAAAAAACAATCCATTTCAAGATGCCCCCCAACTCCTATTCCACAGTAAACAACCCATTTTTACAAAGGCTTGGCCAGATTGTCCAAATAACAAGCATTCATTGTTGATAATGATGGTGATGAAGGCCATGGTAATAATTTGCCTATTATGTTTCAGGCAGTGTGCAGAGCATTTTCCAAACCCTTCCGATGTTGTTGGAATGTGCTAGGGGAATCGCCAGAACGTCAATGACCTTAGAAGTGTGGCCTTGACTCCTGAGAAGTCTTATCTCCTTGGAGTTCCGGTCATGGCTCAGTGGTTAACGAATCTGACTAGGAACCATGAGGTTGCGGGTTTGATCCCTGGCCTTGCTCGGTGGGTTAAGGATCCGGTGTTGCCGTGAGCTGTGGTGTAGGTTGCAGACGCGCCTCGGATCTGGCATTTCTGTGGCTCTGGTGTAGGCCGGTGGCTATAGCTCTGATTCAACCCCTAGCCTGGGAAATCCATATGCCATGGGAGCAGCCCAAGAGAATGGCAAAAAAGACAAAAAAAAAAAAAAGAAGTCTTATCTCCTCTGATTGCCCACCCAGCACCCACTCCCCCTTCTCGGGGTCACAGCACCTTCATAGCTCTTCATAGGTCCCTTTCCTTGCTCATTGAGGCCAATGCTTGGATTGTCAATTTAGTGTGGACCCCTGACCCCAACACAGCAATGGGATGGGTTTTCTTAGGACTCTGAATCCAGAGGGAAATAATGCTAGAATATAAAACATCAGTTGGGGGCCTCCTGTTGGAATAAATGTGCTCTGACAAAGTTGTCAAGTATTACCTGCCTGCCACCTACATCAGCCCTTCCCTGCCCATCCAATGCACCATGTGGTTCCCATTCTAATTACGCCTGGTTCTCTTGTTCAGCTGATTCTTCTGTTAATTTAAATAAAAAAGAACAAAGGGGAGTTCCCATTGTGGCTCAGTGGAAACAAATATGACTAGCATCCATGAGGACGCAAGTTTGATCCCTGGCCTGGCTCAGTGGGCTAAGGATCCAGTGTTGCTGTGAGCTGTGGTGTAGGGTGCCAACATGGCTTGGATCAGGTGTGCCGTGGTATATGCCGGTGGCTACAGGCTCCGATTTGACCTGTAACCTGTGAAATTCCATATGCCACAGGTGCAGCCCTAAAAAGACAAAAAAAAAAAAAAAAAAGATCTTAGGAGGAATATTGGGTTGCTCAGGGTCAGTTTTCTTTGTGTGCCATCAAAGGATCTCAAAGGATCTTAATGATACAGACACTAAAGAAGCCATATTGTGATGGTTAGAATGAAAGAGTGTGTTTTATTCTTTAACAACAAAAGCTGAAACTCTGCAGGGCCTGAGCCTGAAAATCACAAGAGCTAGAGAGGAGTTTGCAGCAGACCTCCTGAGGTCACGCCCAGCATAAGATAACTTCGGAGTTTAGTTTATTTCCATACAAATGGGATTTTAAGTCCTTATCGGGCAACAGAAACAAAAAAGAATGTCATACCGAAACATTAGGGTAGCCTGGTTAATTCCTTCTTCTTTCGGAACGACTACATTATCAAGATTATGCTTCACTGCCTGTTAGATGCGCTTCTGCTGGGAAGCAGATGAATTGATTTTGAACCTCTTCTGTGATACGCTTAGTGCTTTGTCAGTAAAATTACTATAATATCTTATGCCATCTGTCATATTCCCTTCTCGCAGCAGGAACCATCGCCAACCACAAAGTTTTCAAGCTGAATTTCAATCTTCAGAGTGTGAGCCCACCTTCCGGTGCTGTGCTGGCCGGCTGGGGATGGTTGCTGAGTGGGCGGTGGCCTGGTTTTTGATTTTCATACACAGACACCCTGCATGGTCTCTGGGCTGGAGGCGTGGATGAGCGAAGGTGGTTTTGCAAATACTGCAGCCCTGGAGGCCAGATGTCTTGAGGCAGCTGGGCTGGCAGAAGGGTGAGGTGGGTGAGGCATCCCTTGAGCAAAATTTAGAGCGGGGTGGAAAAACACAGCAAAGACAAACAATAGTTTAATGTCATATAAAAAGACATCAAAATTAATGGAAAAAATCCATGATGAACAAAATATGAAATATTTCCATAAAGTCAGAGTCTGTGATAGTACCGTGCTGTTTCGTCAGAGCTGAAGGCAAAACAGAATCTGCAGGGTCTCTGCTCCTGCCCCTCCCTCATCTTCCCAGCCTTTCCCTGCCAGTCGGTGTTTCCAACCCATGAGCTGACACAGAGTGAGCTGACACAGCGTTTCCAAGGTGGTCCTTGTGTGGCAAACCCTCTGAGCCCTCAAAATGATGCTGCTTTGGAGCTCCCTTCGTGGCTCAGTGGTTAACGAATCCGACTAGGAACCATGAGGTTGCGGGTTTGATCCCTGGCCTTGCTCAGTGGGTTAAGGATCTGGCGTTGCTTGAGCTGTGGTGTAGGTTGCAGATGCGGCTCGGATCCTGCGTTGCCGTGGCTCTGGCGTAGGCTGGCAGCTGCAGCTCCGATTGGACCCCTAGCCTGGGAACTTCCACATGCCATGGGAGCGGCCCAAGAGAATGGCAAAAAAGACAAAAAAAAAAAAAATGCTGCTGCTTTCTCTCAAATGGGGACCAAATTCCTCCTGCTTTTCCTGGCTCTTTCTCACAATTTCTCCTTCTGTGTTTTAAATCACGGACTTCTACCTCATGGCATCTACAGAAGGGGTTTCGAACAAGGGAGCCAGCAGCCTGGGGAGTTCCTGCCTCTTCATGACTCCCCAGCACGTGTGTTCACATGGACTCAGCCTGGGGTGGTGCTGCAGCTCCGGGCAGCGTGAACGGGAACGGGAGCGACCACCCCATGGTTCCAAGTGATGGGGAGGGAGCAGGCACAGGTGGTTGTAGGCATCCCAATAAAGGATCATAGAGAGACAGCCAAATCCAGGGGATGTTGGGAGATCTCTGCAAGTTAATAAACTGCTCAAGAAAGCCATCCAAACAAGGAAAGCTTGCTTGACCAGTGGAGGTTTGAGAACTGCCTCAGGTCGTTGGGTTGGGGATGGGATGAGGCCTGCAGTCAGATTCAGACCCAGGGCAGGAGTTTGAGGACCACCCTTCTGCGGATTTGAATACACAACTTAAGGGATACTAAGGAGGAGCTACTGCTCTAAGAAAGAGGAAGAGGCGGACTTTTCTGACCCCCACTCCCCTTGGATGATTAAGCGGTAGCCCACCGGATCCTCAGGGCAGAGCTTCCCTGCCTGCCCGCTTGCACATCTTCCAAGTGTTCTATCTTAATAAATCTATTTCTTGCCTATCACTTTGTCTCTCCCTGAATTCCTTCTGTGCAGAGACATGAAGAACCTGAACCCCAGTGAGTCCAGACACCAGGGGAGTGATTCTACTTAGAAACCATGGGTTCAAGTCCCAATCTGGGTTTAGGTTGGGTTCAAGTCCTGGCATGTGGGTTCAAGTCCCAATCTGGGTTCTGGCTAGGTTCGGACCATCAGTGCTGTCAGTTTTACAACCACAGCCCCCAGCCAAGGGGACAGTGATGAGCCAGCCTCCACCTTCACGGAGCTTATAAACTGGACAGTGGCCAGCAGGGCAATCACGGCAGAGTGTGCTAAATTCCACAGGAGGTGTTCCTGGGGCACAGAGCAGGGGTCAGTCCCAGGCTTGTGGGGTGAGTGGGTGCAATCTTTGCGAATATCACAACCAATCTGCCTGGAAAAGGTGACATCCAAGCTGATACCTGAAGGATGATTTATAGGGACGAGTTTCCTAGGTAGAGAAAATGGCACAGGCATAGGCCAGGAAGTCAGAAAGAGCACCTTGTTTGGAAAACTGGAAGAAGGAGGTGAGTGTGGAATTTGAGGAGGAGAGTAAGGCAGGGTCATGCAAGTGTTGAGCAGCTATTGTCTGTATTTAAACTTTTTATATTTTGTTCATCATGGATTTTTTTGCATCGATTTTGATTTTTAAATGTATTGCATTGAAATGTTACTTGTTTTACAAATGCCGGAAGGGGGTGTGGAAAAAAGAGAACCCTCATAAACTGTTGGTGAAAATGTAAATGGGTGAAGCCACCGTGGAAAACAATATGGAGATTCCTTAAAAAAACTAAAAATATAGTTACCTATGATCCAACAATCTCATTCCTGGGCATATATTCAGACAAAACTAATTCTAAAAGAAACACGCACCTCAATGTTCATAGCAGCCCTGTTTACAATAGCTAAGACATGCAAGCAACCTAACTGTCCATTGACAGATGAATGGATAAAGATGTGGTAAATCTATACAACGGACTATTACTCAGCCATGAAAAAGAAGGAAATAATGCCACTTGCAGCAACATAGATGGACCTAGAGATTATCATACTAACTGAAGTCAGAAAGAGAGACAAATATCATGATATCACTTATATGTGGAATTTAAAATACAACACAAATGAACATGTATCTACAAAACAGAAACAGATTCACAGATATAGAGGACTTGTGGTTGTCAAAGGGGAGGGGATGTGGGAGAGGGATGGATTGGGAGTTGGGGATTAGCAGAGACAAGTTATTATATATAGGATGGATAGGTGCTCCCGCTGCGGTGCAGCGGAAATGAATCTGACTAGGAACCATGAGGTTGCAGATTCAATCCCTGGCCTCTCTCAGTGGGTTAAGGATCGGATGTTGCTGTGGCTGTGGTGCAGGCCGGAGGCCTGGGAACGAACCTTCATATGCCATGGGTGCGGCCCTAAAAAGACATAAACAAACAAAAATATATAGGATGGATAAATAACAAGGTCCTACTGTATAGCACAGGGATCTATGTTCAATTTTATGGGACAAACCATAATGGAAAAAATATGAAAAAGAATACATATCAGTGAATCACTTTGCTGTGCAGCATAAATTAACACAACATTGTAAATCAATTATACTTCAACACAAATTTTTAAAATGTTCTTTGTCTTATTTCTTGAGTGTTTTACGGCTGCTTTCAATTTTTTCCAAGGCGAGTGCCCCACTTGCCTCACCCTAGCGGAGTAGTTGGTGTGGCTGCAGCACTGATTTCCCAGGGAGTCAAGTGGTGAGAGATGAGGCTGGCATGGGGAGCAGAGGCCAGACCAGGAGGGGCTGCACGCCTCACTCAAGAATTGGAATTTATGTCTCAATTCTGCTTGAAGCTGCTCCTAAGAGAGTCCAATTTGACTTGACAAGGATCGAGCTGGTTGAAAGGGGTTGGAAGAAGCAGCCTGGAGAAAAACTTTTCCTTCTTCTACCGACTCCTTGCCCTGCAGCCTGCAGCCCAGCCACCTGGGCTTGGATGTCACTGCCCCCAGTGGGACCTGCGTGTTGACCTTGTCTCTCCACTACCCATCTTCCTGCAACGCACATAAGGTGGATGCAAGATTAGCTCATTGATTAACAGATCGTTGTTGGGAGTCCTATTTTTCCCACACTGCATTTCACGTGGCAGAAGATCTGTTAACAGAATATCAATGAGATGGTTGATGTAGCTATCAGGATCTTCTGGTGGAACCAAAGCTTTACGAATCAATAAAACATTGAAAAAGGTTAAACACTTTATTGGATAAGTCAGAACATATTCTTTAGTTAATGATACAGCTTTGGGGGAAAATGGAATATGAAAAGGCGAGGTAATATCCCTCGGTAATGGGAAAACACGACATAAAAGGATTATTTTATCAGTCTGATACTTGAATGCAGTGTGTACACTCATTATGACGGAATGAGTCCTCCAAGGGGGAACATAGCAAGATGGGAGATAAGATTGCCAGGGGAGTCTGGTGCTCTCGCTGGCGATGTGACCTCAGGCAAACCATTTGATTTAATTTCTCTAAGCCTCCGTCTCTTCAACTTGGAGACGGGGCTAATGTACCATGTTCTGCTTCCTTGTGGAGCTGTTATGAAGCTCTGGTGAAATAAAGGATATCAAGTATCATCTGCATCTTCGAGTTTGTGTCTATAATTGCATTAACTGAGTAAATCGTCTTAGGGAAGAAGCTCTGAGCCTGCGGAAGGAGCAGGAAAGAAGCTGTAAAGTGACAGAGCTGCACCGGTGGGGGTCCCTTGTCAGACACCTTCTGACTGGTTTCTTAATGGATATGAATTGCTGCTTCCCTTATGCATTTCCAACTAGGGGATCTTACTTCCTTCTCCTGGAAAGGACTCCTCTCCCCTCCGTACTTCTGAGGGTTGGTTTACAACCCTCGTCCATCCTAAAGGGCCCACAGGGGCATGGGAGCAGGGTATGTTCCCAGCAATCTCTCCCAATTCCCTAAAGCTGGGAGGTGTTTATAGAAGTAGAACTATCAAAAGTACATGGTTTGGGAGTTCCCATTGTGGCTCTGTGGAAACGAATCTGACTAGCTCCCATGAGGACCTAGGTTTGATCCCTGGCCTCGCTCAGTGGATTAAGGATCCAGTGTGGCCATGAACTATGGCATAGGTCTCGCTTAGATATGATGTGGCTGTGGCATATGCTGGCGGCTACAGCTCCAATTGGACCCCTAGCCTAGAAATCTCCATATGTCGAGGGTGTGGGCCTAAAAAGCCAAAAAAAAAAAAAAAAAAAAAAAAAGTACATGGTTTTAGTTTTGTTATTTGGGAAATGTAAGTTCTTATCTTTATACTGTCCTTATATAAACATTGCAAAATATCTTAGAAAACAAAAAAATCCATGGGCAGCTTGGAAAAATTCAACTCTGAGATACCTGCAGCATTTTCATCCCACTGTGCCAGTGGGGGGAGGGAGGGTCAGTGCTCTCCTGCCTCCTCCAGGAAGCCTTCCCTGACCATTCCGCTCCACAATGACCTCCACACTCTTTAGCAACTTGCTGTTTGAATTTCACAATTTAGCCCTGAAGGTGACATGATCCTGAATGAATCCACGGTGGTTGCACAAGCAGGAGTCTTGGTTTTCTTTGGCAGATGGTACATTCTCTGAGGGCAGGACCCTGTCTTCTCTTGTCCCCCCCAACAGTGAGTTAGGCCAGGCCCCTCCCAGCACATGTTAACTGATGGCCTGACAGGAATCTAGACCTCCCAGTGACTTTCCACTGAAAAGAAGCTTCTGGAAATATCGCTGCTAGGAGTTCCCATCATGGCGCAGTGGAAACGAATCCAACTAGGAATCATGAGGTTGCGGATTTGATTCCTGGCCTTGCTCAGTGGGTTAAGGATCCGGCATTGCCGTGAGCTGTGGTGTAGTTTGCAGGTATGTCTCGGATCCCGCGTTGCTGTGGCTCTGGCGTAGGCTGGTGGCTACAGCTCCGATTCGACCCCTAGCCTGGGAACCTCCATATGCCGCAGGAGCGGCCCTGGAAAAGGCAAAAAAAAAAAAAAAAAAAAAAAAAAAAAAAGTCAGAGAGTACGGATGCAGAGAAAGCCCAGGATCCTAAGAGAAAGCTCAGGTCAGTGCAGTTGAGGGAGGGAGGGAGAGAGCACATGGGAAGGGTCTAATTTCTGAATGGAAGAGGTGCTTAGAGGTGGGCAACCCACCCAGGCAGGGATGGGATCTGAGACCCCACTCAGCCCTCTGTTTGCTTCAGGGCCTGCTTCTGAATTCATGCATTGTGGAAAGTAACATAAAGTCTCTTCTATCAAAGGAAATCTTGGTTACTCCCTCTTGCTCCGGTTTCAGCTGAAACTTCCTCCTGCGACCCCCTCCTCTTTACCTCTTGTCCCAGCAACAGTTTCAATTAGCCAACCGGGAAGAATGTGCCCCCTGAGCTGACCAATGGGAAGGGGACAGGTACACCACCTGTGTTAGGGAGAAATAGGGAGGGTCTTTTCTTCTCTGCGTGTGCTTTTTGGAGTTCCTGCATCCTTCTGCAGAAGAGTCTTGTTGAGACCTCCCCTTGTCCATGTGTCTCACTTTCAGACACTGATGACCCAAGCCAGAGTCATTTCCCCAACGTCATTCACTCAAAAACAACAACAACAACAACAATGCAACAGTAAGCAAAACTGACAAAAGTCCTGCTATCAGAGTACCCGTCGTGCTGCAACGGTTAATGAATCCGACTAGCATCCATGAAGATGCAGGTTTGATCCCCGGTCTCACTTGGTGGGTTAAGGATCCAGTGTTGCCGTGAGCTGAGGTGTAGGTTGCAGACACAGCTTGGATCCTGCATTGCCATGGCTGTGGTGTAGGCCGGCAGCTACGCGTGGGTATATGCTGCGGGTGCAGCCCTAAAAAGCAAAAAAAAAAAAAAAAAAAAAAAAAAGTCCTGCTATCAAGGAGCTCACATTCTCATTGGGAGATGACCAGCAAACAAACAAACAAAAATGAAAGGAAACAATCTCAGAGTCCGTGAGGAAATAAACCAGATGAGTGTTACTGTGACTTGGAAGGTGAGAGGCCTTCCTGAGGGGCTGAGCCTGGGAAGGAAGAGCATTTTCAGGCAGAAAGGGCAGGAGGAGAGGCCCCAGCAAGGATGAGTGTTCCAAGGAACAACCTAGTGTGGCTGGCAGGCCAGGAGAGGGAGAGAAAGGCAGAGACACACAGAGAGAAGCAGAGGCAGGAGGGGTGGCTCGGATCACGTGGGGTAAGTCCTTGTTGGTCATGCAAGGAGTTTGGATTTCATTCATTCCAGGGCAAAGGGAAAAGACTACTCTGGTTTCTGAGGGGAGGATGGAGAGACAGATGGACAGGAGCCTGGGCCAGGTGACTCCCTTCTTCATCCACCTGAACCTGCCTAGGAGCTGCAGCCAGTTAGGGCTATAGGAGACCTGAGACAAATCCACGAGCATCCTCCTCTGGAAAACAGAATTGGCAATGGTGTCTACTGAATGGGGTGGCTGTGCAGACAGAGTGAGGGCACATGCCTACCACTGATGGGCACAAGAAGTACCAGATGCAAGGTGGCCTCACTTGCTTCCATGCCCCACATTTCCCTGTCATGGCTTTTTTTTTTTTTTTTTTTTTTTTTTTTGTCTTTTTGCCTTTTCTAGGGCCATTCCCGTGGCATATGGAGGTTCCCAGGCTAGGAGGTCCAATCGGAGCTGTAGCTGCCAGCCTACACCACAGTCACAGCAATGCAGGATCCGAGCCACGTCTGCAACCTACACCACAGCTCATGGCAACGCTGGATCCTTAACCCACTGAGCAAGGCCAGTGATCGAACCCACAACCTCATGGTTCCTAGTCGGATTCGTTAACCACTGAGCCATGACAGGAACTCCTGTCATGGCGTTTTGGAGACTAGGATGTGCTTTACAGTTGTGTACAGCTGGATGTGCAAAGCCCATCCAGAAGTCAATGTTGACTTAGAACTGAGGACATGCCGTGTTAGAAGTCCTCCCCTCTGCCTCCTGAGATCTTGCTTCAAGGCCTTCCTTTTCCCATCAGCACTGCCCAGCTCCTCCAGCCCTTGAAGGGCCACCTTGGTGCCCTGCCAGACCTGAGAGTGCTCACCCTCTGGCTGCCCAGTGTGTGCCAGTCTCCTGGGTCAGTCTCAGAGACCCTCACCAACCCTGAGCCCCCAGTGGGTGATCAGGGTGTCTTTGATATAAGAGTCCTTACCTCGGAGTTCCTGTCGTGGCTTAGTGGTTAACGAATCCAACTAGGAACCATGAGGTTTCGGGTTCAGTCCCTGCCCTTGCTCAGTGGGTTAACGATCTGGCGTTGCCGTGAGCTGTGGTGTAGGTTGCAGACATGACTCAGATCCTGCATTGCTGTGGTTGTGGCGTAGGCCGGCGGCTACAGCCTTGATTAGACCTCTAGCCTGGGAACCTCCATATGCAGTGGGTGCGGCCCTAGGAAAAAAAAGAAAGACAAAAAATAAAAAAAGTAGGGAAGAGGCCACGTGGAGATCATGTGATGCTCTCCCTTTCTAGCTACTCTCTGTCCATTAGTAATTTGAAGAGGCTCTCTACTGGCTTCCACTGAGGTTGATGTGGTACTGAGTTCTCATTGGTCAGGAGAGGTTTCCTGCAAAAGTGGGTGGGCTGGGGAACAGAATCCTCAAAGTGGGAGAATCAGAATAAACTATGCAGAAGAAACCAGCTAAGTGTCAGGGTGTATAGAAAAGCTAATCACAAGGCATAGGTCAAAGATGTGGCTCTATCCAGTGTTGCTGTAGCTGTGGCATAGGCCCCAGCTGGGCTCTGATTTGACCCTTGGCCTGGGAATTTCCATATGCTGCAGATGTGGGCATAAAAAAAAAAAAGCTAATCACAGTTTCCTTTGCTATTCAGGGGTGGGGGGTAGGTTTCTATAGGACCGATGAGGTTTGGTATCACCCCCTTCCATCCTTCCTGCAACGAATGTGGATGTGATGTTTGATGTGCAGCAGCCATCCTGTGACCATGAACAATTACTATTAGAAACTGCCCAGGGTTATATATCTAATCCTCACTGAAACCTTATGAGGCAGGAGACATTACCCACCTTTCATAGGTGAGGAGCTTGAGGCTCAGAGAGTAAGAGAGCACATAGCTTCTAGACAGTAGAGACGGCATTTTGAATCCAGGTCTGGCCAACCACAGGGCAGAGCTATTAACCAAGAGCTCCACATGCCTCATAAAACAGGCACAGTGGAGGCTGCAAGGGCTCCCAGCTTCAGGGCATCCACTCCCTGTCTGCACTGATGTGCTACCCAGTTTCTTCTTTCTTTCTCCAAGAGCATGTGAACTGAATGTGAAAAGCTGGGGAGAGTATGTGGGGAGACTCCCTGTGAGGTCGGTATTTAATCACTTGTCTGTTTAACTCCAGTGAGTGAGGGTGCAAATGTGGCCTGAGGTGTGTTATTTTAATAATAAATCAGAGGTGAGTGCTCACAATTCCTTAATTATGTATATTTTTCTCGGGAAAAGTTTAAGGACCCCAGCAGGTGCCTGCTCGCTGGGCCTCATTACTGCTGACAAAGCCGGGATTTATGCGTTTGGCGCAGCATGTGGCGAAATGCTTGCAAGGCCTGGGAGGCTGCTCATGTTTCCCTTGCTATTAAAATGTCACCTCGGGGTAAATAATCCATGTTAACACACCAGACAAATCTCCCAAGCTTGTTTCCTTTACCTAGTCTGAAAATAATTTCCCAGCTTGTAACAACTTCATGGCTATACTTAGGGAGTTATTCAACCTTTTTTTTTCAAGTGACATTTTCACAGCCTTCTCATTCCATCTCATTTAATTCAATTGTGAAACCCACAACTTATTAAAGTAAGAATGGCTCACTTTCAGTCCTTCTGGGATGTGTTTTCCCAAATTGCTGTAATTAAGCATAGTCTCATTGCATTGGGAGTGGTTGCTTTGGCTGGAACAGGTGAAGGAAATGTTTCACTCTGGTGGCTTTGTTAACACCTCTTGAACTACTGGATTCATCCTGTCCCCACTCCTTTGGTTGTTATGGCCCCTGGAGATCTGCTCAGTGACCAAACTAGAATTTGTTTCAAGAGGACACATTTTTCCATCTCTTCTCAGTTCTGCTATAGAGGCTGGAGGGATATATATTCATTTCCCCACACTCCCTAGCAGCTAGGTCATGTGATCTGGTTCTGCCTAATGAGATATAATTGAAAACCCTGGTGGTGGTTGGGGAGAAGTTTCAGAGAAAGCTTTAACTTTCCTGAAAGGAATATGACAGTAAGGTCTGCATCATTCCTCTTCCTTCCTGCCTTGATCTGAATGTGATGTCTGTGCTGCAGCAACCATCCTGTGACCATGAGGCAAGACATGCATAAGGGAGGAGACCATGCTAAAGAAGATGAAAAGAGGAAAGGAGCTGGGATCTCTGATGTCATCATGAAATACTAGCACTAGTGCTAGCCACTATTTATCTCTAGATTTCTTATTATTAAGGAAAATGATCTCATATCTTTTGGCTATTATAGTGGACTTTATAACCTAACACATTTCTAACAGATACCTGTTCTATGGGAAAATATATCTGGCTCAAATAGTGACCAGCCTCAAGCTGCAAGATCTGGGCAATTTAGAGAGAAATCAACCCCCCTATTTCTTTCCTTCCTTCATTCCTTTCCTTCTTCCCTCTCTTTCTTCCTTCCATCCTCTCATCCATTTATCCATTCATCCATCTGGCCAGCAAATATTTATTTAGCATCTACAATGTGCTTTCTTGATGCTGGGAAAACAATAGTAAATAATAGTCAAGTCCTTTCTCTTTGGGGGCATTGAGACATAATATAAACAAATATGCATGTAAGATAGTTTCATAGGAGCAGGTAAAGTGAGAAATTAAACAGGTCATGTGATCAAACGTGAAGGGGCAGCAATGAGAGACCCCTTTCTCTCATTGCCCAGATCTTATAGCTTGAGGAAAAGTCCGAGAAGTCCTTTCTGAGGAAGGAAGATTTTTTGCTAAGCACTGAATAACCAGAAGTTGCCAGTCATGCAAAAATCTCAGGGAGGGGTTTCCCACTGTGGTGCAGTGGGTTAAGAATCTCACTGCAGCGGCTCAGGTCCCTCGCCCGAAGCAGTGCAGTGGGTTAAATGATCTGGCATTGCTGCAGCTGATGCACAGGTCACAGCCGCAGCTAAGATTCATTCCCTGGCCTAGGAACTTCCATATCCTGTGGTTGTGGCCATCAGAAAGATAAAAAAAAGTCTCAGGGAGACATCGCAAGAGGAGGGAGGGAAGAGTAACTGCAAAGATCCTAGTGGAGGACATGAACAGTGTGGCCAGAAAGTTGGAAGGTGGGAGGGTGGGGAAGAAATGAGCTAAGAGAGAGGCTGAAGCCTCACGTGGGGCCTAGAGGACATGAGCAGTTGTTATGTGGTGGCCCCAGAGGGCTAGGAGAGTCTTCCGGTGGAGGGGTGGAAGTGGGGAAGTCAGTGTTACCTCCTCTTGAGCATGTGGATTGCAGAGTGCTCGAGGGGCCATTCTGGGGTCTCTGTCCCAGTAGAGCCCTTGAGACCCCAACGAATACCTGTTGGGCACCTGCCCTTTGTGGTCCCCAGGTCACTGCCTGGAGAAGATGCCATGGAACAGCCCACTGGAATTAGCTGGGATTTAAAAAAAGGTTTTTGACAGACACATCTGCAGGCTATGGAAGTTCCTAGGCTAGGGGTTGAATCAGAGCTGCAGCTGCCAGCCTACACCACAGCCACAGCAACGCCAGATCCCAGCCATGTCTTCGACCTACACTGGAGCTTGAGGCAATACCAGATCCTTAACCCACCGGGTGTGGCCAGGGATGGAGCCCGAATCCTCATGGATACTAGTCGGATTCTTAACCCACAGCACCACAACAGGAACTCCCTAGTTGGGATTCTTAACTGCAAGGGACAGAGCCCAAGTTGAGTTAGTTTAAACAAAAAGGGAGAGGAGTTCCCATCGTGGCGCAGTGATTAACGAATCCAACTAAGAACCATGAGGTTGCGGGTTCGATCCCTGGCCTTGCTCAGTGGATTAAAGATCCGGCGTTACAGTGAGCTATGGTGTAGGTTGCAGACGCGGCTTGGATCCCGTGTTGCTGTGGCCCTGGCATAGGCCAGTGGCTACAGCTCTGATTCGACCCCTCGCCTGGGAACCTCCATATGCCTAGGGAGTGGCCCAAGAAATGGCAAAAAGACGGAAAAAAAAAAAAAAGGGAGAATTCGGGGGAAGTACCTACAAGTTATCCCAGCTGAGGGCTCAAGGAATGGGGGTGTTTATCCACCAACTCCCCATCTATCTATGATTGAGATCTGTCTTGGGGGGGACAGTACTCAGCTTGCCTTGTTTGGCCCCAAAAAATCCCCCAGATGGAGACTTCAGGGTATTTGCAAGAAGCAGCTCCAGATCCTAGAGGAGGTGCTCAGGGGATGCCTTTGGGCATCTTCAACATCTAGGACAAGACCTATGGGGGACTCCTTTGTTCTCCTCCCTCTTCCCAACATGCCAACTATGGAGGCATTGACCGAATGGGAGCCCTGCTTGGCCCTTTGTGTTTTTACAGTGCTGTTCTGTATCCCTCTGTTGATTCAGCTAACTGCTTTTGAATAGGGCTTGACCCACTTTTTTTTTTTTTTTCTATAAAGGGCCAGATAGCAAATATTTTAGGCTTTGTGGACCATATGGTCTCTGTTGCAGCTACTCAACTCTGCTGCTGTAGCATGAAAGCAGCCACAGATGTGCATAAAGAAGTGGGTGTGGCTGTGTCCAGTACAAATTTGTTTATGAAACAGAGAGAGGGTTTGACTTGTTGGAGCTGCAAGTTGAGGTGTAAGGGAGCCCCTTTTAGTGGTGATGATGGTGATAGAGATGGTGAAGGATTCACTAAAAGGAGACCTTTAAAGAATCAACCACCACAGGGGTTGTTGTAGCCCAGTCCCTCAAGAGACAAGCCTGGCTCAGCACTGTTCCCTTTATTCATTTCCAAATGAAGAGTAGACCTGCTGTGGCCATAGTCTCTGCTCTGGACTTTCCATTTTGAGACCTTTCATGAAATGAAAGGACTGGCAGGTCCCTAGTCCCTGATGAGTATTATCCTGTTAAACTGGTCTTTTTTTTTTTTTTTTTTTTTGTCTTTTCTAGGGCCGCACCAGTGGTATATGGAGGTTCCCAGGCTAGGGGTCTGATCGGAGCTGTAGTGGCTGGTTTACACCGCAGCCACAGAAATGCTAGATCTGACCTACACCATAGCTCATAGCAACACTGGATCCTTAACCCACTGAGTGAGGCTGGGATCGAACCTGCAACCTCATGGTTTCTAGTCGGATTCATTAACCACTGAGCCACAATGGGAACTCCAAACTGACCATTTCTTGAAAGCCCCCAAGAGCCTGTAAAACTTGTATTTGACAACTTTTGCATGCCATGAGCTGCTTGCCTTTTGATGACCATTATGGATCAAATCTCTTCATCAGATCATGAAATAATAGCAAAACAAGAGACCATGGCCAGATAGGCTGGCAGGTTAGCATCATTCCCATTGTGATGGCCACCTGGCTGACCACGAGAGCACTGATGTGAGACGAATCCATGTGTGGGTTTCTGGTCTGCATGTCCTACACCAGAGCACCAGTGTAAGGGGTGTCTGCCTGTTGTCTCATCCCTTCCGAGCCTTGTCTGACTGTGGAACGCTTCATCACAGAGCAGAGCACAGCTTGAAAACCCTGGCTCTACTCATCTTGCCTTTCCTTAGTGATGGCAGCTTATGGCCAGTTTATGGTTCTGCCTTGTGAACTGAAGTTTGGCGCTTGCCATCAGCCTCTGCATGGAGTAGAACACGAGTCACTGCAGCTACTGACCCACAGGAGCCCCTGAGTGGAGCCCAGGGTGGAGACCAGGAGTGAGGCACTCTGTGCTCTGGGAAACCAGGAAGAACGGGCCTTCAGATAGTTAGATATTTTCAGGAGAAGATTTTATGAGCCCAATTCTTGCATCTCCTCGTATCTGAAAACAAACAAACAAACAAACAAAAACCCCGCTAAAATCCTTCAATGATGACTACTTCCTGTGACCAGTAGTCACCTTCACGAGACCAGCGGCAAACTTCTGTAAAATATGTGCCTGGCTGCAGGCCCCTCCCCCTTCACCTTTATGGCTTATAGCTTGATATTTCCCCTTTCCTCTTTGGGGCAGTATTTCCAAAGCCCTCCTCGGCCGTAGTTAGTGGGCAAAACAAAAGATGGCATGGTCACCTGTGAGAACACACTCCCAAGAGTGGGCCACTGAGCCTTGAGGGAACTCAGGAAAGCCTATCAAAGGAGTGATTCCAGTAAGCCCAGACCTTTCTGTCTTCCCATAGAAACTGTTTTCTGTAAATCTTCTGTAAATCTGGTTATCTGTAAATCTTTTGTTCCTACTACCTTCCCTTTGTTGCAGAAACTCATATATCCTAGCTTTCCCCCTCGCCTCCTTGGAGTGGTTTCTTGGGGCTACCTGAGATGCCATCTCCCAGGCTTATGTCCTAATTTCACGCCAAATAAAACTTAATTCTCAACTTTTAGGTTGTATTTTTTTAGTCAACAGCCTCAAGTGCCATCTTTCCTACCTGGTACATAAAACTGGAGAAGTTGGTCATTTTCAAGGCAGTGTTGGGTGTAACTTATGGTGCATGTTGGGAAACCTGGAGTCATTGACCATGTCCAGAATTAATGACAGTGTTATAAGTTGGGGGATGGGTATCAGAAAGACAGACTCCAGAAAGATGACCCGGGAAGTCTTCCCTCCCACTGACCCTTATGGGGATATGGGGGGAGAGAATTGGGATGGGATTGGAGAGGACCATGTACCTCTGGTGGGGTGTTCCCTGAGACAGCCTGGAAGTGTGCCATGACAGTGTGGAAAGGTGTAGTTGATCAAGCTATGCAAAGCAAATGGGTCTTATCAACACACATTTATTGAATGCCTACTAGGTACTTGTCCAGGCACTGGGGATACAGCAGTGAGCAAGACAGAGTCTCTGCTCTCACAGAGCTCTTAGTCTAATGGGGGAGGTGCTACAAAGAAACAAGTAAACATGGACAATGTCAGGGGTGGAAGGAGTTGACTCACGGGCGCTTGGGTGGCAATTGCTTTTCCATAAGGCAGCAGGACTGGTATTTGAGCAGATGTTGGAAGGAAGGAAGTGAGGTGTGTGGCTGTCTTGGAAAAGGTTGTGTGGGGCAGAGGGAAGGGCAGGTGCCACACCCAGGGGAACAGGAGCAGAGCCAGGAGCCAAGGAGAAAGTGAGTCTGAGCAGCTGGCTGGGGACAGATCATGAAGGGCTTTGAGCCCCGTTAAGGAGCTTGGGTTTCCTTTGTAAGCGAGCAAGGAAGTCTGTGATTGAAAGCAGGAAGTGACCTGGCCTCCTCTGTGTGCCAGGAACTGCCCTGCCGTGGCTGCATGGACACCAGTCAGGTGCTATTGAAACCACATCCATGAGAGACCAAGGGGCCTGGCCCAGGGTGGCAGCTCTGGAGGCGACAAGTTATGCTACATAACCTTTTTTTTTATAATGATTTTAATTTTTTTTCACTATAGCTGGTTTACAGTGTTCTGTCAGTTTTCTACTGCACAGCAAGGTGACCCAGTCACACATACATGTATACATTCTTTTTTCTCACATTCTCATGCTCCATCATAAGTGACTAGATATAATTCCCAGTACTATACAGCAGGATCTCATTGCTTCTCCATTCCAAAGGCAATAGTCTGCATCTATTGGAACTTGGAACCTCAAGTTCCCAATCCATCCTGCTCCCTCCCACGTTACGTAACTTTTAAAGCTAGAGCTAGAGGGCTTCTGTTACAACTAGTGGACGGTTGTATGGAGGGAAACAAGAAGAGCCCGGGTGCCTGGAAGGTGCTGGCCGGAGCAGCCGGCAGATGGTCCTTTCCATTCCGTCCATCAGTTGACATACTTTCATCCAGTGCCTTCTATGGACAGGCATCTGGCCAGGTGTGGGGCTCAAACCATGAGATGGGTGCTCCCTTCTCTCATGGAGCTTCCATTTCTAGCAGGGAAGACACACAGACATAAAATAGGGTGAGGGTTATGAAGAAAACATGGGGGAGACAGAATGATGGAAAAGGGGGGGATTGGGGTGGTGTGGGAGGTGGTCTACTCAAGGGGCTCTAGGTTCTGGACCCATGTCGGGGATCCCCACATACAGGCAACTCTCTAACTCTGGCTGGGTGCCCTACAATTCAACTTAATTCTGACACTACCTGCCTGGGGACAGAATCAGATCCCACAGGGTAAGGGCTCAATCCCATAAGACCGACCCTCCCGCATTTCAGATGCCAATCACAAGTCCAGGATGTCACCTGTGCTTCTGATTGACCGGCTATAGATGGGAGGCACCCAGGACACCTCTTTGGATTTGATTAATTTGATTGGCTCACAGAACTCTGAGAAACATTTTACTAGATGACCAGTTTGTTACAAATGGATATAACTCAGGAAGAGTCAAATGGAGGAGATGCACGGGGCAAAGTGTATGGAAAGGGGGGTGGAGCATCCATGCTCTCTGAGTGCAATATTCTCCCCAAATCTCCTGTGCTCACCAACCCAGAAGCTCATCCATGCTCTCTGAGTGCATCACTCTCCCCAAATCTCCTGTGGTCACAACCCAGAAGCTCTTTGAACCCATCCTCTTTTTTTTTTTTTTTTTTGTCTTTTTAGGGCCTCACTCGTGGCACATGGAGGTTCCCACGCTAGGCGTTGAACAAGAGCTGCAACTGCAAACTACACCACAGCCGTAGCAACGTGGGATCCAAGCCATGTCTGCAACCTACACCACAGCTCACAGCAATGCTAGAACTCTCTGAACCCATCCTTTTGAATTGGTATGGAGGCGTCATCCCAAAGGCATGATGATCAAATCATTGGCCATAGGCAATGATTCAACTCTAGCCCCTCCCCTCTCCCCTGAGGCGGAGGGGTGGGGTTCCATTCGTCTAATCTCACTTTGGGTCCCCCAACAAACAGTCCCCATTCTTAAGTGCTTTCCAAAAGTCATCTCAGTAACATAACAAATGATACCTTCATGGCTCTCATCACTTTGGAAATTCCACAGGTTGTAGGAACTCTGTGCCAGGAATGGGACAAAGACCAGGTACATATTTCTTGTTATAAATCATGGTATCACAGGTATTCTCACTGTGGCTCAGCAAGTTAAGGACGCGACATCGTCTCTGTAAGAATGTGGGTTCAATCTCTGGCCTCAGTGGGTTAAGGATCCAATGTGGCCACAAGCTGCAGCATAGGCCACGGCCGCAGCTCCGATTTGACTCGTGGCTGGAGAACGTCCACATGTTGCAGGTGTGGCTGTGAAAAGAAAAGAAAAGAAAAGACCATAATCACAAGGTGAATCACAAGGTGACATTTGAGTCAAGACTTAAAAGCTAAGGAACCAGCCAGCCAAAGGGCGGGGGCAGTGTGTATTGAAAAGCTTGGCCTCACGCAATGGGAAAAGGGCTTGGTCTGTTTGAGAGAAATGGGCCCAGTATGATTGGAACTTAGAGCCTAAGGCAGAGTGATGTGAAAGGCCAAACAGGTACACCAGCCCCAGGCAGGGCTGGTAGATGCAGGTGGGGTGGTCTTTATCCCCAGGATAGGGGGCCAGAGGGGTCACACCTGAGGGTGCCCCGAGTCTTCTGGAAGAGGCCCGTGGCCATTGCTCTCCCTGGCTCCAGGACCCTCGGAGCAGCCAAGGCTCACGTTTTGGGAGCTGGTTTGGTGGTGGCTCCTTCTGGGAAGGGCAAAGCGGCAACAATCCCTTGGAAACATGCACCGAATCTGCCCTCACCTCTTCTCTGAGGCCTCGCCTCTGAAGACAGGTCTGATTTTTCACCTGCGTTTTATGCTCTATTAGTTTCATTCGCCTCTGATACCCTTTTAAATGCTTTAATTAGACAATGTTGGGTCTGTATGATTCCACTCAGAGTGTTAAAGTCAGGAGAATACGTAGGAAATTAAGGATCTCAACTGAAACCTCTAATTGCTTCTGGGAAGACAGAACATGGAAAATACCCACCTGCAGAAGGAACTTTTCAGATCTTAAGATTAAAGAAGCTATTTCACTAAGTTGGTAATAAACACTGCGAGAGAAAAACTCCCTGCACAACAGAAGGAAGAAAAATCTACTGAGGTTGTTCTGGTACTTTCTTTTGTTGCCACATCAGAGTCCCCAGGCCTGGGGTGACAGGGCTCCACTGATGTCATTCTCACAGCCATGCTATACCTTCTAAGGGAGGCAGGGGGGCGGCAGGCTGGGAGGTCAGGTACCCGGGAGAGGCTTTTTGGTGCCAGCCCAGGAGACTTTTTTTTTTTTTTTTTGTCTTTTTGCCATTTCTGGGGCCCTTCCCGAGGCATATGGAGGTTCCCAGGCTAGGGGTCTAATTGGAGCTGTAGCTGCCGGCCTACACCACAGTCACAGCAATGCAGGATCCGAGCTTCATCTGCAACCTATACCACAGCTCCCAGCAACGCCAGATCCTTAACCCACTGAGCAAGGCCAGGGATCGAACCTGCAACCTCATGGTTCCTAGTCGGATTTGTTAACCACTGAGCCACGATGCGAATTCCCCAGGAGACTTCTTAATGTTGTGACCAGCACTCCTCCTCCAGCCCCTGATGCTGTCACAGCCATCAGAGCACATCATTGTTCTTCCTGCCTTTTGTTTTCCTGGCTGAGCTTGGGGCCCTGGCCCAGCACTGGGTGTTCTTTCCTGGGCCTGGGGGGCCGCCCTGGTGGCCAGTCCTTGTTACAGCAGGCAGATAGCTAGTATGAGCACAGAAAGCCCCCCCACCCCCCCACCCAGGGGCACCAGGCGGGGCGCCAGGTGGCGCGCCAGGTGGCGCACCAGGTGGCAGGAAACCACACATCATGAAACAGCAGTCCATGGGCAGACAAAGCAGGAACTTCCAGACTGACAGGAAACCACATATTTTGGGTGATAAGGGTCCTGGAGGCAGACAAAGAAATGGAGGAAAAGGTAGGACTCTCTGGCATCTGAATGCAATCTGTTGCTCATTATACCCTCATTACAATAAAATTAGCCTTGCAGATAAGAAGTTCCCACCATGCACCAACACCATGACCCTTCTGATCAAAGCCAAATAAGGACAAAAATCCCTCTTCCCCTTGAGAAGGTGGAGCTGGGATGAAAATCAGGGAATATGATTCCCCCAAACCCCTCCTTCCCCAATGAATATTCCGCCCCTTCATTTGTAGGCCCCACGAAACCAGCTTGCCAATGACATGCAAGGCAGCTGCTCGCCTGTGACCCACCTCCCCTGTGGGGGTGTATTTCTCACTTAAATAAATCCTCACTTTACTTTCTCAATTTCTGTCTTGCTTCTGAATTCCTTCTGCAATAAGACAAGAAGATTTAGGTGGGAACATCCTTGAACCTGGGAGGGCCACATCCCTGCTGTGCTTCCACTCAGATCGTGACTGTCCCTCCAGCTGGGGCTGCACACACAATGGTGGGGAAGGAGATGTTTATCCAGCAGCCCAAATCTGTGTCCTAGTCTCAGGTTACACTCCCTCTGGCATACCATGAATTAATACACATTTTAACTGTTTGTTTTTTCCCCATGGTGTATAGCAGCTTGATACGGGATCTTAGCTCCCAGACCAGGGACTGAACCCGGGCCACAGTGGTGGAAGGTGCTGAATTCGAACCACTAGACCACCAGGAAACGCCCCAATGTGCATTTTAACAAATGCTGACATTACCTTGTGGGCATCAGCCATGTTACCCTTTTTGGTCTTAAACAATCTCTTTGTTGCTTTAAGTTTTTTTTTTTTTTTTTTTGCTACATCTGCAACATCTGGAAGTTCCCAGGCTTGGAGTCGCATCGAAGCTACAGCTTCTGGCCTACACCACAGCCACAGTGATGCCAGATCCGAGCCGCGTCTTCGACCTACACCATAGCTCACAGCAAGGCCGGATCCTTAACCCACTGAGCAAGGCCAGGGATCGAACCCGCATCTTCATGGATCCTAGTAGGATTTGTTTCTGCTGCAATGGGAACTCCTTGCTGTAAGTATTTTAAATATACCTGTTCAGTGGGAAGACTGGGTGAAAGAAGATTGGCAAAAGGTTGATCATTCTTGAAGTCAAGTCATGGGCACACAGCGGTTCATGATGCTATTTGATATTTATGTGTACCTGAAAACACTTCAGGTAAAAGCTTAAAATAAGATAAAATATACACCACTGTGGCAAAGTGGTTGTGGATTCAGCATTGCCATTCTGTGGCAAAAGTTGAAGCTGTGGCTTGGATTCCATCCCTGGCTGGGGAACTTCCATGTCATGGTTGTGGCTAAATATATATATATATATATATATATGTGAGTGTGTGTGTGTGTGTATGTATGCATACGTATATATGTGTGTGCATCTGTGTGTGTGTGTATATATATGTATGTATATGTCACTCTGCTTTATTTATTTATTTTTTGTCTTTTTGCCATTTCTTGGGCCGCTCTCACGGCATTGGAGGTTCCCAGGGTAGGGATCGAATCAGAGCTGCAGGCGCCGGCCTACACCACAGCCACAGCAATGTGGGATCCGAGCTGCGTCTGCAACCTACAGCACAGCTCACGGCAATGCCAGATCCTTAACCCACTGATCAAGGCCGGGGATCGAACCCACGACCTCATGGTTCCTAGTCGGATTCGTTAGCCACTGCGCCACGACGGGAACTCCATGCCACTCTGCTTTATATCTATTTAGCGTTTATTATAGGAGGTGGCCCCATGTCCCTGATAAGCTCTGAGGGCAAAATTAATGCTTTTGCTGATGGACATGAGGGGGAATTTCCTGGAAGGCTGATGAGTGTCATGGGAAGTGTTCCAGCTTCGCGATGGCTTTAGCTGCCCAACAAGTGGTCTCCCATTTGGTTGCCCATCTTGCTGTTTCCCCCAAAACTTAGTGCACCATCCTCCAGATGGTGTGGGCTGGCAGGAACTTCTGGGAGCAAATCTGCTTGGGGGCCTTGGCTGTGCCGACTGCTCCGCTGGAAAAATCCTCTTTGTTTATCCTATTCTCTGCATATTGACAATGCTTCCTTTGTGCCTTCCCTGACCACACCAGGTGAAAGTGGATGTACTTTCCTAAGTACATGCGCTAGTATTTTCCTAATGGCACTGGTTTCGGTTTATCCGGCATTGGAATCTCTGTGTTCCCTGGGGGATAGTGCAGTGGTTACCCTCAGTGCAACTGCGGCCTCCCAGGACCGTGGAGCTCCAGCTCCAGCACATCATCTCCTCTGGGGCCCCCTTTCCAACCCTGAACTTTTCTAACGCTGTGGGGTGAAGGGCTGGGTGGCCCTGTTAAAAGTGCAGAGGAGGGAGTACTCATTGTGGCGCAGCAGAAATGAATCTAACTAGCAACCGTGAGGTTGCGGGTTCGATCCCTGGCCTCGCTCAGTGGGTTAAGGATCTGGTGTTGCCGTGAGCTATGGTGTAGGTCGCAGACACGGCTTGGATCCTGCATTGCTGCCCCTGTGGCATCGGCCAGCAGCTGTGGCTCTGATTCGACCCCTAGCCTGGGAACCTTCATATGCTGTGGCTGCGGCCCTAAAAGAATAAAATAAAATAAATAAAATAATAAAGGGCAGAGGAGACTGAGCACTGATCTTGGCCCTGCCCCTGCAGAACCTCACTTGTCTGAAGTTAGGGCACAGAGCAGCTGATGGCCTCCAGCTGGAAGAGCTCCAAGTCTAATTGGCCCATAGTACCTCCCAGGCCTGACCGCTGGGCTCATTTCACTGTAGCTGAAGTTCCAGCTGCTCCTTTACATGGTAGGAAAGTGTGGTACATGCAAAAGGGGAGACGGCCCCTCCCAGGGGCTCTTACATCCCTGCCTGCTCAGGACCCTCATACCAGAGATGCATCTGAACACATCTGGGGCGCAGGGTTTTGTGGCAGCTCCTCCCCAGGGACTGACTGTCGGAAGCCCAAGCCTGTCAGCTGAGGAAGAGAGCAGACAGGTCTTCCACCACCAGTGATCTCTCTGCATCTTCTACTTTGTTCTTCTCTGAGATGGTCTCTGCATGTCCCTCCCTGGAGCATGGCCCAGGAAACTATGCTGGCAAAGGTGTCCCTTCTTTTTTTTTTTTTTTTTTTTTTGTCTTTTTTTGCCTTTTCTAGGGCCGCTTTCACGGCATATGGAGATTCCCAGGCTAGGGGTCTAATCGGAGCCATAGCACCGGCCTACGCCAGAGCCCCAGCAATGCTGGATCCTTAACCCACTGAGCAAGGGCAGGGATTGAACCCTCAACCTCATGGTTCCTAGTCGGATTCATTAACCACCGCGCTGCGATGGAAACTCCAAAGGTGTCCCTTCTAAACGCCCTCTGCTTCCTTTCCCCTTGGGCTGGAGGAATTAAATGACATTGTTTTCCTCGAGGAAATACTTCACGGGCTTTCCTTTGTCTCCAGGAACAGGAGGGGATGGGAAGCAGGAAACCAGTGCTCTGCTGTTCCCCTCAAAGTGACTTAGGAGTGTTGGGACCTAAAGCTCTCGTCAGACTGCTCCAGAGATTGTAGGACACACCATTATTTTGGGGAAGAAAGAAGATGTTTAACCTGTGACCTATGCTTCATTATCACTTGAAATTTTTCCTGTGCACATATTCAGAAGAGTTCTTATGTTATCCGAGACTTGTTTAGACATAGGTGTTTTTTACACACATAAACAGGAATATATAAACCAGATAAGTTGGTTAAAAGGTTTCTCAAAAGTCTTCGCACTTAGAATCTGAAATCTTTGGAGTTCCCATCTCGGCTCAGCGGAAATGAATCCGACTAGGAACCGTGAGGTTGTGGGTTCGATCCCTGGCCTCTCTCAGTGGATTAAGGATCTGGCGTTGCCATGAGCTGTGGTGTAGGTCGAAGATGAGGCTCAGATGTGGCATAGCCGGCAGCTATAGCTCTGATTTGACCCCTAGCTTGGGAACGTCTATATGCCCCAGGTGTGGCCCTAAAAAGACAAAAAAAAAAAAAAAAAAAAAGAATCAGAAATTTTTTAGGTTCTTTTGTTTTTTTTTTGTCTTTTTTTTTAGGGCCACACCTGTGGCATATGGATGTTCCCAGGCTAGGGGTCAAATCGGAGCCATAGCCTATGGCCTACACCACAGCCACAGCCATGTGGGATCCAAGCTGTGTGTGCAAACTACACCACAGCTCACGGGCAATGCCAGATCCTTAACTGACTGTTGGAGGCCAGGGATTGAACCTGAGTCCTCATGGATACTAACTGGGTTTTTTTTTTACTATTGAGCTGTGGTGGGAACTCCTTTTCTCTCTCTCTTTTTTTGGCTGCAGCCACAGCATATGGAAGTTCCCTAGCCAGGGTTCAAATCTGAGCTGCCCCTGTGACCTATGTCACAACGCCAGATCCTTAACCCACTGTGCAGGGTCAAGGATCAAACCTGCACCACCACAGAGACAATGCCAGATCCTTAACCCGCTGTACCACAGTGGGAACTCCTAAATTTTTGTGTTATATTTTGATCGCGTCTTTGATGTTGATGCCTTTTTGGGCACTGGGAAGAGCCCCAGTGATGCGGCACTTCTGGGGGTTTCTTCCAAGCTCCGACACCTTGATGTTTGTACACAGGCAGCCACAACGGTGTCACGACTCTGCCTGGCCTAAGGTAGTGATCAAACCACATCTCCATTTCAAAGAAGTTAAAATGTAAAAAGAAGTGAGTTTGTGAGCAGAGGGAATATGATAGCTGAACATGTCGCCCACAGAGGCGTTGTTATCAGGAGGCAAGAGTGAGGGAAGCGGGCGTACCCGTTGAGGCTTAGGGGTGAGACCTTGACTAGTATCCATGAGGATGTGAGTTTGATCCCTGGCCTCACTCGGTGGGTTAAGGATCCAGTGTTGCCATGAGCTGTGAAGTTGGTCACAGATGCAGCTCAGATCTGGTGTGGCTGTGGCTGTGTGTAGACCAGTAGCTGCAGCTCCAGTTCAACCCCTAGGCTGGGAAATTCCATACGCCACAGGTGTGGCCCTAAAAAGACCAAAAGTAAAAAAAAAAAAAAAGAAAAAAGGAGAGAGAGTGACAGAAGGGCACAGATGACTGTTGCTGTGAATTCCAAGGAGGGAGACACAGTGCAGGCCAGGGGGCTCAGTGGCGGAGGTGGAGGGGCTGGTAGAGAGGACGGGTTTTAGGTAGGAGCTCTGGCGAGGTCATGGGGCTGGATTCCCGGAGGAGCGTGAGAGGAGCAGGAGTGAGGGGACCGGAGTTAGTCTGAGTGGTAGCGAGAGCATTAGATTTTTAGTCAGGGAGTGCTAAGTGGAAACAAATTTTAGGAATAATACGCGTGTGTGGAGAGAGACTGTAGCAAGGGCAATGATCAGAAGACCATGGAAGGAGACGCCAGGTAAGAAACCAGAACCTGGAGCAGGAGGCTGGAGGTGTGAGACAAGAGCACAGCCATTTTGGAAAATGGCTATGGGCAAAGCAGGCCTTATAAGCTCAAGAACAAAGGTCCTGGGGGGCCTGAGTCCAGGGGAGGGGGGACAGGCTCACCGGAATAAGAGATTAATTTACAGTCTGTTACACAAATGAGTTTACCGAGTTGCCGCAAGACAAGCTCAACTTATCTGTTCCTGTACTTTCTTTCTTTCTTTTTTCTTTTTTCTTTTTTTTTTTTTTGTCTTTTTAGGGCTGCACCCATGGCATATAGATGTTCCCAGGCTAGGGATCGAATCAGGGCTATAACTGCTGGCCTACACCACTGCCACAAAGCAATGCCAGCTTCAAGCCACGTCTGTGATCTATACCACAGCTCACGGCAACGCCAGGTCCTTAACCCACGACCGAGGCCAGGGATCAAGCCTGAATTCTCAATGATAGTAGTTGGGTTTGTTACCGCTGAGCCACAACGGGAACTCCCTCTTCGTGTTCTTCTTTCTTTCCTTCCTTCTTTCCTTCTTTTTTTTCTGACTGTACCTGCAGCAAATGGAAGTTCCTGGGCCAGGGGTCAAATCAGAGCTGTAGCTGCAGGCCTATGCCACAACCATGGCCACAGTAGATCTGAGCTGCATCTATGATCTATGCTGCAGCTTGAGCAATGCAGGATCCTTAACCCACTGAGCATGGCCAGGGATTGAACCTGCATTCTCACAAAGACAATGTTGTGTCCCTAACCAGCTGAGCCACAATGGGTACTGCCATTCCTGGGCTTTCCGGCAGAACATTCCCATGCATTGCTATCCCCTCACAGAAGCACTTCCTATTCCTGACAGCCACCATGGAGCCACCTGCTGCTGATCCAAGACGTTTGATAATTTCTGGAAATTATCAATGATTGTGAGACAAACTCTCCCTTTGGTTACAAAAGCGATTTATCCCTCCTACTTGGAAAGCTGCCTTTTTTTTCCCCCTGCCTTCTTCCTTGTGCAGGAAGGACACACTCTTTTCATAAAAAGCTTTGCTTGTCTAAGAGTCTTATGGAAGCAATAGTATTTTCTATGGCATTGCTGTCCAAGAATCTGGAAAGGGCCCAATAACAGCAGCAATGAGTAAAAGAATGGGCGCGCTAGACTGCACAGGTCAGAGTCACGCTCACAGCTATTGTTTCATTGTGCAGCCTCCTTTGCCCAGAGGCTCTGGGCTTCAGTGGCTCAGAACCTTGTCCTCTGCCCACTGTTCAGTCCTGGGATCCACCCTCAGGACCAGTGTCCCAGTGAGACAGGCTGGGACCTGGGACCTGAGACCCTTTGCTGCAGTGGCTGCAGTGTTTGCACCCGGACAAACATCTCCTTGAGCAACAAAAACAAAAAAAGCCTGTATGGGACTGAACATAACTGTGTGTGTGCACAGCTGGGCCAAGGTATGCACAACAAGATACAAAAAAAAAAAAAAAAAAAAAAAAAATTGAAAAAAAAAAACAACCGCCACTTCAATAGAGCCAAGAGCAAAAGCAGGCACTACCCACGTCCTCTGTACACAACACCACCAAAGGGGTGGGCAGAACACTTAAGTTCCCCCCCACCCAAGTCATGGACTCACCCTTACCCTCACCCCATTCTCCCCTCCCTCTCCCCACCCACTGCCTGGAGGAGCAAGTGAGCCAGGGTTACTTGTTTTCATTCCCTCCCCCAGTAAAGCTTTGCCTGAATTTCTGGTCTGGCTTCTTATCACTTTCCATTGTTTAAGGAAGGTCCAGAATCCTGGTCAGTAACAAAGCCTCTAAGTTGTCTCTGTGTCTTCTGTACACAGAGCAGCATGTTGCCTAGATGAGTTCAGGCTTTCTCGACATGAAAGGACTGATGCAAGTCAAGGGGGGTATCTTTTTTCATCCTAAGAGACTGGGGTTCTGTCTCCCTCCTCTAGGGCAGCGCTAAACTGTAAGGGTGATGGGCAGCGGTGAGGCGGGGAGGCTTATGCCCACTGTGTCCTCTCTAGCCCCCTCTAGGGGACAGGGTCTGCATTACCTAGAGACCAAGATAGCTTCAGGGCACAATTAAATCTCCAGGGGGCCACCAGGCTAGTAGGCAGGGAAGGCGGAAAATGAAGGAAGCCACAGGGAGCTGGGCATCCAGAAAGGCTCAACAGAATGGAGCTAACTTGAAGGATGATGTGACAGTGAGCCTGCTCAGCACCCCTACCAGCCCTGAGAGCTGCTGTCCCCTCCAGATCCAAGGCCACCTGAGGGCTCAGTGTCAGCCCCAGAGGTCCCTCTCTGCAATGACTAGATTGAAACCATTGCGCTTAGGTTTGTTGTGACTGAAGACAGATTTAATTCCTCCCAGAGGTGAGAGCTAAGTGTGCTGATTAGCTGTGCCATCCAGCCCATGAAGAAGAGTGGTTGATGGGTGTGTTAACTGCTTAATTTTTAGATGGGGTTTAAAATAAACATGCTTTAAGTTTTGAAGGCTTAATGAGTCATAAGATCATTCTAAATTACATGCCACTATAATATTCAATTCCTACATGTCACCACCCCCTCATCCCCCCTTCACGTCGTGCTCGGATTCCTTAATCCTTCGTCACTGATGGCAGGAGGTGGTAGGGATCTGCTGAGAACACACTCTCTCTCTAGGAAAATGTGTGCCAATTGCATGTGTGCGTGTGGGTGTGTGCACACGTGCGAGTGCATGTGAGGGCGTGGCTGGGGGAGTGGTATCCCTGTGCTCACCTTATCGACCTGTCTGGTCAGAGCTGTGCTCTCCAGGTTGACCAGTGGGCCGTGTCCTGCATTCACATGAAGACGTTTGCAGACTCTGAGCTGCCCCGAAATGCTCACAATGGCATGATGCCTGTTGTAAAGCTGGCCTTGAGAAATCCCTTCAATCCCTGACCCAGTGGAGCATACGGGGCTTGGTGGGTGCAGCACTGTGGAGTACTTCCTGGGCACAGGGTGCTGAAGGAACCCAGGAAAGTCTGGAAGCAGTGGTGTGGCCATGTCCCCTTGTGAGGCACCAAGTGGCTGCTTGCTCTTGCAGGGTTTATCCCACTCAGTTTGAATCATAAAGCCCAAAACATTAATTTCTGAAAATAGACTTGTTTCTTGGTGGCAACAATGCCAGTGGGATTGCACCTTCCGTACTGGGTTAGGGTCTAAGGTGGGAGCAGAGCGCATTTTTCCGTGAGAAAGCACTTGGCTAGAAGCCATTATTATTAAGGCTTATTATTATTATTAAGTACCGGGTAATAGATATTTCCCATGAATGCCTCACGGAGTATCAGAATGCAATGATTTTAGAAAGGAGGGCAGCTGTGATGATCATTATACAAGTACAGATGTGATAAGTTCATTTGAGTAATAAAAAAAAAAAGAAAAAAAAATAGAAAGGAGGGCGGGGAATGGAAAGGAGATATTTGGCTGAAGCAAGACCCAAACTCAGGTCTCCTGGCTCCTGCCATACCACCAAGCTGCCTCCTCCACAAACCATCTGCTGTCACCCTTGGTGGGTTGGGTTGACATTCCCCACCTTGTCACGGACAACCATTAAAACAATGGTTCGGTGTCAGCATCCACTGTTGGGATCTTTTGGTCTTGAGAGATGGCAACTTGAGTAGGGAAGCCTCAAAGACAGTTCCCGACACTATATTTATCATCCAACTTACTAATCTATTATATTTATGGATATTTCCCCTGTTATAGTGTAAACACCAGGAGGGAAGGATTCTTTGTTTATTTTATTCACTGCTATAACCCATGAACCTAGAACAGTGGAGGTGTTCCAGGAGTTCCCGTTGTGACTCAGTGGTTAGCAAACCTGACTGGTCACCATGAGGTTTCGGGTTTGATCCCTGGCCTCGCTCAGTGGGTTAAGGATCCAGCATTGCTGTGAGCTGTGGCGTAGGTCGCAGACTCAGCTTGCATCCCGAGTTGCTGTGCTATGCCAGCAGCTAAAGCTCCCATTAGACCCCTAGCCTGGGAACCCCCATGTGCCGCAGGGGTGGCCCTAAAAAAGACAAAAAAATAATAGTAGCTGTTCAGTAAGTGTTGAAGGAAGTGAAGTGAACAGCATACATGCACATGCGCACACACACTCACAAGATAGTGAAGGGTTGACTTTAGGAGAGCAAACCCCAAATCTATCAATTTAATAAGGCCCAGCAGCCATCCGTTCCATGGACAGGTGTGATGTGACCTAGGTTCAAATCCCAGCTCTACCACTGGTAAATTCCTTCTCCTTTCTGTGCTGAAGGTGAGGAAACTGAGACACTAATAACATCAACCTCATCGGGTTTTGCAAGAATGAAAGGAAACGATGTCTGTGAAGCATGTACGGAATATTTCCTATGTCCGGTGACTATTTAGCACTTTGTATATGACCCTGTTTACTGCTCACCAAAACCTCAAGGCAGGTACAATTTTTAAAAAACTTTTTTTTTTTTTTTAGGGCTGCACCATGGCATATGGAAATTCTCAGGCTAAGGGTTGAATCGGAGCTATAGCTGCTGGCCTATGCCATAGCCACAGCAATGTGGCTCCAAGTTGCCTCTGTGACCTACACCATGGCTCCTGGCAATGGTGGATCCCTGACCCACTGAGTGAGGCCAGGGACTGAATCTGCGTCCTCATGGATACTAGTTGGATTTGTTTCCACTGTGCCACAACGGGAACTCCTGCAGGTACAATTATCATTCTTATTTTAAGAGATGAGAAAACTAAGTCACAGAGAGGTTGAATGATTGCCAAAGGTCACACAGCTCATCTGTGGTGAAGCAGGATTCAAACACAGGCAGCCTGGCTCCAGAGTCTTTATTCTGGTTAAACTGGGAAATCTCACTCATATTAGCTCAACCAATTTCCAAATCCTGGTGCTTCTTTGAAGCCTTCCTGTTTTCCCAGGAAGCCTTTGGCCAAGCTGTTTTCTGCCATGTGGTCTCAACATCAATATCAGCTGCCATATTTGTACGTTCTGAACTGCTGCAAACGCTGATTGCCTTTTTATTCAATCAGGCACCATGTGCCTAATTTTTCTTAAAAGAAGGCTTTGAATATTCATAAGGAATATGTCTTTATGAATATCACAGTTGCTTTGTCTGACACTGCTGTTCTCTGCAATAAGTAGTATTAGCTACTGACTTTGTCAGCTGCTATTTGGTCTCAAAGCCTTAAGGAAAGTCTATGCTTCGAGTGAACTGCCACAATGATAGGGTTTTACATTTATCTCGTTGGAATTGATGTCTCAAACACCCATTAGGTAGGAGAGTGGAGAGCAGATCTAAGGTCCTAATATCTTAGAAACATTTTAACTAAATGAGGATTGTATTTTCTCATTTCATGGGTGTTTCTTTGTGGATCCTTACTGATTTTGCACTCATATGACTTTTTTGAGTCACGAAAAAGAGGCAGGTGATTTCAGAGGCACAAGCATGCATGCACAATCAGGTGTGGAGTGAAATTGCCAGCCCCATCCTGTATAATCAGGGAAGATTTCTGAGCAGAGAACTCTGACTTGAAGAGAGGGGGACGAATTATGTTAGAAGAGGGGGAAGCTATTTTTTGCGTACAGGCGATGCGATGACAAAGCCATCACAGTGGACGGTAGGAAGGACTTAGATCAAAACAGAGAGAAGACCAAAGTGGGGAGCCTGGGGTACAAAGGTGTTTGAATCTGGGGGAGACAGGAGTCCATTCGCTGCTCACCTAAGAGTGTTTACTTGCTTAACTCAGCTTAAGAGGTGCACATCCCAATGTGGACCCATTTAGCTGTGTGATCCCCTAGGAAATTATTCAACTTCCCAAGACTTTGCTCTCTCATTTGTTCTGAGCTTGAGTTGGTGAGATGTACCATGAAACTGGTACTAATGACCGAGCAAGGAGTGACTGGGGCTCTGCTGTGCATCTCAGCATTGCCAGGTGAGTTTTCCAGACTCTGCTCTGAATACAGTGGCTCTCAATCACTGCTCCCCCCCCTCCCCCGCCCCGCAAATATGGGGCTGGGAGTAGATTTACTACCTGAGGGTGTAAGCTCTGCCCTGGGGGTCCCTTCACAGAGTTTCTGGTCATGATTCAGCATCTTTGCAGCTTTCGGGGTGCTCTGGAAAGCCGAAATTGCAGTAGGCAAAATCTACCACCCAGCCAGCTTTCTCTGTCTGTTTTCCCACACATACTAGCCAAGGCCACATGCACTTCCTTCCAAACATCTCCCAGACTCATCTGTGACCCTGCCACTTCTTCCAGCACTGCTAACTCTGTCTGTAGAGCTGGTGGAAGGAGTGCACCTTGGACCAGGGCCTCATCTCCTCCTGGGAAAAGCCGGGGTCTTCCTATTGGTTAATTTGCCCTCTCCAGCTTCCCCCAGTCCTGCAAATTAGCAAATCAAGCTGCTTTATTTTTATTTATTTATTTGTTTGTTTGTTTATTTATTTATTTTTAGGGCCGCACCCATGGCATATGGAGGTTCCCAGGCTAGGGGTTGAATCGGAGCTGTAGCCACTGGCCTATGCCAGAGCCACAGCAACACCAGATCCGAGCTGCATCTGCAAACTACACCAGAGCTCACTACAACGCTGGATCCTTAACCCACTGAGTGAGGCCAGGGATCAAACCTCCAACCTCATGGTTCCTAGTCGGATTCATTTCCCCTGCACCACAATGGAAACTCCTAAATCAAGCTGCTTTAAAAAAACAAGTGCTGTTGCCAGTGCCAGAGCGCTTATAATCCTCCAGAAGCCCTGCCAGTCTTAGAGTAAAACCCAGTTCACTTTCCTTGGTCCACAAGCCTGGGTGATCTGCTCCTGGTGGCCTCTCCTCCACCCCTCTTGTCAACCCCGCCCCACACTCTCCAGCCTCTGACTGCTGCCCGAACTCCTTAGACCTACCCAGGCTCCACCTGCCTGAGCCTTGCTGACCCCTCTGCCAGAAACACTCTTCCCCCACTTTTGGCCTGGGTAGCTCCTTCTCATTCACTTTCTATCCAGAGACTTCAGGGAAAATTTTTTGGAGCAAGACCTGCCAGTGTGCTCGTTTCATTCCCAGCATTTACAGACATATGCATACGTACAAATTGCAGTGCTTGTATTTGTTTGACACCAGTCTCTGGCTATCTCTAAGTTCCAGGAGAGCAGAGGCTACATCTGTTTTGCTCTTCACTGTCCTCCCCTGAGCTCAGGGCTGCCAGGAGCCCAGATGGTGCAAAGTAGACCCTTTCCTCTGGTTGCTTGATTGTCTCTACCGGCAAATTGTTTTAGCACATGGATTTTGTGAGGACAAGGCACTCTGTTACCATCTGCTGGAAAACTCTCCCAGTAAATATACCAGTCCATGCTCTTTATGATATGACGGGTGTCCCCTTAGATGTGGTGTTCTTACACAGTGCACAAATTGTGCAACTAGACTTGACAACCTTCTCCATCCCCGCAAGAAAGACTTGTTGAATGAATTAACTAGTTAATGGGAAAGTGGCTCTGGAACCAGGGTAAGATCAATGGATTCAGAATATGGCCAACTGGAATTTGGATTCTGAAGTCACCGCTTGTTTCCTGGCTTGGCTGTAAGACAGGGTTTCTGACCTGGTCCAGAGCCTTGGTGGAGCAGATGCAGTTGATGTCCATTCTGTGTACCCTCATCGTCATACCTCTGCCTTCTGCTGCAGGTTGCAAGCTTCTTACCTCATCTAGTGTCCCAGCTGTTCTGCTCAACCCTTGAGGAACATGCAGAGTAGAAATGGGTAGGGGGGCGTTGATGCACCAGGGACACTGCCCTCAATGGGGATGGGCTTCTGGAGAAACCCCAGCCACTCATCCTTTGGATGGTGACTCTGAGGTGCAAGCTCTCCAGCTGCCCAGGCAGTCCGAGCAGAACTGAGCCTCAGTTGCCCAAAGTGGGAACCAGCCCAGCACGCCTACAAATGGCTTTTTCCTGCCTCACTCTCTCTGCTCCTTCATTCCGACTTCCTGGGATTGAGTCGCAGAGAAACCAAGACCTTGCCTCAGCTCTGCCCTCAGGAAAACAACAAACACACCCATAATCAAAGGACTTAACACTCTTAGGCTGGGTCTTCTCCATTTTCTCCTGCTGTGACGCCCCTGAAGAAGCAGTTTCATTTTCAGCCTAGTCCCTGGATTGTCAGCTGCAGGTCCATTATTTTAGCCTGAGAGAGGTGGCAGTTTCTCTCTTTCTCTTTTTTGGGGGGCGGGGGCTGGGGGTGGGGTGCTGGTAAGCAGCAGCTTGATGTGGGATCTCAGTGTCTCAGTTGCCCAACCAGGGATTGAACCCAGGCCACAGTGGTGAAAGCACTAGTCCTAACCATTAGACCACCAGGGAACTCCTTGCAGTATTTTCGATAGGTTTTAAATTTGAAGCTCAACCTAATCAGAGAATGGTGCCCATTTTCTCTTGAATTTTTGTATCTGCTATTGCTAGGAAAATACTACTTAGGGAAGCACCCCAAAAGTCAGCGGCTTAAGCCAACTGTCATTTGTTACTATAGTTCATGCTGCTAATATGATCTCAGGCTGGACAGCCCCCTCCTTCTCCTGGCTGGCCCGGGCTCATCCTTCTCATTGGGTGGTAGAAGCCCAGGAATGAGAAGCCCTATCTGGCAAGTCCTTTTCCTGTAGGGCAAGTTTGCCAGCATCTCATTGGCCAGAAGATATTACATGGCTGAGACCCTGGGTGGGGAATCACCTTCTACCCAAGGGCAGATTAGGTTGCAGAGATGGACACGGGCAAAGAGAGGAGTGGAAGCCATTGAGCATCCATATGGGCATGAGGTAGGGGCTCCTGAGGGAGAGTTTTCTCTTTTTTCTTTTTTGCTTTTTAGGGCTGCACCTGTGGCATATGGAATTTCCCAGGCTAGGGGTCAAATTAGAGCTACAGTGGCCGACCAATGACACAGGCATAGTAATGAAGGATCCGAGCTGTGTCTGCGAGCTACACCATAGCTCATGCAATGATGGATCCTTAACCCACTGGGTTGAGGCCAGGGATTGAACCCACATCCTCATGGATACTAGTCGGCTTTGTTTCTGCTGCACCGCAACAGGAGCTCCAGGAGCGCTTTTTCTACAGAGTGTCTGTACTTTCTGGGAATCTAACCTTGACAGTGAGCGACCACTGAATGAGCTTTAGAGCCAGGGAGTCCACCATTAACTCTAACTTGAGCAAGTGTGCTCTTTCCGTAGCCCTCGGACCTGTACCTGTTTAATCAGTGCACCTGAAACTGACAGCACTAGTGGCCTGAACCCAGCCAGGACACAGATTGGGACTTGAACCCATGTGCCAGGCTCAAATCCAGACTAAATCCAGATTGGGACGTGAACCCACGGTTTTAAATTAGAATCACTCACCCAGTGTCTAGACTCATTGAGGTTTATGTTCTTCATGCCTCCATGTAGAAGGAAATCAGCAAGAGACAAAGTGATAGGCAAGAAATAGATTTATTAGGATAGGATGCTTGTGAGAGATGTAAGTGGGCAGGCTCTGCCCTGAGGATCTGGTGGGCTACTGTTTGATCATCCAAGGGGAGTCAGGGTTGGAAAAGCCCACCTCTTCCTTCCTGGGAGTAGTAGCTCCTCCTTGGTGTCTGGTAAGGTGTGTATTCAAATCGGCAGAAGGGCGGTCCTCAAACTCCTGCCCTTGGTCTGAATCTGAATGCAGGTCTCATCCCACCCCCCACTCAACAACCTGAGATAATTCTCATACCTCCACTAGTCAAGCAAGCCTGCCTTGTTCTGATGGCTTTTTTGGAGCAATTTATTACTTTGCAGTGATCTCCCAACATCCCCTAGATTTCCCTCTTTATCTATGATCCTTTACTGGGACTCCTACAACTATCTGTGCCTACCCCATCCCTATCACACCCACCAGCCTGAGGCTGGGTACAGCCCTTTCACCCCCTCTTCTGATTGATTGCCCATCTAATGTGGCCGGGAGCCCAGGGTTCAGGAGTCTGAGGGCCAGGTGGACAGGGATCCCTGCCTTCTCCTAGAGGAGCAGACACTGGGATAAGTGATCCTCCACTGCCCACGGTCTCAGAACGGACCCTCGCCTCGGGTTCTTTCCCAAGTCACCAATCTGGACTCAGTTGACCTCATGGGATCTTCCTTTCTGGGACCCTGCAACCCTTTTCGCACCCACGGGCTCAGTGATGGCTATCTCAACCCCCCGGGTGTCCCCAGCCAGTCCCAGCTCTGAAGGGAGGTCAGTCTTCCTGCTTTTCCTCTCCTTGGCCCTTTTGCAGATTTGCACGCCCCCCTTCTCTTGGAAGTGACCTGCCACCAAATGTCTTGACCCCCCTCTTCGGGGGCCTCATCTTCCTCTGCATGCAGAATAAGGGGCACTCGAGTGACTCAGAAACAGAAAGACGTTTCTTTCACCCTAGCTTGAAAAGCTGGCTTTCTTTCACTCTAGCTTGAAAAGCTGGCTGGCAGCATTTCTTGAAAACAAGTACAAGCATTTTTTCGTTTCATCATTTTGGAGCATTTGTTTATGTTCTGCCTGAGGTTGTATTTGAGCTCAGGGCCCTGAGGTGAGAAGAAACTGGGAAGCTGCAAGTCTGGATGGCCCTGGGGCCTGTGCTGCTGTGATACTCTGAGAGTCTTCTTGGTGACAAGAAAGCCTTCCACTCATTTCCCTCTCACCTTCCCAGGCTGAGGTCAGACTCATTTTCGACATATGGTGACTCAACATGCATAGCCCTGACCTCTGTCCCTGTGCTCTGAATTCCAAACCATCCCCATGCCCCAAAGCTGGATTTAAAAGCAGAATGAAGATCAGGTGGTGGGGGCGGAAGAGGGTGTGTGGCTGGAGGACTGCAGGGCTGTAAAGCTACAGGCATCTGAGGCTGATTTAAGACCATTCTCATTTAGCAGCTGTCTTGGCACAGCTGCCCGCCCTGGTGTACATCAGCCACTGAGCAAAGAAGATACTTAGTATAATTTATTCAAGCAATGCCACAAAAGACTCTAACCAAAACATGGCCTTGGAGTTGGCAACTGTGAATGGGGCTTTCACAGATGTCTGTGTGTGTGTGTGTGCGTGTGTGTGTGTGTGTGCGCATGTGGCTGTGGGGTGCCTATGGCATACGGAAGTGCCCAAGCAAGGGATTGAACCCATGCCCCAGAAGTGACAATGCTGGATCCTTAACCTATTGAGCCACCAGGGAACTCTTTAACATCTGTTTTGAGGCTTCGTTTTCTCTTCACCTTCGGGAGTTTGTGCGTGTTTGTGTGTATGTGTGTGTGGCTGAGTCTCTGTTTTTAAACTTCCTCCACTCCTAGACACCTGCAGCTCATCCAGTTTGCTGCTTCATTCCTTCTATCCATCCATCCAAACATCCATGTAATATTTAATGACCACACTTGTGCTGCTGCTGGAATGGGCATAGGCTGGCTCTTGGGAGCTCACATTTTACCAGAGAGAGCAAATGCTGCCAGTGCCCCACCCGTATCACCCTGGCCCATGAAAGAGGCCATCTGCAGGGTTGGGGGACAATTTCCATACATGTAGACACCCAGACCGTTCCCCACTGGGAACCCTTGGCTCTCTCTGAGCACTTTCTCAGGTGATGGGTCTCCGTCCATGGAAGGGAAAGCCCAAGAGTTATGAGAGTTTAACCGAGCAACTCTCAGTCATTTAGGGATGGGAATGGGGGATGAATTCCCCAGATTCCTGGGCCCTTCGTAAGATAATTCTGACAGGGTCCCTGGACAGGACTGAGCCCCATTCACACCAGTGGTAACCCCTCGCTGTCACATACTCAGTTTCCTCCCTTCCCCCACTCACTCCCCCATTTCTTCACTGTGATTCTTGGGGTCACCTTCAAAAGTCACTGGAGCCTGGACGTGCAGTTTTGAGTTCTGGATCAGCCCCTGATAGATGTGGAAGCACGAGCAAGCCACTTTGCCCTCTGAGGCTCAGTTTTCTTATCTATAAAACCTGTCTATGTGATTAATTTTTGGAGGCGGATTCAGCAAAGTAATATATATGAAATGCATAAAAGACTACTTTCACTTTTTCAATAATTTTTGAGATCTAACTCTGTGCCAGGCTTATAGCTAACATTTATAGAAGTCACACCTTGTTTGAGGCACTGAGCTAAGAACTTCATACACATTATTTCATTAAATGTCTTCAACACTCTGCAAAAGTGCTGCTACTTAATGTAAAAGAGGAAACCAAAGACCATCAGAAACTAAAAAATAATAATAATAATAATAAAACTGACCTGGGAACTCTGGGGTTAGGGAAGGAATGCACACTGATGAAGAAATTCCCCAAAGCCAGGGGGTTTGAAATACCTGGAGAAGAGGGCCCATGCTTTGTGGTGGTCATGTTGCCTAAGGCCTGGAAACCAGTTCTCTGGGTGGGAGGGAATACGTCCATAGGTCTAAACATGATTGGTTTAAATACAACTGTGTTTATTGTGCAGGAAAGAAACTTTCCTCGGCTCTGGCATGATTGAACACTCAACGTTTATGGTCCTTATAGGGGAGGAAAGACTATCCCTCTACTCTCCTAGGTTTGATAGCTGGGGATGTGAAATAAACTGAAATAGGCAGATAAATGGGAGAAAATTAATTTTTCATATGTGTGCTGTGGCATTATGGGAAAAAAGAGTACTTTAAAAAAATCAGCAAGGAGTTGTTCCCATTGTGGCTCAGTGGTTAATGAACCCAACTAGCATCCCTGAGGATGTGGGTTCAATCCCTGGCCTCGTTCAGTGGGTTAAGGATCCAGCGTTGCTGTGAGCTGTGGCATAGGTCGCAGACAAGGCTCGGATCCTGCGTTGCTGTGGCTCTGGTGTAGGCCGGTGGCTACAGCCTCGCTTGGACCCCTAGCCTGGGAATCTCCCGTATGCTGCAAATACAGCTCTAGAAAGACAAAAAAATAAAAAATAAATAAATAAAATAAAAAATCAGCAAGGAGTTCCCGCTGTGGCTCAGCAGAAAGAACCCGACCAGGATCCATGAGGATGCAGGTGTGATCTCTGGCCTCACTCAGTGGGTTAAGGATTCGGCATTGCCACAACCTGAGATAAAGGTCACAGATGTGGCTAAAGGCCAAAAAAAAAAAAAAAAAAAAAAAAATCGGCAAGATTCGAGAACTTATATACTCTTTTTTTTCGCCCCCTTTGGTCTTTTTAGGGCCATATCTGCAGCATATGGAATTTCGCAGGCTACGGGTCAAATCAGAGCTGCAGCTGCCAGCCACAGCAATGCCAGATCCTTAGCCCACTGAGCAAGGCCAGGGATCGATCACTGGTCCTCCCCATGGATACTAGTTGGGTTCCTTATTTCTGAGCCGCATTGGGAACTCCCTTTATACACCATCTTAATAGGGGAAGAGGGGGGTGATATAAAAATGAATTTTATGAGGAGTTCCCGTCATGGCTCAGTGGTTAACGAATCTGACTAGGAACCATGAGGTTGTGGGTTCGATCCCTGGCCTCGCTCAGTGGGTTAACAATCCGGCATTGCTGTGAGCTGTGGTGTAGGTTGCAGATGCGGCTTGGATCCCGCGTTGCTGTGGCTGTGGCGTAGGCTGGTGGCTACAGCTCCGATTGGACCCCTAGCCTGGGAACCTCCATATGCCGCGGGAGCAGCCCAAGAAATTGCAAAAAGACAGAAAAAAAAAAAAAAGATTTTTATGAAAGATCAATGGGCCCTTAGAAGAACGGAAGAATTTGTGATACTTTGGTGTGGTGTTGACTTCTGTTTCCTCTTGCTGTGATTCGTCTACTTCTCTGGTTGATGAAACTCGGGGAAAGGAGATTGATTGAAAACAAGTGAATTTGTTTTGTTTTGTTTTTCTAGAATATGGAGGTTCCCAGGCTAGGGGTCCAATCGGACCTACAGCTGCTGGCCTACGCCAGAGCCACAGCCATGCCAAATCCCAGCCACATCTGTGACCTACACTCAGCTCACGGCAACGCCAGATCCTTAACTCACTGAGTGAGCCAGGGATTGAACCCGAAACCTCACAGTTCCTAGTTGGATTCATTTCCTCTGTACTACGGTGGGAACTCCAACAATGGAATTCTTTCTAGAGGGTCCGTCTTTAGGCAGAGAAACCTCTTCCTGCGTTTGCTGTTTGTCAAGTGCCTTCAGCACAAAATAATCATTATATCACCGTGGCAGAGTTTGGAGTGTCATGTCCTAAGGTCCTTCACTCTTTTACAACTGAGGCTGTGTGAACTGAGTTGAGAGTGGTTATCTCCTAGGCAAGCTGTGCTAAGCAGGACACGGACACGTTCTCTTTGTATATCATCCTTGATTTGTAGTTGAGGGGCTGAGGAAGAAAGGTCAAGTAGCTTCTCCAAACTCACAGAGAAGCCAGGATTTGAACCCAGGATTAATTTTTTTTATTTAAAAAAAAATTTTTTTTATGGCCACACCCATGGCACATGGAAGTTCCTAGGCCAGTGATTGAATCCAAGCCACAGCTGCTGACCTATGCCACCACAATGCCAGATCCTTTAATCCACCGCATGCCAGGCTGGGCCTTGAATGTGTGCCTCTGCAACAACTCCAGCCTCTGCAGTCCGATTCTTAACCCACTGTGCCACAGTGGGAACTCTGAGCCAGGAAGGGTTTTTCTTAGGCCATTTTTTTAAAGCCTGCGTCCTAAATTACAATCCTGTATTTAAAAAGAACTGTGTTCTGTGGAGTTCCTGTTGTGGCTCAGTGGGTTAAGAACCTGACTAGCATCCCTGGGGACACAGGTTTAATCCCTGGCCTTGCTCAGTGGGTTAAGGATCCGGCGTTGCCATGGGCTGTGGTGTAGGTCGAAAATGTGGCTTGAATCCGGTCTTTCTGTGGCTGTAGCCCGGCAGCTGCAGCTCCAATTCAACCCTTAGTCCAGGAATTTCCATATGCAGCTCTAAAAAGATTTTAAAAAGAAGACAAAAAAAAAAAAAGGAAATGTGTTTCTGAGGCTTAGTCTGTGAGATGGGATTCCAGGTGGGAGGGCACAGGCAGGGAAATATTTTTTTAGGGCAGAGGAACCGCCTCTGGATTCATTCCTCTTTTAATTTCTGGCAGAGAGAAAACTGGGCTGATGGGGCTCGAATGAGAGGCTGCCTAGAGGGCCGGGGCCTCGTAGGTGACTCAGGGCAGACCTCGAGAAGCTGTGGAAGGCCATCTAAAACCTGCCTGACACCCCCTCCCCTGGTGGTGTCTTAGCTCATCTCTCTAAAGCCCCATTTCCCCTCTGTAGTTACCATCTGAAAGCAGCCTCAGCCGGGGGAGCCAAGGCCGCATTTTCAGCCTGGCTGCAAATCAAAATAATTTGACACATTAATTTTCGGGATTTCATGTGGATCATGATGTTCCCCAAAAGGAAATGAACAAAATCTATAAAATGGAGAAAAAGAGCTTTTTTTCTTTTCCTTGGCGGATCCACATATGGTATAAATTACTGAGGAATTAGCATTTCTATATAATACCAGCAGTACTGAGCAGTCAATAGAAGGTAATGAATCCCAAGCAATCAATAGACAATAAATTTGGGGGTCAGGAAGGTACATGAATTTGAAAGGTCCCACAAGAGAGACGTTGGGGTAGAAGAAGGCGTCTACTGGGAGGGCCCTTCTGTAATTACCAGTCCACCTGGGAACAGAGCTAAGAAATGATGGAAATAAAGTGAAAAAGCAGCAACTCAGAGCCACCTTGTGCCCACAAATTCCTTGAGGATGGAGCCATAAATCCCGAAAATGGAGGACATTGGCTCTTGGCCTCCAGAGTGGCCCACTTGGTTTATGGACTTCGCTGAGTGTTGGTTTTGAATTTGGGGTGGGAGACTGGTTCTCAATTTGGGTTGTGTATTATAATCAGTTTGGGGGCTTTTTTAAAAAGTGCAGAGTTCCTGAGCCGCGTTCCCAGAAATTCTGATATAATCAGTCTGGTGTGGGCCCTGGCCTTGGTTGCATCTTTTAAAAGAATCTGGGGGAGTTCTCGTTGTGGCTCAGCAGAAACAAATCCAACTAGGAACCATGAGGTTGCGGGTTCGGTCCCTGGCCTCACTCAGTGGGTTGAGGATCCAGCGTTGCCGTGAGCTGTGGTGTGGGTCACAGACGTGGTTCGGATCTGGTGTTGCTGTGGCTCTGGCGTAGGCCGGTGGCTATGGCTCTGATTAGACCCCTAGCTTGGGAACCTCCATATGCCATGGGTGCATGGGTGTGGCCCTAAAAAGACAAAAGACAAAAAAAAAAAAAAAAAAGAAAGCATCTGGGGGATCCCAGGGTGTGCCTGATCGCTGCCCCTGGGCTCAAGACTGAGCTGTGAAGGCACAATTTAGGAGGCCCTCCTGTCTATTGGGTGAGGATTTTATGGGCTTACAAGTTGGGGCTGCAAAAAATGTAACTTTTTCCTCTGTAACTGAAATTAGTTTTCCATTCTCACACTTCAACTTAAAATTTAGTTTTACCCATTCAAGGTAAATTCAGGGGATCTCGAAGTTTCATTTTTTTGTTTTTTTTCTTTTTAGGGCTGCACCTGTGGCATATGGAAGTTCCCAGGCTAGGGCAGCTTGCAGCAACGCCGGATCCTTAACCCACTGAGTGAGGCCAGGAATTGAACCAGAATCCTCACACTCTGTTGGTTTCTTAACCTGCTGAGCCACAATGGGAACTCCGGAATCTTGAAGTTTAAACTCTTTTCCTTTTGGAACCCTTAGGGAAATCACCATGTCACAGGTTGGGGGTACGGAGGGAGGGAAGTTTTGGAAGGATGCTGTGGCACTTTGCACCTCTGGGGCGGTGGCCCGTCCTCTGATACTCATGGGTGACATCTCCTGTGGTGGCCTCAGCTTGTGTCTACCAGCCCTGTGTCCTCGCTGTGGGTCCCCTGACCTGCCTACCACTCTTTTGTGTTCCTTCTGGGGCCTGCTAGGGGGAGCCGGCTCCAGCTAGGAGGCTTTCAGGTATACCTACCTAGCCAGCCACCACCCAGCCAGCTTCATGGAGAAGCTCCTTTGAGGGGTGGGGGCTTACCCCCTCTGGCACTTGTTCCCCTAGAAGTGGCTCAGGTCTGTGATGCTCTCAAGGCTCCTAAACTTCTTTGCCATCTCCATGCTTGCCCCTTTTCACCTAGACTTCTCTGGCAATTCATCCCAAAGCTCTTCTATTTTAATTCTGGGTAAAATATCTACTCTTCTTCAGCCTAGGAAGGTCAGCATGCATGTGTGCACATACGTACGTATGTATGTATTTTTCTTTCTCGCTCTTTCTTTCTTTCTTTCTTTCTTTCTTTCTTTCTTTCTTTCTTTCTTTCTTTCTTTTGTCTTTTGTCTTTTTTAGGGCTGCACCTGTGGCATATGGAAGTTCCCAGGCTAGGGGTCTAATTGGAGCTGTAGCTGCCGTCCTGCACCATAGCCACAGCAACGCCAGATCCAAGCCACATCTTCGACCTACACCACAGCTCACGACAACACCGGATCCTTAACCCACGGAGCAAGGCCATGGGTCGAACCCGCAACCTCATGGTTCCTAGTCGGATTCGTTTCCGCGGTGCCACGATGGGAACTCCTTATTTATTTTTAAATGATTTTTATTTTTTTCCATAATAGTTGGTTTACAGTGTTCTCTCAATTTCTACTGTACAGCAAAGTGACCCAGTCACACACATATGCACATTTCTTTTTCTCACATTATGCTCCGTCATGTTCCATCATAAGTGACTAGATATAGTTCCCTGAGCAGGATCTCATTGCGCATCCACTCCAAATATGTAAGTATGCATTTTTAATCTCCTCTCCCTGTGGCGGGAGAATTTGGCAAGGCATACATTCTCCCAAATCCCCTGTTATTCTGATACCTTACTTCTTGAGTCTTAAGAAGCCCTTACTCTCAAAGCTCTTCCCTGTGTCATAGAGACACAAAAGGTGTTCTAGAAGCTCGAAAGCTAGGAACTGACTCTTTGCCCTGCCCTTGGGGTAGAGATGGTTCAGAGAGAACATGCATGGAAGTTGGGGACTGGGGAGGAAAAGCTTTGGTTAAATATCAGTAGTTGGCCCTATCATGACTAGTAATAAAAGCCACATCTGAAAGGCAGGAAGGAGAAATAGGGTGGGAGGATGGAATTCTTGTCCTGTGACGTGTGCCTCACTCCTGCCATGGCTTTTGCCTGGAAGACCTGGGCTGTGTGCACTCAGCCGTGTTTGACCATCTTGCAAGGCTACCTTTCTTCGAGGAAGCCCTCCCTGCATCCAACACCCTGGGTCACTCCTACTTAAATCTCAGGTCCAGTGGCTTGGGCACCTGCTACATGTCTCTGCCCCTCATTGTGAGCTGCCTTGTTAGGTTTTTATATCATTGTTCAGTTTTGCTATTAAATCTACTATTAAAAATTATTATTATTATTATTATTTTTTTGTCTTTTTGCTATTTCTTTGGGCTGCTCCCACGGCATATGGAGGTTCCCAGGCTAGGGGTCGAATCGGAGCTGTAGCCACGGGCCTACGCCAGAGCCACAGCAATGCGGGATCCGAGCCGCGTCTGCAACCTACACCACAGTTCACGGCAACGCCGGATCGTTAACTCACTGAGCAAGGGCAGGGACCGAACCCGCAACCTCATGGTTCCTAGTCGGATTCGTTAACCACTGCGCCACGACGGGAACTCCTAAAAATTATTTTTTTGCTAGACTGTGAGTCTCTGAAAAGCAAGTAGTTTATTCAATTCTTGGTCCCAGTCTAGCATAAGGTGTGATAAGTACAGAGGAAAAGGAGTGAATATGTGAGATGTTTATGCTCTGTCTCCTCCATGACACCGGGCATCTGGTGTCTCATTTTACTGACATCATGTCCATTCCTGCAAAATGAGATAAAGGACAGCAATAACAGCCTTTGTATTGTATCCCCAGTGTCTACATGAGTTCCATTTGAATACTGTGTCCATGTCACAAAGGCTGTCTGGTCCAGCCCTTGTCTGCCTGGCCTTGTCTTCCAGCCTTGGATGTCCTGCTCGAATAAACGCACCCTGCTTTTTCCTACTTCTGAGCTGTTTCTATGTGTTCTTTCTCTCTTGAATGCTTTTCCTCAACTGTCTGGCTGACAAACTAGCAATTTCTCATTGGTCATTGAGGCTTATCTCAAAAGCAGCCTGCTCCCCAGAGCTTTCCTGGACTCCTGCAGGCAGCTTCCTGTGCTCTTTATCATCCCAGTGTCATAGGGTGCCTTCCCCTCTTCCCAGAGGGCACCCTGGAAACAGCCTCATTTAGCCATTTCTTTTTGGTTAATGATGGTCACCTCCAAAATATAAGAATATATCCTCAATTTAGTGATCATGATTTCATTTTAGACATCTATTGACACCCCAATGTGAAAAAATGACATTTTATCCATTCTTCTTCTCCTTTCAATGTTTGATACTCATTATTTTTACCTCTTATATTTGACTACCTTTCTATAATTAAACCTTTACATTTCTTTCTCTTTCTTTTCTCCCTTCCTTCCTTCCTTCCTTCCTTCCTTTCTTTTCTTTCTTTCTTTCTTTCTTTCTTTCTTTCTTTCTTTCTTTCTTTCTTTCTTTCTTTCTTTCTTTCTTTCTCTCTTTCTCTCTTTCTCTCTTTCTCTCTTTCTCTCTTTCTCTCTTTCTCTCTTTCTCTCTTTCTCTCTTTCTCTCTTTCTCTCTTTCTCTCTCTCTCTCTCTCTCTCTCTCTCTCTCTCTCTCTCTCCTCCCTCCCTCCCTTCCTTCCTTCCTTCCTTCTTTCTTTCTTGTCTTTTTAGGGCTGCATCTGTGGCATTTGGAAGTTTCCAGGCCAGGGATCAAACTCACATCTTCATGGACACTAGTCAGGTTCTTAACCTGCTGAGCCACAATGGGACCTCCACTCTCTATGTTTCTTGATGCGTAGATTTTGACAGACTTGTGTATGACTCCACACTCTAAGACAAAAGTCAAGGCCCTGTCCTCTATCACACATTACACCTTGTTTCTAAAAGAGTTGTTTCAGTGTAGACTCCCAGCAGCAACCTGTAAAAATTCCAGATAAAATAGTTTACATTTGTTTCTCCTGTAACATGGTTGTGATTAACTTTTGTGTGTCTGCTGCTCTCCTAGACTTGAATCCTTGAAAGCAAGGGCAAGGGTACTTCATTGTCACAGACCAGGGCCTAGGAGGGCTGTGTTCTTTCATTCAGCTCTTAGGAAAATGAGCCTTAGGAAGAGGTCAAAGAAATTGCTGAGTGCTCTTTCAGTAGAGGGCTGGGCTGGCATCTTTGATTGACTTTTGTGAACTGGAGGTTGGCACTTGCCATCTGGCTCTACACACATTGAATCATGAGCCACTGCAGCTGCCAACCCCCAACACTCCAGGAAAGGAGCTCAGGGTGGAGATCAGGAGGGAGGAACTCTAGGCTCAGGTCTTCAGATCATTCAGCTCGTTTCAGAAGATTTTAGGAACCCAATTCTTGCATCTCCTCGTGTCTAGAAAAGCACTAAAATCCTTCATGGTGACATCTGCTCCTCATCACTAGCAGAAACATTTGCAAGACTAGCAGCAAAATTCTGCAAAATGTGGGCTTGATTGTCTGTACTTCCCCTTCACCAAAATCACATGTTGACTGACATGCCCCCTACCTCTTTGGATTGGTTTTTCAGAGCTATCTGAAATGCTGCCTGCTCATTTTGCCCCAAATAAAACTTAACTCACAATTCCTACTTGGTGTTTTTGTTTTTAATCGATGCTTTCTACTGAAGGGGCTACTTTTTTTTTTTTTTTTGGTCTTTTTGGATCCACACTCTTGGCATATGGAGGTTCCCAGGCTAGGGGTCAAATTGGAGCTGTAGCTGCTGGGCCACAGCCACAGCCACAGTAACTCAAGGTCCGAGCTCTGTGCCAGAAATGGGGAAGAAGACCAAAAATACATTTAGACCAAAACATCTTCTGTGACCTGTACCATAGCTCATGGCAACACCAGATCCTTAACCCGCTGAGCAGGGCCAGGGATGGAACTCTCAACCTCATGGTTACTAGTTGGGTTCATTAACCACTGCACCATGATGGGAACTCCCTGAAGGGGCTACTTTACACTTCCAAGGGGGCAGAAGTGAACTTGTAGATTTTAGTCTGTCTGAGATGCAAATAATTTCTAACCAGTGGAAAGGTAACTCCAAAGTTGTAGGTTTGGGCCCCGAGGGCAATAACTAATTTTGTATCTAACCTAGCAACCATACCTACGATATTTTGATTTATAATAAATGTATTTTTGGCCTTCTTCCCCATTTCTGGCACAGAGCTCCTCAAATCTTTGGAATTTCCTAAGTGATCAGGGCCCATAAAGGTTGTCTTCTGTTATGATGATGGAGTGATTCGGAAAGCACCCAAGGATGGGGGCTGGTTGCCAGCAGAGCCAATCTTGTGATTAGAGGATTAGAACTTTAAGCCTTTCCCCCCCACTCCCCACCTCTCATCCCCAACCTCCAGGGAAGGGAGAGGGGCTGGAGGTTGAGTTCCATCACCAATGGCCCATGACTTAGTCTGTCATGCCTATGTGATGCCATCTCCATAAAATCCCAAAAGGAGATTGGGTTGGTGAATTCACCAAGTGAGAATTGTGAGTTAAGTTTTATTTGGGGCAAAATGAGCAGGTAGCATTTCAGATAGTTCTGAAAAACCACTCCAAAGAGGTAGGGGGCATGTCAGTCAATATGTGATTTTGATGAAGGGGAAGTATAGGGGTGGAGGTTGAGTTCCATCACCAATGGCCCATGACTTAGTCAGTCATGCCTATGTGATGACACCTCCACAAAATCCCAAAAGGAGATTGGGTTGATGACACCTCCATAAAATCCCAAAAGGAGATTGGGTTGATGACACCTCCATAAAATCCCAAAAGGAGATTGGGTTGGTGAACCCATGCAGATTTGGGGAGAGTGGAGCACCTAGAGAGGACATGGAAGCTCCGCCCCCTTTTCCCCACACCTTGCCCTGGACATGTCTTCCATCTGTCTGTCCCTGAGCTATAACTATTTATAATAAACTAGTGATTTAGTAAGTAAAACGTTTGAGTCCTATGAGCAGCTCTAGCTAATTAATCAAACCCAAGGAGGGGGGTGGTTGGAACCTCCAATCTAAGGTTCCAACCTGAGCCTGTCAGAAGCTCAGCTCCTCTGAACCTGGACTTGTGACTGGCATGTGAAATGTAGGGGTGGAGGGTGGTCTTATGACACTATGCCTGTGGCTGGGGAGGAGAAAATCTCCCCCTACCCTTCTGGGTTCTTCTGGCTGGTCTAATTAAATAGGTAGATTAACAGTAAAAAATCAAATCAAAATGGAAGTATCAAAGATATTGACAGGGATGAAGTAGAATAGTTACGCAAGTAGTTGTAGGAGTCCCAGTAAGGGACCATAGGTAGAGAAGGAAACCTAGGGGACTTTGGGAGATCACTGTAAGTTAATAATTGCTCAAGAAAGCCATTAGAATGATGCAGGTTTGCTTGACTACTGGCAGCACGAGATCTACCTCATGTCACTGGGTGGGGGATGGGGTGGGGCCTGCATTCAGGCTCAGACCAAGGGCAGGAGTTTAAGGACCACCCTTCTGCTGATGTGAATAAGCACTGTGACCATCCTAGTTTGACCTCATAGGGTCAAAATACTCTCATACCAGACAAATACTGAGGAGGAGTTGCTACTCAAAGAAAGAGGACCAGGAGGTCTTTTCCCTCCCCACTCCTCTTGGATTATAAAGCTGTAGCCCACCGAATCCTCAGGGCAGAGTCTCCTTGACTGCCTGCTTGCATCTCTCACAAGCATCCTATCTTAATACATCTATTTCCTGCCTATCACTTGTTTCTTGCTGAATTCCTTCTGCGCAGAGGCACAAAGAACCTGAATCTCCAGGTAAGGGATTCTAATTTAAAAACTGGCTCAAGCAGTTAGTGAATCCAACTAGGATCCATGAGGTTGAGGGTTCAATCCCTGGCCTCACTCAGTGGATTAAGGACCTGGCGTTGCTATGAGCTGTGGTGTAGGTTGCAGACGTGGCTCGGATCCCTCATTACTGTGGCTGTGGCATAGGCCAGCAGCTGTAGCTCCGAGTTGACCCCTGGCCTGGGGACTTCCATAGGTCTCAAATGCGGCCCTAAAAAAACAAACAAACTGTGGGTTCAAGTCCCAATCTGGGTTCTGCCTAGGTTCAAGCCATAAGTGCTGGCAGTTTCAACATGAGACCTAAAGAAATAACCAAAGCAGGCAGTTTTTATACTTTCTAGACAAAGAAATAGTAAATTTATGAAGAACAAAGTTAAAGAAGTTTGGGGCTAGGGTAGGAAACTAGTAGAGAAGTAAGATTCGTTTACACGGACTTCTCAGCCCTGAGTCCCCTCTGGGGACAAGGACGCTGTTCTATGTCCTGGCACTGGGAGGGCACCTTTCACATGGGGGATTTATTTCCTGCTTTGAGGACAGAGGCGGCTCAGAGTGTCGTTTTTGGATTGACTGTATTTTATTTTATTTAATTAATTTATTTTTTGTCTTTTTGTCTTTTCTAGGGCCGCTTCCCATGGCATATGGAGGTTCCCAGACTAGGGGTCGAATTGGAGCTGTTGCCACCGGCCGACGCCAGAGCCACAGCAACACAGGAGCCAAGCCGCATCTGCGACTTACACCACAGCTCACAGCAACGCCAGATCCCTAACCCACTGAGCGAGGCCAGGGACCGAACCTGCAACCTCATGGTTCCTAGTCGGATTCCTTAACCACTGTGCCATGACGGGAACTCCTTGACTGTATTTTATATAACTTTAATTTAAGCTAATCGGTGTCCCACTTTGGCATATTTGGGAGCAGTCCTCCCTGATCCCCAGCAAGCCCTTAACCTGTGGGCTCTAACCCTGTCTCCAGGCAGGCGGTGTCAGAACTGAGTTCAATTGTTGGACATCCACCTGGTGTTGGTGGAGTGCTTGGATGTGGGGAAAAAAACCCCTGCACATTGTAATTGGGTGCAGAACTGATAGAGACAGAGTAAAGGGCCAAAGTAGGTGATTAAATAGTTAAGCCTATGGTGTTCCCATCATGGCGCAGCGGAAACGAATCCTACTAGGAACCAAGAGATTGTGGGTTTGATCCCTGGCCTTGCTCAGTGGGTTAAGGATCTGGCGTTGCCGTGAGCTGTGGTGTAGGTCGCAGATGCAGCTTGGCTCCTGTGTTGCTGTGGCTGTGGTGTAGGCTGGTGGCTATAGCTCCGATTAGACCCCTAGCCTGGGAACCTCCATATGCTGTGGGTGTGGCCCTAAAAGGACAAAAGACAAGAAAAAAAGTTAATCCTGGAGTTCCCAGAGTGGCTCAGCAGAACGAATCTGACTAGTATCCATGAGGATGAAGGTTTGATCCCTAGTCCTGCTCAATGGTTTAAGGATGTGGTGCTGCCATGAGCTGTGGTGTAGGTTGCAGACTATACATGGATCTGGCGTTGTTGTGGCTGTGGCAAAGGCTGGTAGCTACAACTTCGATTCAACCTCTGGCCTGGGAAGCTCCATATGCCATGGGTGAGGCCCTAAAAAGACAAAAATAAATAAATAAATAGTTAATCCCACTAGGGGATTATAAGTAGAAAAAAGTATGGGAGACCCTCTAAGATAATGATCATTCAAGAAAGCAGGCTGTGGAGTTCCCATTATGGTGCAGCAGAAACGAATCCAACTAGGAACCATGAGGTTGAGGGTTCAATCCCTGGCCTCACTCAGTGGGTTAAGGATCCGGTGTTGCCATGAGCTGTGGTGTAGGTCAAAGATGCGGCTCGGATCCTGTGTTGCTCTGGCTGTGGCGTAGGCCAGCAGCTGTAGCTCTGATTCAACCCCTGGCCTGGGAATCTCCATATGCTGCGGTTGCAGCCCTAAAAAGACAAAAGACAAAGAAGGAAAGAAAGAAAGAAAGCAGGCTTATATAGCAACAAAAACCATGCCATAGAAGCATGAGGCATGCCCCCAAACAATAAAACAATGGGGGAATGAGACCCACATCTGCCCGGTGAGGTTAGTAAGTGAATAATTACTAGGACATGCTTCTCTGCACACATTAGAAACCAAAGTATAGGAAAAGGTGACATTATACTGAAACCTGAGATGATTTATCATATTTAATATATGTTACTTCCTGCCTTTTTGCTGATTTCTATTGTGCCATGCAGTCCCAGTTTGACCGTGTAGGGATAAGAAAACTCTCCAGCCCAGAATGGAGGAGGAGCTAGTGATGGGAAGCTTGATGTCTGTTCAAGAATGAGGAAGAAGGTGGTCTCCCCCTCCCCATTCTTCCTTTGATTATAGAACTGTAATTCATTAAGTTCTCTTGCCTGCCCATTATAGGTCTCTCAATTGTACTATTCTAATAAATCACTTCTTATCTATCACTTTGCCTCTGGCTGAATTCTTTCTGTGCTGAAATATAATGAACCAAAGCTTCTTGGAGCCTCCCCCACCACCCCCCAGGCACCACTGGGTGGTTTCAGCACCATTAATCCTAGTGCTCTTTTATTAACTTGTCTAAGATTCTCATATGGTTTTAAGATCTTACTTTTCTCTATCTTTTTAAAATTTTACTGGAGTAGGAGTTCCCATGGTGGCTCAGTGGTAACAAACCCAACCAGTATGCCTGAGGATGCGAGTTCGATCCCTGGCTTTGCTCGGTGGGTTAAGGATCCGGCGTTGCCGTGAGCTGTGGTGGCTTGGATCCCACGTTGCTGTGACTGTGGTGTAGGCTGGCAGCTGCAGCTCTGATTTGACCCCTAGCCTGGGAACCTCCATAGGCTGAGGGTTCAGCCCTAAAAAGACAAAAAAAAAAATGAATGAATGAATGAATAAATGAAAATATTGTACTGGAATATAGTTGACTTACAATGTCAGGTGTACAGCAAAGTGAATCAGTTATACATATATGGGCAGAGAATACTTTCTCTTGATACAATCTTTGATGTGTTTATTTTACATTTGCATGAAAGTCAGATATTTTATTGTTTTAAAAATTATGTTTTAACACAACAATATGGTACTACATAGAAACATTGATTCTGCAATAGTTTATTTATACCTAATGGGCAGCTGATTTGAGGTGAGACCTTCTTTTTATTTTTTGTGCTGCATTTATTACTTTGTAAGAAGCAGGGCTGAAGTCTGTTTCTCTGGTGAGACTTGAGGCCAGTGTTTGGAAGAAGATTAATATTCATGATAGTGAATATTTTCACTTAGGTATTTCAGAAATAAACTAACTTTGTCTTTGTTTAGGAGAATGTTGAAGTCAAAACACTAGTCATCTCCTACATTCTTCTTTTTCCAGGGTCTGCTGCTGCTGCTTTTTTTTTTTTGTCTTTTCTAGGGCCACACCCTCTGCATATGGAGGTTCCCAGGCTAGGGGTCTAATCAGAGCTGTTACCGCCAGCCTACCCCAGAATCACAGCAACGCAGGACCACGTCTGCAACCTATACCACAGCTCACGGCAATGCCGGATCCTTAACCCACTGAGCGAGGCCAGGGATTGAACCCGAAACTTCATGGTTCCTAGTCAGATTTGTTAACCACTGAGCCATGATGGGACCTCCCTGCATCTGCTTCTATTAGAAAGGGACCCTCTGCCTGGCCCTCTGGAGCAGGATGTCACCACTCCCAGATCATCCCACTCAGATCCCCAAAGATCTTACCAAACGTTAGGCATTGTCTCCCCCTCTATCTCACTGAGCCCACAAGGTGTTTCTAAGATAGTGGTTCTCAGTTAGGGGCAATTTTGTCCCCATGGGACATTTAGCAGCACCGGGAGGCATTTTGAGTCATCACCACTTGAGGAATGCCCCTGGCATCCAGAGGGTAGATGCGGACATTGCTGCTGAACAGCGCATGCACAGGGTAATCCTCCACAGCAAAGAATTACCTGGCCCCAAATAGCAACAGTGTCAGGCTGGGAAACCGTGTTGTAAGGCAAATTTGAGGAAATAACTTCACATTCTTTTTGCATTTTACAGCTGAACAAACAGAAGTTCAGAAAGGTTGTGCTGCACCCAAGGTCACACAGCAAGAGACAGAGTAGGGACCAGAACACAGTTCCTTTAGGTCTGCTCTTTATCCTCAGTGTTGCTTCTTGGGGTTATCGGTGGAACTAAAGTGGGTGCCCCTACAGAGGGGGACACAGCACAGGTGATAGGAAAGGGGAGAATGGACCAGAGGAAGTGGGAGAGGTGTACGGTCAAAGATCAGGGAGTCTGCACTAGTCTCATTTGATAAAGAGCGAACACGACACCCAGTGTCTATGCACGCTGACCTCACGTCAGCTCTCCAACAATTTCTGCTGATGACCACGATGTAGAGGTGTAGAGAGAACCCCCTTTTGTTCACCTCAAGCCCTGTCCTGGGCTCTGAAAATGGTGGCGTGCATAGCAGAGACTAAAGAAACCTTGCCTGTGAAGTGGGAGATGAGGTAAACCGAGGAGAGTTCAGTCTTCAGAAGCAAAAGGAAGCTGGCCAGCGCTGGGAGGGGATGCACGACTGCCCTCTGCCAAACAGCTGGCACTCACAGCAGCTCTGGGAGCCGAGCCAATGAGGAATACAAAAGAGCCATTGGTCCGGGGAGAGATGGGCAGTTCTTCAGATGGATGAAAGTTATCCTGTCTGTGCCTTTCTGTCTCCTAATTACATCCCTTGCACTTGATATCTCTGAATAACCCCAGAGTCCGTGGTAGCTGCTCAAAGCCAATAGACCATCTGTTTTGTGGAAGGGACTGAGGGAGCTGCCTGAGTCCTCAGCCGGTCCAGGGCAGGGGCTGTGTCGTCCCCCGCTCCCCCCCGCCTCGCTGCATCCCTCCCCTTGTTGACGCTCTCCCCTCCCCTGTGACACTGCTCACACGGGCTTGCATGCCCCCCCACCATGAGTTCTGCCCTTAACTTCCATTTAGAAGTGACCACTGTCCCTTTATATGCCTCTTGCTTCTGACCTACTATTTTCTCTGTATGGAGGTTGTTTGGGTCCTTGTCTGATTCTCTTTCCATCACATTTCCTCAAAAGACAAAAACTCATATAAAGACATTTTGTAGGAAAATCAGGAGGGTTGCACACACCAGAGCCTTCAACTCTAGCCGTGACCTAGAGGGCTGGGACATGTCTGTGCTCTCAATTCCTGCTTGGCCCTGTTCCTTGGGGTTATGGTAACGGAGCCGGACCCTAGGAGCCTTTCCAGGATAGACCCCACCCATCTCCTCTGTCGGTGCCTGCCTTTTGTCTGTAGGAAAACTTTAGTCGAAGAATAAACCGAATCAGAGAAGTGAGAAAATGCAGAAAGGGAAACAGTTTAACAAGACCAACTAATAATAGTTTAGCCATTCAACAAAGTCAAAGACCTTTCATTCTTCCTCAAGGACACTAGATGATATTCTGAACCATGCCTTTCGAGGTGTTTTGCAGACACCGAAACCCCTACCCGGAGTGGGGGGGCGGTGGGGAAGAAATTAACTGCATGCTGCCCCAGACGGATTGGAACAGGGAGGTTGATGAGGCTGACTCCCAATTACCTCACCATCAACCAATCAGAAGAATCCTCTCAAGCTGACCACACACGACTCCTTGGACACTGGAAGACTCCTCACTGCCCTTCCAGGGCAGGGCACAGTTTTCAGGGCACTAGCCTGTTGTGTGCCTCCCCCACCCCTGCCTTGGTACGGCAAAGCATAAAGCTTTCCTTTTTACTTCTCCCCAAGTCTGTTTCAAGTCAGTGCAGGTGCAGAGAGGCCGAGTTTCAAGTTTTGACAACAGTCAATCTGTTCTTTCCTTTCCTTTCCTAGTGGGTACCAACTTTGTTGGCGCCTCCTCCTCTGTGGTGGAGATCTGTTCCCTTGGCCTCATCTGCCCCCATCCTGCTCTCCCTGACCCCTTTGGATGTCTGTCTTGAGATGTCTGTCATCCCTGCCTTCATCCCAAGCAGTTCATCAAAGCATTCCCTCCAACACAAATAGTGCTTGGCTCATACAAAGGAATCCTGGTGGAGTTCCTGTCATGGCACAGAGGAAACGAATCCGACTAGGAACCATGAGGTTGCGGGTTCGATCCCTGGCTTTGCTCAGTGGGTTAAGGATCCAGCATTTCCACGTGCTGTGGTGTAGGTCACAGATTCAACTCGGATCCCACGTTGCTGTGTCCGTGGTGTAGGCCGGCAGCAACAGTTCCGATTGGACGCCTAGCCTGGGAATCTCTATATGTCACAGGTGCAGCCCTAAAAAGGACAAAAAAAAAAAAAAAAAAAAAAAAAAAAAAAAAAAGACGAAGGAATCCTGGCAATTAGAGATTTGTTCGAAGGTCCTTGCTTTTCCTCCCTCTCCTGACCTGAAGGAGGGAAAGTTTTTGTGTATCTTTGCACTTCCACGTTTACTCCTGTGCTGGCTCTAATATAGAGTAGTTACTCAAAATCCCCTTGCCTGGCTGAATGGATGAGATATTTTTCTTATTGGAGTCTCTGCCAAGGTAGGCCGAGGACTCCAGTCCTAAATGGAAGGAACAGACATGGGCCATTCCTCCTGTGTCTTCTCCTGCATCTTTGCCATGGTTCCCCAAGGGGCCTTGTCTTTTCAAGATAAGAATGACCAAAGGAGAGAAAGTGAAAGGATCCTTTCCTGATGAATTCCCCTGCCTAGGAGCCAAAGCTCCCGTGGTAGCAAGAGGGATTCTGTGAACAGCAGAGAAGAAAAATGGAAAAGTGAGAACAATCTTCTATATAAAACTTAGGAACTTTAAGAGAAGAGAAACTTCTCATTTCTTTTAGTGTGAAACCTAGACAGTGGAAGCTTTGAAAATGAATTCTTCCTCCAGCTGAGTTTCAGCAAAATCTAAAAACCGGTGAAACTTTATGAAAAAAATTAGTTCTGTTCTAGCAGTGGAACTTGAGAATATAGGTTGCTTATTTCATACACACTGCCTGTCTATTCCTAAAATGGGAAAGTGTCTTTCCAAAGTCACACCATGCTTCAGTGTCATTCCAATGTTTCTTCTTAGTCCTTGACATTTAATCATTCACAACTGCTTTTTATTACCTCATTTATATTACCATCATGAACATAATATTATCATGCAATTAATGGCATAATATCTTGCAAAACTTCATATCTGCCAAGTAGGATCTAGGTACTGGTTAAAACACTCGAGCTGGCAATCAATGAAACGTTAAAGTATTTTATGGGAGTTAAGACAGGCAAGATATATTGAATTTCAATGGCTGCTAGCTAAATCTTCTAACTCCTTGGTGAAACTTATTTGCCCTATATCCAAATCAAGTCTCGAGGTCTAAAGTGAGTCTTAAGAGGTAAAATTGAATAGATTGTGCTTGAAGAATGAAGAAGGGGAGATAAGAAGTGAGGCAAATTCAACTAAATTAGCTTGGAATCTTTAGGTGGTCTTTGAATTTATTGAAAAGAAAAGAGAATTCCACAAGGTACAAGAGAAGTGGATAAAATATAGTATATAAATTTAAAACAATACTTTTCAGACTTCTGGTTTCCAGACTGCCACAAAGGAGTTTATAATAAGTAAAAAGCAACCCATTGAAAAATCAACAGCTCTTTTTAGGTCCATCAGAGAAGTGAGGTCACAGTGCAAACTGCCACCCTCAAAATCAGAGAGATGGACCAGCAGATGCCAGGAATCACAACTTACTGGAGAAACATGAGAAACAGTGCCAAGGTAGGAAATCCTTAACTATAGTTTGATAAATTGCTGGAGACTCAGTATGGACAATTCTGAGAGTTAAAAACTCCAGAGGGACTTGGTCATGGGTGGACCCCACACTCTTGTGAGTTTTACCTCTGGGGAGCTCCACCAGGCCCTCACTGTGACTATCAGAGAAAAATCCCATCATGCATTTGGCAGAAGGATTGTAAAAGGAAACATTAAAAACTATACTAGGGCATTCTTTCCTTCTTTTATTATTATTATTATTATTTTATTTTATTTTATTTTTGTCTTTTTACCATTTCTAGGGCCGCTCCTGCAGCATATGGAGGGTCCCAGGCTAGGGGTCGAATTGGAGCGGCAGCCACCGGCCTCCACCAGAGCCACAGCAACACGGGATTTGAGCGACATCTGCAACCTACACCACAGCTCATGGCAACACAGGATCCTCAACCCACTGAGCAAGGCCAGAGATCAAACCTGCAACCTCATGGTTCCTAGTCAGATTCGTTAACCACTGAGCCACGATGGGAACTCCATTCTTTCCTTCTTAGTAAGGCTTGCCCTCAGGAGAAACTTTTTTTTTTTTTTTCAGGGCCACACTCACAGCATATGGAGTTTCCCAAGCTAGGGGTCTAATCGGAGCTGTAGCTGCCAGCCTACACCACAGCCGCAACAATGCCAGATCCAAGCCACATCTGCAAACTACACCACAGCTCACAGCAATGCCAGATCCTTAACCCAATGAGCGAGGCCAGGGATTGAATCCGCAACCTTGTGGTTCCTAGTAGGATTTGTTTCCACTGCACCACAGTGGGAACTCCAGAAGAAACTGTTTTATCAGAGCCTAACCTACCTGAGGGAAGGGAAATACCCAACTCTACCCTGTTCTGCCATCCTGTCCCACCTGAAGAGGGAAAAAGCACTGAGAAGCACTGGTGAAGTTCACAGTCAGGGGCACAGGTTCATCAAAAGACTGAGACCTAATCACAGGACTGTAGAATGCTTCCCCTTCCCTCACACTCCACCACTGCCTCACTAAAGGCCTATTTACCACAGTTCCTTTTACCCAGTACATGGTCCATCTTTCAACAAAAAATTACGAAGGCCAAACACAGTTTGAAGAGACTAAATAAGCATTAGAATCAGAGCTGGATATGGCAGAAATGTTAGAATTATCAGATGAAGAATTAAAAAAAAATCCACAAATCTATGATTAATATGCTATAGACTTTCTTGGGAAGGAAGATTACATACAAGAACAGATGGATAATGTAAGCAGAAAGAGGGAAAGTCTAAGAATTAAGAAGAAATGCTAGAGATGAAAACCACTAGCAGAAATGAAGAGTGCTTTGATGGGCTCATCAGTAGACTGGACATGACTGAGGAAAACATATTTGATCTCAGGTAAGATATCAGAGACTTCTAAAACTGAAAGGCAAAGAGAAAAAAATTCTTTTTTTTTTTTTGGTCTTTTTTTTTAGGGCCACCCCTGTGGCATATGGAGGGTCCCAGGCTAGGGGACTGATCGGAGCTGTAGCCACTGGTCTACACCAGAGCTACAGCAACCCGGGATCCGAGCCACGTCTGCAACCTACACCACAGCTCATGGCAAAGCCGGATCCTTAACCCACTGAGCGAAGCCAGGGATCGAACCTGCAACCTCATGGTTTCTAGTCGGATTCATTTCCGCTCTGCCATGATGGGAACTCTGAGAAAAATTCTTTAAAAAAATAGACTATCCAAGAACCATGGGACAAACAAATGTTACATGTAATGGGAATAATGGAAGGAGAAGAAATAGAAGGAAACAGAAGTAAAATCAAAACAGTAATGACTGAGAATTTCCCCAAATTAATGTCAGGCCCCAAACCACAGATCCAGGGAACTCAGAGATCACCAAGCAGGCTAAATGCCAATCTCTTCTTTCCTCCAAAACAAAGCCAAAAATAACTATACCTATTCATATTGTATTCAAATCTGAGCAAATTAAAGACAAAGAAAAATATTGACAGAAACCAGAAGAAAAACACCTTGTCTATAGAGAAGCAAAAATAAGAATTACATACGACTTCTCCTCAGAAACCATGTGAGCAAGAAGACCGTGGAGTGCAGTAGTCAAAATATTAAGAGAAAAAAAAAAATCCCCACTAACCTAAAATTCTGTACCCTGCAAAATTATCCTTCAAAAGTGAAAAAGAAATATAGACTTTCCCAGACAAACAAAAATTGAGGGAATTTGTTGCCACTAGATCTACCTTTCAAAAAATGTTTCCTTCTCTCATAGGAGAAAAGGAAAATGATATAGGTCACACACTTGCAACTACATAAAAAAGGAAGAGAATGAGAGAATGAATAAGTAAAGATAAAAGCATATTTTTCTTACTCTTTTCTCTCTTACTCTATTTATTAACTTAAAAAATTGAAACACATTTGACATATAACTTTGTGCAAATTTAAGGTGTACATGTTAATATTTATATATTGTAATATGATTGCCAATGTAGTGATAATTAGCACCTCTATCACATTATCCCTTCCTTACAGTGTTTGGAATAACTAAGTTCTAATGTCTTAGTTTGATGATTATATTGTCTATATTTACTATACCTTGTAATAGGTCACTAGGACTTATTTACTACTTGCTGCAAGTTTGTATCCTTAAACAACATCTGTCCTCTCTTCTTTCTCCCTCCATTCCTTGGTAACCACTGTTTTACCATTTTTATGAATTTGACCTTTTAGATTCTACATATAAGTGCTATCAGAAATTACTTGTCATTCTCTGACTTATTTCACTTAGCATAATGTGCTCAAGGTCCATCCATATTGTCACAAATGGTGAAGTGTATTTTCTCATGACTGCATAGTATTCCATTGTATAGGTATACCACATCTTTATCCATCAGTGCATGGTGAACAGTTGAGTTGTTTCCATAGCTTGCCTGTTGTGAGTATGCATGTATCTCTTTGATATCTTTCCTTTTTTTTTTCATTTCCTTTGTGTATATACCTAAAAGTGGGATTGCTGGATCACATGGTAGATCTATTTTTAATTTTTTGAGGAAACGCCATATTGTTTTCTGTAGTTTTCTTGTTCTTAATTGATCTAACAGATAAAAATTTATTCAAAATAATGATAGCAATAATTTTATGTAGATATACATAAGGAGTAATAAATGAAATACATGATAGGGACAAGAGGGAAGAATTAGGAATATTTTGCTATTACAAGGTATTGTAACACAAAGTTGTATAAAGTTATTTGAAAGTAGAGCTAGTGCAGTTATAAATGTATATTACAAACTCTAGAGAAACTGCTAAAATTAATTTTTTAAAGAAGTATATCATACTTTATAGTGAGAATCTTGATGCTTTCCTACTAATGTCAGGAACAAGGCAAGTGTGTTCTCTGTCATTACTGCTTTTCAGCATTGTATGGAAGTCCTAGAGAATGCTATAAGACAAGAAAAGGAAATGAAAGGCATATAGATTTGAAAGGAAGAAATAAAATTATCTTTTTTTGTCTTTTGTCTTTTTTTTCAGGTCATAATTATGGATGTTTATTAGCATTAGAACCACATTGTTTTTTTCAATGAAAGGAATAATATAGACTAGACTTCATTGCAACTGGGGTTTTTTGGATCCTTCAATTTAAAGCTGCCATTTTTTGTTATTTCTGATAATATAACAGATGACATAATAAATCATAGACAAAATTATGGCTTAAAAAAGTCAATACAGATTTTGTGAGAACTATCTCAACATTCTGGACATTGTGCAATTTATAGGTTTGTTTATGACTTTTATTTCCCAACAATGGCTAGGCTAATAGAACATAATATGCAAATGTATTAGTTAAAATTATAACTACAAATGTTCTGGTTATAATTTTTTGTATCTCATTTAATGTTGCTCCTTTTAGTTATTAGCTTTTCAGCACCATACAAATAATCTTTTTATCCTTTGCCCTCAAGTGTTTAGAACTTGTGAAGCATTTATTATAACACTAATTGAAGGTTATCTCCCATTATGGTATATTGTATACTTCCATTTTTTTTTTTTTCTTTTTTAGCTACACATGTGGCATGTGGAAGTTCCCAGGCCAGGTATTAAATCTGAGCTGGAGCAGTGACCCATGCACAGTTGCAGTAATGCCAGTTCCTTAACCCACTGTACTGGGCCAGGGGTTGAACTGGCACCTCAACAGAGACAAGCCAGATCATTAATCCACTGCAACACAGAGAGAATTCCTTTATACTGACAGTGTTATGTCCAGTCCACCTGTAAAACTAACGCATTGTTTAAGGAATTAGATGAGATGTATAACAAATAAAAGTATCAAAATAATGCTTCTATTTCTTTATGACATTTCATGCTATACTAATTTTACTCATAATCATTTGGAATGGCATTTTGATTTCAAGGTCAAATTTATTCCACTGTGTTGTTTTTTTTTTTTCCCACCCAGTGGATCAGAGTGTATTTTTACAGCTTTCATTACATATGACTCTCCCCCATTTTTATTATTTTTTAATAGTTATTTCACCAATAAAATTTTTTTCTACTGTACAACATGGTGACCCAGTTACATATACATGTACACATTCTATTTTCACACATTATCATGCTTCATCCTAAGTGACCAGACATAGTTCCCAGTGCTACACATGGATCTCATTGCTAATCCATTCCAAAGGCAATAGTTTGCATCCATTAACCCCAAGCTCCCCAACCATCCCCCCCGCCTTTGGCAACCACAAGTTTGTTCTCCAAGTCCATGAGTTTCTTTTCTGTGGAAAGGTTCATTTATGCCCTATATTAGATCCCAGATATAAGTGATATCATATGGTATTTGTCTTCCTCTTTCGAACTTGCTTTACACAGTATGAGAGTCTCTAGTTCCATCCATGTTGCTGCAAATGGCATTATTTTGTTCTTTTTTATGGCCGAGTAGTATTCCATTGTGTATATATACCACATCTTCCAAATCCAATCATCTGTTGATGGACATTTGAGTTATTTCCATGTCTTGGCTATTGTGAATGGAGCTGCAGTGAACACGTGGGTGCATGTGTCTTTTTTAAGGAAAGTTTTGTCTGGATATATGCCCAAGAGTGGGATTGCTGGGTCCTATGGTAGTTCTATGTACAGATTTCTAAGGTACCTTCATACTGTTTTCCATAGCAGTTCTATCAGCTTACATCCCCACCAACAGTGCAGGGGGGTTCCCTTTTCTCCACACCCCCTCCAGCACTTGTTATTTGTGGATTTATTAATGATGGCCATTCTGACTGGTGTGAGGTGGTATCTCGTGGTAGTTTTGATTTGCATTTCTCTAATAATCAGTGATGGTGAGCATTTTTTCATGTGCTTGTTGGCCATCTGTACATCTTCCTTGGAAAAACTTCTATTCAGGTCTTTTGCCCATCTTTCATTTGGGTTGTTGGCTTTTTTTTGCTATTGAGTTGTATAAGTTGCTTATATATTCTAGAGTTTAATTCCTTGTCAGTTGCACCATTTGAAACTGTTTTCTCCCATTCTGTAAGTTGTCTTTTTGTTTTCTTTTTGGTTTCCTTTGCTGTGCAAAATCTTGTCAGTTTGATTAGGTCCCATTGGTTTATTTTTTGCTCTTATTTCTGTTGCTTTGGGGTGTCTTTTGTCTTTATAGGGCTGCACCTGTAGCATATGGAGTTTCCTAGGCTAGGGGTCTAATCGGAGCTGTTCCTGCCAGCCTGTGCCAGAGCCACAGCAATGCCAGATCCAAGCCACGTCTGCAACCCACACCACAGCTCACAGCAACGCTGCATCCTTAACCCAGTGAGCAAAACCAGGGGTCAAACCTACAACCTCATGGCTCCTAGCCAGATCTGTTTCCGCTGTGCCACAATGGGAACTCCCCAAAATTATCTTTGTTAGCAGGTGACAAGACTGTCTATGTAGAAATCTAAAAGAATCAACATAAAACACTCTTGGAACCAATAAGGGACACTGAAAGTTTGCAGGATACAACGTTAGTAGACAAAAGTCTATTACTTTCTTATACTATCAATGAAGATGTGAAATTTGAAATAAAATACATGTTATCATTTACATTAGCACTTCCAAAAAAGGAATACTTAAGTATAAATCTAATAAAATATGTACAAGAGCCATATGACGGAAACCACAAAACTCTGATGAAAAGTATCAAAGAAGAAGTAAATAAACAGAGATATTCCATGATTACGGATAGGAAGAGTCAGTGTTGTCAAGATATCAGTTCTTCCCAACTTGATCTATAGATTCAATGTAATCGTACTCAAAAATCCCAGAAAGTGAATTTGTGGATGGCAACAAACTGTATTTAAAGTTTTTGTGGAGAAGCAAAAGACCCTGAATAGCCATCACATCAATTTTCTTAAACTGATGAGAAATTAGCAAGAGGATGACTGATTAGCATGCTAGAGTTCAGGCCAAGTTACAGAGGAAGCCACCTCTGTAGGAGCTGAACAAAGGAGAACAAAATAGGAAGAGTGACACTACCCAACTTCAAAACTTACTGTAAAGTACATAATCAAGACCATATGGTATTGTTGAAAGAATAGACATAGTTCAGTGGAAGAGAATAGAGATTCCAGAAAGAGACTCATATAAATATAGTCAACTTTGACAAAAAAAAAAAAAAAAAGTAATACAATGGAGTAAAGACAAAGTGGCCCAGTGGAAATGAATCCAACTAGGAGCCACAACATTGTCGGTTCGATCCCAGGCCTTGCTCAGTGGGTTAAGGATCCATTGTTGCTATGAGCTGTGGTGTAGTTCACAGACACAGCTCAGATCCCGAGTTGCTGTGTCATAGGCCAGTGGCTATAGCTCCGTTTGGACCCCTAGCCTGGGAACCTCCATATTGCTGTGGGTGTGGCCCTAAACAACAACAACAACAACAAAAGTAAAGATAATATTTTAAACAAATGGTGCTGGAACAGCTGGACATCTATGTGCAAAACAATGAACCTAGACATGGACTCACATCCTTATTAGAATTAACTCAAAATGCATCACCTTTTATAAGAATTAACTCAAATAAATTGCTAAAATGTAAGATGGAATACTATAATACTCCTAAAAGATAACATAGGAGAAAATCTAGGTGACTGGATATGGTAATGACCTTTTAAAAAGTTAATTCTATTTTATGGCAATAACTTTTTAGATAAAACACCAAAGACAAGATTCATGAAAGAAATAATTGATAAGCTGGATGACATTAAGTTTAAAAATTCTGTGAAAGACGAGGTCAAGTGAATGAGAAGACAAGCCATAGACGAGGAGAAAATATTTGCAAAAGACACATCTGATAGCGGGCTGTTTTCCAAAATATACAAAGGACCCTTAAAACTCAATAATAAGAAAGTGAGCAACCTGATTTAAAAGTGAGCCAAAGACCCGAACAGACATGTCACCAAGAAGATGTACAGATGATAAGCAATCACATGATTCAACACCATATATGATTAAGGAATTACAAATTAAAGCTAAAATGAGATATCAAAACAGACCTATAAGAATGGCCAAAATCCAAAATAGTGGGACAACACAACACCAAAAGCTGGCAACGGTGTGAAATAACAGGAATTTTCATTCATTGCTAATGGAAATGCAATGGTTGCTGTCACTTTGGAAGATAGTTGGCAATTTCTTACAAAACTAAACCTACTCTTTCCAGGTAACCCAATGATTTACTCCTTGGTATTTCCCCAAAGGAGCTGAAAACTTATATCCACACAAAAACGTGCATGTGAACGTTTACAGTGGCTTTATTCATAATGGTCAAAACTCGGAAGCAATCAAGATTCTCCAGTTCTTAAATGGATAAATGTACTCTGATACAACCAGACAATGGAACTTTAATCAGCACTAAAAAGAACTGGGCTGTCAAGCCTTGAAAAGACATGAGGGAAACTTAAATGCCTATTACTAATAAAAGAAGCCAATTTTATTTTATTTTATTTTATTTTATTTTTTGCTTTTTAGGGTTCTACTTGCAGCATGTGGAAGTTCCCAGGCTAGGGGTCATATCAGAGCTGCAGCTGCCGGCCTATGCCACAGCCCCAAGAATGCAGGATCTGTGCCGAGTCTACAACCTGCACCACAGCTCAGGGCAACACCAGGTCCCTAACCCACTGAGCAAGGCCAGAGATTGAACCTGCATCCTCATGGATACTAGTCAAGTTCATTTCCACTGAGCCACAATGGGAACTCCCCAAAGAAGCCAATTTTAAAAGGCTGTATACAGTATGATGATTCCAACTACATGACATTCTGGAAAAGGCAAAACTATAAAGTCGATAAAAAAAAGTAGGGGTTGCCCAGCATTAGTGGGGAAAGAAGGATAAACATGCAGAACAAAGATGGTTTTAGGGCAGTGAAACTATTCTTTATGGTACTATCATTGTGGATACATCTGTCCAAACCCATGGAATGTACACCGTGAGTGAACACTGATGTAAACTACGGCCTTGGGGTGATAAGGATGTGTCAGTGTAGGCTCCTCAGCTGGGACAAATTTACTGCTCTGATGCTGGGTGTTAATAGTGGGAAAGATTGTGTTTTGGTGAGGACAGGGGATGAAGACATGGAAATTCTTTGTTCTTTCTACTCATATTTGCTACAAACCTAAACATCTCTAAAAATTAAGTTTTATTAGTTAAAAAAAAAAATGACGTTTTAGGAGTTTTGTTGTGGCTCAGCGGAAACAAACCCATCTAGTATCCATGAGGATGTGGGTTCGATTGCTGGCCCTACTCAGTGGGTTAAGGAGCCAGCGTTGCCATGAAGCTATGGTGTAGGTTGCAGATGTGGCTCGGATCCTGAGTTGCTGTGGTTGTGGTGTAGGCCGGCAGCTGCAGCTCTGATTTGAGCCCTAGCCTGGGAACTTCCATATGCTGCAAGTGTGGCCCTAAAAAAAAATGCAAAAAAATGATGCTTTAGATGAATATTTATTAACATTTAAAGTTGTTTGATATTTGCTATTATTAATATAATCCAGGAGTTCCCATCGTGGCTCAGGGGTTAACGAATCTGACTAGGAACCATGAGGTTGCGGGTTCGGTCCCTGGCCTTGCTCAGTGGGTTAAGGATCCGGCGTTGCCATGAGCTGTGGTGTAGGTTGCAGACGTGGCTCAGATCCCGAGTTGCTGTGGCTCTGGCACAGGCCGGCGGCTACAGCTCCGATTGGACCCCTAGCCTGGGAACCTCCATATCCCGCTGGAGTGGCCCAAGAAATGGCAAAAAAAAAAAAAATATATATATATATATATATATATATGAAATCCAATTTTTATTAAAATATGCATAGAAATAGGTCTGGAAGAGTATGAAACAGTTGCTGGAATTGTTGAAATAATTCTAAGAAGGATATGAAAGGATTACCTTTGACCAGTTTTTTCTTTTCTTTATCTGTATTTTATTATTTCTCTTTATGTTACCAATGCTGATAGACAGTAATCCTTCTATTTATTTATCTTTGTTAGAGTGTAGAGTGAAAAGCAAATCTTCCTCTAAGTCCCCAGTCTCTTTAGTTTCTTCAAAGGAAGTTTTTCCTTGTGACTCTTCCAGAGGTTGTCTCTATTTACAAACATATATGCCTGAGTCCCTCCTGTTTCCTCCCCTGACCTGGTAAATGATAGCCTCCTACATACAGTTCCTTACTTTGCCTTTTTATTTAATCTCAGATCTTGGAATAGAAAGCAGGCTCATGGGTTTTTTTGGTGGTCATTGTTGCTTTTTAGGGCTGCGCCCGAGGCATATGGAGGTTCCCCAGCTAGGGGTTGAATTGGAGCTACAGCTGCCAGCCTACGTCACAGACACTGCAACGGCAGATCCAAGCCACTCCTGTGACCTACACCACAGCTTATGGCAATGCCAGGTCCCTAAACCACTGAGTGAGGCCAGGGATCGAACCCGCAACGTCAGATTTATTTCCGCTGCAGCACGACGGGAACTTCAGGCTCATGGTTTTTAATGGGTGCAAAATATGTTATTGTTTGAATGAATCATGGTTTATTGAGCACCTCCCCTCACAAGGGGTATTTAGGATGCTTCTAGTCTTTAGCTAATATAGGCATTGATGTTAGAATAAATGTCCTTGTACCTACTTTTTTGGAATATGTACAAGAATATTTGGGATATAATTTTTTGAAGTGTTAAGAACCAGGTCAAAGGGGAAATATGTTAAAATTTGGCATTTCCAATAACCCTCAAAAGAGGTTGTTCCAGATGGTACTCTCAGCAAAGTGGTTTGAATACATGCATAAGTAATGTGTACCTATGAGGAGTAGCCAAGTACCTATTATATGTCCCTTTCCTCCCTCAACAGGGTCTGTCAAATATTAGTTTAAATAGTGAGAAAAAGAAATAGAGGAGTTCCCATTGTGGCTCAGCAGTAACAAACCTGATTCGTATCTGTGAGGATGCAGGTTCGATCCCTGGCCCTGCTTGGTGGATTAAGCATCCAGTGTTGCTGTAAGCTGTGGTGAATGAGCTGCAGGCACGGCTTGAATCTAGCATGGCTGTGGCTGTGTCACAGGCTGGCAGCTACAGCTCTGATTTGACCCCTAGCCAGGAACTTCCATATGCCACAGGTGCAGCCCTTAAAAAAAAAAAAAAAAAAAAAAAAAAAAAAAAAAAAAAAAAAAAAAAAAAGAAAGAAAGAAAAAAGAAAAAGAAATAGATAAAGAAACATTCATTTTAGACTTGATCTGGCATTTGTGTTGAGGTTACCATATGGCATTGAGTCTGGAGTGAAGATATTGTTTTATCCTGCCTGGGCCCAATTGTTTTGGAAACAAACTGAGAAATCACTTTATATGTTGCTGAAGGGCTTTGCAGAGATATAGCCGAAGGAGTTGCTGAGGGAGACAGCCTGTTCTGAGTTTCAAAGAAACTCACAGACTTAGGTTTGGCAATTGGGGGCCTTTTGGATGCAGCTTATCTGTTTTACCACCTTTCTCCAGAATATTTCCTCAATTAAAAAGAAAGTTAGTAAGACCCACACTTTCATTGCTTTCTTAACCAATTGATTTGTATTCTTGCAATGGATTTGAGGTCCTTGCAAAGAGCTGCCCTTCATGATAGGAGGAAGTTCCTCAGCCCCACCAAGCCTGGAAATCAGGCCCCTAACAATCACCAACATTAATAATTATTTCATAACATCATTACAGCCATTGATTTAGAAAAAGCCAAGTCACTGTAATCTTTTTTTGCACAGAAGGAGAGGGACTTCTAAGAGCAGGTGCAATTTGAATTGAATTATTTCATTACTTGCTCACTGTGTCTGGCTGCTGCCAGAAGAACAAAGATGCCTCAGACCATTTCTTTCTTTCTTTCTTTTTTTGAGACAGTTAACTTCATTTTGTGAGATGTGAATGAGACCCACAAAACTCATTTAGACTCAGCCCAGTGCTCATATATCTAATTATTATTTTCTTGGATGTTTATTGGGTTTTGTGGACTTTTTAGAGAAGGCTCTATTATGTGTTTGATAAACAGAGAAGGTCGTGGGAAGGGCAGGTGATGGCCTGCGTCTCTTCTCTTCTGGTGGAAGATGAAATGTGGTTCTTGCTCTGGAAATGAGTAGGAGATGCTGCCAATCTCCTGTGGACCCCCTTTTGGAAATTTGTGGTCTGCGAGTGTAATGGATTCCTTACAACAATCCCTGGAAGTTTGGGGTGCATGTCAAGGCTTGTAGAGATTTCCTGGATTCACAGGCTGGCAGATCTGAATGGTCCAGATCCTGCCCTTCCCCTTAACACTGGAAATCTGACTCACCCACCTCTAGGGATCCCACCTTTGGATCATGTGACCTCACTTCCAGTTTCAGGTGGCTGGTGATGAGGATGTAGGCCTGAGCCCATCATCGGTCCCATTCCCCAGCCACTGAGATTGGTTAGAAATAGGCACATGACCTAGTCACCACCATGAGATGCCAAGAAGCTATTGCCTGGAATTCTGGGAAAGAGAACTTTTCTCTTTTTTCTTCAATGACCAATGATTTTGTACATAAAATTTGCTGTTTTTCTTAGTGCTAATGCCTTGCCTGTTCTTCCAGCTACAGTGGGGTGATAATATCGGCATTCTGATTAAGTAAATAGTGTGCTTTAGGAGACAGGAAATTTTTATTTTTTAATTATTTTTATTTATGTTTTTTTGCTGTTTAGGGCCACACCTGTGGCATATGGAGGTTCCCAGGCTAGGGACCTAATCAGAGCTACAGCTACCAGCCTACACCAGAGCCACAGTAACACAGGATCCGAGCCGTGTCTGTGACCTACACCACAGCTCATGGCAATGCCAGATCCTTAACCCACTGAGCGAGGCCAGGGATCGAACCCACAACCTCATGGTTCCTGGTCGGGTTTTTTTCCACTGCACCAAGACGGGAAATCCTGAAACTGGAAAAATTTTAAACTATCAGTCCTTCCAATGGTGAGGGAATTGATTTTAAAAAAGGAAACTTTTTCCTAAAAAGCAACAATGTTTGTTTTTTTCAATACTGAAATGTGTTGTAGCAACAAGACCTATTTGTGATCTTACGTCATTTTAATAATGAAAAAAAAAAAAAACCCACAAAACCTAACTACTGTCTTTGAACAGCAAATGTTTGGTGTTCCGGGGTTGCTGCTGCCACCGAGGAGAGTCAGCTTGAGAGGAGAGGGAACCTGGAGAAAAGTGGAAGTTGTGGGTGGGGTGGGGAAGAGGCAGAGAGAGAGGGGGAGAGCGGGTCCTTGTCCTGATATGTAGTCAGGATTCTATGAGGCCGATTTCTCAGTTATCTAAAGCAACAATGTCCATCTTGGGTTAGATTTTCTCTTGTTTGTATCTAAAAGGGTCCTGGGACCCGACTTTTTTTTCCCAGAAAAGTGCCACGTCCCCTCCTTACCTCTCTTCCCTTTATCTCTTCACAGCCTCCTTGCTCCTGCCCTGAATGAATGCTAATATTAGAATTTCCACTCTGTTAAGAATAAATGTCTACTTAGGGCCTTACAGCTTATCATCCTTTGATTGGATGATTGTAGGAAATGTGATGATAGAGGATTAAAGGCAGTAGAAAATAAACGTTAGACTGCAAATTCCACAAGGGCAGGGATGGGGCCTGCCTCGTTCTTCTCTGTCCTGCGTCCTTGGTACCAAGCGCAGCGCCTGGCGGAGTTAAAGGATCAAAGCGTGGCTGGAGTTGTGTCCTCAGGGACGTTTTGTTTCGTTTTGTGTTATTGGTCTTTTTAGGGGTGCACCGTGGCATATGGAAATTCCTAGGCTGGGGGTTGAATCAGAGCCGCAGCTGTGACCTACACTGCAGCTCGAGGTGATGGCAGGTCCTTAACCCACCGAGCGAGGCCAGGGATCAAACCCACATCCTCATGGATACTAGTTGGGTTTGTTTCCACTGAGGCACAGTGGGAACTCCTCCTCAGGGGCTTTTTAATTCAAGTTTCTCAGTGTCCAGTTGGGGTAGGGTTGGGGGGGAGGATGGTAGGCTCAATGTCCATCATCCTTTGGCCTCACTTTCTTCCAGTCCAGTTTCTCATTCTTTGCTTCTGCCACTGACTCTCCTCTTGGATCTAATAGCACTTTGGTAGCCCCTTTGATTACTCATCCGTCATAGACTATGATCCCAGAGGACAGATGTGTTGACAGTGAAGCAGGCTGTAAGGGCCAGAAGGAATTTGGTCAATGAATTAGCCCATGTTGAGGCCAAATGTCCTTTCTGAGCCTAATGCTGGTCTTGGTTGGAAGAGTTAGCAGCCCTGATTTGCCCTTCTGCTCAAGACCCATGGGCAGGTCCGTGCCCCCTGTTGCGGAAACTGAAATGCAGTCACATGGTAAATAAACTCCCTGCCTCATGCACCTTACTGTAAGGAACAAAGACTCCGGGCAGGTGTGCATGTTTTGAAAAGTATAAAGCATGCTACACATGCAGCTGTGACTTTAGGTAATATTGCCCTTTTCTTATGCTAATAGCACGGGTCCCTGATGAGCAGAGGGAGGCCCTAGGGGGAGCTGTGTCTGCTACAGATTCCTGCCACAGGGCTTCCTGCGTCTGACAGTCCAGAGAGCCATCTAGCCCCTTGTGCCCAGGCTGGCTCAGTCCTTCAGGGGAGAGAGCCTAAGGCGAGTCGGAACTCTCTCAGGCTGCTTGCTCCTGCCTTGGGGAGAGAAGCTGTGGAAAAGGCTAGAGCAGGGCAGCTTGGCTGATCCCCAGGGTGAGGAGAAAGATGGTGAGATAACGGTGACAGGACTCCTGATGCATCAGCCTCCTCAACCTGTGAATTTGATATTTGGTCTCAGGTAAGTTGTTGGATCTGTGGTCCACCTAAGTCTCCCCAGGCTGACCTTTGCATCCTGGGCTTAGGATGACCTGGCCTGGCTTCTTCTAGGCAGGGATCTTGGGAGAAACTTCCTTTCCTCCACCTTAAAAGTGAAATAAACATGCAAAGACCTCTGTAACCTGTGGGGATCTGTTAGCTCTGGAAGAGGAGGAGGAGGAGAGGGAGGAGGAGGAAGAGGGGGAGGATGAAGAGGAAGAAGAGGAAGAGGGGAGGGTGAAGAGGAGGAAGAGGAGGAGAAAGAGGAGGAGGAAAAAGAGGAGGAGGAGAAGGAGGAGGAAGGGGAAGAGGAAGAGGAGGGGAAGGAGGAAGAAGAAGAGGAGGGGGAGGAGGAGAAAGGGGAGGAAGAAGAGGATGAGAAGGAGGAGGAAGAGGAGGAAGAGGAGGAGGAGCAGGAACAATTGTGGAGCTCCAGGTCCAAATACCTGCTCTGTATGTTCTCTTTTTTTTTCCCCCTTTTGTCTTTTTGCCTATTTCTTGGGCTGCTCCGGGGGCATACAGAGGTTCCCAGGCCAGGAGTCGAATTGGAGCTGTAGCCACCGGCCTACACCAGAGCCACAGCAACGAGGGATCCGAGCCATGTCTGCGACCTACACCACAGCTCACAGCAACGCCGGATCCTTAACCCACTGAACAAGGCCAGGGATCGAACCCCCAACCTCATCGTTCCTAGTCGGATTCATTAACCACTGAACATACTCCTTTGTGTGTTCTCTTGTTTGAATCTTACCACAGTCTGTGATCCAAGTACAGAGAGAAACACACAAGAAAACTGAGGCACAAAGAGATTAAATTGCTCTTCCAAGGTACTACTCAGCTAAAAAGGGAAGGAGCAGGTTTTGAACCTATGGATTTCAATTCCAGAGCCCAGGCCCCTAAGGCTGTGCTTCCTCTCCTTCTCACGTGCTCATGCCTCTCTGGATGCCCTGGCTTAATGTGCCTGGCCCTGAGCAGATGTGCAACATGCTTGCAAAAATGAGAGTGAAGACCAGGTATAAAATGAAAAAGGAGAATGTCGTGGGTAACTCAGAGGCCTCTGGTGGCAGACATAGCTGTGGTCACAAGCCCAGGAGCGCGCAGCCTCTTTGCTGGCCCTTGAAGATCTGTGGGGTCAATGGACTGTGGGCCTCTTCAGGTCCTGAGAGCAGAACCTCCCACCATCCTTCCCACATTCTCTTTCTTCCCCTGGGCTTGTGAACTAGGCTTGGAGGGCACAGAGCAGGGCGGAACCTCAAGGTGGAAGGAGCTTGGGTTCCTATCACCACGTGGAAGGAGCTGTCCAGGAGAGTGGCTTGACCAGGAGAACATCCAACTTTTATTTGATCACAAATAGTTTTTATTTTGTTAAGTTATCGAAGTCTTGATATTTATTACAGCAGTTAGATACAAGTAATCTTTAGGAAAGCCTTGTTTTAGCCTGCTTTTGTTTGTTTGTTTTTGGTCTCACGTGGCATGAGCAAGTTCTCAGGCTACCCAGGACATAGCAGTAACCAGGACCACAGCTGGATCCTTAACCTACTGAGCCACAAGGGAACTCCAGGCTAGCAAGTTTTTATTTAGGAGTCTTCGGGTATGATCTTCTGTATAACTTGATGTGTGTGTTTTGAGTGTGTTTTGAGGGTGTCAGCTTTGGATCTATCTAAAGCACTGTTGCTCATTTATTTCTACTCTGTTCCCAAGTTCAAAATTCTTGAAGACCTGCTCATTTTCTCTCTCATAACTTCCGAGGCAGATCTCTCTACCAGACAGCCAGAACTAAACACCATACCAGCTTATATAATCTCCTTTAGAACAAACTTCTTTCAACCCACTCCGAAGCTGTCTCCTTCACTTATTTTCAAGGAAGCTCTTAGCATGAAGCTGCACAGAATGGAAATCTCTGAACTGTGCAGCAGGGAAGCACCCGGGCGTTTAAAGGGAAATCTCCCAGGTAATGCCTCTAAGGGAAGCTTCAAAGTGCAAAGGTGCTGCTGCAAACAGCCTGCCTGTGTCTGGTGGGGGTGGGCTGAGCAGAGGAGACAGAAGGATGGAGGAGCTGACAGCAGGTGCGGGCAGGTCTTCTCTGACACCTGGAGACAGACAGCCCCTGATGGAGCAGATGAGGGAAATCATGGCCATTTTAGAGTCATCACAACGGATGTGAGAAATGGGAAGTCATTATAATGGCTGGAGTGGTGGATCCCTCATCAGCTTGCTCATTTAGAATTCTGACTCCCATCCCCAGCCCCAAACCATGGAAGTGGCTTCAGAATGATGTTGGCAGATGAGAGGTTGGCTTTGTAACTCCCTAAAGATGGACAGGGAGACTGAGAGAACTGAAGTGGCTTGCTCAAGGTCACCTCTCCAGTCAGTGACAAAGCTTGGCCTTGGACTTGTCTGCTGCTAAAACCAGAGTTTGGGGCCATTGCTGCCCTGCCTTGCTGTGTTAGTGTCTGCTTGTCTGCTGTGACTGGTCTAAGAAATCCACTCACACAAAATGTTGCCTGGAGTGTCTGCACCAGTCTTCCTTCTTTTTCTATTTGTGGTGTCTTCACATTCTTTTCATCCATCACCACGACGGAGGGATGGGGCTCTCCTTCTGTTTGGTGTCTGCTCCCCAGGCTGTGCAGCTCTCAACTTGGCTGCCCACTAAAGTCTCCTGAGGGACTGATATCTGGGTCCCATCCCCAGAAATGTGTGTTTTTGTTTTGTCTTGTTTTGTTGCATGTTAAAAATTCCTTGGGAGTCTTTTTTTCCCATTTTTTAAAAGTTTTATGGAAGTGTAGTTGATTTATATTGTTGTGATAATTTCTGCTGTACAACAAAGTGATTCAGTTATACATATATACACATCCATTCTCTTTCAGATTCTTTTCCCACATAGATGATCACAGAGTATTGGGTAGATTTCTCCGTGCTATACAGCAAGCAGGTCCCTGTTGGCCAGTCCTTCCATATACCTCAGTGTCCATATGCCAGTCCCAGCAATTCTGACTTAATTGGTCTGGGGTGGGGCCTGGGCATTGATATTTTTTAGAAGGTCTTTTTAGAAGGTGGTTTTAATGTGTGGCCAAGATTGAGACCCAGTGTCTTAGGGCAGCCCTAGACAGAGGAGGGGTAAGGAAGAGCAAATGATTCACGTATTTAAGTCTAATGAAACATGTTTTCCTCAGGGGAAGGGGCTAAGGAGGATGACATACTCTGATTAGCCAGGCAGAAGCCCAATTCAAACTAGTTTGAGCAAAGGAATGGGATTACCAGTCTTGCAGAACTGGTGACCTCACATGGGCTGGAGCCAAGTACTTTTTCCAGGCTGGCTCTTCTGGCTCCTTCTGCCTCCCTGTCTGACTCTTGTCTCTATTCCCCACCCCCACGCCCCCTTGCTGGCTCCATATACAGACTGGCTTCCCTGTGTGTCACCTGCTTTTAGTACTCAGCTTACACCCTGCCAGTTTGGCAACCCTACAGAGAAAGGGCCTGCTCTTTCCAAATGTATGTGTATTAATCTAGGGAAGTTCTGGAGTTCCTGTCATGGCACAGTGGTTAACGAATCCGACGAGGAACCTTGAGGTTGCGGGTTCCATCCCTGTCATTGCTCAGTGGGTTAAGGATCTGGCATTGCCATGAGCTGTGGTGTGGGTCGCAGACGTGGCTCGGATCTCGTGTTGCTGTGGCTCTGGTGTAGGCCGGTAGCTACAGCTCCGATTGGACCCCTAGCCTGGGAACTTCCATATGCTGTGGGAGCAGCTCAAGAAAAGGCAAAAAGACCAAAAAAAAAAAAAAATCTAGGGAAGTTCTTGTGTCAATGAGTCCACTCTGGGACCGGTCACTCTATCCTCATGGCAAAAAGATGATGGGACACTGCGACTACAGCCCCCAGTGTCCCACGGGAGGCAGGAGGAATGGTTCTTCTAAGCAGGCACCAGGGCAGGTGTAATCCCTGCAGAGTTGGAGTGTGGGAGCTTATTAGAGCAGAAAGGGAAGAGAGAGCATTCTGAGCAGAGGAAAGAGCTAATGAAAGCCCCTGGGAGGTGAAGGGGCATAGTGTGCGAGCTCTCTGCGTGGCTGGAACTCTGTTGATGGGGCCATGGTGAGGATGAGGGTAGAGAGCTGACATCAGATGTTGAAGGACGTGCTAAGGACTTGGATGGCATCTCGTAGGTTATGGGCATTATGGGCTTTAGGCAGGAGGATGATATGATTGGATTTGATATGACAAAGATTATCCCTGCCTGTGAGGTGTGCAGGGGGAGTCTGGGCTTTGTTCAGCCTGCCTCTATCAGGTTGGCATAACCCACCAGTATGACCCACGCATGTCATTCCTTATATTGGTGAGGGACTCTGTAGTTTGCAAACATGTCCACATTCATTACGGAATTTGAGGCGAGTGGGAAAGATACTGCCACCATAGATCAGACATTCTGGCTGGGGGTTGCCATCAGTCTGTGTGCTGTGAACCTATGACTCCACTCTGAGGCCTGTCTTTTGCTCTCCGAATGGTCTTCTTTGATAAACAGAAGTTCTTATTTTTCATATGGACCAATTTATCAAATTTGTCTTTTTTTTTTTTTTTTTATTTTCCCACTGTACAGCAAGGGGATCAAGTTATCCTTACATGTATACATTACAATTACATTTTTTTCCCCACCCTTTATTCTGTTGCAACATGAGTATCTAGACAAAGTTCTCAATGCTATTCAGTAGGATCTCCTTGTAAATCTATTCTAAGTTGTGTCTGATAAGCCCAAGCTCCCGATCCCTCCCACTCCCTCCCCCTCCCATCAGGCAACCACAAGTCTTTTCTCCAAGTCCATGATTCAAATTTGTCTTTGTAGTTAGGGTTGTTTGCACTCCGTTTAAATGTTTTCACCCCAAAGGTCATAAGGAGGTGACTTTTCCTTTGAGCAGGAAAGGCCCTCTGAGTGAGTGGCATTTGAGCTGAGTCCCCAGGAGGCTGAGGAGCAGGCCAGGCACCCAGGCACCCACCCAGGCGGTGCTGACGCTCTGTTTGCTCTGCTCTCTCCTCCATTTGGATCCCTGTCTTTGGAAGTGCAAATCCTTTTGTCCCTCAGTTTGGACTGGAGCAGTGATCGAAAGAAGGATGTCCCCTGCCTCAACAGATCATGCATCTGGCAAGAAACAGCGACATCAAATGCAGGTGACAAATTGCCTTAAGGTCGACAGAGGCGAAGGCAGTGAGCTGAGGTAATGCTTTGAGGACAACTTTTGACCTCCTAGCCATTGGAGGGAAGGGCATACCTTCAAAGCACTGGAGACAAACAAAAGACAGTCCCCCTGTTTCCTAGCAAGTTTAATTTGATTTAAGAGGCTTTTATGTGAAGTGGAAATCAATAAAAACAGAACTGGCAGCATCTACTCAGCAGAGAGGCTATGAGTGCATTTCATTAGGAACCCCACTTCTGGGGCATTTGGTTCCAGGTCCTCAATCAGGAGAGAGGGCCTCGGGCCATGACCTCAAACGACAGTAGACTTTTAATTTTTCTGACACTAGACTCATTTGGGTTTCCTCTCAGTGGTGGACCAGTGCTTGGGTGTGAAGTGACATGTGATCTCCGGGAGTAGCTGGTGTGCTCAGGGCCACTGATGTGTTAGGGTCGGTTCTAGCTCAGAGGGCAATGCGACTAGAGGCTTGTCAAATTCTGATCACTGCCTACCGTGGTTGGCAGGATTTGGGGGCTACCGGATCTAAGCACGCAGGCTCTGGAGCCAAGACGGGGGAGGGGGAGTTTGCATTCTGGCTCTGTCACTTACGTGTTCTGGGACCTTGGGCAAGTGACTACACTCTGTGCCTCAGTTTCCTCCTCTGCCAAATGAGGATAGGAAGCTGGTGTCCTGCGTGGATCAGCAGGGTTGGTACAGGTGAAACCCCTGGAAAGGCACTGGCAATGGCTCAGCCGATGTTATCCACCATTATTCTTTGTGTAGTCACAAAATCTACCGGAGCAAAAATGGATGCTCAGCTCCCCAAGCTTCCTCCAACTTACATAACAACCGGGGGAAAATTATCAGAATATTTTGGGTACCCAAAGCATGGATACCTGAAACATTACATTCAGATAAAGGAAGCAGAAGTGTGAGGCTATAAACTGCCTTTTAAATGATCTGAATGGATAGTTGCTTCAATTCCCCGATGTTTGCTGACTGAAACATGGTTGGGAGCTGGAGACCACTAGATGCCTGGTAGCTGCGGAACAGTCAGATTCACAAATATTCAGCTCCTCTACAGTCTGCTGTTTTGGAAACCATATCCCCGAGAAGAGCCCCCATTCAGTTTAAACTAATCAAAGCAGAAATTTATTCTTTTATAGAATCTACCTCTGGTGGTCTAAATTATACCACCCCTCTTTCCTTTTTTTTTTTTTTGCTATTTAGGGCCACAGTCATGGCATATGGAGGTTCCCAGGTCAAATTGGAGCTACAGCTGTTTATTTAACACCACAGCCACAGCAACGCCAGATCCAAGCTGCATCTGTGACCTACACCACAGCTTGCAGCAAGGCTGGATCCTTAACCCTCTGATTGAGGCCAGGGATCAAACTGGCATTCTCATGGATAATATTGCTGGGTTCCTAACCTGCTGAGCCACAGCAGGAACTCCTAAGTGCATTACATTTATTTCTTTGGTATCACTTTCTGGGTCTAGGAGACTCTTATGCCCTTTCAATGGTGTTGTTTCTCCCAGTTTTAAACAAGGTAGAAGTCTTTATAACTTTGTAAGGAAAAAAGGGGGAAGTAAATTAACAATGATCAAATATCTATTATAGATTAGACTCTGTGCTTCAATTTTTCACTTGAAAATACATCTAGAGGGAGTTCCCGCTGGGGCTTAGTGGTTAACGAATCCAGCTAGCAACCATGGGGTTGCAGGTTTAATCCCTGGCCTTGCTCAGTGGGTTAAGGATCCGGCATTGCTGTGACCTGTGGTGTAGGTCGCAGACATGGCTCGGATCCCGCATTGCTGTGGCTGTGGTGTAGGCCAGCAGCTACAGCTCTGATTAGACCCCTAGCCTAGGAACCTCCATATGCCATGGGAAGTTGACCTAGAATAGGCAAAAAGACAAATATCTATCTATCTATCTATCTATCTATCTATCTATCTATCTATCTATATATCTAGACCTTCTTTCTGGTCATTTCTGAAATTTCAATCTCTAACATTCATACATCACATAGGATTGCAGATAGGCCAACACATGTCAGTGTCAATATTAAAGGGATAACATTGTCAATTTTTAAATATTAGTGCACATATATAATAATAAGCTTCTTTTTTTTCTTCATGTCTAAGTCATGTAGCCTAGGAACTTCATATTTCCAACAAATCAACCAACTCCAGAGAATGGAAACTTCATAAGGGTGGGGAATTTTGCTTTGTCCATACTTTATCCCCTATGCAAGAATAGTGCCATTGCCATAGTAGGTACCCAATAAATGTTGTTGAATGAATACATTTTATTGGAGGGTCTCATTATCATTCCTGGTCTAATAAAACAGACATTCTATTTGAAAAAACTCTATAAGAAAGTTAAGGTGATATAATTAAATTAATCTGTATTAAATTTAGTATACAATTTATTTCTAACTGCATTTACATTTATTTCTTTGGTATCTAGAAGACTCCTATATTCACTCAATGGCATAAATGACAAGAATGAATAAATAAAGGGTTCTCTAGGAACGTGGTGGATCTACAACCTCTGCGGAGGGTTGTAAGGACTGAGAACTTATTACTAGCCTGCTTATAAATTGACATTTATTTCTTCATGTCTTGAAAATGTCACAGTTCATTGGAGCCCTTGGGGTTAGTCATAGCCAACTGCTGACATGGGAGGAGCAAAGCAGAGGGCATCGGATTCAGTCTCTGATATGAGTTCAAATCTGTCACTTATTAGTTGTGTCACCTTGTCATGTAAACAACCTAGGCTTCAGCTTTCTCATTTTCTAAAATGAGAATAATAATGGCTCATCTGCTGGGGGCTGTGGCTATCTGTGTAAAGTACCTGGCCTAGCACCTTGCATGTAGTAGCTACTTAAGAAATACTAGTTTATTTCCCTCTGTGGTAGGCAGAGTAACCCTAACCCCAAAGATGGCCACAGCCCAATTTCAGAATTTATGAATATGTTACATTACATGGCAAACAGGATTTTGTAGATGTGATTAAGTTAAGGATCTTGAGATGGGGAGGTTGTCCTGGATTATCCAGGTAGACATAATATAAACACAATCCTTGTAAGGGAGAGCCAAGAGGGTCAAAGTCACAGGCAAGGTGATGTGACGTGGAGACAGGGTGCGATCTGAAGATACGTCACTGTTGGCTTTGATGAGGCAGGAAGGGACCATGAGCTGAGGAATGTTGGTGGCCTCTAAAGGGTGGAAAAGGCAGAAAATAGATTTTTACGCTAGCGTCTCTAGAAAGAACTGTCTCTGATAATACCTTGATTTTAGACTATGAACACCAACTTTCAGACTTCTGACCTCTGGAATTGTAAGATAATAAATTTGTTTTGTTTTAAACCTTTAGATTCATCGCAGTTTATTAAAACAGCAAAAGAGGAAACTAATACTCTTCCTGTAACAGGAGAATGAGTTCCCTTGTCCTGTCTGTGTCACACTAAAGACACATGTGAAGACAGGTAAGAATGGTTTATCAAGGGGTCTTAACCACAGGGAAAGAAGATGTTGCAGGACCAGCCCTGGAGAAGAGCAGGAGGCAGGGCAGCCTCAGTAAGCTTAGCATCTGGTGCCAAGCACAGACTTGGCTGATAAAGTGGCCCTGCAGTGAGATCTAGGTCATGCAACATCACTTGTGTGGGGGCCCTTAGACCCTGGCTCCTCTGTCAGCCCTGCCTGTCATTGGTCAATCACTTCCCCTTAGAGTCGGGTTTCAACCTATTGGATCTATGCTCCTATCACACGCAAGCGGCTGTGAGAGATATGAACAGGAAGAAGATAGGCCTGGTAGATAGTTGCTAGAGTTTTTGGCCATCCAGCTTCAGTTCCCCTGGATTTTGGTGCCAGTATCTGGTTTCCTCTTTGATTGACAATCAATCATGTTTCTCTGGCCACATAGGGATGAACTCGGGCCCTGAGAACTTTGGATTTTTTTTTTTTTTTGTCTTTCTTTTTTTTTTGCCATTTTCTTGGGCCGCTCCCACAGCATATGGAGGTTCCCAGGCTAGGGGTTGAATCGGAGCTGTAGCCACCAGCCTATGCCAGAGCCACAGCAACGCTGGATCTGAGCTGCGTCTGCAACCTACACCACAGCTCACAGCAACGTCGGATCGTTAACCCACTGAGCAAGGCCAGGGACCGAACCCGCAACCTCATGGTTCCTAGTCGGGTTCATTAACCACTGCGCCACGACGGGAACTCCAGAACTTTGGATTTGAGTGGAATGGTTGAAGGAGAGAAGAAGAAGTTAGGAGTCATTCACTACAGCACCCTGATGAGGCTGGGGGCCCTTTGGGTTCTTTGGGTTTCCTGTGTTTTGAACTAGCCCACATCTTTCATGTACATCTCTAGGATTTCTTTCTGTTGCTTATGACCAAAGAACTTGGCTTCTACCCTCGATATCAGGGGCCTCCTGTGTATTCTAGGCCATTGAAACAAATACTGTCACATGAGGATGGAGAAACATTTGGGATACAGATGGACCTCACTCCTGCCAGAAGTCAGCAGGTGGCTGACATGCTACAGTTCTTACTGTCAGACACCCACAAGTGGGACGACCGGGTGGCTTGTCAGTCCCAGGAGGCAGCCTGTTCTATCATGAGCCCACTGTTTGATTTTGTTCTAGACACTTTCTTCTTCTCTTGTCTTGGTTTCCTTAACCATCCAAGGATTTGTAAACTGTATTTGCCTAAACAAACAATTCCCCAGAAATCTCTAGGACTGAAAGGAAACGGGCAAGAGGGAGGGGACTGGGGAACTGGCATCCTTTTAATTAGCAGGCTTATAAATTTTTTTTTTTTTTTTTAGCACTGCACCAGTGGCACATGGAGGTTCCCAGGCTAGGGGTTGAATTGGAGCTGTAGCTGCAGGCCTGCATCACAGCCACAGCAATGCCAGATCTGAGCTGCACCTGTGACCTATGCGGCAGCTTGTGGCAATGCCAGATCCTTAACAGGTGAATTGGACACTATCGCCATATCCTCAAGGATGCTATGTCGGGTTCTTAACCCACTGAGCTACAGCAGGAACTCCTCAGTCCATAATCCACCCATACAACGTCACAGTAATTCTCACACGGGCTTGTGAAATACTTGGGTCAGAGAGGGGAGTGGGCCTTTCCCAGCATCACACGGCTGGATATTAGGGGAACCGGGGCTCTCCCCTAGGTCTTCTGAGTCCCATCCTGGTGCTCTTCCCACCACACCAAGCTGCTCCGGGACACCATGTATCGGATACAGTAAGTCAAGTGCAGAAGAGTGGTCTGCACTTGACTTACTTAAGGGTGGGCCGAGGAAAGAGGAACCCAAGTGAAGACTGGAAAAGAGTGGCCACAGAGGGGGAAGGGAGAGCCTGGGGCACCCTGGAAGCTGTGAGAAGAACACACGTCAAATAGGAGGCTGTGGCCACTGGCACAAGAGCTGCTGGAACACAAAGTGCTCACTGAAGGCAGGGGAAAAGGTGATTTCTGGAAAAACCAATAGTTCCCTCTTCTTTTTCCCTCAGATGACCACGCTCTCTACCCATCCTGGGAAGGATGCAGCTTAGTGGTTCATAGCCAGGCACTGGGAAGGGAGGACAGGATGTGGTTCTGCTGGGTCCTGCTTTTTGGCGGCAAAGTCGGAATTATATGGGCAGTTTCCTGGCATTTACTTTGTAGACGTGGTCTAAGACTAGTTCAAGGTCTGTGGCTACAGGCTAACGGGGCACAGGCTGTAGCCCAGACAGGAGCTCTCTACCACTGAGTGAGAGCCAGCTTCCTAAGAGACTCTCCTGGGTACATGGACAACGGAGCCCTTTCTACGTTAGACTGATAATCAGCTGATTCGGCACTTTACTCTGTGCCACCAGAACCACAACGGCGAAGATAGCTCATTGAAGGCTGTGATAGCTTTCCTATAAGGATGTTGTGCTAGAATTGAAGTCTCCTCCAGCTGAACTATTCTATCATTTTCACCTTGTTCTTGCTTTAATAAATATTCATCATTCCTATTTTTGTTGTTATGGTACATGGCAACAATTTTAGATTGATTATAATCTTAGGTATTAACCTAAGGAAATTGTTATGAAGGCATTTTGGTGTTTTCAAATGAGAAGACAGAACTAGGATATGGAGGAATTCCCTTTGTGGCTCAGTGGTTAATGAACCCAACTAGGATCCAAGAGGATGTGGGTTTGATCCCTGGCCTCACTCCGTGGGTTAAGGATCCGGCATCGTCGAGAGCTGTGCTGTAGGTCGCAGACGCTGCTCGGATCCTGCATTGCTGTGGCAACTCCGATTTGACCCCTAGCCTGGGAACTTCCACATGCCACAGGTGTAGTCCTAAGAAGAAAAAAAAAAAAAAAAAAAAAAAGAGAACTAGGGTATGGAGGACAAGGGCAGTAAGGGAGAAGGCACAGGGGGTGTGGAGGGAAGGGGAGAGGGGAGAACTGGAGGTGCTTAACAGAGGGTGGGCTGAGTGCTGGACAGGCAGTAGACACATATAAACTACTGACACGCTCCTTTTTTTTTTTTTTTTTTTTTTTAGGGCCACACCTGCAGCATATGGAGGTTTCCAGGCTAGGGGTCAAATAGGAGCTGTAGCCGCTGGCCTACACCACAACCACAACAACGCCAGAGCTGAGCCACGTCTGCAACCTACACCACAGCTCATGGCAATGCTGGATCCTTAACCCACTGAGCAAGACCAGGGATCGAACCTGTAACGTCATGGTTCCTAGCTGGATTTGTTTCCGCTGAGCCATGATGGGGACACCACCATGCTCCTTATAAAAGATGGAAAGGGACACTTTCCTATGACCTCCCCCATCTCCTTTCCAGTCCTAGGATGATCACTATTCACAGTTTTTACTGTATTCCTCCAGATGCTCTATATGCCTACATTAAGAGATCAAAGGGAACATTTGTAAGCAAGATCATTTATGCAGGGTGTTAGGCAATCTTTTGTGGAACTTCGTCTATCTTGGTTATGTTACTACCTTACTAATGTAGATACACTTTATCTTATTTAATGTCTGTATAGCATTCTGAAAAATGAACGTAACCTAATTTATTTAACCAGGGCTGGGCATGTTTGAAACGATGCAGGCGAGTGATGAGAATTCAGTGTAGGCTCGGGGAGAGAGCAACATGCCCCCTCAGCCGTGAAAATGCCAGTATTGTCACATCAGGGAAAGGACAGGGCTTGACTCGAATCTTCCAGGCCACGGTTTGCTGCCCTCTGACAAATCAAGGTCCCCAGAAGTGTCAGGAAACCTCATTACCAGCGCCGTGTTAATGAGCACCGGAGCTGCTGCTGTCGTGGAGCTCAACAAAATTACAAAGACGTCATCTGCAGAAGCTCAAGTCCCTTTCACGGATGTCCTCCCCTGTAAGAGGTCTGAAAGCATGGAAATGTTATGATCGTTATTACTATGCTAATAGCAGAACAATAGAAGAAAAAAGAAATCGCCCACCAAAGATCCTTGCAGCCCAGAATGGTGCTGGAAGGACACTGGGGCCTTAGCAGTCTGAAAAGCGCCTGCTCAAAGTCAAACAGCACGGCTCGCTGAGAGAGGGAAAAATCAATCCCTAATGCAGCCCCAGCCTCCGCCTGGCTTGTGGTTCTCACAGAGAAACGGATCTTTTAACAGGAGAGGGAAGATGGTGCGGGAGTAGGGGAAATGGAGGTAAACAAAGATCAAAAGCTGTTGCAATCATTTACTGCTTGTCAGAGCATCCTAGAAGCAATGTTCCCAGACAGAGGGGAGGGTCCAGTGGAAACAGGAGACCATCCATGGAGATGAAGCTGTAACCAAGCTGTCTCTATGGGTCTTTTTGTTTATTTTGTTTCTTTGACTTTTTGTTTATCTAAATGCCCAGAGATGTACTTTTAATTTGCCATCCATCCCCCCGCTTTTCTAAGAAGCCCCCTGGCAGCTAGGTCAGGGCAAAAGAAGCAGGTGAAGGTCATGCAGGGCACCTGCTAGCTGTCCAGACCAGCAGCTTATTGTTGCGGTGCTGTTTAGTCCCCAGTGGGTGTTTAGCCACGTCCCTGGCTTCTACTCACCACATGCAGCGGCATCCTCCCAGATGTGACTGTAGATATGGCCAAACCTCCCCTGGGGGGCAAAATGGCCCCAGTTAAGAGCTAGGGAAGAGTTTCCATTGTGGCTCAGTGGAAACGAATCTGACTAGGATCCCTGAGGATGCAGGTTCAATCCCTGGCCTCTCTCAGTGGATTAAAGATCTGGCATTGCTATGACCTGTGGTGTAGGCTGCAGACACAGCTCGGATCTGGTGTTGCTGTGGCTGTGGTGTAGGTCAGCAGCTGTAGCTCCGATTAGACCCCTAGCCTGGGAACCTCCATATGCCGTGGGTATGGCCCTAAAAAGAGAGAAGAAAGAACAAAAAGAAAAAGGCGCTAGGGCAACTGCCTTGAATGCAGGTTGTGAGATGGTCCATCACTCAGCTTTTGCTCTGGGTCAGAAAGAGGAATGCGCACCACCGCCCCCTTCTCCACCTGGGGTTGCAGAGTTCCATTTCACAGCACCTCAAAGGACAGAGGCGTATCCACAAAAACACACATCCATGCACAGAAGTGGGGAGATTGTCCTGGCTTTTGGCTGAGACCCAGAATCCTGTCCTGACACAGCCTTTGCTACATAGGTCCCTGAGAGCTCAGAGAACATGACAAATGTGAAATTTTTAGGTGGAGCTTTGGCCCCAATTCCAAAGGGGCCCCGATTCCAAAGGGGCCCCGATCCCCTGCGCCCTTGGTAGGACTGGGAGGGGGGCTCCCTTTACCAAGTGTAGCCCTGTCTGTCTTTTTCCCTCTGTCTGGGTCCAGGCCTGTTAAGCACTTAAAGTGGAGACACATGGTTCCAGAGGAAGGCAAGGGAGAGAAGCAGGCAAGGCAGAGGGCGCTTTCCTCCCTAAGGTCTTGGACTGGTCTCGTCCTCCTGTTTAGTAGAACTGGGAGCAGCCCCCGAGGTCTTGTGTGTCAGCCTCTAGGACTAAGGAGTGAGATTTCCACTCCCGGGTAGCGAGGCCCCTATGGGGCCTTCCCCGGCAGTCCCTTCCCCCAAATCCTCTGCTTTATCTCTTCTCTGAAGTAGAACATGTTATCTTGTTGGAGGTTTACAGGAACATCATGACCTGCCCTCTGTGGACAGCTGCGAGGATAAAGAACATTTCTGCACAAAGAAGTTTGCAACAAGTAACCATGCCCCTCCCTCACTTTGCCTTCATTTTTTCTTTTTGTCTTTTGTTTTTTGTGATTTCTTGGGCTGCTCCCGCAGCATGTGGAGGTTCCCAGGCTAGGGGTCGAATCGGAGCTGTAGCCACTGGCCTACGCCAGAGCCACAGCAACGCCAGGGATCCGAGTTGCATCTGTGACCTACACCACAGCTCACAGCAATGCCGGATCCTTAACCCACTGAGCGAGGCCAGGGATCAAACCCGCAACCTCATGGTTCTTAGTCAGATTTGTTAACCACTGAGCCACGATGGGAACTCCTCGCTTTGCCTTTAAAAATGCTTTGTAATTTTGGTTCGGGGAAGTTGGCAGACTTTTGGTGCCCAAGGTACCCAGTCTCCTTGCTTGGCCCTGCAGTAAACCTTTGTCTGCCCCCAATTCTCAAACTCTCTGCTCAAACATTTCGGTTTGTTTGGCCTCTCTGTGCACCCCCTAGAAGTCTGTGCCCATGTTGGGTTGGCCCAGCTCGGGTGGCCCCTTTCCGGGCCTGAGCCCACTTCACTCCAGGGATCTTGGAGGAGCTGTCCCTGGCAGGCACCAGTGGCCCACATTCGGAGACTGTTTGATGCCGAGAAACATGCAGAGCTGTAGTCCACATGTGGTGTAACTGCGGGTAAGTCACTCAGCTTGCAGCAGGTTGGGAACTCTCTCCACTGTATTTGGGCTGCTTCCCTTGTGGGAGGGGATCCCCTTTGGGCTTGTTCTCTTTTGAGAACTGGGCCAGTCTGGAGGTTTCCTCCACTTGGAAGTGGAAGTGGAATTTTAGATCACACCTCCTCTGATTTGCTGTCTGTATGACCATAGCTTATTTGCTGTTTGTGGTTTGTGTGTATCATTTTAGGGTGAGTCCTTAGTGGTTCAGTCTCTCTTTTTGGAGCCAGGCCTCTCTGGAGGCCTCTGTCTGGGAGTGGGAGTGAAAATGTAGCTTCTGGGGTCCCCCTCATCTGACCCTGTGTTGTCTGTGTGCGTGGTATAGTACTTGGGTTGGTCGGTTGAGCCCTCTTTGGTAACTGGGCTTGCCTATGATGAGGCAAGTTATCCTTTCCTATTGTATTATTGGGTTTTGCCCGTGGCAGAGTGTTGATTGGGATTTTCCCTTTGCAGTGGATGGGATTCTCCCTTTTTGGTGCTAGGGACCTGTGATCCTGAGAGACTCTTTTGCATTGCTTTTATCTGATATTTGATAACACCTGCCATGATAATCAGAGCTCTGTTCCATTTGATAGTCCCCCTAAGGTCATTTTGCAAAACTAAGAGATCTTAGTATGCTTCTAGAAGAGAAGAGAGAGAAGATTTTTTAAAATACTGCATGGCCACTGTATTCTTTAGACTCTGGAGAAAATTGTTTAAGACGAAACTCTTGAAATTCCAAATCTGGTTCTGTCTGCATATGCAGTTAGAGAAAGCTGGCTTGATGACTTCACTTAGGTGTATTAGAAATTAAATAAAATCTTGTTATATATGTTACCAATTTGTCAAGAAAAATAGCTTGGTGTGATGAAATTTTATGAGTAATTAAATATAAGCGAGATAAAAGTTTTTAGGTAAACACTGTAGGAATAATTTTTTTTTAAATGTCTATCTAAAATACTTTCTCCAGGAGTTCCCATCCTGGAGCAGCAGAAACGAATCCAACTGGAAACATGAGGTTATGGGTTCGATCCCTGGCCTCGCTCAGTGGGTTAGGGATTTGGTGTTGAGTGCTTAGAATGCTGCTTTTGATAACAGATTGTGAACTTCTTTGCCTTTAAGTGATCTGTATTTGCTTTTAAGTATTCATCGTGAACTGTGATTCTATCTGACCAAATGTTTTTAAAACTGCTATTTTTGACAAACTTCCTATCGAATTCTGATTAAAGTTTTTTTTTTTCCAGCTAAATTTTGGTTGTCAGAGGGTCCCTGAGGCATCTCAAGAAAAAATACATACACATATATATTTAACTAGGATTAGTTGGTGTGCTAAATTACACAGAAACTATTGTCAAATGAGTGATAAGCTTCCTCAGGTTATACAGTATGAATAAATGTTATTAATATAGATGTTCTAGAAATTATACAAGATTTCTGAAATCTGGATGCATCCTGATATGTTATAATTTTAGTTATCATCTTAAACTTTTGTATGTTGGGAGTTCAGTTGTGGTGCAGCGGGAGCAAATCCGACTAGGAACCATGAGGTTGTGGCTCCAATCGCCGGCCAGACTCAGTGGGTTAAAGAGCTGGTGTTGCCATGAGCTGTGGTGTAGGTTGCAGATGTAGCTTGTATCTGGCGTTGCTATGGCTGTGGTGTAAGTTGACAGCTGTAGCTCCAATTCGACTCCTAGCCTGGGAACCTCCATATACTGCAAATGCGGCCCTAAAAAATGTTGTATGTCCCAGCAACTTGAAGCATTGTGATCAGATCTTTAACCTTGTTGTTTTTAGTCTTTAATAGTTAAGCTTATACTTTGCAAAACTGTTGCATTTTCAAGAAGGACCTTTTTCAAAAACAAGTTTCAGATAACTTTTAGGTCATTTGGCTAAACTAGGTAAGATATTTTGAAAGTCTTAATCGAAACTGGTTTTCATTGATAAGAGGGATTGGTTGTGCAAACTAACAAATGGTGATGATTTTTGATTTTGCCTGAGATGTTACTGGCTTTGATCTGTATTTTTTTTAGATGTGGGGAAATCTTTTCCCCTTGGGCCAGCTGTGACTTGCAGTAGTTTGGTGGATTATACCCTTGTGGGCAGAGTCGAAGTGTTTGTCCTCTCTTTCTGCCTAACCTCTGCAGGGATTGGAAATTCTTAGATTCCCAACAGCTTTTTCAGGTAAATTAGAGAGGCCACCTTCTAATAAGAGGAAAAAAAAAGGCGTTTTGGGGACCTTAAAAAAGGGAGGACTTCACCCAAACCTGTAAGGTGAAATCTCATAGTTCCTTGGCATGGCTGTCTTGGCCCTGAGAGACCTTTTAAAATTTCAGTCTGAGACTCCTTATGAAAGAAATTCCAGCATAGCCAATTCAAAGGAGTAAATTATGGTCATCTAATTGTACCTATTTTGAAAACAAACTAATCTTAATTTGGCTGTATTTGATTTTAAAATGAGGGTATTTTTAGAGAGAAAGGGACTATTTCAATGAATATCAAATTCTGGTTCTGTTAATTGAAGTTGGAATATACTGTTTAAGACCTACCTTCCAGAGAGTTCCTTCATTATAGCTGCAGAAGTATGTCAACATGCTTGTTTAATCTTGGGAATCTAGTATCGGTATGACAGTCTGAAAGTTAATAGATAGGGGAACTGAAATCAAAAGCCTAAGTTCAATTACAAATTAGATGCAACAGAGCTAAGTCAGTTTCAAATAATTGTAGATAAAGAAGGAAGGAGAATTGTGCTATTTATTAAAGATTCAAAGAAATATTCCCAGCCCAAGGCCAATCTGTTCCATGCCATACTTGCCCTTCATTGCCCCAGTTTAGCAGGAAGTAGCCAGAGTGGTCATTGCCTCTTTCGCTATAAGATAGTGGAATGGACATTGACAGTGGGGAACTGTGGTAGGAAGTAGAAGATCTGGTTCTATATTAGATCTGTTTCTTTTAGTTTAGCCTTTGTATATTATCCTACACACCACAGCCCATCTCAGGGAACAAGGCCACTGTGCTTGATTGTTAAACTAAAATAACTTTTTTCAGCTCACAGGGACCATCCTGTGCATGGCTGTGCTGGAAAGAAGAAATTAACACATCCTCTCTGAAACCAGGAGATATTTGCAACAACTTATGACTTATATTGCCTGTTTTACAAAATTGTTGTTTCTTGCATAAACAAAGGTGTAACTGAGCCTCTGATAATACATAATTCAATATGAGATCCATGATTGTAATCATGTAACTCTGGATGTGGGAAGAAGCAACAAGCAGGAATATTTTCCTAGACCATAATAGACTAGTAAGACAGGTGGTCCAGGTGGCTACTGTTAATAAGGCCTAGTCCAGTAATAGCACACTGAGTGGCCCATCCATGAAATCTTTGCCAGACATAGGAATGAGCATTCATAGCACCATGGTCATGAAATGCCCCCCAAACCATGGTCAAGTTTATGACACTGAAGGGGCCCTGCCAACTAAAAAGTGGCACTTGCCATCTGCCCCTAGAAGGATTAGGTCAATAGCCACTGCAGTCACTGACCTTCAGCATCCCCTGAAAGGAATACAGGAATGAGACCCTCTGTGCTCTGGGAAAAACTGACAGAACAGGCCTTCAGACAGATATTTTCAGAAGATTTCATAAGCCCAAATTCTTCCATCTTCTCATATCTAGAAAAGCGCTAAAATGGTGATATCTGCTTCGGCCATTGAGGAGAGGAATACATTTGGAAGTAAAAAGGGAGTGGAGATGTCAGACCCAGATGCCACTGGCCACTCTCAAAGCGGTGTCTGCTGGTACAACTGAGCAGGACCCTGTGGGTACCTCTGTCAAGTTTATCATTAACCTCTCTTATTCCTTTTCTTGTTTAACATTTGTTCTCCTCAACATTGAGGAGAATCAAAGAAAAGGGGGGAATTATAACCAAGCAGGACCCCATGGGGCCTTTCTGGGCAGTCCCTTCCCCCATATCCTCTGCTTCAGCTCTGCCTGAAATAGAACACGTGTCTTGCTGGAGAGTTACAGGAAACTCATGACCTGACCTCTGTGGACAGCTGAAAGAACAAAGGATTTCTGCAGCAATAAGTTTACAACAACCAACCATGCCCCTCCCTCACTGTGCCTTTAAAAATGTCTTGTAGTTTTGGTTTGGGGAGTTGGGGATATTTGGGTGGCACAAGTCACCTGTCTCCTTGCATGGCTCTGCAGTAAACCTTTCTCTGCTCCAAACTTCAACATTTTGGTTTGTTTGACCTCACTGTGTGTTGGGCACACAGACGTGGGCTAACATGGGGGCAGATCACCCCCAAGGATGAATGCCATTAACTCCTTCTCTCCCTGGACGAGCACAGCTCTCCTCACATCAAGCAGAGTCTGTTCCCTGTCCCTGAATCTGAGCTGCCATGTGACTTGCTTAGTCCAGTCAAATGTGACAGAAGTGATATTCTGCCAGTTCTAGCTCTTGCTGTTCAAAGGACTAGTAGCTTTTGCTTCCTCTTTCTTGGAAGTCAGCTGTCATGCAAGAAACCTTGAGACTGTCAGGCTGGGAGGAAGATAGATTAGTTGTGTTGGGTGGCCACCCACGTGGAAAGAAAGAGACACCAGGCCTGTCTCCAATTTTAGCCCCCTCCACTTAAACGCTAGACAGGGGAGGGTATGCTGTGAGCTTCTAAATTTTCTTGTAGATTACTTATATTTCTCTAAGAGAACAATCATAAATAAATAAATAAAGAGTTTTATTTATTTATTTTGAATTCTTATACCTTTTATTTCTTTTCTTTGCTTATTGAACTAGATGGATCTCTGTTGAGTAAGATTGGGAAGGGTAGTGAGAATGTATAATCCTGCCTTGTCTCATCCTTTAAGGAATAGCATTTAATGTTTCACTATTAAGATGACTTCATTGTAGGTTTTTCATAGATATTCTTTCACTCAGATTGAGGAATTTATGTTTTAGTCCCAGTTTTCAGAGTTTTCTTCACAAATTTTTTATTTTGATAATGAATTGAACTTCTTTTATAAAGATATGGCTGTTTAGATTTTCTGTTTCTTTTTGTTTTGTTTTGCAAAGTCGTATTTTTCAATAAAATTTTTTATTTCATTTAAGTTTTTGAATTTATTGACATCACCATATGCTTTAATATTTTTGGAGTCTGCAATGATATCCCCTTCTTTCATTTATAATAGTAATAATTTATTTTTTTCTTGCTTTTTATTATTCATCTTTAAAAAGATGAAACTTTTGACTATATTTTCTTTATTTTATATTTCTATTATATTGAAGTTTGCTCTATTTACATTAGTTCCTGCCTTCTATTTGCTACTTCCTATAAATGTTCATGTAAAATATAAGAATTTTCAGTTACCTTGAATCATTTGCTTTTCTTTTTCTAGGCTTTTAAAGTGGAAGCTTAGATTGTTTCAAAGGCCATCTTCTTTGCTAATATAATCAGCATGGAAACCTATGCATTCCACTCAAAGAATTGCTTAAGCTGCATCTCACAAAACTTCATATGCCTTATTTTCATTAGTATTCTGTTTAAAATATTTTAGAATTTCTGTTTCTCATATAATTCTCCATGGTTCTCTTGCATATCTGCACATCTTGCAAATAGAGACATTGGCATTGAATAGTAGTTAGATAATAGAGATAGCATCTCTCTGGGCAGAAGAAAGATTTGTTTGTTGTTTAATATAATAAAGATATCTCCCTTTAAGGAAAGGTTGGACAGGTTTGCTTTCAGGGTTTTCTAAGCTCAGAGTTCCTCAAGCATCACAGAAAACCTGGGCTGCTCCACATCTACCCCATGGAACAGGAGGGACAGTGGGAGAGCTTAGGTGAACAGGAAGCTGATGCTGCTTGTTATTACTTTGTCTCTAACTGAGGAGTATTGTATCCTCTGCCAGCATGAAACTGTGGCAGGCTAACTTGGCAGCTGCAAGCAGGATAAAAGCTCAGACAATGTTTTGCCAATTTTTCTTGGGATTTTTTTTCCTTTGACTCATGCATTAGTTAGAAGCAGTTGTTTAATTTCCAAATATTTGGTACATTTATGGGTATTTTATTCATATTGATTTCTAATTTAATATTGTTATGGTCAGAGAACACACAAATGAGAACTCAACCCTTTAAATCCACTGAGACTTATTTTATGCCCCAGCATATTATATCCAAGTGACTGTTTCATATGCACATGAACAAGATATATATTTGCATTTATGGTTGTAATATCTATTGTTAATCAGCCAATTGTTAATGTGCTTAAATTTTCTAGTGTTTTACCATTTTATGTAATTGTTTTATCAATTGCTGAAAAAGAATTCCTAAATTCTCCAACCATGAGCATGAATTTGTCAATTTCTCCCTTTAATTCTGTCAATATTTTCTATATATATCTTGAAATTCTATATTTAGGATTATTATGTCTTCCTGATGAATTGATCTTGTAGTCATTATGAAATGTATCTGGTAATATTCCTTGTTTTTTTTTTTTTTTTTTTTTTTTTTTTTAGGGCTGCACCTGTGGAACATGGAAGTTCCCAGGCTAGGGGTTGAATTGGAGCTACAGCTGCTGACCTATGTCACACCCAAGTGGGATCCAAGCTGCATCTTCAACTTACACCACAGCGCACAGCAGTATCAGATCCCCAAACCACTGAGCGAGGCCAGGGATAGAACCTGTGTCTTCATGTATACTAGTAGGATTCGTTTCCAATGTTAAACAATGGGAACTCCTCTGAGATCTATTTTGACATGAATAGAGCCTCAGTTTTCTTGGGTTTATTATTTGCATTTAATATCGGCTTACACCTTATACTTAAAATAATCTGATTTTGTGTATGAAGCATGTCATGTGTAGGTAGAATAGTGTTGGGTGTTGCAATTTTTTTTTTTTTTTTTGCTTGTGCTTTCCTGTGGCATAAGGAGGTTCCCAGGCTAGGGATCCATTAGGAGCTACAGCTGCCAGCCTACACCACAGCCACAGAAAGCCAAATCTGAGCCACATCTGCGACCCACACCACAGCTAACCACAATGCCAGATCCTTAACCCACTGAGCTAAGCCAGTGATTGAATCCACGTCCTCATGGATCCTAGTCGGGTTTGTTAACCACTGAGCCACGAAGGAAACATTTTTATGTCTAGTATGTTGCATTTTTATATCTACTATGACTATTACTGCATTTTAACTGGAATGTTCAGCATATTTACATTAAATATAATTACTGATATGGTTGGGTTTAAGTGATCATCTTGCTGTTTGCTTTCCTAGTTTTTGCAACTGGTTTTGTTTACTTGTTTGTTTGTTCTTTCTTTCTCTTTCTTTCTTTCTTTCTTTTTCTTTCTTTCTTTCTTTCTTTCTTTTTCTTTCTTTCTTTCTTTCTTTCTTTCTCTCTCTCTCTCTCTCTTCCTTCCTTCCTTCCTTCCTTCCTTCCTTCCTTCCTTCCTTCCTTCCTTCCTTCCTTCCTTTCTTTCTTTCTTTCTTTCTTTCTTTCTTTCTTTCTTTCTTTCTTTCTTTCTTTCTTTCTTTCTTCTTTCTTTCTTTCTTTCTTTCTTTCTTTCTTTCTTTCTTCTTTCTTTCTTTCTTTCTTTCTTTCTTTCTTTCTTTCTTTCTTTCTTTCTTTCTTTTTCATATGGATCAATCACACATTTTCTAGTGTTTCATTTTATCTGTTGATGTTTTAACTAAACTTCATTGTATATTCTGAGTGTTACTGTATACATACCAGTACATGTAAATACAAAAACTTTCCACAGTAAAACTCTTCCTCTTCTATGGTCCTTTATGCTATTGTGGCATGTATTATGCATCTGTGCACATAATAAATGATAAAATACAATGTTATTCTTCCTGGTTTAAACAGTCAATTATTTAAAAGATTAGTTTTAAAATTATCACACAGTAGAATTGACACTTTTTTGTATATTTTTCTTTAATTTTTTTTTGTTGTTTTTTAGGGCTGCACTGGCAAGATATGGAAGTTCCCAGGCTAGGGGTGGAATTGGAGTTACAGCTGCTGGACTCTGCCACAGCCACAGCAATGCTGAATCGGAGACAAGTTTGCAAGCTACACCACAGCTCATGGCAACACTGGGATCCCTAACCCACTGAGCAAGGCCAAGGATAGAACCCAGATCTTCAAAGATTCTAGTCAGATTCATTTCTGCTGTGCCACAACATGAACTCCTTTTCATTAATTTTTCATTTTAGTATCAAGGTAAAGTACAATATTATAAGTTACAGAAGTATGGTATAGTGATTCATAATTTTAAAAGGTTATACTTCATTTATAGTTATTACAAAATATTGGCTATATTCCCTGTGTTGTACAGTATATTCTTGTAGCTTGTTTTATACTTAATAGTTTGTACCTCTTAATCCCCTCTCCCTCTACTGCCCTGTCCCTCTTTTGCAGATCTAAAAAATATTGCTATGATCTATGTCAGAGTGTTTTGTCTATGTTTTCTTCTAGGAGTTTTATGGTTTCTGTTCTTTTGTTTAGGTCTTCAATCCATTTGGAGTTTATTTTGTACATGGTGTTAAAGAATGTTCTAATTTCATTTTATTACATGTAGCTGTCCAGTTTTCCCAGCACCACTTATTGAAGAGACTGAATTTTCCCCATTGCACAGTCTTGCCTCCTTTGTAATTGACACTTTTTTTTTTTGATGTGCAGATCCATGACTGTTAATACTGCTGTAGAGTTGTGTAACCACCACCATGGTCAGGACTCAAAAGTTCCAAAACTTTCCTTGTGTTGTTTCTTTGCATCCCAACCCTTGCCAAGCACTATCTGTCTTCATCAATAGAGTTTTTTATTTTGGAGACTGTCCTATAGATAGTATGTAACCTTTGGATACTGGCTACTTTGGCTTAGCATTCACATTGTTGAATGCATCAATAGTTGGTTACTTTTATTGCTAAGCAGTATTCTGTTATATGAATGTGCCATGGTTTTCACATCCATTCAGGTGGAGGGTTCTGGGCATATGGGGGCTGAGCTAGGAAAAAGATCTGCCCATGAGGGGCAGTAACACACAACAAACTTTAGTAGGTGATGCTTTAACAAGATTTTCTGAGACAGTCTCAGAGCAGGACGTTGTCCTGAGGCTTATGGCGAACAGGGCGCCACCTTCTAGAAAGGGAGGAGAATGTGAAAACTCCCAGGGGGGAAGGGGCTGGAGAGGGGGCTCATGTGTCTAGGTGATGTTGCTTAGCATCATGGCAGGGAGTCTCTGGGTCAGAGGACCCCAAAAGGCAGCAGCAGCCCAGGGCCTTCTAAAGGGCACTGTCATATCAATAGTTAACATCTGTTGAGTGAGGTTTTGCAGGGTATGCAAAGCAGGCTCTAAATGGCTAAGAATTTGCTTGTTTGAGTTATTTTTAAAATAATTGCCTGTGTATACATTTGAGTTTATTGCAGGTGGGCTTTTGAGCTAACTGGTCTCAACCTGCAATAAAGAAATAAACAACCTAGGGGACAAAATACAGAGGCCAGCTTTGGTTATTTATATAACAATTTATCCATTGAATATTTAGGTTGTTTCCAGTTAGCAATCATGAATAGAGCTTCTATAAACATTCTTATAGAGATTTTGGTATGAACTCAAATTTCCATTTTTCTAGAGTAAATATGTAGTTATAAAAACTGATGAGTCATATGATAAATATATGTTTTAACTTTATGAGAAACTGACAGATATCCAGAGGAGCTGTACCATTTTGCATTTCCACAAGCAATATTTAAAGGTGCTGGTTGCTCTGTTGCATCACTTGGTATTGTCAGGTATGGGCATTATTTTTTAACTTAGCCATTGTAATAGGTTTGTAGTGGACAGCATCATGATTTTGACTTGCATTTCCCTAGTGACTAATGATGTTGAGCATCTTTTCACATGCTTGTTTGTCTTCCTTAAATCTTCTTTGGCATAGTATCTGTTCAAGTTTTCACCAATTTTTTCTTTCTTTCTTCCTTTCTTTTTTTTTTTTTTTTTTTTTTTTTTTGCTGCATCTGTGGCACATGGAAGTTCCTGGGCCAGGGATTGAATCTGATCCACAGCTGCAGCAATGCTAGATCCTTAATCACTAGGCCACCAGGGAACTCCTTTTCATCAATTTTTTTTAATGTCCACACTCTCAGCATATGGAAATTTCCAGGCCAGAGATGGAATCTGAGTTGCAGCTGTGACTTGAGCCATTATAGTGATAAAACCAGATCTTTAACTGCTAGGCTATCAGGGAACTCATACCAATTTTATTTTCAACCACAAAACACATTTTGGAGCACTCAGGAGGAAAAGAATATTTTACCCTATTTCCTCAGATTTTTTTTTTTCCTTTTATGATGCATTTTCAGCATATGGAAGTTCCCAGGCTAGGGGTTGAATTGGAGCTACAGCTGCTGGACTAAGCCACAACAACACGGGATCCGAGCTGTGTCTGCAACTTACACCACAGCTCACAGCAGGGCTGGATCCCTGACCCAGTGAGCGAGGTCAGGGATCAAACCTGAATCTTCGTGGATACTAGTTGGATTTGTTTCTGCTGTGCCACAACAGGAAGTCCCCTTCAGATATTTTCAATTTCTGTTTCTCTTCTTTAATTTACGCTCTTTTAAGTTTCTGGTAACACTTTCTTTGTGTCTGATGAACTTTAGCAATTCTCATAGAGTAGATTTGATGGCAGTGAATTCTTAGTCCTTTAACTGAGAATGTCTTTATTTCACCTTTTAAAAAGAGACGTAATTCACACATCATAAAATTCACTTTCTTAAAGCATACAGTTTGGTGGGTTTTAGTATATTGACGAAATTGTGGGACCACCATCACTATCTGATTCTAGGACAGTTTTATTGCCCCAAATAAGTCCTATACACATTAGCAGCCTATATGCATTCTCCTCTTCCCCCTGCCCCTGACAACCAATAATCCGCTTTCTGTCTTTATCAACTTGCCTCTTCTGAATGTTTCATATAAATGAAACTGTAGAATGTGTGGCCTTTTCGATCTGGCTTCTTTCACTTCACAAAGTCTTTCATTTTCAACCATATTGTAGTGAGTATCAGTATGTAATTCCTTGTTATGGCTGAGTAATATTTTATTGTATGGATGTAACACATTTTGTTTATCCATTCATCAACTGATGGACACTTGGGTTCTTTCCACTTTTCAGCCATTATGAATAATGTTGCTATGAATATTCATGTACAAGTTTTTATGTGAACATATGTCTTCATTTCTCTTGGGTGTATACCTAGGAGTGGAATTACTGGGTCATATGGCAACTCTATGCTTAACATTTTGAGGAACTGCTAAACTGTTTTCCAAAATGGTTGCAGTATTTTACATTCCCACAAGCAATGTATGAGTGATCCAATTTCTCCATACTCACCAACATTTGTTATTGTCTCTCTTTTTTATTATAGCCACCCTTGTGGGTGTGCAGTGGTATCTCATTGTGATTTTCATTTGCATTTACTTAATAACCAGCAGCGCTGAGCATCTTTTCACATTCATCTTCATTTCTGAAGGATATTTTTCCTGGATATAGAATTCTTGGTTAGGAATTCCCTTGTGGTGAAGTGGGTTAAATATCTGGCATTGTCACTGCAGCAGCTCAGGTCACTGCTTTGGCACAGGTTCAATCCCTGGCTCTGGAATTTCCACATGCCATGGGTGAGGAAAAAAAAAAAAAGAATTCTTTGTTAATAGTTCTTTTATTTCAGCCTTCATGAGATAAGATGAGAAATTCACTGTCATTTGTATTATTTTCCCCTTTTAAGTGATGTAGTGTTTTTCTCTGGCCACTTTATGTATTTTTTCTTGTCTCTAGTTTTCAAAGTTTAATTGTGATGAGTCTATGTGTCTTTTTTTTTTTTTGAGTTTTCACTATTTAGGCTTCTCTGCTTTTTGCCAGTTGGGAGAGTTTTTATCCATTACTTCTTTAAATATTTTTTCTGCACTGAATGCTGTATCCTCTTCTTCTATGTCTTAGATAACAAATCCTGGACTTTTATTTTTGTCCCTCAGATTCCTTAGACCCTGTGAATTTTTATTTATTTATTTAAAAATTTATTTATTTATATATTTATTTTTTATTTTTTAATTCCGTGAATTTTTTAAATCAGTATTTTTTTCCTCTATTCAAACTGGATTCTATTGATCTTTAAGTTCACTGGTTCTTTCCTCTGTCATCTCCATCATGCTTTTGAACATATCCAATCAGTTTTAAAATTTCATATATATCTTAGTTCTAAATTTTCTATTTGGTTCTTTTATGTATTTTATATATTATCGCATATGTTTTATTTTTGACTGAGGCTTTCTATCTTTTGTTTCTTTTTAAGGTTATTTAAAGAGTATTCTGGTATGATCATTATTATCAAAATATTTGTCAGGTAAATTCAACTTCTGTGTTGGAATATTTCAGTGTTGAGTGAGTACCAACATCTCCTTGTTGGCATTTCTTTATTGTCTTCTCCTGTGTGATTTAAGATTTCCCTGGTTCTTCACCTGCCATGGGATTTTGGTTTGTATACTGGACATTTTTTTTTTTTTTTTGGTCTTTTTATTTTAGGGCTGCACCCTGGAAGTTCCCAGGCTAGGGACTGAATCAGAGCCACAGCTGCCCACCTATGCTACAGCCACAGCAACGCCAGATCTGAGCTATGTCTGTGAACTACACCACAGCTCATGGCAATGCCAGATCCTTAGCCCACTCAATGAGGCCAGCAATTGAACCCGTATCCTCATGGACACTGGTTGGGTTCATTACCATTGAGCCACAACAGGAACACCATGTCCTGGACAATTTGTATGCAACACTGTTTTTTGTTTTTGTTTTTGTTTTTGTTTTTCCAGAGGCACACATGCAGCATAGGAAAGTTCCCAGGCTAGGGGTCAAATCAGAGCTATAGCCACCAGCCTACACCATAGCCACAGCAACATAGGATCTGAGCCACATCTGCAACCTATACCACAGCTCACGGCAATGCCAGATACTTTAACCCACTGAACAAGGCCAGGGATTGAACCCTCATCCTTATGGATGCTAGTCATATTCATTACTGCTGAGTCACAAGGGCAACTCCACAATCCCAGGTCTTGTTTATGTCTTAGGGAGAATATTTTTGTCTTAGCAGACAATCAACATGATTAAGTTTTAGCTGTAAAATTCTGAGTAGTTTTATGGGATGTGGTTCAATATTAATTTCAAAGCCTTTGCACGCCTATGAGAATTTGTCCTACATACGCACCACCCAGTGACAGCCTTGGATGTGGGGAGTGGTCTATCTGTTAGTCTTGGTGGGCTGTTTAGAATCAAAATCATGCATGCATAGCTTTTGATCCCAGGAGTTTATAAGCAACTTAATGGCATTGTTCCCCAAGACCCTCCTATTCTGCAGTCTCTCTGGTAGCTTTTATTTCCCTGGGGCTCTCCTGTTTACTTCTCCAGCCAGAATTTCAGGATTTTTATTTACCTTGCTTTTACACCCAGTTTCTGAAAATATGGCTAAGATCAACCAGTTGGAAGGAGAGATGTAAACAGAATAAGAGGGATTTGCCCCCACCTTCTTGAGACTCTCCCTCTTCTGCCTAGATAGGAAGGCTCTTCTCTCTCAGAGTTTTAGGCTCCTGAGGGTTCTGGCTGTGACTGCTTCCATGCTAGAGACTCTTTCCTTCTCTTTGAGCCTGAACCAGAGGCTTTTCTTGGTGCTCTTTCTGTCCATCCTGTTTCTATTTTTAGATTGAAGGTTGCCTTGAGATCAAGCCAGGAGATACCAGAGAGAGAAATATTTACAAATAGAATATTGAGGAGTTCCTGTTGTGGCTCAGTGGGTTAAGAACCCAACTAGTATACATGAGGACGTATGTTCAATCCCTGGCCTCGCCTTGGGATCCTTGGTTAAGGATCTGGCTTTGCTGCAAGCTGTGGTGTAGGTTGTAAATGCAGCTGGGATTTGGTGTTGCTGTGGCTGTGGTATGGGCTGACAGGTGCAGCTCTGATTCAGCCCCTAGCCTGGGAAATTCCATATGCTGCAGGTGTGGCCCTAAAAAGAAAAATAAATAAATAAAATAGAATATTGAATAAAAGTGGAGAAACTTGACACCTTGTGTCAAACATGAGTTTAGTAAAAAAGCTTTACAGCTTTCATCTTTAAGAAGGATGTTCACTATAGCTGTTAAAGTAAATACCTTAAATCAAACTTTTATTCCTAGTTTGTTCATTATTAAGAGATGTTTTATCATTTGTATAGGCTGAATTCTACTGAATACTTTTTTTCACTTATATAATTCTTATTTGTTAACGTGGTGAGTTATACCAATGGATTTTTTTTTTTTTTTTTTTTTTGTCTTTTGTCTTTTTCGGGATGCACCTGTGGCATATGGAGTTTCCCAGGCTAGGGATCGAATCAGAGCTGTAGCAGCCGACCTACACCATAGCCATAACAATGCCAGATCCAAACCATGTCTACAACCTACACCACACCTCATGGCAATGCTTGATCCTTAACCTACTGAGCAAGGCCTGGGATCGAACCTGTGTCTTCATGGATACTAGTCAGGCTTGTTAACCACTGAGCTACCACGGGGACTACATCAATGGATTTTCTAATATGAGCCTCTTTGTATTCATGGGATAACGAACTCTTAAATTAGACTTAGATGAATGATAAAATTTATTACAAATTTTACATATGAATGAATTAACTTGTGAGCCTGAAGCTAATACATTGTAAATCAACTGTACCTCCATAAAATAAAAGTGTAAAAAAAAAAAAGAATGAATTAACTAAACTTGATAGTTACTTTTATTCGTCACTTTGACTGGATCAGAGTGCCCGGATATTTGGCTGAACATTAGGTGTTCTGGTGTCTGGAGTGTGCCTTAGAGGGTGCTTCCAGATGAAATGATCATTTGAATTGGCAGACTTGGTAAAGCAGTTTGTCCTTCTCAGAGTGGGTGAGTCTCATCCAGCTGTTGAGGCCCTAACCAGAACAAAGAGGCAGAGGAAGGAAGAATTGTGCTCCTCCTGCCAGGGTGCTGAGCTGGGTCTTCAATGTTCTTCTGCACGCAACACACCTGGTGCTCAGGCCTTCGGACCTGACTTTGAATCTGCATCACTAGCTCCTCTGGTTCTCAGGCCTTTGGACTCAGACAGAAAACACCACTGGCTTTCCTGGATGTGTGTCTCCAGTTTGCAGATGGCAAATTGTGGAACTTCTCAGCTTTCATAATTGTGTGAGCCAGTTCCTTATAACCTCCCTCCCTCTCTCTCTTTCTATGTACATAACAGAGAACAAACCTGAAATATACATGATGGCCCATTTTTAAGACTCTGCTCCCCAAGCTTGACTTTTAAAGATGCAACACCCTTGGTGTTCCCTGGTGGCCTATAAGGTTAAAGATCTGGTGTTGTCACTGCTGTGTCTTGGGTCACTGCTCTGGTGTGGGTTCAATCCCTGACATGGGGAAATTATGCATGCTGTTGCATGGCTGAAAAAAGATATAACACTCTTCCATTCATATAGAGTTTAAAAAGTTGCAGAAAAGAGATTAACATTTGTCTCGTTGGTGGTTTACAGGAACATCATGACCTGACCTACATGGACAGGTGCGAGAGGAAAGGATTCCAGCACCAAGAAGTTTGTATAATCAGCCACACCCTTTCCCCTCCTGGTACAAAAGAGGCCTGAATTTAAACTTGATGGTAAGATGGTTCTTTGGGACTCTAGTCCACCATCTTCTTGGCCTGCTGTCTTTTTGATTAAGAATAAGGGTCAAGGGTTTCAAAAGGCACCCAGAGGACCTCTGGCCATGACAGAGTCACTAGTACTAAACTTGCCTTCCCACCAAAACCCACTGTAGAGTTGGACAAAACATATGGAGCAACTGCCTTCAGGCACTGAACCACCCAGAGTGCAGAACTGTCATCATTGAGAGAAGAGAAACACATAAGATGAATCCAAAGAGGGCCCCAGCTTTCTTTCTCAGGGCATTTCTGATGCAATCAGCAAACTAGGCAAAATTGTGGATGTAAATTTATGGCGGAGGGGTCTCTGGTCTAATCTCATACACCAGATGTATGTATGTATGTATGTATTTACTTTTCATTTTTTTTCAATTATTTATTTATTTGTTTACTTCACGCCACATATAGAAGTTCCCAGGCTAGGGGGTCAAGTCAGAGCTATAGCTGCCAGCCTATGCCACAGCCATAGCAACAGGGTCTGAGCCTCGTCTGTGACCTACACCATAGCCCACAGCAACGCCAGATTCCTGACCCACTGAGTGAAGCCAGCGATCGAACCTGCATCATCATGGATACTAGTCAGATTCATTTCTGCTTCTCCACAACAGGAACTCTTCTTTTCTCCTTTTCTTTTTAGATACACATCTATGGCTATACCAGACTAGGAAGTTCCCAGACTAGGGGTGGCATCAGAGCTGCAGCTGCCAGCCTACACCACAACCACAGCCACAGCCACAGCCACAGCAATGCCAGATCTGAACCACACCTGCAACTGGCACCTTGTGGCAACACCAGATTCTTAATCCACTGAGCAAGGCCAGGGATTGAACTCACATCCTCATGGATACTAGTTGGGTTCTTAACCTCCTGAACCACAGCTGGAACTCCACCAGATGTACTTAAATTTCAACTCTAACCAAGCTCTGAACTCTCCCTTCCTCTGTTCTCCCTCAACACACTGGAATCATAGAATCTTAGACCTAGGAAGAAGTTGGAAATCAAGAAGAGTCCCTTGCTGGTATGACAGATGATAAAACCAAAAGGTTATGATTTCAGGTGGTATATCCAGAGTTTCATACCTGATGGCAAAATTGGGACTGCTCCTTGTCCTGTAGCACCTGGACTCGATATTCTTTCTAAAGAAGTGATTTAGCTGACCCTGTGTTGTTGCTAATTCTATACCAGACTCCTGCTATCAGCCTAATTGCTTTCTGAGCACATGAGAGAGAGAGAAGTATGGCAGGGCATGGAGTCTGCCTAGTGAGAAGCTGACTTACATTTTTCACCAGGAGGTCAAGGACTGCTAGAGGGAAGCTGCCACCTGCTGAGCCTTGTCTTTGACCTCTGTGTCCAACTGGTCTCTTTCATCCAGTTAATCTGTTACGCGGATGGGCACTCATGGCTTCAAATGGGATATTTCTAAGTTTCCTGACATCTCTTGCATTTCTTGGCACAAAAAATGAATCATATTACTGGGATAATGAACCATTTAATGACTTGTGTGTTGATTTATCAGACAGTGCTGGAGAGGCCAATTTAAAAATATAAAGCCATAAGTCACCCAGTCAGGGTGTGTGGTAGGCTAGAGGCCTGGCTCCGGCTGGGGATTGCTGTGTTAATCATGATGACGCCAGGCCTGGCAGGCAGCGCAAGGACATAGGTGCTGGGTGCTCTTCCCCTTGTGAGATCATTTATTTAAGCAGCAATTGTTATGTCCCCCCCCCATGTGCTGGGGGCCTGGGAGAGAAAATAACCTAAAAAATCAGACTGTCTCCTTCTCATTGGGCTAAGGGAGCCTAAGCCTGGATCTCCTGGGATTTTGGGGGAAGTCAAAGCCAGAGACGGGGGAGATGCTTGTGCTATAGGCAGCAAAGGAGCTGCCAATGGAAGTGTCTCCAGCACTTTGCAGGCAAAACAGTCCCAACACCATCAGTCCCCATGACTGATCTGGCCATCCGAGCCTTGGCATCCACATTCTGCCAAGTGGGTGTGCGCTTTTTTATTTTATCATGCAAAGAACAGTTTCTGGGGGGAAAAAAAAGACATAGAGAAATTCTTGAACTTAAGTGATAGTTAAAATAGGTGCCAGGCACTTATGTGCTTTGATGAAGCAGGTACTAGTCTAATTAACAACAAGTGATGAAGAAACTGAGGCTGAGACTTTATGAAAGTCCCCAGTGGCCACACAGCTCAGAGGTTCACTTATGACCCTTTGACTCTGGAAACTGGAACTCAACCACCATGTTGACTGCCTCCCTTTCTAGAAAAGGAGTTTCATTCAAAGAGAATAAGTCGTATCTGCTTTTCTAACAAATAATGTAAAAGGAGCTCTGCTGGTACCCCAGACTCACTCTGAAAAAGAGAAACAGCCACAGCATTTCCAGTCAACACATAAAAGTGAGGAGTGAGGACAGATAGTATCAGAAGCCCTGCAATGAACCAGACACCGTGACTCAATCCAAATGCACCACCACCTTGGATGGGGGAGATTTTCCTTCTTTAAAAATGCGATGCCCTCCCTGCTGAGCACACTCTGCTACCCTCAGCCCCACTCTTTAATCTGGCTTCTCTCTGCAACACCCTGCTTGTTGAGCTCCTGGTTACGTCCACGTTGCTGCCTGCAGTGCACACATTTCAGGTCTTATTTGATCTCTCAGCAGAGAGATGGTCTTAATTCGTGAAAAGCGCTGCTCCCTTGACACCAATCTCCTCTGATTCTCCTCCTATCCACACCTCCTCTCCCAGAGCTCCCCATCCTTCTCAGACTCCTTTGCCGGACCTCCACCTCTGCAGAGCTCAAACTATTGCAGCTTTGTCCTGGGCCCTGTCTACCTAGTTGCATTGCATCATCTCATCTAATCCCATAGCTTTTAATATCATCCATGCTGATACTATGCTTTTCTTTAGGTTTTTTGTTTGTTTGTTTGTTTTGCTTGTACCTTCTTGAGTTGAACTTTGACTCTATTTTTGGTCATTCTTGTGTTGGAATAAGTGCAACGATTACCAAATCTGTCACTGAATATGGCTTTGGCCATATCCTATAAATTTTTATCTTTGGTAATTTCACTGTCATTTATTTCTAATTATTCATAATGTCAGTTTTGACACTCTATTTTCTTCCTTTTTCAGCCACTCAGAGCATATGGAAGTTCTTGGGCCAGGAATTGAATTTGAGCAGCTGTGGCCCTACGCCACAGCTGCAGCAATGTCAGATCCTTAACCCGCTGTGTTGGGCCTGGGATCCAACTGGCAACACCACAGAGACAAGTCAGATCATTAACTCACTCCTCCACAGCAGGAGCTCCTGATAGTCACTTTAAGCTAAGAGTTATTTCCAAGTGAGATGTTTGTGATATCTAAGTTTATTGAATCCTTTCAGTGAATGGGGCCTCTATGATTTTGGCCTTTTGGAAATTGGAATTTGCTTTGGCCTAATAAAAGGCCAGTTTTTAAAAAGTGCCACAAGTATGTGAAAAAAACATGCAGTCTGTTTACTGGGTGCAATTCATATTAGCAAGACAACTATACAGTTAACTGAATTAGATACAGACAATTCATATATAAAGCATAAGAGATATTTAAGTCATTGTCTTATTTAAATCCTCCATGGCCTAATCTTTTTTTTGGTCTAATTAATATCTTAATCTCTTAGAGAGGTTTTTAAGTCTTTCACCAAGACTGTGGTTTGTCAATTTATCTAATATTTCCAAGAGTTTTAGCTTTATAAATATCAATGTTTATGCTGCTCTGGTCATGAAGGTTTATGACTATAATATTTTTTGGGGGGATTGTAGTTTTTATATATAACATATCTGAATCGTTCCCAGTTGATGCTTTTCACCTTGAATTCTATTCTGACTGCTTTACTATTGCCATTCCTGTTTTCTTTTTGTTAGAGTTTTTTAGGTATATAGCTATATATCTTTAATTTTCAACATTTTTCTGTCTCTTTAAAAAATTTAGGCATTTGTAAATAACATAGAAATTGATTTTAAAATATTCCAATTCAGAAATCTCTCCTTAAAATGAAGATGAAATTCACATTTATTGTGATTTTTGTTACTTAGATTATTTTAGCGCTTTGAAGTTTCATCTTATTTCTAATCTCCTAATGGTTGATCTTAAATTTTTTTTAATGACATAGTATTAGACAAGAGCTTTATACATTTAACTGATACATGTGAACAGAGTTTCATTTTAATGCCCAGAATTAATCTCTACCTTTAGCATACTGTACACTCTCTCTCCCCCCTCCATCCCCAATACCCACAGTATTTTGAAATCATCTGGAATTTTAGTCTGCATTTTAATTATTTTTTCCTACATCGTGCTCATGCTTTAAAATTTTCCATTCTTTTCAATTTTATCAGGCCTCACAATCTCATCGCTGGCAACTATTTAAACTTGACTATGGATGTTATTAATTTCCTTGCTCACTGCTGTGGCAGACTGTATTTTCAAAGATGGCCATAGAGTCTCTCATCTGCCCTGCTCTTTTTACAGTTAGACCCACATCCTCTTCCTGAACCTGGCTGGCCCTTTGTGAATGCCTCGACACGTGGACTGTGGTGGAAGTGACATGATGTGCCTTCTGAGCTCAGAGCTGGCTGACATCTGCAGGCTGAACCATCCTGTCCACTTGGTTCTTTGCTGTCTCTTCTGCAGTGGATGCTTTCTGATGAGTGTTAGCTTATAATACTGAGATCCTCACCCTCTGTGATCCCTCTCCTGTGTCGACAGACGTAGCTCTTCCCCTGCTCCTCCAATCTTTCTTCCTCCAAGCCCTTAACCAAGCAAGATCTAATGATGAATTGATGCTGGGCCCACCATTGACCTGCAGCTTGGTGAGCCTGAAAGTCTAGCAGGTGATGGGAAGTTCTGGCAGTAAGGTCAGACCACTTAATATCCCCTTTTCAGACACTCTACAAGGGATCAGCAGCAGTCCAGGAGACCCTCTTTTTTTTTCTTTCTTTCTTTCTTTTTGATTTTTAGGGCCACTCCTGCGGCATATGGAAGTTCTCAGGCTAGGGGTTGAATTGGAGCTACAGCTGCCAGCCTACACCACAGCCACAGCAACATCAGATCCGAGCCTCGTCTGCGACCTATACCACAGCTCACAGCAAAGCCAGATCCTTAATCCACTGAGCGAAGCCAGGGATCAAACCCACAACCTCATGGTTCCTAGTTGGATTCTGCTGCACCATGATGGGAACTCCCAGGAGCCCTTTTTAAGTTCTCTTCTGTGGATGGCATTGCCTTTCTCTGGCACTATAGGGTCTGCACTGAAACTCTTCTGCTCTACACAACCTCTTTCACCATCACAAATACCTTTAGTACCACAGATTCTGCCAAGTGATGTGGTCCAAGCGAGGCTGCTTAGACAACAGTCCAAATCTAAATCTTCTGCAGACCTGTCTTGCTCTAGGCCCCTTAAAACTGGTAGATTTCTGTGTTACTCAATAAATGGGTCAAAGTAGTATTCCCAAGCATGGTTTATGTCCTCCTAAAACCTTATTATCTAGTTATTGTGCTTGGTTCTTAGTGGTTGAAGGTTCAAGCTTCAATAGCTTGTCTTTTGCTTTTGAGGTGATATTCCAGAATGTCCCAGACCACTGCACCAAAAACAGCTTCACCAACAGGTCCTTGGATTTTTGTTGGGTTTTATCTTCTACCTTCTAAATCATGTTTTGTTTTTATTTAATTTTTTTATGGCTGCACCCGAGGCATTTGGAAGTTTCCAGGCTAGGGGTCAAATCAGAGCCCTACCTGCAGGTCTACACCACAGCCACAGCAACGCTGCATCCAAGCCGCATCTGCCACCTACACCACAGCTCATGGCAACACTGGATCCTTAACTTACTGAGCGAGGCCAGGGATCGAACCTGCATCCCATGGATACTAGTCGGGTTCGTTACTGCTGAGCTACAATGGAAACTCTTAAATCATGTATTTTAATGAGATATCTAGAATATTTGCCCTTCTTGCTCCAATGAGCAAGGTCCAATTAACATTATGTCCTTATTGGGGCCTAGGGGATGCCACCTCATAATCGGCTTCAATGGCATATTGATTATTTTGAATCAAATTTACTTAAGAGACAGCCAGTGCAGGGGGAACACTTTGACCCTCTTCCCTGTCTCCCTGAAAGAAGGAAATAAATCTGCCCTATGAAAAGTGGCCTCCTTGTCCTGGGAGGTAGGAAGACATCCTTATCACTAGGAACAGAGAAAATTCAGGCTTGCCAGATCCTTAACCCACTGAGTGAGGCCAGGGATTGAACCTGCATCCTCATGGATGCTAGTCAGACTTGTTTATACAGTCTTCTCAGCCCTTGTTACTTCTTTATGAATTTACTGTCCAAGCCTAAATTTTCTTACATTCCTTACTAATTTAAGCACCCAAACCTAAGTTTCTTGGTCAATTCCTCTCGAACATATCATTTCTTTGTCTAAAAAATATAAAAGCTTCCTACTTTGGCTACTTATTAAGTCCTGTCTCTGTGAGACCTCCTTGGGCATGAATTAAAATGTGTTTCTTATTCTCCCATTAATCTGTGTCAATTTTATTACTAGTCCCAGCACTGGAACTCAAGGTGGATAGAAGAGGAAATTCCCCTCTCCCACATCATTAGTATAGGGGACTAGGAGTTCTCGCCGTGACTCAGTGGAAATGAATCTGACTAGCATCCATGAGGATGCAGGTTCAATCCCTGGCCTTGAGCAGTGGGTTAAGGATCTGGCATTGCCGTGAGCTGTGGTATATGTTGCACACCCGGCTCGGATCCTGCACTGCTATGGCTGTAGTGTAGGCCAGCGGCTACTGCTCTGATTCATCTGCTAGCTTGGGAACCTCCAAATGTGTGGGTGTGGCCCTAAAAAGACCAAATATATATGTGTGTGTATATATATATATATGTTATCATCTGCTATCCTCAGACTCTATTGCGGTAGAAAGCAGGATTAGCACGGCCCTGTGGAGGGTAAGACCGAATGTATCCTGGTGTCCATCCATGAGAACACTAACTGCTTCTGAGCCTCCTGCATGATGGGTGTTGAAATAATGTGTTTGCCAAATCAGTCGCTGCATTCTGCATGTGTGGTGTGCTGTCATGTTCTGGAAAAGATACCACATCCAGCATAGTTGTAACCAGGGCTACTTCTTGGTTTCACTCACAGTCGTTTACTGTCATCTGCTGTGACCCATTTTGTCTTTGCAGGATCCGGACTTGTGAGTTTAACGGAGACCACTATGTTTGTGTCTTTTAAATCTTTGAGAGTGGCACTGCTCTCCACTCTTCTTTTCAGGATGTGATATGTTGTTTTTTATTTATTATTTGGTCAAGAGTTGGGGGATGAGGGGCCATTTCAAGGTGTCCTTCTTGGTCTTTCCTATCAGCACAGCTTATATTCCATAAATCAAGGAGCCGACGCGAGGGTCTGTAGCTATTGTTTGTGCAGCATGTGGCCTCTGGGTTCCAGAGTCAGTCCAATGATAAATTCAGGAAGGGGAGGCAAGGACCACCATGTGGAAACCACTGTGAGACAGAGTTGGACGAGGATGCCATTTAGTGCTGCATCCCACACGCCCTTATGCTGTATCATATGGGGCATGATGGCATTTTGGGTCCTCAGGTTCTGAATAGGTTGATGGCCACTCTGATGCTACCCAGGCCATGCAAGCAAGGCCAGGAAGCTCACTGGAAAGTCGTTCTGGGATTGCTCCTGCCCATGCTTTAGGCTGTTGAGTTTCTACACCATTAAGCACAGCTCAATGATGTTATCCTGGAAAAATGTCAGGACAGCCATTCCTATTCCTTTACCATGGCCATAACTTTATCATGAACTCATATTTTAGTACTCACTCTTTCTCTATATCTATCTTTGGCTCCCTTTCTCTGTTTGTCATTTTGTCAATCTTTTGGAAAACTCTCAGAGTGTAATTCTTCCCTTTATCTCTCTGTTCCTCTTGCTGCTTTTCTATTCACTTTTTTTTTTTTTGTCTTTTTAGGGCTGCACTCTCGGCATGTGGAGGTTCCCAGGCTAGGGGTCGAACTGGAGCTAGAGCCATTGGCCTACACCATAGTCACAGCCACTAGGGATCCAAGCCACCTCTGCGACCTACACCACGGCAATGCTGGATCCTTAACTCACTGAGCAAGGCCAGGGATGGAACCTGTGTCCTCATGTATACTAGGCAGATTTGTTTCTGCTGTGCTGCGACAGGAACTCCAGTGCCTTTCTGTTCATTTGATAGTGGAGTGGTATCTTGTTCATCTCTGACTACCTAGAAATTAATCTGGTCCTGGCCACATAGGGACTCTGTAGTAAAATTTGCTTGCTTGTGAATGGGTATTTAATGAACACCTATTATTTACCTGTTACCCAATAGGCACTGTGGAAGATATAGAAATGAATAATATATGAGGAGCTCATAGTCCAAGGAAGGAAGTGCAGGGCAGCCTGGAAAAGGGAGGGTTCTATGGTTGCAGCTCTAGATCTCAGTTGAGAGTAAAACTTGAAAGAGAAGCAATGGCTGTGCTTAGGCCCTTCAGTCTCTGAGCCAATAATCTACCAGGTCAAAAGGGATGAACCCCCAGGGTGAGGGAACTCCTCTACAGCTTTTGCAGCAGGTCCTGCTTTCCCAGTGTTGGTCCCAACTCTGGGACCGAGATCACCTGGACACCTTCTCTGGGCAGCAGAGCAGTCAGTGCACCATGGCGGCTGCTTTTCTCCTCCACCACCTCTGGGGTCCAGGCAGTCAGCCAGCTGATGCGGATAGAAATTGTTCTTTAAAAGGTCTTAAACTACCTCTGCGACCATTTCTAACAGTTTGAAACAGCACAATGCCTTTTTAAACATTTTTACGCAGTTCCTTTTCTGTACTATCTTAAAAGAATGAACTGCCTAACCTTCTTCCTCCAAAATTGAATGTTTGCTACTGAGAGAAAAGGAAGAAAATTATGCAGCATGGTATTTGTTGCTAAGCCTCAGGAGGTAGGAGGTGAGATACTTGGGCATGTTCATTGCTAATGCATAAAACTAGGAGAGAAATTTATGTTCCTACTTATTCTCCTCCCCCTTCCTCTCAAGAGAAACATCAAGAAGGTAGAAAAGAAGAGGCAGTGTCATTCCTGTATTTAAAAATCCTCCCATCATAATTGGAATACAATTTAAACTCTTCCTAAGCTCTCCTTCCAAGATCTGCCCCCTGCCTGCTCGTTGACCTCATCTCCTAAGCCTCCTTTGTCTCAGTTGCTCTCCTGGCCTCATTTCTTTCTTTCGTTTTTTTTTTTTTTTTTAAATTTAATTTAATTTTAAAAATTATTTCCCCAATACAGTTTCTTTTTTCTACTGTACAGCATGGTGACCCAGTTACACATACATGTACTTATTCTATTTTCTCACATTATCATGTTCCATCGTAAGTGACTAGACATATTTTCCAGTGCTACATAGCAGGATCTCATTGCTAATTCATTCCAAAGGCAATAGTTTGCATCCATTAACCCCAAGCTCCCAATCCACCCCACTCTCTCCCCCTCCCCCTTGGAAACCACAAGTCTCTTCTCCAAGTCCATGAGTTTCTTTTCTGTGGAAAGGTTCATTTGTGCATATATTAGATTCCAGATGTAAGTGATATCATATGGTATTTGTCTTCCTCTTTCTGACTTACTTCATACAGTATGAGAGTCTCTAGTTCCAGCCATGATGCTGCAAATGGCATTATTTTGTTCTTTTTTATGGCTGAGTAGTATTCCATACACCACATCTTCCTCATCCAATCATCTGTCATAGACATTTGGTTGTTTCCATGTCTTGGCTATTGTGAATAGTGCTTCAATGGACATGTGGGTGCATGTGTCTTTTTAAAGAAAAGTTTTGTCTGGATATATGCCCAAGAGTGGGATTGCTGGGTCCTATGGTAGTTCTATGTACAGATTTCTAAGGTACTTTCATACTGTTTTCCATAGCGGTTGTACCAGCTTACATCCCCACCAACAGTGCAGGAGGGTTCCCTTTTCTCCTAACCCCCTCCAGCACTTGTTATTTGTGGACTTATTAATGATGGCCATTCTGACTGGTGTGAGGTGGTATCTCGTGGTAGTTTTGATTTGCATTTCTCTAATAATCAGTGATGGTGAGCATTTTTTCATGTGCTTGTTGGCCATCTGTACGTCTTCCTTGGAAAAACGTCTATTCAGGTCTTTTGCCCATCTTTCCATTGGGTCGTTGGCTTCTTTGCTGTTGAGTTGTATAAATTGCTTGTATTTTCTAGAGATTAAGCCCTTGTCAGTTCCATAATTTCAAACTGTTTTCTCCCATTCTGTAAGTTGTCTTTTTGTTTTCTTTTTGGTTTTCTTTGCTGTGCAAAAGCTTATCAGTTTGATTAGGTCCCATTGGTTTATTTTTGCTCTTATTTTTGTTGCTTTGGGAGACTGACCTGAGGAAATATTCATAAGGTTGATGTCAGAGAATGTTTTCCCTATGTCCTCCTCCATGATTTTTTTTTTTTTTTTTTGGTCTTTTTGCTATTTCTTTGGGCTGCTCCCACTGCATATGGAGGTTCCCAGGCTAGGGGTTGAATCGGAGCTGTAGCCCCCGGCCTACGCCAGAGCCACAGCAACGCAGGATATGAGCCACATCTGCAACCTACACCACAGCTCACGGCAACGCTGGATCGTCAACCCACTGAGCAAGGGCAGGGACTGAACCCGCAACCTCATGGTTCCTAGTTGGATTTGTTAACCACTGCGCCATGATAGGAACTCTCCTCCTCCAGGAATTTGATGGTGTCTTGTCTTATGTCTAAGTCTTTAAGCCATTTTGAGTTTATTTTCTTGCGTGGTGTGAGGGTGTGTTCTAGTTTCATTGATTTGCAGGCAGCTGTGCAGGTTTCCCAGCAATGCTTGCTGTAAAGATTCATTTCTTTTTTGGGAACAGCTGAGTGGTTTGCTGGGACTGGCTTATATGGCTCCTGTGTGTTAGTTCCGGCTTATATGGCTCCTGTGTGTTGGTTCCCAGCTATGTGTTCAGTGCCTTGCGTACGCCACTCCTATGGCTCAAAATGGTAGGAGTAGTTACACCACGGAAATGCGCAGACACTAGAAATCGGAATCCCTTCCTCCCCTTCCCCCAGCTCCACCCCAACCCAATGGCAACCAATTCCTTTTCCTCCTTTGGTCCTTTTCTCAGCTGTTTCCTCCACCTGGAATGATCTCCCTCATTTTTGTGTCCAGCTCCTTTCAGTACCTCAGCTCATGTACACACCTCCTCTGAGATGCCTTTCTTGACCACGCAGTTCTAGAGGAGCCATTCATTCACTCATGATCACATTACTGTTTTAATCCTCTGAATATGATAATCAATGTATATACCTAAAAATATTAAAAACATAAATCTCATATAGTTCAATGTTATGCATGTGACATCATTTTGTTTAACTTATTAATGACAAGGCTAGTTCAAAAGAGGAATATGAGAAAGAGGATTTTTTTCTTTTTTTTTTAAGGCCGCACCCACGGCATGTGGAAGTTTCCAGGCTAGTGGTCAAATCGGAGCTGCAGCTACCAGCCTATACCACAGTCACAGCAACACAGGATCTGAGCTGCATCTGTGACCTATACCACAGTTCATGATAATGCTGGATCCTTAACCCACTGAGTGAGGCCAAGGATCGAACCGGCAACCTCGTGGTTACTAGTTGGATTTGTTTCTACTGAGCCACTATGGGAACTCCTGATTTTTTTTTTTTTTTTCTTTTTGGCTGCACCCATGGCATGTGGAAATTCCTAGGCCAGGGATCAAAGGCATGCCTCAGCAGTGACCCAAGCCACAGAAGTCACAATGCCAGCTCCTTAACCCACTGAGCCACCAGGGAACTCTGAGAAAGTGGGATTTTACCTTTAGTTCATTGGGGGAAAAAGATATACTAAGATAAGATTGCAAAATTAGATTAAATTTTTTATTGTATTATTTTCTGTTTTTTTACTGTGAGGCAATAAAATTGGATACGGGGGTTATTTTCTCTTCTGGACAGAAAATGATATACCTTAGCAGTTTTGCAGTTTTATGAAATTGCAAAATGTCTGGGTCCTAATCAATTATGGAAATGGATGCACTTTATTAAGCTCTGAATAATTTTTATGTAAAAAGAGAATGTCAGATAATAATATGTCTTGTTATTTCTCTATGTGCTTTTATACCTGTCTTCTGTGTCTGCATCCCAACAGGAGATAAATTTCTGAGGATCTGAAATAGTGCCTGGAACAGAGCAGGCACTCACTACATATCTGCTGGTTGAAGACTGAGGCTGGGCCCCATGGGAGGAAGATCCAGGAGGGAAAGTCTACAGTGCCCAGAGACTATGGAGGAGCTTTGGGCAACAGGGCTGATCTATAAGCTAACTGGGCTCCATCAGCCTTAGTTGGCTGTATAGGCTTCTTCAGTCTTTTTTGGAAACTCCTTTTGCTCACTTGGAATCAGGAGGGAATGGGAGAGTGGTCCTAACTTATTTAACTTCTCTGTACCTTGTTTTCCTCAACTATGAAATAGGAGAAATAACAGTAACTTGAGATAAGACTTGATACAGAGCCTATGTTTGTGAAATGCTTAGTGTAGGGCCTGGTATGTGCTCATTACATGCTTGCTGTAGGCATTTACACAGTACATATAGGAAGCACCTGTGGAAATTCAGTAGCAGGAGCGATGGCATCCAGTGTGTGGCTTGGGAAGGCTTTGGCAGGTGACATGAAATCTAGGCCTGGAAGAACTGGCAGAGTGTCAGTAGGTGGGGCTGGAGGTGGTGGTGAGTAAGGGAATTCCTCTTGCAGAGGGAGGAGTCTGAGCAAGGACCCAGAGGTCGGAAGTGGACACCATGAAAGGGGATGTGAGCCTGTCTGAACCTCAGCTCTGCTGATCACTAGTTGTGTGACCTTGGTCAAGTGACTTAAACTTTCTAAGCCTCAGTTTCTCCATCCATAAAATGGACATGACAAGGGTATGCTCTAAGGAATTGAGATGATCCACACCAGGTACTGCAGGATAGCGACGGATAATTGAGAAATACACAGTTACCTTGTTTTCTTATCCTACTGAGAGAAAAGCTTCTTTTGCCTCAGACTGCTGGTTAGAGTTTAGTGGGTTTCTTCTCACTTTTCTACTGATAAAATGCTTTTTCTTTTTTTCTTTTTATTGAGAAACTACAAGTCATGCTATTCTCAGTTCTTGCACCTATATCTACTTGAATTTCATTTACTGAAATTGAATTCAGATGGGAGAAATATTGTCAGGAAATAAAATGCCTGCTATGCCTCCATAGGAGGTGTTTTGATTTGATTTTGATCAGAGACCAGATCCCTTGTGTGCTTCTCAGATGTAACCCCAAATCCCATATTTTGAAGAAATGAACCAACTACTACAGGAGTGATTTGTTGCAGTCAGCCAGCTGGGTTTGAGTGCAAACAAAAATACTAAGAAGCTGGAGAGGATTAGGGAACTTTTTGGTGGGCTTTATCCCCACAGAATGCTATTTGGACCTTAGAACCAAAAGTTCAGCATCTAAAGAGGGCAGCCCTGTAACCTCTTCATTAACAAACATTCCCAGGAACTGCTTGAGCCTGGCGTTTTCTCCCAAAGCAGAGCCTGAGATGAAGGAGGGATTTTGGGTTTTGGTTGTTTACTATGGGAAGTGATCCCAAGAAATATGAGTGTGGAGAGCAAGGAGAGCAAGGCAGGGAAGGGAGGAAGTCTTTGCAAACAGAGACTTTCAGGAGTTCCCGTCATGGCTCAGTGGAAACGAATCTGACCAGTATCCATGAGGACGCAGGTTCGATCCCTGGCCTCACTCAGTGGGTTAAGGATCTGGCATTGCCCTGGTGTAGGTCGAAGAGGTGGCTTGGATCCCTAGTGGCTGTGGCTGTGGCTGTGGTGTAGGCCAGTGGCTACAGCTCCAATTTGACTCCTAGCTGCCTGGGAACTTCCATATGCTGTGGGTGTGGCCCTAAAAAAAAAAAAAGACTTTCGAGTAGATTACCACTGTGGGTAACAGAGGCTTAGTCCTTCCAGGGTCTTCTGAGGAACAGCAAGTATAGAACCGACCTCAAAAATATCTCTCCAGGGCCATAGGAGGGGAGCATCAACCACGAGCAAGCTGAGTCCCCCATTGTTGATGGTTGTCCTTGGATGTTAAGGCCTTCCTTAACTCAGGCTAAGGTGACCAACGTGTCCCAATTTGCCTGGGATGGTCCCGATTTCCAAACTGAAAATCATGCAATCTGGAAACCCCCTCAATCCTAGAAAAACCTGGATGGTTAGTCACTCTGGTCCAAAATGACCTGCGTAGCGTCCTGCAGAATTCACAGTGGGGTGTCATAGGGCAGGAAGCAGGAGGACCATGGAGCAGTGGAGATAAGGAGGAATCCACACCATCCCAGAGCCGGTTTCAGCAGCACAAGCTGGGGTAAAATGTGGGCTGTGTGGATGTGAGATGGGCACAAGAGGTACCCAGGAGAGAGGGAGCATCTAGCCTGGAGGAGAAGATGAAGCAATTGACTCTCTTGCATGTGGATGAGGTGCAACCCCAGAGAGCAGAACTTAGACCATGGGGAGCAGAACTTAGACCATGGGGAGCTGCTCTAGGGAAGGTGTGAAGGCTGAAAATAAGGGAGAATATTTGGACAGTTTCTCAGTGATGAAAATGTATTGATTAGGAAGATCATTTGCTCCAATCTCTCATGAGAAACATGAGGCTTAGGATAGGAACAGGTGTGACCTAGGTCACCCAGGCTTAGGAGCAAGTCCAGGCCTAGAACTTTAGCTACCTACTCCCTTGAAGTCAGGGGATGTGAGAAAAGGAGTCAGATGACCTCGTGAGGGAGAAAGTTCCTTGTCGCTGGAGGAACTCTTGGGCCCGGCTACTGTGGGAGATGATTCATGCTTTGGGTGACCTGAAGCTGCCCTCTATCCCAGAATTTTGTGGTCTAATGATGCATCAGATTGGAGTTTCTAAAAGTAAAGTGTCCTGAGAATAGTAAGGGGGGGGTGGTTCCTGTTGTGGCTCAGTGGGTTACAAACCTGACACAATGTCCATGAGGATGTGTGTTTGATACCTGGCCCTGCTCAGTGGGTTAAGGATCTGGTGTTGCCACAACTTATGGCATGGGTTGCAGGTGTGGCTTGCTGTGGCTGTGGCATAGTCAGGCAGCTACAGTTCTGATTTGACCCCTGGCCTGGGAATTTCCATATGCTACAGGTGAAGACCTAAAAAAGCAAAAATAGTAAGAGGGAGATAGATGAAGAGTTAGAACTAAATGGTGAAGATGCAAACACAGCAGGAGGCACAGCCCAGTACTTATTGCTTCTAGTCTCTCTGCATTGACTGGGTCAAGTCTGCATGAAAAGCCTGCAGTGTGAGTGCAGGCTTTGCATGTGTGTGTGTGTGTGTGTGTGTGTGTGTGTGTGTGTAGAGGAAGGAAACAAAACAGAAGTGTTGGACTGGTTCAGAGAGCTGAAATAATTCAAGTGCCATCAAAGAAAAACTGAATCGTTTTGTGTTGTAAATATGAAAGTCTAAAGGCATTTTCAAGATAAACCTCGGCCAAATGCATGTTCACAGATCTTTTCAAAAGAGGCAAATGAAGTAAGGATTTCAATTCTGAATTTTCACAAAGTGGATTTCAGACTCGGGCCCTGAAAGCCCCTTTTCCTGTGGGGAAGAAAGATTTTCTCTGCAGTGCTCAGCCATTCTAGTGGAAGCTTGCTCTGTTGTCTGGGCCATTGGATAGTGAGAAACTGGAGTTTTAAGGGAGGGAATGGGCAGAGATAGAGACCCAGAGGTTGCAGGGCTGGTGGGGGTAGGATTCACCTGCTCCTTCTGGTGTATGATTCTCCACTCCTTTAAGAAGCAGCAGGTACACATCTCATACAGGTGGGTCCCTGCGTTACCCTTGAGGCATCGGTTTAGTTTCTGGGGAAAGGGCTCAGATGCTGGCCCTCCTGCATTGTGCTTTCAAGTTCCAGAGCTGTTGCTTCTCATGCTGACCAGCCCTGGGCCTCTCTCACCTTTGCATTCTGTCTGTAAAGCTGGGATAAGAGCAGAATATTCCTTGCTCGCTCCTTGATGTGATTGAGGAAAATGGAAGCTGTTTGTAAACTGCAAGGTGCTCTATTCATAAATGCTTTATCTCCGTGGACACATCAGCCCCCATTCTTCTTCCCCCACCTCCTACTGCTGCCCCCGTACCCCTCCCAGACCTCCGACTTCCAGTCCATACCATCTACAAGGCAGGCAAAGATTTGGTATTGTTCCCTGTGATAAACTGTTGTTTATCTCCACAAATATGGGAAAAATCTTGAGGCTAGGGACCATCTCTTTTACTTAACAAAACCAAACCCCTTCCTGTTCATTAAATTGTTGATTAAATCTCCTTCTTTAAATACTGACATTTATGTTTTCAACAGGTACGCCATCATGTGTTGCTAAGTGATGCCAAAATTACTGCCATTTTATTTTCTTTAATTTAAAAACATTTTTTCCCCTTTTTTTAGCTGCCCTGTGGTGTATGGAGTTCCTGGGCCAGGGATCCAATCTGAGCCACTGTTGCGAAGTTGTGACCTATCACTCAGCAGGAGTAACACCAGCTCCTTTAATCCACTGTGCTGGGCCAGGGATCGAACCTGCATGATGGCGCTGCAGAGATGCCACCCATCCTGTTGTGCCACAGCGGGAACGCCACTGCTATTTTAAAAAGTGTGTATTTACTGACATCTCTATCTTGTGTAAAACCAGCCATGAGAAGCAAGCAGATGTTTTTCACAGGCATCTGAATGCTTCGGACCTTTGGCGTGGTCACCCTCGCCTTGCAGTGATTCTAGGCACGGAGTCTCTCCAAAATGGAAATGAGGTTACCAGCTTGGGAGAGGCCTTCCTGAGATGATCTGAAGCTTTTGGTGGGAAGAAGAGGGTCGAGTAGTTTGGGGCAAACTGGAGAAGCACTGCAAACTGTTTGGGGCAAGGAGAGGACTTAGTGATAGGTTTGTATAGCAGGCCTCCTTAGCATTAGCTAGTAATTTTTTTTTTTTTTTTTTTTTTTTTTTTGTCTTTTTGCCATTTCTTGGGCCGCTTCCCTAGCATATGGAGGTTCCCAGGCTAAGGGTCCAATCGGAGCTGTAGCCGCCGGCCTAGGCAAGAGCCACAGCAACGTGGGATCTGAGCCGCGTCTGCAACCTATACCACAGCTCCCGGCAAAGCCGGATCATTAACCCATGGAGCAAGGGCAGGGATCGAACCCACAACCTCATGGTTCCTAGTCGGATTCGTTAACCACTGTGCCACGACGGGAACTCCCTAGCTAGGAAATTATACTGACTTGGAGCTTATTAATTTTATTCCATTTTCACTTTTTCCTTCTTTCTTTACAAATGTCGCAAAGCCCATTTTATTCAATTTGCCATTAACACTGAACCACCATCTCCATGATCCCACCCCCCCCCCAAAAAAAAGCAAATCAGGGAGGTTACCTCAGCCATTTAAAATCCTGTGGTAGGGAGTTCCCGTCGTGGCACAGTGGAGACGAGTCCGATTGGGAACCATGAGGTTGCAGGTTCGATCCATGGCCTCGCTCAGTGGGTTAAGGATCCGGTGTTGCTGTGAGCTGTGGTGTAGGCCTGCGGCTACAGTTCCGATTAGACCCCTAGCCTGGGAACCTCCATATGCCCCAGGTGTGGCCCTAAAAAGACAAAAGACAAAAATAAATAAATAAATAAATAAATAAATAATAAATGAATAAAATCCTGTGGTAATTGAGAGGCAGTTGTGGGAATTTAATGACAAGTCCTGGGGAGTCCAGTTTATTGCTAATCCAGGGATACAACTCCGTGTGACAAATGCTGGCTGCCTTCACATTTCGTTACATGAAGAGGGGAGATGGAAAGAGATATATATCTCATGTATACATATATATGAGAAGAAAGACAGAGAGAGAAGACTCCACAGCCCTCAGGGCACAGGTACTGGAGGGCACTGGCAGGACGATGGTTCGGTGGCTCTTCCCCCACCCTTCCCTTCTCTGGTCCCTCACCTCCCCCCTCTGGCCTCCCTTATGCTTCACTTTACCCCATCCCTCTCTTCCCTGTACCCTCACCTCACCTGTTGCATCCCTCACTTCCCCACCCTGCATTTGGCATCTCCAAGCTCTGGGGAGGCTCATCTGAAGCTCAAGGGTAATGTCGAGGTTGTCTATTGAGTATTGTACGCCACCTGTTAATTGAAAAAGGCATTGTAGGAGTTCCCATTGTGGCTCAGCGGTAACGAACCCGACTAGTATCCATGAGGATGCAGGTTTGATCCCTGGCCTTGCTCAGCGGGTTAAGGATCTGGCTTTGCTGTGAGCTGTGGTGTAGGTCAAAGATGCAGAGTGGATTTGGTGTGGCTATCTATGGCTGTGGCATGGGTTGGCAGCTGTAGCTCCTATTTGACCCCTAGCCTGGGAACTTCCATATTCCTTGAGTATGGCCCTAAAAAGCCAAAAAAAAAAAAAAAAAAAAAAAAAGCATTGTAAAATTCTTTTTTTTTTTTGCTATTTCTTGGGCCGCTCCCGCGGCATATGGAGGTTCCCAGGCTAGGGGTCCAATTGGAGCTGTAGCCACCGGCCTACGCCAGAGCCACAGCAACGCGGGATCCGAGCTGCATCTGCAACCTACACCACAGCTCACGGCAACGCCGGATCGCTAACCCACTGAGCAAGCACAGGGACCAAACCCGCAACCTCATGGTTCCTAGTCGGATTCGTTAACCACTGCGCCACGATGGGAACTCCGCATTGTAAAATTCTAATGTACTTATATTAAAACAGAACATCGAAAAAAAAAAGGAACATCAATTATTCTTGTATTAAAGCAGCAACATTGCTAGTATACCAGTTGGTATTCAATGATATTCTTTAACCCTACACTTCTTTTTCTTGATTCTGTGCTTTTTTTCACTCTGTTTCTTCTTGTCATGCCACTTTACCTGCTAACTGTCTACACACAAGACTCAGCTTCATTGTCACTTACGTCTGGAAGCCCCCTACGAATCTCGCTGGCAGGCTCAGTCCCCCCACAGTTCCTGGGTGCGTTGTTTTTATCACTAGCACTCATCATTTCATGCCACGTTATCTATTTATGGTCTGTCTCCCGCTCGCTGCTGCAAGGTCAGGGACTGTGTCATATTTATCCTGGTGTCTCTAATCTTGCACAGGTCTGGCCATATAATGGAGAGTCGGGGAGTGTTCATGAGCTTGATGCTGATGTCGTGTGCTCAGATGCAATGTGAGGATTCAAATTCACAAAATAAGAATGCCATTTATCTTCTCACAATAAGAGAATTACAGAACTGAATTTACCGAGGAGGCCTCTGCTACAGGCGCTGGTGTTCCTGTCGAAGATGTGAGTTTCCTTTATTCTCACACAGGGGCTCACGGGAGCTTTACGATTCCGTCACGGCTCACAGCTCTGTGATTGCAAGATCCTCTTCTGCCTCCTGATTTTCCCTCTAAGCCTACAGAGGATGACAGGAGGAACAACAGCCGGAGGGGAGCTGCTTGTAGAGAGACGGGCAGCTGGAAAACACACAAACACACTCCTCTCCCCTCTTGCATGCCCCCCCCCCCCCCGGCAGGTGTAGTACACACCTGGAAACCAGATGATGCGGTGACTGTGGCTGTGTGCTATGAAGCATAATCTAACCTTCGATTTCATCTCTAAGGTCAGACCACGTGTATTCCTAATAACCACAGCAGGATCACAGCCTCCGGGAGGTGATGGCACGGGGTTGTGCCCTCTCCAGCCTGGAGACGTGCCCTGCATCCCAAACCTCAGTAAGGGTAGAGGTGTCTTAGTCTGAGTTCCTCCCAAGGCAAGCAGTTGATGTGGGACGTGAAGCCAGGCAGCACTGTTAGGGGAGGTGGCAGTGAGTCAGAGGAGGGGACATAGCCCCCAAGGGTGAGTGTTTGAGTCTCCACTTTGGGTAGCATTTGGGGCCTCTTGGAAGAGGTTACCCTGCAGGAGGGATGGAGAGAGCTGGGTTGTGTGTCTGTTGTCACTGGCTAGGGTTGGCTTCTGGGAAACTGAGTTCCCCAGTGTTTCTGGCCTGTTACATAATACAGGCAGAATGGGCTCCAGGGGCAAGAGGAAGCCCTCAGGGCAAAGGAATGCCATCTGGCCAGTGGACGTTGGGTTGGTGGGCATGCAAGCGTGGTCCTGCAGATGTGGCAGACAGGGTGCGACAGCTCCAGAGTCCCGGGGCACAATGCCGGTCAGAGGCTTGGCAGGATTACTTGCTGTCACTTCCAGGCCCTTATGCCATCCCTACAAACAAATAGCTCGTTTTAATCTTAAGCGCCAGACGGTCAGAGTTTATGGGAGCAAGGCACGAACGTGTTCTTGAAAACTGCCCTATAATCTAGCTCGTGTTTGACCAGTGCTGATATTAGGGTTTAAAAATGTCTCGGAGCTTCTCAGTTGGTTTGACCTCTCCCACTCTGATCTTCTAAAGAATAATTTGATAAACAGGTGATTATGGAAGCTCTACCAAGAAGGGCAACCAGATTGTGCCAAACCACAATGTGTGTCTCCATGCAGTGATGCAACTTCAAGGCCAAGGAGTTGCAGGCACCAGAGGTGTCAGAAGCCTGACCAGACTGCTCTCAGTTTAGCATTTGCCCCACATGGGGCTTTATTAGAAAAGCAATGAGGATTTATCAGGACTACTAACAAAAGAATTGTGCTGTGCTTTCTGTGCCTCTTACCCCTTCTTAATGATGTGTTTTTTTGAATATAAAACAAATGTTCAGTTGTCAAGGCTCTCTGGGAGAATGTTATACTGTTGCTTAATATTTAAGCATTTGCTAATCTTTGGGGACCAGAATTAATACTCAATGCTAATTTAAAAAAAAAAACACTTCACATTTGTATTGCACTTTATTAATCAAGTGAGGCGCTATCTGTCAAAAACACTTTGTAAACTGTGAAGTGCTCACTCTTATTCCTTAGGCTCTAAATCTTAGCTGTCAGTTCAGCCTAAGGTACGAGTCACTCCTGGTAGAAGCTGGAGATCTGTCTGCAAAGGTGCTGGGTGAAGAAATACCACCTTGGAGAGAGGACAGCAGTCGGGGATGGGGAGAAATCTCGATCCCGGCAGGGGATCTCAAGGAGAAATGGTCCATATTTGTGGTTTCATGGATCCTGCGGGAGCTCACTAAGCGCAGAGCCAAGAAAGCAGCTATATATTTCTGAGGAAGTCATGTGTAATTACGCCACTGCTCTTATGTTGCTTTATGGCAGCTAAGAATGCTGTAATGTCTTTTTAATCATAAGCACAGGCCCACAGGTCCTAGAGAGAGTGGCTGAATTTGAAATTAAAACAGAAACCCAATAAAAAGGTCCAACAGATATTTTTTTTTTAAACACATTGTTATTTGGTGGAGTGCTGGACAAATTGTTTTATTTCCCCCATTTGCAAATTTGCTTTCAAATTCCCTTCACCTTCATTATCCTCTACTTTGTCAATAATCATTTTCTTATAGTTCTCTCTGACAGCCTCTCCAAAGGCTACCACACAGCTTACTTTTTGGCCTTTGTGTTTAAAGGCGACAGAAAAAAATGCACAGTCGAATGCAGCTCAGGCCATGCTTGATTTCAGGTTGAGTCTTCCAAGAAGGCCAGCACTCTCTCAACCGAGGGCTTGGCAAGTTGGCGTCTCATGGGATGAGAAAATTTAGCCTCTGCCCTCAGGAGGCTGACTTCTAGAGAAGACAAACCAGCAGCTTTCCTGCATCAGGAAGGCAATGGCTTTTCCATGAACCCACGGACTATCCCCCAGGCCACACCTCCCCTCTAAAGAGCAAGAGGCTAGGGGATGCACTATTGAGTTTTTCAGTCTTTAACAATGAGAAAGAGGGGAAGGGGGTTAGGGATGGGTTTTGAGTAAACTACCTACAAGCATGTTTTAAAATAGGAATAATCTCCGTTTTTTAAGGGAGGAGACAGAGGCTCCGAGAGATGAAGTATTTCGCCTGTTGTCACATAAACGGTAAGAGCAGGAGCAGGATTTGGTGTGACTCAGTCTGACTCAAGAGTGTGGCCTCTGAACCAGCTCTTCTCATTCTAGGCACCTGCTGCCTGTGCCCTCCTCCCAGGCTGTGCCCCCAGTGCATCATGGGAGAGTTCTGACTTAAACACTGTGCGTTGCTAGGTGTGTGGCTGTTTGGAAGAGAGAGTCTTCAAAGCTTGGGCATTCCTGCTGTAGAGTCTCCTTAGCTGTTCCTCCCTCCCTTCCTTCCTTTGCATACTTATTAAGCACCTCCTGCAAGCCAGACATTTAGGTCTGACACTCTGCCTAATCACTCAACAGCTTGCTGAATACATAAATATTTGTGGTCTGGCATAATTCTTCTGCCCCTTTGTAAAGAACAATGGATTGGTTGGTGTGAAGTACAGGCCATTATTCTCATTTCTAAGTCTCTGTTCTGAGAGCATCAATATGGCAGTTTTCAGAAAGAAAAAAAAAAAAAAAAAAAAAAAAAGGAGAAGAAGCCAGGCCCTTTCAGGGATATTAAACCTCTTAAATGACAAACCTGTAATTTGTAGAGGGAAAATGATTCCCTGAATGCATCTTATATCCTTGAGTTCCAAATTACAAAGTTCTCGCTGAAATTGGTTTCTGCCCAGGAGGAGATAACGTCAGTCAAGAAGCTGGCTTTCTGATCAACACGGCGCTTTTGCTGCAGAGCACGCGGCCCCAGCCCTGCTCCACCCAACCAGGAGCATTAGAGGCAATTTCTATTTCTTGCTGGGACCTTCCGTGAACATTTCAAAGACAGGAGACAACAGCGGGCTAGAGAGGTTATTAAAATGCGATTTGATTTTCAGCAGGGGTTACAAGGATGCATTCAGTGGAACTTGCAGATGCTGATGGTGGTAATGACCCGGGGCCCAGCTCCCTTGGCTAAGACATTTAGTGAGACCCACACACCAGTCACCAGCATTATCATCTTATAAAATGAGAAGATGGCTTTTGACTCAGGTTGAAACTATCGAACCTGCTGATAAACTTCAGCCAATAGCAAGCCTCTTAGTAACTTCCTCATCATTCCTCGTAGACATCACTTGTTCCTGTTGGAGGTTCTCCATGAATGAGACAGATGGACTGAGGCCACTGAGTCTCATGAGCCCTTGCAAAGAAGCACTCCCTCCAAACACAGGTCCCTGGTCTTTGTGGTGTCCCTGTTCCAGGCCTGGTCCTTGCCCTCGGCACAGCTCCTCGGGTGCCAAGAAGTCCTTGAGACCCTGGAGCACGTTTCACTTCAACTCTGCTGACAAGGAAACTGATCTCAGAGAGCGGTTCCGGGGCTCACTTCAGATCCTGTCTAGTCTCAGGCCACAGTGGACCCAGGAGTCCTGGCTTGGTCAGCAGTTCCCTGCCCTTGTCTTCCCAGTGCTCTGGGGACTGTCCAGCAAGCTCCTCTCCACCTCCTCTTCGGGAGTAGCGAGAGCACCAGCAACCTCCTCAAAGACTGAGAGCCTCTAAACTGCTCAATAATCTGGATTCTTTGCTATTTATTTAGTGAAGCCTGCCTCCTGAGAAGCCAAAGCTGAGAACTAAGACAAGGGCAGATGGTGCTAAGCTTTCCTTTGAGACAGTTCCCTAGCTTCGAAGCTATGAAATATTCAAAGCTATTTTGAGAAATGACCTTTTTAAAATTAAAAAAAAATTGTTTTAAAGACCATGCTCTCTCTTCTTGTAGCTTTTTTTTTTTTGCTTTTTAGGGCCATACCTGCGGCATGTGGAGGTTCCCAGGCTAGGGGTCAAAGAAGAGCTGTAGCTGCTGGCTTATGCCACAGCCACAGCAACGCAGAATCCGAGCCATATCTGTGACCTACACCACAGCTCACGGCAGCACTGGATCCTTAACCCACTGAGCAAGGCCAGGGATCGAACCTGCATCCTCAGGAATGCTAGTCAGATTCATTAACCACTGAGCCACAACGGGAACTCCTTCTTGTTGCCTTTTATTTTTTATCTTTTTAAATTTTTTGCTTTTTGTGCCACACCCACAGCATATGGAAGTTCCCAGGCTAGGGGTCAAATCAGAGCTGTAGCTCCTGGCCTACACCACAGCTCATGGCAATGCCAGATCCTTAACCCACTGAGGGAGGCCAGGGATCAAACCTGCATCCTCATGGATATTAGTTGGGTTCATTACTGCTGAGCCACAACGGGAATGCCCTTGTTGCTTTTTAGATGAAGGAAAATCACTTGGGAATGCAGGCCTGAGGTTTTACCGTGAAGCCTAGAAATGCTCTCAGAGAATAAAGACTTGCAACTTTAATGTCCTTTATGGTCTAGGAGAATTCTGAATTTTTCCTTGTCATCTTTGGTTTAGCAAAGTCACCAACTATTTACACGCACACTCGCCCCCTACCAGTCTTTCTTGATTTAAAAACCAGAGCACAGTTCACCTACGCACACTGATGGTCAAAGGGCATCATGGCTGGGAAGCTGCCTCGTGATGGTCTTCCTTCCAATGGGATCATTTCCATCCGAAGTAAACGCAAAGAACGCAAAGTTTACCAACTGCGGGGACGTCTTTTGCTTTTTTTTTTTTTTTTTTTTTTTTTTTTTTTTTTTTTTTGCCAGCTAGAGTGTTCTGCAATAAAGTCAGTCGAGAAGTTCCTGTTGTGGCTCAGCAGGTTATGAATCCCATTGGTATCCTTGAGGATTCTGGTTTGATCCCTGGCCTCGCTCCGTGGGTGAAGGATCCGGTGCTGCCCTGAACTGTGGCATAGGTCACAGATGCCTCTCGGATTCCGAGCTGCTGTGGCTGTGGCTGTGGCCAGCAGTTGCAGCTCCAATTTGAACGCTAGCTTGGGAACATCCATATGCCATAGGAGAGGCCCTAAAAAGCAAAAAAAAAAAAGTCAGTTGAGCCACTTTTACCCTTCAAGATGTCAAATGTTTCCCTGCTCAGAATCACCTTTTATTACTTGACAGACCGGCTCTTGGCCTTTTTTGGGCCTTGACTCACTCTGGGCCTTTTTTTCTCTGTTCTTTGAACATACCAAGCCTATTCTTGTTTCAGGGCCTGAGTACATGCCGTTCCCTGTGCGCAAATCCTTTCTATGAGATTCTCATGGGCTGAACGCTTTATGTTCTTTGGTCTCAATTGGCTGTAATACACTCCTCCCAAGATATACCATCTATGCCTGTCTGCATCAGTTTAGGGCAGTAATAGAAAATGTAACTCGGAGTTCCCCCTGTGGTGCAGTGGGTTAAGGATCTGCCGTTGTCACTGCAGTGGCTTGGGTTGCTGCTGTGATGTGGATTTGATCCCTAGCCCAGGAACTTCCCACATGCTGCAAAGCATGGCCAAAAATAAGAAAAGAAAGAAAAAGAAAGCTTAACTCAAACTGGCTTAAATAAGAAGGGAAATCTATTGGCTAACATACCAGGCAGCCCAGAGACTGTGAGGATTTCAGGGTTGGTTGACCTGGTTTGTTGGAGGCACCAAGGCCCTAAGTTTTTTCCAACTCTCTGCATCTACGGTGCCAGCTTCATCTTGAGATTTATTTTTCCCATCAGTGTCAACTGTGGGTGCTGCATGCCTTTCAGTCACATTTAATAGGAGGGAGAACTCAGCTTCTTGTTCTTTCTTAACAGCAAGAGAAAACCCTTCCCCAGTCTTTCCTAGTGTATCACATGTCCATTTGTGATGCTGTCACTGTCCAGGGAATGGAATGACCTTTAAAACAACCAACCCCCCGCCCCCTTAGCTGATGTTACCTCCCCACGCTGCATGGACGCTACTCTGTGGGGGAGGGGTGAAATGCTTGTGGTGGTGTCAGCTTCCACATCCCCTTGCTGGTGGTTCTCAGGCACTGCCCCCCAAATGTCCTGGGAGCCTTTAAGCTTCTCCCTAACCAGTTAACTCAGAGGCTCTGTGGGTGTGGGCCTGGGCCAGTGGTTCTGAAACTTGACTGCACCTTAGAAGTACCTGGGAGATTAGCAATGAGATCCTGCTGTGTAGCACCAGCAACTATGTCTAGTCACTTACAGAGCATGATATTGTGAGAAAAAAGAATGTATACATGTATGTGTAACTGGGTCACCATGCCGTACAGTAGAAAGTTGACAGAACACTGTAAACCAGCTATAATGGAAAAAAATAAAAGTAAAAAAATAAAAGAAGTGCCTGGGGACTCCTACTCCCAACAAACAGTGTGATTTAACTGGCATGGGATGTGTTGTGAGCAGTCCCCCATGATTCAGCCAAGTTTGGGAACCACTGGCCTAGGCACTGATATACTCCTACATGCACACATGCATTTCAAATTATGCATATTTTATTTTTAATTATTTAATGCTTTGTTGAGATATAATTTTCATGCCAGAAAATTCACTCATTTAAAGTGTTCAAACAACCTAAATGTCCATAGACAGATGAATGGGCTAAGAAGATGTGGTATATATACACAATGGAATACTACTCAGCCATAAAAAAGAATAAAATAATGCCATTTGCAGCCACATGGATGTAATGAGAGACTCTCATACTAAGTGAAGTAAGTCAGAAAGAGAAAGACAAATACCATATAACTTACATCTGGAATCTAATATATAGCACAAATAATCCTTTCTACAGAAAAGAAACTTATGGACTTAGAGAACAGACTTGTGGTTGTCAAGGGGCAGGGAGAAGGAATGGGATGGATTGGGAATCTGGGGTTAATAGATGCACACTATTGCATTTGGAATGGATAAGCAATGAGATCCTGCTGTAAACACTGGGAACTATATCTAGTCACTTGTGATGGAGCATGACAGAGGATAGTGTGAGAAAAAGAATGTATATATGTATGTGTGACTGGGTCACTTTGCTGTATAGTAGAAAATTAACAGAACACTGAAAACCAACTATAATGGAAAAAAAATAAGTCATTTAAAAAAATAAAGTGTTCAATTCCAAGATTTTTAGTATGTTGACAGTGTTTTATGAGTATCACCATAATCAGAGCATTTTTATTGTCTCGATAATGTCTCTTAACTCCCCATACTCTCCTGCTCCCATTCAAGCCCTTTGCAAATATTGATCTATTTTCTGTCTTTAAAGATTCGCTTGTTCTTTTTAACTCAATTTGACTTTTTTTGGCCACGGTGTGCACTGGCTTGATGTGGGATTTCAGTTCCCAGGCCAGGGATTGAACCTGGGCCTCAGCAGTGAAAGTACCACTACACCAGTAGGAAACTCCCTAGATTTGCCTATTCTTGATGTTTCATATATTGGATTATATAATATGTGGTCCTATATGACTGACTTCGTTCACTTAGCATGTTTTCTAGGTTCATCCATGTTGGAGCCTGTGTCAGTACTTTAGTTCTTTATATTGTTGAATAATATTCAGCAAATGGACATACCACATTTTGTGTTTCTGTTCATCAATTGATGGACATTTGACGTGTTTCTGCAGCTATTATGAATAACGATGCTAAGGACATTCACATACAAGTCTTTGTGTGGGTATATAACTTCATTTCTCTTGGGTGGAATCCTAGGAATGAAATTTCAGGGTCATTTGGTAACTCTCTTTAACATTTTGAGGAATTGTCAAAATGTTTTCCAAAGCATCTGCACCATGTTACATTCCTATCAGTAATGCATAAGGATTCCCTTTTCTGCACATCCTTTCTAACACTTGTTTTTGTTGACATTTTTTGATTATAGCCGTTTTCGAAGATGTGCAGTATCTTATGCGGCGTGCATTTCTTGATGACTAATAATGTTGAGCATCTTGTCATGTGCTTATGGGCCACTTTTGTATCTTCTTTGGAGAAATGTTTATTCAGTTTATTCAAAATATTTATTGCTGTTTTAAAAATTGGTCTTCTTATTGAATTGTATGAGTTCTTTATATATTCTGGATACCAAGTCCCTTATCAGATAGATGACTTTCAGATATTTTCTCCTATTCTGATTGTTTTTTCGCTTTCTTGATGGAATCTCTTATAGTGCCAAAATTTTAATTTTAATGAAATACAGTTTATCAAGTTTTCCTTTTATTGCTTATGATTTTAGTGTTGTTTCTCATAAATCCTCAAATATTAGCATATTTTAAAAAACTTTCCCAAGTGATCTAAAATACATCCAGGGTTGAGAAGTCTTGCTATAGACTATTTATGGCTTTCCCAACTCTCATTATTTTCTCTCCCATTGCCACAAAGACAACCAAACCAAGGTACTTAATGTGTCGTCTGTGAAAACATCTTGTTTCTTTTTTTTAAATTCCAATTAATATTTTATTGTTGGTCATAATTGATAAACAATGGCTAGAGACTCAAGGATCTATTACACGTTTTACGAGTACAATAAAAAATTCACTTCAAAAATTGTGATTTCATTGCTTGGAGAATAAAAAATCATTTCACAAAATCATCACTTTGGATAAAATGTATTTTCTTTTTTTTTTAAATTTTTTTATTAGATCATTTCTTTCTTTCTTTTTTTTTTTTTTTGTCTTTTTGCTGTTTCTTTGGGCCGCTCCCGCGGCATGTGGAGGTTCCCAGGCTAGGGGTCCAATCGGAGCTGTGGCTGCCAGCCTACGCCAGAGCCACAGCAACGTCTGAGCCGCGTCTGCAACCTACACCACAGCTCACGGCAACGCCGGATTCTTAACCCACTGAGCAAGGCCAGGGATCGAACCCGAAACCTCATGGTTCCTAGTCGGGTTCGTTAACCACTGCGCCACGACAGGAACTCCTGGATAAAATGTATTTTCAAAGAATTTTATCCAGTCAAACTTCTTGCATGTGTCTTAAAAGTAATGTAAATACTTTTAGAGTCTTAGCCCCCAAGAGTTGTTTTCTTCAAGCTGTAAAACCAATCAGCCATTGTCACACCTTTCTGAGTAACCCACTCAGAATTTTCCATTTCCCTTTGAAGACAGTATCCTTATTAGTATCCTAGTTTATTTTCTGTCTTCTTTCATTAGCATGTCAGCTCCATAAAGACAAATACGCTGTATGGTTTCCTGTTGTCTCCTCCCTGTCTGGAAGGATCTAGCACATAGAGGGCATCTGTTGAAAGAAGAAAATGAACTTGGACCTAAGAGCCGCTCCTCCTGCCGTCATCTTCCTTCCGGTTCCGTCCCACTCCAAACGGCTTCTTGTCTTTGGTTTTCAGTTTCTATTTTTGTCCTGCCAGCTTCTTCTTTACCCAAGCCAGCATCTGGGAGTTTTCCTCACCCTCCACGTTAACTGGCAGCCAAATCCTACTGCTTCCTTACAGAGAGAGCTGTAATCTCACACATCTGTCCTGCCTGCCTTTTCCATCTTCTCACCTTGCTGTGAGTTTCTCGGGGGCAGAGATGGCGTCTTCCTGGCTTTCTGTCCAGAGCATTTCACTCAGCCCTGGGCACAGGCAGGATCTTTGCCTGACTGCTGAACTGAATCACATGCTGCAGATCTGGAATCCGGATCTGTGAGTTAGACCGTGTAATCAAAAGTCCTTTTAATGGCAGCCCCAGGACTGTTTTTTTGCACTGATGAGAGTTGAGTGACTGCTTCTCTGATGAGACGTCAGTGGCTGTGAAGGGGTGGAGAACTGGGTGAGGGCTGGAATTCTGATGTGGAGGGAAACCCTCGAGCGACTGAGAACTGAGCATCTCTATAGAGAAAATACCGTATACTCTTCCAGAGCATCTGGTGAACTCCTTTGAAGTGACAGCGAGATGCAAAAACTAGCATGTGAATGAAGAATGTTCCAGTGATAAACGATAGAGATTAACCCCACCATAAGGCTCAGCCTTCCAAGCGACAAAGGAAGAACATTGCAGATGGGTAAACTGCTCAGGCCTGGGAGGGCCAGGGGCTGGGGGAGCTGTGTGCCTTGGGAACTGCAGCATTTCAACACATCAGGTCCCAAGTGGATCCGGCAAAGATGAGAACAGCTGGCTCGGCATCTAATGTCCACTTCTTCCACTTTATGTTTTTTGTCTTTATAGGGCCACACCCGAGGCATATGGAGGCTCCCAGGCTAGGGGGTCGAATCAGAGCTGTTGCTGTCCGCCTACGCCAGAGCCACAGCAACGCCAGATCTGAGCCGCGTCTGTGACCTACACCACAGCTCACGGCAACGCCGGATCCTTAACCCACAGAGCGAGGCCAGGGATCGAACCCCCAACCTCATGGTTCCTAGTCGTATTCATTAACCACTGAGCCACGATGGGAACTCCCACTTCTTCCACTTTTAATGCATTTCCATGAGGAGGCTCAATCCAGTCTGAAGCTTTTTTAAGCTTGAGGAGGCAGCAGGAGGGAAACTCACCGAGTCAGGCTTTTCTCTGGTGGTTTGTAAAACGCAGGGAAGGAGCTGGCTTTCTCAGATCCAATTAAAGAAAATGATTGTGCCAGGCAAACAAACGGTTCCACATACACTTAATTTCCATGATGTGGTATTTAATTGTCACATTTGTCTCCCCATAACCAGTTCTGTGATTGTGGGAGGGATTGGATTGCTCTGTGAAGCTGGGGTGGGGGCTTGGGACAGAGCAGCTTTGGTGATGGCTGTCAGCACCCTGCCCCAGACTCTAGTAAGCATGTGTCTCTGGTGGCTCCTACACCAAACAGCTTCCATCTTGGGAAGAGGTGCTGCGAGTAAGTGGCCCTGGGAGCAGCCTGTGGTGGATGGGGTCTGGAGGGTGAATACCCCAGCTCCCCTGGGGACAGGGGAGACGACTCTGAAGCCCGTTCCACATGGTCTCTCAGAGTTTTCCAGTGACCTTGAACTCCAGGGGCCCACAGTTGATAATGTCTACTTAGAAGCACAACCTAAAATTGACAGTTAAGTGTTTTTTTTTTTTTTTTGCTTTTTAGGGATGCACCTGAGGCATATGGAGGTTCCCAGGCTAGGGGTTGAATCAGAGCGGTAGCTGCTGGCCTACACCACAGCCACAGCAACTTGGGATCTGAGCTACATCTGTGACCTACACCACAGCTCACGGCAACGCTGGATCCTCAACCCACTGAGTGAGGCCAAAGATTGAACACGCAACCTCATGGTTTCTAGTCAGATTTGTTTCCCCTGAGCCATGATGGGAATCCGAGAGTTAAGTTTTATTTAGGGCAAAATGAGGACTAGAGCCCAGGAGGCAGCATTCCAGGTAGCTCTGAAATACCACTCCAAAGAGGTAGGGGGGAAGGTCAGGGTATAGGTGATTTTGGTGAAGTGGGAGGAATATGCAACCTAGCATACATTTTACAGAAGGTTGCTGCTAGTCATGAGGAACAGACGTCACCAAGAAGGATTTTTTTTTTTTTTTTTTGGTCTTTTTAGGGCCACACCTGCAGCATATGGAGGTTCCCAGGCTAGGGGTCGAATCGGAGCTGTAGCCACCGGCCTACACCACAGCACCAGCAACGTGGAATCCGAGCCATGTCTGCAACCTACACCACAGCTCACGGCAAAGCCGGATCCTTAACCCACGGAGCGAGGCCAGGGATCGAACCCGCAACCTCATGGTTCCTAGTCAGATTTGTTTTGGTTGTGCCATGACGGGAACTCCACCATGAAGGATTTTAATGCTTTTCTGGATACGTGGACATGCAAGAATGGGGCTCATAAAATCTCCTGAAATGACCTGAATGATCTGAAGCCCTGTTCTGCCAGTTGTCCCAGAGCCCAGAGTGCCTCCCTCCTGATCTCCACCCTGAGCTCCTTTCAGGGGTGTTTGAGGGTCGGCAGCTGACGTGGCTCGTGATTCAATCCGTGCAGAGACAGATAGCAAGTGCCAGCCTCCAGGTCACCCCACGTGCTCTCCACTGGCTGCCTTCGCTCCCCTGCCTCACTTCCACACTTCTAGGATCACCTCCCAGGTCCTCCTTGCCCCCAGATCCCTGGCTCAAGATTTGCTTCCAGCCCGAGACCACAGTATAGCGGGAAATGCACTCTGGTATGGATGGAGAAGCCAACATCGTTTCCCCTTGTGTCTGAGGGGCTTGTCTGCTGTCTCAGGGGCGTGAGGACTGAGCCTCCCAGGCAGAAACCCAAAGTCTCTGAGTGCCTGAGGAAGCAAGGGTCAGGCAGCCGAGCAATGCAAAAATTTAATGAGCTTGCTTTTGACACCATCATTTGTCTCAGCAGCTTTCTTGAGTGAGCAAGGCCAAAAGCCGTATGCAGATTAGCTTCAGGGGTGACCCCAGCCAGCAGACGCTGTGGCTGTGACTGTCTCCAGGCGGATGCCGCCAGGATCCACGGCTGAGCCTCTGTGTTATCATTCTTGGGGGCTGTTTCTGGGAAGGAGCGGAGTTGTCTACCTGAGACGCAAATAATGAGAGAGAGAAAAGGCTTCATGATCTTGTTCACTTGTCTTTGGGACGGTTGGGGCTTGGATTTTGTTTCCTGCCCAAATGAGAGAATGGATTGTTTCTCCCTGGACCATCAGCAAGAAGATGTAGTAGGAAGGGCTTTTAGAGTTTAGTGCAGCCAAAAATTTGATATTTGAAGAGAAGCTGGAAATGTGGATTTTTATGTGAAGTCTTTTCATTTGAAAATATTGGCTCCTGACAACAAGGTCTGACTGTGTGGCACAGGAAACTATATTCAGTCTCCTGGGATAGAGCATGATGGAAAATAATATAAAAAAGAATGTATGTGCTCACTTCAGCAGCACGTATATTAAAATTGGAAAGATACAGAGAAGATTAGCATGGCCTCTGCACAAGGATGACATGCAAATTCATGAAGTGCTCTCTATTTAAAAAATATATATAATGTGCTTGGGTTATGGGATGGAAATCCTGTGAAATTGGATTGTTATGATCATTATATAACTACAGATATGATAAATTCATCTGAGTAATAAAAAAGAAAAACCTTGGGAAAAAAAGAAAGAAATAAAAGATACTACACTTTGGCCTTAAAATATATATATATATAATAAATATAATATAAAATATATAAATCATATAAAATAATAATAAAAAGAATGTATATGTATATATTATATATGACTAAGTCACTTTGCTGTACAGCAGAAATTGGCGATTGTAAATCAACTATATTTTAATAAAAATAAAATCCAGGCCAATAACTGTCATTTTACTTCATAACAGCTAGATGAAAATTAGTTCACACACAAAAAAAAGTTGGCTCCTTTCTCCTTCCTTCCTTGCTTCCTTCCTAAACTGGATAGGCTAAAACAGAATTAAAACTAAACCAAATACGTCTGTGGGTTGATTCCACACTTGGGTAACCAGTTTGTGACCTCTGACCTATCCAATGACATGGGAACACTGGGGAACAGTGTAAGTGGAAAATGAAAAAGTGACCTCTGTCCAGTGATGAGGTGTCTGCTGAGCTGTTTACTTCACACCCATCACTATGCAAGGCCCTGGGATTCAGGAGTGAATGAGAAACAGTCCTAGGGTGTCAAGGTCTCTCATCTGGTGGAAGAGATTTTTTTTCTTGTCTTTTTGCCATTTCTAGGGCCGAACCCGCGGCATATGGAGGTTCCCAGGCTAGGGGTTGAATTGGAGCTGTAGCCACCGGCCTACACCAGAGCCACAGCAACGTGGGATCTGAGCTGTGTCTGCAACCTACACCACAGCTCATGGCAATGCCAGATCCCTAACCCACTGAGCAAGGCCAGGGATCGAACCCGCAACCTCATGGTTCCTAGTCAGATTCGTTAACCACTGCGCCACGACGGGAACTCCTAGTGGAAGAGATTTTAATGTGGCTCAAGCCGAAAAGGGAATTTACTGCAAGGAACCTGTGGCTCTTACGGAGGCTATGAGCAGCTAGGCTCCCTGAGAATCGAGTCAGGGCCTGGAAAAAATCAGGCCTCATGGTTTCCTAGTTCCTCTTTCTCTCTCTCTTTCCCTCTCCTCCCTGGAAACTGGTTTTCTCTATCAGGCCGGAACACGGACAAACAGGGTCTTTCCATAACCCCTGATGTTCCTGTTTTCTGTTCAAGCCCCAGACCAGGTTGATGGGAGCTTGGCCCCTCCTACCAAGGGCTGGTCCGGTCACACTCAGACATGGCTTCTAGGTACCAATCCCCCTGGATGGGGCCTCCTACAGGAGGGCAGGTAGGTCATTCATTCCACAACGCCCTCCGAGGGCTGATCGGCTACCTCTGCTGGAGAGAGCGTCAATCATATAAACACATCCGTTCCTTCCTGCAGGGACCTTGCATTCTCTTGAGAGCAGAGAGACCAGAAAAGAAAGAATAAAGCAGTTTGACACAGCGGTGAGTGTCACGACAGAAGTGCAGTGGCTGTTGCATAGCGAGTGACCAGGGAGGCTGTGGAGGGAGGCCGGTCAGAACCGGCTCCCGGAGGAGCTGACATTTCATCTGAAATCTGACAGGTGAGAAGGAGCTGCAGGAACACGGTCAGATTTACGTTTCAGACAGATGACTCTGGCAGGAGGGAAGAAAGGATTTTTCTCTCTACAATCTCAGGAAACAAAGCTCACTAAATCAACTTGGGGACAGGAAAGGATTTTTACAGGATTGTATACCAAGGTGACCTTGTCATCTTCAATCAGCCCCGGCTTATTTGCGTCTTGGAGCAATAAAAATCCGCTCTTACTGATGCAGTATTTTAGAGTTTATAATGCACCTTCACAATATATTTATTCTCCAAGCATTTCTTTGAGGTGGGCAGGGCGAAACCCTGCCTCCCTTTCTCCGAAGAGGAAACTGGGACTAAAAGAGACTGTGTCACTTACCTTATCTAGTAGGTGCAGGGCCCGATACCTCCTCCTACGCAGACCACTCTGTCAAGTGCCTTGGGTCACATTACTCAGTAGGGACACTTCAGTCCAGGATCACGGTTCTTCCCTGTGATTCCTTGTTCAGTAGAATCAGTAAGAATGTGAGCCTGGCTACTTTTAAAAATATTATCTCAGAGCTTTGCAAAGGACCCCCAAATCCTAACACTCTTCCCCCTAAAAAACCATATTTCTGTCCGAACCTTTAAAAAGTCCATTAAAAAAATACTTTAGGAGTTCCCTGTTGGCCTAGTAGTTAAGGACCTGGTGGTGTCGCTGCTGTGGCTGGGTCATTATTGTGGTGCAGGCTCAATCCCTGGCCCAGGAACATGCTGCGGGCCTTGCCAAAAAATACTTTTTTCTCTCCAGGGTAACAGATCATGATTTTATCACTCATGTGTTATGTACCTGCAAGTATAAGAATGGCCTACACTGCCGCTCTTTTCTTGCCCATCCTGGCTTGTGTGCAAAATGTCACTGATAAAGTTTTTTCTTTATCAGAGTTATACCTCAGAATCACTCAGAGAGCTTCTTGAAAATTCAGATCCCTGGGCCTCTCCCCAGACCTGGCAGGTTGCAGTTCTTTGGGAGAACAGACTGCTGCCCTGAAGAGCTGGCATGGGCATTCGTGGGGCTGCCTTCAAGATTGCAGATTAGGATAGCTATTTGAGTGATTGTCCACTAGATGGCAGTAAAGTTCCATCTAACTTCTGAAAGGAGCCTTTTGGAAAGATGGTCTAACAAAAGCTGCATCATTACTGCAATTTTCCAACTGAGAGTGATAGCGGCAAAATATGCCTTGAAGAAGGGGAGGCTTTTTTTCTAATTTTCACAAGAGTACTTTATGGGTTAGGGGTTACTGCAGTCCTGTGTCTCAGGACAAAGTGCTGGTGAAAAGCCCCAATCCTACATTTCTAAGAGTGTGTCTTGACACAAGTTAGGTGTTAATAGGTGTGTGAACAAAGGCTGTGCAGGTCAGATATACTTGGCTCTAAAGAGTCTTCAGCAGAGATACTGACCTAGTTAGTTAAACCTGGGGTTGGCCAATGTGAGACTATCGCAAGGGTCGCATTCCCAAAGTTCCCAACTTTAACCTGTGCCTCTGGGGCTCTGGCCCTGCCCAGAATTCCCTCTGGAAAATATTCTGAGAATTTGATCCTAGTGAGCTGCCATGAGGGGGTCACTTGGAAACTGTCCACAGATAGTTTGCTTGACTGCAGCAGCGCAGAGTTTAAGACAGACTCCCTTGCTATCCAGATTGCTTTTGTTCCCAGGCGCAGATAGAATTTGGATAGGAAAAGCTAGCACCGTTTCTGAATCTCTTTGATTCCTGAGTTTTCAGAGAGCGACAGGTGCAAGATGACATAGGGAGAGATTTTACCTGGTGCTTTAGGCTCCTGAGTTATGATGGTCAGAGATTGCAGAGTGAGGAATACAGACATTCAGGAAGGAAAGGGGGCAACCCTCCTCTAAAAGCCTTGTTGTTTTGGATACTCAAATTAGAAGTCTGGACAGATGGGAAAAGCCGCAAGTAGGAGAGCTTCATTATTTCTGTGGTCAGCCCGCGGTGTTATAAACTGAGGGCAGGGGGAGTGAATCACGTAGGAAGTCCTGAGAGGAGCCTTCTTCCAGGTTCCTCCATCTAGGACGGGGTCTGAGACCCTCAGGATGAGGGAGAGGGGGAAGGAGGGGGAGGAGAGAGAGAGAGATTCATCCTACAGCTTTTTATTTTCCAACTTGAAAGAGAAAGATGACAACTGACGGGGTATCTGGGAGTCCAGTGGGGATGAAGGAAGCCACCTCTGGATAGGTAATCAGACTGCACAGCCAGAGACAGAACAATTCTTACTCTGCAAAGCAGAAAGCAGAGAAGTGGGGCCGGAGGCCTCCAGCCAGTCTTGGAAGTCAAGGGGCTAGAGGATAGTTGTTGAAACCTAGCACATCCCAGGGCAGGGAAATGAAGAGGCCCTGGTCCAAACAGATCCTGCTGTAAAGGGGAGGCCTGTGAGCTGCAGGCCTGTTGGGCTGGCCCCTGCTGCCTGCCCGCCTGACTGTCTGGGCTGAGGGCTTTCCTTACAAGGTGCATCCGTCCACAAGCCCTCTTCCCTTTGAAGGTGATTTTGAGTTAATTGCCTGGTTCTCACTCCAATTTCCTATGAACAACGAGCAGAAACCACAGCTCACACATTTGCCCACTAAAAGCGTGCAATTTTATCCACAGAGCTGTTTGGACACAGAGGAGGCCCCAGCCTACTGAGGCTGTTGCAAACGACTGCTGGTCCCTGGGGAGGTGATTTTAGAACAGACAGACAGTTGCAAAAATTTTAATAGTTGTGATTTATTTTAATGTGAATTAAAAAGATAGAAAACAACTTTTTTCCCCACTGTGTATGTTCCTTTATTTTTTTTCCTTTTTTAAATTACTCCATGAATTTTATTACATTTAGAGGTGTACAACAATCATCACGACCAAATTTTATAGAATTTCTATCCCAAACCCTCAGTGCATCCCCCCATCCCCCAATCTGTCTCATTTTAAAACTTACTACTTTTTAATACTCATTAAACCTATGACTTTTTCCTTTTTTCTTTCATAAACCACATCGCTTTTGAATTCTGCCAAATCTTAAAGAATCTGATTTTAAGTCAATGAAAAATGTGGGTTTTTTTAGGTAAATAATAATAGAAGGCATGCAAAGATCTGGACAAAATTGGGAAGGTGACTGGCAAGCGGCTGAATTTTGGGAACTACCGAAGGGGTGGAAAAGACTGACAGGCCTGACGTGTGCTACTTGTTAGCTGTGTGACCTTGGGCAAATTATTTAGCTTCTCTGTCTCAGCTGCCATGGTGGGAAACACCAGAGCCTATCAGGTATTGATTTCCTGCCAAGCAGTGGCCCTGTTCTGCTCGGGGTCCCCAGAGAGTGTCTCAGATGTGGCTGTCACAGGGTTGCCCTTTCAGGGTTGATGGGAGGTAGGAGCAGGAAGCACGCAAACCCCGGACCCTCCAGATGCGGCTTCTGAACACCACTAGGAATTAGAGCTGTGGCTGCCACACATCCATGGGCCACCATTTACAGGCCACTATTCAGGGGACATGGCATCCTGGTGCCCCACCCCCGTGTGTGACCGTGTCTCCTCTTGCCTGTGAGATGACGGTGACATCTCCCTGAATGACAAGGTTATGCGGGGGGGAGCCAGGCTGGACTGGCGTTAGGAGGCTGTGGTTTTGTCCTGTCTCAGCTATGGTGACTTTGGGCCAGTGAGTCAGTAGCACTTACTAGCTGTGTCACTGGGGCCAGGGTTCACGTTCCAGAAAATAAGAACCCAGATTGACCTTCTCATTTGGAGTGGATGCTTGAGGCTTGTGCTCCGGTGTGATCTCCAGCCCTGAATAATGGAGTTTTAAACATCTTTGCCAATTGGACATTATTTGACTTTTCGTTTATTTATATAAGAGCAGTTGACACCCCACCCCCCGCCCAAGTGTTGGTCACTTTCATTTTCTTCTCTTTTGTGAATTATTTTTTTGTCCTTTGGCCCGCCCCCAAATTAAGAGTATTAGTGTATTTCTTTTTGTTTTGTAGCAACCCTTAAAAAAGGAACTTTTAACTTAAAAAAGTTCTGCTTAACATTGCTTGCATATATATATTGGAGAGATAGAGGTGCTATTTTATTTTATTTTATTTTATTTTGTCTTTTGTCTTTTTAGGACTGCACCCGCTGCATGTGGAGGTTCCCAGGTTACAGGTCTAATTGGAGCTGTTGCTGCTGGCTTACACCACAGCCACAGCAACACCAGATCTGAGCTGTGTCTGCTGCCTACACTACAGCTCACGGGCAACGCCAGATCCTTAACCCACTGAGCAAGGCCAGGGATTGAACCCGCAACCTCATGGTTCCTAGTCGGATTCGTTAACCACTGCGCCACGACGGGAACTCCGACAGTTCACATATCTTTGTCTTGCAAAATAATCTTTAAATTAAATGTTGGACATTGTGAATGTCACCTTGCTGATGGCTGGAGTTTTTTGTCTTCCTTCAGAGGGTGTTTGACGTAGTCCTGGCAGTTAAGTTACCATCTTTAAGTTACTCGAGGACCACATTGACCCTTTTGAGACCAGTGGAGCTTTGTTACCCTGGGTTTAGAGTACCTGCCTCCCGGGCTAGTTACCCTCTGGGCTCCCGACGAATGCCCTGCAGGTTCAACAAAACTCTTGCCTCCTCCAGACATTATGGTTTCTTCCTGCACAAATGAAATTTAGTGTTTGGCATCAGACTAGAAGGCACCCTGTGTAGATTTTCAGAATTCTTTTTTGTGTAGCCTTGTCTTTTTTGGTTCTCTGCCCTGCAAATTGCAGAAGGCTAAGCCTCCTCAAATTTAATCTCTGAAGAAAGTAGAGGGAATTAACTGAGAATATCATATTCTACTTCAAACCTTTTTTTTTTTAGGGCAGTCCGCACGGCATATGCTAGTTCCCAGGGTAGGGGTAGCTGCCGGCCTGCAGCATAACCACAGTACAACGTGGGATCTGAGCTTTGTCTGCGACCCACACCACAGCTCATGGCAACACTGGATCCTTAACCCACTGATTGAGGCCAAGGATCGAATCTGCATCCTCATGGACACTAGTCAGGTTTATTAACTGCTGAGCCACGACGGGAACACCCTGTTGCATGTTTTTATGTATAGTGAACCTCAGAAACTACTCCACAGGGTTCTGCTATTTGCATAGAATTCCTTTTTACTAAGAGAATCGTGGAAACGCTTGGCCTGGCATGATTTATCTTTGTCTTGTGCTGTTTTATTCAAGTTCTGCTGCTATTTCTCTGTGTTTCTCATTGGTCTTATATACTCTCAATTCTAGGGGCTCCTTATCTTAGGGCTTCTCTTTCTTCCCTTAAAATTATTTACAATAAAAAGTTAAAAGAAAACATATATAAAAATAGAGAGCATAGGCTGGAGAGGGTGTGGAACAAAGGGAATCCTCCTGCACTGTTGGTGGGAATGCAAATTGGTGCAACCCCTATGGAAAACAGCATGGAGATACCTTAGAAAACTATCATAGAACTACCATATGACCCAGCTATCCAACTCTTGGGCATATATTCAGACAAAACTTTCCTTGAAAAATACACATACACCCGCATGTTCATTGCAGCACTATTCACAATAGCCAAGACATGGAAATGTCCATTGACAGATGATCGGATTAGGAAGATGTGGTATATATACACAATGGAATACTACTCAGCCATAAAAAAGAATGAAATAATGCCATTTGCAGCAACATGGATGGAACAAGAGACTCTCATACTGAGTGAAGTAAGTCAGAAAGAGAAAGACAAATACCATATGATGTCACTTATATCTGGAATCTAATATAAGGCACAAATGAACCTTTCCACAGAAAAGAAACTCATGGACTAGGAGAATAGACTTGTGGTTGCCAAGCAGGGGCAGGGAAGGAGTGGGATGGACTGGGAATTTGGGGTTAATAGATGCAAACTATTGTCTTTGGAATGGATAAGCAATGAGATCCTACTGTGTAGCACTGGGAACTATATCTAGTCACTTAGGATGGAGTGTGATAATGTGAGAAAAAAAATCTATACATGTATGTGTAACTGAGTCACCATGCTGTACAGTAGAAAATTGACAGAACACTGTAAACCAGGTATAATGAAAAGAACTTAAAATAATTATTAAAAAAAAAAAAAATAGAAAGCGGAGTTCCTGTCATGGTGCTGTGGAAAAGAATCTGACTAGTAACCATGAGGTTGTGGGTTTGATCCCTGGCTCAGTGGGTTAAGGATCTGGCATTGCCATGAGTTGTGGTGTAGGTTGCAGACACAGCTTGGATCTGGCGTTGCTGTGGCTCTGGCGTAGGCCGGTGGCTACAGCTCCGATTAGACCCCTAGCCTGGGAACCTCCATATGCCGTGGGAGCGGCCCTAAAAAGACAAAAGGCAATAAATAAATAAATAAATAAATAAATAAATAAATAAATAAAGCACAGTATAGCCACTCCCACAGTCTCATCACCCAAGTTCAACATTTACTAAGAGTTGAAGGCTTTTATTCCTAATTGCAGATTTTACATCTGCATTTCCTCTAAGGCAGTAATTGTTCACCTTGGCTGCGTATTAGAATCACTTGGGGGAGCTTTTAAAAATCTCTTCTCCTAGGCTACATTCAAGACCAATTAAATCTGGGTCTCTGGTGGGGGACCCGGGGATTCTTAGCTTATGAAACTCCCCAGGTGACTCCAGTGTGCAGCCAACGTGGAGAACCACTGCTCTAAGGTCATCTCAGGATGGGTTTCCATCAGCTGCACCCAGGGAGGTCTCGCTGCCCTGGGTTAGGGAACAGGAAGAGCTGTCAGCCACTCACTTATCACGAGGGGTAGCACAGTCCGCTTGCTTTGGGAGGGTATAGCCCGGCTCTGCTCTGTGACTGAATACCTTTTGCTTAGGTGTTACTGGGTGCTATCCTTTGTTGATGGGATGGGAGGGCGAAAGGGTTGTTCAGCCTTTTTTGGTGGGAACTGTTCTTCCCAAATTAAGTTTGGGGTATATTAGGCGGAAACCGAGGCACCAAGAGCATTTTTTTTTAGCTGCCCTCTCCGGATCCTTTTTTTTTTTTTTTTCCTTTTTAGGGCCATACCTGCGGCATATGGAAGTTCCTGGGCTTGGGGTCAAGTTGGAGCTGCTGCAGCTGCTGGCTTACATCACAGCCACAGCAATGCTGGATCCGACCTGCATTTGTGACTTGTGTCGCACCCTGCGGCAATGCTGGATTCTTAACCCACATTCTTACTGATGCTATGTCGGATTCCTAACCTGCTGAGCCAGGATGGGAACTCCATGGACCCTTAACCCACTGCATCACAGTGGGAGCTCCGCAAGAACGTTCTTGTTTAACCCAGCGGACAGCCTCTCCAGCAGCTTGGTGCTAATGTCTTTTGCTCATTCTTTCATTTTAGTTTGAGTCTTTCAGTGACTGTGTGAGGTAGGTACCATTTTATAGGTGGGAGACAGTGATGCCCAGCATTAGCGAGCTCTGCTCCAGGTCACATGCCCCGTTAGCAAGCACTGTTCCAATGCTAGTTCCCAGGTTTTTTCCCTCTACTTCAGTGCTCCCCCTTCACCTGGAGAGCCTCTTCTGGACAGGCTGTGAGCATACCCTGGATGGGCAGGTGAGAGGTGGGAAACCTGGAACACTACAGAGCAATTAGAGTACACAGTGCAGACACTGCATTTATGTGGCCATAAGTTCCCCTTATTCAGGGGTATCTCAATGGAACACTGGTACTGTTGGTCATACCCAGCCTGGTGGGATTCAGCAGAAAATGTCCAATAAGTTCAGAGAAAGAGGATGGCATCATTAGCATGGACAGTCAAGAAGCATGCTCACGTGCTGCTATGGGGGAGTAAATTCAGCCACTTTGGGTGAGAATTTGTGGCATCTATTAAAATAAACCTGTAAGCTCCATGATCCAGCAGTTTCACCTGTGGATAGCCACTTTAGAAAAACGTGGGTAGCTGGGGCAGGAGATAGAAACGAGGCTGGTCATCACAGCATTGTTTGTAGTGAAAAAGTGGAAATTATTTAAATGTTTATTACTGTGGGATTACTGAGAACTTAAGGTCAAATAAATAATGGCACAAAATTACTGTGCCATATACTATGCACAAGTTAATAATAATGAGTAGATTTATGTGCCCTAATATAGAAAGACTTCTAAGCTATTGTGTAGAAAAAGAAGAAAGTTGTAGAAATGAAAGGACAACATGAAATCACTTACATAAAACTAAATAAAGAAGAACTAATATGTATGTGGAAATGCATAGAAAAAGTCTGGAAGGAATAGGTGTCAAATTGATAACATAGCTGTTTCTGATATAAAGAGAGGGGACTCATCTTGATGGTGAAAGGACTCTTAACTGAATGGTCACTACTGCCTTAAAAGCAAATGTTTTAGGTCTCTAGATGACCATGAGTTACAGCTTCCTTGAAAAACAAGTGAACACCGATTAAGCCAGGCTGGTCTTTTATTTGGTGCCTATAAGGGCCATGACATTGCCTCTTGAGATGTGAAATCCTTCTGTTAACTTGGTGGAGCCTATGTCATCTTTCCCCTTCCCAGACCCATTCTATGTTTAATTTGGTTCAAGGGCCATCAAGTCATACTTAAGAGGATCAGGAACAATCTTGTAATTGTCTTGATTTTAGCAAAAAGTCAAGTGTGATTCAGGAGGCAGGTGGCACTTGACTTTTCCAGAGTGCTATTCATAGGGGTTCTTGGTTTGCTCACTGTGCTCTCAGAAGGATGGATGGGGAGCCACACCACATTAGGTCCCTGCGGGCCAAGTTGGACCATGAGGGGGCTGAGGTCCTCTGAGCAACTTTGTGGAAACCAAGGTTGGGCATATGACAGGGCCACCTGGAGAGCATTTTGCTAATTCTCATTGTGGCTTCTGGGCCATCGCCGTTGTTCCCCTCATCACCTAATAAGCTCTTCCAGCTTCTTTCTGCTTAGCTAGCCAGCTTCCAAGTCTCTGCTCAGTGTACTCATTCATTGATTTGAAAAATAGTTAAACTTCTCGAAACAAAATAATGCCATTTTCAGCAACACGAATGCAACTAGAAATTCTCATACTAGGTGAAGTAGGTCAGAAAGAGAAAGACAAATACCATATGATATCACTTACATGTGGAATCTAAGTTGTGGAATCTAAAATATGGCACAAATGAACCTATCAGACTCACAGACATGGAGAACAGACTTGTGGTTGCCAAGGGGAAGGAGAGAGGGAAGGGGAGGGATGGGGAGTTTAGGGTTGGTAGATACAAACTATTAAATTTAGAATGATGAACAATGATGTCCTACTGTATAGCATAGGGAGCCATATCCAATCTCTGGGGATGGAACATGATGGAAGATAATATAAGACAAGGAATATAGGAGTTCCTGTTGTGGCTCTGCGGGTTACAAATCCAACTAGTAACCATGAGGCTGAAGGTTCGATCCCTGGCCTCACTCAGTGGGTTAAGGATCCAGCGTTGCTATGAGCTGTGGTGTAGGTCACAGATGTAGCCTGGATCCTGCACTGCTGTGGCTGTGGTGTAGGCCTGGAGCTGTAGCTCCGATCTGACCCCTAGCCTGGGAACTTCCATATGCCACAGGTGTGGCCCTAAAAAGAAAAAAAAAAAGATTAAAACAGGAGTCTCTATCTAGTTTTTATTTTTTTTAAAGAAAAGCTATATATATATATGGATGATTGTCTCACCATGTTGTAGAGCAGAAATTGACACAACAGTGTAAATCAACTACACGTGAAAAAAAAATCAAACTTCTTGTGAGCAGAGACTCTTGTCTGTTTGGGTCAGTTAATTATATTAAACCCTTGCCCTAGTGCCTGACACAGGGTCCGTGCTCAGCCAACATTTGCTCAATGAATGAATGAAATACTTGCCAGATTCCCACAAAGCACTTGGGTTCTGCAATGGGGACACAGTGGTGGTCACTCCTTGTCCTGGGGAGCTCAGTCTTGTGTGAGAGCGATGACACTGAACAGCCTCCTTCATCAAGGAGGAGAAAGGCATTCATGGTGGATACTGATGGCTGAGTAGAGTTCACTCTCAGACAAGCTGGGAAGGGAATGCCAGCAGGAGGAGAAGCAAGAGGAAGGGTCCCAAGGAAAATATAAGAAATCATAGAAAAAGAAGTACCCAGGGATGGGAGGAGGGGGACACATGGCAAGAGATGAAAGTGGAGGCAAGGATGGGTCATGAAGCTCTTGAAAGTCTTGAATTTTGGGTTTACATATTGTATAATAAAAGGCCTAGTACGTGCTTGCCATATAGTAGACCCCAAATGAGATTCATTGTTGTGTTTAATTTTGCCACTTTTAGAAACATTCTGGAGTTCCTGTTGTGACTCAGTCGGTTAAGAACCTGACTAGTATCCATGAAGGTGCGGGTTCGATCCCTGATCTCTCTTGTGGATTAAAGGACCCGTGAAGTGTGGTGTAGGTGATTTTGTAGGTAATCTGATAACCTGCAGATTTTTCTTTAATAATACTCACAGCCTGCTACTCCGTGTGATTTTGATGGGCCTGTTGATCAGATGGCTCCCTTTGCTCTTTTAGGCATGGTTACAGGACTCAAGACTGACCAGTAGCCTGGCCAGTGATTCACGTGGGGAGAAAGGGCGGGTGACCCGGAGAAAGCAGATCAGAATTTGCCTGGGGGATTGACATAGCTGTGAGGGAGAGAAGGGCTTTCTCTTCTCATAGCTGTGAGGGAGAGAAGGGCTTTCTCTTCTCTAGTGTTATAATAGCTCAGAAGACCAGGTCCAGCCAGAATCTGCCAGTTTTTCTCTTCGCCTTCTTTTTCTTGGCTCTGCTTCCTTCTGTGAGAGCTTCATGTGTAGGAAGGCTCTGTCTGTAGGGCAACAGTGTCTTGGTGACATTGTTTGTATCTCTGGATCCAGCCATGCCTGAAGCATGAAGCATGAAGTGGATCCACTGGATGTTTAGGGACACAATTCATTGCTCTATTTTGTGTATGTTAGTCCTTTCTCTCTAGATAGATAGTGGACACCTAATAGACAAAATCCTGGACACCTAATAGACAAAGTCCAAGCCCAACACTTCTTTTCTGTCAATCATAGTGCCTAGTACGCTGCTAAGCATACAGCAGGTGCTCAGTAAGTGCCTCTCTGATGATTAACACAGAACCTAGGTCACTGAATTTGGTAACAATATGATGGATTATTTCACTCCTGAATGAATCAGTGGGTTGTGATCCATTTAAATGTAGGCTCATGTTTCAACTTCAGAGAGACTCCAGGAACTGAAAAATTGCTGCTTGGATTGAATGATTTGTTTGAAATACCATTTTCCCTCCTCGCCAGGTAATAAGGTGAAAGTGAGGAAAACACAGAGATGTGATGGAGTTTTTGAGGAGGGCAGAGTGAGGGGCCCCCATTTGGCAGCCTGCTACATGTAGGCTATTTCTTCCTGTCTTTTGTGTTTCAGACTCTTTAACGTATTGGACAGAATGAGACTTGGGGCCAGGAGGAATTGATCACAATGTCACCATGTGGGGACATCTCTGTGGCCGCCTGAGCTGTGCCAGGTACCATCCCTTGCTCTGGCCTGGTTGTAGCCCTATCAGCGTCACTGGCTGTTGGCCCTCAGCTCTCTCTTTTTTGGAAAATCCTGGAGAAAAGGGTTAATATATTTAGTTATTAGCCTCCTTGTTACTGATGTTGGCGATTTTTATTTTTTGCATTGTACACACAAATCACATTGTTAGCATAAATCCATGCAGATGGTTTTCAGACATGCTGGAAAGACACTGAATGCCTTCATGTAGGAAGTGTGGGATTTTAAATTTCACCACCCTCACCAAGTCATCTTCTTATAGGTGAAAACTGGGCTGTCATTCCAAGTGGCCCTGAAGGGGTATAGAGCAGAAAGCCTGCAAGGCTGCCCAGGCAAACCTGCCAAGCCACCCTGGCCGGGAAGCTCCCCAGTGAATGGTGGCTCAGACCAGGGGGTGGGAACCTCAGTTTGGGGCGTCTGTTCAGCTTCCTTTACTGGGGCGCTCCCACAGGAGAGGGGCCCAGTGGCCTAGCTGCTGCTTCCACTTCATCACTCCTCCCCTCCCTTCCTGCTTTGCCTCCCGCCCCCGACCCCTTCTTTGGCCCAGAGCTTGGGTTTTCATATTCCTCAGCTCTAGCGCATTCTCACTGTCCCTTCAACAAGGTCCCCCTCTCATTTTGTACCTTTGCTTTCCCTGTCTCCTCATCCCACTCCTACATCCTTCCCTCATTTTTTTTTTTTTTTTTTTTTTTTTTTTTTTTTTTTTTAACAGCCTCATCTGCAGCATAGGAAGGTCCCAGGTTAGGGGTCAAATTGGAGCTGCAGTTGCCGGCTTACGCCACAGCTACAGCCACGCTGGATCTGAGTCATGTCTGCAAACTACACGGTAGCTTTCAACAGCGCCAGATCTGTTAACCCACTGAGCGAGGCCAGGGATTGAACCTGCCTGCTAAGCCACAATGGGAACTCCTAGGTACCCATCTTGTGTTTGACGTGTTCTGGAGAATGTGTACTTCTGAATGAACCAGGTCAAATTCTTCTGCTGTTGTGTCTTAAGTCATGATTGAGCTTGTGCTTTGAGCCTCTCCACTCGGAGCATGGCCCTCGGGCCAGCACTTTCTCCAGGAGATTATTAGAAACACAGACTCTGCAGCCCTGCCCCACACCTGCTGAAATAGGCTGCGTTATAACAGGATCCTAGCGCTTTGCCTGTACATTCAAACTGGAGGGGCTCTGATCCTGCTCTCATTCTGTGTCTTCCTTTTCCTACTCAAGAACAGAAGCTCTATCTGTGTTGCTCTGTGTCCCTAGAGTTCGTTGCTTCTAATTGTTTCATTTCCACGATATTCATCCACATTGTTTTCTTCTCCATTGCCCCAGTGATGGACACCTTCTATGGTTGCCATGGTTACATTAGGTGACCCTTGCGATCTGGCCACTCAGCCTGGAATTGGCCATGAAATTCCAGTTGACAATTGAAATGTCTCTCACCAGAGGCAATGATAACTTGGGAGCTGTGGAGGGGGCATAGGCTGGAAGAACAGAACAAGGGAGAAGCTGTAAAGAGAGGCGCAGAGATGAGAGGCAAATAGCAGTTTCCAGTTTCTTCCTGAGGCCTGGCTGCCAGGAGTTCCTTGATGTACTCTCGTGCCCTTAGAAAACAGTCCTCCTTTTTGTTAATTTGCAAAATTTGCCTTTGTGTGTGATAAACACATACATCATATAAAACTTACTATTTTCACCAATTTTTTTTTATTACTCGAGTGAATTTATCACATCTGTAGTTGTATAATGATCATAACAATCCAGTTTCACAGGACTTCCATCCCATAACCCAAGCACATCCCCCCCAACCCCTAAACTGTCTCCTCCGGAGACCATAAGTTTTTCAGTGTCTGTTATTTTCACCATTTTTACTTAAAAATGCACTGACATTACATTCACACTCTTGTATAACCCCCATCTCCAGAAGTTTTCATCATCCCGAGATGAAATTTCGTACCTCTTCCCCGTTTTGGAGGGGCAGTGGCCTTGGTTTTTATTCCCGGTAAACCACAGAGCATAAATAAAACACCAAGTGTCAGGAATCCTTGATCTGTCACCAACTCATGATGGGCTGAGACAGTTCTGTGGGACAGAAATGACTGATCTATGGAATGTGGGATTGGATCAGGAGGTTTAAGGCTCATGGATGGGCTTCAAGTGGCACAAGAATGTTTTAAAATCAGATGGAGCATTTGGTTTAATGGTGCCTATAAGGGGTGGGGTGGGGACCAATAGCTTTCATCAGCCTTGCTCAGGGCTTCAAGAGCAAAGTTTCTAGGCATTCCTATCATGGCTCTGTGGAAATGAATCTGACTGGGATGCATGAAGATGCAGGTTCGATCCCTGGCCTTGCTCAGTGGGGTAAGGATCCGACGTTGCCATGAGCTGTGGTGTAGGTTGCAGACACAACTCGGAACTGGTGTGGCTGTGGCTGTGTGTAGACCAGCAGCTACAGCCCCGATTTGACCCCTAGCCTAGGAACCTCCCTGGGCGCGGCCCTAAAAAAAGACAAAAAAAAGAAAGCAAAGTTTCTAGTTGATGGGTTTGATGATCTCTTCCTTTACATGAAATTAGCCTTGGGGATAGATACGCTTAAAACACAGTCTCTACCTCCAGGGAGTACAGTTTTCAGAGGAGAAGGCTGCAGATGGTGGCCTGGAAGCAGGGACGTGAAGGCCACTGGGAACCAGGCTGACCAGAGAGCCTTTAGGCTCTGTCCGAAGACCACTCGCATGTTCAGAAAAAGCCCCGAGAAATGGGAACAGAGGGCTGAATAGTGTTCAGGGGAGCAATGAGTAGTGGGGTCCATCTTCATCTGGCCCTCCCATGTTGGGGACCTCTTTGAAGCTCTGTGAATTAAATGAGGAAATTGAGTACAACACAACAGCCTCTTACACATGGAACGTGCTCAATAAATGTGAAGAGTTATCATCATGAGGCAATGCTATGGTTGGGAAAATGAAGCTTTTCCATGTTTGACACACTTTTTAAGATCAGATGTCATGAGGTGGTGGACAAATAGATGAATGCCGTGGCCAGCTGACATGTGTTTTTGGCCCAAAGGATTAGAAAGAAATGTACACTTGTTGTCAACAATGAAAAATGAGGAGATTTTGGCAGATAAATCCTGACTTTCAACTTTTAACTTTTTTTGGCAAAAAAATCAGCAGATATGACAACCCGGGCTGGAGCTGAGCACTTATGACCTCTGGGTGTGTCTTGTCTACTTGCTGAAGCCTGAGCACTTTCATGGCCTCTGTTGGGCTTATTCCACCAGTACTGTCACTGGCCTGACTCTGTGGATTCAGTGTTTCTTTTCTTTTTTTCCTCCTTTCTGTGGCTGTACCTGTGGCATATGGAAGTTCCCGGGCCAGGGGTAGAATGTGGCTGCCTATACCACAGCCATAGCAACACTGGATCCGAGCCACATCTGCAACCTATGCTGCAGCTCACAGCAACGCTGGATCCTTAACCCACTGAGCGAGGCCAGGGATCAAACCCGAATCCTCGAGGACACTACATTGGGTTCTTAACCTACTGAGCCACAGTGGGAACTCAGCTCTGCGTTTTATGACTTCTGGGTTAAAGTACTATGTCCAGCTTCAATTTAGGATGTGAGGATGTTGAAGGAGCCTTGAGCAAGCAAAGACTAAAAGGGTAGAGACTTTTAAATTTAATTGCATATTTTGAAAGAAATATTTCTTGTTATTTTCTTAGATATAAGAAAATTCAATCACTGGGGCTTGGCTGCTTGTCTTGCTTCCTGGCCTGAGCAGCCCTAACAATAGCTCAGCTGTCATATGTCTGGAAGGTCCGGCTGCTGCCTCGGCTCCCCACCAGCAGCTCTGCCGGCCATGTGGCAGGAGAAATAGTTGCACTTTATGTACCCACTGGCCCGGCCCACAGAGACTCTGGCTTTCCCAGGGGCTGCAGGAGGAGCTGGATAATGAGATGCACACCTCTGGAGAGCTGGAGGGCCTGGGTGCAGCAGAGGAGGCAGAGGGAGTCCACAGGCAGGAGGTGCTGTGCTGACTCAGAAGAGGCCCCAAGTGACTGAGCAGTCAGCAGCCTTGTGTTGGGGGTTTGTGACAGCTTGGAATCACACCACTTAGTATTTATTTGTTTTTCCTTTTCCCCTGCCTTGCTCTGACATCCTCATATTTGCTTTCTGGGATTATACTTGCAACAAAGCTTTAGGATGTCAGCTTTGCCACAGGCTCTGCTTTCTAGGGAAACTGGAGTAAAGTGTATATGCTCATCTTAGGCAACTTGTAAAATTCTGAAACATAAATATAAAATAAGCCACCCTTAATCCTTCTGCCCAGTAAGATCCCAGTGAATATAGTGGGGCAAATATTCTGAAGTATTTGAAGTCACTCCTCCTCCCCGCTCTTCTTCCTTCTGTCTTCTCTTTCTGGCTCTGTCATTTAAGCAGGTGAGATAAGAGAATTGAAGTGGGAAGACATGACTTGAAAAGGTGTGGCTGAGAGAGGATTAAGAGGGAGATTTTATAATGAAGATGCTGAATAAAAGGACAATACATGAAATAGAAAATCAGAGAGATTAGATGCATAAAAGAACTCCAAGATTGCTAGAAGCGCATGGAGCCAATTCCCAAGAAGGAAGGCTGTGAACGCCACTGATGGAAGAAAGGGATGGGCTGTGGGGATAGAACAAAGACTATGGCACAAAGGCGCTCCGGGCAGCATATTTTCTGGTGGAGGAGAAACTCGCTAGAGGAAAACGGACTAAGAAGCCAAGCACTTGATGAAAAAAGAAAGAAAAACGAGAGAAGGGGAAATAATGTAAATTGTGTTTAATGTGTTGACCAAAAACCTCACATGTGATTAATTGTATTTTGAATTTTCATAAGAGGTTGTTTGGCAATGGGGATTGAGAATTGCAAAAATAGGAGTTCTCGTCGTGGCACAGTGGTTAGCGAATCCTACTAGGAACCATGAAGTTGCCGGTTCGATCCCTGGCCTCACTCAGTGGGTTAAAGATCTGGCGTTGCTGTGACCTGTGGTGTAGGTTGCAGATGCGGCTTGGGTCCCGCATTGCTGTGGCTCTGGCGTTGGGCCAGCAGCTACAGCTCCGATTCGACCCCTAGCCTGGAAACCTCCATATGCCATGGGAGCGGCCCTAGAAAAGGCAAAAAGACAAAAAAAAAAAAAAAAAAAAAAAAAGAAAGAATTGCAAAAATAAAATAAAATAAAGGCGTTCCCGTTATGGCGCAGTGGATATGAATCCAATTAGGAACCATGAGGTTGCCAGTTCCATCCCTGGCCTCACTCAGTGGGTTAAGGATCGGGCATTGAAGTGAGCTGGGGTGTAGGTGGCAGACACGGCTTGGATACCACGTTGCTGTGGCTGTGGTGTAGGCCGGCAGCTGTAGCTCTGATGAGACCCCTAGCCTGGGAACGTCCATAGGCCACGGGTGGGGCCATACAAAACAAAAAACAAAAAAAATTTACAAAAAGTGTATAAGATGTAAATACCTGCGCGTGTCAAATGATGCCATAGGTCTGAGACCATGATGTGCTCTGCAAGATGTGAGTAATAATAGCAATGCAGCCCAACACGAGGCTAAATAGTTCCGTCTTGGTATTGCTTGTTAATTATTTCTGGAGGTGACTCAGGATGGTTGGCAATAAAAGTTTGGGGGAATGTATTTTTGATTGACCCCAAAATGATTTCACTGCAAAATTCAAATGTGGTGAGCATAATGTGGAGTTTATACTCCTCGGGAGAATGCTATAGATTTTCATATCCCATTTACATCAATAGCAAGATAATTTATCTTGATTACAGAGTGTACTGAAGGAAGTAATTGTCATGTGCTGCTTATTATAGTGCTTCCAAATAAATTAAAAACTTCAAAGATATAGAGGCTTTAAAACCAGCCATAGGGCATGCTCAAATAGCATTCGTTTCGATAATCAATAGTAAATGATCCATGAGTTAGAAATGCTTTCTTAGAGTGCTCATGATGGTTTTTATTCCTTTCCTTTCCAGCTCATTAACAATCAGCTTTTAAAAACACATCAGAACCTGGGTGGCACTTTGCCTAGAAGGGGCCACATCTGTGAGTCTGGGCCCTGGATACTAACTGCTGGGCCCGGTACAGGGTTCTCTTACTGTCTCAGAGGCTCACGCCATGGCCCCTGTACTAGATCCGGTCCTCAGGGGTAAATACACACTTTGCATACTGTTTTTAAAAAATCTGAATTTAGGAGTTCCTGTCTGGCTCAGTGGAAACGAATCTGACTAGCATCCATGAGGATGCAGGTTCGATTCCTGGCCTTGACCTGTGGGTTAAAGATCCGGCATTGCCATGAGCTACAGTGTAGGTTGCAGACGAGGCTCAGATCTGGCATTGCTGAGGCTGTGGTATAGGCCAGCGGCTATAGCTCCGATTCAACCCCTAGCCTGGGAGCCTCCATATGCCGTAGGTACTGCCCCAAAAAGACAAAAATAAAAATAAATTAAGAAAAAAAATTTGAATTCAAAGCCTATATTTGAAAATCAGGAGATTTCACATGAGAAAGCAGATTTCTGGTTTCAAAATCAGAAAAACTGAACACGCTATGTCTGATTCTTCCATGACAGAGTCTGCCAAGGCTGAGGGTGACTGTCTCTCTTCTAGATGCTGATGGGTTCTGCCCAGAGCCTGCTCCCTGCCCTGCCCTGCCTGCCCTACTCATTTCTTCTCTATCTTCCTGGCCTCTGTAGGCATTTGAACTTGGGACGATTACTCCAGGTCCCATCAGCTTTTACTCCTTACACCCCCAACTGTTGTGGGATGAATTGTGTCACTGCCCAGATTCACCTGTTGAAATTCTAACCACCGGTCCCTCAGGGTGTAACTGTATTGGGAATTAAAGCCTTTAAAGGGATAATTAGGGCAAAATGAGGTCATGCGGATGGGCCCTAATCCAATGTAACTAGAGTCCTCATAGGAAGAGATTGGGGGTGCTCCCTGGTGGTCTAGGGGTTAGGACTCTGGTCTTTCACCTCTGCGGTCGGGGATCAATCCCTGGTCTGGGAATTGAGATCCCACATCAAGCTGCTGCAACCTTGGCCAAAAATAAAGAGGGAGCCAGGGATTCGGATGCAGGGAAGACCTTGTGAAGACACAGCGGGAAGACGGCTGTGCAAACCAAGGACGGAGGCTGTTGGAAGAAACCAACTCCGATGACTCCTTGATCTCAGACTCCCAGTGTCCAGGACTGTGGGAGAATAACTTTGTTTTTTAAGCTGCCCAATCTGTGGTTCCATGTTATGGCCGCCCTAGCCAACTATTACACCCTCTCATCACTGCTCAGCCAGATGAAAGCTCCTCCTCACTGCTTGTTCTGAGAAGAAGCAGGTTGTTACGAGGAACAAGCCACCATCACTCTTGTCCTCATCCTATGTCACCTCCTGAACTGCGTTTAGCCTTTTGGTCTTTTCTAAGCTCTTTGATGTACATGTTGTCAGAATACCCACTAAACAAGCCTGTGAGACTATTGCTGTGGTCATGCCCATTTCTTCAGCTGGGAAGACTGAGATTGAGAGAATGTGCAGGGCCCAAGCTGGGATGCCTGCCTCTCATAGCACAGTAGCTTCTTGAAGCTCTGCTTCCTCCCTGCTTCTCCTGCAGTTGAGAGGAGGGTCTAGAACCAGGTCCAGGCAATTTCAGACAGCCCCGAGGGATTGTCCGGTGATGTGGAGCCCTGAGACCGGGGACATCGTTAGAAATCTTGCCTTCTGGGAGTTCCCGTCATGGTGCAGTGGGTAATGAATCCGACTAGGAACCATGAGGTTGCAGGTTCAATCCCTGGCCTTGCTCAGTGGGTTAAGGATGTGGCATTGCCGTGAGCTGTGGTGTAGGTTGCAGACACTGCTCCGATCCTGCGTTGCTGTGGCTCTGGCGTAGGCCGGTGGTTATGGCTCCGATTAGACCCCTAGCCTGGGAACCTCCATATGCCACGGGAGCTGCCCTAGAAAAGGCAAAAAAAAAAAAAAAAAAAAAAAAAAAAAAGAAATCTTGCCTTTGATGTCGATGCATGACAGCAGATGTTGGCGGTGGAGAGCCGCTCACCTAGGGGTGGCGAACTTTCATTTGCAAATGACACAAGGTATCTGCCAAGTCTGCAGCTAGAGGACCACCCCTGGGAGTCTGTTTCTGGAATGTGTCTGGGGGAGGAGGCTCTGAGGATTGTTTGCAGATGTCAGATAGCACCCCCTGGTGGAAGAAATGACTGTAGTCCTGGTCCTCAAATCCTCACCCAGGCTGGAGCCAGTGGAAGCCACCCCGTCTCAGCAGCGCCCCAGGCCAGACAGAGAGCTGGTCAGAGCAGCAGCTGTGTGCCCTTCTCCTCAGCTGTGCCTGGGCGGTGTGGGCTCTGGCCTCTCTGGGAGACTCTGTCTCCTTAGTTTGTGGGCAGTGAAAGGAGGTGGTGCAGAGAGCAGGGGGATGTTGCAGTCATTTTGATGTATCATTCGTGTGTTCTATGGTTCTTGGTCACCTCTTGTGCCCCCCTCCCCCCCTCTCAGTCTCACCTGGCTCCAGCCACGGCTCAGGTAGAAACTTCTATGGGTGTTTGCCTGAACAGTACCTCACCTCATACATGTGCTCTTCTTCAAGGCTTTGAGACATGCGGGTTCTATGCCCGGGGGTGCAGGGAGAGTTCTGCAGTCGCCCAGTAATCCCCCTCAGTCACCCCTCATCCCACACCCCAGTTTCTGTGTCCCCTCACCCCACACCCCAGTTCCTGTGTCCCCTTCTCTTTAGCTCCTCTTCAAATCTCTACCTCATTTTATTTAGCAGAGATCTTTGCCCCCCATCCCTTCCTGGCCAAAGACTCATTTATATGATCATTTCATTATAAATCATTATATTATTATATCATCTCTAATATCTCCTGAAGATCAGCCTGTCCTTCTCAGCCCACCTCTTGGTAGCCAAGAATGAGGAGATAATTTGACATTTCAAATGCTTCAGTTTGTGTCTCTCCCGTCTTGGAGAGGAAGAAGGCAGTTAGAGATTTGCTTTTATAGGTTGTGTGAATTATGCCACTTTCCCCCTTCACTCTCAAACTTTAGACATTTCTATTTTTTTAAATTTTATAGTGATTTTTATTTTTTCCATTGTAGCTGGTTTACAGTGTTCTGTCAATTTTCTACTGTACAACAGTGACCCATTACACATACATGTATACATTCTTTTTTATTTATTTTTATTTTTTTATTTTTTAATTATTTTTATTTATGTATTTTTAATTACTCAAATGAATTTATCACATCTGTAGTTGTAGATGTATACATTCTTTTTTCTCACTTTATCATGCTCCATCATAAGTGATCAGATGTAGTTTCCAGCGCTATATAGCAGGATCTCATTGCTTAGCCATTCCAAAGGCTATAGTTTGCATCTATTAACCCAAAATTCCCAATCCATCCCACTCCCTCCCCCTTCCTCTCGGCAACCACAAGTCTGTTCTCTGAGTCCAGGATTTTCTTTTCTGTGGAAAGGTTCATTTGTGCCTTTTATTAGATTCCAGATATAAGTGATATCATGGTATTTGTCTTTCTCTTTCTGACTTACTTCACTTAGTTTGAGAGTCTCTAGTTCCATCCATGTTGCTGCAAATGGCATTATGCCATTCTTTTTTATGGCTGAGTAGTATTCCATTGTGTATATATTCCATATCTTCCTAATCCAGTCATCTGTCAGTGGACATTGAGGTTGTTTCCATGTCTTGGCTATTGTGAATAGTGCTGCAATGAACATGTGGGTGCATGTGTCTTTTTCAAGGAAAGTCAAACTTTAGACATTTTTAAGTAGCAGGTTGTTTTAAAAGTTACTCAGTTTCACCTAACCTCAATTAAAATTTACCAAGTGCATACTCCTTACCAGGTTTTATGCTCAAGCAAGTGGCAGTGAATTAAACTGGAAATAATCTGACCACACTGGTCTGTGCCTGACAATTGGGAAGCACAGAGGAGGGAGAGATGGGAGCTGGGGAGGCACCAACTTCATCCTGGGAAGTTGTCCCACTGCCTTGGGCCTCCCCACACCCGCCAGACTCAACAGGAATTAGTGTCACTTCATCACTGGCCATCCCTCCCCCCTTCATTGTCTTTTCTGGAAGAAGAGAGGCTGTGAGGCCTCTGCCATGCTCAGCAAGCCTGAGTTGGCCTCCATTATGCCCTCATGCCCCTGATGCTGGAGTTCCATTCCCTGGGGCTGGTGGTGAAGGTAAGCAGAGCAGAGAAAAGCTCATTTGCATTACTTGGGGAGAGGTCACCTGTTTCTGGATCCATTTGGCTGCTTTCCTGCTTGGGAAACAGCTCCACTGTGTGCAAGGAAGGGGATCTGAATGAGGAGGAGCATGCTCAACTCTTTTCAGGGACACTGCTGAAGGCAAGGCAGCTGGTGGGAGGCACAGGGAAGGCCCTCTTGAGCTCTGCTTCTGAAGCTTTGGCCATGCTGTAGTACTTTCTCATTGGCTTCTGGTTCCTGAAAGCCCATCGTGGGCACTGGAGTGGAAGCATACCTGGAGCGGAAGCATAAGACTGGGGCAGTGGTGTGATAGCATTCCTTGAGACTCTGGGCATGGCTTCTCCACTCCCTGAACCTCCTTAAAACAGCAGAGAGGAGCCTCAACTAGCAAGTTCATGTGCTCCCATTGAGTTCCTAATGTTCTGGAGCCTTGGGACAGGTTTGAAGTAAAAGGTGATGGAATAAATGCAGAGGCATAATGCACGAGTGAACTGAGATAGGAAGCAGAGGGGAAAAGAGGGCGGGACAAAAAGGGAGGTAAAGAAAAATCAAAGGGGAGAAACTGTGGGAATCAGATACACATACACACATGCACAGAGAGAAACAGAGGCGGAGAAAGAGACAGAAGCAGAGACAAAGACAGAGAAAGAGGAAATTAACAAAAGAAAGAAGGAGACTAGTAATGAATGACAGGGAGACAGAACTGTCTTCCATTTACTTGGATTCTCTGCTGGCTGTTGGTCTCCATGGTGATGGGATGCAGCGAGAAGGGAGAGGAATGGCTGCCCTTGTTCTTCCCAGAGGGAAGCAGCTCAGGCCACTGAAGTTGGGACAGGGTCTGGCTTGCTGCCTTCTCTCCATTGGGCCCCACTTTGGCTGGTTGCACAACTGGGATCAGCTTTGAGAAGACTGTCTCTGGCCATCCTGGGAGATATGACTGATGACTCTCCCAGATTGGTCAAGGGTTGAGCTTCTGTCATCCCAGAGCTCCTGGGGCTGCTTCTCTAATTACAGCCCCAAACTTCCTCTCTGGGTTGCAAACTCCTTGAGGGGTCCTTAACTTTGTTGCACCATGGAGCCTTTTGAGTGGAGCCAACGGACCTCTTTTCTAAATGGTGTTTTTAAATGCATGAGGATTAAATACACATGATTTACAAAGGAAGACAGTATTTTAAAATACTATTATCAACATATTAAACTATAATATGCTTTTCTATTAATGTATTATGCTATTAATAGAGATATGCTTTTCCCTTACTATATTACAGAAATGATACATCAGACTCCAGCAGTGGGTCTGGTAGGTATAATTTTGAAATGGTGATGAGTGTATATATTACACTTTGATATCTACAACAACTGTGATGTGATATAGAAACATCTGTGGTGCATATTGATGACAAAGTCACAGATATTACTATTTTAGAAATGCTAGATTTCAGTTAGAGGTTAGTTAACACAAAAGAGTAATTCTTCTGTCCATTTTCACAGTCACTGAATTCTATCCATGGACCCCTTGGTGGGGGTCTTTGGTCCACAAGCTAAGCTCCTTGGTTGCACCTTCCTGCTTTCCTACCCCATCTCTTGCCACTCTCTTCCTTGCTTACTTTGCCCTAGCCCTCTGGCCTTCCCCCGCTCCATCTGTGGCATGTGGAAGTTCCTGGGCCATGGATCAAATCTAAGCTGCACCTGCCACTTACACCACCGTTTTGGCAGCACTGGATCCTTAACCCACTGTGCTGGGCTGGGGGTCAAACTTGTGCTGCCAGAGACAATGCTCAATCCTTAACCTGCTGCACCACAGTGGGAACACCCCCTGCTTTCTGGCTGTTCCTCCTTGAATGTGTCAAATTCTTCCCAAGAAAGGGTCTTCACTTCTGTTGTCTCTGCCTCCTAGAATGTCCTTGCAGCCATCACCTGGTCCCTCACTCCCTACATTGCTCAGTCCCTCAGAGCAGCCTCCTCTAATGACTTAGATTTGATCTTTCCTGTTTTACTTGCTATAGCCTTGCTTTTGTAGTACTTGGCACAATTTGCAATTAATCTTCAAAAAAGTAAACATTCAAAAATAGACGTATTTGTATGGAACAGCCTCTAAGCTCCAGGGGGATAGTGACCATATCCAGTTTGTTCTTTGCCATAAACCCAGAGCTTACTGTACCTGGTAAGGGACAAATAAAGGAATGTAGAATGGATGACTAAGTCATTGAATGAAGGGGTGGGATGATATCTAATTTGTCTTTGTACCTTCAGTGTTTAACTCTATGCCTAGCACATGGTGGAAGCTCATTTAATGATAGCTGAATGGATTAGAAGCTGGTTGGCTGTGTAGAAGATTGGGGTGTTCCGGGGGGGTGGTGATGAGGCCTCACAGATGTATGTGTCAGGGCCCAGCCTAGCCCCCAAACCTTGCCAAGATCCTTGCCTCTCAGGATCTAGCTGCTTAATTCACTTTACATTCCTTTTTTTTTTTTTTTTTTTTAAATCCCTCCTCCCTCTTTCTGGTTTGAAAGTGGCTGATTTGTGTTTTGAGCCTTCCACCAGTGTGGAAAGTAACATAACGTCTTTTCTATCAGAGGAAATCTTGGTGACTCCACTTTGTTGAAATGCCTTCCTGCAACCCCTCTCGTCTTTCCCTCCTCTCTCAGTAACAATTTGTTTCAAATTAGCCAACGGGGAAGAATGTGCACCCTGACCCGACCAATGGGAAGGGGACCGATAAATCACCTGCGTTAGGGATAAATAGGGGAGGGTCCTTTGTTCAGTGCTCACTTTTTGGAGTGCCCGCGCCCTTCTGCAGAAGTAAAGAGCCTTGTCGAGATTACTCCTTGTCCATGTGTCTCACTTTCTGACCCTGATGACCCGAGCCAGAGTTATTGTAATTTCCAACACCAGTCATCACCGTAAGAACCATCTTCTGGGCTCTCTTATGAAAAGCCACTTTTCCATGGGTTTGGTTGTCTTGAGGAACTGTGGCCAGACTGTGATGCAAGTCTGAGTCAACTAGAGCAGCAAGATCTGGCTCCACTCTGGGGATCTCGGTGCAGGACTCAGCCTCCTCTTGGCGCCTTGCTCATAGTTTATGTCTGAGTTCTTTTGACTTAGAAGTAATTGCGCTGGAGTTCCTGTCGTGGCTCAGTGGTTAACGAACCTGACTAAGATCCATGAGGACGTGGATTCGATCCCTGGCCTCACTCAGTGGGTTAAGGATCTGGTGTTGCTGTGAACTGTGGTGTAGGTTGCGGATGCGGCTCGCATCTGGTGTTGCTGTGGCTCTGGTATAGGACGGCGGCTAGAGCTCTGATTCGACCCCTAGCCTGGGAACCTCCATATGCCGAGTGGGGGCTCTAAAAAAAAAATTACAAAAGACAAAAAAAAAAAAAGTAATTGTGCCTTTGATGCTTCTTTGTCACGGTTCAGTGGGCAATGAGACAGGGAGGCTGAGGGACAGAGAGAACCCAGAAGCGCGCCAAAGGAGAGAGATGGGTATGGGCGCCCAGTCCTCTACCCCCATCACAATGTTCCTGACCAGGGTTGGAGGTTCCTCCTGCTTCTTTTAAGCAGCATTCGCATGATTGAATCCCGACCTTTCCATTCCCTGCAATGGAAAAAAGCCACGCCAGTGAAATTAAGGCAGAAATCCAATATGCATGAAGTGCTGATTACCCACAAATAGGATAGTGTCTTAAAGTATATGGTGTCAGAATTGCAATGGGTTTTGATAAATATGTATGTTTATGGGCCCAAACAGAAGTGAAATAAAGTCTAGTTGCTGAATAATTCCACATGAAGATGTGAAATAGAGCCTGCCACAGCCCATTCATCATCAGGCATGGTGTTCAGGTGAGTTGTGATTATCTAACATAATTACACGTGATATGCAACATTCATGAAACCCAGCAGCCATCCTGCCAACTAGGGACAGGGAAGGGCTTTACATAGAAGCATGGCAAATTCTGAAATTATTATTTAGCTTTTTGTAGTTCAGGTTTGAGCCCCTTTTCAGAGGTGCTAATTAGGGTATTCAGCATGCCTGCTGAGGCCTGATTAGGTACCTATTGGAATTAAAAGTTTTCCTCCCAAACGGCGAATGAACTAGATATCATTAAATAAAACATTACGAGCTAGAAATCTGTTATCACTCATACTTAGCTTGCATTTAGTTTTTTCTTCATATTCAAGGTCCTGTGGAGAAATCACCAAGAAAATACATTTGAACAAATCCCCTGCCCCAACTATTTTCCCCTTGTGAAAGCACATGCATTCTACCAAAACATTTCCCATTAATTAAACATACATCTTGTATGACTGAAGGAGAATTTAATCCACAAACTCTGGATTAGTTCCTTCTTCAGACATCTGTGTATAATGCTTCTTAAAGTTCTGATCTCATCTGCTCTCAAATTCTTTCCTGGCCGAGCCCAAGGATATTCACAGCTCCCATTCTGAGACCAGCAAGCAAATCTGAGACCTGGATTTGTGCTGCAAAGGAATGTGCTGTGTCTGCAGAGAATGGGGGAGAAGGACCCTGGATGCATAGTGGTCCCTGGGGCCCTCCAGTCCTCTCCCTGCTCATGGTCTCTTTACTGGCTTTCTTCCTCTGGTGTTCTTCTCCTTTCAATTCATTCGACACAGGCCTATTAAATGGAGTTTTTTTGGCTACACCTGTGGCATGTGAAAGTTCCAGGTCAGGGGTCAAACCTGTGTGCCACAGCAGTGACAACACCAGATCCTTTAACTGCAAGGCCACCAGGGAATTCTGGATTTTTTTTTCTTTTTAGGGCCACAACTTCCATATGGAAGTTTCTGGGCTAGGGGGTTAAGGACCTGACAGTCTCTGTGAGGATGCGGGTTCAACTTTCGGCCTCACTCAGTAGGTTAAGGATTCGGCATTGTCACAAATGTGGCTCAGATCCAGTGTTGCCAAGGCTGTGTTGCCAAGGCTCACAGAGACTATGTCAGGTCCTTAACCTGCTTATCCACAATGGGGACTCCTAAGTTTTTTTTTTTTTTTTTTAAGTGTGGCTTGTTTCCTGTCCCACCCAGGAGGAAAATTCTACCCTCCTAGATCCTCATTGTCTTCTTTATGGTGCTCTGGCCAGGCTTCTGCATCCACTGTAGAAACAGGCCTGGCAACCTGACCCTCTGTGGCTCTGCTTGGATCCCCTTGCTCAGATGGGGAGGCCAATCCCTCCACCCAGTCCCATATCCCAACCCTCCCCTGGACCCTTGATGTGGAACACATTTCTTTTCCTTGGTGGCGGTGTCCTTTGGTTAGAGGCCACCAGGAACACACCCATAGCTGATAAGTTGGGTTTCTTACTTGATTCAGTGATGGAGAACACCCACCTTGGGCAATGGAGGGGGTGTCACAGTAAGAGCACATTGGGAAAAACTATTAGGGTTTGACATTTTCAGGGAGGATATGGGAATTGAGTGTTCTGAATTGGGTACCATCGGAAGGCAGGAATGGCTCTAGGATTGGTATCTTCGTGACTCTTAGGAATGGGGGGAGGGCAGACTAGAGCTCAGACCAAGCTGTGACTGGTAGGCAAGTAGCAGTTGCTCATCTTGGCCAAGAGAGAGGGTGAGAGTTATCATGTAGGTTGCACAGTGACCTTGTTTGTGTCTAGTTTGATCATCTTAGAGGGACCTTGTCTGAGGCTCTAAGAGATTGTTTACATCCAGCAGGAGACCAACATGGTTCAGCTGTGAATGTCCGACTGGAACTACGTGGCATTCCAGGGGCCGGTCCTTCCCTGTATCCTCTGCTTTAGCTCTTCTCTGAAGTCTCCCGATAATAGTATTGATGCATATTTCCTGAGTTGTTTTACAGATGCAAAAATACCTCCTCTCCTGGTGGGAGACGTTAACTACTTGCTGATCACCCGCACGTAGCCCCCAGGCCTCCTGGAGCCTCAGGATTGATGTTAACCCCTGTCCTGTTACCTCACCATCAACCAATCAGAGAATTGTGCATGAGCTGATTACATACCCTCCTCCCTCACCAGGATCTTAAAATGCTTTATAATTTTGGTTTAGAGAATTTGGGCTTTTGGTGGGGGCACAAGCCCCCTGTCTCCTTGCAGGGCCTTGCAATAAACCCTTCTCTACTCCAAACTTGGACGCTTTCAGTTTGTTTGGCTTCACTGTGGGTCACCTGCATAAACTTGTGCTAACACCCCCAGTCCCCAGAGTCCAGGATCTGCTTTATCTCATTCCCCCCAGAAACCCCAGGCTGTACTTCCTTCTGGCACCTCCAATCTCATGTTTTATGCAACAGTCCCTTATGCTGTGGCTTTTTCCTTCACCTGATTCTGTGAGCTCAGTGCAGCCAGGGGTCAGTCCCATCCACAGCAATCCTTCACAGCCACACCCAAGGCCCTTGCTCTGCAAAAGCAGACACAGTTGCTCATCCGGTCAGAACATGGGTTGGAAACGTAAGGGCTGTTGGAGTGGCACAGTCAGCCAGGATGGCTCCTGTCTATCTTGAGGGGAATGGGGTGGGTGGGTAGTCTCTGTTTACCTTACTTTACCCACTTTCTGCCCTTTGTTCACCTGGGGTCCCAGGAAATGGACCTGTTAGTGTTGGGCCAAAAGAGTCCCCTGCCCTCTGGCTTTTGGCCCATAGGAAGCCGCAGCAGAAGATTGGAGGAAGGAGCAAGAGGAGGTTGGGGAATTTATAGCCAAGGTTTCCCGCAGCCTGGCAGCCTCTGGCCACTGTTGTGTTCTGCCCCCTCCAACTGCTCTCTCTCTAGGTCCTTGCAGCCAGCCCTCTCCTTGCCCTTTCCTTAACCCTGCAAGCAGCCTGCAAACAACCCCTTTGTTATGTTCCTCTTGGAAACTCCACTGGAGAGCCATCTGTGTCTGGTCAGTATTAGTGTGGATGGATACAGTTAGGTCTTCACATGAGCTCATTGGGGAGAAGTCACCAGCCCAGGTCACACAGCCAGGAAGCTGTGCAGCTGGGACTAGGGCCTCAGCCTCTTGATGCCTAGTGTCATGAACTTTCCTTTGACTCTCTGATTCTGAGTGGGGCAATCAGCTCAAGGGGCTTCTTGTATCCTAGATTGGCATTTTTCAAACTGTGGAGTCATGAAATTGATTTAGACGGTCGTGACCCAACATTAAAAGAAAAGCAGATAGAAGCTATAGAGTGCATCCCACATACTAAAGGTAAGTGTTGCTTTATTCAGCTTTGGCTCCAGTGGTGTGTAAGTGAAGTGTGTGTGTATCTGTGTGTGATATTTGTATAGAATTGTGACTGAGCGGGACCCTATGGGGCCTTCCCTGGGCAGGCTCTTCCCTCATATCCTCTGCTTTAGCTCCTCTCTGAAGTATAACATGTATCTTGTGAGATGTTTACAGGGACATTGTCACCTGACCTCTGTGGACACCTGCAAGAACAAAGGATTTCCGCACCAATAAGTCTGTAGCAACCAACCCTGCCCTTCTAAAAAATGCTTTGTAATTTTTGTTCTGGAAGGGGTGTGAGCCACCTGTCTTCCTGCATGGCCCTGCTATAAAGTTTTATGGCCCACAAATAGGATGTTTTGGTGTTTGGCCTCACTGTGAGTCTGAAACTGACAGTACTAACTGCTTGAATATAGCCAGGGCATGAACTGGGACTTGAACCCAAGTGCCAGGACTTGAATCCACTCAAAACCCAGATTGGGACTTGAACCTGAAACTGACAGTACTAACAGCCTGACCCTAGCCCGAACACAGATTGGGCTTGAATCCACATGCCAGGACTCAAACCCAGCCTAAACCCAGATTGGGACTTGAACCCATGGTTTTAAATTAGAATCACTCACCCTGTGTCTGGACTCACTGAGGTTCAGGTTCTTCATGCCTCTGCGCAGAAGGAACTCAGCACAAGACAAAGCGATAGGCAAGAAATAGATTTATTAGGATAGGATGCTTGGGAGAGATGCAAGTGGGCAGGCAAGGAGGGTCTGCCCCCAGGATCCGGTGGGCTACAGTTTTCTCATCCAAGGGGAGTGGGGGTTGGAAAAGCCTGCTTCTTCCTTTCTGGGTGTAGTAGCTCTTCCTTAGTATCTGGTAAGTTGTGTATTCAAATCCGCAGAAGGGGGGTCCTCAAACTCTTGCCCTTGGTCTTAATTTGAATGCAGGCCTCATCCCATCCGCCACCTGAGACAATTCTCATATCTCCTCTAGTCAAGTAAGCCTGCCTTGTGCTGATGATTTTCTTGAGCAGTTAGTAACTTACAGTGGTCTCCCAATGTCCCTAAGTTTCCCCTTTTAACTCTGGTCCTTTATCAGGACTTCCACAACTACCTGTACCTACTCCATCCCAATCAGGTCAGGCACATGGGCTTGGACTAACAGAGTTGCAATATAAAATGTATTTCTTACTATGGGGCCATAGCCCAAGAGTTAGAAAGCCGTTGTTCTCAAGAGAGCAGCAAAGCCCTTGCAAGACCTTGGTGATGCAGCTCCAGCTTCGACAGGCACACACTTGCTCTTGGACTCCACTTTCACTGCGGCTCTCTGAGAGTGAGTGCATCCTGCAGGTTCCTGGAAAGCCTGGGTCCAGAGAACCCTCTTAGAGCAAAACGGCCCCACTGTTCTGAGGCCTGCACTCTGGGAAGCACTCTTCTGGTGGGTTGGAGGGGAAAGCCAGGGCCTGCCCTTCGGGTAACCCTGTGCTGAGGGAGGCAACCCAGGGAGGTGGCAGGCTGGGGAGAAGGGTGGGAGCAGAGGAATGGGGAATGTTGGCCCGTAGGGGCCCATATCCATGTGGTTACTTCAGGAGACACAGGGGCTGCCTTACAGAATCTTGGAATCCCACGTACCTTTCCAGGCTTTTATTCATCCTGTGTCCCCAGCCCCAGCATAGTGGTTTGGCACACAATTAAAAATATCTGTTGAGAGGAGTTCCCATCATGGCTCAGTGGAAATGAATCTGACTAGTATCCATGAAGATGCAGGTTTGATCCCTGGCCTCGCTCAGTGGGTTAAGGATCTGGTATTGCCATGAGCTGTGGTGTAGGTCACAGACGTGGCTCAGATCCTGTGTTGCTGTGGCTGTGGCCAGCAGCTACAGCTCTGATTTGACCCCTAGCCTGGGGACCTCCATATGCCATGAATGTGGCCCTAAAAAGACTAAAAAAAAAAAAAAAGTGTTGAGAGAACAAATGAATCTAGAACACTCTGGTGACCTTCCAAAGAGGTGGCATGTTGTGATAGAAAGAGCATCACCCACTTTAGAGTCTTACCCACTTGTCATTTAGCTGCTTTGGAATATATTATTTAACATTTATGAGCCATAGTTGCTTCATAGGCGAAAATTCAGGCAATGATATTTTCCTTGACATTGTTATGAAATTTGGTATAAAGGCCAAGCAGAGTGCCTGACATAATTGATGCCTTTGCAGTAATATTTTCCTTCTCTCCCTATAGTCCTTCTCTTGCTTAAATTCCGTCTGTAGTTTTAGCACCTGTTTCTTGTCTGTTATATGCTTGCATGCTTCCATGGATGAGAAGATCACTACCTTATGTTATCAGTTTCTTCTAGTTTGGGGGATAAAACTGTCTCCTTGTAGTCCACATTCATTGTTTCTGGTTTTGTCTAGGCTTCTTATTGCTCCTTAAGGACACTAACTCTTAGGAAAGGGAGGAGAAGAATGGGGAACAGAGAGTGAGTTTTTTCCTAGCCTGCCTTCCCCTCAGACCAGCCTGGATTGTTGGTATCTGCTGGGTTTTTTCCTGTATTCTTTCCAACTCTGTCTCCACCCCTTAGTGGTTACATGTGTCAGGGAGCTGGGCACCATTTGAGAACAAATTTCTCATCGAAACTTTGCAAACTTTACATGTTTTGTTTATGGTGGTCCTGAGAAATTTACCATCTTTTTTCCTGAAAGAGTGGGAAAAACCATTAAGTGTTCAGTGAGCGTTAAAGGGGCTTCAGGGACTGTAGTGAATAGTGTTCTTGGGAATGAATGAATAAATGAAAGTATGACAGAGAGTAGGGAAGAGTCATCAGGCAGGACAAGCAGGTCTCATGCCTTGATATTCCTGGGCTCTCTTCTAGTGAGTCTTAGGACTTGGGGTCAAGACCAAGCCTAGACCCTCCCACAGTGGGTCCAGAGTCAGGCACAGAGCTCAAGACCGGGAAGCTTTACCTGCTTATTCCAGGGAAGGTCTGTGGATGTGACCCTGGCTCAGGGTCTAGGGGGTCTCCTGGCCTCTCTAGAAGTTGTGTCCAGCTTCAGAGTTCTGTCTCTCATCTTAGGAAGCAAGATGAGGCTCGTTTTGGCTCTCCATTCTCCTATAGCCCTTATGCAAGCCTCTGCTGTTAGATTGGCAGGTTTTTTTTTTTTTTTTGGTCTTTTTGCCATTTCTTGGGCCGCTCCCATGGCATATGGAGGTTCCCAGGCTAGGGGTCGAATCAGAGCTGTAGCCACCGGCCTACACCAGAGCCACAGCAACGTGGGATCCCAGCCACGTCTGCAAACTACACCACAGCTCACGGCAATGCCGGATCCTTAACCCACTGAGCAAGGCCAGGGATCGACCCCGCAACCTCATGGTTCCTAGTTGGATTCGTTAACCACCGCGCCACAACGGGAACTCCCTAGATTGGCAGTTCTTAAGGCCCAACTCTGGTTCTGTGTGTAATCTTCTTCTGTGCCTGGTGAGCAGTGATGGCTGAGTAAATCATGGTTGAAAAACTGACTCTGTGAACGAATGAGTGAGTGGAAGGAAACAGGTCTCACAGCTCCAGGAGGTGCTGGGCATCTGAGTCTTGGCTTGGTCCTTGCAGTGGCTCTGCTGTTTTGTGTTGTTCATTCCCTGCAAGGCTGAGCCACTGGCTTTATCTCAGTCCCTCCCTGAACAACTGGGCCGACTTCCTGGGTGGCAGGCTGCACAAAAGGCTGTGGAATCGCTCTTGATGTCTCCCTTTCAATCAGACCATCACCCATGTCATGAACTGACCCAAGGACTTAGAAAGCTCTCTATGAAAATCCTTGGTCTGAATGGGATGAAATAAGCATTGAGGACTTGATCGAGGGCAGTGGTACGTTCTTCCAGTACCCTGGTGAAACTCCTGTGGGAGGGTGGGTGGGTGGAGTGGTGGCCAGCCATACCCTACCTGGTGAGTGTCCTTCCTGCTCCCCTGGGAACTCTTACCTACTTGTGCTCCGTAATCTGGTCTCTCCCACAGGGGCTGTGAGCCCCTTGCTGGCAGGGGCTGTGTCTACATCCCCTGCCAGCCCCAACATGCTCCTTACAGGGGTGGCTTTTACTCTGTGTTTGCCAGATGAACAGTGCATTTAAAGTTGAGCAGTTTCAACTCACTTAACTTTTTAGAAGAGCTAGAGCTGGAATTTTTTTTTTTTTTTTTGTCTTTCTGTCTTTTTAGGGCTGCACCCTTGGCATATGGAGGTTAATCGGAGCCACAGCCGCCGGCCTACTCTAGAGCCACAGCAACGCCAGATCCGAGCTGCATCTGTGACCTACACCACAGGTCAATGGCAATGCCGGATCCTTAACCCACTGATCGAGGCCAGGAATCGAACCTGTAACCTCATGGTCCCTAGTTGGATTCGTTTCTGCTGCACCACAACGGGAGCTCCTTTTTTTTTTTTTTTTTTTTTTCTAAAGTGTGGTTTTACAATGTTGTGCCAATTTCTGCTATACAAAGTGACCCAGACTCTCTCTTTTTCCCTCTCTCTCTCCCTCCCTCACTCTCCCTCTTTTTGTCTCTCTCTCTCTCTCTCTCACACACACACACACTTTCTAGAACTGGAAATCTTGAAGTCCTTTTCTGTGTTTATTTTCAAGGAACAAGAAGAGAAAGAACACACAATAGTGTCTACTGACAGCAAACCAAATGTTATTATTATGGTTGTGCTGATGGCAGGCTGTTTCTCATTTGTCCAAATTACCAATCCCATCGTGCCATGCCCGTGCTAGATTGCTTAAGGAGACAGATGACATATGTTACAAGGCTAAATAAGCTGAAACTGTGCCAGGGTGGAGACAGACGGTGTTTGTTTATTTTTAAGTGAAGCATGGCACTCTGGAATTGTGGGAGGGAGGACATGCATGGGAAGGCAGCATGGTTAGAGCAGTGGCCATGAATGAAAGTGAACATTTTCCCAAATGGACACCGGTGGCACCTGGCCCCTTAGTTACCTGAAGGGAGACCCAGAGAAATCTTAATTTCCAGGTGGCATTAGCTTTTCTCCCGATCCTCTGATGTTCCCACCTGAATGCAGGTGTTCAGTTAATTTTTATTTTATTTTGTTTTTACTTTATTACAATAAAGTAATAAAGAGCTGGCCAGGTTGCCTGGTGCTAACCCTTCCTTAGCTTTCCAGAGCTCTTAAGGATTGGTGTTTGTCCTAACCTAAGTGACTGTCCTTGCCTACCTCCTTCTGTCCATCCACCAGGCTCGCTTCAGGCTACTGTACCTCCCACTCACCAAGCTCTTTCTTGTGGCTCTGCTGATCCTCCTTCTCAGAAAGTAGCACTGTGTTTCTTGATCCATCTGAGCATTAGAATCACAGGGGGAATCAAAAAATTGCAAACACCCAGGTTGCATCCCAGGCGAATGCAATCAGACTCTATGGGATTGGGACCCAGGCACTTTTATAAAATCACTCTGCTGATCCCAGTCTTCAGATAAGGCTGAGAATCACCCTCTGGATATCATGGTAGAGGTGGTTCAAAACTGCTCAAGCGACCCCTTGGATCTGTCCATGTAGCATGCAGAAGGGGCAAAGTTCATCAGCGGTCCCCCCAACTCCACCCTGTGGGGCTGATGCGTGAAGACCCCTCCTCAGCCTGCCGCCCCGTTTCTGTCCTGCTTCTGGGATGGTCCCTGTGTGATGCTCCCTCTGTTTATGAGTCAGAGAGGAGAACAGCCCACCACTCAGTCATCTCAGGCAGCTGAGGCCTCCCATGTAGGACTGAGGTAAAATGTCTTGTTTAATGTCATCGAGAAAGCTGTAGAAGCAGAGACAGGCACCGAGGCTTTGGAATTTTCCAGTGGGAGCGTGGCAGAGCAGGAAGCAGTATTGGGAACATGGATTCCGTTGGAAATGCCATCATGGGCAGAATATGCACCTCTAATTTCATTTCAGACTCACTCAAGCGTTTACTCCCTTTTTATGAAAACCCCACTTCTCATTAAAATTACCAGTTTAAAATTGCAGTCTTCCGTCGAGCACATCTAAGATATGACCTTTCTTCATTCTAAATGCTATAAAAATTAAGTTTTCCTGGGCTGTGGGCTGCACTCTTGGGACGGTTTTTTTCCCCTGTCTTTTAACATACTGGATATTGCTTTCAAAGTTCTCTAATTGCCTAAATTAATAATGGCTTTTTTTCTTTGGTTCTGTAAGGGACAAATGAATTCGAATCTCTCTAAAGAATTGAGTCTCCAGCTATCTCATTCTGATTACTTTTGTATTCATTACAGAATTTGAAATGATCTGCAAGGTCACCTCCTTCCACCGGCTCCCCACCCCCTCAACGCTACCCCTTCCTGCCGGCCTCCAGCTCAAAGGGTTTGGATGGAAAACGGAAACAGGAGGAAAGTCTTGGGGCTTTTCTAGCTCCAGATTAGCCACAAACTCCAAGGACCAGATACCGTTCATTACATTAGACTTTTGATTTTATTATAGAAAGAACCAATCCTCCTTAGGGAAATGACAAAACAGAAATACGAGCCCTTTATATTTTATTATTAAATGCACAAAGTGTCATCATACTTTTAAAGATACAATTTCTCAAAAATATCTGTCTCTTGGAGTTCCCTTCGTGGCTCAGCGGTTAACAAACACGACTAGGAACCATGAGGATGCGGGTCTGAATTCCTGGCCTTGCTTGGTGGATTAAGGATCCGGCATTGCTGTGAGCTGTGGTGTAGGTCACAGATGCAGCTTGGATCATGCATTGCTGTGGCTGTGGTGCAGGCAGGCAGCTGCAGCTCGGATTCAACCCCTAGCTTGGGAACTTCCATATGCCATGGGTGCGGCCCTAAAAGGCCAAAACAAATGAACAAAAAAAACCTGTCTCTTTTTAAAGTGTGTACCTCAGAAGTAGCAGGACCTTAGCTTAAAAAATGCAAATATGGTTTTAAAAAACCAAAATGCACACAATATGATAATAAAACTCTTATCTTCTGTCTCCTTGGGAAAAAGGTCCAGTAGGGAGGCTGACAACTCTTTTTTTAGATGTATAAGATGTTCATGTTGAGCAAATAGAGTCTAGTTATTGACTTTGAAATGTATAGCCATTTGCTTAATTCAGAGATTGAATCTTTGCTAAAATGGGCAGTTAGGCTGATGAAAGAAATTGACTTGTACTATTTAATGAGCAGTTTCATCTTTTTAATATAGAAATAACTGGTGCTGTGGACAGCCTTTTTGTTCTTTTAAGAACCCCATAACCAAGAAATCTTTCAAATGATCATTATACAATGAGTGCCTCGAGGCTTTGAAAAATATTTATTTTTAAATTATCACAAGCTCAGAATGATTCACCAATGCAAAAAAGAAAAAAAAAAAAGGCAATTAAATGTGAGGCTGTATGCTCTGGCAAATTTTCCCTGCTGAAAATAATTGGACAGATATTTTTTCCTTTTTTTAAGTAATACTGCCCAAAGAGAATTAATGCTCTTACTGCTTTTGGATATGGAGCTTAAATGTATTTCTTATCTTAAATTTGATGTTAGAGTAACAAGATTATAGAAAATGACATAATGTGATAGGGAGAAGTATAGTTTCATTACCGTATAGCATACCAAATTAAGTATTATCTAAAATTCTCTAAAAATGAATGACGTTCCCGTCATGGTTCAGCAGAAATGAATATGACTCGTATCCATGAGGACACAGGTTTGATCCCTGGCCTCACTCAGTGGGTTAAGGATCTGGCGTTGCCCTGAGCTGTGGTGTAGGTCGCAGACTCAGCTCAGATCTGGCATTGCTGTGGCTGTGGTGTAGGCCGGCGGCTACAGCTCCAAATTGACCCCTAGCCTGGGAACCTCCATATGCCGCGGGTGTGGCCCTGAAAAGACAAAAGACAAAAAACCAAAATAACATAAAATTCTCTGAAAATCAGTATTAGTTTCTGAATTCAAGTTTTGGGCTGTGGGGAGGGATATTTGGAGGAGTCCACACAAGGTGAAGATATTTCCTAGGTGCTCTGACATTTCTCAGATTCCTTGCACTTGGGGGTCCCACTCTATGATTAGTCCTGACCTATGGGCCACAAGCAGGTACACCAAAGCATTTAAGAACTGAGCCATAGCCTCTGGTGTCATGGGTGCGGAGGAGCTGGCTCATTGAATCACTTACAGAGGACACAGTTCTATGCTGCAGAACTGTCTGGTCGGCATTGTAGTTAGCACTAGCAAGAAGTCAGCTTTTGGAACTTTAGGCCAAATCCTGAAATTTCAGGATTAGTCTGTTACTGTGGAATAGCCTAGGCCGTCCTGACTGGTAATCTCATCACAGGGTTGTTGAGGAGCTTAAAGTTCTCTTTGTACAGTGCTTTGTATTTTTCTCCTCTCATCTAAGGATCACCAAACCTTCACAGTCAGGCCAACAGGTCCACTTCGTGATTCCTGTGCAGAGTCCAGATGGCTGGTTCAAGGAGACCAGCTCACTCTGTGTTTCTTTTAATGGCAGACTTTCATGCCTAGAGAAGGCAGCTGATTCATTTTGCTGAGGCTTCCTCTGCAACCCCATGGGGACCACTTTTGTCACTGGAGACCACCTTTTAAGATCTCAAGCAAGAGGTCCTGGTCTCCAGGTCATTGCCTACCCCCCACCCCCACGCCCACCTCCTGCAAGACTGTACCATCTCGGAAGCTAGAGAACCATGATGAGATTCCAGTGCACTCTGATAATTTGCCAAAATGGAGAGATTATATGTGCACACATGCTTTTTTTTTTTTGTCTTTTTAGGGCCACACCCGTGGCATATGGAGCTTCCCAGGCTAGGGGGCAAATCAAAGCTGTTGCTGCCAGCCTATGCCACAGCCACAGCAATGCCAGATCCGAGCTGCGTCTGTGAGCTACAGCACATCTCACGGCAACGCCGGATCCTTTACCCTATGGGCGAGGCCAGGGATTGAACCAGAAACCCCATGGTTCCTAGTTGGATTTGCTTCCACTGTGCACACATTCTAACCAAAGCCCTTTCTACTACATTCATTCCCAGAATCAACTTTTTTCATGTCTAAACAATTTTGTTTAATACCCTCCCCAGTGAGAAACAGAGAAGCTGGTTGACTTCACCCTTGGGGAGCAGAAGATAATAAATCTGCCTTCTCTTTAAATTTAAATGGATTTTTCCAAGTCCCATGTGAATATGTCTCCTTGTCAGCCTTCCTTTTAGTCAAGAGGCTACTAAAGGAGTCCGACTTTAGCCATTAGTAATTATGAGAAAAATTAAAGTTTAAATTTCAGAAGGTATCTCAGCCTTCACTCATGATTTAAAATATTGGTATCATTAATAGTGATACAGAGCTTTCTAGAACCAAATGATTCCCTTTGAAAGTAAACCTGAGCTAAAACTGCAAGTTACATTTGTTTAAAATTTTCTGCCTTGTTATGAATAGTCAAATTTATCACCATTCAGTAAACAGGATATAATGGTGAAGCATATGGAGCCTGGAGTCTGAATGACCTGGGTTCAAATCTAGTCTCCTCCGTTTACTGCGTGATCTCGGCCATATTACTTAACCTCTTTGCATCTCCACTCTCGAACCGTAAAAGGGAACTAGTGAGACAGCCTTCCTCAGAGAGAGAGCATTTAGCCATCACCTCTATTTAATGTACTCAGAACTGTGCTTTGAACATGGAAGCAGTGGCAGCTGCTTTTATCATTGTTATTGTATGGGAAGCAACAGGAAAAAGAAATGCGGAGCAGTTTTTCGTTGGTGGTGATGGGGAAAATAAGGAACTAAAGTGTCCCAACCCCCATCCATCTCTTACTATTCCTTCACACTCTAATTGCAATATTGAAGGCAAAAATATGCAGAAGCTCTCCCGATCTCTGGGTGTCTGTGAGTTGTGTGCTCTGTGGAGCCTGGTAGGGGCAGGGGAGGGGCCTGCATTTTCAGTAGGTCTGAAGGCTGCTGCAGGTGTAACGGGCAGTAATGTAACTGTTCAGTAGCTCCAATGTGGGAGCAGCAAATAAGATATGGTTATCTCCCTCTTATTTATTTATTTATTTTTACTTTCTATTTTGATTATTATTATTTTTTAATTCTTTGTCTTTTTAGGGCCACAACCACAGCATATGGATGATCCCAGACTAGGGGTCTAACCGGAGCTCTAGCTGCCAGACTATGCCACAGCCACAGCAATGCCAGATCCGAAACGAATCTGTGACCTACACCAAAGCTCACGGCAATGCCAGATCCTTAACTCACTGAGGGAGGCCAGGGATCGAACCCTCAACCTTATGGTTCCTAGTCAGATTCATTTCCATTGAGCCATGACGGGAACTCCCTCCCTTGAATCTAGACAAGGTGCTTGGGGTAAATGGTGAAACAGTAGGCACATCAGTAATTATAAAAGGGGGAAAGGCCTCCTGCTAGTGCCAGACAGTGTGGGGATCAGAGAACAGGAATGGGGTTCCTTCCTTGGCAGCTGCCTGTGCCTTGTCACTCAGGGGAGGCAGCCAAGCCAAAATCTACACTGGAAAAGAAGCTTCTCAACCCTTCTCGTGTCTAGTCCTTCTGGGGTATAAGAAGCCTGTGTGGATTGTCTTGGTGGGGGGCCTGCTCTGGGAGCAGGCAGAGCAGGGGTGTTTCTCCGGAGCCTGAGACCTCTGTACCGAAGCATTAGAATGCAATTTGCAAAGCGCCTTGTCACCTCAGGTACCCTTGGAATGGCAGGAAGTGGTGGAAATCAGATTGGGGAATGGTTTTCTGCATTGCAGTGGGAGCTGGCAGGCCTGCCTTTTCTTGTGTGCTAAACCCAATTACTCCACATGCATAAATGATGCGGTGTGGATGAATTTACAGCCTCGCAGCTGTCATCTGGGAGGGAAACACAGTCAGGCACCTGATTAATCATGTGGGGATTAGCCGAGTGGTGGGATAAACTAGGCATGGTATTTTCCAATGCTGTGCATACCGTAGGGGAGAACTTTTCCAGTTGTATAGAGGTGCTGCTGCCAGAAGCATCCATTGTAGTTGCTGGAAAATTACTGAGCCAATACAAGATCTATTTGCATATTTTAAAGGAGCCTGGTTGATAAACTCTCCCATTTGTGTAGGATGCTGTTTTTTGAAGAGCTTTTACTTTCAGTGCCTTATGTGATTCTCACACAGACTTAGGAGGCCTCCAAGCAGCTGTTGCTGCCCAGTTGTGTGGATGCTAAGAGAGTTCTATGTAGAGCACTGGGTTGGACTCTGTAACCACAGTGAGTCGCTTAAGGCTACGTGCCTTGGTTTCCAAGTCATTAAAAGGTAGGATCATTGTTGAGGCATCCCAAGTCCTGCAGGATGTTTAGCAGCTTCCCTGGCTTCTACCGACTAGATACGAGCAGCAGTCCCTCCCCCAGTGATAACAACTTGAAATATCTCTTGACCCTGCCCCCCCCAACCTCTGGTCTAGAAAATATCCTATTAATGCACCAGGTGATCTGGATTTTAATTTTTCTACATCTCTGCCTCTAGGAGTTACCAGAGATGGGCAATTTGCTGTTTCAGAGATTACCAAGCAATCCATTTTACTGAGCATTTTTATAATGATAGCTGACATTTTATCGAGTACTTATCATGTCCTTGGCACCTGCTGGACATGTCTTATACAGATGCGAGGGTTTTTTTTTTTTTTTTTTTTTCCTTTCTTAATCTCCATTTTAAAGATTGGGAAGCAAAGGCTCAGAGATGATATGCAGTTTTATTGATGTCAACTGGGCTTTGAATGTGGATCTGTCTGGTTCTATAAATCCTCATTTACTTTGATGTTGATATGGCTTAAGGTGTGGCAGGAGCCATGCTGCCTGGGTTCACATCCTGGCAGATCAGTTCTGTAATGTTATCTGGACTGTTTAGCTTCCCACCAAGCCCACAAAGTCTCTATTACTATTAGCTTGATTTTACTTATGGGGAAGTTGAGGCATCGAAAGGTTAAGTGATTTAATGTTTGTAAAATGCTTAGATACTTACTGGCACATGGTAAGTGCAATATGAGAACTTATTGAAAAATACAACAAAGGGTCTTTCTCTCCCTAGTCCTGTTACCAGAACTCAGGTAGAGACACAATGAGAAGAAAAGGCTGGGAGTTCCCATTGGGGCTTAGCAGTAATGAACCTGATTAGTATCCATCAGGACTCGGGATTGATCCCTGGCCTTGCTCAGTGGATTAAGGATCTGGCATTGCCGTGAGCTGCAGTGTAGGTCACAGACACAACTCGGATCTGGGGTGGCTGTTGCAAAGGCCTGCGTCTGCACCTCCAATTTGACCCCTAGCCTGGGAACTTTCATGCGCTGTGGGCAGGGTGCAGCCCTAAAAAGATCAAAAAAAAAAAAAAAAAAAAGAAAAGAAAAGAAAAGAGAAAAAGAAAAGGCTGTTTTCTGGCTACTTGGAGCATCTAGACTGGTTGGCAGGAGGCGGGCTCCATGAAGATGGTTCTGCCAAGGATGGGGGCTTCCCCCAGCTCTGTCCCAGTGTTTTGACCAGTCTTCAGCATCTGATTTCTTCCACTTCTAGTGGCCACACCCGTGTCTTTCTGCAGTGACCCACTTTGGGGCTTTGCTCATAGGCACAGAGTGTTGGGTGTGACATTCCTGGGCATTCACATCCCCCCACCCTGGCCTATAGTGATGCCACTTAGGTTGGGACATGAAAGTTTAGGATATACTCTGCGATGCTACACTCCATGTTAGGCAGCAGCAGCAGGCTGAGAGTGGCACCTGTCCTGAGACCCTGCCTCTTCTTAGCTTCTTCCCTCTCTCTGACCTTCTTGCCCTGCTCCCTTCCCACTTCTCCTGGGATCCCTTCCCCCAGAGCACACCTGTCTTGCTTTTGGGGGAGCCCAACCTCAGATAGGCCCCAGGGTTGGAGGGGGGCCATGAGCAGAAGGGCTGTTCTCTGTCCTGGTCTGGTTCACACACATTTACTTGTTGTGGCTGCTTTCTAGGCAGATGTTTGATAGGCAAGCTCCAACCTGAAAACAAGAGAGTTCAAACTATGAACTGTGGATTCTGAGTGTGCTGGCATCTGGAGGGACCAGGTTGGTTGGGGAAGGAGAACAGATCAGAGGGGACTGGGTTTGTGGGGATGGCAGAGCTGGGGGGAAGGCAGGGAAACGATCTCCTCCCTGTTGAGCTAAGGAGCCTCTGGAAATGTGTGATCTGGTGATGCAGAAATCCAGAAGGTGTCTTGGCTGTTGTAAACAGTGCTGCAATGAACATTGGGTGCATGTTTCTTTTTGAATTATGGTTTTCTCTGGATATATGCCCAGGAGTGGGATTGCTGGATCATCATGGTAGTTCTACACTTAGTTTTTTTTTAATTTTAATATATGTATTTACATTTTTTTAAAATTTTCCCACTGTACAGCAAGGGGATCAAGTTATCCTTACATGTATACATTACAATTACATTTTTCCCCCCACTCTTTGTTCTGTTGCAGCATGAGTATCTAGACATAGTTCTCAATGCTACTCAGCAGGATCTCCTTGTAAATCTCTTCTAAATTGTGTCTGATAAGCCCAAGCTCCCGATCCCTCCCACTCCCTCCCCCTCCCATCAGGCAGCCACAAGTCTTTTCTCCAAGTCCATGATTTTCTTTTCTGAGGAGATGTTCATTTGTGCTGGATATTAGATTCCAGCTATAAGTGATATCATATGGTATTTGTCTTTGTCTTTCTGGCTCATTTCACTCAGGATGAGATTCTCTAGTTCCATCCATGTTGCTGCAAATGGCATTATGTCATTCTTTTTTATGGCTGAGTAGTATTCCATTGTGTATATATACCACATCTTCCGAATCCAATCATCTGTTGATGGACATTTGGGTTGTTTCCATGTCCTGGCTATTGTGAATAGGGCTGCAATGAACATGCGGGTGCATGTGTCTCTTTTAAATAGAGTTTTGTCCAGATAGATGCCCAAGAGTGGGATTGCAGGGTCCTATGGAAGTTCTATGTATAGATTTCTAAGGTATCTCCAAACTGTTCTCCATAGTGGCTGTACCAGTTTATATTCCCACCAACAGTGCAGGAGGGTTCCCTTTTCTCCACAGCCCCTCCAGCACTTGTTATTTGTGGATTTATTAATGATGGCCATTCTGACTGGTGTGAGGTGGTATCTCATGGTAGTTTTGATTCACACTTCTCTTATAATCAACGATGTTGAGCATTTTTTCATGTGTTTGCTGGCCATCTGTATATCTTCTTTGGAGAAATGTCTATTCAGGATTAATAAATTCAGCAAAGTAGCAGGATATAAGATTAACATTCAGAAGTCAGTTGTATTTCTGTATACCAACGATGAAGTATTAGAAAAGGAATACAAAAATACAATACCTTTTAAAATTGCACCTCACATAATCAAATACCTCAGAATACACCTGACCAAAGAGGTAAAGGACCTATATGCCGAGAACTATAAAACTTATATAAATTAAAGAAATCAAAGAAGATGTAAAGAAATGGAAAGATATTCCATGTTCCTGGATTGGAAAAATCAATATTGCACAATTGGCCATGCTACCTAAAGCAATCTACAGAGTCAATGCAATCCCTATCAAATTACCCATGACATTTTTCACAGAACTAGAACAAACAATCCAAAAATTTGTATGGAACAACAAGAGACCCAGAATTGCCAAAGCAATCCTGAGAAACAAAAACCAAGCAGGAGGCATCACTCTCCCAGACTTCAAGAAATACTACAAAGCCACAGTCATCAAAACAGTGTGGTACTGGTACCAAAACAGACAGACAGACCAATGGAACAGAATAGAGAACCCGGAAATAAACCCTGACACCTATGGTCAATTAATCTTTGACAAGGGAGGCAAGAACATAAAATGGGAAAAAGAAAGTCTGTTCAGCAAGCACTGCTGGGAAACCTGGACAGCTGCATGCAAAGCAATGAAATTAGAACACACCCTCACACCATGCACAAAAATAAACTCCAAATGGCTGAAAGACTTAAATATACTACAGGACACCATCAAACTCCTAGAAGAAAACATAGGCAAAACACTCTCTGACATCAACCTCATGAATATTTTCTCAGGTCAGTCTCCCAAAGCAATAGAAATTAGAGCAACAATAAACCCATGGGACCTAATCAAACTGAAAAGCTTTTGCACAGCAAAGGAAACCAAAACGAAAACAAAAAGACAACTTACAGAATGGGAGAAAATAGTTTCAAATGATGCAACCAACAAGGGCTTAATCTCTACAATATATAAGCAACTTATACAACTCAACAGCAAAAAAGCCAATCACCCAAGGGAAAAATGGGTGAAAGACCTGAATACACTTAGTTTTTTTAAGGAACCTCCATACTGTTCTTCACAGTGGTTGTACCAGTTTACATTCCCACCAACAATGTAGGAGGGTTCCCTTTTCTCCACACCCTCTCCGGTATTTATTTTTTATAGACTTTTTGATGGTGGCCATTCTGACTGGTGTGAGGTGATACCTCATTATAGTTTTGATTTGCATTTCTCTAGTAATGAATGATATTGAGCATCTCTTCATGTGCTTTTTGGCCACCTGTCTATCTTCTTTGGAGAAATGTCTGTTTCGATCTTTTGTACACTTTTTAATCAGGTTGCTTATTTTTTGATATAAAGCTGTATGAGATGTTTTTGTATATTTTGAAGATTAATCCCCTGTTGGTTGCTTCATTTGCAAAGATTTTTTTTTTCCATTCTGTGGATTATCTTTTTGTTTTGTTTCTGTTTTCCTCTGCTGTGGAAAACTTTTAAGGAAACATCCAAAATGTCCACTAACAGAGGAATGGATAAAGAAGATGTGGTATATATATACAGTGGAATATTACTCAACCATAAAAAGCACACAATACTGCCATTTGCAGCAACATGGATGGACTTAGAAATTATCATACTAAGTGAAATAAGTTAGACAGAGAAAGACAAATATCATATGAGCTCAGTAATATGTGGAATCTAATAGAAATGATACAATAGAACTTAGAAACAGACTTGAAGATTTCAAAACCAAACTTATGTTTACTAAAGGGGAAGGTACACATTACAGGGTTGAGAATGATATATACACACTGCTTACATAAAATAGACAGGTAACGGTGACCTACTGTACAGCACAGGGAAATATACTCAGTACTGTGTGGTAACTTATGTGGGAAAAGACTCCGAAGAGGATTGGGTATATGTACATGTGTAGCTGATTTACTTTGCTGTGCCTCTGAAATTAACACAACTTTGCAAGTCAACTATACTCCAACAAAATTAAAAAAGAAGTCCAGAATGTGTGTATCTGATTTCAGTCCTTTCTTGGCATAACCCTCTCCTGGCTTAAAACAAACTGAGCCTGGGAGTTCCCGTCGTGGTGCAGTGGTTAACGAATCCGACTAGGAACCATGAGGTTGCGGGTTCGGTCCCTGACCTTGCTCAGTGGGTTAACGATCCGGCGTTGCCGTGAGCTGTGGTGTAGGTTGCAGACATGGCTCGGATCCCTCGTTGCTGTGGCTCTGGCGTAGGCCGGAGGCTACAGCTCCGATTCAACCCCTAGCCTGGGAACCTCCATATGCCGAGGGAGCGGCCCTAGAAATGGCAAAAAGACAAAAAAAAAAAAAAAAAAAAGAAAAAAAAAAAGAAACAACAAATTGAGCCTGAAGCGAAGTCTCACAGTGCTGTCTCAGAAGGGAGTAGCCATGGGACCCGGGCCTCTGGTTCTGCTTGGGCACCTGGCATTGTCCTCCATCTCTTGACAGAGCCTTTTCTGCCATGGTGCATCCTGAAGGGCGAGTGTGGTTAAGGTCAGAGCCTGTGGGCTTGGGGGTTCAGTTCTGGGCAAGCTCGCTCTTTCAAGGAACCCTGTGGTGAATCCTCAGGAAACATAAAAATCCTTTCTTCATGTTGACTCTTACCCCCAGGGCATCTGCTCTCTGTCAGACTCAAGCCCACAGGTGGGCTGGGGGAGCATCCTGAGGGGATGCTAAAGGCTACACCAGAGTTTCTGCCAGGACTGGGAGACCAGGTCCCCTGACTGTCCTGACTATTATTCCCACTGTTCTGTTATCTCTTTACTTAAATTCCTAACATTAGGCTTCTTTAAGCTATGGCACCAAGGGCACAGAGCTCATTTTTCTTTGTTTTATTCCTCAAAGCATCTACTCTGAGCCAGGCCCTGAGTGACATGGATAGAGCTGTGTAAGCGGGACACCTCGGGGTTGCATCCGTGCTCAAGACTTCCCTGTGAACGTGGTCTTGGATCCCCAGGGAGGTGGGAGTCCTAAGCCTTCTGGAAAATGGCTTTTGACCTGGAGCGAGCTTTTGACCGGTGGTGATGGTCATATGATGGTGTTCGTGGAGTAGCCCCACTTGACGTTGGCTTGGTTTGGGTTACACACTGTTTGGAACATTTTGAATTAGCTGCCAGCTTTTGTAAGTGGAGAGTTTCACATTGCATCCAGATTTCCAGTGTGTTTTGGCCAAATAAAAATTGGTGGTAGTAGGTCTGTATTCCACTCTGGGTCTGATCAGAAGTTGCTTCCTTTAATTTAGAGCATGTCTGTGCCAGTTTGCCCTAGTCCCCACCACTCCTTGCAGCCTTCTACCTGATCTGTGCTGTCCTTTCTGTCCTGCCTTGAGGCTGTGGACAGTGCAGCATCAGGACCAAGAGCATGGGCTTGGGAGCCAGGTTGCATGTTCAAGTCCCTGCCTCTCCACATTCCTGCCATGTGACCTTGGGCTAGTTACTTTATCTTTCTATGCTGTAGGTGTCTCACCTATAAAATGAGACTAAGATTACAGGCCACCAGAGCTTGTTGAGCGAATACATGGGTTATTATTTACAAACAGCTTGGAACCGAGCCTGGCGCACTGTCCACACTTAGTAAATACTGCCTCTCCCCCTTATCCCTCCTCCATCTGGCATCAGGCTATGGTTGCTACTTGGCAGCCACTCTGCTCTGTGTTCTCCTTGGAATCTCCTTGGGATCTGGAAGTAATGATGAGCTTGTTTGAGCTACATCCTGGGCCCCTTGTAAAAAAAAAAAGAAAGAAAAGAGAGAAAGAACCTCTCTGAGTTCAAATCCCTTCTGGGGAATAGAGGGGTGGCGGTATCATATGGAGTCATGTCTGGATGCCAAAGGGGACTTGAGAGCATGGGACTGCTAGGTAGGAGCTCAGGGAATAACAGGCATAAAAAATAGTTTCAGACGCGGCTCGGATCCTGCGTTGCTGTGGCTCTGGCCTAGGCCGGCGGCTATAGCTCCGATTCAACCCCTAGCCTGGGAACCTCCATATGCCACGGGGGCGGCCCAAGAAATGGCAAAAAAGACCAAATAAATAAATAAATAGTTTCTACTGACTTGCTGTCAGAAGGATCATATATAGAGCTGCTGCTTCTGGAAATGGACAAATCCATTGCCTTACAAAGCCGTCATCTCTTTGGGTCCTGGAAGGAGAAAGGAAGGTGGGAAACGGTGAGGACGGACAGCTGGTTGCCATTCCGCTGGCATCCACTCCTTATGCATGTACATCCATCTCAGCCCACCCGAGTCAGTATATTTCTACCAGGCGGTGATGCGAAAATGCCTGTGTACGCCAGTTTTATTGTAGTCAGGCAGCACGTATGGGTTTGACTTTCAACTGACCATGGCAGGAAGTCTAGAAGCAATTATAACCGACACCTGCTCTGTCTGTGCTCTGGGCAGCCCGTGACGGACTCCAGGCCTCTCGCTCTCGTGTGCATTTCCTATCAGCTCAGAATAATAGCTGTGACACCTCACTTCTGCGCTCTCTGAAGGAACTCACGGCACGGTGCTCTGAAAACCCTCAAATGATTGGCATTTCTTTTAGTGAAGATATCACATTAGTGACTAGAAAGGAAAATGTAGGAGAGGGTTATTGATGACGGTAAAAGACAAGTTTAAACCGCTTCCACAGACCATGTCTCATAAGGGGATCGTATGTGAGAAAACTGTCGATCTAACATCAAACAGAATCTGAATGTAGACCAGCAAAGGTTGTGGCCATGAATGTACCAAGATTGAGGCTGGAGAAAGGACATGGTTTCTGTAGCAGTGATTTCTGCCCAGGATGGGTCTTGTTATTGTGTAAAATGACATGTGTGTGTGTGTGTGTGTGTGTGTGTGTGTGTGTGTGTGAGTGTATGTTAGGGCTGCATCCGTGGCAGAGGGAAATTCCTAGGCTAGAGATCTAAGCAGAGCTACAGCTGCTGGCCTACAACCACAGCCACAGCAACATCTGCCACCTATGGTTCAGCTCGTGGCAATGCTGGATCCCCGACCCGCTGAGCGAGGCCAGGGATCAAACCCTCATCTTTATGGATACTAGTCAGATTTGCTTCTGCTGCACCACAATCGGAACTCCCAAAATGATTTTTGATTTTGGGCAAATCTTTATTTCCACTTGCTCTGATGCTTTGCCAGAGAGTTGAGGGATTCTGAGAGGGTGGGGGGACCTGGGGGCTGGGCTGACCTCAGGAATTCATGTGCAGAGGGCTTTTTCCCACTCAGGGGTAGGCTAGGTTCATAGCTATTCTGTGTAATAATAACTCTTGGGCTGTGAGTTCTAAAGGCAAGTGAAGGTGGGAAATACCTCAAGAAGTTCAGGGCATCTGGCTTCTGTCCTGTATATCTCTGTTTTATTTGGGTTCTAGTTTTACTGTCCTTAAAATTTACAGACTCAAAAAGAGCTGTACAGAGGACTAGATGGGTCACGGGCCCCTAGGTGGCCAGCGAGGGGGCAAGGCGAGCGGGGAGGGGAGTGGTAGTACAGGGGCGCCTGGTACTGAGATTAAATACACGTGTTTTGGAGGCAGTGCTGCTGAGCAGTGGGGAGGTTAGAGTCAGGCTGGGAGCCACCACTGCAGGTTTCCAGAGGCCAGGGAACAAATGGCTTCTAGGTCCAGAATTTATGTTACATGTCCCTGAATCTCAAAATAAGAGTCAAGCTGAAAGTATTTAAGAACAAGGAAGAAAGTTGGTTAGTGACCTCAGTCTCTGATTCAAATGTTTCAAAGGGCTTCATGCTCAGCCCTTTCAATACTCAAAGCACAGCAGAGAAAGTGTAAGACACTCTCTTCCTCCTTGTCCTTATTTTCTGGCTTTCGTGGATTTCCAAGGGGCCACCCTGAGCTGATGTCATTTAGGTCAAGTTTAAAGGTGTCCTGGTTCTGACGGACTTGCTGTGCTTCTTTCTTTGGTAGGAAGGCTCCATTTCTTATCTGGTGACAAAACACAGAGTGCTGAGGTCCATGAACCTGTCTCTTTTTCCCGTGACCTTTGCCCTTCTCTCTGGATGCATCATGTACCTTTAATCACTGAACTACTCATATCCTGAGATTATTTTCCTCCCAGCAGGAAACATCTGAATTTTTTTTTTTTTTTTTTTTTTTCTGCTTTTTAGGGTCACATCCATGGCCTACGGAGGTTCCCAGGCTAGGGGTTGAATCAGAGCTACAGCTGCCAGCCACAGCCACAGCAACACAGGATCTGAGCTGCCCTGCGAACTATACCACAGCTCACAGTGATGCCAGATCCTTAACTCACTGAGGGAGGCCAGGGATCGAAGCTGCAACCTCATGGTTACTAGTTGGATTCGTTTCTGCCATGCCACAACGGGAACTCCTGAACATTTTTTTAGAACCTTTCTGTGTCCCGAGTTCCTGTTTTCTTTTTTTTTCAACCTCAGCCCTCTTACTTGCCGTGGCTTGCCAACTCCAATGCCAATAGGCCCAGGCAGGTGACATCAATGAGTACAGTAGTTGTAAGTGGTAATAGGGAGCGGTGGGGACTGTGGTTACCTGAGGACCACATATGCTGCCTGTATGGGATAAACTCCCACTCCGTATTGCCACCTGCTGAGTAATGGGCACACTTGTAAAAAAATCCTTTTTTTTTTTTAAATGCAAATCCTCCCAATTACACATAAAATGAATTCAACATTATGATAAACACTCAACAAGCCAAAAACACCATGCTTGTCAGATGGTCAGTTTTTAATTTCTGCTTTGGACATTGGAGCAACTGGGGGAAGTTTGAGGAAGGAGGGGCTTCATCCAAATGGCCATGGACAAGATGAAGCCAGGGCAACGGGTTACGAAAAATGGTCCTTGAACTGTTCTAGGGAAAAGACGGTGAGGGCCAGAAAATAATGATCAAAGGGACCTGGGTTTGAGAAATAGTTCTGAAGCAGAATCCACAATGCTCAGAAAATTATTAGGTTTGGGGAAGGGTAGAGAGGGGTAAGTTCCCTTAATTAGTTCCCTTAATTCATTGTTGCTGCCATTCTGGGAGCAGCCACCACACCCAGGCATTTTTTGCAACGACAAGAACATGCCCCTCTCCCACAAAGAGCAGGTAGTTTTAGGGTGATGGATCTGAGATACCATGGAAAGCAAATTTGTTATCTTCCATGGTGCACAAAACACGCTGTCACAACTAGGACTCATAATAATCCCTCAGTTTCCTAAATTGCTTTACTGCTGCTTTTTTAATTAAGGCCCATTAACTCGTCATATATTGATAACAGAGATGACCCTGAAATAGATGGATAAATTAAAGCTCTCTCGTTCCATGCTTTTATATGAATGTGTTAATTATTTTTGTCATTAGGGAGACTGATAGAGAGATGGAGAGGTACCAAACAGATTTTGACAAAGTGTTGGTGTTTGCAGCTAGAAATGCAGCACGTGGTGGATATAATCCTTCACAGTGGGCACCAAGGGCCCAGGCTAGGATTTCTTGTATACTAATAGTCCCCATCGCAGAGGCTCAAGGCGGGCACGGAGGACCTGCTATTTTGTTGCAGCAATTGTATGCTGGCACTTGTAGGAGACCAGATGTGGTGTTCAGATGGGATTTTGCTTGAATGCACACAGCTCACACACTAGCTTTTTAACTAAAATAATTATGGGCTAATATTTAAAGATAGCTTTAAAATAAAAATTTGGATTCCTGCTTTTTGAAAAAACTATCTGACAATTTGACATCCTCAGGCCTGTATTCCTGAGTGGCACTGAGAGCCGAAGAGGGGCTGCCCCTTTAAAGGGCCATGTGCTCAGCAGTTCACCACACTCCCCACCACTCCCTTTTGCACCTCGGTCACTGAAACTGAGTGTCAAGTACTATTTGCCATTATGCTTGTGTGGTTTTTTTGTTTTTATGGTTGTATTAGGGAACAAATAAAAAGGTTTCTGGTGTGTATCTCTGTAAAAATCAGAAAAATGAAATATAGACCATGATGGGTTAGGTTTTTTCAGGAGAATTGAGAGAGAGCCTTTATCTTATAGATAGGCAGTGGAGGCTGAAGCTGGTCTGCTGTTTGCACACAGCTAAGAGCAGTCACTGAAGACCTCAGTTGGAAGGAATTGATCAGTTTGGAATCTCTGCCTCCTAGTCCCATGTGTACCTCCTAAGGGGTACAGAAATGTAGGAATAAAGACCCAGAAAACAGGTTGGGATGGAACGTAATACACTGGGTCAATTTATCAAACGATGTTTATTTCAGTTTACTGGGGATTTTGTGTCTGTAGGTGGGCAGGCCACAGTTCCTGAACCCGTTCACCATGTGGCACTGGGAATGGCCATCATTTTATAAAGCCAAGCATGGAGCTGAGGGGCATCCAGCAAGACAAATGTCCTGGCCAGAAAATCAGCCTTTCCAGGGGGAAAGCTCAGGAGGGTCTCCCTTTGCCTGGAAAATCCAGGAAGACTCTTGGGAGGTGACAGGATGAGAAGCCCTGTTTCCTGCCCTGAAGGGCTCTTTGCCTCAGTGTGTTTATCTGGATGGTGGGAGTTGCCTCTGGGCCAGCTGCTCCCCTGTTTACAAATGAGCTGCCCATTCCAGGGTGCCTGAGATACATTTTAAGAGCCTTGGGCTTTGGGTCTTTCTGGCTTTGGAGAGTGTGACAGGGAACTCACAAGGTGGCAGTGATGGGCAGTAGCTGGGTTTGAGGAGCTCAGGCACTGCCACCTTCCTGCTTCCACAGGGCTTGACCACCGTGTCTTGTAAAGGATCACAGGACAAAACTGTTTTCTGTCCCAAGCTTTGTTCACAGAGGCCCTCAGCCTGGTCAGTTATGTGCTTGCAAAAACTTCCTGCCAATTCTCCTTTGTATTTTTTTTTTCTTTTTGTCCCCCCCCCCTTTTTTTTGCTTTTTTTAGGGCCACACCTGCAGCACATAGAGGTTCCCATGCTAGGGGTCGAATCAGAGCTGCATCTGCCACCTGCACCACAGCTCATGGCAATGCCAGATTCTTAACCCACTGAGCAAGGCCAGGGATCAAATCTGCAACCTCATGGTTCCCAGTGGGATTTGTATCCACTGTGCCACAAGGGGAATTTCCTGTTTTTCCTTTTTTACGGCTGTACCTACGGCATACAGTAGTTGCCAGGCCAGGGTTTGAATAGTCCTACACCACAGCCACAGCAACACGAGATCCAAGATGCATCTGTGACCTATGCCGCAGCTTGTGGCAATGCCTGATCTTTAACCCAATGAGTGAGGCCAGGGATTGAACCTGCATCATCACGGACACTGTCTCAGGTTTTTAACCCACTGAGCCATAAGGGGAACACCTCCCTTGTATTTTTGACCTCCCATCGCATGGACTCATGACCCTGAGGCTCAGGCAGCAGCCTAGATGTGTGGCCCTCCTTCCCTAGGGGTGGCCTGGAAATTCTCCTGCCCCCGCCCATGGGACTTGTGCTCTAAGCCTCATGTCTGACTCAGGAATGAAAAGGTTGAATGGCAGGGGACAGCAGCAGTTGTCAATAGCCTGAGGCCAGCCTGAGATTTTCTTTGTCTGTCCCCTCTGCCCAGTACCTCTGAGTGTCAAGAGATCAGCAACTGCTGGTCCGAAGAAGGGCAGGGCCAGGACCCTAACACAAGGTCTAGATGTGGCTATTATTCCAGCTATGGCCAGCCATGCATCTGGGTTTGTTTCCTCATCTATAAAGTGGGGCCCTGCTGGCTGGGTAATTGGAAGGTGTCACCAAGAAATCTTTGGAAGGCCTTATAAAAGGCGGAAGCCCTCTAGACGTGGGATGTCATGGTGAGTGATGTTGGGGCTCAGGTTCTAATCCAAAGGGTGCACTTCCAATGAAAGGCTTCCTGTGAAGATGAGGAAGCCAGTCTGGAGCTCTTCTTCTTCCGTGTCTGCCTTGCCATCCCGCCTGTGTCCTCCCAAAACCTGGCTCCAGTCCACAGTCAGACCTGAGACCTGGTGCCTTAGAAAGCATGGGGCTGATGGGACGAAGGGCAGTGGGCAGCAAGGCATTTGCTGTCTTAGTTACCCAGGGAAAAGCTGCTTTTCCTTTTTCTCTAGTCTCTGCTCTACCTCCCAAGCAGACCGTGTGAGGTTGAGCTAGCTTTAGAAGCAGCTGTGTATGCCCTGTCTTGGGAGGACAGTGTGTCCCCCTCATCTTCAGGCCATGTTGTTGTGGAGGTGTCTGGGTGTTGGGGCTCCAGCTTTGGCAAGTGGTTCCCACTGCATTACTAAAGGTCATGCTTACCTCTGTCACATCCTGTCCCTTGATGACCTGAATCACACTCTAGGAGAGCCTGGGTTTGTGTCACCCTCCTCCTGAACCAGCCTGGGCTGGGGCCCTGCTACTGTGGTCCACCCTTCCTCCTGGTGCACAACCCACACTGCCTCATTCATCACCGTTACGCTTCGTTTCCTGCTGGTCTGGAGCTGGTGTGCCAACCTGATCCTCTCCCTGGCACATCTGGAGCTCACACATCTGATGAGATTTTATTCTGAGAAATCCAATCCCAGACTGCCTCTGCGTGGGTTTGAACAAGTGACTTAACCTTCTGTGTCTCAGTGTTTCAGTCGGGGATAGACTAGATAATAAACAATTCCCCAATCTCCATTTATTTTTCTTTTTATATTTTAGGGCCTCACTCGCAGCACATGGAAGTTCCCAGGCTAGGGGTTGAATTGGAGCTGTAGCTGCTGGCCTATGCCGCAGCCACAGCAACTGGGGATCCAAGCCGCCTCTGCGACCTACATCACAGCTCACAGCAATACCACATCCTTAACCCACTGAGAGAGGCCAGGGCTCGAACCTTCGTCCTCATGGATACTACTCAGATTCGTTTCCACTAAGTCACAACAGGAACTCCCCCAATCCCCATTTAAAACAACATAGGTTTGTTTTTCAAGTTTGGAAAAGTCCATTGGAGGTCTGGATGGCATGTGGGGTGTTTCATAAAGCTGCCAATCAGGGGCCCAGACTGACAGAAGCTACTACCATCTCAGAAGCAGTAGCTCCAGGAGCATTGCGGGAGCTCCAGGTGAGTGGCAAGGGGGAGGGTGGTGGCAGCCGAGCACGTGCAGTTAAATGCTTTGGTCTGGATGTGACACTCCTCACTTCTGCTCTTCTTTCATGGGCCACAACCAGCGTGTGGCGATGCCTAAATACAAGGAGCTGCAATTGTTCAGGGACCAGGAAGTAGAGGACAACCAGATATTAGTGAATATTAATAAGGTTTTTTCTATCATTTTCATCCGTGAAACAAGAATATTAATAATAGTATGTATTTCATGTACTTACATGTGCCACTGTAAAACATGTATTTTCTATGGCTGTTATTATCATTATGCTGTGGTCTTAGTGATTCTCTGGGATGTATGCTCAGGGCTGAAGGTCCTAAAACGTCATCTAGCTCAACTTCTCAGGACGAACACGATTGTTTAGTGTGAAACCAGCCTATGCTTTATTCCTGGTCCTGCCACTTAGTGGCTGTGTGATCTCGAGACATTGACTTACATTGGATTCCTCATTTATAATTAGGACTATAAATCGTACCTGCTCATAGGGTTTGGGAAGATTAAAGGAGACCAGGTGAGTGGACCTGGCGGTCTCAGGCTTCACTGATAATGATGAACACAAATGTAAACAATTTCCTACAAGAGCCTGACTCTCAGTCACCCATCTCCTCACCAGCTAGCAGCCTAGGCCCTTCCCCAGCGAGGCCCCAACAGGCATCCTGGGAGGGGCAGTGTCACACATCTAATCATCACTGTCCTGAAGTCCCCCTCTTACAACCTCACTCTTTTTTTTTTTTTGCCTTTTTTGCCATTTCTTAGGCCAATTTCTGTTGTACCACAAAGTAACTCAGCCATACACACACACACACACACACACACACACACACACACACATTCCGTTTCTTATGTTATCTTCCATTATGTTCTATCCCAAGAGATCAGATAAAAAAAATTCCCTGTGCTATAGGATGGGACCTCGTTGCTTATCCATTCTCTCTTTATTTTTTTTGTCTTTTTAGGGCTGCACCTGCAGCATATGGAGGTTCCCAGGCTGGGGTCTAATGGGAGCTGTAGCTGTACAGCCATGGCAAAGTCGGATCCTTGACCCGCTGAGCAGGGACAGGGATCAAACCCGCAATCTCATGGTTCCTAGTTGGATTTGTTTCCACTGTGCCACGATGGAAACTCCCCTGATTATCCAATCTAAATGTAATAGTTAGCATCAGCGAACCCCAAACTCCCAGTCTATCCCACTCCCTCACTCCTCCAGCTATCTTGATTCTCAGGTCTGTCTTTTTAAGAGCTGGCCCCATGAACTCTGCAGTGGACAGTGACTGGCAGACCTTTGTACAGCACCCCTCTTCATCCCAAAGCAACTAGGGCAGGCAATGGGGACAGAGTTAGAGAGTGACAAGCCATAGCCTCTACTGGCCCCACTGTTCTGTCCAGCCCTGTCGATAGGTGACTTCTTTCCCAAGGAGCTCCACTGCCTATTCTTTTTTATTCTTTTGCTTTTTAGGACTGCTCTTGTGGTATATGGAGATTCCTAGGCTAGGGGTCGAATTGGAGCTGCAGCCACAGCCTGTGCCACAGCCACAGCAAAGCTGGATTTGAGTCGCATCTGCAAACTATGCCACAGCTCATGGCAACAACGGATTGTTAACCCATTGAGCGAGGCCAGGGATCGAACCTGCATCCTCATGGATACTAGTCTGGTTCTTTACTGCTGTGCCACAATGGGAAATTCATCCACTGCCTACTCTTAAACTGACATGCTTTGGGAGCCCTGGTCTCTCTGTTATGTCTTTGTGTTTATGAACTCCAATCATGACTTGATTTACATCACTCCCACAGGCCTTCTGGGTCCTAGTGAATCAGGGAACATGCCTGGAAGCATCCGGGGAGGGTGGCCCATCCCAGGAAGGTTGTTCAGCCCAGAACTGACATGCTGTCTGCTCTGCCTGGACTGTTAGACTTTCAACTCTGGCTCAAACACTGTCAAAATGCTTAGCCTTGTGAAGTGCTGAGCACCATGCAGTCCCCACAGATGCTCAGTTAAGTGGAAGACTGGAGTGAGGTCCTGGGTGGGGGTCAGATTCTCTGTGTTTGCATCCTGAGTCCACCACTTACTAGCCAGGAGCCCTGGGACAACCTCATATGGAGGATGGAGATCATGCAAGTTTCCACTTTATAGGGCTGATGGAAAGTGTTTAGGATAATGCGTGTCACAAAATAAGTCTCAGTAGTTGTTAGTTATGGTTGTTTTATTCTCTGGTCTGCTCACCAGATGATGATCTGGCTTCACTTTCTCTGACAGTCTATTCTGCACATAACTTGACATTGTCAATTTCCCTATCCTGATGCCATGCTTCAATGGGGACAGACAAAGAAATGTGGATTCACTTGCACTTGACAAAGGGACTCCTGTCTCCCTCTCCCTTCTTCCCAAACCCTTCTCAGGCAATCTTTGTTCTCTCTGATCTCACAGACTGCACCCTAAGCCCTGCTCCTGGATGGGGCTCTCAGGACTGTATTACACTGCCCCTAATTGCTGCTGACTTCATCTGCGTCTGGCATTCGTCACGACCATGTTATTAGCTTAGCAGGCTGCCAGGGGGAGGGCCAGGTATACTTGGTTATTGATCCATCACTTTTCTGGATTGCACTTCAGCTGTGTTCTTGAGGTGGAAGCAATGCTGATTCCTGCTTCCGCCTCCCCCCACATCTCACCTGCATGAGCACATTCACCTTGAATGGACTTCCAAACATTCCTGGGAACTTGGAAGCTTCCATTTCTGGTATCTACAGTATGGACCATTCTTTCTCTCTTTTTTTTTTTTTAATTTTAAATTTTATTTATTTATTTATTTATATTACTCAATGAATTTATCACATCTGTAGTTGTATAATCATCATCACAATCCAATTTCTCAATCCCACATTACCACCTATAAAATCTTCGCCAATCCTAATGAGTGCTTTTTTTAAGGGGTACACCCATGGCATATGGAAGTTCCTGGGCTCGGGGTCGAATTGGAGCTGTAGCTGCCGACCTACTCCACAGCCACAGCAATGCTAGATCTGAGCCACATCTGCGACCTACACCACAACTCACTGCGACTTAGGATCCTTAACCTACTGAGTGTGGCTAGGGATTGAACCCCATCTTCATGGATACTAGTCAAGTTCATAAACCGCTAAACCGCAGTGAGAACTCCCTAGTGAGTACTTTTTTATTCTAATTCCAGCATGTAGGCAAATTCTTTTGCCTTCTCTGATAAACTATTTCTCTTCTAGCCAATTCTTCCCATTGGCTGTAAATAAATTCTTGCCCCGTCCAGAAATTTGCCTCTTGTAACTGCCAGGAGACGTCTGATCCATTCAGCACAAGCTGCTCCTTTTCATCTGGAGCCCTTCTCTGGGTGGGGTACACGACCCCTCCTTTCCTGGGCGATTGTGTGGGGGGGTATTTTTGGTTAAGAAATGCTGCTTTAGGTTCTGTTCACTGTGAGGCTTGGCTGAGCTGCTTCTTCAATCATTCCAAGGATGCAGCCTTAGGTCCCTTCCCCGCCCTGACCCACAGTTTTTTTTTTATGCGCCCCCTCTAAAAGGGGCTGTCCAGCACTGCAGGGGGTCCTCTTAGAAATGTTTACGTTTTAAAGGAGGGTCTCTGAGAAGGGTAGTTTCTAGAAAGGAAAAGTAATCCAAATGAATAATTCTGATGGTGGAGCTCAGGCACCCTTGGGGAATATGGGGACCCTCTTGGCGTCTCAGATTATATCAGGATGGGGGCATCCCCTTCACCCACAAGAAAGCAGGTCGAGGGCTGATGGGCATGTTGTGTAAGTCTTTTCTGGTTGCTGCAATCTCCTCTCGTCCAGGAGTCCATGAATTTGAAATAGAATGGATACATTTAAAAACGTTTTCTAATGATTTTAATTTTTTCCATTATAATTGGTTTACAGTGTTCTATCAATTTAGAATTGTTATCTTTTATCCAGAGCTTTGGGCGAGAACTCCTCGCCTCCGTTTGGATGTTCCCTTGCAATCTTGGGCACATGCTTCCTTACAGCCTGCGGGGTATGCTTTATAGGAAACGGTGACCTGGGGTCTGTGAGTCGGGCAGGGAGGAGACGCTCACCTACATTGAGCATCTCTCTCTCTATATATATATGCTGGGTTCCTTGTCTTTGAGAAAACTTCTCTTATCTGGAGACCAGCCAGTCTTTCACCATTAAAGGCTGTACCTTCGACCGACAGTGGGTGACCTTGGATTAACACCCTTTCCCTTCCCACCTCTTTTACTCGCCTGTAAAATGAGGAAGCCCGACTTGATGAGCCCTATGATGCCTTTGTTCGCTGACATTTCAGCATTAATTTCTTTGACTTTTAGTCTAAAGAATCCTATAAAAATTGCCACTCCCCAGGGGGGACAGTTCAAGTTTTCACTTATGTATATAATTGTTTCCAATCCTTTCCTCTGTGTATAACTATATGTGCATGTGTGTATATGTCCGTATGTGTGTATGTGTGGCGGATGTGTGTGTGTAAATGTGTGCGCCTATGTGTGTGTGCACGTGTGTCTATGTATGCATGTGCATGTTGTGTGTATGTGTCTCTGTGTGTGTGTGTTTGCATGTGAGTGTGTGTTTATTCTTCCTGAGCTGATTTTCACATCAGTCTGCCCAGCTGTCTGGGGAAGGGGTGGGGGCTGATGCACGGGGCAGGCTGCTCCCCTCAGCTGGTCCCTGTGGACTGGGATGAGACCCGCAGGGTCCCTGCACCTCAGCTCGACCTTTGCCCCTCTGCCAGCCTGGGCATTGCCTCCCCTCCTCCTCCTGCTCCTTTTCACCCCGCCCCGCCCCCTTTGGCTGCCCCCGACACCCTGCAGGGTGGGCAAGCTGCTTCATGCCTGGAGAGGAGCTGGATGCTGATTGGGGAGCCCTGGGAAAGCACAAATGAGCACAAAATGCACTTTACCATGTGCAAAAGAATGTGATTGCTCTTCCCTCCAGGTGCCAGGCCAGGAGGTCTCTCCCAGGCACCAGCTGTGTGGGAGAGTGTGTACGCTCCCCACTCCACAGCAGGGCCACATAACAAGTTTTGTGAGCCTGAGACACTTGGCCTTCGTGGGCTACTTCCTCCACAAAAGATATTCCAAGTTATACTTTATGACTGAGTTCAGATAATGACGAATACACTCTAGGCTGGATTTGTATTATATATTTATTATATGACATTTACTTTTTTTCCTTCCGATTTTAAAAGAAAATGAAAATATTCTTGTAGGCCTGAAAAAAATCCCGGGGCCCCAGGCCCTGTACCTGGTGGAGAGGGAGGCACTGCCTGAGGTGGGCACAGGGGGTGGGGGGGTGCCTTCACACCACCTACCTCCCTTCTGGCTCCAGGAATCTAAGATTTCTCTTTTCCTCCTGCCCCCAGTGCCCCTCTGTGGCTCAGAGATCTGTGGGTTTACTTCTTACCTGTTTTCCTGCATCTGCTTCTGTCTCCAGGGGGTTTCACACCTGACCCTGTTCCCACCACTTCCCTCAGCCCCTCCTGCAATTAAGACTGACTCCCCTTGTAACCGAGTGACCGTTCGGCCACTTGCTGCTCAACAGCCAATCGAGGCGCAGGTTTGGTGAGAAGAAAGATGCTTTCTTCAGAATAGCTGGCACTCTGGGAAGATGGTGGACCTGTGTCCAGAGACCAACTCCAAAGATTCTGCTCAGCCAGGACAGTTTTTAAAGGGAAAAAAGGGGGAGTTCCCGTCGTGGTGCAGTGGTTAACGAATCCGACTAGGAACCATGAGGTTGAGGGTTTGATCCTCGGCCTTGCTCAGTGGGTTAATGATCTGGCGTTGCTGTGAGCTACGGTGTAGGTTGCAGATGCCTCTTGGATCCCGCATTGCTGTGGCTCTGGCGTAGGCTGGTGGCTACAGCTCCGATTAGACCCCTAGCCTGGGAACCTCCCATATGCCCCGGGAGCGGCCCAAGAAATGGCAAAAAGACAAAAATAAAAATAAAAATAAAAATAAAGGAAAAAAAGGGGAAACGGTCTCAGTTAATGATCAAGGCAGGATATGTGAACCTAATAAAAAGGATATAAAAGTACTTATATGTGGAATCTAATAAAATGATTAGTAGATCAAAGAACTTGATTTACAAAGCAGAAACATCACAATTTCAAAATCAAACTAATGGACCAAAGGGAAAACTTGGGGAAGAAGAGGGATAAATTAGGAGGCGTTTGGAATTAGTATATACACACTACTATATATAAAAGAGGTAAGTAACAAGGACCTATTGTGTAGCATAGAGAAATCTACTCAATATTCTATAATAACCTATATGGGAAAAGAATCTGAAAAAGAATGGATATATGCATATATATAACTGAATCACTTTGCTGTGCACCTGAAATCATCACAACATTGTAATTCAACTCTATATGCCAGTACATTTTTTTTGAGGCAGGAGCTCAGATTCTTTATCATTTTTTGATTGTGCATAGAACTGCCAACTTCTCCTGATTTTCCTTGGGTTTCAGTCTAGCTTGTGTGGTTGCACCCATGAGATCCGGCTGCAAATTTACTGAGGCGATGGTCAGTCATTCTCTACTTAATTCTTCATTCTCACTCCTTCTAACCCAGGAAAGGAATCAAGAGGTTAGGTAAGGTGACGTGTATAGTAAAGCCCAAATCAGGAGCTAAGTTAAATGTTGCCTAATGATCTCATCTTTATGACCAAGGTCTAAAGAAAATGGGGACGAACTAACAGAAAAGAGGCAAGGGAGCTGCTTACACACATGCTCCAGGGCCTGCAGAGGAATTAAGTCAAAGCTAAGAGAGGTGGTCCTTGCTTTCCATCCTGTTTCAAAATTTCCACTTATTTATTCATTGCCCCTGGATTAAATACCACCCCTTGGGAGGGAGTGTAGCCTCCAGGTTGGGGCTCTGCCCCTTGGCTGTGTGATTGTGAAGCTGATCTCAGGATGCTGCTGCATGGTCTTGGGTAGTTCTTCCCTCTGGTCTATTCCTGGTTTTCTCATTGGTAAAATGAGATAGTTGCAACTCTCATACAAGTCTGTTGTGAAGATGAACAGAGTGCCTGGAATGCAATAACTGCCAGGTGGAGCAACTGCAGATCTAGGCTGCCCAGTTACATTTGAAAAATTGCTCTCACTTCTGAATTTTTGTAATTTACTGAAAAAATAAAGTTGTATGCAGACATTCAGGGCATTTTGACAAAGTCAATACACTATGCAGGACAAAAACCCCTAGCTATGGGACATGTCCTAAATAAGCAGGATGCTTGGAAACCTTGTGAGCTCTGTAATGATGTCCAAAGCCTTGCAGAAGGGGCAGACCCAGGGACCCTGTGTCGGAGACTGTGACACCAAGGACATCTGCTGCCATCGCCCGGGGATCTGCATTTTCTGCTAAGGCAGAAATCCATGGATCAGGAGGCAGGAGCATTGGATTTTATGTGTCTCAACATAATTTCATCACATTCTTCTGTTCTTTTTTCATTGAAGTATATTTGCTGTACAGTATTACATAAGTTCCAGGTGTACAACATAATGATTCACAAATTTTAAAGGTTATATTCCATTTATGGTTGTTATAAAATACTGGCTATACTCCCTCTGTTGTACAATATATCCTTGTAACGTATTTTATACATAGTAGTTCGTACCTCTTAATCCCTGCCTCTATACTGCCCCTCCCCCTCCCTTCTCCTCACTGGTGACCACTAGTTTGTTCTCTGTATCTGGAGTCTATTTCTTTTTTGTTGTATGCACTAGTTAGTTTTATTTTTGGATTCCACATATAAGTGATATCATATAGCATTTGTCTCTGACTGACTTCACTAAGTGTAATACCCTGTAAGTCCATCCATGTTGTCACATCTGGCAAACTTGCGTTCCTTTTTTATGGCTGAGTAATAGTCCATTGTGTAGATCTTCTTTGTCCATTCATTGGCTGATGGACACTCAGGTTACTTTCATATGTTGTAAATGGAGCTGCTATGAACATTGGAGTGCATATATCTTTTTGAACTAGTGTTTCCATTTTCTTCAGATAAATACCAAAGAGGAGAATTGCTGGGTCATATGGAGAATTGCTGGGTCCTATGGTGGTTCGATTTTTAGTTTTTGAGAAACAGCCTCCATGCTGTTTTCCACAGTGGCTGTATTGTAGTCCCCATCCATTATATGCTTGAGTCCAAGTGTCTGTGTGTAGTTAAACATCGTTCTGTCATTGGCTCTGTAGATTATTTCTCATATAAAATAAGTTTAAATGAGAAAGGTCCTTGACAATACAGTCCATTGCACTTACTTTGTATGGAAGCTGAGGCTCTAAGGGATCACAGTGCTGCACAGGGCCAGGCAGCCCCTGATGGCCAAGCCCTTGTCCCCAGCTCCTCTTACCTAAACCACTCACTCCTCCATGAATACTGCTGTGGGTGGGGTGTTCGTTTCCATTCTGAACGCTGTGGGGTTTTGGCTTCTGTCAGATGACTCTCTTGTCCTCATCCTCAGTCCTATAAATATTTGATACTTGAATGAGTAGGGACCTTGGAAGCTGGAATCTCTGGGGCTTGGTCTCTTTCTCATCAGGGAGACCCAGAGGATTGGGGCAGGAAAAAGCTCCTCTTTGCTTGAAGATGGTTAAATGATTTTTTTTTTCCTTTTTTGGCCGCCCTGCAGCACATGGAGTTCCTGGGAAAGGGATCAGATCCAAGGGGCAATTGTGACCTAAGGCATAACTACGGTAACACTGGATCCCTAACCCCGTGCTGGGCCGAGGATAGAATCTGTGTCCCAGGGTTCCGGAGACACCGCCTATCGCATTGCGCCACGGAGGAGCTCCAGTTAAATGATTTTTAGAATAAATCGTTTTCTGTTTGTTGGGGTTGAATACATGGGTTGGAAATGAGAAGAAGCAGGATAGATGACTTCCAATTCCATTCATCATTCTGTTACGAAATTGAGGGCGCTCAAATTCTTCCTGTGGCTGCCAGTCTCTTCAATAGATCTTGCACTGTGGCTGAAACCTATGGTAGAAATACGTGCTCAAGGGCCCTTTTCTTTTTATATGAAAAGTACTTTTCAGGCACCATGTCAAGAATATATGATTTGTCTGAAAACTTGAATTATTCAAGGACTGTTTACTGGCATGTCAAGTTTCTTTCTTTTTTTGCCTTTCCCTTTCCCCCTTTTATTTTTTCTCCCTCTTTCTTATTTGTAAGAACATTCTTGCAGCTCACCCTGGCCACAGGGCTTCCCCTGGGAGGATCTTGCCTGAGCTTGGCCTGACATGCAGCTTGGGGTGCTCAGGGCACTGCCTGTCCTTGGGAACCATCCCCAGGCTCATCTTCATATGCCTCAGTTTTAACATACAGTCACGGTCTGAAGAGCTTGGACTGAACTTCTGCAGCCCTTGGAAAAGAAGCTGGTGGAGGGTGAGGTGCTGGGGAGATCCTGACTTTGCAGGAGGAGAACCAATCGTTTGCATCGTGCTCCATTCAAAGGTGGAACTGGTGCCCCCAGGGGACAGGGAGCTCTAGGTTCCTTCTCTGTTCCTGGAAGGAAGGCAGGGCAGGGCAGAGCCTTAGTTCCTTGGGGTCCTTGGGCTGGAGGAGGGCAGACTGGGGGTAGTACCTGAGGGACCTGAGTCACCTGGGGTTGGGGGCAGGGGGTGAGAAGGACTGGTGCCGAGCCCTCTGGGTCTTATGCATCTCATAGGAGCCACCGACAAGCCCAGCCTCTAGCCATCAGCAGCCCTGCCCCGACGAGGGCAGGCCTGCACCATCCCATCATGTTAGGGGAAGGGGCAGTGAGAAAGTCTCTGCTGGGATGCAGTTGAAAAGACAGCTATCCCTGAAATGATTCTCTGCTCCAAAGTGGAGCTGGGGTGACACCAACCACAATAACTGTATTGGAAGATAACAACTAAAACATGAAAATAATGTCTTGGAAAGGGAGCAGGGAGAGTTGTAATTATCAGCTAGTTAATTTGCTTCGTTTTTCAGGGGTGGGAATTTGGTACCACCTCTTACTTGCAATTGACGCAGAGGAAAAAAGCCTCTGAGAAAGGCCAGCCTGTGTGTGTGTGTGTGTGTGTGTGTGAGTGTGTGTGTGTGTGTGTGTGTGTGTGTGTGTGTGTGTGTGTAGGGGGCATGGTCTGGGGCAGCCAGAGAGACTTAACCAGCACTGCATCTATGCTAGGGGACTTCTAGGGATCATGGGCCAACTTCAAGCCTCAGAAGCCTGCCTCATTTACAAAAACAAAACAAAATGACTGAAAAATGCAGCCAATCGGCAAATTGTTTTGTTGGTGGTGGTGTTTTTTTTTTTTTTTTTCTTCCTTTCTTTTCTTTTTAGGACCGCACTTGCTGCGTATGGAAGTTCCCAGGCTAGGGGTTGAGATGGAGTTACAGCTGCCGGCCTACACCACAGCCTGCGTGTGACCCAAGCCACACCTGCGACCGACGTCAGAGCTCACAGCAATGCTGGATCCTTAACCCTCTGAGCTGGTCCAGGGGTGGAACCCTCATCATTGTGGATATGAGTGGGAGTCATTTCTGCTGAGCCATGGTGGGAACTCCCAACAAATTGTTTTTTGAGTCTATGTTTGTGTGAGACTCTGCTAAGCACTGGTGGAATGGGGACGGTAGAAGGAGATAAAGGAGGAGACAAACCCCCTGCAGCCCCCTGGTCCACACAACCTTTAGGAGATGTTTATTAGTTCTCTCGGAAGCCGTTTTCCTTTCCAGGCTGTTCGGGCTCCGTCATTTTGATCCCAAGGTGTTCAAGGTGGGGATTTCCAAGGGAGGAGGGTTGCCTGTGCACGGGGCCACCAGGATGCGTGGGACAGGGCTGTGCTGGCTGTCAGGGACAGAGATCCAGGGGCCAGAGGAGGTTCACTGCCCCATAAACAGGAAGGTCAGAGAGGGAGTTTGCTTCAGACAGGGCAGACATGGGGGCCGAAAGATCTTATCAAGAAGCTGCCTTTTCCCATCTTGGCTCTGCTTTCCTTCCCTGTACTGGCTTCATTCTCAGGCAGACCTTCCCAGGGAGGGATAAACATAGCCACCAGCAGCTCCAAACTATGTTTTCTGGACAAAAAGGACTTTTCTGTCCCAAAATTTCCAGTGAAGATCCTGGGTTCTCACTGGCTCTGATCTGACCACACGTCCACACTTGAACCAGCTGCTGGTTAGGGAGGTAGAATTCCCTCCCACACTGGCCAAGCTCCAGTCACAACTTATACTTGGAGCTGAGGAGGTGGACTGAGCCCCAGCCAGACAGCAAGGATGGTGGATGGGTCCCCAAGAAAAAGCAGATGCTGCACTAGAAGAAGGAGAGAGAATGGTGCTGGAAGGAAAATAAGAGCTGTATACCTTAGGGAGTTCCCACTGTGGCTCAGTGGTAATGAATCAGACTAGTAACCATGAGGATGCTGGTTCAATCTCTGGCCTCACTCAGTGGGTTAAGGATCTGGTGTTGCAGTGGGCTGTGGTGTAGGTTGCAAAAACGGCTTAGATCCAGCATTGTGGCTCCTGTTTGAACTCTAGCCTGGGAACTTCCACATGCTACGGGTGTGGCTCTAACAACAACAACAAAAGGTAAAAAGCCATACACTTTAGTGGGAAGCTTCCTGAGAAGGGTGGGGCTTGAGTAGTTTCTTGGAAGATGTCTAGAACTCATCTAGAATGGAGAATGCGTTCTAGGCAGGGGTTCTGGAATGAGAAAAGGTGTGACGTGAAGTGTATTTGGATCACAGAAGGGAGAATTGGTTTTCTAGCAGTGGTGAATTTGTGAAAAATCACTGAAGTTGGACTGATTGTCTGGATCTTGGCCACACAAAGGCTGAGGTGTGAAGAAGTTTGGATTTTGAAGGAAAGTGGCATGGTGGGAGTTGGCCTTTTAGGAGATCAACTTAGCAAATGATGGAGTGAGAATGAGAGAAAAGAGTCAGGTAGACTAGGGGTGGGACAAGTGGGGATAATAGGAAAGAAAGAGAGAATGAAGTAACAGCTAGCTATTGCCACGATAATGCCATATGACAACCACCCCCCAACTCAGTGACTTAAAACATCATCATTTATTCCCACTCATCTGCAGATTGGTTGGGAATTGGCTGATCATGTTGAGGTCAGTGAGATTCAGGCCTGTCCATGGGTCTCTCATCTTTGAACCAGCAGGGAAGCTGGGGAATGTTCTTCCCATGCTGATATCAGAAACATGAGAGCACATAAGAGCCTAGCTGTGCACACATTTTGAGTCCCCAATTGTGTCACATCCACTAATGTCCCATTGGCAAGTCAACAGCCAAGCCCAAAGTCAAGGGGAAAGGAAGGGGAAGAACTGAAAAATCACTATATTCCTTGAATAAAGGGAAAGGTAAAGAATTGAGAACTACACAGCCTGTCACTGAAGAGTCAAAAAATCATGGGCTATTTATTTTTCAAGATAATTTTTCCTCTTTAGTGGGAATAACCACAGAGTTCTCTCCTCCCTTTAATGTTAAAATTTTTATCTTCAGTTTTATTTTCAATTATAAAATATTACAAATATACTAATCATATAAATATAACAAATCCCTGTGTATCCAGCATTCTAATTTTATAGCAAATTAGGCATTTTTTCTATGTTCTCTTTCCTCTCCTCCCCCAGGAAATAAAATACTGATTCTATTCCAGTATTCCTCACCTCATTATATCATCCATGTTTTTATATTTTTACTTGTGTTAGTTTCTTTAAACATGCTTTTACTAAATAAAAAGCTTATTGGTGGAGTTCCCATGGTGATTAGATTCCATGAGGTTGCAGGTCTGATCCCTGATCTTGCTCAGTGGGTTAAGGATCCAGCGTTGCCATGAGCAGTGGTGTGGGTCACAGACGAGGCTTGGATCCTGTGTTGCTGTGACTGTGGCATAGGCCAGCGGCTACAGCTCCGATTCGACCCCTAGCCTGGGAACATACATATTCGGCAGGTGCGGCCCTAAAAAGACACAAAAAATGACTTGTTGGTGATTTTCATGTTTGTCTCCAGGTAAAGTTTCCTGCTAATGCCTCTGGCTCTGAAAAGGCAGTAGGTTTTAGCGACTTTATCAGAAGAGTCCACAAGGGGGCAGTATGACCACAGAAAAACAATCTGGGGTCTGGGCTGGAACAGCCATTTTTCTTTTCTCACCACCTGCTGTCCTGGCAGCCTCCCTCTGCATCTTGGGCTGGATGTGTGGCTTATGAGGGTGGGCACGTGGGCCCCTGTGGGTGACTGTGTGTTGGGACTCTTCCCACGCTTCCTGTGCCTGCCTCTGTCTCCTGGGTGCCTTGGCCTACTCCCCAGGCTCTCCCACTGCTTTCTTGGCTGATTTATTCTCTGACTCCCCTCTCCACTTTACCTCTCAGCTTCCCTCTCCTTGATTGTGATCAGACCTGGATTTCTGCTCCCAGGTTGCACTAAGTGCCTCGGGATTCAGAGGAGGGCAGGCTTCTGCCTGGCCTTGGGGAGGATGGCATGGCCTTGAGGAGAATGAAATCTATTTTCCCTTCCCTCAAAAAAATCAACACCAAGTGAAACTCTGTACTAAGCAGATTTATTTGTAACTATTTACTAATTGGTATTAATTGGTTTTGTTGGGAGGCTGAGAATCTTGAATGAGAAAATCTTTCAGCCCTGTTGTAAAGGCCTATGTTGATTTACTGAGTCAGTGTGTGTGTGTGTGTGTTTGAGAGAGAGGCACAGTGTCCACCTCTGTGTCTTGGAGAGCAGAGGCATGAGTTTGCAGGTGTTTGTGTCTCCATGAATTTGTGCTAGGGGTGTGTGTGTGTGTGTGTGTGTGTGTGTGTGTGTGTGTGTGTGTCTATGTGAAGGTATTGGCTATGATAGGGATGGAGTAGGCACAGGAGTCCCAGTAAGGGACCATAAATAGAGAGGGAAACCAGGGGAATTTGGGAGGTAAGTTAATAATTGCTCAAGAAAGCCATCAGCACAAGGCAGGATTGCTTGACTAGTGGAGGTGCGAGAATTGCCTCGGGTCCTTGGGTGGGGGAAGGGGTGAGGCCTGTGTTCACGTTTGGATCAAGGGCAGGAGCTTGAGGACCACCCATCTGCTGATGTGAATAAGTGCCATAACAGGCCTAGTTTGACCTCATAGGGTCAAATACTCTTACCGGATACCAAGGAGGAGCTACTACTCCCAGAAAGGAAGAGGTGGGCTTTTCCAATCCCCACTCCCCTTGGATGAGAAAACTGTAGCCCACCGGATCCTGGGGGCAGACCCTCCTTGCCTGCCCACTTGCATCTCTCACAAGCTTCCTATCTTAATAAATCTTATTTCTTGCCTATCACTTTGTCTCTCACTGAATTCCTTCCACGCGGAGGCATGAAGAACTTGAACCTCAGTGAGTCCAGACACCGAGTGAATGATTCTAATTTAAAACCATGGGTTCAAGTCCCAAACTGGGTTTAGGCTAGTTTCGAGTCCCAAACTGAGTTCTGGCTACGTTCAGGCCATGAGTGCTGTCAGTTTCAGCTCTCTGCGTGGGAGAGGGGAATATCAGCCTGTGTGTGATGTTTGTGGCGCTGTGTGTGTTTAGGTGTGAGTCCGCATTTGGTGAGAACATGAGTGTTGGGGTTTGTGTCTGTTCTCTGGGTGTGAGTGTGTAAACTGGAGCAGGAATCGAGGCTCCTGCTGCCAGATTATCTCTTGGAGAAGCCGGGACTGCGGGGCAAATGGTGATAACAGGGGATAGATTGATAAACCACATGGAATTGAATTCTGACTTCCCAGAGGGTTGAGGATGTGATTTAAAATTGCCTCTGCCTCAGATATTACAGTATTTCAGTAGAACCATTAAGGCCCAGAATGCTGTCACTTGGTAGTTTGGGGAGTCTTTGGAGATGGATAAGCATGCAGGGCTCTCTGCCCCAGTCATTCCCCCCACATTCAAAGCTGGGGCTTTGCTGCTCCAGGACCCTCAGTAGTTTTGGTGATTAGGTGGCTTCCTTGACCTGTTAATTTGTAAGCTGAGGGGCCCAGAGGCACTGGGGTGTCCAATTCCGGTTCAAAGGCAAATGCAGCCTGCCAGTTTCTGCCCCTTGCAGGCTCTGCCAGCCTTTCAGAGCTCACCATCCACAGCAGGTCTGAGAGGTTAGGACCCTGCCCTCCTGCTGTGTGGATCATGCAGCTGGACTGGAGGTGGGGGCCTTGCTGGGCTCACTGCAGCATCCTCCCCCAGAGACTGCCTCAGTCAGGAGGGTCAGTTTGACTTTATCTCACTCACTCATACTGTTACTCATGTCCCTTGCGGTCAGTCACTCTGGGGTGGCTGTGGGTGGGGTGTCAGGGTGGAGGTAGGGCCTGGGTGGTGCAATGAGGAGCTTGTCAGAGGAGAAAAGAAAATCTTCCTGTGTGAGTTTGCTAGGGCTCCATAACAAACTCCAGAAATTTATAGTTCCACCATCTGGAGGCTATTAGTCCAAAATTAAGGTGTTAGCAGGGCCACTGTCCCTCTGAGATGTGTAGGAGAATCCTTCCTCGCTCCTCCCTGGCTTCCGGAGGTTTGCTGGCATCACTGGTGTTCCTTGGCACACAGCTGCACAGCTCCCATCTCTGCCTTGGTCTTCATGTGGTGTTCTCCCTGTGTCTCTGGCTTCGCACCGCCAGCTTCTTGTGAGGACACCAGTCCTATTGGACTGGGGTCCCAGCCTATTCCAGTGGGACCTCATTCTCACTAATTGTATCTGCCGTGATCTTATTTCCAAGTGAGGCCACGTTTTGAGCTACTGGGAGTTAAGACCTCAGCATAACTTTTTGGGGACCCAGCTCATCCCCTAATGCAAATCATCTCTCATTATTCTCCAGGATCCAGGTTTCCAGGTAAATCTGCTAACATATTTCAGAGTAGTGGGGCCCTCCCTGGCCCCTCCCCCCAGTTCTTCTTTCTCTCCTCTCTGCTTAGCAGCACTGTCATCAGCACAAGCTCAGGTTTGCCATTCTCTCCACGTGAGAGCAAAGGAAGCTTAGGGCACCGCACAGGACTGTGTCCATCAGTGGCAGCCTCCGCATCTGCCCTGGTGCTCCATCCCCTAGAAGCACTGCGGGGGCTGACCTCACAGTGGTGCGGGGGCAACACCCACACACAAGCCACTAAAGGTCACTTGAGACAAAAAAGGCTTTCCTGCCCCTTTATGCCAGGACAGGCTCAGGTTTCAAATGACACTTTTCCTTTCGGGGAAGTGAGCTGTCTAAGTTTTAAAGGTGTGGTCCATCTATCCTCTGACCTTGAATTTCCTGTCTCTCCCCACCAGATCAAGGGTTCCAGCTTCGGATGCTGGAAATCTCCCTTTGTAATGATAAAGTATTTGTGTGTCTTTTTTTTTTTTTGAGGATGTTTGCATTTGTAAATAAAATATGAAATTTCGGTTTTTCAGTGTTTTATGTATGTTTGTGCATATATGTGTTTGTGTACACCTGTGTGCACGTGTGTATTGTATACTTGTGTGTATGTATGTTTGTGTGTGTGTGTGCGTGTGTGTGGTGTGCATCAGGGTAACTCAGCTTTTTCACTCCTCCCTTGGATCTGAAAGCTGAGAATGCACTTGCCCAAATCACTCAGAAACCTGGGCTTCCCAGGCTTGGTCTTTGTCACCTGCATGTCCTATTTTGGGGTTCTAGGCAGACCCCTAGTTTCCAGGGTGAGGTGGGGGATTCCTGGCAGCTAGAAGCTGTAGCCTCTGGGCTTTGCACCACCGTTTTGCTCTGAGCCCCAGAAGAGAAAAGCCCTGGTTACTACCACCGCACACCTGAGATTCCCTGACTGCTGTCCACTCGCACTCCCTCCCTGAGCCAGGCCCAGGAGCTGTGAGGGGTGCAGTGTAGACCAGGCACCTCGTTGGAGCATGGGGAGGAGCCGGTCTGAATTGCATGGGTGGAGCGTGGAGGAGAGGAAGTTTATTCCTCCAGAAAGAAAGGCAGATGCATCTGGGTGGTGAGAACTCATCACGTGTGCCGTGGGGGATGCTGGAGTCCCTCTCTGCCCTGATGCTGTTGCTGAGAGACTGAGCCCACATGGACCAAGAGTGGGCTCTCACCGCCCTGCACCTCCACCTGGTGTTCCTTTGTGTCGGAGTTTGAGTGGGGAGCAGGGGGCATTGCACATGAAGGGCTGCAGAATTGCCTGGGGTCTGAATCACAGGTTGGGTGTGGGGCTGGCCCCAGAGGTGCTGATCATCATGGCTGGAGAGCATGGGAACTGAGGAAACACATGAAGGGATCCTTTAGCTGATGTCCATTCCTCGCTCAGTGAGACTCAAGAAGGGAGAGGCTGGAGAGGCCAGTGACCGGACGAGCTGGTCCAGCAAACTCAGGCCAAAGCCCTGAAAAGTTCCCAGGTCTTTTGTGATATACTTGGGAGGCCTCAGTCTCCAGCATTTCTGGGACACTTTGTGGGTTAGTTTCCATCTGAAGCTCCTGTGACATGCTGTCTTTCTTTTAGGAGACCCAGCATCTCTTTCCTTTCTCTTTAAATGACAGGGCAGAGCCCCTCATTTCCTGTTTCAGAGCATCCCTTGCTAACCCTGGGGTAACCAGAAAATTCCCTCCCTCTTATCTCTACTCCCAGGTGGTGCCTCTGTGTGTGTGTGTGTGTGTGTGTACACGTGCGCGCGTGCGTGCACACACACACACACACACACACACTTCACCACATTTCTGACAGCCTGGGGTGATTCCACACAGGTGGGAGGGTGGGAGGCTAGTGCTGTCTCTGCAGGAGCCCCCACAAGGTGAGTGGCGGGCTCTGGTCTTTCTCAGCCCCTCTGCCTATGTGGTCTGCCCCAGGCCAAATGCAGCATCTTTAATCCCAGCAACAGAAGAACTTACGGAAAGGGTGAGGCTGATCTTAGAATGAACCCATGGCTAGAGGAACAGGAGCCATAACTTGACCCAAGATATCATCTAGTATTACTGAGGCAAGGAGCCTTTCAGAGGAAGGGCTTAGACAGGAGGGGATGGATCTCACATGTGTTCATTCTTCTTTTTTTTTTTTTTTTTGGTCTTTTTGCCTTTTCTAGGGCTGCTCTCACGGCACATGGAGGTTCCCAGGCTAAGGGTTGAATTGGAGCTGTAGACACCGGCTTACGCCAGAGCCACAGCAACGTGGGATCTGAGCCGCCGTCTGCAACCTACACCACAGCTCACGGCAATGCCGGATCCTTAACCCACTGAGCAAGGCCAGGGATCGAACCCGCAACCTCATGGTTCCTAGTTGGATTCGTTAACCACTGTGCCACAACGGGAACTCCCCACATGTGTTCATTCTCACTCTCTGCTCCAAGCTCCTTCTTTGAATTGTCTCCTTGGATCATTGGGTAACTGAAGATGGGAACATGACTTTGGCAATCTTGGGGCCAGTTTAGAGTGCCGCTGCCTAAAAGCTACGTCTCATAATCTCTAGGCTACTCAGCCTGCCAAGCAAATGCCCCTCCCCCGACATGGAACTCGCCATAACGTGGTGGGAGGCCTCTGTGGATGGCAGCAAAGATCGAATCAGTACTGAGAATGCTGGGTTTTGAGGAAGGATCCCATTAAGAGCATTGCTGTAAGTGGAACTACAGGGCAACATTAGTCCAGGGGTTATGAGCTGGTGGCTGCCACTTGAATGTCACCCACAGAAGCATTTTATTTGCCTGTGTACATGGAAAGCAGAATCCAAGTGCCTTCAGGTGGGGTCTGGCTCTCTGTTTCTTTTGCCAGCGATAAAGGTCAGGATCACCAGTTACATCGCTTTCCTGGCCCTGAAGGTGTTTAATTTCGCAGACCATTACAATCAGCTGTTTCTTCATTTACAGATGAGGAGGTGAAGGTTCAAGGAGGGCCAGGCCACACCGTTGGCTGGGGAGAGCATCAGGAATGGACTCTCCAGGCTGTAGGGTTGTGCTCACGCTGTTTCTTTGGGGCAGCCCCTCCAGTGACACTGTAGCTTAGTAGGAAAAGCTTAGGGACGTCAGACACAAAAGAGATCCAACAGTAGAGTTTCAGGTGTCATGGTTAAGAGGGGAGAAACTTTGGCTGGCACCAAGACCTTGGCTGGCACCGAGCATCTTAAATCCTTCCCCACGTGGGCTGCTTGCCCAAGACTGGCCGGCTGCAGCTGTAGGCTCTGTCCTCACTTTCCTTGATTTAACCTGAGGCCCTCCTGGCTTACAGAATGCATTAGGGAGCTATGAATAATCTTTGTGTTAATGAAACTTGGTTTTTGTTCAGCCCTGGAAGTCCCTGGAGGTGATGGAGAGATGGCTGGCTGGCCTGGAAGCCCACAGGCCCTGGCTGAACCTCACCTCTGCTTTTATGAGCTGTTCTCAGAAACCTGGGAAGGGGCAGCTGTCCCTCTGGAATCCTGCCCTGTCCTAGTTAGATGCAGGTTGCAGTGGGAGAGGGGTGTGAAGATAGAATGCCTCCAAGTGCAGAAAGAGGCCCCAGATTCCTTAGAAAAGCAGCTCAGGGGGTTGGGGACCTGACATGAATTCGTCTTGTCTTCACAGTTTTACCCAGCCTCTCCCTTCTCTGCTGCTGGCAAGAGACAGGGTGGTTAAAAGTGCCCACCTCTGCTTCCTTCCTCAGCTCTGTCCATTCGTGTCACCTCTGCCCTGATCACAAAGTCAGACAAAGCCACCGCCTTGTGGTGTTTCCAGTCAGTCTTGCTCATCACCGACTCATAAGTATCTATAAAATTGCCTGATACAGGTGGATGCTTACATGAATCCTACGCTTCAAAGCATAAACATTTCTCAAATATAAGTGCTTGCTGGGTTTTGGACTAAGTCAGGTTTTCTCGCCATATGCATGCTTAACAAAGCGCTTTCTTTCAGATGATTCTAAAGATGAGTTGTCAGTGGGAAGCTGCTGGAAGCAGCAATGATGTCTTCGGAGGCCACTGAGGCAAAACTGTCCTGAGCTTGCAGCACTCAAACGCGGTTGACCAGAAGCTCTGTTTGCCAACGTGAGGCCAGGAAAGAGAGTTAATGGAGTTTATGCCTCA